>NC_133811.1:10991088-12448578 GCF_043250625.1 Sebastes fasciatus | reverse complement strand
GAGCCCTGTGATGTGTCGCGCGACATTGTTTATCCCCCAGGGGTGATTTTCGGAGCCCCGTTAATCAGTCCCTCATCACTCCACCATCCATTCTTCAATACTACACATACTGTGATAGAGTTATCCTTCTGTTCTTATCAATCTATAGGTGTTAAACCAGACAAGTCGCCTGGAGATACAGCTGCTCGAGTACTCGCTCTTCACCAACCGGCTGGAGAAACATATTCTCCTGCAGACCCAGGAGATCTCACGCCTCAGTGATAAAAACAGGTGAGAAGACACACACACACACACACACACACACGCACGCTTCAAAAGATTATTCAGGCAGGTACATTTTTAGGCACCGCAAGACTTCCAGGGTAAGTTTTATTTTACTAGGCACTTTATTTTCAGATCCATCATGGTACTTTAAGTGGTATTTCACAAGGCACTTATTCTCTCATTTTGAACATCACAAGGTCACGTTATGCAGCCATTTCTGTGGTTGCTTTTTTGCAGGAAAATCACCTTCCAGACAAGAATTTTGCCTTACCACAATCAAATTGTTCTCTTGGATTTTCTCTTAGTGAGGCTTTTTTTTTTTTTTTTTGAAGGTGGCGACGTGGCGCTATTTCTTTGTCCGCTTATGCCTAGTTCACATTACAAGACTTTTTTTTCTTCACTTTTTTCCTTTCTGCCATCCTCGTTGCAGTTTTCACACTACAAGACTTTTAAAGTCGTCAGCTCAGTGCTGTTCACACTACACGACTCGCTGTCTTGTAATCAGTAGTCTGGAAGTTGTATTTTCACACTACATAACTGACCGGTGAAAGGGGGGGGGGTCACACACTAAGAGATCTTTCACCGTGAGAAATCCCCGATGAGGTCTCCAAACTACGTTTTGTTACGAAAAACACATGCGAGAAATACACGGTAAATGAGGTGATATACCATCACCATGCGTTAGACATATTACTCATGTTGTCTTTGGCACGGGTTCACAAAATAGCCCGTGTCCACACTTTTTTTTTTAACTTATTCCTCTAGGTGCAAAATGCAACACCTACAGTAAGTTCCTATTGTTACAGACGACCCATCCTCCCCTAGGTTTCCCCTCAACCCGTGTCTTGCAGGGTCCAGATATTAAGCATGCTAGATATCTGGAATGTGTCTGCGAGGCACCAGCTCGCGTCTTTGAGCAGTTCACACATGGCGCTCAAACGCTGATGTGCGAGCGGCGAGCCAACGCCGATTTGCCTCTGATCTGGGGCTTTTGTCTGGGAGCGGAAAATCAGGGTCTAAAGTCATGTAGTGTGAACTAGGCATTAGCTGCTGCTTTGCCTTTACTGATTCCAAATGAGCTGCTGTGGCTGCTGTAGGAAACACACACACATCTCTTCCTGCAGCATCAAAGAATGTTTTTCTCAGGAAAAAAGCTATTTGACACTGGGTGGCAAAATATAAAGGCCTTCAGAAGTGTAATATACTGCATGTATGTACGTATGTATTAAACTGGTCCTTTTCATACGTCATATGTTGAATGCCTCCACTAGATCTGAAAAACAGGGCACTTACCGACAATATAATGCGCATTGTGTAAGCATGTGTGCCAGTGAATAGGCAGTGCGTGTTAGGAGGGGTTTCCCATTCTTCTCTCGAGGAACTCAAGGTCAAATTAGGGCCAGCAGGGGGTTAGGGACAGTGCGCTGGGCGGAGTGAAAAAGGAGCGGGTGTTTTCTCTCTTTGTATCTGATTGTTTATCATTCCATCCATCTGTACCAAGTGTGACCGGGAGAACACAGTGCTCCAGCTTCAACACCTGTTACACATCTGGTCCCGCTCTGCCCTTTGGGCGCTCGTCCTTCAAGTTCGGCGACATGAAATATGACATGCAAATAAATGAAAAAACATGTTCACAAGGGTAAAACACGACATGACGGGACGCATGAAATTAGAGAGGTCATAGCAGATTTTGCAGCTGTGGAATAAAAAGGGAACTGCTGTGGTTGTAGGGGGGCTACTGCTGCTGATCCTCGAGGGCATGGAGACAGTTTATGAACTGCTGCCAACTTAAAAAGAGCAGAGACATGTTTGTTTTCATAGGCACTACATGTAAAATACTATTGGCAGTAAGGACAGCATTTTGTGGGGAGCGGGCGAGCTCAGTCTAAAAGCAATATATGTATTACAATAACAATAAATAGCACAAGATCACAAGCATAACAGTTTAATTGCCCAGAATGCAATGTGATCCAAATTGCCGTGTTTGTTTTGTCAAACCCTCTAACTGTTAAAACATTGCTGTGCTGGTTTACCGCCGCGCTTTTCACTTCGACTGTTCCTCAAACTAAAATACACATAATGGAGAACAATTTGTCAGCTTTACTTTGCCACTTTTTTTTTTGAGTGTCCCCCCACCACAAGGCAAAACATATGAAATGGAAGTGATGTTTAAAATGATTTGGATTGATTTCAGCTTTGCTTCCAGGCCACATACTGAGTCACTGCCGCCTAAAGTGGGAGAAACACGTTTAGTGTTCAGCGGCTGCGTGTGCACGGAGCTGAAAAGTAGCTTGTTCAATCTGGGTGGCTGGATTGTTTCAATAAATAACTGCTGCACAGTCGTTAGTCAAAGCCATAAAGATCAGGCTGCAGGGATTTATGATCTTCATTTGGAGGTGGGGGTGTGACAGACACACACACACACACACACACACACACACACACGCACACACACACTCAGATTGTTGCCTCATGGCTATGATCGAGAGGCTTAGCATGCAGGCCCATCTGTGAGTGCTGCTGCAGTACAGGTGTTTATATGGTGTTAGCCCGATGAGACTGTCACGCTGATGTCTATTAGTCATCGTCATGTAAACGTGCAAGTTTGTGCAACCTCCGCTGAGATAGGTGAACGCAGAATGAATGGATTCTCCGCCTGTATTCACTCTTATATCTTCAGGCCATTAAATAAATGGTATAAGCACCATAGATGTGGGTCAATAGGGGCCTACTACACACAATAGTAGGTTTTTATCATCTATTCACATGATAGATCAACGAAAGAAAGTATAAAATAACATTACAGCGATTTCTAGCGACGGCAGTAAATATGACAAAAGCAGAAGTGTAAGTCGGGCACCGCGTGAAACTCCATATAGGATGGAGGTCAGGGGTGTCGACTTGGACACAAAACACAGGATTTTCACCCAGGAGGATGGGGCTCATATCCCGTGTGAAACCAACAACGTGTAGTTGTCTTTTGAAACACAGTTATTTAAGCCAAAACACAATGTTTTTTCCTAAACCTAACTAAGTGTTTTTGTTGCCTAAAACTAAATAAGCTGTAGTTTTGTTGCCTAAACCGAAAGAAGCTATTCTCTTTGTGTTCAAAACAAAACGTTTCATTCAGGTTTACGTGTTAGAGGGTGTTGCTTTTAAGTTTCGCTTTCACTTTGACAACGTAGTAGGCCCCTAATGACCCACATCTATGGTGCTTATAGTGACCAATAACGCCTATTTAACGGCCTAATAACAGTAGAATATTGGGTGCATCTTAACACTTGATGTAATATGTCTTCAGATCTTTGACTTTTTTCAAGATGTTTTTTTAGGAAAATGAGTCAATACTAGACTATTTTTGCTTTTTTGTCTTCGGTAGTTTTCTGGAGCAGAGGCTCTTAGCGCTGGAGGCTCGGAACGGGAGGGAGCTGCAGGGCTTGCAGAGCGAAAAGCAGCAGCTTCAAGAGCTTCTGGAGAGGCAGAGTCGCCTGGTCAGCCAGCTGCAGGGTGAACTGGGCAGCTCCACGCTCAACAGCACCTCACTACAGAGACAGCAGGCCGTGCTCACGGACACCGTCCAGCAGCTGCTGGCTATGGTCAACCACTGCAATGGTAAGGATGAGGGGTTTGCCGTTTTTTTTCAATGAGCAAATTGTACTGCTTACATCAGTTATTGTAAGGAAAATGCTGTGAAGGTACAACAAATATTACTTAATATGAAATAGAGGACGAAGCACTCACTCGCTAGTATTTAGTACACAATTATATATTGCATTCCTACGACTCATTACTTCCTTAGTGCAAAAACGACTGAATAATAATATCAGTAAACTTTTCAGAATTTCATTTGGGCCAAAAGAGGATCTACAGCATTTCAATTAAAGCAAATGGGATTTGTGATTTAGGCTAATAAAAGTAACATTTTACATGAATAAATATCACCTCGAGAACAGTTTTTAATTCAAATCCAAGACACACGACATACATGCATGCACCGCAGACATTGCAGGGCTTAAGCCAGAGCTTAACAGTGTAAGAGATCTCACATATGGGGTTGGTATTTGTGTGCGAAAAACCCATAAGGTTGCCATCTGTAAATAAATGCCTGCCTGCTTTTTTTTTTGGCAGAAATCTCCAATATGCCTAAGGAGGAGCCGCTCAGTTTCAGGGACTGTGCAGAGATCCTGCGATCTGGAGTGACAGAGAGTGGAATATATGGCATACGCCTCCCTAACTCCACGCAGACTGTCAAGGTAGTAAAGCTTTAAAGGTCATTGACCTTTTCTTGCAAATATCACCTAACTGACTGTGACATGAAACCTTTTTTGGGAGACATTTTATCCATTTTGTCTTTCAGTCTTTAGCACTGGGATCATTTCGTTTTTGCCCAGCCTGCCATAATGTAAAGCTCACACACACACACACACACTACATAAAGACATTCAGAGGGCTTATCGTTACTTTTTGGACCGCAGCAAACACTGGAAGGACAAACTAGTCTGATGTAATGGTAATTTGCGGGGGCTTTAGGTATAGAGGTTGATGGAAATGTCACGCTGGGCTACAGAGAGCTAAAATAATAAGCAACAGGAGCATTTTGCTCCGGGGGCTTCATGGTGAGCGAGTGTGCACTGCTGAATGTAAAGTCAGAAAAGCTTAAGAGGTTCCTCCGCTGACCTGAAGTAGCTTGCCCCTTGCTATCTCAACTGTGGCATCCACCAGCAGGCTATCCTTTCTTTGAATCACAGCTAGCTGGATCTTCACTCTCAGAGCATACCACAGAAAAAGAGAAAGATAGCAGTGAAACAGGTTTTTTGTTATTCATTACTTTCAGTCTAGTTTGCTGGTTGGCACCATCTCCTACTGCCTCTGTTTCCCCCCCCTGTTCTTCCTCTTCATTTCCTGTGGGCAAGGCAGCCAGGTGTTAGGCACTGGTGCCATGTGTTTCCTGCCAACTGGGGCCAATGCGCGTTTCCACTGATGCGAGTTAGTACTCCCCGAATCATCGCTGCTTTCAATCTATGCCATCTAATTCTAATGTGGCTGGCAATCTGGGTGGCGGCGTAAAAAAGTGGGGCAGATACAAATTGCCCTATTTTCAAAGCGGCGAGCGGGCTTTCTCAGTTGGACGGGAGACAAAAAAACATATGTGTGGCGTACAGATTTGGCTATATATATGAGGCTGTTATCTATCCATCTATGTAACTTTTAATCACCAAGGTTGTGAATAATGATGGTGTTTACAAACCAAATAATCAGCATCTTTTTTTTTATTTTTCATAACTCTGTTGCTTTAGCTACATTATGCACAGGGCTCATAACATTAAACAGCTTCTCTTTAAACACATATTGGGAAGTAACTATGTGTCCCCTGAATGCCCCTTACAAATAATAACCACAGCATTATCTTTTTTATAAAATCATAATACATTGTCTGGATTTTTGCATGTTATTCTAATGGGTTTGGCCCCAACTGACTCCTCGCTGGCTAATAATAAGTCAATTTGGAGTATTAAAATATGGATCTGGTCTAAATCAGAATAACGACCACATTTGGGAAAATGACTTAAATTAATCTATTTCAAGACCGTGTTTTTGTATTCAGTGTGATGCCTTTAAGGGCCAGAACATTGGTTTAATGTGCCAGAGGATAATCGCAGCATATTGCCAGTCTGCTCTGTTTTCGGAGGTAAAAGACCTGAGTGCTTTTTGACCTTGATTTAGCTTTCCTATTCTGGGAAAGTGCTGGAAAACTCTCATTTCATTTCTAGCAGCAAATAGCCGGTTGAGTTGTCGAAATATAGAGAGACCTCTTGGGATGCTGTCCACACACCGGCATCCATACATACCGCCGTATGACTCTTGAGACAGGTCAGGGTGGTTTATATGGTGGACGACATTCAAGCAACCGGCCGAGCAAATCAATTTAGTTTCATCAGTAATTAACCACATTGCATGTTGTAGAGGCCAGAAATGTCACGGACAATATCTATAATTTAAGGTGACAACATCATTGCGTAGAGATTCAAACAAATTGCCTATAAGAATACTGACATGTCCCACTCTGTAGCCTTGAGGTATGCACACTGAATACACTCGCTCAATTAAAAAGGATCTAATCTTACCGCCCGTGGGAGAAATTCTCCCAGTCATTTCATCACGATACCTAAGGGGGAGCTGGAATACGTCCAGTCAAACACCTTGAATATGTAAAACAAGTCCCTTAACACGTCTACATTTCAAATTCTGTCACGAGATGAATGAGTGCAATCCATTCCTATTTGTTCTCCCAAACATATCCACATTTGGCAAAATGTGATATGTTGGTTTTTCCTTCCCACCTGGGTCATATCAATGCGTGTCCCCCTGAAATGTTGGGTCCCCCCACCACCCTCCTCATTCCTGAGGCTTCCAAGGCATCCTTAAAATAACAGAAAGACTATAGTGTGTTTTATTTCTTCACGTAATTTCTTGCTACTTTTCTCTTGTAAACCACTCCGAAACTAATCTCACTTTATTGACATAAACTCGATTGATTAGACATCAACGTCAAATGTCTGAAGCGGAAAATAGGAAAAAGGTTAGACATTGTTTAAAAAATGTTCAATATTGGTACTAATATGGTACTGATACTAAAACAATATTCTCTATTTTTAAAATTAGACCTTAATTTAAGGAATATTAACATGTTTTAACTCCTGTTTTCATTTTTTTTAAACACTTTTAGCCATCAGTTTTGAACAGAAAGAACTTGATGTATATCAATTGTGGTTTAAAGCTGCACTAATCAATAGACAATATTCATATTAACAATGAATCAATTGATTATGTGTAATATCAACGAGGTCATTTGTAGTCATTAGGAGAATTCCCCTCAGATCTACGGAACATTGTGTCCTCTCTCTGCTCTTTGTTTTGGTTTTGCGGCCCACAAAGTTTAATGTGTTGGTTCAGTCTCATCAGCCTTGTTTCCTATCACAGCAGGTAGCTGTTTTGAATGAAAAAAAGCTCTGATGTACCCACTAGACACTACTGGCCCAGTGCCAAACAACTGTAAGGGACTAGCTGGTTAACACAGTGGGGCATTTGGCTGCTAAAGAGCCAGATATTTCCCTCAGCAGCTGTGGAGACCAAGGGAGGGTGAATATTGGACTGGGTGGTGGCTCCAAAGTCATCCAAACTCCAAATTAAAGCTGCAAGTAGCAATAAACAGGCCATCGCACATTCCTGCACGTTGGGGGTACTGGTGAGATGCCGGTCGACATAAAACAGGCACACTGAAACAGGAACTCTTCTGAGTGCAATGATGCCGCCCACAGGTGTCTACAACAAACAGTTGATGGGTTATGAAAGAGGGCAGTGTTAAAGTTCAGGGGCGGGGCTACCAGTATGTATTGGTGTGTATGTAAGTTTCCGCAAGCCTGGACCGTCGTCATGGCTGAGAAATTTGGAGTAGATTTGACAAAGAACGCTGAAGTTACAACAACTCTCTTCCTGCTTTATGGCTAAAAGAGTTTTTTTTGCAACGATGCCAGATATGAAAAAGCAAGCGTTTGAGAACTTTTGATGGCAAAAGTCTTTAGATTGTACAGACCAAATCTGACATTGATCTGACTAAATCTGTAGGGGGGTGTTCTTTAAAGTAGAGCTCCTGTAAAAGGCAGAAAATAGGCTAGGCTTTTTGGTACATCTCATGTAGGTGAAACCTCAATGAGGGGCTTCAATTGTTCCAACTTTGTAGGGGGCGCTATCGAGCCATATTGCCACATCCAAGCCCGAGACCCGTAAAATATAATAATTTTGTGAGGGTTTCTGGTCAATATTTCTCATTGTTTTGTGTTGTTAATTGATTTCCAATCATAAATATATACATACATTTTAGGGCTATCGCGATTCAATATTTGAATTGATTGACATACCCTAACTTAGACCCATTCTTGTAATCTGCCTTCATTCCTACAGGTGTTTTGCGACATGAAGACTAGAGGCGGCGGCTGGACGGTTCTGCAGCATCGGAGAAACGGCTCCGTAAACTTCCATCGTGGGTGGAGAGATTACAAAATGGTGAGTTTTCTGCAGGAGGGTAGGGGTTAGAGTGCATCATTATCAGTAGAGGTAGTATGGATCAGTACTGTGTGGGGGCTGGAGAGGAGGTTCCAATAACCCGTCCACGGGTGATTTGGCATGGAGAGGCGTGGGATACCGGCAAGGCTGTGATCCCAGGTGACCTGCGGTTGTTGTGTTTGGCCGCCCTCGTGTTCTCTACCACCCCCCATGTTATTGCACCTGCTCTTTCCCCTCTCCCGGTCATACTCCCACACACGCTCATGCACAAAAACACAAACACACACACACCATGTACTTCAGTGACCCTCAGAGCACTACTGTTTGTACCCATCCTTAATCCCAATAGCTTTTTGTGTGGTGATGAAAGTAACCACATTGCTTAAACTCCGAAAAACAAACTGGATGTAATACAAACCGTACACAAGAGACTATGAAGTTACGCCAACGCTCTGGCTGAATCAGGCATGTTCTAACACCTTTGGCTTCGGTTTTATTTGGAACTTACATTTAGATGATGCTTTTTTTCTGAACCTCATTACAAAAGGTTTCTCAATAGAATCAATATTCCAGAGAAAAACAGATGCTCGCGAGCCTTTTCGACCGTGTTAAATTACACACGGAACAAATGAGCGAGGCTAGTTTGGGATTGAGCAGAGTAGCAATTTGTCTCTCGCCCATGCCAACAAATCAGTTGCTACAGCTCGGATTGGAAACAGAATGCAAGAGAAGGACCGTGACTGCAAACAGACGGAGTGAGAAAGAGAGATGGAGAAAAAAAAAGCTTTAAAAAACTCTTTGAAGAACAATATTTTTACAAGTGGATGATAAATATTTGGTTCCAGTTGGGGCGTGGGAGCACAGGGGCCCCTGTAGATGGCAGATAACGTATGTACTAAAATGCTTCACTGCCTCGGCCCACACTCCATATTCTCACAAACTGTGGTCAGTGTTGATCAAATGTCGCACCCAGGCCTTGCTGGTCAAATGATAAATGCGCCAAGGCTCTCACTAAATATTCACTCTCACTTAAGACCAATAACAAAACAGAGAGTTTGACAGCGAGACAAAGTGACTTGAGATTCAGAAGTAAACAAGGGGAAAGAAATGTCCTTCTGTTAAGACTGAACAAAGAATGCTTAATATCTGCAGATGTAGAGTTTGACTATTCACAGCTCTGGTCTTCGTTGGTTACGTGCTTATTGACTGTCAGATAACATACGCATTCTCAATTTGGCCTTTTCACACTGTGAATCCATGACTTCTCAAGCGTTCGCTTGCGTCAGTCAACAAGTGACATTTTGTGCTTGACAGCTTTGTGACATTCATTTGCAAGAAGCCACATTACGTCTCTCCACTTAAGCCATCTTCTTTGAATAGAGCGCTATTGTGATCATCATTTCCCTGCAGTGGCAACATCCATCCCCACAAAAAAACTGTTTCTGTCAAAGCCATCACGCCCTTGTGGCTCACTTTATCCGTTTTTCATTTAACGCTGCGGTGAAATCGTGTTTCTGTTACTGTGCCTTCAACCTGTTAACACCATTTAACATTGAATCCTGGTGCGGAGTTTTTGTCCTTGACAATTCTCTTTTGTATAGTGGTTTCTTTATATTCCGCTTACATAAAATGTACAAATGGTCGATATATTAAAAGGAAAGCTGCCAGAACAGTTCAATGCTCATCTCTGAACTCTACTGGAGGAATGAACACCATTCCTACAAAAGATGTTCCCTTAATTCATATTTCAATGATGGGGGTTGGGGGTAACTGCTCCACCAATAAATACTGCTGTACACCTGTTGAGTGCTACAAAATAACATTCAAAACATTCAAATAAAACAAGAAATGATATTAGACGTGCTATATTTAACCATGTCTCCTACAAAAAGACAGAAGAAAATATCAAAAAGTCTTGCGATATTACATTTTGTGATACTGTATCGATTGTGCAAAAACATTATCGATTACAAATTAATAGTTTACATTCAAAGAATGACTAAATCAATGCTTTATTTCATTTGCAAAGAGATGCACCCTGTCAAAGTACTGCTATGGTGTTGGATGTTACAGGAACTGTGATAAATGCAAATGCAGATCCCACTGTTCTGATTGCATAAAAAAAGTCAACTTTTTTTACTCAGATTTTATGCATATGATGGTGTGTTCTTTATGCTATGACAGTTTTCCTAAAATCAAATTTTAAAATCACAATATATCGACCTGCTTACAGTATCGCAATATATTGCAATATATTGAATTGTAACCCCTGTATCACGATACATATCGTATCGCCTGATTCTTGCCAATATACAGCCCTAATTCCTATACAACTAATCTGCATTCTCAATTACGTTTCGAGGGAAATTTATTTTCTCCCGGATTACGGTCAGTTTCAAACAGCTTTAAACACGTGGTTAATGTTTTAAATCGAAACGAAACAAAGCGAAACAAAAATGCAACAAAACTACTTACGTTTAGTAAAAAAACATCATGGTTTGGCTTAAAATGACTATGTTTGTTAAGTTATTAAGCTACGTAAATTAAAATAAGTGAACGTTGACTTCTAGTTTCACACGGGAAACAAACAGCTGTATTCAGGGTGAAAGTCCTGCATTTGTTTGACCCATCCACCACCCCGACCTCCCCTATATGCAAACTATCATTACAAACGCAATTGTGATATGTCAAAAATAAATGTAATCTGCGACAAAATATGTTTCCCTCGAAACGTAGTTCTCAATGCAGTTTCATTGTATGGGAACGTCAATTTTAGGAACCAGGGCAGATTATATAATACTAATTGTAATGAAAGAAATGAGAATCTCAGAATCTGTTAGGTTGTGTTTGCTAACAACAACAAGCTGCTGCTCAGCTCTGAATGTCTAGAGATTAACACAATTCTCATCATCTTCACTCTTCTTGCACAGGTTATACTGTATTGGTGTTGCAGGCCCAGATGGAGCATTGGTAGGATATTAGGGTAAAATTAAAGTATCAATTGACCTGCCCCTTGCTTTGGGAGTGGAGTATTTCCCTTCATAAACTCAGTGGAACTGTCTTGGGCCATCAAAATGATAAATGCGACTTCTTAAAATTGAGGTCCATTTTCATATTAACTCCAAAAAAACACTTGGCAGGTTCCTGGTAAATCCATCCCCCTCTTGTTAGACTATTTTCTTGCTCCATTGTTTCTCTGTCTTTGTGTCTAATCCAGGGCTTTGGAGAGCCGTCTGGGGAGCACTGGCTGGGGAATGATATCATCCACAAGCTGACCAGCTCCCAGGAATGCAGTCTGCATGTCCAGCTAAGAGACAGAGAGGGGAACGAAGCTTTCTCACATTACGATCGCTTCTACATAGATGGAGAGGACAACAACTACAGGTACCAGGCATTAAATAGCATTTTAATTCATAACTGAAACTGAACCTGAAAGCATTTTCTGGCTTGTACTGATGCATTGGTCAGATCAAAATTCACTGTTTTGGTTATTAGTTATGTGTATACAAGGGTAACGATTCAATATATTGTGATACTGTAAGCAAGGCGATTTAATTTGAGGAAAGATGCCATAGTATAAAGAACACAGCAGAAATACATCATTTTAGAATAGGCAAAAATAACACATTTATACTGCATGCACAAAACTGCATGGTTTTTGGTCCAAACTGCATGTCTTGTCTGTAAAGGAGAGACTCGTGGGTACCCACGGAACCCATTTTCATTCACATATCATGAGGTCAGAGGTCAAGGGACCCCTGTGAAAATCGCCATGCCAGTTTTTCCTCGCGTAACTTTGGAGCGTTTTTATCCTCTTTCATGACAAGCTAGTATGACATGGTTCGTACCAATGGATTCCTTAGCGTTTTCTAGTTTCATATGATGTCAGTATTTTCGCTTTAGCTTCAATACTAAGCCTGCTACAACCTCCGAAAGATGGAATCGTGTCCGGGCCCGAAGGCGAGCTGTCTGGTTTTTGAGAGGTTAAATAAAAATGTATACAGCGTTTTGGAGAATTGATACATCATCGCACAACATAATATCATGACACTCGTGTGTCAATATTTTTCTTGAACCCATATTAATTATTAGATCATCCAAAAGTGTTTAGTACAGCACAATATATGTCAAAATGCTAAATTAAAACACTTCTTGTGCACTCAGGTCTCCAATTAAATTCTTTCACTTTGTCAGAAATCAGACATGAATAGGACGATAATGAAGGTGCTTTATTTCAGTAAAGTGTTTTTATTAAGGGCCTTCTAATGTGAGAGGCATAATTACAATGCAGTAACACCCTTTCAATCGTTGCCTTCCCTCTGGGTATAACTCTTAATATCACGACAGATTAGAAACCGTTATCAACAGTTCAAGCTCCTTTCTATTTTTCTCGTTCTCCGAGCTTTTCTCATCCCGGAGCATTGAAGTTAAGGCACCACTTGGCTCGTTTTTTTTTTTAAAAGAATGCCATTCAAAATGATGAGCTCAGTGGAAGGCATGCAGCCACTTTTTTCTTCCATTTTTCTTCTCTCATCGCCGCGGCTACCGCTGCCCCCGAAAATCCCCAAGGGGAGCCACCTCCACTGGAGGATAACAGGAACGCTCAGCAATACCTGCCCCCCTGCCAGGAACTGACAACTCAAACCAAGCTCCGTGGTAACCCTGCAATCACTAACAAGATTATGTGTGGGTGTGCTGACACCGTGCTTCCTCCAAAAACATAAAAACATAAACTGAAATAGTTCAGATTTCATGAACAATTCACAGGAATTCACCCTTGTTTTTTTGGGGAAAGTTTATGGAGATTGATGCTCTAAAAAAAGAGATGAAAAATCATAATCATATGTGGGTGTATGCCTTCCAAGATCCCTAATAGTGCAGCAAATTGCATTTGCCTGAGTTTGTTCCACATAATTAGCGCGATGAAACGGAATGTTTCGCTATTTTTCGCTGAAGGCTACACCGTGTGAGGTGAGGGCACCTGAATGAATATAATCACCTCTGTAGCTCGCTACCTCTGAGATCATGTTCTGTGTTAACTAGTTCAATATGCACTGAGCTTTACTAGCGGGCTCGAGGACGCTGGCTCCGTCTGTGGGTTTATATTAAAACTCCCATGCCGGAGCTGCGACGCTATGCAGCTGGTCAGCCAAAGCAGCCCTCCTCCTCCTCCTCCTCCTCCTCCTCGGCTGCATCCAGGGTGCTCCCTGGAACAACATGGAGGTCTTCACCTAAAAACCCAGTAACATTATTCATACATTAATCATCAGCATGACAGGCCAATGTGAGGCAGCCAAGAACAGCCAGTCTTAGAGTAAAACCAAAAGGTAGGCATTCCTTTTAATGTAACTGTATATTTGTCATTAAAAGGGATACAACAACAATAAGAAAAAGACAGGTCACCTTGAAGGGGATTAGCCTGTGGTCTGCGGTATTGATGGAAAAGCTGAACTAATTCATCTGGAAGTCATGGCAAAAAGTTTTGCAAGAAGTGCTGGCACAGTCCACAGGCCGCCTTTTCCAATAGGATATCCTGTAGCCTGTGGTTGCCATCCTGTCTAATTTGATAGTTTTTCATTTTCATCACATCACTAATCCATCACGAAGAGAAAAGTTAAGTCATCTAAAAAAAAAAAAAAAAATATATCCCCTCATGTATTATTCCAGCACTCTCCGCTAAGCCATCATTATTTCCGTCCCAAGCAGCGCCGTTTCAAACTCCCCTCCCGCCGCCCCTCATGATGTGTTGCCCCTGCCCTGTGAACTTACAAATTCAAGAGGAGGATTCTTCATTTAGTCATCACAGACAGCGTGCCCCGGGCCACGGAGGGGGGGGTCACATAACTCAGGGGAGAGTCCGGTACTAACTAGACAGAATGACAGGGCCGAGGAGAGGCCAGACAGCAGGGCTGACCTCCTCCTCGTCCACTCTCTTCAAACCAGTACTGACACACACACACACACACTCGCACATGCACACAGACGCCATTGCTGGGGACTCGCTGTATGAAAATAATTGAGCGAATCAATTTCACTTGGGCAGAGATTTCTTTTCACACTGTTTGGGTTGTTTCACAAAGCACAGCGTGGCGGGAAAATAATGAGAAGTTCTTTAGGTTAGTTCTTGTATTGATGTTTGGCAACAATGGGAACCTAGTGGGAGATGGAACCTTGTGTTAAAAGTACTGTGCACATACTAAACGGGTTATGATCTCCTACAGTGGGTCTACAGTTGGTTATTACTGGTTATTCATTGATTATTTTTCAATTTATCTTTATTATCTTAGATTGTGAAATCATTTACAGGGTGTTTTTTTTTTTTTTATGTAATAAGGGACAGGGCTCAACTCCACAAAGTGGACAGCTTTAAATATGTCTGTTCACACCTGGCATTAGAATGCGTCTTCACACGCGTCTCCAGTGACCACTTGTGATCGGATCTCACTTCCCAGCTCTATATGCAAATAAACACATAGTAAACACACGGTTAATACAGCAGACGTTGTGACGTAATATGACATGAATGTCAGTAGTGATATCCTACATATTCGTGAATTCGGATATATTTTATTAACATCAAAATATAAGGTTACTGTACTGCCGGTTCCCGGAACAAAAACTCTAACACATCTCTGACGGTATGATAATAATGCATTTTGCGGGCCTAGTCTGATAGTCTGTAGATATGTAGCCTATACGTAGATAAGATATATTTTAATAACATACAGTTGTACAGACTGAAGAGCTCAAAAAGCCTTTCCATGCCGCGAGACAGACAGACAAGCGTTCGCGTCTGCCTGTCAATTCACATGAGGAGCGCAGTGAAACCCCGCAGATCCTAGCGGGACGTCAGTTGAGTAGGCGGTCCTTAATGTGGCCCAGGACGCATTTGCGTACACACTGCTTAAAGAATGTGTCCATATCTTTCCCAGATCACTTCCGATCTCGATGCGTCCTCAATGCGTCTTGAGTGTATTCACACCTGTACTTAGAGATGTCCACTTGTGATCAGATCACTCAGGACGCATGTTAATACCAAGTCTGAACAGCGCCTGTATGACAAGGTGGCGCTGCAATAGAGTAGAGCATTGGGTCTTAGCCTATTTAAAGGTACAGTGTGTGGGATTTGGCGACACCGAGTGGTGTGGTTGCAAAATGCAACCGACTGAGTACCCCTCCGTTCGTGGTAACGCCATTCGGCGTTACGGCCTTGCTCAGAGGCCATCCTTATCATAATAACACTACTTTAGGAGCAACACAAGTCAGACGGCAGCTGGCGGTACCACGGTTTTGCACTCTGTGGCTCACGTTACCGCGGTTGCACAAGCGTGTCTGAGAACTACAGTGGCCTTCAGGTGATGTAAAAATGTGAAACGGCTCATTCTAAGCTAACGGAAACACAATGATTCTAGTTTCAGGTGATTATACACATAGTGAAAACATAGTTATGAAAATTATATTCCATTTCGGCTAATAGATCCCCGAAACGCTACACACTCCTTTAAGATGCTGTCTGTTTGCTATGTTTGCCAAAATTAAATCCTAATGTCAGGTATGCCCAGAGGCATTTTGACAAGTCAGACAAAGAGTGACAAATTAAAAGTAAACCACTAACTCCTAAACAGCAGCTCCAAGCAAAGATAATTGGACTCACCCAGTTAGATATGTTTTGCCTCTTTAGTCCCTCTGGTATCCTGCAGTATTAAGGAGTCACAGACGGTTTGGTAAACATGACTGCGCTGTGTTCACTTTACCAACATTGCATTAGATGATTTCAGAAAAACAAGAAGTTCAAACCGTTTTCGTGCAGTAACCACTCACTACCATGTAAAGTTACCCAACACAGCTTTAAATAATGAAAGCTGCCCGTGGCTGAGCTTTTTTGCTGAAATCCTTTGCTCTTGTGCTACTCTCTCAAAATTCAGCCTTCATGCCGAGGGCTTCAGTGGCACAGCTGGACGGACCACCAGCCTCACCCACACTGGCACCCAGTTCAGCACCAAGGACAGAGACAACGACCGCTGCACCTGCAAGTGCGCCCAGCTCGCATCAGGAGGTACGCGGCCTCCCTCAACTTCCAGCCCTGTCTCAATCTGTCTCTCCTTATAACACACCTTGTTAAACATTTCTATCCACCCCCTTGTAAATGTCCCAAAGCGCATTTCATTTTCCCTCTGCGCCAATATAAAGTTACTGCTGACTTGCAGCTGTACATTTGGGTGTTACATTTCATGAGCGTGAATTGAATTAATTTTGACTTTTTCCTTGAACTTTTCTGGCACATTCCGTCTCCAGGTTGGTGGTTTGAGGCATGCGGTCCGTCCAACCTGAATGGCATATATTACCCCAGCTCATCCAGCGTGGTTCGCTACAACGGCATTAAGTGGTACTATTGGAAGGGTCCGAATGTAATGGCTACCATGACGACCATGATGGTGCGTCCGGCAAACTTCTGAGGGCGTGGCTCGTTCACGATGTCAGATTGTGAAGAAGTGAATGTCGCCTGCGATGAACAGTATGAACAATAACCAGGAATTGGTCAATTTTGGGAGGAAATTTGAATCCGACTGTTGGTGGTTTCAGCTTCTGGACATCTTGGAGAAGGGTTTTAGCAATTGCCTGGGGACACATGGACTTTCAGGAAATGACTGTGGTTTTTGTGAATTCCAGAGTGAGAAATTCAACCAACAATAACTAGGGATGTCACGAGAACTGATACTTTGGTACCGAGTCGATACCAAAATTCTGAAAACATAACAGTGCTTGTTTTTCTTACAGTACCGCAGGTACCACAGGTATTGTCAGGGCTCGGGATTAACAGTGTCCCGCCGACGATAGAAAATGTGTTTGGGAGGCAGTAAACTCATTATCTATGCGTCCAGGGGGCGCACCCTACTTTTCCCCTGATAATGCTAGATTGCGAACAACAAATCTGTGTTGAAATCGGCAGGACGAGAGCCAGTTAACGTTAACTAGCTCTCGTCCTGCCAATTTCAACATGGGAGGTGCCATTGATTTACATTATGATGCATTCAAGCTCTATTCAGTGAAAAGGGACGAAGGGAAATTCTAACATTATGATGTATTCAAATGTAATCTTGTCAAATTTAGTTTTTGGCGAGAAACTTGTATAAATACAATTGTTTTAAGGAGAGGTTTTCACAGCAATTGTATAAAATTTCACTGGTATTGGTATTGACTACTAAATTTCTGGTATCGTGACATCCCTAACAATATCTATTCACAAACGCTGCCCAGACTATATTTTAATAAAGATTGTTCAGCTGGTAATGAGGGTATGGGCTTTGCTACAGATGACAAAAACACAACTGATGACATCTAATTATGCAGCTATGTATATGACCAGTTACTCAAACCAAAATACAATCCAACTGATTAATGGATAAACCTTTAGAGACACTTTATTGCAATACATATTTTTATATTAAAGGAATAAAACTTAGGTTGTGTTTTTGTGTGTTTGATGTAAATACATGTGACCTAACTGCAATAATTCACAGACGCATCCTTGTATATAGTTTACAGAAAGTCAACTGATTATACTCTTACTATAAAGTCTTAATTTCACACTGAATGCTTTGTTGACTTGGATCTTTTTTCTCCTATGCAATGGCCTGATTGTAACTTTATTCCAGTAGCATAATCAGACTGTAAAACGTCAGTACTTGTTTAAAAACTGTAGTTCAGTCCATACGCAATATAACTTCAAATAATCTACAGTGACTTCAATGGTTTACCACTGTTAATAAAACAACACCATAAAGAACAGCAACAATAACAGGCTTTGCCCTTTGCTGTATCTTCCAAAGGGCTTTTCAGAATGAAATATCCCCGATTCTTTCCAGGCACAACTCTCATAAAACTTTATTTGTGTGAGATTTCGCTCATAAAAGTACATCATACACTTTTCCGTGGCGTGATTTACTTTAAAAAAATGAAATATTTGTAATAACATCTGGGAACAAAGCTGTAAATTCAATTTGTACTTTGTTAAAACAATAAAATCATATATAGTCTTTGGTGCCTGTAATCCACAGTGCCAGGTGCTTGTTACCATGTAAGCTACATAAACTCCAACAAGCCCCGCATGCTGGACTTTCGGGGAGTCAGATGGGAGCTGCCGACCATTGATCTGATGAATCATCCAATAACACCGGTCCCTGTGGTACCCATTAGAAAGCGGATGGGTTTCACCTCGACTAACTGTGACCTGGATGTCTCAGTGTACGCTGGGGACGGCAGCCTTGGCTAACTGGAAGACAACACACACACACACGTTGGCTGGCCATGTGTACAATCGTCCGCTAATTGTCGTGCTTCATTCACTCAAGGACAAACAGAAAGACCACTTAAAGATCTCATCCTCTTTTGCCTAATGCGACTCCCAAGTGTGATTCACGTCTGACTGCGGCAAATTGAATACAACTGCAGAAATGAGACATTAAGCGTAATGAACTGTGAGCCAGGTCTCAAAACACATATCTGCTTATTCAAAGATACTTAAAAAAGAAATACACTGAACAAATATTTAGTTTTTTTACAAATAAATAGCTTAAATAAATAGCTTTTCTGTGTGTGTGACTTCACTGAATCTGTGAAGGACGTACACACGCTCAACTGCCTTTGATTTACTACTCTATTAGGAAATATGCAGGAGCTGTTCAAGACTGTAAAACTACTCAAAGGGATAACAGCGCTGCTACTGTGCGTGGCCATAGCTTAAATATGTGTGCAAATATATGATGCAATCATGCAATAATCTGTCAGGGAAACTACAAATATCATCACAAGTGGATCCAGTATAAAGCTAAGCTATGGATACACAACGCACAGGTCGTGACAATAGACCTGAGCCACGTAACGTGCTGTAGGAGCAGTAAAGCACACCTGACACGCAAACACACTCACATGCTCTGCTTGCATGCAGTGACCCCATTACTAAACAAGTTTATTACGACCTCCAAGGGGCTGGACAGGCGATAGATCACAGCGGGGGGGAGGCCAGGGGTGAATCCATCAAAGCGACTTTAATAAAGACCGCTTGATTTGGCCTGCTGGCTCAACAGATGAAATGGTTGTGTTCAGGTCCAGTGAAGCAGACCAGAGCCTGGGCCGCTCTCTGCTTCTCTATACTTGTCCAAGTCCCTGTTTATTAGATGGGTTATTGTTATTATGAGCAGAGAGACGAGGAGATAGTAACTTTAGAGCGGGTGTTACGGTATTATCAATATTTTGTGACAGTCTGTTCTCACGGTGGTGAAATAAGGATTGTCTAAAAAATCGACTGTTAAAACTAAAAGATTGGACTTTTATCTCTATATTAGCTCCTCAGTCACGGTGTAAACAGTTCTACGGTCTAATACTTAAACTCCTCTGTGGCTCGTCCATCATAACAAACCCATGTTGTTGGGACGAGCATTGCTCAATCCCACAAGACTTGATTTTGATCCTAAGGCTTTCAAAGATACCAAATAAGGGTGTTCAGATGAAGTTGTATTACTCAGTGCAATACATTAATATATATATTTTTGAAAATATGCTTATTCCCTTTCTTACTGAGAGTTAAATGAAAAGAACAATACCACTTACATGTCTGTACAATAAATATATAGGGTAGCTAGAGCCAGCTGGCAAGTAACTTTAGGGCTGTGTATTGGCAAGATATAATATATCTATCACGATACAGAGGTTACGCTTCAATATACTGTCCCTCCAGGTTTTCGCAGGCTTTTTTGGGGGTTTGTTACGGCCTAAAATGCCTGATTTCACGGCAGCTTTTCTAAAAATAAAATTGCAATTCATGTTGCAATGATTTTAAGCGGGGTTTTTTTGCAATAAAATTGCAGGAGCAAGAGAAAATTGCACAAATTAGTTGCATTTTTTTTTGTAAATCACAATATATTGTATAATGCGATATATGCGATACTGTAATCAAGGCGATATATTGTGATTTTTAAAAAAATCTAATTTTAGGAAAACTGACATAGTATAAAGAACAAACCGTATGCAAAAAAATCTGAGTAAAGCAATCAGAACAGTGGGATATGCATTTGCATTCATCACAGATCCTGCAACATCCAACATCATAACACTACTTTTCGTGCAATCTGAGCCATTGTCTGCCACAAATCTTTGCATGTAAACTATTAATTAAAAATCAATACAGTAATTTTGAGAATGGATACAGTATCACAAACATAATATCGCAATACTCAAGTGTATCAATTTTTTCTTACACCCCTAATTAGCTTAGCTTTGCATAGAGACTGGAAACAAGGGGAAACTAAAATCTTTAGTGCAACTGTATGTTGAGACAGAAAGTAAAAAGGAATTTTTTCTACCTTGCGTTATTCATGTTAATTTGACTGCTGGGCAGTTTGTATAGTCTGTGTTTATTCTCCCTGAACTCCAATATACCAACTGTAAAGATGTTTTGTTACCTTTGGACAGAGCCAGACTAGCTGTTTCATCATCTTCTCAGTCTTTATGCTCAGCCAAGATATTAGAGTGGTGTAAACCTTCTCATCTAACTGCTCTCAAGAAAGCGAATAAGCACATCTCCCCAAATGTCTAACTCTTGCTTTCAGGTGGAATTTAAATCCAATATTGTTAACATTAAGGCTTCAGAATGTCCAAAACATAGAAATAGAATACGAGTAGAACGGGCATTACCATTCAAATCAACATAGCAGGATGGTCAGAGCGACTACCAAATTTGTATTTGTACTATTTATTTGTAGCAGTCTTACCTTATTTACATATAAACTGGTTTGCGGCAAGTCGTGGAATCACTCATGCTGGAGTGACGTTTAAAACAACATTGGTGCATTGGTGTCTAGTGTGTGTGTGTGTGTGTGCTAGGGTTGGGCGATATCGACATTTCCCTACTGACGATATTGCTCCAAGAAAAAAGACGATACTTGATATTGTCCAAAACAAAGCTGAAGAGACTCACGTAGATATAAATATCTATGGATTGGAGACGCATACATTGCAATACACAAGTAGCCCCAATGTAAAGACAGTTAGCGCTATTTAACACAATGACATGCTGACATCAATAAATCAGATCAATCAGCTGCTGACTAGTAACTGCCCTCGTACAGTCTCGCCACGTTTATATTTCGTTACCTTTCATTGAGGGCTGACTGCTCGTGGTGAGAGGAGTTTTGGTTGGTTGGCTGCTCTTTGTGGAGGGAGTCGGTGACAGACTTGTGTATTCTGGATGGTGAGTTTTAAGATGGGAGCGGAGATTTGTGGCGTTTCCATCTTTAGTCCCAACTTGTTTATCGCAGTTTTACAAATCACTTTGTTCGTTCATGTTCCCTGGCTCTCCTCTTTTATGTGGTTCAAAACGAAAGAATCGGCAACCCTCAAACAGGTGTGCAGGAGACCAGAGAGAAAGACGTTGTGTGTTCGGCTTTCAGTACTTTTGTAGCTTCTAACTGAATCTCCGACTTCACTGTTTGTACTTTCAAATATCTGTTTTGTTTGACCGTTTTGCTTTTCAGCTGCATAGGAGCCATAGGAGTCATCTCAGGCCCGCCGGGCTTGCAACATACTGGCGTAAACCCTGTATTCAACATAATTGAATATCGTTCTGTTATCGTGGACACGTGAGGACCATTACTGTGGTAAATCAATATTGGGTCTAACGATAATATCGTTATATCGCCCAAGCTTAGTGTGTTGCATTTATTCCCGCCATGCCAGTTGTCACTTTTACAAGTAAGTACTGTAAGAAAAGAAAGTATGAATTGGCTGTAACAGACTTTGATTTGTCTCTGTGACTAACCTCCGCTGCGGCTTAGCAGCAAAGCAACGCACTTTACAGCCCCACTGAAACGTGTTGTCACCATAACAACGTACAACAATCGGCATTTTCTTTTGTACTAGAAGACAGGCTTTTGTTAATTCGTCTAAATAATCAACTCCACTTAATTAATTGCTTTTATTGGCCTTTTCTTGACTGTCTTTGTTACCTGTTTATGTGTCTTTGTCCTCATTTGTTTGTTTTGTTGTGTTTTTAGCTTGACAGCCCCGTGCTTGTCATCGTTACTTCTAATATTGACTGATGTATTTTTTTATTATTGTAAAGCTCTTTGTGATATTGTATCTGTGAAAGTTGCTATACAAATAAACTTTACTAACTTACTTACTAGTCAAATTACCACAGCAACCCAATGATATGACGTCAATGTTCAGTACAAGCTGTTGTTTTGTTGCCTTTGTTTTGCATGCTGTGTCAGCAGTATTGTTTCTGACAAATAGTTATGTCAATAAAGCAACTCAATTCAACTAAACTGAAAGAGACAGAGAGAAAGAAAAATGTGTTTGTGGGCGGACGGGCGGGCCGAGGAGGGGGCGGACATGGGTGTGTCCTCGTACATGTTGACCTGCTATGTATAGCCTATTAACTGATGTGAACAGAGTGTAAGCTGGAGCAGTTTTCTGCTACGCGGGGTGCTTTAAACCTTGCGTGAGAATTTATCATACGACCCAGCCGAGAGACAGATAAATGCAAGAGAGGAGAGAGAGAGAAAAATGTACAGGACTGCAGGAGGGAGAAAGGAGAAAAAACGGGGAGGCAGAGCCAAGTGCTCATAACTCCTTGTCTCTCCCTTCTTCTGCTCCAGTGTCTTTGATTCATAAGGGGGTATGATGGCTGGGCCGGGTGCAGGGGCCAGGTATGGCATCTTGGCAGGAGGAGGGAAAGAGGGAGGGCCGGGGACTGATTTGTAATAGTCGTCCTTGCTTTGTGGTGTACTGTGTCAGCATGCAGCCCATTTAACAGTGGTCATCGAAAAAGCAATACCATCCCTACATCTGCCTGCAATGCATCAGCTCCTATGTCTCTTGAGCTTTTCTTTATAGAAACAAAAAAGCAGCAGTTGTCATGTTTGAAAAGGTGAAGAAAGGAGAGAGGGGGGGGGGAGATGCCACCTCAGGCCACTTGGGGGCACTAGTGGCACAAAGAACCTCTTTACCTTTCTCTCTTCTACTTTTTGTCAAGAGATGTTGATCTGGCTGCCGCTCTCTCTCTCTCTCTCTCTCTCTGTCTTTTCCCTCCACCACAGGTCTGGATTATATAACTATGCATTCATTAACACATCTTCTGCCATGTGCTCCCGTCCCAGCAGATGGTTAACTGAAGGCTACAGAGGACAACCACAAGAGCATCACATTAGAATCTCTTATAAGGAAAAGCACTTTAAATCAATCTGTGACTTTGAAAAGGCTGATGTTCGATAAAGGCGTTTAACTTTTATGCCGCTCTAAAAAAAGAATGGAAAGAAACCTTTTGTTGTCGAGAAAACTTAAATGTAGTCGTGAGAAAATCATAGCCAGCAGCCACATAATGAGGTGTACAGCTGAATAACTTTGGCTGTCTTGTTTTTTGCTTTAAAATAAACACAGCAACTCCTATAGAGATTCAATTATCGGTAAAATGAAACTGGCTCCGGCGGAACTGCCTGTTATATCAGCTTGCAAGCGATCCCACCCTCTGTTTTTTTTTTTTTCCTCTCTCTTCATCTCTATCTTTCCACCAAAAAATGCTCTCACTTCATACCTCCCCTTTTTTTTATGCAAACAGCATGCCCTCCCAGACTGAGTGATGTGTAAATAAGACATAAGGCAGGCAGACAGAGTTGAGAGGCTCAGTCGCTGTTCAACTAAATGTTGGAATGGGCAAAGACGTGAGATTTAAGTCGCTTTGAATATGGTATGATCATTACAGGCGCGTCGGTTCCAGCATCTGACAAACAGACGTCACGCTGGGGGTATTTACGTAGTTTACAGAGGATAGCACAAACAAAACCCTCCTGACAGCAGCAGCGATTCTTTGGGACAAAAAATGCATCATAGACGAAAGAGGTCAGTGGAGAGTGGCAAGATGGGTTCATGCAACAGTGATGTGCAGAGGGAAGTCTCTAAATACCCTAAATGCACATGGTTCTACTGCCTAAAACTACAAGATAAAGCTACCGTGGCCACGTGATCTCCAATAACTGGAAAAAATATCACCTTGTTTATGAAAATCCCATCACAAAGCGCCAACTGAGCATCGTTTGAACTCCACAGTGCACTCACAGGTTTGTTGCTGACCAGGCTCAGCCATTTATCACCGCACTCTACTCGTTTTCAAATAGATGCTTCCGGCGGGATAATGTGCCACCGAATGCATTAATGTGCCCCCGGAAATATTCGCAAGGAACTGTGTGATCATGGGCCAAAAAATCCCTGGGGAAAGTTTCCAGCAGCATCTAGTTGAGTCTTGTGCTTCAAGGAATTCAAGGTAAGAGGCAAAAAAGCAGCCAGAGGTCCTTTAAAAGGAAACGTCTAGTGATATTGTATCATTTTCATAATGTCAATAAATGTCATGCAAAGACTAAAAGCAATAATAAATTGATTTAATTAGTCTGTATATCCAAAACTTGATATCGTTTATTCCTCTGTGCTACAGAGCTCCATTGTTGTCCAAAAACTATTAAAACTCACATCATTGAGCCACACTGTTACGTTGGTTGCGTTTTTTCATTTCACTGAACATAGGCACTGTAGTGTTATTTTTTTAATCAATCCCACATGCATCATTCTGTTGCAGTAAATACTCACTAGGGCACCAAAATCCGCAGTTGAAAGTAGTCGCCAACAAACGCACCATTTACTCCTGTTTGAGTAGCGTTTGCTAAAAAACTAAAGACTACCTTTGTGACCCCAAAGTGTGTATGTCTCGAGTGGAAACGGATGGGCTTGTGGCCGAGAGCTACAAACAGAGTGGGGAAGTTGGAAAGTATTGAGATGGACTGATGGATTGTTGTTTTCAAGTTTTTGTTAATGGGATTTTTTGACAAAACCAAAATACTGAACATAACATACCAGCGTTATCATTTAAGAAGGTAGAGGCACATTTATTGATGTGGAAATCACCAGAGGCCCCACACGGCCACAATCCAATCTTATTGCAATTTTATTCAACAGCGTATTTCAACTGCAATTTAGCAGTTTGTAAACATCTTTTTTTTTTTTTAATAAGATACAGTTTTCACTCTGTTCATCTCAGAGATTTCATTCACAAATCTTGAGGTCAGAGGTCAGAGGTCAAGGGACCCCTTTGTAAATGGCCATGCAAGTTTTTCCTCACCAAAATTTAGTGTAACTTTGGAGCATTTTTAGCATTCTTCTCGTTATGACATGGTTGATACATGGTTTACTTTTAATCGCATCAGGCTGAAGAACGCTTTTGTCCATCAGTCCATCTTGTTGCTAAATAATAATTAATGTGCTGCTAAGGAGATGTAAATCCAGAGGACAGATGGTAATTTTTTAATGGGTTATGTACGAATAATTGTGATGTGTTTTGGTTTTTGTCTGATGGGTCTTACTTGTCTGTCTGTCTATGATAATAGTATGTCTATTGTATGTGTACTTTTTCTCAAACTGAGCTGCCTATGGATGCAAAATGAATTTCAGTGCAAACTGAAAATAAAGTTGTATCGTATAGCAATCGATTCCTTCTACTGTAGTTTCATACGATACCAGTATCTTCACTCTAGCTTTAAGACCGAGTCCACTACAAACTCAGAAAGACAGAATAGCGGCCAGGCCCGCCGGATTGTTAAGAAGTTAATAGTTTATATAATAAAAAGTTGATACTTGACGTCTGTGCATCGATACAATATTGCTACACAATATATCACGATACTATGCTGTATCGATTTTTCCCCCAACCCCAAATTTGTTGCCTCTATTCGGTGCTCAAGTTAGTTTATTTTTCAGCCTTCAGTCATCAGATATTCCTCCCAAAACATATCAGTGCTCTCTTCACCCTTGACTGTGTGTGCGATTTATTTATCAAGACAGAAAGAAATGCAAACTTTAGGTAATAAATCAAATATTCATATGGCGTGTCATCATCTTAATAATAAGTATTTACTACTGAGGGCAAATAAGAGTTATTCAACTCAAGGATATTTGCAGTCATAGCTAGTATAGACTCCTGTATGCTTCTACTAATGTGTGTTTGCATAAGTATACGGTCAAACTATGCGTAAATATTATATATCTATCTATATATGTGTCCATACAGAATGATTATTCTGTGTGGGTGCTCAAGTTTGTGGAAATGGCAGCTTGTCTCTCGGGCGGCGTGTGTCTGGCCAGGTCCTCTAGTATGTGGGCAGAAAACAGAGAAGCTGCTTTCTGGACCCATCACAGCCCTGACAGTGAGAGGAGTCACCGTGGAAAACACGGCGCCGTGAGAGAAATGCTTGCAGAAGGATATAAAGCTTACCTATAACAAAAAAGTTCACAAGCATCGTATACCAAAGGCAGCCCAGTTCCTTTGTACACTACGCTGCTGTTTTATTTAGATTATTATGGCTGGTAATCGTTTCATTAGAGGTTTTTATGTAATTAAGGCAGACTTGAATATGATAATTGTTCCTTTTGTTCTGCAGTAGAAAACTGCTCAAATCTGACTTCTGAGACGGAGCCAGTCCCTCAAACATAAATGGATATCTGACAAATGGGTCTATTTCTGTCTTTCTCTGTTAGGTACCTGGCTAGGCCAACCAGAACAGGTTTCTCTCCTCATAAGCCCAAATGCCAAGAGCTCTGCAATTACTGCTGTAATTGGCTTGAATTGGCCATTAGTACTCAGCTTGAGTCAGAGTCCAAAACACACATCCACAGACAGATGCGAATTCAATCAAACAACCCCAGTCCCTCACTAATGCACTAGCTAGGCCTTTTTTTTTTTTTTTTTTTTTTTAAAACTTCACAGAGATTAAAACGGAGGTTTTCTGTTCTTTTGATCAGTGGAAAAGACCTGCGGAACTAAGTTTAAAAATTATGGATTTTTGTTACATAAGTGGTTAGAAATGCTTTTGGCAAATTTCCAAATGAATTAATGGGCTTGACAATGATCACGGAGGTATGTGTCAAGATGATACAGTGATAGGATGAATGAATGAGACAATGCACATTAAAAGGGAATGAAAATGCCAAATATTTGTTGCCAGTTTTTCGCGTTGAAACCTTCCACACCAAGGTCGACACAATTATTCGCGGTCCGTGCATTAAATCGAAAGTTATAGTTTCGCACCGCTACACAATCATTGACGTTGGCGTTTAGCCTTTCAAAAGCAAAATTTTTACTGCGGTCTAAAAACTATTTCCTCTCCGACTTGCCGGCTGGCACGCACCTGTATTAACGGGGCAGATTAGCAGCGATCTAACAGCACCATAAATTACATCTATATAACCACAGAAAACAAAATCACATTTTCACAATTTTTTAGGGTGATGGCATCTTAAAATATGATGACAAACATTCAAAGCTTCATTCCAAAACCTCAATAGATTTTGCAATGACATCCGAGAAAATCTATGAGATGATCATGTGAGCAAAAGTCAATATTTTATTTATTATTATTTATTATTTATTGGATTTGGTGTGGCTAGGCTCAGAGATAGATGGGTTAGAATTTTTAAATTGAAGTATGATTTATTTGCAGAAATGATTCGCGTTTGGTCTGAAAAGACCTTTAAGAGAAAAAAGTTTTGCAACTATATTTTCAATTGGTATTCAACAATGGCATTGTCAGGTTTATTGTTTTTCTTTTTATTCTATTAAGTCATACTGCCAATTGTCATTATGAGTCCCTGACACTCTTCATCACATCTAATTCTTGAAATCAGTGTTGTTGGGCATGTTGAGTGTCAGTTTGTTGATGCTGGTCAGACATAACAGGTGTCTAAGTTTACACCTGCCAATCATAATAGAACAGGAGTTAATCATCACTCGCTGACACTAAGGCACGACTCTGGCTCTGATTTCATTATGGTAAACAGCTCTGCGTCACATTTTCCATGATCAGAACCTAAAGCTAAGTGCTGCTCCGCAAAAACATGTTCAAGGGCTGTTAAGATGTTTCTATGCTCAGTTCAGTAAATTAGTTCTTGGAATCTTATTTTTCCTCCTGCAGGTTCCAAGAAAATTCAAGTGTTGCTGGCTCAGATGTTGTCGGTTGGTCATGGTAATGACTCATCAAACTCGTAAACAAGAGCTATACTTAGAAAGCCACAGCCAATCCTCTATTACAACTTCAATATTTTGAACCGCACAGTTCAGAAAAATACTTAAAAATGTACAATCTTAAGAGCAAACCAAAGCTCACGACTGAACCTCCCATCACTCAGTCGATATACTCCCAACACACTTCACCGTCCCTTGCTCTTCGAGGTTATGGTTCCATTTAGCAGAATGGCCATTAAGCGTGTGGAAAACAAAAACTAGAAAAGAAGTACGAGTTCACAGAATTCATTTTATGCAACAGTTTCTAAATAAGTGGTTGCCTGTTTGTTCCATGCTTTTTAAGGTTTAAAAACAAACCGCTTACAGCAATGGCTACTGCATAGCATTACAAAGAGATGATACTGTATAGTTCCAAATACCTTTTTTAGAACGATAAGACACAAGGGTACAAGTCCACTCATGCAAAGAACTCAAAACCAGGCACTAGGGTTATTATAGTAAACTAGAAACTGGAAATAAAACAATTTTGTTTTGGTTTTTGCCATTTTCACAGGGATCCCTTGACCTCTGACCTCAAGATATGTGAATAAAATGGGATTTTATGGGTACCCACGAGTCTCCCCTTTACAGACATGCCAACTTTATGATAATCACATGCAGTTTGGGGCAAGTCGTAGTCAAGTCAGCACACTGACTCACTGACAGCTGTTGTTGCCTGTTGGGCTTGAGGTTGCCATGTTATGATTCAAGCATATTGTTTATGCTAAATGCAGTACCTGTGAGGGTTTCTGGACAATATGGGTCATTGCTTTGTGTTGTTAATTGATTTCCAATCATAAATATATACATATATTTGCATAAAGCAGCATATTTGTCCACTCCCATGTTGATAAGAGTATTAAATACTTGACAACTCTCCCTTTAAGGTACAATTTGAACAGATAAAAAAAAATGTGATTAATCACAATAAACCATGGACAATCATGCGATTAATCAGCCCTAATAAAAATGAATATAAATTCATTTCAGTTTTAGTTGATATTCAACTGAAGAGCTGCAGCCTCACCAGTTTGAGACCTGGGGCCACAAACTCATGCATGCATGCATAAATCTCATCAGCGAAACAACTTAAACAAACATGCTATATAATTTAGATTACATCTTTTACCTTATGTCATATCTACCTTATCATATCACCTGCAGCTGGCTCTAGACAACCATGTGTACTTATGGTCTGACTGGTCTCACTGGACATTTTTCTTTTAGTAAATACTAGTTTATGTTGTGGGAATTGTGTATGATTTTCATGGTTTTACACATTTATACATCTGGCCCTTGCAGTTCTGGACCTGCAGTTTGGACCAATCTGTCGGAAAGTTACAGTTTCTGAAATGTTGACTTGTGTTACCTGATTTCTATAAGGGATATAGTTGCATTTCTTCTCATTTTGGACTGCTGTATGTTATATTTCTGTGTTTATAATGTATTCAATTGCATGTATCCGGTTAATACCAGATAATACCAAAAAAAAAATATTGAAATTATTAGTCACTTTTGGCAGGTACATACTAATGAAGAACACTTTTGTTAGTGTGAGCCTAATGAAGGTTGTCATAAACGTACATGTTCCCTACGGTTACAATCTTGCTCATATCATCACAGCAACATTTTCTTACATGAGCGTTTCCTAGACACCAACAATTAAAGTAAATCCTCTTGAGAAAAAAAAAATCTACTCCGTAAAAAAGACACTCTTACAAGACACATTAACAGTGCTGTGTCTCCCTAACCAATCCCAGTACTGATCGTACTGTTCCGGTCTTTTGCCACTGCCCAACAACATATCTGTCGAATCCACTACCACTACATACCGTCAATTTCCTTATAAATTAAAAAAAAAGGGAAAGGAAAGCTCATCCTTGAATAAATTAATCACACATTTCCATAATACTGAGCTGTTCAGTTAAATTCTTGAACTTGACCAAGTCTCTGCTTAAGCTGGGCAGCTGAGAGACAAGACTGCGGTATGTGATTTACAAGTCCTGGGGCTGCTCCGTAGTCAGTTAATAATAGAACAAATCCTGCGACAGTGTGACAGCACCCATTGTGATTTACTGGGATATACACTAGGAGCATGCTCAGATTCAGATACATTCAAATAAAACTCATTTGGATGTAATATATCTCCGGGGTAAAAATCCCATAAGGCCAAGGTGTTAAGACACAAATTCTGTGTCAATGGAGCGGTGCCAAAAAGTGTCACCTGGTGACATTATCAGTCCAGTTCTTGCTATGATTTACAGTTTAGGGAAGACAGCAATCAATGTACATGTTGTAGCACAAAAAATTAAAGGATGGTAAAGAGCTCATGCAATCCATTTCCTCAAGTATCTTAAAATAGCTAAAATACATCTCCTTTTGTCTGTGAAGCCACATGAGCCTCACTTCTTTCTCTCCTTTTTTTCTACCTTTGTTTCTTCATCTTTTTTTCCTCTCCCTATCTGTATGCTCCCTCAGTTTTCTACCACTCTCTTTCTCCCGGCACACAAACAGAAACACACTCCCGTACGCACGGACGCCACGATTCACTACACACTCGCGACTTTTTTTTCGCAGAGCTTTGTAATGGCTTTGATCAATAATTGATCAAGGGAATCTTCTAACAGTTCAAAGAGTGTAAGGAGCGTGTGGAGGCAACCATTTTCACTTTCTCCCAAGATCGGCGCAGAGAGGAGCCCCCAGTCAAAGCAAAGAGACGTAGCCGCAGCCGCCGCGGAGGCAGCCAACACACAGACCGGTTCCACGATAAAAACAACACACAACATATCTCCGCATGTCTGACATTACCTGAAGCTTGAGGACCTGCCAAGTCATGTACATCCAAGCACAGACAGCAGGACCAAGGTAACATGTCACCTACTGAGATCTTAAATGTCATGGCCTCAGGGTTCAACTGCCTTTTGATAGGCAATTTTGCTTGAGAAATCTGTCCGGGTTCAATGGCTTGGCTGTGCCACTGCCACTTGACAGCTCTATTTTCTAGCCCATGAAAAGGACATGTCAGGCTGTCTTGTACAGTTATTGTTTCGATCTTGTGCGCGCATGGATGCAGAAGTGATGTGTGAGGCAGATGACAAAAGTGAAAACCTTTTGATTCTTTACCTCTTGTTTACTCTTTCATCTGCCCATCTTCGGCCAGGCACATAAATGACACTGATTTCCGGCTCTATTTCAGCAAAGACCAGATTTGTTGATGGTTCTAAAGATTATCTTTTCAGATATTCCTGTGGTGTGATGTATGTTAGGAGTGTTTTTTTTTTTTTACAGCTCCCTTTTGGCTATGAAGTCCTTACTGGCTGCACAAATTTCAAATCGCAAACACTAAACATGTTCAATATTTACGATCGGATATCCGGTTGTGTGTGGGGAATCCAGAGGAAAGCCGATGACGCAGCAATTCAGAAAGAACGATAGCCAATTGGGAAGCAAGCTGACTGAAGAGGAAAGTACAACAACAGCCGTCGTGACGGCAACAGCAAATGCAGAACGCGAAGCATAAAGTAGTAGTAAGATGGACTCAGAAGTGGAGGACCGACTTGTTGATTTGTGGCAACAACAGTGTCTCCATGACTTCATCCATATTCTTTTTTCTTTGTGAATTTTCACTAATCACTAATTCTTCCTGCCTGTCGTCTGCCATGTTTGTTTAGGCAAAAGTCACGGTTGATCGTGAGAGATTTTGTGAGATTTTTCGTTTTTTGAGAGTCGAGACTCTTGTTGTTCAGGAATGAAACGCTGGCCCGCACTAAAAGATTTTTAAAATCTTAACAGATGTTGAAAATGTGAGAGGTCCCACACAATTTTAATCCTATGATGTGTGTTGAGCAACAATTTGGCCAAAACAGCACACCACACACACTAATAGATACCATTCATGGACAAGAGACCCTACTAAGAAAAAAAACCCAGAAATCTCACAAAATCTCCCGCGATCAAATGTGACTTTAGTGTAAACAAACTTGTCGGACAACGGGCAAGAAGAATTAGCGATGTTAGTTTTTCCACTACTTCGTACTGAAAAAAGTATGAATGAAGTCGTAAATCGACAAGTTGGTCCTCCATTTCTGAGGTCCATCTTACTACTACTTTTTTCTCACATTTTTCATTAGCCACTGCCGCCATAACGACGGTCATCCTTCCTTCTTCAGTCAGCTTCATTCTCAATTGGCTACCGTTCTTTCCCACATGACTGCGACATCGGCTGTCCTCGGGGCTCCCCACACAAATCAGGATATCCGCATTTGTGTGGCCAGGATGGACAGGAATATCTGGAACGATAATCTTTAGAACCATCAAAAAATCGGGGCTTTGCTGACGATTGTCGGGAGGGGGGGAAATCGGGCACACAATAGGCTCGACTATCATGTAGCGTGTACCCTTTATCAGATAGGATTTAATCTCTTTCTTTTAAATATCTGTCAACTCCTTCAAGTGACTACAAACGGTACCACAAAGTACTACAAAGGGGAACAGATTTGTTGGTATTGGCTAGGTTAGGTTGTATGTGTTGCCGCAATGGAGCCGAGTGTTCAGCCGTCTTCTCTGTAATTCCTCGTGTGTGAATTTGTGCGATTCCAGTGTGTATTCGCTCCTGCTGTCCTGTGTTTTCTCTCGCTAACGCTACCCTGCAGAAAGGATTCCTCTGCATTCCTCTGCCGTCTTCTCCACATGCCCAGCCTCAGGGACTCCTAAGAATAAGGAGAGGATGGAGAAAAAAAAAAAACCTAACTGGAAAGTAGAATACCAAGCAATGTTGTCCAGAAGCTGTTTACTCTGTCTGCAGGCTACATGCTGTGTTTGAGCAAATGTGAACGCGTGAGTGTGTGTGTGTGTGTGTGTGTGGGTGCAGGCTTTTGTGTTTACCTGCTTGTACGAGTACCAGGTGTGCTATCGCAGACTGAGCAAGAGACAATACTTGTCGGCGAGAGGACTAGTGAGAGAGAGAGAGAAAGGAAGAGAGGGGGCGAGAGTTGGCGGAGGGAAGTGAATGAAAAATTCATACGGCTGCAGGTCCCAAAAGCCCTTCTGTCTTTGCCAGGAGTCCTCAGCTTCAAACTGCTGGGCAGGGGCGGAGGGACTGTGCCAAAAAGATGGGCACATACACACACATATATATAAGGACAGTGCCAGAGGAGGTGTTATCTAGGAATCAGGAGTATGCTGAAAGGAGAGTCAACAGCACAACAGGATCCTTTAACAACAACAAGGTGCTCCTGACAGCATCCTAATAGTCCTCTGGATCCTTTTTCTAGTGGCGGACATTACAACCAACTCCTGCAAGTAGGAAGTGTGATGCAATGTTTGTCTCCTAAAAAAACGAATTGCATGTGCCGAAATAAAGTTTATACGATTTTCACCCGTGGCCTTTTTTTTTTTAACACCCTGAAACAGCGTTGCAAAGTGATTTGATGCAAATTAGGCTAAATGAGAAGCTGAGAAAAACTCCCAATGCAGGCGTGCTAAATAAATCAGAAGATAGGGATCTTTGTCATTATAAAGACAAAATCTAGATGCACACCCGTGACATAGCCTTGAGCTGACGAAGAGAAGAAAAAAAAAGATATAGAGAGGAAAAGGGAAAAAAGGGAGTGAGAAGAAGAAGCCTCCTCTTCTTTTACTCACTACTGCAGCGTTGCCATAGTCACCGCTGCATCCTTAGGATGCCAGGGCAGAGCGAGAGTTAGAGGAGGTAGAGCAGAGGAACGTTTAGAGCTCTACCTCTCTCTCTCGCTGTGTGAAAAGTGGGTCAACAAACACACGCGCAGTACCAGTCATTTTCCAAACTGCTCACTTCTAACTCGTCTTGTGTGTTGGGATCAAGCACTGGGTGAGGGTGGGGTCTTGGAAGAAGTCTGGCTTTTCTCCAAGGGCACATGAAAATGAGCAGAGAGGCGAAGATAAACATGGCGTGTTTGACATGGATTGCCCAACGCCTCGGAGATGTGCATCAACAGTAAATCCAATCAGGCTTGTCAACACACTCTGCATGAGAATATTTGAGGAGTTTAATTCACTGTGCTGTACATCCATTTTGGAAAGGAGTCAATACTTTCAGGCCCTCATTCAATGTCATGAAATTATATTTATTATCCTTTTATAAATCAAGGTGCTGTCCTTCACATAGGACCTTGATTTCTATGTTTTTTTGGGTCTCTAACATTTTATTAGGTTTAGCTTTTTGGTGATGAATAAGAAACTTTTGGATATTTCTCTTAAATAGAATATTTCTCTAAATATATGGAATGAACATACTGTATCTAAAACCTCAAATAATCATTACTATAAGTGAGAGTATATGTTTTTCTGAGGACACATTTACATGCTTTACAACGCCTTTATTTTGATGCAGAGTAAATACAAAACTTGGTTCAGGCCAAGAGCTTATAATGCATTTTTAAGAGATCGGCATTTCATTGTTTGACTGCTGAAAGAAAATTTGTTTGCGACAATTGCATTCTGCTTTTTTTTCAGTCACTGTAAATTACGTAGGACACGTATAAATTCCATTACATAGAAAAATAGACTTTAGAGGTTTCTTTCACATGAGGAGTTATGTTTTACTGTGAATGATATTTATTTGAATGGTACTTCCAACGAAATGGGGCAGCCTTGTATGGAATTGCTCATTATGTTGATTTACATGGCTGATGCCGCAGCCAATTCGACTGTTATCAGTCTATTGAATAGGCGTTATTGGTCGCTATAAGCACCATAGATGTGGGTCAATAGGGGCCTACTACACCCAATAGTAGGTTTATCATCTAATCACATGGTAGATCACCGAAAAAAGGTAAAAAAGAACACAACAGCGACCTCTAGCAAACATAGTAATTATGACAGGAGCAGAAGCGGAAGTCAGGTGCTGTAACATAAACAGTGTGAAACTCCGTATGGGGTGGAGGCAAGGTTTCCCCCCAGTAGTTATTTTAAGCCGAAACACAATGTTTTTTTCCCTAAACTAAAGTAAAGTTGCTTTGTTTCCTAAACCTAAAGAAGCCTTTTTGTTTGTGTTCAAAATGTAACATTTCATTCAGTTTTACATGTTAGAACATGTCACTTTTACAACATAGTAGGCGTAGTAGGCGCCAAATGACCCATATCTATGGCGCTTATAAAGACTGATACATCTTATTTAATGGCCTGATGACAGTCAAATCGGGTGGATGCCATCGCTGCATTAGCTGCTGGATGACATAAAATGTTCTTTATGCAAATAAAATAGATAGTGGGCGTCAGTCACAAAAACATTTGTATGCACGTATTTGCTCAAGTAAACAGAAGTGTAAAACTGAACATGTCCCAATTGAAAATGACAGTGAAAGCCATAAATCTGCTTAAAACAAAGGTCATTTTTGCTTTTGTTATATATTGGTTTATTGTCCTAATCAAATATTATGTCAAGAAGCAAAAAACTTGATTTGGAAAGCGCATTCACTTTATCACTTTAACCATGAAAATGTAAACTGTAAACGATGACCAAATGTTTTCATTTAGAAAAAAAAAAACATGACTTATGATCAGTGCAAATGTCTGACATTTTTGTTACGCCTTAAGCACAAATTGTCACACCCGAGGCGTCTCAGGGTTGGAGGTGTATTTGTATTCGCGAGGGCATCGGGGTTGTGTGAAACCGTTGGGTTTTCGATGTAGGTCATGAAGTCCTTTCATCACCGAGAGAGCGGACATCCATCTGTAGGGACTATTGGTTTATCCTCACGGTCAGGATGGTCGTTTCTCTGTCAGAGTGGAATCAGGCCCCGGAGAGCTGTTGCGGCCATTTACCAACATTGTAAGACATATGGCACATAAACACATAACTACTCATATGTGCACACACATACACAAACACTCAAAGCCATTTACCAACATGACACAAACACAAGAGTGATGAGAACGGACCCAGATGTCAAGGAAAATCACATATAAGCCGAAGGAACTGTGTGTGTGAGTGTGTGACTGTGTGTGTTTTCATGAGTGTGCGCTCTTCCCAAGCGCCCACATCTTTCTCCTGTGACATGATGAGCATGTGACGGGAGCAGAGGAGCATTGGCCTGAGTCATAGTCTCCAGGGGCCAAGCGTGATGATCAAGAGGACCTTTGGGAGGGCAAGTGAAGCTTTACCTAAACAGCCCTCTGCTCATTCCAAGAGTCACCTCTCTTACCACTCACTAACCTGGCCCCATCAATTCACCAGCTCGGTCCCCGTGGACCCATACTGCTGACGCTCCTCGAAGAATAAAAGTTATCATAGCCTATTAGTCTGGTGGGACTGGTGGAAGATATGTGTGATTTCAGAGAGTTTTTTTTGTTCCCTTCATCACCCTGCGGCCTCGTTATGCTCTTATGGCCTCCCTCTTTTCTATACCACCACCCTCGCACATAATCTTCCTTCCTACCCTGACCCCCTTCGGACCGCGGTGTCCACAGTCGAGGGCCTAAAAGCCCGAAGCATCGCCGGCAGGCACCAAGACAGCAGATGTGCGCGACACATGTTCACCAAAAAAAACTCCTCTCTTTGCTTCATTTCACTCCTCCTCACCCTTCATTTCACTCCTCCTCTTCCCAAGCGACCCTTTTCCTTTTTCTCCTTTGGCCCCCACCACTCGATTCGGAACAGGTGATCCCCCCAGAGGGCCGGTTTTAAACCCTTCACTTACTCGCCATGCTGCTCCTCTCCTCAAGCTCTCTCAACCCCCACCCCCAACCCCCACAGAAAACCCCGGCGTGAGTGACAACCAGAGACATCTGTCCCAAGAGCCGGCAGCACAAACTAAAGAGGACGCCTCACAGAAAAGGTCCAAACTCGGTGACAGCATTGTGCAGCTTGCCACCTGGTATTAAAACTACAGTACATTACATGTGACAATAACTCTGGATTTGTGGCCCCGCACTCAACGCAACAGCAAATATATAATTTGCTTTGTGTCCTTAAACAATCCACCTAATTTTCAGAACAGTGTCCTCAACAAGCAACCCGCTACAAAATACTGTTAACATTGTTATGCTGCATAGAATTCATAGCGAGGAGGTCAGGAAAGCAGAGGACTTTGACACTGGAGACTGGGGTTTCAATGTTGTAGGTTTAAGCTTGATTTATATTGTAGTTGTGCAATACAGGGTTACAACCTGGCTATGGACGTAGACAATGATGGTGCCATCAATGGGTGGAATCCAACATTGAGCTATAAATCAACACTTATGTTGTCGGCATCTACTGCGGGACTCCTGTTAACCCCTTTCGTCGACTATAAATCTAGCTTTAAGGCTACAACAGTTTGCCGTCAGAGGTCGGGAACGCACAAGACATTGACACCGGAGACTGGGGGTCGTTTCTTGCTTTCCAAATGGTGTTAGGTTAAAAGTTTGATTTATGGTTGTGCGCAAAATTCAAAGTAAACACTTCATCATTATGTTGATGATTTTTTTCTTTTTTTCTTTCTTTCTTTCAGGAGGCATTACATTTCCTACAAAACATCGTTGTACTGTAGAGGAATGTCATTTTTAGAAGACTGCGTTTGCAAAAGACAAACAAAAAGTAGGAATGATAGTTTTGGTGGGTCAAAAAATGCAGATTTCTTCACAGCTAATCAAAAAAGATTGTTGACAATGACAATAAAGAACATCCATTATGGGTACAGCTACAAATGTGTACTTCTTGGTAAGGTAGAAAATTACATAAAACACTATTTATGGTTGATACTAGTGCTGGGCGGGTTTATCATTCATCCGTTTTAAAGCGCGCTACGGTCAGGACATGCTGTGAGTGTAGAGGGGACCCCTGTTAACTGCGTACCCTTCTCACTCATGATTCTAATTTGACACTAAAATTAATAACCCACAACTAATTCGGTTTAATGGGGTAAAACAACTTGGCCCACAACAATCTGTGACACAAACAATTTGTAACACTAATAATTGTGCATTTATAAATTTAGACCGCCGAACGGCATGCTGGGTAATGTTAAAGCTCCATCGCTACTGCACATTCAAGAACAGAAAAAAGAGAGATGAAGGATGAAGAAAGAGACTGGAGATGCACCAGAAGAACTTGTGCCCGAGAGAGGAGATGTCTGCTTTTTAGACATTTTTGGTCTTAAAAAATCCGACGTTGCCACTGTTGCTGCCAATGGTGCTAACACTAGCAACTTACTCCGTCACTTCAGCAGAACACGTGTTGGAATACAGAGAGAGTGCAATGACGGCTGTCAGATTTAAGGCCGTCTTCTAGTAGCGCCAGTGAAACGGTGAAGCCAAAGGGTCAGACGTTGTTTGAAGTGGCATTAGCTGAAGGCACTGCTGCATATGACGGGAAAAGCAAGCGGTGGAGCGACATTACGAATGCAATAACAATCCGTCGATGCAATGACATGGTACTGCTACGGACAATCGAGAAGACGGATTCAGAGCAATTATAAAAACATCGAACACCGGTGCAAGCTAGAAGCGGCGCTACGTACACTCACCCACTTTTCAAGCCAAGCAAGCCAACCCTAAAGCCTTCAGTATATGATGACATTAAACTATTTTTATATTCTATGTACTCCTGAAGAGTAGATTAAGGCACTATAAACCTAACTATAGAATATATATATTCCGTGAAACCGCCAGAATCAAAAAACTGTGATACAAATCTTTGCTCATGCCGCCAAAGCACTAACTGATACCCAACAACATAACACTTTAGCTGCACAACAGTATGAGGAAAGTTGGCTGAAATACAGTATCAGAGAGCTCCATCACCCTAAGGTGCGCAGAAATGAAATCCATCAGGTCTAAATCTAGCGTCGATATCTCTCAACACTGGGCCCTGACTCCAGCAGTTTGTTCCATTACCATTCCAGTGGGTTTATCTAGAATATGCCTTTTCCAGCTCATTATGCCCACTTTAGCCTCCCATAAAGTCATTAATCCCAATCACAGTGTTCATTTTCACACATGCCAAACCAGTATTCCACACTTGGCATATCTTTTTACCCTTCTGCAATGCTCTCTTGCACGTCCACACACACACACACACACATATCGCCATAGTCTCCGTCTACTTAGTCATTCTGTTTGCGTCACACCGTCTGTGATTGCACAATAACATAAAATACTGTGATGGGGGGGATCGTAAGACGATAATGATCAGAGAAAAATCTTGCCAAATATAGGCTTATGGACTTGAAATGTATCTGTGATGGCACATTTCAGCACTCTTCAATACCATGAGTTAGATTTGTGAAGCAGCTTGCTCGTGTATAAATGATTTGCCCTCATCCAGAATATTTGTCATACTGAAGAGCATTTCCAGCATCAGCGCTCGATGCCTTATAGAGATTACTGCTGTTTGGAGAATATATTAAAAATGCTGCTGAGGTGCCCCCCTTGGCACCGAAAAACTCAGAGGAAGGAAACAGAAACAATACAAATATAGATTAGTGTTTCTCTAGCATTCGCTATTCATTCAATTGTCCAGTTATTGATCCTGGAACAATAGGAAGTCATGCTAATAGAGGGAATGGGGGAATAGTGAACTGGGATCATTAGCATTGCTCAACATGGTATGCATGAAAGTATGTATGTGCGAGCCTGATATATATGAGTTGATGTGTGCATTTGATACTGCCTTCCCCTCTTTCTTTGTATTTGTACATAGAGACCTATGATCAATGCCAGGGTGCCGAGTAGCGATGGGGAGTCAGTTGCAGAGATGCTAATGAGCAGATCAACAGGATGGGGATCAGAACACACAATCAGAGGAAGAAGATAAAGAAGGAAGATGATCAATGAGCGCGATTTAGCTTGAAACTCTATTAGGCGTGCCAAAAGTTCTGTGCTAGAGGATTCAGCTTACTTCTTCGGGAGGGGGGGGGGGTTTCAGGATACTGGGGCTGTGTATTGGCAAGAATCGGGCGATATGATACGTATCATGATACAAGGGAATCAATATATTGCAATACTGTGAGCAAGGCAATATATTGCAATTTTTTTTAAATCTAGTTTTATGAAAACTGTCATAGTGTAAAGAGCACACCAGAAATAAACCATTTTAGAAAAGGCCAAAATAACACATTTGTACTGTATTTGTACATTTGTAAAAAAACTGCATTTGAAAATGTATAAAGTGGGCATGTCTGTAAAGAGGAGACTCGTGGGTACCCATAGAACCAATTTCATTCACATATCTTGACGTCAGAGGTCAAGGGACCCCTTTGAAAATGGTCATGCAAGTTTTTTCCTCGCCAAAATTTAGCACAAGTTTAGAGCGTTATTTAGGCTTCATGGCTAGCTGTTATGACATGGTTGGTACTAGGGCTCTCAAAGTCAACACAATAATTGGTACCACCACATTGTTACCAACCATGTCATACTAGCTTGTCGTGAAGGAGGCTAAATAACGCTCCAAAGTAAATGCTACATTTTGGCAAGGAAAAACTGGCATGGCCCTTTTCAAAGGGGTCCCTTGACCTCTGACCTACAAGATATGTGAATGAAAATGGGTTCTATGGGTACCCACAAGTCTCCCTTTTACAGACATGCCCACTCTATACATTTTAAACAGATAAAAACATGTGCCATCAATTTATGGATTAATCGCCAATATTTTATCATTTGACAGCCCTAGTTGGTACCAATGGATTCCTTAGGTTTTCTAGTTTATATCATGCCAGTACCTTCACTCTTGCCTTAAAACTGAGCCCGCTATGACCTCCGAAAGATCAAATAGCGCCCGTTAATTGAAATCGATAGTGTTTTGGAGAATCGATACAGCATCGCAACACATAATATCGCAATACTATATTATATCGACATTTTCTTACACCCCTATTCAGAACCGTATTGGTTTTTAGATAGAAGAAGTAGTGTCAAGTCAAATATGTATAGAGTAGTCCCAGAGAACAAATGAACCTATCAAATTATTTGTTTTACAGTAGCCTTTGGTAAACCCCGTTCTCTTCCTCTCTCTCACACTCACACACACACACACACACACACACACACACACTGATGCTGCCGATACTTACTCTTGGCAGCTTAGTATTCACACACGACCACATGGCTGCGAGAGGGAATAGCCCTGCAGTGGATGGAGAGGAGACGCATAATAGAAAAACTCATTTGAAGGGAACTCAGGAGCCCGGGACCACATTAAGCTCAGCCGCCGGCCTGAATGAAAGATCATGTCGAACTCGTCACACGGCGAGTTATGTGTGTGTGTGTGTGTGTGTGTGTGTGTGTGTGTGTGTGTGTGTGTGTGTGTGTGTGTGTGTGTGTGTGTGTGTTTGTGTGTGTGTGCGAGAGAGAATGAGAGAGAGACACAGGATGAAAACTGTATAAATACGATATGAAAAAGATGAAAAAGATGTGAAAAATCGAATAAAGAAGGCCGAGTGTGCAAAAACAGTAACGCATTCAACACAGTCCCCCGACTCTCCGGGCTATGAAATTTCCTGGGTCGGTCTCCATCCTTCATTCAATGGATTTCACAGTCTGCAACTTTAACAGACAAACTGTTTTCCTGCAGTTTACTCAACAGTTATTGATTCTTCTGGACACACAGCATTGTGTATTCGGTCCTGAATATAAAACATACCTGGTGAGTGTTATAACGGCTTACTTAACTTTTTACTTGGCTACAAAAAATTACAAAAAGTTGTGTAACTGAGACAACTTGTGTAAATTGAAATGATATCATGCGGCAAGCAGATTAAATATTTTATGCATCGCAGTATCTCAGATCAAGATCCCGTTTTTTTGGCAGACAATCCCCTGTGTGATCATCTACCAAAGCCCTCAGTCAGGGGAACACTGCCTTTAATTCCACAGAGGGCGCTAACCTCCTTTTCCCCCTTCTGCTCTCTGTCTCAGACTTGAATTTCCTACAGGAGCCGAGATGAATTTAGCCCATTTTCTTTCATTTGGTCGAGGTCAGACAGGAGGAACACCTGTGGGATTCACCGTTTGGAAAATGGAAAAGAAAAAAAAATGTACTTTCTTATTCTTAGCTTGCTTTGTCCCTCCTTTCCAACCCTATTTAGCCAAGGTCAAGGAGATTTTTACCGGCATTCCCCTTTCTCAGTTTACCGCTGCAGCCTGTGGTCTCGTGTCTCAAGTGGAATTGTCATGCAGAAATTGAACGGTGTGGGCATCCTGGGAAAGATCCATCACTGCATTTAGGCTGCTTCATTCATCCACTCTACTGTTTCTAAAATATCCGAGCAGGGGGTCTCTGAATAAAACATCGTGTGTCTCTCACTCTGGAAGGATTTGCCTTGGATTGAACTCTATAAAGTGGAAATTCTCCTGACACATCAGCTTGAAAGCGACTGACCCTGCCGGTGACTTTTGAAATATATTCAATCACAGGGACGCCCTCGGTGGAGTGAAACAATGCAACTAAGAGATGCATTTTACAGATCACACACCTTCTTCAACTGCTTTTGGTCTCCTCTTGCCGTTTGGTAAAGCATATTTTGAGCTAGGATATCTTTTTTGAAGAACTGGTTGTACTTGACTCAACCTGACTTGAGTCATCTCTTAATATTGCAATTAGGGCTACAAATAACGACTATTTTTTTGTCAATTAATCTCATCTTTATCAATGAATTAGTCAATTAATCTAATGACAGCTATCGATTATTTCAGAGAATATCTTTTAAATTCCCAAATAAAATAATTAATTTACCCCAAATAAATATCCAAACTTGTCTGAATAATATTTCAATATTTTATTCAATAATTCTCTCTTGAAAACAAACTATTTTAACAAGGTAATAGACTGTATTTGTCAGATGTCTGATCAGAAAAATACTGGACCTTAATATCAAAAGCATTGCTGTGACAAAGATTAACTTAATCACTGTATGTCATAGCAACCCGTCCTTGTATTTTTACTTAAATACTTGACTTAAAATGTGTCGGACATGGATTTATTCACTGGCTGGAGTAACATGCAGTTAAGATAATCATTGGCAAATGTATATTTGCATCAGTGTGGGGCAAGGAATATGATGGAAACGATTTACAGATTGTAAAAACAGCCTTTAAAATGTTCTCACTCATACATGGGCGTTAAAGTAAACGGAAAATATAAAATGACCGAATAAAAACGTAAGATGACGCATGGTGTAACGTTATTTTACCGTAACAGAAGCGGTGAAGAAATTACTTTTAACATGAGGACGATGAAGAAACGGTTATAAAATCAATTTTAAGTGACTTCAACTAACAGAAACACGTGGGGCACGCCGCTTCACTCTGATCACTGGGTGCTGGGAAAATCCAACCAAAAGGTTGTGTTTAGATTGAAATTAATAGGAAATGCTTTTAGGAAAACAAGTCAGTGACGGTTTAAAGAAAACTGCAAAAAATAGTATCCATCACCCAAATAACTGTGGTTCTGGTGGCACACCACACAGATGTGCGAGTCATTTTGGAGTTTATATATGACTACTGGGTATATTTATGTTTTAAAAATGATTTGTTTAAATATTTAATTCAAGTTTTACACATTGCTCTTGTCTATAGAAAGAGATGTGTAACATATTATAGTTCATGTTAATGAAGAACATAAAATGCAGACTGTTGAAAGTGTATTTTATATTTATTTTTTTGTATATGTGACATATACATATGACATCTGTACCGTTTGGTAGAGGCTCATAATTAAAAAAAATGTGTGGTCAGCTGAAAAAAAATTGTTTTTCTGGATGAGCTCAAAGGAACTACAAAATACAATAATATTTTTCCTTTTTTTTTTTCTCTGGGTGGGACTATTAAAGGGTTAGATCTGCATAGATGTTTAAATCAAACAGAAATAATTAGCCATGCTAGTAGCCTGTGATAGACTCTTCTCTGATACCCTAATTTTCAATAATCGATTAGGCAGAGCCCCACAGATGTAACAAGTGTTCTTCGTCCATGCCTTTCTCTCTATAGCTGCTGCTCAGACTACAATTAGGTCTTACAACGTCTAACCCGCGTGACTTGGAATGAGCTTAAACAATCAATTCCAGTAGTGAGTTCCTATTGAGTTTTAATCAAGATTTCTACTTTGTTCTGTCTTCTCTCACGGTTGCCTGGCCTGCAGATTTCACAGGTCAAGGAACCATTCAGAAAGCTTTAATTAGCTTTCTCAAGCTAATGAGTTCTCAGGCATCATACAAATTGCTCTGTCAAACCCTGACTTTGAGCCAGCTTGGATTGTTTGGGTGTGAGCTCAACAGAACGAGGGACTTTTAATCATGTTCAAATTCATTACCCCCCAAATGAGTAATGTTTCATTCTTCTCAGTCATTTTGCCCCTTACTCGTAGTTAAAGCTGCCCCTCTGGCCGTGACAGACACCACCGACCTGTTTAGTGCGACTTCCATCATCATTACACCAGATGGATCCGTCCCTGGCACATTTTGAGGGGGAAATTGTAATAACAAGTCGAGGCTGATGGACTGAGAGCGGGGGAAAAAGAGGCGACACAGAAGAAAGGTAATTTCGGACTCGAGAGTAAATTCGAGCACCGAATGTCTTCGTGAAGACAGCAGGGTAGGGGAGAAAGCTCAGATGAAAATATGAGCCTTGGTTTAAAGATGAAATATGGCGGTCTGACCCCATTCCCTTTCCCCCAGATCTAATTCAGCTCGGCCTGAAATGGGGATGGGTATTGCCTAAACCGATAACTTGCTGGACCTGAAGTGTCTTTTTTAGAACCAGTTTCCCGGGGAATTGAATTTCAATCGTGCGAGCAGTAAATGAGGAGATTTATGTGGCTGTGCGTGGGAAAAGGGTATAACAAGGCGGCGGCGGCAGTCGCTTTACACTTTGTCACATTCACAAAGAAGGCATTAAGGCTTTGACCCACTTCAAGCGGGGCCCGGAATAATGCTGCTGGTCTCTAATGCTGCCATAATGGTCGTTGTCATCATCCTTGTCAACTTTATTCTCACTGTCATTGTCATCATATTCATGCAAGATTATTAGGCTACTATTAATCTTTTGACTGTTTATACATGTTTTTAACTCCCATGTCATGCCGCATCATGCTGTTTGATATGGTCATGGCTTGGGTATATTGGAGTTTTAAAGAAGAAGAGGAGTCGTACAGTAAAAAGGACCAACCGTTATATACCTCGCTCAGTCTCTTTCTCCCCATTTCTCCATCGCTCTTTCTCTCACTAGCTTCTGATGTGAGACTGATAGAGCTTGGAGCACAGCCACTCGCTGTCAGGTTCCCAGCTAATGGAATCAACATGGTTGACGGATAAACCCACCGAAAATAAGTTGTCAGAGAACGGCGGACCCTTCATCAACCTCCCCTGCCACGTGTGGCACTGCCTTGACCCCCTCTCGCAAAGCCATATCAGCAGGGTGTTTTATCTTCGGCATGCTGAAATTAGGTTTCAACTTTTTTATTTATTAATGTATACTTGTAGTATTTGTTCTCGCCCCAACATGAAGAATTGGGTTACGGTTGTTCTTGGGGGGTCAGAAAGATGCTCTGAGGGATGGGTGGATGGGTTTGCCCTCGAGAATCTTGAGTTTAGTTTAGAGCTTTGCAGGCAATGTATGATTTGTTAAGGTTAATAGTTAATATGCTTATTCACTTTCTTGCCAGGAGTTAGAGGAGTTACTGCACCTGGCCAGAAAAAAAATATTTTTTTACGCTTTAGTTTTATTATGAATGAAATAAACAAGATATGACATACAGTATGTTATATGTGTTGATGTTCTGGTAGTTGGACTACATTTGGACAGAGCCAGCTAGCCGGTTCCAGTCTTTATTCTAAGCTAAGGTAACCAGCTGCAGGCAGTAGCTTCATATTAACCGTACAGATATGATCACTGGTGCCCTCGTGTTCGGAAAATAAAACGCTGCAAAAGTGCCCTCTTGGATGCCCCTATGGTAAATAAAACATGATGCAGTGCCATCTAAGATGCCCTTCCATTGGACACAACATGATTAAATGTCCTCTAGAGTGCCCCTCCAGTCGAGAAAACATGATGAAGTCCCTTCTAGGTAGGGGTGGGAAAAAAAAATGTATTCACCTATGTACTGAATTTTTTTTTTTTTTACGATTTTGGAATCTTTTTTTTAATGCCAGAATCGACATATTTGCTTCATTTGAGTCTATGTGGAGGTAGAAGGAAATTACCGCTTTTATTGTAGTCTGAGTAACGTGACGTCATATCCGTTTAGTATCCGTCAACCACACAAACCGCAGCTGGCCACACGAGGAAGTACAAAACAGCAGAGGGTCTGCGTGGCTACGACTTGAACCCTCATGTTAAATCAAAAGTGGTAAACAGTACACATACAGTAAAGTATGGACACACTTTGAGGTTCACACATTTCCAGGAAAAGCAAAGCTAGACAGTATAAAACATTAAATGTCCCTTACAAATTAAAAATTAAATACCACTAATTTGTGAGGTGTAATGTCTTTAGTCTTTGATTTGACTGATATATTTGATTTCAGGACATCTCAGACCACATACATGCTGAAAATCAAACATTTTTATCGTATCAATTTAGATATTTTTTCAAATTAAAAGTCCCTAGAAGTGTTTGATTCAACATTTTAACATGGTCTAGTGTTAAAAAAGTTAAAAGTAAATCATATAATCAATAAATCATAAAATCGAATCGCAATACTTGTAGAATCGCAATAACGGTAGAATCGCAATACTTAATCACAATACATCTCGAATCAGCACCCAAGTAGAGTGATAGTATCAAATCGGGAGATAGGTGCATCTTCCCAGCCCTACTTCTAGGGTGGCCTTAAATGGAGTAGACATAATTAAGTGCCCTTCCAGTGGATAAAACGTGGTGAAGTTCCCTCTAAGGTGCCCTTAAATGGAGAAAACATGATAAAGTGCCCTCTAAGATGCCCTTCCATTGGAGAAAACGTGATTAATTGACCTCTAGAGTGCCCCTTCAGGAGAGAAAACACAGTGAAGTGCCCTCTAGGGTGGCCTTAATATTGAGAAGATGCAATGTAGGCAACCCTACATGCTAGAGCTGGTGCCCTTTTTATTTATTTTTTTTGCCCCTGTCCCTCATACAACCTCAGTCCGCCAGTGGACATGATCATCTAACTCTCGGTACAAAAGCAAATAAGCGTATTATCCACAATGGTGAACTATCCCTTTAGCATAAGCAGCAGGATGCATTGAGTCGAAAAGTTTCTACATCCTTAGTGTAAATATAGTGACTCCAGAATAAGCAATATGCATTTAAAACATAGGAAGTGATGAAGCTAACATTGAAGATTCAAAACTAATTCACACAAGGACAAATTTATATGGAAAGCCTGCAGAAAAGCAGAGGTAAGATAGGACAAGTAAGGCCGATGTAAGCCTGAGTAAAAAAAACTAAATACCAAGAGCATAAACAAAGACTTTATGTTTGTCCTCTTAAATAATTCTCAGACTGTGTGCAGCATGTGTACCTTCCACCAGGTAGTGCGAGATTCCCCCAGACCACCTCTGGCCAGCATGAGATAGAGGGGAAAACGAAGAGTGAACTGCTTCTGAGCTTGAGAAACACGATGACTTGCTTTTGCCCTCTCCTCCCAGGACTGGACCAAAAGCTTTACTTACTTTATGCCCTAAAGGGTCTAATGTTCTGTGCAGGAATTTGTGCCCACATACTGACTTAATCAATACTGTATGTGAGTAAAAAGAAGTCTCTCACCAGAACTGCATTCACCATGGACTTATTATATCAACAATACATCTCCCACAGTTGTCCCCAAGAGATGGAACTGAACGTAAGAAAAACCTGGTGTCTGTGGTATTTGTTTCATGTAGGCCTGCCTACAAGACAGATCCTTCTGGATAGATTTTTTTTTTTTTTCCCCACATCTACAGCGCAGCATGTTAAGAGTATTTTCTCATATGACGTAACCCCTTTGCCCGGTTGCCAGAATCCATGAAAGCAGTTGTGCTCAGTGCCAGCCTGCTGCTATATTCTCTTACTCAGAAATCAATGGATCTGGGCTAATCTGACAAAACCGAGGAGGCTGCTCCAGTCTCCTTCATCCGCTATTCATTTCGAGAAAAAGGTCTACCCGTTTTTTTTCCAAACATCAATTTGATTAACAAGGGACATGCAATGTAAACAAGGAAGAAGAACTAGGTCAAGGATTTCACACAGCCACTGCATCCCTGATGCCTTCTGCCGCAGTACCTCGGAGCTCCACCAGGAGCCACTGTAGATCTATGTGTGCTATGTACAGAGAGAGCAGACACAGAGGAAGAAGAGTGGGGTGCATACGGGGAGGTAAAAAGAGCTCAATGTATTAGATCAGCCACCCCACTGGTTTTGTATACCGACAGCTGTGCTCTATAACCCACTTGACAAGATTAAAAGTCCAAACATATAAACAAATAGACAATCTGCATCCTGGCTTGCAGAGGCTCAGTCATCGAGCTCAGCTCCCTCCCTCCGTCGTCTTCTTCTTCTGCACCTTGTGAACCGCAGATGAGACGGGGAAGAGTGTTGGGAGCATAATTTAGGGGGCTGCTTGTAAGATCACAAAATGTGACCCACTTCAATGTTGCGCTGACTAAAAAGACGTGAGGTTCTAATAATATTCGGAAGAGACGCTTCTTCATAAATCTTTGAATAGTATTTTGCGGCATGTATTAGATGCAATCCCTAACCTCTCCCCGAGCTTGGCTTGTGGGTGCCGGTGTATGGCTGTGCCATTGTTTGCAGACAGAAAAAAAAGAGAGAGAAAAGAAAAGCGAGACGGAGAGAAATGACTGATGACAGATCCACAATGCTCAGCAGTACATCTCTCCCCTATACACCGTCGGTCCTCTTCTTGCTCGCTGGCGCTTTGTGTGTTTTTTTTGTTTAGTTTGTTTGTTCTGACATGTTAATGGGACAGCTGATGGACTGGCAGTCTGATCCAGCTAGAGGGGCAGGGGCTGCTGGGTTTATTTTATTCTGACAGCGAGGGAGGGGTTGAGGGGGGTAAGGTCAGCACGCTCATAGCTCACCTGCCTTCTCCTCCTCTCTTCCTCTCCGTCTCACTTTCTGCTCTCTCTCTCTCTCTCATCCTTCCTGCCTAATTTTCTGCTCTTGTCTCGTTTGCTTCCATCTCCCACGGTGTGTTTTTTTTTGGGCACATCCGTCTCGGCTCATTTCCTCTCTCATGTTTAGAGCGCTTCTGTAACATTTCCCCGATGATTGACCGGCGGCTGCGAGGGAAATCGGGGACAACAAATTAGATGAACTTTGATGCAACACCGAAAGTAATACCCCTGCAACAAAAAGTAAGAAAAAGCTCAAATAACACCTTCTGCAAAAGGAAAAGAAAAAAGGCTAAAGGCAACAAAAGCATTGTGAAACTCACAGGACTAATCTCTAGAAGAGTTCCTACAGCCCGCAGACTGCCAGGAGGGAAAATGTTTTGAAAGTAAGTACACTGAAAGAAAAATACGAACTAAACATAGAAGCAGACACACGTGTATTTGCATGTGCATATACACTGAACTGTTGACTTCAAAGCAGAAATTGTTCAAGTATTCTTCCTATATGAAATGCACACGTGGAAATTTAACTTTGATTATGTTGCCGCTTCAAAACGAAGGCCAAAATCATCTTGAAAAGAAGTCTCTACATGCTTTTCCATCCTTTAATTCCAGAGAGCCGCCTGGAAATGGGTAATAGCTAACCAGGCAGGCCGGCCTGCTGCATGCCACAACAAGCCCAGTCCACATTAGGCGGCTTAGACACGGGGTGATGGAGGAAGTGGATAACTCACTGAGGAGAGCCACAGCACAGCCACGCACCACTAATGGTGCTGAGGAGTGCAGCAACACTCCGCAAGTCCCCTTGTCCAACGCTATCATCTGCTTCAGGCCTGAGAGCAAGCGGCAACAGGATCTGTTGACCCTTGACGCGGAAAGGTCAAGTGTGTGTGTGTGTTTGTTGTAGGGCGGGATGATAGCCACGGTGGAGCTCATTACTGTCATCATCGCAATGTTTTTTTGCAGAGACAATCTCATGTTATTCTATTGCACAATGTCTTTGTTTTAACACAATATAATATTATATTGATTCTTTGGACAACAACGCGGCATTTCAAGGATATCACATTCTGCCACAATAAGATTTAAATTTGATTCAATTCATAGGCCTGTGATCAATATGAGACAATATCATATGCCCCATTTAACACAATCAGTTATCAATTCAAAAAAAAAAAAAAAAAATTTTTTTTAAAAAAGGACTAAAAATAGACCTGTTGTTAGAGGTCTGGTAGCTGGTCAATACTGGTGAGCGTCTTGTCACTAAAATGAGAAGCCTTGAGGTTGTCGCTAACTTCGGGGCTAACCAGTGTGCAACTCCAGGGTCTTAAAAAGTGAAGCCAATGTGGAAGCATTTTAAACTTGCATTCTTTCTAATAGCCAGCAGGGGGCGACTCCTCTGGTTGCAAAAAGAAGTCTGATTGTATAAGTCTATGAGAAAATGAGCCTACTTCTCACTTGATTTATTACCTCAGTAAACATTGTAAACATGAGTTGGTATGGTCTCAATTGTTAGTTTCAAGTCTTTTTCAATACAGCATGATGTTCATTTAGTAAATTATGGTCCCATATAGAGTGAAATAGAACATAAAGCAGGGCGTGGCGTGGCTACCTTGTGATTGACAGGTCGCTACCAGTGCGTTGTCCACTCTGGGAGATGTTCATTTTCGTCTTACTAACTAACTTTAACCCTTACACGGTGTGTTTTCAGTTCATGAAAGTTAATTGTAACATTTTTGGTCACCTAATAAATGTCTTATTCACTTGTCATTTCTAGCTGCAAATAACCAACATGGCGATGGCCAAAAATGCCAAACTTGAGGATTCAAAACGGCAGTCCACAAACCAATGGGTGACGTCACAGTGACTACGTCTATTTCCTATGCTGTATACAGTCTAACCCCCTTCACTTTAATCAGCATGTGGCAAGCAAGACACGGGAATTTAGTTTGAACTTGAATATATACATATCTCTGCTGTGCAGGAAAAGGTCGGGGACCCCGTCCTACACCATCTATTTCAGCAGTCGCCCTATTTGAGTTCTGAGCTTGTGACACCAGAGTAGGTAAATACAACACAAGAGGCACTGTAATGTGCTGGATACCTTACTGTCAGGCATTAAAATTTGATTTCCTGACTTGGGTCCATGTAGTGCTGATGATGCAGGATGACATCACCAAAGGCTTCCCAATGAATGAGTTACAGGTCAGTCAATTTGACATGTTTACTCCTCTTATAATAAGTCAGTGTGAATATGAAACCGGCCAGAACTGCTGCAGAACTGATGAAGTCAGAGGTTCTTAATGCATATGTTGCAAACTATTTTTGGATAGCCAGTGGTAAAGTTTCCCCCCAGTGAATGCAACTCTGGGAATCGTGAGTTATAGGCTGGAGTTTCTGAAATTGTGTAACAAGTCCATAAAATGCAAAGAAGACAAATGGTGCTCTAATGTTTGCCATCAACCAGACCATTAGCATTAGCCAGTAAACCCCAGAACAGATGGAAGATATTCAGCTCTCAATCATTGGGAAGAAACAAAAAAAATAGTACAATCAAGATAATAGCACAGACTCTCTCTGCAGATAACGCCAGATAACCAATGAACAATCAGAGAGGGAGAGAGAGAGAAAGAAAAAAGAGAGATGAAAGACAGAGAGAAAGAGAGGGAGAGGAAAATAAAGCTTGTTGTTTTCTGCGAATCCTTAATTATCTCTCCGTTTATTTACTCTTCATCCATCCCTTTAAAGCTGCAGGGCCTTTAACACCCTTAATCAACCTCTCTCCCCAGCAGGGCCTGTAGCAGGCATCTTCACTCGCCTACGTAATTGACTCTTCGCGTTTGAGAGGCAATAAAAGTTTATGACTATTAAACATAACATCAAGCGGGCTGTCTTTTTACCAAACTATTAGCGGGGGGAAGGCACGTTGTGAACCGATAATTAATTGCTTACTCTGGGGATGCCTAATTACCAATTGTTGGTGTTATTAGCTGATTAGCGGGTAGAGTTGACAGCGCTGAAAGGCTGTCAGTTGACAGAAGAGAGGATGGGGCATCCATCGGTGCTTGGAGGTGCTGACATAATTGGTCTTCATTTTTTTTTTTAAGTACGCAGCGTGCACAGTCTCGAGCGAGCAGGAAGTGGCAGAGCTCTTGTGTGAAATCCCAAGGCTCCTAGTCGATTTAACAGTGGTGGACTGGGGGAAAAAAAAAAAGGTTAAAGGATAATTGACTGCTTGTTTAAGCTCTGACGACATGACTCACGTGTTGGATTCTTATGTGAGTTATGCAGTGTTGTTAGACAAGAGGCATTTAATCAAGTTTCCCCCACGTGTTTTCCAGGCCTGCAGGACATTCGATATTCTCATCCAGGTGACACCTTTGGGGTCAGAACATATAGAAACCGACAATAGCCACTTTCTTCTCCTCTGTATAATTGGGTGTATTTTTAGGGTTTGGTTTGGAATTGATATGGGAGACAGGGGCGCTGCTCAGTGATCCATACTTTGGTGCCAACCTTGGTGGCCGCAGTGACAAATTTAGACATAGCGGCTTCTCTTCCACCAAATTAGATCAGGCCAATGGGCCATGAAAAACTTTTCTCTGTGTCCCTGGAAACAAGTGAGAGCCAAACTGCTAAAGAAATTAACTTCCTCAAGTCAGAAATTCTATCAAGACTTCTACACTCAACGGCATTTTACCACTCTATTAGGGTTGTGATAGCATGGTTGTCGAGCTACCCAAACATGTATAAATGATATTCCATTAATTAATAATGGCATTTAACTGCATGTTTGTATTCTTTATATTAATTATATTTATTTTATTTATATTTAACTTATATTTGTTTGTTTTTCAGCCATTACGTATGAATTAATGAAGAAAAGGTTATTACTAGGGCTGTCAATCAATTAAAATATTTAAATTGTGATTAATGGCATGATTGTCCATGATTAACTGCAATTAATCGCACATTTTTTATCTGTTCCAAATCTACCTTAAAGGGAGATTTGCAAAGTATTTAATACTCTTATCAACATGGGAGTGGGCAAATACTGTATATATTTATTATTGGAAAACAATTAACAACACAAAACAATGACAAATATTGTCCAGAAACCCTCAGAGGTACTGCATTTAGCATAAAAAATATATGGTCAAATAATAACATGGCAGATTAAAGCCCAACAGGCAACAACAGCTGTCAGTGTGTCAGTGTGCTGACTTGACTATGACTTGCCCCAAACTGCATGTGATTAACATAAAATGGGCATGTCTGTAAAGGGGAGACTCGTGGGTACCCAGAGAACCCATTTTCACCCCTTTGAAAATGGCCATGAGTTTTTCCTTCCAAAAGTTCGGAGCGTTATTTACCTCCTTCGCGACAAGCTAGTATGACATGGACGGTACCAATGGATTCCTTAGGTAGTATCTTCATTCTACTTTAAAACTGAGCCCACTGCAAACTCCGAAAGATTGATTGTGTTAATGCGTTAAAGAAATTAGTGGCATTAAACACATTTATGTTAACGCGTTATTATCTTGCTAACTTTGACAGCCCTAGTTATTACATAAGTTTAGATTTTGATCGCATTTTTTGACCGGTTACGCATGTCGGCCTATAGGTTAATTTACAGTCTATATGTTAAGTTAATATTGGCGATTCCTTTCGGATAGCATTGCTACCACAGTGCAGGGGGCTCAATGAACGAAATATACTTCAGAGTCTTGGCTAATTTGGCGTAACTGAATTTTCAATTACAAGCATGCAACAAGCTAATCTTAGGGTTAGGGTTATTTTTGTATTGAGTATTTAACACATTGACATGTCTGATTTGACAGATTGTCAAAGCATTTAATTTGAATTATTTGGCAAAATGCTCTTTATGTATGCATGTTTGTGTAAACGTACGTTTTATAAAAAAAATATAAAAATAAAAATAAATGAACATTTGAAGAGCCAGAACTGTTCTTTGTTTTTGTTATGTTACAAATAGTGATGCCAATTACATTTGGTTAGGTCAGAGCTATGGGATATTAAAATCATTAACCTCAGGTGTACATAAGCTGTATTAAGAGTTCCTCTTTAACTGTTAAATAAGTCATTTTGAAATATGCCATTAAAAACCAAGCCAACCTAACATGGACTAACGCAATTGGTTAGGCTCGTCTATTCAACATGCAATTCTTTGTGCTGTTCTCCATCACCATTCTCCATAGTACATACTGTCTTGACATGATTGTGATAAGGTAACTATGTGATAAGGTAAATACAAATAGATAAACCTGAACTTCAAAAATCCATAGACAATACCTGTTCTGATCTCCTTCAGTTCCATGTTACACACACAGTACATGGCTAGTAGGCAGGTATGATGACATCAGTGGAGAAAAATAAACCCCCGATAGATACTCAAGGAAAGAGGGCTGGCAACAAAGCAATAACAGAGAATGGAGACAGAAAATAATAAGGGTAAGAGACATTATTTTTCCCTTTCCTCCGCACAGGCTGCAATTCCAGAGAAGATTATTTCTCCAAGTGCTCTATAAAACGTAATGTAGGGGCTTAAGAGGACTTGTTGCATTATTGAAAGGGAGAGTGAGAAGTCCAGTCCGTGCTACTCTGATGGGTCAGAACTCATAGAGGAGCACAGTGAACGGAGAGAGAAATCATCCCTGTATGTGTGTGTGTGTGTACAGACGTGAGCAGATTTTAGCTGGCAGAAAGAAGGTGGTGAGTCATCCCATTTCTAAATTCAGGGATGGAGTGAGAGAAGGAATTACTTTTGACAGAGGGATTGGGATCCGAATGACGCTGCCTTTTATCAGTTAGTTAAACGAGGCCAAACCCTATCATTTTATAGTTGGCAATTTGGCACGCTGGCAGCCCTGTTTGATCAAAGTTTGGCACAATTCACAGCACATTTTGATCATCTATGTCAAGACCGGAGCTAACTGAAGAAAAAAAGTTTATACCAATACTTTATACATGAGGGAACTGGAAGTTCAGTATCATCAAGACAAATTGGAAAACTGTCTACACAGTATGGTACATGCACAACGACAGAGATATACCTTGTGTTGTCTCTACTGTAGTGTCCTCTGTGGCTAAGATTTTGCATGTCACACATCACAGGTTTTGATCCCCAAAACAACATTGTCTTTGCATGTTCGTCACTTTACCACCATAGTAGAGTGAGCATCGCACTGTAGGCAGGTTTTCAGTGTTCTCTCTAAGGTTTTTTTAAATGCACAAGTTTGTTTGAAAGTTTGCATAAAAACTGTTCAGGGCTCCATAGTGCGATAATTGGGGTCGGTCATGCGGTCGTACTGCAAGCATCAGTGGTATGACTTGGCATTTTACAATTTTTTTTCGACATCTATTCTTGTTCGCAATGAGGGGCGTTGGGGGAGCAATGGCAATGGACGCCCTACTTCCAGCGCCCTTCTGATCCAACATCTTGGGCGGAGATGGCTTCATCTGACTCAAAAGATATTTATAGGCCCCTTTATTCCTGTTTACGTCATTCATATAAAGTGTTAAAGGAACAGTGTGTAGGATCTGGCGGTATCTAGCGGTAGGTCATTTGGAGCAGAGCCAGTGCGTAGCGTGTGTGTACAGGGGAAGTGAGTGGTGAAGCAAGAGAGAGAGCAACAGCAACGGGAGCGAGTAGTTGTCGACTCTGGCCCAAGCCATTCTAGGCTACCGTAGAAATGTGTCGGTGCAACATGGCGGACTCTGAAGAGGATCCGCTCCCTTTGTAGATATAAACTGCTCATTCTAAGGTAATTAAAACCCAACGATTAATATTTTCAGGTTATTATACACTAAAGAAAACATAGTTTTGAATACTATATTCCATCCCTATCAATAGATCCCCCTTATTGTCCACATTGGTCACACGCTGTCCTTTAAGAAACACCAATGTGTATGGGAACTGACAAAAAACGGTAATGCTTAAAAAGTATTATCGCGGCGCCAAAAGGCACGGTGAAAAATTGTAGGTGCACCTAAATGAAAAGGGCGCACCAGTGCAACCAATGTAAAAGTCTGAGGCCTGTACTACGAAGTGAGTTCAACATACCCAGAGTATCTTCTCGTAATCTGGCTTAACTAACCCTAACAAACGTGGTCCCGCTAAGTGGGCCTATGAAGGTGTTTATCAACTCAGTAAATCAACCCATGGGTTTCTCAATCTGGCTTCGAGCACGTTCACATAAAGAGGGGCGGTGTTTGCAGCATATGACCAATCACAAACATGGACAAGTCTAATGTCAATAGAGTGGCACATTTTACAAAGGAAACTAACTAACAAACTATAATATTTGACAAATACGAATAAGTTAAACACATAATCCAGACTAGAAGTAACACAGTTGCATCTGCCAAATGCAGGAAGGGCAGCTGGCAAAAGAGAAAAAATGCTAATGTGTGAATATGTAAATTAACAGATTTATTAATTTAACGGAATACTCAAAAGTCAGATATAGTCGTCCAGATGGACAGTGATATATAAACAGCTTTCAAAATTGAATGAATGAATAGATTACACTTCATTACGCCCTCTGATATCATTGTGGCGTGTGTGACTATGTCAGTCTTCTTTCAGCTTTGTCCCCGACTCCGGCGGTGGATTTGAGAGCGAGTAAAAAAAAAAAAAAATATATATATAAATATATATATATAAAAACATAATTCAAAGCGGTAGGCGACCACGGCATATAGCCAACTGCCCTTCCTGCATTTGTTAGTTTAAACTGTGTTGCTTTTAGCCTGGATTATGATTTAAACGTCTTGGTATTTGTGTAATATCATCATACGATCTGCCCACCCGAGCTTCGATTGGTCAGTAGGCAGTGCTATTATACGAGTTGATCTCTTTATCTCGAACATAACCTGCTCCAGAGCAGGTTAGCTGTTCAGTATAAAATCCTGCTTCGTAGTGCAGGCCTCTGAAGTCCCGCAGTTGGAATTGAAACTCACTCTAAAAAAATGTTCGGTCAGTATCGTAAGCTTTTTTTCCGCGTATGTGGAGACCAGGATCATGCTAAACACAGGAGACGGTGGCTGTCTGCAACACATGTTTTGCTGTATGGTAAAGTAGGGTAAGTGCTTCAGAAGATGGAAGATTGTGCTTTTTCTTTGTTTTGCATTTGCTCGGTGTCTTTTGAGGGTTACGGTGTTTTTTACAGATGCAAAAGAATGCAAATGATTTGAGATAAAGAATTTAGTGGGAAATTTTCTGAGGTTGCCTGAATCCTCGGATTCCTTCTTCTCTCACAACACACGGTCACATAATTAGTGGAGGTGAAAGCATCGCAGGTTGTAAGTGTTCTTGATGATCAAGGCTTATCGGAGTAGAAAACTTGTTTTTGTGAAGGCAACACAGCTTGCCCTCGGGCAGGGTTAAAGACTCCAAATAGGGGTTGCTGGTGATCATCAGTTTGCTAAGTATTGTCTGCCTCTTGAAAAAAAGAAAATGAGCACACAAGGTTAAAAGAGAAATCAGCTGAGAGCGAGAGAGGATGGTGATTAGGGCCAGCATTGATAGAAACAAGTTCTGATTTTTGTAGCCCTGATGGCCGTAAACCAGCAGAGCAGGACTACCTGCGGGACGAGCGATGCCAAAGACCTAGGGGCCATGTCTCTTCTTAACAACAGCGCGCAGTCGCGTTCAATTACCGTTAACTTACAATCAATAAGATGACCTACAACACATGAGTGGAACTTGGCTGCCTTCGCTGATGCCTCCATTTTGGAGAAAAAGAAAATCTTCCCTCCTCTATAGATTTCCCCCCCCCCCCTTGTCCTTAGGCTGGTCAATTACATCAATAACTCCCAACAACAACACCAACAGAGGAAAAGAAGGTGAAGTAGCTCCTCAGTGAGTTCAGTCCCCCTTTCTTTCTTGACGTTCTGCCAGGCAGGTTGTAATTTTTTTTTTTTGTTCTCCTTCCCCCCCCCCCCACCTTTCACAGCCTTCCTGTAATTGTGTAGCCGTCAGAGCCTGGCAGCATGGCAGTTTTACTGCACTCCCTCACTGCGTATCGCGACAAGATGGAATCACTGCCTAAAGGTTGGCAGTCAGCGAGACATGGCCTGTATGTTAATGACGGCACATGGGGGGGCACTAGACCCAGGCAGAGCTGGTGCCAAGCCTCCGTGCCAGTGTGAGTTACAGAAGCAGCAGTTTGCTGAGAGCAGTGGGAGGTCTCCGTGTAATCACTTCGCTTTGTATTCAGCAGACAGCAAAGTCACAAAAAATAACTTCTTTTTTTTGGAGTCGAGAGCTGATGCATCTGAAAGGGAACGGTGGAAGTGGGTGGGGTAGCGTTGGAGGTGGTGTATGTCTCAGCATACGCATTTATGAGTGTACATGTACAACACCCGTCAATCACAGTTGCTGCAAAGCAAATACCTGGAAGTTATGCTAAAGAGCAGGATTAATAAAAATCTCGCACATAATCAAGTACCGGAGAGGTCACATATCACAATGGACGGGCTTTCCCTTCCCGTACATTATTAGCATCCCCTTGTTACTAATCCCTCTATCCTTTTGCCTTAGCGAAGTTTAAAAGGAAACTCCTAAAGCAGCCCCGCTCTCGTTCATCTTCAATAATATCCCCTTTGTGGCGCCTTCAGGATGATTTGTAATTGTTAAGCCTCTAAAGTCACAGGGTGCGGTGTGGACAAAAGGGGTTTGTCGGAGCAGTTCAGACAGACAAAAGACTAAAAAGACATGAGCGGGATGAGCAGGGAGGACGAGGTTTGCCGCAAAATGATTGGAATAGAACAGAAATGCAAAAATGGAGGGTCTGTTCTGTCAGATCACGAGCTGGTAACTGGAGCTGGTTCCCCCAAGCAGGAATATCAGAGAGACAGGCAACTTTTATTCTTTTAGGGGTATTTGATGATGCACGTCATGTGGAGAGATACTGGCACACTCAAAACAATGAAACTTGTTATTCCACCCACCTTTGTTTCTGCCTGCCAAGCAATGAAATGGCGGATAGCTATTGATCAGGCCGTGTCTGTCCGTCTGCATTTTAGCTTCTACCTCAAACAGCTCTGGTCTGGGCTCTATGTAATGAAGCAAGTTCAGCGTAGTCAGAGAATACTTGTGACTGGTAGCTTTACGAAGACTTTGGTGGTAATCAGTGTGCTCTGTCGACACAGGACTTTTCTATCTAATGAAAGCATTTTTATATGAAAAGAGAGGGGTTTGTGTTGAACTGCTGTGATGGAGGAGGAGGTGAGCCTGAAAACGAAGCTCTTGATTTATCAGTTGATATTCCAGTTTTTACCGGTGATCATGTAGGCTTTGGGTGGTAACCAAAATAATAAGTTGGGCATACAAGTAGTGGTAAGTCACGATCACTGCGGGAAAAAGTATTTTAGGAAATAAGAAGCCTATGTAAAAAAAATTATGCTTTTTGGAATTTAATTCACAAATATTAAATCTTCCTATAACTGACTTTAAATTAGTTTTTTGAACATTATTAGTGTTAATATATTGCTACTCTTTTCTACCACAGCCTTTTGTTAATTGATAGCACATCATACTGCTGTCGGTATTGTCATTTTCTCTCTATTACGGTCTGTGAGGGTTGAGCACATTTTGGATCAGGTCTAATTAACCACGAGTCTATTCGAAATTGGGTTTGACTGTCTTGAGTTCTCCTTCGGATCACTCTTTTTTGAGGGTTAATTTCTGCACGTCCGGTTTAAATAAGGTGTGGGGAAAAAAATCAATTCCTATGTATCGCAATATATAATTTTTTTTTTTATGATTTTGAAATAGATTTTGTATTGCCAGAGTCCATAGATTTGCTTCATTTGAGTCTATGCGGAGGTAGAAAGAAGTTACCGCTTTTATTGTTGTAGTCTGAGTAACGTGACGTCATATCTATTTCAAAAACCAAAACAAAGCAAATGCGAGCCGAAAAGAGAAATCAGAAAACGATCTGCACTCTTACATTTTAAATCCAAAGTATGTAACACAAGTAACACTCTGCATACAGTAAAGCATGGAAGCACTTTGGGTTTCACACATAGCAAGGAAAAGCAGAGCTAGACATCATAGCTAAAGCTGCTAGCAGCTGCTCTTCATGGACAGGTAACATTATCTTATTGCGGTAATGTGCGGTCAAGCAAGCCGTCAAACTCATCGCCGTGGTCAAATCAGCCGACACTAAAAATGTAGCGCACCCATATATTTGACATCTATGTTAAATGCATTCAAACGGCCCCGATGGAGCTGACCATGGATGTGTAAAGAGAACGGAGCTGACGGGGAGAGATAGCGATGGACTTGGCGAAGTTAGCGGGAAGTATAGACGTGCGACTACGCCTGGTTTTCAAAACAAGGTGTTAACAAAGGGTATTGGATTTTCCAAAGTAAATGTCCCTAGATGTGTATGATTCAACTTTTTTCCATGGTCTAGTGTTAAAAAAGTTAACAAAAATCACAATAAAATTACATCGAATCGCAGTACTTAAAAATTGCAATAGATATCGAATCAGCACCCAAGTATCGTGATAGTATCAAATCGGGAGATAAGCATATCTTCCCAGCCCTAGATTCCAATTTTCCATGAAAATCCGTACTTCGGAGGGACCGGGTCAGGAGCTTGGTTATCTGGAAGGAGGTAAGAGTGCTCTTTAACACTGAAAGAAGCCAGTTAAGGTGGTTCGAGCATATGATCCGGACGCCAATATCATCCCCTTGCTGTAAACATATTCCAAGCACGTCACACCAGACCCTGGGGCAGACCCAGGAGCACCAGAGGGAATATTTAGTCTGGAAATGCCCTGGTGTTCTGGGAGAAGGACATATGGGGTACTTTGCTTAGCCTGCTGCCTATACAACCCAGGCCCAGATAAATGGTGGAAAATGGACTGATGATTAGGCTGTGCACAGCCATCACGGTCGCAGAGGTGTCTGTACTGTATATTTCACCAATGAGATCCATCATCATCCCCACCTGAACAAATCACATCTGTTGAGCATATAGCTCCTGGACAGCAACCAACCTTTTAAGGTAACCTGGTTTCATGTGAATGTACCAAACTCAGTGATAACACGATTTGGCACGATCTAGGTGCTTCAATGAAGGCCCCTCTGTGTAAAACAAACAGACATTGGCACTGACGATGTTGTCAATTTGCTTCATCTAAGCCCACCATCACTATAAAATGAGACTGGGATTTTGTGGAACGTTCTCTAATGCAAACACTCATCCCCGTGCTGGACGTACTGCGCTTCTAATCAGTAAAATATCTAAGTGAAACGTTTTCGAGAGCAGGCGTTGATGCAAGGAAAATACCTCTTCCCTCTTACTGAGCATGTCAAGTGGTGATGAAATGAATCAAGGGACATTAGCAGAGCAAATAAATGCAGGCGGACTTGCACGTGACGCACAGTGGAATCATGTGGATGGCTGGCATTGGCAAGGAAATGGAGCGCGATCTGCATGCGAAAACGATTGATTGGTATCCCTTGGCTCAGTTGAACACGACCCTTCATTTATATGATAAACAGCTGAATCATAATCCAAGCACTTGTCGTTTTGCTTGCCTTCCATCCCTTTCTCATTTAACAAACTGTCGCATTATCCGTCATCCTTCTATCCTTGTGTTTATATCTCTTTTTCCCCCCACTCTTTCTCTACTACAACTCTCACTCTCTTAGCTTACGTGTCACCCACAACCATCACTCTGTCTGTTTCGAAACGGCGGTCAGATGGAGAGGAGGGGGAACCATATGCAAAACTTGCCATCTAATTGGCTTCATGTAGCGCTAGCAGACACCTCAGCTGTGTTTTTCTTGGTGTTTTACTCATGTTAACATGTGGCGTAGCCCGTGGGAACGAGAACAAAAAAAAGTGTGTCGCAGATTGTTCACATCGCAGCGTGACTTCATGAGTGGGGGAGTCATTTAAATTGGTATGTGGCTGCCCCCATGCTAGTTAACCCACAATACACACACGGACCCGTACACAACCTCAGGCCGTGTCCCGTTGAGTGTAATGTGACCAATGTTGCCCCCAGCACAGCCGTGAAAAAGATCACAATAACTAGCATGGAGTCAATTAGACACAATGACTAAACTAGATCTCTGTGAAGGTGAAAATCCTGATACTGTGCCAGGTGTAATTACCCTGCCAAAAAATTGTTGAAGAATGTGTTCCCCCGTGTCTGTGTGAGTGTTGTCGCCCAACGTGGCCACATTTTTTCTTTTCGTTCATTTGTGTGACCTTTAATAGACCACTGTATGTCTAACAAAATACGGATAACTTTTTCCGCGGCTTTGAAAAGAGCAGGGAAAAAAAAAAGGGGTCCCAAAATTCACACAAAGCGCAGCTAATGAATCACGACACACACACACACACACACACACACACACACACACACACACACAGACAACACAAAAAAAGGAACAGAGAGGCTGGGAGAAAAAGTCACAAGAAACGCAAAAGAAAGAAAGTTCAAGTCGTGTTTCAAGCCAGTGCGACATGTGGGCGAAAAGACAGAGACACACAGAAATGAACAAGAAAAAGGACAAAAGGCACAAATGTGCATATATCAAGGTCGTAGGAGTCCCGAAACTGAAGTCTTTTAGAGTGCCATTTTAAAAACGGCGAAAAAGTTATACTTGTGACACACTAAAGTAACCGATTTTGCAAATATCACAGTGTGTTGACACCTGCCCCCCCCCACTGCCTCCCACTGCCTCCCACTCCTTACAAATGCACATTTGCTTGATGTTGGCCGTTGAAATAATGAGGAGCTTTCTTCCTGCACAGCACCTTTGATATGTTAAAGTAGTCAGACTCACCAACTGGCAGCAGCATCTGAACTGCTTTACCTTCTGGAAACTAAAGGGAAAGAGAGGGAGAAAGATCAAGAGAGAGAGAGAGAGAGTGGGAAGGACGGAAGGAGGGAGTGAAACAGGTAAAAGAGTACGTACTATCTGACCCCCACAGAGGGAAATGGATGAGGTAGGGACGCTACAGGGGAGCGCGACATGAGAAGCATACTCATTCAGACCCACTCATGGATGATTGACAGTGCCACTGGCATATCCATGGAAATAGATTTGAAGGGCTACAAAACCCCCTATGGGCTGCATGGCAGAGGAACTCCCTCTGGGTGAGTGATTGGAGAGGTTAAGTTGAGATCAGCCTCCCTGCCTCACCCAGTAAAATATGACTCGAGTTCAAATCATACAAGAGGACCACTGTGCTCCTGTAAAATGAAGAGCAAAAAAAACCTTGACCTCTGCCTGAGCACGTCCATTTAACTCTCATTCTGTGAAGAAGAAAAAAACAAAGCCTCAATTCACATTAATTCAAATAATGTCTTATCTCGGATAGCCATATACTCTTGCTATATCAGGGCAGAGAATGAAGCCAGAGATGCTGCTGCCAGGGGCACAATTCAGTCTCAAACTTGAAGCAATCAATATGTTGCCTGTGGCTCAGCATTTTTTAGTTATCCAAAGTTCTCTGACAAGAATTTACATCATTTAAACAAGTCTCACTAACGGCCTTTACACACCTGGTGCGTTTATTTTTGTGTGATTAATTTGCATATCAACATATTTATTTTTAAACGCAAATATTACACAATGAAAAAGCGACACTTTTTTCCGTAACAAGGTAGATTTTTCTGAGCTTTTGCTCCGCAAATAAAAGGCATCAACGAATCAAGTTGTGCGAAACAGGCTGAGTTGCACTTATATTAATGACACATCACGGAAGCGTCGTAGTCTGAACAAAGACGGCAAACTTTATCACTCCTTTCAACCTTGAAAACGGCAGCGCACACACTACTAGTGTAAATCACCAGTTTCATCACAATACGATATTATATTGATTCTTTGGACAACGATACGATATTAGTCGATATCACAAAGCCTGCCGCGATACGATTTCAATTTGATTCAATTCAGGGGTCTGCGATCAATATGAGGCGGTATCATATGCCCATTTAACACAGTTACATTTATATCAACTCACAAAAAAGCAACTAAAATATGACTTGACAATTTTATCACTGGGCTCCTCCAGATATTTAAATTAAAAACAATCTATTCTTTTCAATGAAAAGAATAAAAAATAGACCTTCTGTTGTTGGACATGGCTTGGGTCTTGCGGAGCTGTAGCATTTATTCACCGACAATAAACTATAACTTACACACACTGCACTGCTACATTCACAGCTATAATGCAACTGCTACTCAGCCCTAGACATGTAATATTCGCTGGCAAGGATTTCGCATTTTCGCGTCGTTTGTTCGTCACGTCCCCGGTGACAGAATCTCATCCTGCAAAATTGTCAGTGCTGCAAAGTCTTTTGTGTTTCCAAAATGCCACCTTTTGAGAATTGGGAGAAAAACACGGCATGATTTCACAGCATGTCCATGTCTATTTTGTTCATTCTGAGGACTACGTCATCTTTTATAGAACATTTCAACAGCAGCGCACCATAGTCACACAATTGGCCAAAAAAATGATTTTCATGGAACTAGAAAAACGCAGAAAGAAAAAAATTTTATGAAAAGAAATAACTCTACATATAGATGCCAAAAATGTGACTGTGTACTGAGCTATACCAACAAATAAATTAGGTAAACATCTTCAAAATTGATGCTTTCATCAACATTCTCGAGATTTGGTTATATTTATACATTTTGGAAAATCTGAAGATGATGATTGCTTATTAGTGCAGCAAGTGGTAAGAGCTTATTTATGCAGCACTTCCCATATTTACTCAAATAGCAGGGTTTTGCATGTTTAGCTGTGGTGCCAATCATATCTGATTACAGTTATACTGACTCAGAAGAAGGGGTTGGGGGGGGGGGGCATTTAATTCAGTGCTACAGCTCAAGGCTCAATTTCATTTTTGTTAAATCCCAACTCAAATAGAATTGGCGTTAATAAAACCGTCCACGTTTCACAACTTGACTCAACCGACTGTACACGGACTTCAGTTTACTAATTAGTAGGAGTGCTCAGCCTGTAAAGATATTAAACCTGCAGTAGGCAGAATAGTTTTGGCATCATTGGGCAAAAATTCCATAATAACCTTTCAGCATATTGTAATTCAAGTGTTCTGAGAGAAAATTTGACTTCTGCGCCTCCTCATGGCTCTGTTTTCTGGCTTTAAAAAGATCTATCCGTGTGACGGGAGACTTTGGCCAATCACAGGTCATTTCAGAGAGAGAGCGTTCCTATAGGTTGTTTATTCAATGGAAGCAGCTGTCAATCATCTGCCAACTCCGATCAAACTAGGCAGCGCTGATGAAATATGAATCAATATTCTGATCGGAGCAAGTGATTGACAGCTGCTCAGAGACGGCAGGCTCCAGCTCGGCTCTGATTGGTTGTTTTCCTCCGGTCTATGAAATCTTGCAGATGCCATTAGGAGCACCGGAGGACACCGAGGCACATGATTTCTTTTCAGATTACCTGTCTCATGCACTACTGTCAGGATATAGTGACCGTTTTATAAAAAATAACTTACAAATTTGCTTAATATCTACCCACTGCATCTTTAAGCTGGAAGCCAAGTATGTAATATCATACTATGAAAACTAAAACCAGAAAAGTCAGCAATCTGTCAATTTATTAATTCTATTGTGGAAATTTCACATCCATAAAGCCAATTTCTTGAGGTCTTGCCCATCATTTGAACCCTTCAGGATTGAATTTAGGAAGTACTATGAGTCTATCAAAATTGTAAACAGTAAGAAATGTGCTCATATGCTTCATTTGCTACAGGAATATTTTGGAGAAATCTGATTTTATTGCCTACCTTCTCGGTTATTATTTATATAATTTGTATTATTGACTTTTAATCCTTTCTTTTTCATTTTATTATGTTTTATCTTTTAGAGTTTCTTATAATTACCAAATGTCCTGATACAATGGTGAATGTCAATGTAGTCATGCCTGTTTTGATATCCGTATCTCAGTAGAATGCCAAATGTTCTCTGTTTTGTCATATTGGAACTGATGATTTCTACAATAAAGAAATGTGATAAAAGGGAAGGGTCGGGGAAAGCCTGCTTTACAAAACGGGGCATGGTTTATCAAAGATATAGGCATTGACCAGGGAGGTGAGGGTGAGCAAAAAGATGTTGAGTAGCATTATGGGAAATGTAGGATCTTGATTGTATTGGTGACTAAGAATCAGGACAACTCCGGCTATATGCTGCATCGATTTTGATCATTCTTTTTCAACGTGTCAACTCACAAAACCCAAAACTTTGTGGAGGTGCAATACTACATTTCTGGATTACCCTTTTATTGGCTGTTCACTATCTTTTAAGTGCACCCACAAATATGCCTTACTATCCACTTATTCATATCTTTTGACAGTTTGAGACAACATTGAGAGTTATGTAAGCAACAAGTTATGGAGGCAAAACAAACTTACAAATGGTCTTCTATGTATCTACAAGTAATACATGTAAAGCAATGTTTTGGTATTCTTATTGTGGGTATGTTGGAGAGCAAATAAATAAGTCCCAGTGAGGATTGTAGAGCTGTTGGAGAGTTGGGCTGAGGCTGAAACTGTCCTTGAGCTCGATGCCTACCTTCATATTCCTTTATACTCTGCCTATGTTATTGCAAAGGGCTGAACATACTGCAGCTGGTATATCTGGGGTGTTTGAAGATGTGCCATGATTTCCTGAGGGACGGCTAGTGGTTGACATCATGAGATGGGTGGAAGTATGAAAAACCATTGATGTACCGGGTAGACTTTACCATCCTCAAGAGAGACCTGACCTACACAGCAAAGCGATTTTCCACACCGGGCAGTGTTGGATCCGTCGAAAATGTCTCCAGATTTATAGCTTAGTGAATTCCCTCTTAACTTGTATTGCAAGTTTGAGCTGTCCTTGTAAAACTGTCATTTTATCTTTATACTCACCATGAATATCTTTTGAGCATCAATAAAAAAAGAAAAAAGCTATGGCTCTGGTTACATAAAAAAGTCAAAGAGGAAAGCTGTGCAATCGCACATAAATGAAATAGAAATAAGATCTCCAAAAGCACATTCACACTGTTTAGTGAATCATTCAATTCTCCCCCCATAAATACTACCCTGTGCATGCATTTTGACTGAAAAATAAAAAGTAAAACTTTTCATTTCTTGTTTGAGCCTTTTGAAGAAGTAGCCTTGGAGAGCTAGTGGAGTACTCATCCATTCTCCCCTCTCTCTCTTTATTCCTCTCCTCTGTCACCCTGTCTTTATGTGTCTCTGTCTCCCTCTTTCACCTTTGTTTTCTAATACTTTGGCTAGGGGAAATGATGAGGAGAGGCAACAAATGATAGAAGGGACAGTCACCCATCTGTTGGCTGATGCATTATTGATCCCTGGCTCCCATCAGGGTGAAAAGTGAAGCTTTCTCGTGGGTGGAGTCTCACACAGACCATACACACAAATACAACAAAACACACAAATACACGTCCGCATAAGTCTGCTTGTGCGTGAGCTTGCACACAAACAAGTTTAGAGAGTTTGTCTGCCTCCTGTTCAATTATTTTGGTATACACGGTAGACATATAGACAATAAGCCCCTTTCCCACTGGACAAACACCCAACATCTGGCTTTTGTCTTCAGCGGGAAAGGTTACAATCGGCATTCATTCCCAAGACGAATAACTCTGCAATAGTCAAAGGTTATAGATAGTCACCGATTAACGCTATCGGTTAAACGGTTAAAAGAAATGTTAATAATTTATTAAAAAGCTGAGCGGCTCAGAGGAGCGGCTCGTCACTTTAAGGAGAAAAGCTGGTCCACCTTAACAGCCCACCTTAAGAGGCGGAGCCGGACATGCTAATTGCCGACCCTTTTCTGGTGCGCTGCTATATGACGCACATTGAAGTAAATATATAATAGATAAAATCAACAGCGATTTGGACAATTATTATGATTTACTAAAGTACAAAACATACAATTAATATGCTCTTCTTAAAGCCACCAGATTCCAGTCAGACACCAGTAACTGTACCTCGCTGATTGTCGTAAAACTTCATTCAAACTCGACCGAAGCAAAATCGTCTTTGTCAGTCTTTCCACTGTTCCAACAATCACCAACTCTGGTTTGAGAGTTTGAAAGAGAGACTGAATAAGGAGTAACCACCGTAACATTTTCACTGTTTGCTAATCCTAAACAAAACAGAAAGGCCAGTGCAACGGCATGGCATACTCATACAATGGGAAAGGAGTCTGTCGCCTATTTTAGCAGGTTTTGCTGTGTTTAAAAAAACCTGCATATTTGCGCTAATTTTGGTGGGAAAAGGGTATTAGATGGTTATTCTCGGCTACAGTTCATCTACATAATTCTGATTAATAATGCTCCATTTCAGTCAATTTTGAACCGAACAACATCCGACACCTCAGTGTCTAAGTGCTCTGAAAAAGCACTTCAAAAGGTTAAAGAATGAAGCAGATGATGGCTGTGAATGGTGGACATTTTTATGATATGTTATGAGATGGCTGTACAAGATGACGAGATGCGTCGGGGAGCGCTGAGGGCAAATTAGACCGTAGATTAATTATGTTCGATACGTGGCCATACCCGCTATAAAAATGTCCTCATCTCCAGCCTGTCTGCAGCAAAACAGATGAGTTCATAAACAGACAGCGGAGGACGGCCTGTGTCCTGAGGCAAACGAGTCTATATGTGTGTGAGAATGAGTCTGGGAGTGAGTTGTATCCAGAGGCATGCATGTATGTGATGATGTGATGAGATAAGTCTGAATGGATCCCGGTGATGAAAGAGATGAGGAGTGATAAGTCATTTCCACCTCATGAGTTTGGTTGACGTGTATATTTTTCTGTGTGTGTATAAGTGTTTTCATGCATGTATGTGTGTGAATCCATATACACAACGCTCTCTTGCCTTCCTTCTCTCATGGTGTAGTGGTTTTGTCAGTGTAACCAGCCTGTTGTGACACTTTAATTATGTCTGCTTGTCCTCTTATGCTTCGGGTCAATGCGCTGACAGCATAGTTCTTAAATTACATTCCCATAGTTTAAAACTGAATGGCAGAAGTTTCAACTACATTTGAGTACAGCCATATTTATACTTCTGCCTTAAGGGGCTTATGGTGGAACAATGGAGCCCCTTTACACTTTTTATATGCCTACACCTGCCCCTGTGGGACCGCTGTACTGATGCACAAATACAATTCTACCAGGAAGGACAATTCAACGGTCATATTTTCATAGCTGTGGCCATAGTTTCTAATACCCTATCTGTTATAGTTGTGTGCACACAGATGTCCCTGTGCAGTGAGGGGGATTTTATTTACATTAATGGTGCAATCACTTTCAGTTTAACCTCTTTAATAGATAATTATAATTATTGGCTCGTCTATATCCTGTTGTCTGGTTCGCCATATTTCCAGATCTTAATTATTAACTTGACGAAAAGAAGAAGGAGGAGAAGGAGAAGGAGGAAAAGAAGAAGAGGAATTAAAATCCAGTACTTGCAGTGCTTATATCCGTAATTACTGATGGAGTACTCAAACAATTTAATGTTGTACAGTCATAGGTTTGGAAGACTCAAGCAAATGGATGGAGTAGAAGCAGACATCGCCCCTTTTTAGTCCCATATATGCTTCAATCTCCAAAAACTTGCCGACTTCCCTACCCATAATACAACTGAATAACGTCTTTTCCCTTGTCCTTCCATGATTGGATACAGACTGATGCGCAAAATCACTTCCTCCAGAAGAAAATGGAGCCTACTAAAAATCGTTGCCCAGAGAGCTAGAAACTAAAGCTAGAATGATAAATCAGTCAGACCCACATATTGACTGATATTAGCTTGCTGCAGATGCATCACTGTCGTTGTATGTCCGCTGATAAGTAACAACAACTCTCACAAGTACGCTCAGTAGGTATCTTGGGCACAATAAAAAAAAAAGTAAAGCCAATTTATCTTTATCAGTTGCAAATCAACTAGTCCCCAGTTAAGTTGATGTTTATTGACCTTCCCATTATAACCTGAAGAAAATGCTCATTACATGGAAAGAGAAAGCAAACAACAGTGTGGCCTTGAAGGAACGAATGTGTGACTTCTAATAACAAACAAAGCACCTACAGTTTATATTCTGGTCCAATTGAGCTTCTTCGCTCTCTTTTCTGCATATCATTCAGCCCCAGCCACAGAAGGGTAGTCAAAAATATCAAAACAATCAACCCAGGCTGTTCTCACACACTGTTCATAGCTATATCTACACAACGTAATGCACTGTAATTCATATATATCCCACAAAATCAATTTGTGTATGTAATCCACATAATCCTGAACCAGGAGCGACAAATAGGGAGGATTTACGCCCAGGAGACCGTTGTTCATACCCAGTGTGGAAACCAGAAGTCAACGCTGATTATTTGTCATGTAACTTCTGTACTTAAGTTACGCCACTTCCAGAGTTATTTTTTAACCCAAACCACGATCTTTTCCTAAACCTATCTCAGTAATTTTGTTGCCTAAACCTAACCAAGTTGTTTCCCTGTGAGGACGTAACTTTATTTTGAAAAGATTGTTTGCATGAAACGAGCAGAAATTGACACGTGTTGCCGGACTTTCGTAGGAAAAATGCACGCAAAATTTGTAATGACTTTTCATAAGATATCATATGAACTGTTGATCAACCAGATGTGAGTCTATACTGAGACTGGACATGGTGCAGTGATTGTGAATCATATAAGAGAGACTCCATACAGGATAGTAAAGCCTGTAGCACACATGTACAATCCCATAACTACTTGGGCGTTTGGAATCAACCTATTTTTTTTTTGTCAACAAGTATGACGACTTGTTGAGGATAGTACGGGCCTGTGTGTTTGTGTTTGTGTGACTTGCAGCTATAAAAGCATGCATGTCTCATATGTAGCCTGGATGGATACCGATCTGCAGACAGATTGGAAGCATGTCATTGTTTTGCGTCCATCCATCCATCAGCCTCCAGCTCTCATGTAAGATTCTCCCTCCGTCGCCTCCTCTCTGCCCTAGGTTCAGGTGGAATAATGGAGCATGGAGGAGTACGCCATTCCAGTCATTCAATTACAAACCCTGGACATGACTCCTAACGAATCGCAAACACACACCAGCACACAGTCCCTCTCTCTCTCTCTCTCAATCCTCTCTCTCTCTCTTTTTCCTCTTATTGTTGTAATGGAACTCTGTAAATAGGGCCATTTCGAGTTGAACAAGCTTCAGGATGAATTACACTATATAGGCTCCATGAGTCAAGGCAGCGGTATAATGGATTTTTCCTTTCTCCATTTTTTTCCCTGCCTCACTGCAACGTTATGTATTCTGCCAACCAATGCATGTAGTATATGAAGTGGCTAGTTGAGGTGCAGGGAACGCAGGATTAGATAAAAAAAAAAGAGGTCTATTGCTTTGAAGGCTAATAAACTCGGGTGTTTCTGTTGGGAAGAGGAGAGATAACTTTGTCCTTGGCTCGCTCATAACCTCATCAGAATCGCTCAATGAATCACAGAGCGCCATAACTCATGGCGGGGGCAGCTGTGATACAGTTAAGAAATACCCTTGGTGGAGAGAGGGGAGCTGCATCTTGGGTGGAATTGAGTTTAAGAAAACATGTTGGAAGGCACATATAAAACGCAAACACGCGCCCGCATTTGTTTCTTTTTATAAATAGTTTTTCCAAATCAATATGTGATACAGAAATACACAGACGCGGAGTGCACGATTTGTTCCAATTTAACAAGAATGTGTGGCGAACAGATAAAGAGTTGATTCTCCAACTATATTTGCCCCAACCTTGATGAGAAAAGCATGCGTGAATGCAAGCTGAAAGCAGACACGATACAGTACATTGTATTATTCTCCTCTAATTTTCTGATAAGAAAAACACCAAAGACTAAACCAAAGACTGAAAGTTTTGTGATGCTAGGACAGGGATTTTCCTGCCTTTACATGCATACGGTTTAGTAGGACTGGCGAAGTATTGTGATTCAATATTACTATTTATTGCGATTGTTGTTAACTTTTTTAACACTAGACCATGGGGAAAAAGTTAAATCATACATTTCTAGGGACTTTCAATTTAAAAAATATCTAATTTATTACAGTAAAAATATTTAATTTTCAGAATGTATGTAATCTGAGATGTCCTGAAGTCAAATATATCAGTCATTGTCAGGCATTATTTATTAAAAAAAATTCCAGCAAACCAAAAATAAAAAAATTAATAATTTTCCCTCACAAAATTAGTGGTATTTTGTTTTTAATTTATAAGGGACATGCAATTTGTTATACTTCTGGTGAATGTAATCCAATAAATCTTATTTCCATATATGTATTTTGTATTTACAGTTCCCTTTGTTAACACCTTATTTTGAAAACCGGACATAGTCATACGTGTGTACTTCCGCTAACTTCACCAAGTCCGTTGCTTGCTCTCCAGTCAGCTCCATTCTCTTTATACATCCAAGGTCAGCTCCATCTGGGCCGTTTGAATGCATTTAACATAAATGTCAGTATATGGGTGCTGTACAGTTGTAGCGTCGGCCGATTTGACCACGAAGATGTGTGACGGCTGGTTTGACCGCACGTTACCACAATACGGTAACGTTTCCTGTCCATGACAGAGTTAGCATGCAGCTTTAGCCATGATGTCTAGTTCTGCTTTTCCTGGCAATGTGTGAAACGTGCCAAAGTGTTTCCATACAGCTGGCTGCGGTTTGTTTTGTTGACGGATACAGAACGGACATGACGTCACGTTACTCAAACTACAATAATAAAAGCGGTAACTTCCTTTTACCTCCTAATAGACCCAAATGAAGCAAATATATCGATTCTGGCATTCCATTTTTTTTATTTTTAAATCGTAAAAAAACAAAAAAAAACAAAGTGCTGTCATTTATCGATATAGTGTTCACGTCCTGCAAAAGCAGTACATAATATCGCCGATGAGAGCGAGTCATTTAGTCTACCAGTCATTAACCTATCAACGTGGGCGCGGAAATGAAAAGCAATAGGTATGGCGACGCAAACACGCTGCTCAATTAGGCAAATAGTATTTTTTTTACTAGATCTGGAAACAAAAAGGATCAATTAGAGGTATCGTTTGACCTTCATTACTACTTGATACTGGGTTATTTTGGTCATTACATTAAAAAGGTATCAAGTATACCCGGCCCTATAGGTAATGTTCCTTCTGAAGGCTTTCCAGCTTAACTTGTCTCAGACAAACTCAGTAGGGGCTGAGCTCCTAGTTGTGGATGAGAACTGTGCAGCAAACAGACTTACATTGTGAATTAACAGGATTAAGTGCTTTAAGAGGCTTGTCAGGTAAACCTGAACCTGCCTGCCTAAAGACTGAGGCTGACTCTGAGCTACTTTCAGCCACTTTGAAGTCTCTAACTATCTCATCCATGACTGGCAAATCAGAGAGGCTGTACAGCACTGCTACTACTGGTTCAACACTGTGATTTGGCATATCCAACACATGCAAGTGTGCACCTACAAACACACACAGATGAAAAAAACGTGCAGACCTGGAGGGGCGTTTGACACATTCCCAGCTTTTAGTTTTGCAAAGCCTCGCCCCAAAACTGTGTGTGCTTCAGTTACTCATTTTCTTCTTGTTTGCAGCGACGAGACAAGACTAGAAGAAGAAATGCAAAACACACATTCAAAAGAGGACGGAAAAAAAAAAGCTCATGCTCATATAGTATGGATCCACTTTCACACAATGGACAAAAAAAAAAGAGAAATAGTTTTAATAACCTTATACTATAAAAAGGCATAAAAATGAAATTAAACTTCCAAGAAAAAAAAATGAAACAATAACAGTCCGTCAAAGGGAGAGAATATCTTTTCTCAGTGCAATAGCTCTTTTAATACAGCTCCTTCTCAATGAGAAAATGCTTTGTAAGTCCATGTCCTCATTTCCCTATGTCAGACTCTAAAACACATCACATCTTCAAGGCTAGCTGATCACCTACATTTAAAAGATGAAGTGTTAAAAAATTGAATAGTACAACCTAGAAAACCTCTTGGGTGTGCCTTTGATTTCAGAAGCATGAACTCTGGGTTATAGCGAGCTGGGAGGTGTGTTTCTGGAGGCAAAGAAGACCTCATGCTGCTAAATGAAATCTAAACTTTAGGGGGTCCTGTGTCACATCTTTTAAGAGAAGTCCCATTTTCCTCCGTTTTTACTGAAAGTAGTTTAAAAATCTCCCACAGCGGTGATGTGTACAAAACTGTTGTCTAACAGCCCATCAGCCTAATTAAAAAGACGTTTCCTCTCTTGCACCCTATTATAAACACAGTTTAGGACATGTGAATAACTTGCTACACCAAATGGCTCTGATGTACAAACATCATTATTAAGTCAATGTCACTGTGTAATTTGCAAATAATTATGATATGACCCTTTCGAATCTGCTGTATGACCCTATTTACCTATTCAAATCACTTGCTAAAGTCAATATTGCATTATTATAATAACACTGAATGATAGGTGCTTCGGGACAAATATCAGTATTTGGAATACTTTTCACCCTAATGCTGGTTTGAGTTGCGGACTTACAGTCTGGTGTTCCAAAAACAATTTTTCTTACAGCCTACAATTGTTGGATGGAGGGGAAACAGAGATAAAGCACATATCTTTCCAAACTTATTAAAGCAACAACAGAGGGAGAGAGAGATAGAGGAGTGGACTGGGGCTGTTTGGTGACAGGGGTACAGTAAGTAAGGTCTGCTTTGCAGTAGGCGGTATCACCACAGATCTCCTCAAAGCTTAAAGAGGGACACATTTTCTCCCTCTCCACTTGGATCTTTCCTCTATATTATTAATACCTCACCCAGGAGGGGGAGTTGCCTTCAGCGAGTATCAAAGGCCTTTTGCAGACACAGCACTTCCTCCTTTATTAACAAAGCCGTTCTCAGATCAAGACTGCACATCACGTACCGAGTGCCAAAAACATAACCTGGATCAAACATTTTGATAAAGGAGGGGAGGGCTCCATGTCTCTCTACTAAATGTGTATGGCTCAATATCTAAATCCAATATCCTCTTTAGAGTCATATATGTACGATGTCCTCACTTTTTCTAATTAGTGGCCCATATTGTGCACATCAGGTGGTGATGATGTTAATGATAATAATGATGAGGATAATGATGTGTGCAAGGTGTGGCAGTACCCAGACCAGTTAGTGAAGTAAATTTTGTGTCAGCTGTGTGTCTGCCTGGCGTGCTCTGTCAGCCCGGCGTAACGTTAGCGAGTGTCGGAACAGATGGTGTGTGTGTGTGTGTGTGTGTGTGTGTGTGTGTGTGTGTGTGTGTGTGTGTGACGACGGTGAATATGAAGTTATCAGTAACATTAAAGCTGTGAACGCAGCGGCGCAGTGTGTGTACAGTTTATTTGTCGGTGAATAAATGCTACAACTCCTCAAGACCCGAGCCAAGCTCCCATGTCTGTCTTGCCAGCAACCTGCTGATTAAGGTGAAGGGGGTTAGACCCTGAAGTTAGCAACAACTCAACAACTTGTCGGTGGCGTTATAGCTGTGAACGTAGCAGCGCAGTGTGTGTACAGATTATTTGTCGGTGAATAAATGCTACAACTCCTCAAGACTCGAGCCACCTTCCTGTATCTTACAACACCGGCTCAGACTCTCTTAAGGTGGCCTGTTAAGGTAGACCAGCTATTCTCCTTTATGTGACAAGTCGCTCCTCTGAGTTTTGCTCAGCTTTTTCTTTAATTTCGAATATTTCTTTTAACCGTTTAACTGACAAGATTAATTGGTCGGTTAAACGGTTCATTATTTACATTCCTACCATATCATGATTGTGTGACTGACAGGTTTAGTAGAAGAGTAATAAGTGGAAATATGTTTTCATGCAAAAGACCAAAAATATATGTATCATTTTTATCCTAACTTTGAGGACGAGTTGTCCTGATATTTACATTATGAGGGAAAATGCGATTTGTATCTGAAATTTACATAGAATATGTGCATTTATGCAATGAAATGGAAATGCAGGATACATGTCACTTCATGGATTAAAGGTAGTCTGTAATCAAATGACCTCAAGAACATTTTGTTTGGCATGGAAATATGACTTTATCCTGAAATAATCAGTTAGATCAGGGCAGGTTGCTGCATTAACACTGTTTTTTGGGTCACTCACACAGAGCAAAAATTGTTCACGATATTATAACTGCCCCTGATTTTGAGGGATTTTAAGTCTGAATATTGTAGCCAAAAATATCTCAAATGCTACCATTGCCCATAAAGCCTTTGAAGCCAGCATTAGTATTTCACCGCAGACTGCAGTAGTTGCTATGGAAGCACGTTCTGCATGTCTCCAGTGGGAATAAAACTAGCCCTGCAAAACTTCACCTCATCTGATTTTCTTAACACCTCAAATGACTGCCTTATGTTGAATTTACATCGCATATCGCACCACTCTGGCTAATTTTTAACAAAGAGTCACTTACCTCAGTGACAAAGTCAACACATCTTTTTGCTGCTTAGCAGCTTGTAGCATGGAAAAGAGGAGGATGCCAATCAGAAAACAGTGAAGCGTCTCTCTGTTTGATGAGACTAACAGGAACGTGGGAGCCACAAAAACTACTTTAGGTTGAACATGGGGAGCATTCGAAATGTCCCCCTCTTTAAATAGCCACACAATTTGAGTAAATTGATTTTATATGATGCTGAAACAGCTCAGATGAGGACAGGCACCGTCAGAGTTTTAAAATAGAAATAAGTTGCTAAAGCATGACATACTGTGCTGATGGAAAAGTGCAGTATAGCCCAAAGCTTCATAAGCAGCAGCAGGCACTCTGGTCCCTGGCTGCTAACTGTCAAGCATTACAAGTTATATACTCTGATCCAGAGGTAACATAAGAGAGGACCTTATACAAATATCACAACATTTCAATTTCATATTAAAGCCCTGTGATAACAGCTATTTAAATGTAATGGGAGTGGGGCCATTACATTTGGTGATTTAACCCCAATCTGTGTAATGACTAAGGAATCTACAGCATTGGAAATGCTTAACCTTTATCAGGTAGTTATGTGGCTATAAATGTTACTGGGAGTGTTTCTGATTCAACTGTAGACTTAAAACAGTAGAAAGACACTGTAAAGTATATCACACAGCAGCTTATCCTCATACAGCGGTTCGTATGATATCTTACAAAAAGTTATTCCTCATTTTTTGTGCATTTTCCTACAAAAAGGTCCAGCAACATGCAGCGCACGTGTCAATATCCGCTCCAGTCTTTTCAAAATAAACTTCCGTCCTCACAGGAATAAATTTGGTGATGTTTGGGGCAACAAAACCAGTGTCAGAAATTAACTTTTTGACTCACCAGCCAAGGGAACTGGTGAAAACTGAAAAAAGATCCACCGGCCAAGCATATTTTCTACCGGCCAAAATAATAAACTGCTTTTTTTTGTGTCACATGTACATTTCATTGAGTTAATAAGTTATTATGTTGAATACAAAATTAAGATAACTTAATCTATAATTAACTTGCATGTTTGTTTTGATTTTGATGTTAACAATGCAAGTTAAATTGAAATATATTTTTCACGTGTAAAAAGTAGCATTTGGTCAAAAAAACAAGATATTCGCCCAAACGGGAAATCTACCCACATTCGGCGCTTGGCGGGTGTTAATTTCAGACTCTGAACAAAACTACTTGTTATGTTTAAAAAGATTGACTTAGTTAGGTTTAGGCAACGATACTACTTAATTATGTTTAGGAAAAGATCGACGTTTGGATTTAAATATCACCGGAAGTGGCGTAAGTTAAGTACAGAAGTTAACGTTGACTTTTAGTTTCACATGGGATGCAAGTCTGGTGTTTTTTGACCCACCCATCCACCCCCGATCTCCTCCCTATACTGCGTTTGTCGCTCTTTACACTGCCTGGTTCACAATTACGTGGACTACCTAATTAATTTCATGAGATATATACTAATTATATTGCATTACTTTTTATAGGTATAGCTACGAACGGTGTATGAGAACAACCTGCACACAGTATGAGGGCAGTATATTATAGTATACCAGCCTCCTACTAGCAAAGAGCAGTATAGAGAGGCACCACCTCCCTCAGTGCTTTAAGAGAAAATCTGCATTGCTGCACTGTTTTCTATGGGCTGAAGCATGTTTCCCTTCTCACCCCTGTAAATGATGTAACATCAGGTGTTCTTATCAGCAGCCAAAGCCATAATGCCTTCTCCGATAACATCCTACATGCTTACGAGAGTACACAAAGTGGCACAGTGGCATTTTCTGCCAACTGTGACTCAGCGCTGATTTACCCTTTAAGGACATTATGAAATGAAAATATGAATAAGAAAGCTCTCTGAAGGTGACAAACAGTTTGAAGTGGGAGATAAACCTTGCCCCCATGCTCGCGTGACAGCTGAGAGGTGCTCGAGCCAGCAGAGCCATTCGCAACATTAAAGCTCATTAAGGCCCTATAGTTACCCAATTAAAATGAATGATTGCTTGAGGAAATACTGTGAAGAACTATGTACACCACTCAGCGCTCGGTAAATGCAGTTTATATTCTCAGTCTCATGCACTCCCTTCCACTTCCCAAATTTAATTTAGATGCAATAATTGAGCTAAATGCAAGAATATCATTAGCGGAGGTTCTCGCGGAGCAACCGGCTCCCAGGTGGTGCTACAGTCGATCTGCAGGGCGCAAAGTTTAACAACCATATGGAGAGAATGTGGCAGCTTTTGCTACTGAGACGGTTTAAAGATTAGATTAAAAAAATAAGATCCATTATATACTTTAAAAAGCCCAAAACAGCTCTGCTTCAAGCACATGGAGCTGTTGAACAGTGAATGTTGTAATCATGTTTCCATCAGTTTGGCATGATAAAAAAAAAGTCAGCTGCTGGTCAGAGATGCTATCCTGTCCAATCCCATCAGTTCAACTAAATCTGAGAAGTCTCTCCTAAAGTTGGTGTAGTCAAAACTGCCCTCCCGTCATTTAATCCCTCACGAATAGTGAAATCAATAAATGTAAATCTACAAACGATGCTGCTGACATTTTCGCTTTGATTTCCCAAAAGCCTCTCTGAGCTCTATTAAGGCCTTTACACACATGTGACGAATATAAGACACGGAAATGTGAACCATCATCTGCGAATATTATATGTCTTTTATTGTGAAAGGTAAGAACGGAAGTAGTGGATCTGGTCTGCGCTGCCTTTTGTCAAGGTTGAAAGAAGTAATAAAGTTTGCCGTCTTGGTTGTTTCGTAAATATAGGCGCAACTCAACCCGTTCCACACAACGTGATTGGTTGATGCTGCTTTTTCGCTGCGTAAAGGCCTTTACACACTGGGGGCTTTTTTTTCTGTGCAATTAATTTGCACATCAATATATTTTTTTCAAACTGTTGTTTTTGTCATGAATACTATATGTCTATTTTCTGATCTTTCGCACCGAGAATAAAGGCATCAACCAATCGCGTTGTGCGGAACGGGCTGCGTTGCGCCTATATTTATGAAAAGGACATGGAGGCTCCGTAGTCGGGACCAGGACGGCGAACTTTATTACTCCTTTCAACCTTGACAAAGGCAGCGCAGACCAGATCCACTCCTTCCGTTCTTACCTTTCACAATAAAAGCCCTAGATATATGATATTCTGAGGAGAGTATTTCCCATTTCCGTGTCATTTATTCAGCATGTAAAGGTCTTAACATGCGTGTTATTCATGACAAAAACAACAGTTCGAAAAAAATATATTGACGTGTAAAGGTCTTTAAGAAGTTAAAAGTTAGGACCACTATCAGGAACTCTCTAAATTGGCAGGTGTATAGATTCATGCCTCTAGGCTCTGTGATTTTGACCCTGAGTTTCTCAACAACCCTCCAAGAGGGACACTGACTGTTGGCCAATGTCGATGGTAGGCTGTATTACTGCAATAAAAATGGTCACCTTGTCTAGTTTTTTCAGACACTTTTCTTCAAGTGCTACCATCTGGCTGATCTATGTAATTTTTATTGCCCGAGGAGTGGGGGAGATTTGAAACTAATCCGCAGAATGTGATTTCCCTTGGACCGGCTGTCTCAGAGGTGTAGATAATTTTACAGCAAAAAAAAAAACGCCTTAAAGACAAAAGAGTTTGAGAACAGACTCAGAGGCCCAGCCCAAGGCTTGACCCCCCCTGAAAACAAGAAGTGTGCAACTGAGACTCTAACAATGGTGGAGAGTAGTGAATATAAAGTCTAACTAAAGGATAAAGAAGATAAATATTGGTGCAATATTGACTTACAAATATGTTTATTCAACCCCGTAGACCAATCATAGACGTACCCTTTTGCCACTTAAGTACAGCAGATGCATGAACGGAGACAGTGATAGGACGTGGTGACCTCAAATAGCTACAGCTCAAATCAAGGTATTATTTTTTCCAGGCTTAACTTATCGTCTGGCTGTGATTTAATGTAACGCTGATGCACAGTGTGAGCATTTACAACTTTAAACACCTGAAAGCTGTGAATTCCCCACATCCGTTCTTAAATGTGCCTCCTCGCAGCAGGCAGCTGGATCTTTTCTAACTCTGTTCAACTGTATCATACAGCCTCAAACTGCTTGTCCCAGCCATACATGAATATTTAAAGCGGTAGAACATATCTGAACATCCTGTCTCAGCCGTGAGTGGAAATTACAATTTCACACAATCCAGTCTCATTTGTTAGCAGAGCTCTCATACTCGCAGCCTGCCAGGAGATCAGGTGTCGACTAAGGTTCCTCTTAAAAGAAGGGATGATATACCTATTATTATGACGGGCCGTACGAGCCATAATTCATTCTGGGCCTCTCGTGCATTTTCACTCTCACACACACAGATATATTTCATGAAAGTGGGTTTTTCAACAGTGTGTTCAATACTTGATCCTATACAAACTCCAGTAAGTAAAATATGGTCTTTGTTTGAAAAATAATAGACCACAGTCTCTTTAGAAAGAGATTACCGAAATCCTTAGAGTGGTTGTGTACTGGAATTGTTTTTTTTTTTCAGTTGCAGTAAGCCAATATAGAAATCCATATAGAGTTTACCTTGTTAATATTTTCAGACTAATATTATAATATAAATAGCCTGCCAACCATATTCTTCAGAGGTATTACTTACTTATTAGTGACCCTTTTTTGGCATTGTACTCATGCAAAATTTTTAATGAAATATATCACAAACTTTATAACTGACAACATAGCCTCTGACTTGTTTTTCAATAATTAATGTATTTAATTATACAATTAATGAATTAAGTATAATTGTGTGAGATATAATATGTGTATGAGAGTAAAATGTATGATTGTGGGAGTAAAATATATGTATAAATGTATGAATGTGTGAGTAAAAGTATGTATGTGAGTTAAAATATATGTGCACGAGAGTAAAATGTATGGTTGTGTGAGTAAAATATATGTATAAATGTATGAATGTGTGAGTAAAGTATATGTATACATGTATGAATGTGTGAGTAAAGTATATGTATACATGTATGGTTGTGTGAGTTAGGTTTGTACGTATAAGATTAAATGTATGATAGTGTGAGTTAAAGTATGTGTGTATGAGAGTAAAATGTATGATTGTGTGAGTAAAATATATGTACAGTATGAGAGTAAAAATGTATGATTGAGTAAGTGGAAGTATATGTATATGAAAAATGTGTGTAAGAGTGAAAATAAATTAATATGAGAATGAAAATATACGTACATGAAAGTAGAAGTAATGTATGTACAGTATGAGTAAAACAACGCATGTATGTGAGACATCCAGTGTGTATTTTGGCCTCATATATATTATGAAACTTTCCAGTGTTCTCTCTATCACTACAGCGAGACTACTTTACTTCTTCCTTGTACTTTGAGGTCAGCTGATGACAGAGTAGCTACACATTGACAGATACATTTTATATTCCTCCCCCGTGCCTCCAGGGAGCCTCAATCAGGAGAATCACTGCAGGTCAGTCAGCTATCAGAGCGGAAGATGACACTTCAGACACCCAAACTGATTTTGCAGTTTATACACGCAGATAACATTATTGATTACTTCAGATTTTTATAACATGTTATCAGAGTTGAAGTGCTCTTTTTTATGAGCCAGAGACCACTACTGAGGAAATACAATATATAGTAGAGCAGAGGTTCATTGCTAAAGTATATATGGCTGGCAGCGTAATATATCATTTGCCGTGGTTATGATTGATAAATGTTGCTGGTATATTTGTGAAAAAACATATTTTTCAGTTGCTTTATATGGTAACGTTTGGATAATTTTTTTTTTATATTGACCAACAAATACTGCTTTTACAAGACTGGTGTGTTGGCTCCCATAACGGGTCGGGTCACAAAGGCAGCGCAGACCAGATTCATTCCTTCCGTTCTTAGCTTTCACAATAAAAGCCCTAGATATATAATATTCGGAGGCGAGTATTTCACATTTTCGTGTCGTTTATTCGTCGTGTAAAGGTCTTAATATGCGTGTTCTGTGTGAAAATATTCATGACAAAAACAACAGTTTGAAAAAATAAATTGACGTGCGAATAAATTGCACAAAAAAAAACTAAAAAATGGCGTGTGAAGGCCTTAAGAAGTTAAAAGTTAGGACCACTATCAGGAACTCTATAAATTGATATATGTAGATTCATGCCTCTATAGGATCTGTGATTTTTTTACCCTGAATTTCTCAGTTAATTCAGTTAATTAAAAATCGATACACTGTTTTGGAGAATTTATATAGTATTACAACACATAATATCGCGATACTCATGTGCATTGATATTTCCTTACACCCCTACCCGGCCCTACATTTTGTTTATTTATAATTCATTTAGGATACCAGGTAAAGAGCACTCAGTGCAAAGTATTTTCCCCACCATCAACCAATCGATTGGTTGAAGAATAGGTAGAATTTTGACCAAAACTTTCTTCGGTTGACTACAGCCCTGATCTAATGCCCCAATGGAAACAATTAACACCACACACACAGACACGCACAAGCAGGCGCACTACTGAGCACCGGGCAGCTGGGGCGTATCCTCGGGTGTGAGAGGTAGAAAGAGAGGAAGACAAACTAAGGGAAGAATACCTCTTGCCACCTTAAGGACAACAGTATTAGTCACAGGAAGGCTGGGGGAGTCATGCACTGCTGAGTGTTATTTCTCTCCCCCCCTCCCCTATCAGTGGCCTCATCTCTCTGTATCTCACTTCAACCTTGTCTCGCTCACTTTTCTGGGGGAACTCGTTATCTCCTAGCAGAGAGGTCTTTTGGTCTCGCAGAGGCCAAGGAAAGGATCATTGGTTCTGGGTTGTGAATGTGTGTGTCATATAAGCGCTTTGAAAGAGAAAGGGTGCGATGCCATAATAAAAGCATTAGTGGAGAGGAAAGGGGTAGAAGGGGCTAGAATAGGATGAAATACAATGTCAAGAGAGACACAGATGGACCAGAGAACTTTTTTTCTTCTTTTTTTTTGCTCCAGATCCTTGTTTATCTCCTTTATGTCCTTGTCTCCTTCCCTTTCTTTCATCTTATCCTTCTTTCCTTTTTCCAAGTCTTTCAGTTGATCAAATTCAACTTTCCTTTTTCATCCCCCCTTGCTTCTCTTAGTACTGAATCACAGCAGGCAAAGCTAAATGCATTGAGTGCCAAGGAAAGAACAAATAGGCAGGAGATTATATTCCCATTAAAATCTTGGCTGCTCTCATTGTTATTGACATGGCAGAGATCCTTGCTGCTGTGAGGGCAAACAGTAGAAGTCGCGCATGAATATGCACACACACACACACACGTTTTTTAGGATGGTGTCGGTTTCAGCAGTGGTCTGTCTGCTCTATTCAAAACAACACATCTACCTAACCAAGACGGTCTGGTGCTGGCTATAGTCGCGGTCTCTCGACTAGCCCCCCCACTGTCCCCCCGTGTGTTTCCATGAAAGTATATCAAAGCTTTGAAGCTCCCTTTGGATCACACGGAGCCAAGCTGCCTTACAGAGGCAGCTGTGTGTACATATGCATACTGAGGACAGTGTGATGTACATATGCTTGCTGAGACATTGTGGTGTAGGCTAGGTAAATACACCCAGCAGGCGCACACACACACACACACACACACAAAATAGCACATAAAAATACTCACAAGCACGAATATACACACAGCCAGCCGAATTCACCATGAAATGGGAAGGACGGGCTGCTGTTCCACTCATTGGTCTCACAGTGCGTGCATGTGTGTGTGTGTGAATGAATGCGGAGAGTGCTTGTGCATTATTTGCAGGAGGGTTTTGGGTGGTATCTGAATCCTCATTTTGGTGGCGATGATGCTGTGAAAAAGGATGTTATTCAACCCCCCGATAAAACAAGTATTCTGAAACTGATCTGTGCCCCGCTGTGTTGCTGCAAAAAACAAACCAAAAATATAAAAGTTCAGCATTTAGTCATGTTAAATAATTTGACTTTGGATTTGGAAAAAAAACGACTTGCAGACTTGCACAGTGGTCTCCTGTATCCGTTTGTTACCAGCTGGGCCTTTAAAAGAAATTCAATCTGCTAAAAAAAAGTATGTTAAACTTAACAGTTACATCTCAGTAACCCAACTAAAACCGCATGACACCACATTTATCCTGATGTTTTTTTTATTGTTGGCTAAATAAAAAAAATGGTCATCTGCTGCCGCTGTCACATTGTAACTTTTTATAATCACAATTAACATCGAATCAACATCTGTTGGTTATTATGGGTGTCGCAACTTTCTCAGCAAGCAGCGCCATTAAGAGGTTTATTATGCTGATGTTTTTGAGAGTCAGCGATCTGCGACTTAAAAAAATAATGTATGTTTTTATTCATACTTTTGTTCATATTGTAATAATAACTGACAAACTGTTTATCCGCTTAATATGCAGTTTCAACTCAACAAATCATTAGTTCTGTAATGTTGAATAGAATGCAAATTCAGTATAAAAAAAAACTAATTACATCACTTAGCAATGAATCATTGTATGTTGTTGTAATTAAAATAATAAGAAAAGAAGAAACATTGGCATACAAAGTTCATCATTAGATCTACATTGTATCGGATGTTTAATATCTTAACTAGAGCTGTCAATCGATCACAATATGTAATTGTGATTAATCACATGATTGTCCATGATTAATCGCGATTTATCATTTTTTTTATCTGTTTAAAATGTACCTTCAAGGGAGATTTTTACAAGTATTTAATACTTTTATCAACATGGGAGTGGACAAATACGCTTGCTTTATGCAAATATATGTATATAGTTAATATTGGAAATCAATCAACAACACAAAACAATGACAAATATTGTCCAGAAACCCTCACAGGTACTGCATTTAGCATAAAGAATATGCTCAAATCATACCATGGCAAACTGAAACCCAACAGGCGACAACAACTGTCAGTGTGTCAGTGTGCTGACTTGACTATGACTTGCCCCAAACTGCATGCGATTATCATAAAGTGGGCATGCCTGTAAAGGGGAGACTCGTGGGTACTCATAAAACCCATTTTCACCCCTTTGAAAATGGCCATGACAGTTTTTCCTCGCCAAAATTTAGCGCAAGTTTGGAGCGTTATTTAGCCTCCTTCACTTAGGTTTTGATATGATACCAGCATCTTCACTCTAGCTTTAAAACTGAGCCCACTACAACCTCCAAAAGATCGATTGCCTTAAAGCATTAAAGAAATTAGTGGCGTTAAAACCAATTTGTGTTGTGTTATCATCGCCTTCATTTTGACAGCCCTAATCTTAACACTAAAGTACATCAACGGTACAACTCTTAAACCTGAACAGATGGGCTGGCGGTGAGTCAGCTATTGATAAAAGACAGTTGACAGTTACTATGAAAGGCTCTCACCTTTCTGTTTGCATTTCTCTGGGATGCACAAGCATTTGTGGATGTGGTTGCGGCCGGTTGTATAGTGTGTATGAGTGTGTCTGCTGATAGCATGAAATATTGATCGGAAGAGTCCCACACCACGGCGCCAGGGGAGTGTCCAGCCAGGCGGCGAGGACTGGAAGACAGGCTTTCAGAGTGAAAAACACCGTGCATATCGCAATCATATCCCCGTCTCATTTAGATGGTCCTCAAGGCCCCATCAGCACTCCATTTTATCTCTCTCTTATCACACCAGACTGGCCTCAGAATCATTTGTGAAAGGGACACCACACAGTGTTACTCGCTCACTCGTTTGTCTACACTTGTCTGCTGGGAAAAGCTGCACATCTGCAGCTGTTTTATACCTTGAAACTGTAATTGGGAGTTGGATGATAGAAGTCATATAACTCCAGCTATAGCTAAATAGAGGTTGAAGCTTAAAACATTGATATAGATAGATATATATATAATATATATATCTATATATATATAATTCATATTTGATTAACATAACCTCTACTACTGTCAGGATGTAGTGATGATTTGAGCAAATATGTAAAACAAGTTATTTTTATTAAAGTTACTAACTGTACCTTTAAAAGGGACTGTTTGTAACTTTCCGAAATGCTTGTTAACAGCGACACCTGTGGTCGTTAAGTCAGCGAAAGTCAGCGTCGGGCTCGCGCTTGCTCGCTCTAAACAGACATGAACGAGCGTCGCTTCAAACAGTGAGGCGACACACGTCAGCTAAAACCACAATATCACTCTATATTTCAGCTGCTTGGCAGTAATGTTAGCTGACCAGACGAAGGTCTCTCCATGAATCACTGCTGATCCTAGTGTTGGTTTTTCCTGCTTCAGCCAGCGGGTCGGTGCCAGGGCTGAAGCAGGAAGAGAAATGTTATCGTCTCCGACTGCGCCCGCAGGGAGACACCGGCACCCGGTCGGAGACAATAACATTTCTCGCTGCGGAGCCCCGTTACTTCACAAGACACGGGAAACCTCTGTTGGTCTGGAGGAGCAGTTATTTTTGCACAAACGTCCACTGTTCATTCACTAGATATTCTCAGCGCTAAACTAACTCTTCTACAGTGTGGAGTGAGCACGCATGCACGTGTAGAGGTTAAGCGAGACAGCGAGAACGCGCGCGGTGTGTGAGTGAAGGCAAGCAGGCAGCGGAGCAGAGACTACGGCAACACGCGAGCGCGAATAAGCAAGCGCGCATGGGATTCCGACCCGGTACATTTATACGTGTAAAAAGTTACAAACAGTCCCTTTAAGAAAGGCTCTTTAAAACATCACAGAAACTCATGATCTTAAATACACTTGAATTATTTGGGGATGAACGTGAGGGACAAGAGAGCACACGGAGCCTGTAAAAAGCCCTGTAACCATGCACTCGCCCTCTTCGCCTCCTATACTTTGACAGACTTCAAAGCAGAGAAAGTGCCCATCTGCCTGGGTGTAACACTGGCTTCCAGCCTAGTGGTCCCCGCAGAGAGATAACCAGGCGTAGCTCTAAACACCCCCAGACAGACCCTTATCCCTCTGGCTTAATGTCCTTGCGGCTGAGGGTAATGCAGAGAGATGGATGGCCCCGACCTATCCCTCCACGCCGGGGTCCCTGGCTGTGAGATTGCATGCCTGATACTATCCTCCATCTCTCCGTCTGTGACAACCAAACTCCAACTCCCCCCCACCCCCCGCCGCCAAACCTCCCAGATCGATGCGACTCACTGATGTGCCGTCCGTCAAATCCTTGGGCTAAGCAATACACCACCTACCCATAAGGAGTGATGGGTGCGAGACAGTGCATGAAATGGAGGTAACACACACACACACACACACACACACACACACACACACACACACACACACACACACACACACACACACTCTCTCGCATACACACATGTGCTCACCAGTTCCTGAAACGGATCACTCAATCTGGTGCCAAACGATGAAAATTTTTTCTGGCTGTTGTGCCATCTTTCTCCCCGGCTCTCCTTCCCCTCGCACTCTCTCTACTCACATCCTTGACATGTCATGATCAAATGGGTGCTTTTAGAGTTCAGCAGTTGACCTGGACTCCAGGAGGCCGCCATTCCATCACGTCCCCCCGTCTTCCAACTCGCATTCTTTTATCACTTCATCCCTCCATCACCCCCTCCATCACCTTACATCCTTTTTCTCCATCAACAAATCCTACCATTTCTCTTCCACTCGGGACGGATAGTTTCCGTATCATTCACCTTTATGTGAACAACCCCCCTCGTCCCCAACTCATACCCCTCACACACACCCCGCCACCACCCTGTGCTCTGCAAGGTATGATAACTGACTGGCTGAGAGGGTAATGGTGAAATGGAAGTGTGGCCACAAGCATGAAATGAAAACATGGGTGACCCATGGAAAGAAATCTATCTTTGAGCAGATGCCAGGAGAAAGAGGAGCATCTTGATTTTGCCACGTAATCCTCAAATCGCTCCACTCTACCAGATAGAATTATGAGATTAGTGTTGCACGGTATACCGATACTAGAAAGGTATCACAATACCCTCGCCGACTGCATATTCTCGATCTAAGCTTGTTTCTATATCAGCAGAACTCCCTTAAAAAAAACATGAAAAATAACAGCACGGCTTTAAATACCGACTAAATGTACCAATAAAATTAGATTCAACATCTTTTCTGAATGTGTCCAAGCCTCTCCTGTAATTTGGCAAACACATAATCCACCAAGGAGCATGTGTTAAAGTTATTAAATTATTTTATACCGTGTTTCTCAGTAACGGGAAATGGTTGGAGAGGAAAAGCAGTCCAGCGAGAGTGATTCTCTTCACACCACTTCAACACAACACAACACTTTCTACAGTTACTATGGTGTCTTCCTAATTTTAGCAGCTTTTCCTCTCATCAACTTTTTCACAGAACTTCTTCTGATTTTATTGTCATTGTGTGGGTTTTTGTTTTGGAAGCCTCTCGTCGTCTTCTGTGCTGCAGCACCACTCTCCGCTTTAGCTGTTACTAATGCGCCAGCAGGGGGCGCTGTTTTACCAAAAAAAAGCCTTATTAAACGCTTTTTTAATAAGAATAAAATATGTATCTAAACATAGATAAGTTATAAGACAATTAAAAATAAGAATACAGATGAAATGTTAACATGTGTGCATTACCAAAAATAAATGCAAATATAAAACTAACTATCAAAGTAATCACATAAACTTAGGCGAGATTTTTACACACCATTTCACTTTTTTAATGAATACATTTTTCCATTTAACCATTTTTAATTAAAAAAAATATATTTTTAAGTTCCATGTTTTATCATTTATTTTTCCATTACTCTTCCGGCTGTTTAGATTTTTGCCGTGGTATCGTTTCAGTATCTGTATCAATATATTTAGGCAGAGTATCCGTTGTTGTCGTGACAACACTGTCATTCTTAGAGTATCAGTACTAATAAAATGGGGTATCGTACCGTTTAATACCATGTGATTTTTTAAATTAATACGTTTTAACATTTATATATCTATATATATCTATATCTATATAGATATAGATATCTATATATTTTTTTTTAATAAGATTTTTAAGATCCATGTTCTATCATGTATTATTCCATTCATTTTCCTGATGTTTTATGTTTATGCTGTGGTATCGTTTCACTATTGAGATATTTAGGGGTATTGTATCAAAGTCATACTTTTGGTATCATGACAACACTATAAGATGCTGTATTTCAATACCTGGCAGACAAAAATGTGCATTAACAAAACATAAGAGCAATGACAGACACAAAGCACGGGCATTATTAATTCTCAAGGTACACTGTAACGTAGTGGTTGACCTATATGATCAAACTTATTCTTCACGTACTCTATGTGACTTCCAAATATAGACGTACGAGCAATATAAGTTCAAACACACCCACGTTTTTTAATGCACACAGTGTTCAAAATGCCCGTATACACTCATGCATACTCATACAACCGAGCCTTAATAGCGTTCTCATATGCTTCCTCGGTGTCACTTTACAAAAAGCCACGGCCCACGACTTAAAACAGGATTTCATTCATGTGCAAATTGTGGTTAAAGTTCACCCCTCCCTTGAATACAAATACCTGTAATACAATTTCAAATGCATGCTATTATTGATGGAAGCGGATGAATGCTGGCAAGAACCGAGGCAATTGCTCCCTTTTGTTCCACGGATCAACTTAACAGTCACAACGAAGAATAACAATATGATAATTTAACACTTTAACCCTGACTTTTACCTCAAAGTTTGTTTGCAGGGGGACAGAAACTAATAAAAAGGCAACTGTATTTACTGCTGGTGTACATTTATAATGAACAGGATTTTTACGAGTCATTGTGAGATGCCGCAATTAACGGTATGATGCACATGCAGGGGGCCTCGTTTAAAGCCAGCTCTGCATATGGCAAGAGGAAACAAGCTGCGGTTACGGGCCTCGAGTCGACTGTGGGTGGCCGAAGGTATATGGGAGGGGAGCTGGTGCACCGGTGTAAACGCGGGGCCCTGCGTGAGCAATAAAAGAGATATTTACTGTAAATCTTCAGCAGCTAGGGGAGCGATAAACATCACAAACACAATCAGCTGCTGCTTTAGTGCTGCCTACGCATCTGTTCTTCTCCTGGGGAGAAAGAGAGAGTGAAGGAAGAGAGAAGGGGAGAGTGCGGTGAGGAGGCAATCTACTGTATGGCTCCCGCTGCATTGTGGACACACTGTGCCTACAGTGAGTGGCTGGATGATTGTTTGGACCGGAGGGATGACGGGGGAGTTTTTTTTTTTTTTCGCAAACCTCTGTGGATTTTACTTATGGTAGGATGCTGAATCCTGAAGTTAAGGGTTCATTGAAACTGATGACAAAACCCCTAAGTAATAGCTCATAATATTATTGGATTATCATCAATCATAAACCTTATATTGTTCCCTATAGCCCTATCCCTTGGGGGGAAAAAAAACACCATAAATAACTACCCAAAATAACTACCTAAAATAAATCAGGAATAGCTCTTCAACCATATGGCTTATATGCATATACCTGGTCTCTTTTGAAAGGTAAGAAGCTGAGGAGTATAAATCCATTGTAAGTAAAGTAAACTATATTACCATGGGCATTACAATGGGGAATATCAATAAAGGAAACAATGTGACTTTTATCCTCGCCTTGTATAAAATCTTAATTTCAAAAGGTTGATGCAACTAAATGTCTTCTCCTACTCTTTGACTACAACTGTAACTGTAAATCTGTTGAAAATACACTAAAATACAACATCTATGATACAATTTATAAAGACATACACAGGTACTGTGCATGTTTTGGCCATGTTTACATGTTGAAGTTGAGTCAAGGTGCATGCTATTGTAGACTTATGAGAAAAATGAGTGCAGATCTTTTGATCACAACTTGTTTTTTTATATTTACAAAGCTTATTTCTGCGCAACTTTATTGTTAAAGTACTTTGTAATAAGACATGGTTTGGACAATATGCATTTGGTTTACTGATTCTGAAAGACCTCAAAATAGTATAAGTATATTCATCTCTTCTATTAACAGACGATTATGAAACAGCAATGATTGGTAACTACGTCACCGGTCGCCCCCCTTCGAGTTTAAGTGGTTTTGAGATTTAATCCATTAGATTCACATTTTCTTTTAGTGATTCACTTTTTCTACATCACTCTGATGTTCTCTTTTCAAATAGCGTTGCCTGTGTAGTGATTAAAGTTAATGATGGACAGGGATATAAAAGCAAGCCTGGAGTTTGACCCAGAGTAACCAAACACACAAGGTTGTCATGATACCCTAATTTTAGCCCAAACAAGAATATGCTTTTAAATGTTACAAGGATTGTACATAAGAAGGATAGATAGATAGATAGATAGATAGATAGATAGATAGATAGATAGATAGATAGATAGATAGATAGATAGATAGATAGATAGATAGATAGATAGATAGATAGATAGATAGATAGATAGATAGATAGATAGATAGAGCAATAATGGATAATGGGCATTTGCATATTTGCAAAATGAAGCTAATGGAGGGTAAAGGTAATATCAATAGAATTGCATGTAATTATTCAAAACATAGATTAACAGCGGCCCTGCATGGAAAAAAATGTGAGTGAGCCATGTTAAGCCCTCTAAAGAGACATGACCTGTTTCATTACTGGCACTGCTCTACAAGCATTAGAGAGCTATTTAGAAATGATTAGCTTTAGATCTTATATATTATGTTCAGTCCAAAAGGAAAGAGTGCACATATCACACTGACACATGACTTACACAGAGGTTGCAACAATTAACTGATTGATCAATCAGCTATTAAATTAATCGTCAATTATTTTAAGAATCAATTAATTGGTTTGAGTAATTGAATATATTGGGGTTGTGGACAAAACAAGACATTTGAGGACGTCATCCTGGGCTTTGGGAAACACTGATATTTTTCACCATTTTTAGTCATTTTATAGACCAAACAACTAATCAAGAAAATAAACAACCAATTAATCGACAACGAAAAATAATTGTTAGTTTCAGCCAGAGCATCTTCCTAACTAAAGTCTATCTGGAAGTATTAAACTGAAGTATTAAACTGATTAGAGAAATGTAATTAGAGTATATGTATGGCTCAATAAGGAAGCTGGTTAATAATTAATAATTGACTTATGGAGAAGGGGTGGGATTAAGTAAGTTTATACTTATTCTCACTCCTTTTCGAATATGTAAATCAAGGCATCAAGTGTTTGACAATTTATTTTACTTATGCTTTTCATTGTATGTAAATACTACTTGTTTCTGACTGTCCACTTGTTGGTATGATCATTATTTTTCTTTATTTTATTTTTTTGTATTCTACATGTTCTACATTTTGAAATGAAATGAAATTTCAAGTAGAGATAAGAATATAACAAGCCAGATGACGAATTTACATTCACATCAGATCATAATCAATGCATGCATCAAATACTGTATTGACAAATCCCTCCTATTTATGGTATAATGGAAAAGCACATACATGCAGCATTTCTAACCAAGTTCCTTATCAAAGCTCATTATACAGTAGCCTACAACTTAAAGCCAAACTTATAAAAGGCATGAATGAAAACAATCCGACTTCCAGACCTTTGCACAGGCTACACAAAATCACACTTGTAAAATTAAAAATTAAAAACTAGTGTGCAGCTCTGCAGGCCCTGAGTCTATGCAAAGACAAATGTCAGTAGCCTCAACACAAACAGTAATATTAGAGCACACAGCTTACATTTCACAAGCAATATAACCACTTTAACAACAGCACAGTGTGTGTGTGTATGCACAGCCACAAGAGGAAAGCCACAGAGCAAAGCAGAAAAGAGGAGAAATTGTGTTTGCTTCACTTACTGCTATTTGAAGACCATCGCCCTTCATCATGGAGGCTGGGTGTTCAATAGCACGTCCTCTTCCACTGGAATTGGGTGTTCCACCTCACAGAACTGCAGATTTGCAATGTCCAACTCTTTTTCTTCACAAGTTTTTATCGTCTTCATAATATGTTCTTTACTGTGGTGAAAGCCCAGTTTCAGAGTAACGATAGCTACATGTTGGCCTCCTAACTTCAACCGATCCCACGATGAAGCATGCCAGCTAGCTAATTGACAACTTCACCTGACTTCATTACAACGTGATCACCTGTTGTGTCTAGATTGGTCCAAAAGGGCACCCATAGCAAACTGGAGAAACTTCTTTGCAGATCTCAGATCAGATTTCGCAATTTTCAGGTTCCCTTTTAGACACGACCCTATATTTCCCCACACAAGTTGACTGGAGTGTGTAACATCATTGTTTTATGACATCTCTTAATTCATTTCATTTAAAGACAATATTATTTAAAAAATAATAATAAAAAAAATAAAATAAAAAATCATGACTTTATATGAATGAATGAATGAAAGACTTTATTTCGAACATAAAAATAGATAAAAACAGATACGAAATAATAACAAACAAGAGTAATAGTGTCCAAAAAAGAGTAGGTAGAAGTCAAACTTATATTTCCCTACCCCTTTCTCACTTCTCCTCTAATAACTCATATATCATAAAATGACAATATAATATAATATATAAACTATCCCAGATTTATTTACATCCCAAATTAAATATATGAACAGCATTCCCAAGTTTATTTACAACCCACATATCCATCCAGAGTTAAAAAGTAGATATAAACCAACCCTTATCACAGCTCTTCCTCATCCATATACCTCCCAAAAATATATTTTTTGTATAGCTTTTTAAAGTGATTTATATTTGTGCTCCGCTTCAACCCATCACCTAACCCATTCCACAAATCCACCCCAGACTGAAATACACTCTTCTTTGTTGTACGAACAAAATGTTTTTTTTTTACTTTATAAATAAGTTATATTTTGGATATTAAACATGTTTCATTCAAACATTTAAATAAAGTCCTTTGAACCTGTAGTTACCTTTTGTCCTCTGTATCTACCACCTTGCCCTTCAATCTTTCTCTTTCTACATTGAACTTGGTTCTCCCTATCAGCACATGTTCAACTGTTTCCTTACCGTTACATGTCTCACATTTATCTGACAGTCTTTTTCATGATGTATAAAGTAGCTTTGAGACCTGTTGAGAAAAAAAAACATCTTCTTTATCTACATTTATCTCCATTATTTCTCACTCTGACAGACTTTTGGATTTTGATATTATCTCTACCCTTAGTGTCGTTATCTAGATTTCCTGCCAAGATGTCATTATACCGTGCTGTATTAGTGACTTTACTTCTGATCTCCCAAAACCAATTTCTAAAATATTTAGTTTAATGCACTTTTTGCAAATTTATTTCCCTCTATTCAAACATGGGCCGGTATCCAATAGACTGAGTGAAAACTGGAAATGCCAAACACTATAAATACAGTCAATTTTAGATGAGAAAAGAGGAGCCTGGATTCCTTTGGAGAAGACATCAGTTTATTTTGATCATTAAAAAACATGAAAATCAGATAGAAAATAAATATTTTAATTTAATTTAAAAAAAAATTACCAGGAAGGACAATATCAGCAGATCATATGTATTTTCTCCATATGCTGAGCTTTCCTCGTAGCACAAGAACCCCCTTTTCTCTAAAATGTTGTGATCAATGTCTTTTTACAGCAGGAAACACAGAAACTTTTGGATGTGTGACAAATCTGGGTGCTTAAATATTATTTAATCAATAAATAATTGATTTATCTTTATGATTAATTATTTGAACAGAAATAAAACTTAATAAAATCCAAAAAAAAAATAAGAAATGTGACAGGGGAGGTCAAGAAGCCACAGACTTATACAACTTATTATTTTTTCCCCTCAACGTAAGGAGGAAAAAAAAAAGAAAATTGAGCCAACACAATTAAAACAAAAAAAATGACAACAAAAACACTCAAATTAAGCAGGAAAACGTATTAAACATCATGAATTAAATGCGACGACAATTTCATTTTAAAGTTTTATGTATACCACGATATCTGAGGGAGCACTGGCCATGTATCATTTTGTAAGGTGAAGATGGTCAACCCATCTAGTATTATATGAGTGAATTTAAAAATTCAATTCATATATTCAGTAAAAAATAGTCTGAGGCGGCTGTGGCTCAAGGGATAGAGCAGGAAGTCCTGTAATTACAAGTTTGACAGTTCGATCCCTGGCTCCTTCTCTCTGCATGTCAAAGTGTCCTTGAGTGAGACACTGAACCCCAAGTTGCTCCCTGGGCGCTTAACAGCAACCCACTGCTCCTAAATGCTAAGGATGGGTTAAATGCAGAGGTCAAATTTCATGTATGTGATGATACAGTTAAAAAAAAACATGTTGCAATCCAGTTAACCTTTTGGTTCCAAACATTAAATCACCTCCTGTGCACCAGAAGACTTCACCCTGGAGAGACCCAGTACATGCAGATGTTTAGAGATGCTATAACAACTATATAGATGCTCGTATGAAGGGCGCATCCAGTAGGTCATGTCGTGTGGCTCTGGTGTCAGGGCAAAGAAGACTGATGGAGGGAGAGCTTGATGAAGGTGAGAGCATGCCATCTGTGCAGCTCTCGCAATTTCTCACCTCACTGATGCACGACACATTTACACAACTCCTTCTCTCTCCTGCTTCCCATCTTCTCCCGGTCTTCTCTCGAGCTGGCCACCACCACCACCACCACCCATTTGCAACCGCACCAGTCTGCTTCACACTCTCTTTTGCTGCAATTTCCCTACATACTTACAGTACATGCATTCCCACTCGCTCAATACCGGGTAAAACACCTGGAAGAACAACAGCAATTGTAAGGTTGGCAAATTGATTGGAGGGTCACTGAAATCAAACGGCAGTTCACTACAATGACCGGGCTGCGGAAATGTCTTTTCAATTTACAGTGGATGGAGAGGAAATGGACACGAGGCGGCGATGGGAAGAGAGTGACCTCGGCGTCGAATCGGTGCCCCGCAATCACCGATAAAGATCCCTTATGGCAAAGAAGAGGTCAGCATCCAGGGACGGGCAGTGAGATTGTATCTGGAGAGCAAACCTGTCTGGGAAAGAGCTGAGAATTCCCCTTGCACAAGTCCATTTACCAGAGGCAGTGGAACAGGGAGAGACATGTGGAAATGGGCTCAGAGAGACAGAGAAAGAGTAGGAGGAAGGAATACAAGGAAAATCTAATGAAAAACACAGAGATTTCACACAGTATAAGTAAGAATGCAGACAGAGTCTTAAACCACTGGGTCTCAGAGAGAAGAATAAAAGCTTCTTGACTCCAAGATCGTTTACTGACCTGCAGTAGACTTTATTCTTAAATCCCACCAATCATCCACCGACAATTTAGGAGTGAGCAAACCACATGTGCACATGCAATCTTAAAAAGCCTTTTGAGCTACTAGCAGCCTCTCCTTTCTTGTGTTTAAAGGAACAGTGTGTAACATTTCGAGGGATCTATTAGCAGAAATGGAATTTAGTATTCATAACTGTTTTCATTAGGGTAAAATCACCAGAAACTAAGAATCGTTGTATTTTCGTTAGTAGAATGAGCCTTTAATATCTACATAGGGATTACATTTAGGGGATACATTTCATATGTCTTACCTGTAAAGCTAGGAATTTAAATGTGAAATCAATGATCCTTTTTAATCTTAGAAGTAGGTTGTTGCTGTTTTAATAAGCACAATGTTGCATTTAAAATCTTTTTTTTTTAGTCAGTTTGACTCTCCTAAATACCCACTGTTTAAACACCCTGGGTCAAGTCAATTTTATTTGTATGGCCCAATATCACAAATCACAAATTTGCCTCAGCGAGCTTTACAATCTGTACAGGATAAGATACCCACTGTCCTTTACAGTACGGCCCTCTCATCGGATAAGGAAAAACTTAACCAAAAAACACTTAACAGGGGAAAAAAAATGGAAGAAACCTAGCAACAGAGGAGGGATCCCTCTTCCAGGACGGATAGACGTGCAATACTGTAGATGCGGTGTGTACAGAGTAACAACATAATGAAAATACAACATAGACAATCCATATGACAAAATAAAAATGATACATATAGTGTGAAACATACATGAAGAGATAGATCCAGGAGATGTCAAGCAGCTTCCAGGCGTCATCAAACACATAGAGCCTGAGCAACACGACTTCCTCTCCACCATGGAACCTAGAGAGAGGACCAGATTTTTGTGCTTAACAACAGACAAATATAAATTGGCTAATTGGCCTACTAATAAAATGACGATATTCTAATAATCAAACAATGTAAACACCCATAAACTCAGAATGTCAGCAGGTTATTTAAATAAAAACACAATATTTCTTTTAACAGTCTGTAAAGCTAAGAATTTAAATGTGAAAACAATGCACCTTTTTAATCATAGAAGTAGGTTGTTGTTTTAATAAACACAATGTTGCATTTAGCATTTTTTCATATTCATAAATGATCAAAGGGCCAGATTGAGGTTGTCAAAAGGCTAGATTCAGCTCACGGGCCGCCAAGGCCTGCTCTAAAGAGAGCCTTTCGCATTTTAATGTCACCCGAAGGCCACCGTAGTTGCCGCAGAGTGCAAAACCGTAGTACCCCCAGCCACAGTCTGACTTCCATTGCTCTTTAAGTAGTGTTATTATAGTACGGATGGGCTCTTTGCACTCATCAGCTCACATTACTGCTCTTGGAAAAGGAGGAGTGAGCAGAGGGGTACTCAGTTGGTTGCAATCTGCAACCACACCACTAGACGCCGCCAAATCCTACACAGTATCCCTTTAAATGCGAATTACTATGAGAAGAACGTTGTTGGCTGATCTCAGTACTAGTGTATATGATGAATGCTACAGTTTGCATCCTTGCAAGTGTTTTACAATGTAACCCAAAATGCTCACTAAGTCTTGTGTCATGATAAGTTACTCTTCTGCTCTGGCTTTCTTTATCCATTTTTTTGCCAAAGCCTCTTAAAGATACGCTGCAAAGCAAATACTTGTAACTTAACAATTCATCTATTTAAATATTATATCAAATACCCCTAGCAGAAATGCTTTCCTTTCACTGAACACTCTCCATACAACTAAATCATTGTGTGTGGGCGCAACCGCCGCTACTTTATCTCTCTTGACTTTATGTTTGTTTTTCGTTTTTTTGCATCACAGCTTGTTAAGTTGGGTCTCTGCCCCCTCTGAAGTTCCTCAGCCTAAAGCACCCAATTATTGCCAGGAACTGTCAGTGGCCATACATAACGCCGTGAAGTTCAAATGAAACAAATGTGGTGTAACAGAACAAAAGCAATCTCTTTTCCTGTGACTGCTTTCATATGTTTGCAATTATAAGGATCACAGAGACATAGAAATAGAATATAAGCTGTGATATGTCTGCAAGAGATGAGGCTGATTTACAACAGTAAAATGTGTTTAGTCTTTGAAGTACAGATCAGCAGTACAACGTCCGAGGCCGGCTTCTGATCACTGAATGCCTTGATGTAATCAAGTTGTTCCTTTACTAAGTCCCCAACTGAGAAAATAAAATAGCGTGCCGTCATTACAAGAGCTCCGGGATGAAATAGCATCCATTTACCCATCAAAACTGACATCAATTTCTCACCCAGGCAAACATGCAGTCAGTAAATCATCCGACTCTGATAGGTCGTACCAAATAAAACTTCCAAAATGTTTTCAAATCTACATAAATCCATTCTGTAACAGCTTTTAGATAATGCACTGTTGTGGCCAGTGGTTACAAAATAGACAAGATTCAACAGCCCGCGAGCCGGCCTCCCTGCATGTATCCCCCTAGCTTCAAGGTTATTGCCGAGCCATTTGTTGCGCGTTAGATAATTGACTCTTAGATGAGGGATAACCATGATTTATGGAGAAAGAGAATACATATTCCTCCATATCTCAGTGGTGATTTATGGCGCGATAGAGCCCAAGTGATGGCCATTTTATCTGATTGTACGTCATGCAAAGTAGTCGATCAAGTCGGCGCAATCAGTCACACCTCGTGCCGGCCGAGATGACAAGGATGAGAGACAGCGGGCTTCTCTCGCTGGATTTCTGTGGTCTACTTAAAACTCTTAAAGGCAAGTTATTATACGCAGAGCTGGGTAAACCATGGCCAACTAAATCACACCCGCCCCACACACGCTCACACACGCACGCTGGATTTATGATGTGTATGACGGATAAACCCGAGGCCTTGGAGTGGCATTCGTCATATGCAGGAGTGGTCCACGGCGAGGCTCCACATTTTAAACATATTTAACCGTTTCATGTGCTTATATTGCTCTCTAATGTGGCTCAACTTTAAAGCCCCCCTCCAGCCAGTTTTGTTTTTCGGTTAACATCCTTTCTCAAACAGAGAAAGGATGTTAAGGATGAAAGGTGATGAAAGGTGTGGTTAATAGTCAGATGTTATTCATTACCATAGCAACCAGATTGCATCGTTTTGAACCCAGTTTAGATGAATCTACTGTTCATCAGACCACAAATGAGACAATAATTAGCGCAACACACCGACTTTCTCTCACTCGCTTTCTTCTTTACTGTTGCCTCCTGGCGAGGCGGCCGTCCGGCTGCTGCTGCTGCACCGAGGAGCCGCAACGACGCACGCCAGCCACAGCGCACCAGAGGACGGATAGACATGTTGCTGAGGTCAACCATTTGAAATGCAGTTTCGGGACATTTTTGAGGTGCACCGTCCACAAGCACCGGCCGCTCTCGCCTCAGCTCCAGCACCGTCACCGCACCGACGCCGCACTGTGATTTGTTTATTTCTCTAACGGGACTTTTCTCTTGTTTTCTTTTGGGCATGAAAGTTGTGCGCTCCCCATCGTTCGTACCTGTTAGAGGCCCGCACACCTCTGGTATCGACTGCTTAGTTATTTGTCAAAAAAAAGTTTGGCAAATAATAACAGTGTGGCTAATCAACATTGTCAGAAAATGACTCAAATGAATATGAAATATCATAGAAATGCCAAAATACACTGGAGGGGGGCGGCTTTAAATGTTTACGTAATTTCTCTTAGAGTGTCCAATTCAGTCCGCGCTGCAGCAAACCGAATATCGAGCCTTCTATTGCTGAGAAGCTCAATATTTAATTTGACCATAAGTAACTGACTAGAAGAACTCCCTCTTGACCTTTTGGATGCAGATCCTTAATACTTCATATACCGTATGCAAGTTTGCGAGTGTGTTCGTGTGTGTGTGTGTGTGTGTGTGTGGGCATGTGTGCGACTCTAGCGCCATCAATTATTAATTCTCCATATCTAATTCAGGATCCTATCCCTCTCATATTCTGGGGAGTGCTCTCCTCGTGTCGGCAAAGAAATGGGACTGTAGGTACAATAGATGTTGAAATGATTTGGTTCAGATACCTGCTGTCCTCTCAGATACAGCACTGGATATTTGGAAAACACTTTAAAACACCTCATACTGGCTTTAATCTAACCAGCGGTATTCACATCCACCACTGATTCAATTTTAATAACACTGCCTGTGGCTGCAGCTCTCTCCAATTATTTGTCATATTAACCTTTTTCTCGCCCTCGGCTTTCGCTGCCTCTGTCCATGCCCTTATCACATTGTTTTCTACTTTTTTCTTTTCTTTCACCGCCAGTTGTCTGGTTTATATACTGCCCACAAAGAGACCTCCACAATTCCATTTCTACAAATCAGATGTAGGCTATCCATAATGCATATATCTCTTCTCAAAACTATATTCTCACTGTGAGTTCGCAGCTCATTTTCATGCCAAGCTGCTACTCTCTTCACTGAAGAAAATCATGGAATAAATCTTTTAAGATACTTTTAAAAAGCAGATACATCCACTCCACCTAGGGGTGACTACAGTACAGTATGGGGGTGATTAGAGGAGTCGCAGTGGGGGAGCTCAAAGTGCTGACCAAGCATTCCCTTCACCAGTGGTGGGATGCATAAAAGAAGAGCGATGTGATGAAAGTGGACCGAGTGTATTAAGTGGATTTGTGCAAATGGTGGGACACAGATTCCTGCTGCCCAACATCCCCAAACAGTGTGTCAGGTTTCAGGTTGGGTTCAGACCAACTTATTGCCTCGGGCTCTTGTCAGGCCGGCGATGACCTGCAGGAAAAGAGAAACATAGTGCGATGTGTTGCATTAGCCTTGCAGACAAATGGTCAATAATGGATGAAATAAAACAACAAACTTGCTAAAGGGTAGCTTCTAAAATATAGGGATGCACCGATCCGTCTTTTTCAGTCCCGAAACCGATATTGATACCTGGGCTTTACCGAGAACTGATCTGATACCAGTGTTTAATCAATAAGCTGTATGTCTCACTGTATAGAAGTGACTGGGATCATTCTATTATGTGTAAGGCAACATCAGGCTGGACTTTAACATTGCTTTTCCTAACTTTGTAAAACAAAATGTGACAAATAAATACACAGATATATATTCAATGTCACGAGAGCTGACGGAAATTCATGCAGACTCCTTTTTTTCGGAAGTGATATATATAGTATAGCTAAAATAACTCAAACTGAAATGTGTTAACACTCATTTTCATTCATTTTTACTCAGGCAATATAGTTTCAGTTCAGTTTTTTTCTTAAATATATAGTTTTTAGTTAGTTTCAGTTTACTAAAAAATATGTTTTAATTTCAGGTTTAGTTTACTATAATAACCCTGGTCTGGAATTGGTCGGACATGTTGGCACAAGTCAGGTCTTAAACGAGTTCTCCACTGATTTAGCATTGCACTTAATGCACTACAATGTTGTCGGACTCAAGTCATGAGGTCACAGAGGTCTTCTTTCTAACTCCTGAGTGGTTGGAGCTGAAGGCCACAAATTTGAAAAACGAAAACAAATCTGACATCACTTGAGGCACTTTATCAGATTTTGTGCAGCTCCCTCTGGAGTCACAAAAGGCTTTATACAACTTGTTTTTCCCGCATATGCAGTAGTGGGCGACTCCCTGAGACCTGTAAACAGACTGATGTGTGAAATCAGTGGAGCTCCATTTCAAAAGAATTTTAGGAAATACGTGTGTGTTTTCTCGCGGAGAGTTAGATGGTAATATAAATACCATTTTCAAATCGGGTCTGTTAAATACAAAGCTACAGGCGGCAGCAGCTGTTTGAATTAGCATAGCACAAACACTGGAAACAGGGTTAAACAGCTAGCCTGCTCTGTCCAAAAGGTAACAAAATCCACCTGCCAGCACTTTGAAAGCTCACTAACCATAGATATAAAACTGTTTTATATCTATGTCACTAACTAACACCGGAAGCTAGACTACTGGGAGCCATAACTTCCAGGAGTATCCGCTGGTTGCCTGGCAACTGCTCCCAGCAAAGAAATAATGCAGCACATAACACCCAATAAAACGGTGGTAAAATTGACGTTTTTACACTTCGGATTTTGCACTGGTACTGTAGGTGAATTGTGTTAGCTTTTGGATAGAGCCAGTCCAGTTGTTTCTTCTTGTTTCCAGTCATATATGTTCGCTAGGATAACGCTCTATAGCCTTATATTGGTATCGATTTTCTCATCTAACTCTCTGCCAGAAAGTGTATAAGCATATTTCACAAAATATCAACACTGTTACTTTAAAATGATCATGTTTCTGAAACATCTCTTTAAATATTCTGCCTGAAGTTGAGCTAACATTTCCTTTTACATCATCTTTGTGTACTTGCTTACTGAATTTCCTATTTTCTGCACAGCAAAATAAGTCATTTCTGCCTTTTCAGCTCTACTATTGCAATTAAAAGTGATCTATAAACCCCATAAACGTTTAGCAAGATTAAAGATTGCTGATGTCTGCAAAGCGTCGAGGATGCCAGATGTACAAAGAGGTGGCATATTGATAATGGTATTGCATACTGGCACTGGTATTTTGCGGTATTTTATTAAATGCAAAGCTTATTTTGCAGGAAGTCAACCATTTGTTCATTGTGTAGTGAGTGTAATAACCTCTGCACAAGAATGCTGTTGTTAGCTCCGCCGCTTAGAGAATGCAGTGTTCTTTTTTTAAGCCGCAGCGACTAATGGAGGCCCTGAATCAGAGACACTAAAGCCACCAACCACCATGTAAGAGCAGCCATTAACTCCACATTTAACCATGAAATGAAAGCTCAACAGGAGGCAACAGTTCATTGCAGGTCAGGATGTACCATCCTCTGCCTCTCTTGCTTTTCCCTCTCTGGCTCCTCATTGAGAGGCTTCACATAAATGTTTTACTCAGCCAAGTAAATCCTGCAGCAAGGAACCGCAAAACTAGACAGCATCCACACAATTTTGAACCCTACAGAAGCATACACCTTATGTATACTGTATATATCAAGACACAAGCACATGCATGGAGATGCGTACTGCGCAAACACATACTCACGCAACATCCCATACTCTCCTTCTCGCTCGCTCTGATTGACAATATTCCAGTCCAAACCCCTGCAGATATCATTTGCAGGTCCGTGCGCCCACGCTGTCAAGTTCCAATGTTTGCCTGAAACAAGAAATGAGATGGGAGTCAGCAGCAGAAAAAAAAAAAAAACATCTCTGTATACTCTATCTGCCAAGCCAGGCCTTAGCAACACACCTCTGCTCTATGATGGCAGCACAAACCCTGTGGTGCAGCAGAGTTCCCTGTGTGAAGGCTGATCAGACCCTCTCTCCGTGTTGTGTTGTGTGACAGGACACCCACTACTTTGAGGTTAGGCCAGTTTTTCCACCACAGCCTGGGAAAAGAGATAGAGACGAGGGGAATGACAGCGTTTCCTGTTTGTCTATGACAAGAAGTCAAAATGTCATTGCGGAGTACTTAAAAAGACAACCTAGAAAAATTCTGTTTGGATTATTGGCCCAAACTCTGAAGACACGTTACACTCCAATTGACAAATAAACAGAATTAGTTGCTCAGTCGGTGTTAAATAAGAGACAACCAGCCACTGACTGGTTGCATAACTTACTAGAAGCTCCGGCTGTTTTGCTTGGTCAGTGCCCCTCGGCGTATGATACAAATGCACCAAGTCACCCTTTAGCATCTACAAGACGCACCAGGCTTTCAAATAACTCCAATGTAAACCCATCCAGGTCAGCATTAGAGCAACTTACATAGTATGAAGAGCGAGAAAGTACGCTTAGGTTGGTTGGGTCAAACAAACAGACTTTTACCCAGGAGACCGTTGTTCGTGTCCCGTGTGAAACCCAGTCAATGTTGATTTATTTTACCTTACTTTTGCTACGTAAGTTACATACTTAACTAACTTGTACATACGCAAGTTACGTACCAAGCATACTTATTTTAACCCAAACCGTGATCTTTTCTTAAGCCTTAAACCAAGTAGTTTTTTTTGCCTGAACCTAACCAAGTGAACTTAAAAACTAAGTAAACCTATGTCGGAAGTTTATTTTGAAAGGACACTGTATGCATGAAACAAGTGGAAACTGTACATTTCCTGTGAACATGGAAGTATATTTTGAAAAGACTCTAGCTGCTTCTCATTTCCCGATTTGTGCCTCCTCGTCTCCTCTCCCTCCTCCCACTGTAGGTATTTAAAATTATCAAACTTTCTGCCCTTCACCTTTTGTGTAGCGCCTCATAAGGCGCTGTTCTAAGCACATTCCTTAATGGCATTTCATCTTTATATTATTTATGTTTCTATCTTGAATGTAGGCTACACCTAATTCACTTGCTATAATGGTGACATATATAATGCCACTCTTTATTTGTATTATTTGTATAGTATAATACTGTGCATACAAACATCTGTAGTGCTTCACACAATACAATATATAAAGGCTGTAATGAGTGTGTTAAAAAAAATCAAACATCCGTTCACTCTTGTCACAATATGACACGTTGTGAATTTAATTAATAACAGTAAATATAGCCTATAAATTGTCATAAACACTGTTTTGCTCATCTGACAGAGATTATAAAATACAGCGGTAGGCCTACAACAAAACAATGGATAGCTGATGAAGCTGTGCCACGTGTCATATTTAATTGACGTTGATTTAAAATGACGGCTCCGAGGCAAGGATGTCTCATTCGTTAAGTGCCTGTTGCCCTGACTCCACTGTCCTCGCGTCTCTTCCTTGCCTTCTCCGCTCGCATCCCCCGTGGGAGTGACTGAGACGCGAGGAGATGAGTCGAGGAAAGGAATCGAGAAGGTACAAACTCGGAAATGGGAAAGGCCTACTGTATGCATGTAAAAGCGGAAACTGCACAGAAGTTTATTTTGAAAAGACACTATACATATAACGAGCGGAAACTGGCATGCCGGTCCTGACACGTCCAAAACTGACGCTAGAGGGTTACCCAGAGCGTTTGTGTGTGTGTGTGTGTTATTTTTTAACTCCACTCCACACGCACAAATCTCAGTTTCAGTGGAATCTGAGTTTGACACGCTCAACTCAGGCCTAGCAGCCATGCCTTAGGGCTCCCAAACAACAGCAATGCTGGTCCGTTTGAAACGTTATCCTGTTGACTGCACTACCACTATACTGCTCGGTCACCTCTTTCACTTGGCCTTCCATGAGAGTTATGGGGAGAGACTTGACAATATCCATCCCTTCATGCACTAGTGGGACTACACACAGACACTCGGGTTCCCCTGTAAAAGAAGAAAAAAAAGTCTTTACAGCACAACTTGCCTCTTATTCAGCTTTAGTTGATTCAGTTATAATCTTTTCTAGCATTTCCACAGCTGGCTGGACCATGTGGTCAGTGTGAGTCAGACTACTTATTAGCGATGTTCGGCTTAATGGCTTGCTGTGAATGTCCTTGCATGGCTCAGCTTGTGTGTTTCATTTTGTATACTGCGCCCACTCTTTTCTATTCATAACAACAAAACTGGCTATGATTTAGTAATGTGTGTGACATCAAGGATATGACCTTACTTGTCCTTTTTATCTAGTGCGTGGCAGGATGTGAAACGTAGCTAAGGTTAGTGAGCTATTATGTGCATTTTTTTTTTTTTTTTACATTTATGTTATATTACAGTACCATACCTGCTTTTGCCTGCTACAGCTGTGGCATATAAGATTGTTCATATACTGAGTCAGTCTGCTACCTATTACTATTCTTTCACGGTGATAAGTGCAGTTAAAAGCACTGCTTGAAGAATGAGGAATAGAGAATGACATTTGAGGACAACTGCCCGAGAGCAGCAAGTTGAATTGACTAGTATCATATGGAAGTTTTTTGGCCTCTTCGTTCAAACGGCAGTGCATTTCGCAATTGTCAATTCAATATGCAAAGTAGTAATGCAATTTAAAAAATGCATTTTGCAAGTGTTAATTCAATATGCAAAGTAGGCAATGCCATCCTGAATTCAGTTTGAGTTATTTTGATTAAAAATTTAAATGAAAGCTCAATCAATTGCATGTTTGTTTTTTTTGTCTCTTTATTCAAATGACAATATGAAACAGCGCCCCCTAGTCTATTGCATTTAAATGTCACCACGCTGTTTTGTTGTCAAAATTCAAACGTGAATGTAATCTGTCAGTCCTCTCATCAAGGCGGTGTCTTCAGTTTGACGTCACTCCTCGCTCAGTGACAGCCCAACCGGAGTACTAGCCAATCAGAGACAGAGTAGGGCGGGTCATGCAATGTCTTCAAACTTGTTTGCGTATTAAGGCAGTAATTGTGGCAGCAACTCTGCAAGCACTTTGGCAAGATTCCTACAAGTGTGTGTATGAATAAAACATTGTCTAATTTCTAAGGTGTTGAACCTTTCTGTGAGTTCTGATTTAGGGAAACAGCTCTGATTAACTGAGTCAAAGTAAGAAGAACATCATGTAGGTACTATAGTGCTATCAGAGGTGCACCCTAAAGAGGTTAGACAAATGGACGTGGGAATGCAGACGGTGACAGTGAGAGAGAGCTTCTGCCGAGACACAGTCTGGGTTTAAGGTCAGTAGCAACAAATGGTGATCATAAAACATCTTTTGGTCAGACACACATGGCCACCTGAACCCCCGTCGCAGCAGCGGACTCCACCGCTCACACAGAAACTGAACTGACTATTTTTCTTATAGTAGTGTTTTTATTCAGTTTGTGTCGTTTTTGTTTTGAGTGGGGTTCAACAAATTAAATACCAACTAGCCTACATATCAATAATGTGAAGGTGTCTATATAAATCTGTGTATTCCTGTTTCAATTGTGTGTGCATTTGACCTTTCCTACTCATTTCATTCATTGATTTATTTGCATTTTTTTCAGTTTGTAGACCTGCTTCACCCTGCCAGAAGCATCGGACCGAACCATTGGGTCTCAGCAGAGGTGGGGGAGTGCTTTTTCACCTTTCACAGTATACTGTAACTTTACAGAAAATGTTGTACTTTATTGAACTCTACAGTCAAGCTGCCACACGGTCGGGTCTATTAAAGGCACAGTGTGTAGCATTTTGGGGGATCTCTTGGCAGAAATGGAACATAATATTAATAAGTATGTTTTCTTTAGTGTATAATCACCTGAAAATAAGAATTGCTGCGTTTGCGTTAACTTAGAATGAGCCGTTTCTATCTACATACAGAGAGGGTCCTTTTCACAGAGCCGGCCACCATGTTTCTACAGTAGCCCAGAACGGACAAACCAAACACTGGCTCTAGATAGAGCCAATTGCGTTTTCACGATGGCCACAGAAGTTCTCCTACATGCTTGGTAAACGAGAGAAATTTCATTTGGTTGTAATCTGCAACTTCACCGCTAGATCCTACACACTGCTCCATTAAAGCAACAGTAGGCAAGATTGGAGCAAATATGATTAAAAAAAGTATTTTTTATAAAATGGTCACTATATAATGACAGTAGTGCATGAGACAGGTAATCTGAAAAAAAAACTATGTGCCCCTATGTCCTCTAGTGTCATCCATTGCTCCTAATGGCATTTGCAAGATTTCACAGACCCAGAGGAAAACAACCAATTAGAGCCGAGTTGGAGCCTTACCATCTCTGAGCAGCTGTCAATCACTCGCGAACTCCGATAAACCGTCAAACTAGACAGCACTGATTAAATATGAATCAATATTCTGTTATTGTAATGCCAATTTCTCGCCTCAAATGTTTTCAGGAATATCTTGTAGTGTACCTAGTGCACAGTTAGTGACCCGGCTGCCACGTTGAGAACAGTAATACCAAGCACCGCCCACCAGCCGTAGCAAACTCTCTCTTTTTACAGTACACTACAAGATGTTTCTGAAAACATTTTACACAAGAAATAGGCATTACAGTAACATAATATTAATTCATATTTAATCAGTGCTCCCTAATTTGACCGTTTGATCGGAGTTCGCGAGTGATTGACGGCTACTTCCACTGAATGAACAGCCAATAGGAACACTCTCTCTGAAATGACTTGTGATCGGCCAGTGTCCCGTCACGGGCTAGATTTTTTAAAGCCTGAAAACAGAACCATGAGGAGGAGCAGAAGTCTAGTTTTCTCTCAGAACACTGGAATTACAATATGCTGAAAGGTTATTATGGAATTCTTTCCCAATGATGCCAAAAACATACCGTATACCCTCGCTTTAAAGTAATTTCAGACAGAAGAAGTAGAGTTTAAAACCATGTCCATTGTTTAAGCACATTGTAATTTAGTGGTACGGTTAATGTAAGAAAGTCAAATGAAATGAGAGAAAACATGGTGAACCTTTCTTGAGGTTAGATGGTTAGAGAAGTACAAAATGAATTACCTTCTACTTCAGACGTAGTGAAATATTTAATCTCTGATGTATAATTGATCCATCTCTCTGTTAAATGTATTTGCAAAACCCCTTAACTGCACGGCACTTCATGAGTTTTGTAAAGCCAATCCATGTCCTAGTTCGGAGTCCTCTCTGGTTTTGAATATTTGGCGTTCTTGGACTCAATGGAAAGTTGGTGACACATACTTTGTAATACATCTTTTCAGTCAGCTGGCAAGAATGTGATGGCCCACAGGAGAGGCTTTCATCGTGTTTAAGCAGAAATCCCCATGTGTTGATGGGACTATACTTGAAGGAGAGAACTAAGTGTAATTAAAATAAAGAAAGAGACTATAATACCTAACACCAGACTACTAGATATTCTGTTCGGGTATAAAACTAAACCTCCGCACATTCACAAGTTTGTTCCATGAATGTAATTACTTTACTTCCACACTCATATTGTCTTTAACACATTTAGAAGAAAAAAAAGCACACTCCTCAAGCAAAACCTCCCTCCCATCATTCTTCATTGTGTTTCCTGACTGCACCTCATTCTTCTTGTCAACAGTATGCTACTGGAAGCCTATCCTCAGGCTCTCAGCACAGGCAAGGCTTACTCATAGTGATGAGACTTGTTATTCATACTATGTTGCCCAGTAAACAAAATCAAACATTTATGAGAGTTTTTATGCAAGGCATCAGAAGGACCCCAGTCTGTGGCTGAATAGAGGATATAATGTGCCTCTCCTTACCCGATCCCACCCCCTCCTGCTGTGGGCTACGAGCGATGCTGTCTCGTTAGAACGCTGCGAGAGAAGTCAGCAGGTCACCGTGGCTGACAAAATACATTTGAACTTGTATACTGTCTCTCTCTTTCTTTCTCTCTCTCTCTCCTTTTTAAGGTCCAGTGTGTAAGATCTGGTGACATCTAGGGATGCTAATTTAGATTTTTTTTCCCTAACCGATAGGCGACCCTTGACCTTTGGCGACCAATTAACCGTTAACTGACAAGATTAGTGTGTTTCATGCAGCGGTGCTGTGGTTTTAGTGCCTAACAAGCCACCCAGCTGCAACGATAAGCCGATGCACAAACAGGTTGAATCCATCATTTATCGCCAACTGCAGTGTATGCGCAAAACAGACAACTGAGTCCCCAGTTCAACCGTCCGGGAGAGTTACTGTAGCAGCCACGATGCGGCGGATATTGCCGTGGACACATGCAGCAACTTTCCCAGTAGGTCTCCACCACATCATTTATTTTAGCTGCGAGGTTGTCAGCTGTGTGTCTGCCTGGCTACTCTGTCAGCCCGGTGTAACGTTAGCGAGTGTCCGGCGGGCCACGTGTGTGTGGCAGCGATGAGTGTGGGGTTTGTCGGTGGCGTTATAGCTGTGAACGTAGCAGCGCAGTGTGTGTACAGTTTATTTGTCGGTGAATAAATGCTAATACTCCTCGAGACTCGAGCCAACTTCCTGTATCTTACAACACCGGCTCAGACTCTCTTAAGGTGGGCTGTTAAGGTGGACCATCTTTTCTCCTTTAAGTGACAGGCTGCTCCTCTGAGATTTGCTCAGCTTTTTATTTATTTTTTAATATTTGACATACAGTAACCTAGCCCTTAACTTTATGCAAATGAGGAGCGGCCAATGTGACGGTCCGTCTCTCGAAACGCAGCACCTCAAGACCAACTGAGGTTTCCCGTGACTTGTTTCCCGGCTGCTGAGTGAAGTGACGGTGGTTAACTCCGGAGCGAGTAACATTATCGACTCTGGCCCAAGCAGGAAAAGTTAACACAGTCGTTTATCTGTTCCGGGCAACTGTAGAAACATCTCGGCAAGCTTTGTGAAGAGGACCCCCTTCCTATGTGATATAAACGGCTCATTCTAAGGTAACAAAAACACAATTCTTATTTTCAGGTGATTATACACTAAAGGAAACATACTTATTAATAATATATTAGATCCCCATAAATGTAAGACACTGCTCCTTTAAGTTTTCTAACCCTGCATCTACGGCCACATCGATCTTTATTTTTCATCATCTCATTTCATCTTTTATCTTTCCTCCGTGGCTGCTTTGGCTGTTAATCAAAAGGTGGATACATTTATGACTGTGCTATTAAGGTCTATCTCCCAACATCTAACATGTTAGAAACAAAACAGTAATGTGCCAGTGAAACGATCTGCCCAACAGTCATAAACCACATAATTTAGCTACTTAACTCCAAGCCTGATATCAGCCGCCTCAGTCAAAGTGACGGAGGAGGAGACTTTCTGTCTTTATTTGGCACAGCTCCTTTGAGTCCAACCAACTCCAATCCACCCCCCTCTGTTGGGCCAAAGTTGATACAGAGCCATCAATTCCATTAAGTACTGGCCTGATACACGAAACTAAAGCTCCCCTTTAGAACAGGTCTCCGAACCCGATAAGAGTTGGCACAGAAATAGACTGAGTTGTAATTCATGATATGTCACCGTCTCAAAGTTTCCCTGCCTACCTTCTCCCCATAGATAACTCCAGACAGTTCTACTTTGTGACTTAATTACAGACTGTGGTAAGTCTGAGATAAAGTCATCTTTTACAGGGGGATTTAGTTTGTTCTAGACTTAAAGCACAAAAATAGGAGGGCTGAGCAAATATTGAATGTACCTATTGATTTCTGCAATTGGTGTAATAAAAAATACACAATCTCCTTCTCTGTTATTTCCTTTATGATATTCTTAGTTTATCATCCATTAATCTGATAACGAATGTGGCTTGTTTTTCTTACAATGCCACGCCGAGCCAAGTCTGTGTCTTAATTAGTGTCTGTTTTTGTGAAGAGGAGCATATCCAGCGCATTCAAATATTCCAAAGAGCCTCTTTGCCAATGTGCAGATGCCCTCCTGCCAGTACACTGGTGTATAATCAGGCGTGACCTTGTTTTGTATGAGTTCAAAAAGACGTTTTACATTGCAGCAGATGTGGAACACCTTACGATACTGGCAGACAAAGGCACTCAGCAGGTTGGCTAGCTCAATTTGCCATGTAAAATTAGAAAATAGATTCAGAAAATACCCCAGAAACCTTTAGAGGCCCTACAATAATGACAACAATAATAACGCCTTGTGTAGAAGGAGTATGCAATCAGCCACTCTCTGAGGCTGTACTTAGGCACAACAGTGCTTTCAGCTAATGTCAGCATGGTCACAATGACAATGCTAACATGTTTAGAAGGTATAATGTCACGTTCACCATCTTAGTTTAGCAAGTTAGCATGCTAACATTTACTAATTAGCATTAAAGGTGCAATGTGTTAAAATATGGCCAGATTTTTTGTTTAAAACATTCAAAAAATTAACTAACATTATCAACAGAATGTGAAGAAGTAACAGTTTTGACGTCTATGTATTGTGTTGCCGACGCCAGACGAGAAGATTATAAGATAGCAGTGTTATTTTGACCGGCTCTTAAGAGTTTCAGCAGTTTGGTCAAATTTTGCGTATTCTTGCCCTGCTGTTAGTTAGTAGTTGGCACTTTTTTTTTTATAACTGATATCTGTAAATTTAGATTGTACGGACCCAGTATTAGAGGAGAAATGCTGCCCTCTATTTGTTTGAAGCATGTGACTAGGCATGATATATTGTACTTTTAAACATAAATATAAGACAAATAAAAATGAATTGTCTCTTGATAAAAAGGTGTTTATAATTCATCCTCAAAGGGACATGAAGGCCTGATTTCATTGCAATCCATTAAAATAGCTGTCAAGATATTCCATTCAAAATGACAAAAGCCAACCTGATGGTGGTGCTAGAGAGTCACCAGGGAACCATTATTGCTTTTGGAGAATTTAGTGGAAATCCAGTAGATTTTACTTATCCAGTGTATGTTGAGATAGGTCATTGGGTAAGTGAAAACTTGTTAGTTAGACCTGCTGTTGGCCATAGAAGTAGAATCAGGGGGTCACCAAAGTCATTAGTATGAATCATCTGAACATTTTGGATATCTGTATCAAATTCCATAGCAATCCACCCAATCACTGTTGAGATGCTTCATTAAAAAACAAAAATGTCAACTTTGCGCCAGTAAAAAAGTCAGGGGATCATCAAAGTCAATAGGATTTCTCCTTTGGGGACCATGTAAGTCTGTTCACATTTGAATAGCAATCCATCCAATAGTTGTTGATTTAGTTCAGTCTGAACCAAAGTGATGGATCAACCGACCGATTGAACCACACCACTAGTGTAGCTGGAAATCACTACACAGCTGAAACACCAAAACCTAGAAGAGACATGCAAAAAAGACAGAACACTGGTGAAACAAAAAAATACTAAAACCCAGATCAACAGCAAATGTAATAGTCATCTTTGGAAATAAAACCTGTTTCTTAACTGATCTTTGTTTTATAAAATTGGATAAAAGAATCAACGTAGACTTTGGCCTACATTAGTTCTGCTGAAACAAGAAAGTTCTCCTAGTAGAGCCATGAAGCAGAACATATAAGTCCCAAATTCCCTAAATTGTTCTTACGAAATCATGCTGCTGCCTACTTTGACTGTAAAAACACTTCACTTTGCAATATTTCACAGTGGATTTTTATTCTCTAAGTCTAAAGGGTTTCTAAGCAGCCAATGAATGCCAAGGAACAACATGATTAGGAATAACATTAGATTTCAAGCATCAACTAAAATGATTTCCTCTCTGTTCTTGACTATGTTTATCCAAAAGAACAGAGTCCCCTTTACAGTAATTGGTGAATAAGATCAGAAAGAAAGACTCAATATCACTAGCAAATACACGCTCGAGGACGTTGATCAAGTACATGATTGCAAGGTCTGACTAACAGAACTCCATTCCCCCCCCCATTCCACAAATAAAAAGCTCTCTTGTTTACTTATGTGAAGGCTACAGTCCAAAGAAATGATAATTGTCTGCACGAATACACTGGGAGTTGAACAATTTAGAGTGGAAACGCTGTGTTTGTGTGATATTATGTTTCAAGGTTTGCTGTCAGTCTCTAGTTGCATTCAGAAAGAAGAAGAGAAAAAAAAACTTGGAGCTAGATGTGGAACACAGTGTTTCCAGCGCACACTACAGAAGCGTATTTGATATTCTGGTTGTTTGTGCTTGTGTACAGATTGGTCTGTGGACAGACAAAATGTGCTACTGCAGAATTTAAATTTAGAATGATGTCAGGCTTTTATAACTTACCTCACAATCGGGAGCCATCCCTTTCATTTTCAGTGCATACATTACGACCTCAAGTTTAGGTGTTATTTCCTAATTATCCCAACACTTCTATTTTCAGGGAAAGTTCACTAAAAGTTCAGATCTGGTTCTTATGTTCTGGCAAGTAAATACAAAAAGGAAATACTGTCACAAGTGTCTGCTTCCAGTGGCTCATTAAATAAGTAATTATGTGGATAAACAAAATTTATAGTTGGATGAGAATGGACAGAGTTCCCTGAATGTTGTCCCTCAACAGCATCATCTTGCATTTTGAGTTTTGGGTCAGGCATACTTTCCCAGCCCCCTTTTTTGCAGATGGTGATTAAATCTTTAATTGTCAAGGGGAGGCGGGACTGCGGAGCAGGGAGAGGAAAAACTGGCAAACAGATTTTTAATTATGGCCCACTAAATTAAGACACCCAGATTCGGTCCCGTATCTCCGGCTGATCTATTCCTCTCTCCCTCACTCTCTCTCTCTCTCGCTCTCTCCCCACTTCAGTGCCCCATGGCTCTGATTGTATTACTCATTCAGAGAGATCATCCGTCATTTCCAGTCACCGTACAACATGGCCGCATATCATAACAGCCCAGGAATGAGAGAGGGAGGGACAGAGATGGAGTGTGAGGAAAATTGGAAATGGCCAAGAAAGAGCAAAAAAATGAAATCCATATCTGAGGATTGTGGCAAGGAAGGAGTCATTGTAATACCCTGGACACCGTGCTTCACTTGTTTAACAGTCCATGACCACAAATTACTCAAAATGTTTGAGTTGGAAATGTGACAAGAGGCAGAATTCCACGGTGGATATTGTGTGTGAAGGAACATGCGAACATCCTTTGTGCCTCACTCAGCCCCACAGGCTGGATATAATTACTGGATATCATACCGGCTCTCGACATGTCTGAAATGCAATTGCCTCCACAGACTTGAGGATTGTGCTCAGAGAATATTGTTCTCCGTGTCCATCTGTCTGTGCACATGTGTGCGGGAGTTGGTATGCCAAGTCTGGACATGCACATAATGTACAGTAATAACATGCGATGGAAGCATCCACCACACATACATGCATGTGTGTGTGTGCCTTAATTTGCTGCCTTCGATTGAGGAGACTGTCCTCCCATGGGTAATATCAGCAGCAGTAAAAAACTATTTTTTTTGTGCTATTCTAGACGGCACGGACAAACAACATATTTTGTTGCAGGACTTTTTTGAGATTGAAGGATTACGAGGACGTATTTTGTTGGAGGACTTTTTGGGATTGAAGGTTTGCGGGATGTATTTTGTTGGAGTATGTGTTGGGATTGAGGGTTTACGGGGATGTATTTTATTTGAGGACTTGTTGAGATTGAGGGTTTACAGAGATGTATTTTGTTGGAGGACTTGTTGAGATTGAGGGTTTACGGCACATTTTGTTGGAGAACTTGTTGGGATTGAGGGTTTACAGGCACATATTTTGTTGGAGGACTTGTTGGGATTGACAGGGATGTATTTTGTTGGAGGACTTGTAGGGATTGAGGGTTTACGGGGACATATTTTGTTGGAGGACTTGTTGGGATTGAGGGTTTATGGGACCTGTTTTGCCAGAGGCATGCTACCTCTTGCTTAAAAATTCAAGGCCTTTTGTCAGTGGCCACAAAGAGACTGAGGGATCCATAAAGGTCAGGCAGTCCATTATTTGATCCAAATTACGAGATGTTATTTGCCATTCAAATGTTATTGGTTAAGCAACGTTTAAGCTAGTAATTTGTAATACAAATACACTAATTAGGGAGGGTTAATTAGGGATATGTCAGGTTTTCAATAAGCCAATGCTCTTTCATTTTACGTGACACTTTGCCCAAATGTAGCTCATGTTTGGTTCATTACTTGGAACAGTCTACTTCATTTCTTCATTTCTGTAGGGATGTGTTTAATTTTTGGAATAGTGATAGTTATTTCATACATGGCAGTAACACAATCAACAAATATATCCAAATAAAATATAAGGTATTGCACATTTCAATGACACTAGTTAACTCCTCCAATAATATATTTACTAGAAAAAAATATTATTCCTGAGTTATTTTAATCAACACATCTATTTTTATATTTCAGTTTTGATTTACAGTATTACCAAGCATTTTTTTTTATGTTAAATGCAGTAAATGCAGTCTGGACAATATTTGTCATTGTTTTGTGTTGTTAACTGAATTCCAATACTAAATATATACATACATTTGTGTAAAGCAAGCATATTTGCCCACTACTATGTTGATAAGAGTATTAAATACTTGACAAATCAAACTTTAAGTTACATTTTGAACAGATAAAAAAATGTGCGATTAATTTGAGATTAATCATGGACAATCATATGATTAATCGTGATTAAATATTTGAATCGATTGACAGCCCTAATGATTATGCTTTATTTTACAAATTTTACAGAAAAAAGGATAATACCAAGTACAATGTATTCATTAAGGGGCTTCCATGCACCTCAGTCAACACTGTATCAATATTTAGCCAAAGCTCAATGTCCTGTATTCTTCAGTAAAAGATGTGACAATAAATAAGTGACAAGTAAATCTTGAAAACTAGAATGTATTATTCATATATTTAAGTCTTTTTATAAGGACAGACTAGCAATAAAGATATCTGCTACAATACTCTAACTTTCTTATTGGACAATAAAAAGTTGGGCCAACACCACAAGAGACAGAAAAACCAAATCCACCATTTAGTAGTGAACCTTGACGAGGGGAGTGAAATGTTGTTTTAAACAGGCAGAGTGAGGACAGCCTGCCACAGAGTTTGGGTCATCAGTGTGGTCATTAAGCAGACTGTAATGGGCCATGAGAGGCTGTTCTGCTCTGGCGCCGGGCCGGCCGACCTGCGGATCACACCAACATTATCAGCCGACGGATCGCACCATTATGCCCTTGATGGAGGGGAACTCTGGATGTGTCTGGAGGAGACATGCAGTATGCTGTGAATCTGCAGATACGCCACAAGCAGGTGTGGGAGAGGGCACAGTCATGTACACATGCAGGAACACACGTTCACATGAATTATGTAGACTACCTCAGTATGGAGTTTTGGGTGTATATTCATATTTATGAGTCTACATTTTGTCAAATTTAGCAGGATTACACAGCTAAGCTCTCATCCACAGAAATATTTTTCCATCTCTTTGACTTTTTTTTAATGTGTTTTAGAGATGGTGGCATGTGGCACCAGCCCCAGTCTCCAGTCATGCTGTTTGTAGTGCACCTGTGTTCTTCAGTGAATTCACTTCCCATTTTCTTCTATTATTATATTTCATACTGGAAAGCTAAAGGTCACGGATATCTGCATGCAGCAGGGAAAGTTGAACGCGTGGGATCGCCGAGGAGAACGAAACAAAGATGGTGAGTGAGAGGATGACAGAAATGCATTCACCACTACAAACGCTAATCACAGTAAATGTCAACCCAGCCACTCACTCCTGCCACTCCTTCCTTATTTATTTCATTTCCTGCCACGGACTTGTCTGTCCGAGTGGCTTCATGACAAAATGAAATGTGTTTCTTTTGTCTCGATGCCTAATGACAGTTTTCATAAGAAGCCTTGGGATGAAGTAAAAAAAGAAATTCATAGCTACACAATTGTCTTGGGAAAAGAAATAAATCAGCAACCCTGACCTGTGGCAGTAGTGTATTCCAGCACTCTACGTCTGCTCATTATTTCTTTACCCTATCCACTCCGTCTTAGGTTTCTGCTGAAATATTGTGTCGTAGGACAGAGCATACATAGGTTTTTCTCATGTTTTATATAAATCAAATGAATACAGAACACTTTCTTTGATGATATCAGCAACCTGAAAAATGAAGCCAATGCGGAAGTGTCTTAAACTTTCATTCTTTCTACTAGCCAGCAGGGGGCAACTCCTCTAGGTGCAAAAAAAAAAAATAGTAAGACTGTATAGAAGTCTATGAGAAAAAAACCTTACTTCTCACTCAATTTATTATAAACATTGTAAACATGAGTTTATGGTCTCAATCGCTAGCTTCAAGTCTTCTTCAATACAGCATGATGTTCATTTAGTAAATTATGGTCCCATTTAGAGTCAAATAGACCATAAAGCAGGGTATGCTTTAGGGCGTGGCTACTTTGTGACTGACAGGTCACTACCACGGCGTTGTCTTGTCTGGGAGTTGTCCGTGTTTTTGTCTTAGAACTTTAACCCTTTCACAGTGTGTTTTCAGTTCATGAAAGTTAATTGTATTTTGGCCACCTAAAATGTCTTAATCAGCATTCGGTTGTACTTAACTCCAAAAACCAAGAGGCGACGGCCAAAATGCCAAACTCCAGGCTTCAAAATGACATCACGGTGACTGCGTCCACTTCTTATATACAGTCTATGGACGATGGAAAAAAAAAAAAGTGATGTTTTTCGTAGACGCAGCTTGAAAAACCTCCATCCAAAAACTCCAACAAAACCCCCCGCATCCCTTGAAGTTATCTCGCATCCATTGGTCCAGGTTTGTGATGGCCAAGCATGTAGCCAGCAGACATCGCAACACTCATTAATCTTAGAGTGACTTTCCTGGTGGGAGTTTGGGAGTTGCAGCCCGTTATGTCTCCCTCACACATCTACTGAGTGCTTAGTCCCGCTGCCAGCAGCGGTCCTAAGAAGCAAAGAGGAGGTTGGTCTCGATGGAGAGGGGATGTGGGCAGCATAAGCCCACAGCAGCTGTAGGACAACACTCACACACCACAGCAGTTGGCCAAACAAACTGAGCTCAGAGTCAAATTCACTCAGCTCGCTGGTGGAGTTCACAAATTTGCGAAGCATTTGGTGGGGAAATGGTGTGTGCAGAGGGGGGTGGGGGGGCTATCTCTTTTCAAAATTCAGAGTATCAAAAGATGGTTGATTTCACAGTTGGGGGTTATTTCTTCTCATCTCAACCCTCCCTCACGCAATCTGCTCCATCTGATGTCCTCTTTGTCTCTCATTAGGCTTTCATAGAGCGCACACAAAATGTTTTATCTGCCAGCCAACCAATCAGAGCAGGAGGTCTGGTCATGCCACTAATTGTGGTCAGTTGGCCAAGGATTCAGCTGCTTGCCAACAGAAATTGAGTTAGAATGGTCAAATTCTCAACGCCACAAGAAACACCTCCAACGAGGAGCTTCAAACACAAGACGAGCATGAGAATCTGATAGATATGCAGGAACCACAATACCACCCAAAAAGAAAACTTGAAAATGTTGTTAGCGTTCTACTTGTACACGGAATAAATATTTCCCATAACCTATTTCAAGGTATAGTGGCATGTTATATTTCACATACACTGATCATAATGGACTCAACATGTAATTTGTTTTCACAAGACTACAATCTGCTTCTTAAAATTAAATTAGCTTAAAAGAAAATATAATAACCTATCCACATTAATGTTATACGGGAGAACCAAAATTCATCATGCATGCTTTTTTTTTATTATTCCGTCACAGTGATTGATCTGTATGTCAGCAGCAGAGACAGTCAGAGGTGAAACGGCCTTTTTTCCACTGCAGTCCCATCATGCCCTTGTATTCTGACCTTATGTCCAATCCATCAATTACCTCCCTGTTTTTAAACTCATTTATACTGATTAAAACTGAAACAAACTAGAAAGGACATGCAGCATCTCGGTCAATGCATGCACATACAAACACACGCTGTTGCGTCCAGGTACTGTATATGCAGGCATTCTTAACACACAATGATTAATGATCAGGCTTGAGTGGGTTCACTCCTCTATAGGCTCGCTGTTCAAACTAGGACTGTTTTTTCCCCCCCGCGTGACAAGAGTACTTTTATGCACGTGTGCGAACACACTCCCAAATCCACGAGGATACTTGCAAGGATGCAAGTCTGCAAAAAAAACTGCTGTGTTGTACTCAAAAATGAACTACTTACTCTAGCGTTGAACACGGTAGAATAACTTGAATCTGATTTTAACATCACTTGACATAATCGAGCAACAAGTTACATATAAAAAGATTATCCGACAGACCAAATTTGGAACGTAATCATGTTATATTCTTCAAATTGTAATAAATGTACTAAAATAATGCATCATTGCACAGAAAATGGATTTTTCTTATGCATGGGTTAGCAAACATTCAAAATGCACGCAGTCTTTTACCCTACTAAAGTAAAAGTCTTAGAGCTAAAAAAAAAAAGTGAATACTACATTTTTTTTAAATTAAGTAACTTTACATCTGCTGTACATGAAGAAATAGTTAGACATTGTGGGAATTCACTTTCTTGCCAAGAGTTAGATGAGAAGCACGATACCACTCTCATGACTGCATGCGAACTATGAAGCTACAGCTGGCCCATTAGCTTAGCTTAGTATAAATCTAGAAACAGGTAAACAGTTAGCCTGGCTTTGTCCACAGTGACACTTCACATAAAAATGTGAAATTTATAATCAATGAGCTTCAGAGGTGCTAATAAGCATTCTCCCTGCTTCCAGGCACCCAGTTAAACTAACTGCTGCTGGCTGTAGCTCCATATTTAGCGTACAGAAATAAGAGAGGTGTTAATCTTCTCATCTAACTCTTAGCAAGATAGATAAGATAGACAACTATTTACTCAAGTGAATATTTCGCTGTAAATCTAGAGTAAACATGTAACATAAACTTGTATAATTAATGAGCTTCAGAGGTGCCAAGAAGCATTTTTTTTAAACATTGTGTCATTTGTACGCCTCTTTTTGTGTATAATTTTTACACCACGCAACAAAACTACTGTAAAGGCCGCTATATTTAGGTAACAAAACCATTTAGTTAGGTTTAGGAAATGGTTGGGCTTAAAATACGTACCTGAACTATGCAAAATATGTACGGAAACAACATAACAGAACTGCGTGTCACAAATGTCACTAGAAAACACATCACTAACGCAACGCAAAAAGCAAGAACGTCGTTCTTATTGCACACAAAATTACTTGCGAATTACCGTGTCATTCATACGCCATTTAATGCGACCGGGTTGGATATGCATCTGCTTACAAATTAGCGTCTTTTTTTCCTTCTGCTTACTTCTTTGTATTAATTCTGTCTGAATCTCTACCTGCCAACAGTTACTGATGCCTGTCGTACACTCGTATGAAAGAACCCTCTTAGACAAGGGAAATCTGGCACAAAATCATTTGTCCAGATGTCTTGTGTGATGATAATAATACGGCCGCATCTTCGTCCCTCACTCTCTCTAGAATGCCTACACGGCTCCCAAAGAATACGCCTCAATTCATCATTTCTGTGAAGAAAATTGTATCGCATACATGTCAAATGTCTGCAAACTGTATAGGAAGTGAATCAAAAGATTAATAGAGGCAAATGTCAGTTACATATGAAGGAGCACAGACTCACAAATAGAGCAAATCAAGGTCGGTTATGTAACAGTGAAATGATATTTCACACCTCCCCTTATAGAAGAGCTTCCCTTTAACACCATTAAGCATCCTAAGCTCACTATTATTGAGTAAACTGTTTTACCGGCAAGGACGTTTAGCTATGGAGATGCATCGCTTTGACCCTTGGCGGTGAGGGCGAGCGTGATTTGTGTACAATGTGTTGGGCCATTGCTCACGCACTGTAATACAAACATGACAATGAATAGCTAAATGAAGACCACTTATTGTCCATGTAAATACAGATATAGAGAAATCCGTGGCAGCTCGCCACGGCGTACCCGCAGTCTATAAGCGAACCTTTGGAAAGTCTCGTTGAGAAAGCCATTAACTGAGCTATGATGCTTGTCACCCTGCATTTGATCAATGCTTGGATTTTAAAGCCTCTTTTAAAATGTCAGATCTACTTAATATCACATTATTCACCAGATAGAGTCCGGGCATTTAAGGTTTTTTTCATGCCTTCTAAAGCGGAGGAAATTCTCTCTCTCTCGTGAAAATCTGCGGGCAAATGTCACCTGAATGGCAATTTGTATATTGAAACCCCAAGGATGCCATTCTAAATGTCCTTTTCAAATGTTCTATGAATGGGAGGAAATGGGTGCTTTTGTCTTGAGGCTATTGTTGTCTTTATCCGGAAAATAAAAAAAAATAAAAAACAGTTTGTGTGTGTAACATCAGGTATAGAAAAAAATAAAGAACCTTCAGTCATTTGGATACAAATGAATCACCGAAGGCCATTGCTATACAACACACCAACAAACAGTGTGCAGTATTATGAAAGAAGCCCACAAACATGGCAGTGAGCCCTCATTTGCTGTGGTTATTTTATCCTCCTCCACATGAAACTAGTCGGCCTCACACTAGGGGGCTCACATGCATTGCCATACAGCCGAGCTCCTCTTTGGCTGTTAGAAATCTCCCGCTACCACGCAGACCACTGTCCAATGTATTATTGATTATGCTTTATTGTGCCGAAACATCCCTTTTTTTAGCCGCGGACAAAAACCCACCGAGTAGATGGAATTTAACATCTGAATTCATAAGCAGTGCTGCATCATGTCTCATGACACCAGAGTGCAAATTGAGGACAGCACGAACTCGAGACGGAGGATTTCTCAGAAATATAGATGACTTTTTAGAGGGAAGGATGGGGGGGCAGGAGTGCAAAAAAGAGAAAGGGGATTTTTAGAGAGGGATTTGTGTGTGTGTGTGTGAGAGAGAGAGAGAGAGAGAGAGAAAGAGAGAGAGAGAGAGAGAGAGAGAGAGAGAGAGAGAGAGAGAAGAACACTAATATGGGACTATGTCTGCGTGTGTGCACTCCTGTACTTCCCTGATGTCCAAGTCTTGTAAAGTTTGTGTTTTCGTGTGCACGCTCTACCACACCGTCGAGTCGGTCCTACACGGTAGCAGTGCATGTGTAAGCCTTTGCAAACTGAGCAGCTGGTCTCCCCTGTGGGAGTCATTAGCAGTGAAGCTCATCCTTTTGTCACACACTCCAGTGTCTGTCCCTCACCTCTCAGCCCAACCTTGGGGCCCATCATGTTCCCCCTGCACACCTGGCTTTACTTCCCTCTTCTCTCCAAGACTTCAAGGCTCCTCTGGCTGGCTGGCTGGCTGCTCCCATAGAAACTGAGCTAGATAAATGGAAAGAAGAGGGGGGAGAGGGTGAATGAGCAAGAAAGAGACGGGGTGGATGAAAAGGAACACAGATAGGGAGAAGGGGCGGCAGGAGAGAATGAGGTCTGTCAGCTCCCCACAACCTATTATCAGAGTCCTGGCGGACGCACCCACCTATCCGTGTACAGTTAGAGACAAAAAGAGAGCTCACTCTCGCTTTCTTCCTCTGCACCGGCTCCCGTGTTATTTCTTTAAATCCCCCGCCTCCCTCATTCATGCAGCCAGGCCAGCCCGACCGCCTGCTCGCCTGCCTTCACTCGCTGCCTTCCGCTCGCTGCCTTCGCTCACTGCCTCTCTGCAGTCATGCCACAGGGAGAGTCGGTTATGTGAAAGCCTCCTCTTCTCCCCTAATCTCAGCGTGGCAGAGAGGCTGGAGCTGGCTTTGCTTTAGATACACAGACCCCCACTCGCTCTCCTCTGCCCAGAAAAAAATCCCCACTCATAGTTACCACTGACTGCCAACACACGCTCCACCAGCCCAACAAGCCCCAACGCTTGTCCCCTTTATGGCTCAGCTCTGACCCTACTCAACCTTGCGTGTACTTATTAAGATGTAAATTTAAATTGTTTGTCTGGCCTCCCTTAGGCGTTTGCGTAATAGATATTTGAAAATGCATCGGGGGTGCTTCGAGGTGGATTGAAGAGGAGATAGGGAGTAAGCAGGTGGCTGGATAGGGATGAGTGCTGTTCCAGGAATTCAATAGTTCTCCAAAGGAGACATCCCCGGCCTCATTTATATCAGACTGAAAATGAAGTGCAATTGATCCCTGGGGTGGATAGTTTGAGAGAAAAAAAAAAAAGCCTGTCAGGCATCTGACTTGGAAATGCTGTTGTCACGGCCCTATATTGAGGGAAATGAATTAATTGATTTCTATTTCTTGCCTGCTTTTCGCATACTGTACCTACTGTACTCACTCGGGACAGGTTTAGGATTCCTCCCATGAGGACCGAGGCCATTCCTCAACGGATCCGAACGGTGACAGCGCAGATTGGGAATGAACTCCCGTTATGGATTTTTGCTCCAAATAAAGTGGCTCATTCCCTCTGAATGGCCGTGACCCCGACATAATTAACCTGGCAATTTGTCACTTTCAAGGGCATCCACTGGGAGTTTGGCGAAATTGGCCAACTCGTCATCATCCTTCACTCGCTGATCGGTAATGGAAGAGAGCAGCGATGATAGACGTGATTTACCATAACCTATTATCTCTCTCTCTCTCTCTCTCTGCACCACCTTTTTCTTTCTCCTTATACCGATTCTTCTTCTTTCTACTTAGAAGTCCATCTTCTTTTTACTTAGCTATAACTGCACAGATATGTGAGGAGTCTTAAGGCCTACGGTCACAGCTTTTACTTAAGAATCACTGTATATCGTCCTTTACCAGCCTGTTAATCACGGCTGCTACTACTGCATGTGGAAGCAAAGCGACGAGGGCCCTCCCAACTGGATGAATGAAAATACCATTGATTTCCTATGAAGGCACAGTGCCAGGCCCGCTGCACAGGCACATAGGGTAGATCAGGTGTTAATGAATATCAATGCTAATCTAATAAAGGAGCAGAAAAAAAGGGGAAGCAAGAGTTAGACTGTGGTGAAAGATGAGCTTTAAAATGTTACTTAAATACTGTAAATCTTTTAGAAAAATTACGTAAAAAACACTAATTTCACAGTAGTCATTGGTTAATAAAAGACATCCTTGTCAAAACATTATTAACAGTAAATTAACAAAACGTTCCTTTCAGTGTAGGAGGTTTTTAATGTAATTCAACTTGTTAACTTTCACAGTCCTAATAATAACCCATCGCTTTCCTTGGCAACCACTCCTTTACTCAGACACAGGGGAGCTTTTTCTTTATCACAGCCGTTCTTGTTTGGCTATATCCCTCTCCAGTGGAGCGATTATCAGGGCAACAGGGTGAAGCCTGTCGTCTCAACACACATCAGGTCAAAGCAGGCTGTCCTCCCCTTGCTCTGCAACAATTGTTAATTCTCTCCTACTTTACACCATTGATCTCCTGCCTCCCAGCCCAAACATCCAGGTCTTTGTGGAGCTGTTAAGCTGCTCCGCTACTGGACTTTCTGCCCTCTTGTTTCCAGCGCGACATTGATCCAGAATTCACCCTTGAGCTGCCATCTGGGTAAAAAAAAAAAAAAAAATGCTAAGGCGAGCTAGTTGTTAGACAATTGGAGCCTTAATGAAGAAAACTAGTGTACTTGTAGGGCAGTACAAACACCGGTCTCCTGGGCAAATGTTTGGTGTTTTTTCACTCATCCATCCGACATCCTCCCTACGCTCTTTATACTTCCTGATTCCTGATTACGTGGTTTAAAACAAATTGATTTTGTGGGATATATACAAATTACTTTTCGTAGGTATAGCTATGAACAGTGTATGAGAACAGCCTGAACATAAACATCACACTGTGTTCACCTTTGTTCCTGACGGACAAATGCCATAAATCCCATGGCAACTACAATCCGATTAATACAACGTAAAGAAACACAGAAAAGCCATTTAAACAAATAATTTCATCTTTTTTTCTCAGATGTATTGTGTATTTTAGCATTTGGCCACTTAAAATTTCCTTTGGAGTGTCCTTATAATGTTATGTTTATATTCAGTATTTATATATTTTTTTACTTAAACCCGTTTTATTGTATTGTTGAGGTCTAATAAGCATGATGAATGCATTTCCTTGCCACTAAAACATTTGTGAATGAAAATGTACAACCTTAAATATTTACATTCATGTTTGCTTGCTAGTTGTCTTCTTCACTGTCTTTGCACCCTTCTGCCACCAACTGGTGATCAGTGGAAGAGCTGAAACGATTTGCACGAGTGTGTACTGAGTCACCGTCTTCATGCACATGCCAACAAAATGGGGTCCCACCCATAAAAGCATTGCTCCGTATTGTAGCGTTACTAGTAATCAATAGCTCCACAGCGTACCTTTCATTTTCTCCCAGCTTTTTAAATGGCTTCAATAATGTGAGTGTGACTAGCCTTACTCTTTAACCTTGACTTGTTTTTCAGCCACGAAAATGTGGTTGAAAGCTTCGTAAACAAGCTATTAACTTGTGTTGAGAATTTTGTTTTGTGTGAAGCCGTTGCTTTCAAGGTCAAGAACGGACCTTCAAGCTCAATTTTCTATCCTCCTTTTTATCCCAATAACTACAACATTCACATCACCTACACAACTGGCACAGACTAATAAACAAATGAATAAACAAACAGTACTACTAAAAAAGAAGCTCATATTTAATAGATAATAAAGAAGATAAGTGAGTCTTTGTAGGAGTCAGCAATTCTGGGGAGTCATCCTGCCCCACCCATCCCTTTTCCACCTGCTTATTTAGAACAAAGCTGCTGTGGCGACAGGGCGAGCCGAGCAACCCAGACATCCGTCTGCACAGCGGCGTCCTCCAGCTCCTCCTGGGGGACAGCCAAGCACTTCCAGGTCAGCTGCAAGATGTCCTCTCTCCAGTGTGTGATGGTGTGCCCTGGGGTCCCCTCCTACTCATTTTCATCCACAGCACCGCCAAAGAGAAACAGCGGGGAGCCATACTTACTATCTCGTTTGGCTTGTCTCAGTTGTTGAGGTGCAGTGGCTCAATGCCGATTAGGGGTGGGCTATGATCACATCATATCCTGAGATGACACCGAAAAATATGCACCTCTACTAGTGGAAAATATCACCAGAAGTGTTCATTTTTCTAGGTGGCTGAAAAAAGGAATACTGTTGCTGATGGAAGTGTAGCTGACATGCCACATGTACAACTACATGTTTAAGTTAACGAAGCATTATGGATGATTTTACTTTATATTTACTGTAGATTAATTCATTGTATCTGAACCTCTCTGCACTGCTGGAGGAGGAGTAAAACATCCCAGTGCTAAAATACATCAAAAGAAAAACATAGAGTATGGTGAGCTGTTTGAAGTAGGGTCTGAAAGGCACAATTTGTACTGCATACTAACGCAACAGTAGCCCTAATACCTAAACTAAAACAAGACTAAGAGTCTACAGCCATGCTAGCAGTTCTGTCTTATGGGGGTCATTCCTATGTTCCCAGGGTCCCATATATCCCAGATAAGTACATCTCTTGTTGTTTTTTCTAGGCCATTTTTTGGGTGATGTTTGTCATTATATTTTGAAAATTCCATGGTCTGCCTCCAAAGAACGAGAGCCGCTCATCCTCTGCTTTGCAGGCAGAGAGTGAAACAGTGGGGAGGAAACCTGCGCAAATATATATCGACTATCGCCGGTTGTTGGGTTGATGCTGGCCAGTTGGAAAAATGTTAACATATCGCCCAATGCTAGTTCTCAGGGTCCTATGTTCCCCCAACCCGTTCTCATTCTCAACTCATCACATACAAACACTTGGTCAGGACCCCTTGGAGTCACTTTTCAAACAAACACAGGACTTTTAACCAGGAGATCGCTGTTCGTGACCTGTTTGAAACTAAAGTAAACGTTTACTGATTTTGTCCCGTCTGTCATTAGTCACGTGACTCGTTAGTATCGTTAGTTACATGAGTCTCTAGTCATGTGAGTCGTTAGTCTGTCAAGTTAACGTCAACCACGATTGTTTTCTAACCCTAACTAAGTGGTAGTGTTGCCTAAACCTAACTTCCTGTGGAAACAGAAGTTTATTTTGAAAAGACACTATGCATGTAAGGAGCATAAATTGACACGCCGTCCCTGACACATCCAAAACTGACGTTAGAGGGGTAACCTAGAGTGCCATATTTTGAAAAGTAGAGCCACTGACCAAACGTCGGTATTTTGACAACTTGGGAGTGAGAATGTGTTGGACATGGGCTATTTTGGGAACTCGTCAAAGGGAACATAGTATGGAGAACAAAGGACCCTGGGAAAATGAGTCCCTGACAACATGAAACCCATTGAAAAGTTTGCTTAATGTGTGTTAGTAGAATATTGAAGTGGGCAACATAGGACCCTAGGAACAAGATACACTCCCTACATAGGCACAGCAATGCTTTGTGCTAAACGCTAATAGCAGCATGTCAAAAGGCTCACGATGACTATACTAACATGCTGATGTATAGCAGGTATAATGTTTACCATGTTCACTATCTTAGTTTAGCATGTTAGCATGCTTTTGCTAATATTTGGAGTTATCAGCATGTATCCTCTGGGAACCATGAATGTCTGAACAAAATTTCACAGCAATCCATCAAATTTTAGTCTGGACCAAAGTGGCGGACTGACCCTCCAACCGACATTGCCTTAACTACTGAAACATGCGATCAATGTTAGATTAATTGACTGAATGCCACACATAAAAGATACAGTAAAGATGAGCTGCCTCTCATGATGGAAAACGTTCAGTCGGGATAACACTGCAGTTTATCCATGAGACCAATCCAACAAAATGGGATCAGTTTCAAAGTCTGCACTGGCATCGAACATAATCAAAATGCAGCTCACACATCTGCTGCTAAAAGAAGGTTGTTGGTCACTCTGTGGAGGGCAGACTCTGTGTTATCAAGAGCTCTAAAAGCAGATTAAAATTCCTCAAAGATATTACTTTGACTCATAACGGACTGTAATTAGGTTGATACAGCTTCTTCTGAAATCTTGGGTAAAAAAAAATGTCAGTTTGGAGATCAGCCCAGACTGTGCAATAGACAAGAGGTCAGTCCTCGCCGCGCTGATTAAGGGATGGGGGTTAACAAGTGAATCTGTTATTCTGAAAGGCTCCACAGGATTGTTGGTTCACGGAGATGAGAAAAAATAAGCTGCTCTTGCATCCTTACATGCTGCTTTCTGATATATCAGCCTTAAATCCTTCACAGTACTGTACAGGACATTTATCTCATTTATGGAGAGACTTTATCTTCACAGCCTGAGTGTTATCGTTCAGCCACGGCAGGGATGTTTACTGAGTTATAAAAGGGCAGTAAGAACAGGAACACATACTGTATATATTCTATTTAGGACAGTAAAAGTTTGTGATCCAAGTAAGTTTGCTATGAAGCCTCAGTTCTCATTAAAGCTGAACAACTTTGGTCTTGAAAAACTTAACCTGCGAGCTCCAGCTTGGCAGACTGCAAGTGACAGTTGAGTCCGCCCCCAGAGCTTTCTTTTGGGTTCAAACCATCCATCCATCTGTCCGTCTTTCCGTCCCTCTTAACTACTCTCCCCCTGCTACGTTCCCCATCCACCCTTCACCCATCTTTCGCAGCTCGCAGAAACAGTTTCTGGGGAAAAAAACCCAGCTGGATTTGAGTCAGCCAAAAGCTCTGCGGCTGAAGGAGTCAATAATTTTATTTCTCTGCTCTTAGCGCGCCCAGACGCCCCCCCACACCCACTCCTCCAACCCACCCCGCCCCCCATCCACATGCCGGCATTATCCTAAGCCAAAGCATCCGAGGTGTGTAACGTAAGCCTCTGCAGTGCGCCTCATGTTTCATAAAGAGATAAGGGCCACTAAAAATACCCATGGTGTGAGGAGAGATAGCCGAGCATTAGAAGAGGTATCTACAGCGAGCAGCCCGCAAAGCAGTCTCCTTTAATTCCAACCACAGACATCCAAGAAAAAGAAAGCAGGGTCCCAAAGACCCAGCCATAGATACTACTTTATACAGACAACAGATTGAAAAAAAACTGTATAAAATAGCTCTGTCTGGATGCATTATTAATAATAATCTGCTCTGAAAAGCAGGAATAGAAAAGAAAAGAATATTCCCACAGACTGATGCCCTTACAATATAAATTGAGGTGATTTAAGTTCCATTTCCACTGCAGGAACTTTCCCCCCCGCAAATATGAACCTTTTCAGGAACTCATTGCGTTTCGACCGCAGGGAGCAGGGTCTAAATTAAGTTCCAGGGACATTTTAGGTGGCCTTTTTTACCCCAAAAAAGGCCCTGGTTGGGGGGTAGTACTTTCTGAAAGTACCGGAACTTTTGGGGTGGAGTTTGCAGGGATGACCGTCGCTGATTGGTAAAACACACACACAGCATTACTGCTTCAACAACTTCAACTCGTGTACCGTTTCATCCATAAAAAGGGAAGAACTCTAGTATCGATTTAGGAGCATTTTAGGACAAGGGGAGAACATTTCTCTTTGTTTGATACCATTGAAAGTAAAGTTAGGCTCTGCTGCCGGCTGCCCGACTCATTAAAAGAAAGAGAGAGGAAAAGAGAGAGACCGCAAAGGCTAATTTTAGAAGAGGGAGACAGCGCAGTGGTGCTGTGAATGAGAAATAAAAGTTATTTTCTGATTGTTCCACGGCGGTTACCTTCTAAAGTACAAATAAATAACCATCAAACACTCAACAGACGATATACTGTGGAGACAGAAGCTAGTTTCATTTTCCTCTGCGTTCATTACATCCAACGTGCATCAGTGAATACTATGCAGCAGTAAACGTAGTTGCAGTGGAACAAAACATAAGGTTTATTTTTTACAGAGTGTTTTTTAGATGAACCGGTTGGACACACTGAACTGCAGGCTGCAGAGTGTGACCACCAGCAGCTCTCGTCCCACATCATGTTGCTTTGTCAGCGAACTAATTTCCCTAATCGTCGCAATGGTGACGCAGACAACAGTGGGCTGACGGAACCTTTCAATTACTTTAAAAGTAGTTCCTGGGATAGGGCTGCATGATTATGGCCAAATTGATAATCTATCATCACGATCATCTTCTATTTATCATGATTATTCATAGATTTTAGGGACAGAATATTTTGTATCTATTCAAGTTTCTCACCACTGCTTTCACTTCCATGTTGTGCTACATTCCAACAGTCAGGAATTTAAAATGTTATCCACTTACTTTGTTATTGTCATATATAGTGGTTATCTGCATTAAAACACAATTCACACATTGTATTTGTATTTAAATATTTACTTTGATAAAAAAAATCTTGGAATTAGTAGTACTAATCATATATTATAAGCTCTTTAGAGCTAGTGTTCGTTAAGTTAAACAGGTCATAATTCTCACTCATATCTATTTTATATTGCTGTGAAAACATCTCCTTCAAACATCTGCATTTATTCAAGTTTCTCGCCAATTTTTTATTTATTTTTTTAAATGCCAATATCGCAGTCGATCATGTTCGCTTAATTGTGAGAAGCCAAAATTGTGATCACGATTAATATTCGATTAGCGGGACTAAAATGACCATGAACTTCTTTGTGGAAACCAAGCTAAACACACAGAAAATATGTATGCATGTGTAAAATATCCCAAGTGCACAAGAAATTGAAAATATGAGAGCATGCTTCTGAAGAAAACCGAGGAGATTAGTTTTAAGAGCAGGTCCATTTAGATCATTTAGACTTGATAAGACAGGTTTCCTGCGGTAATCCGAAAATGGAAATTGAGTTTGATTTCTACATTTTTTTTTTTTTTTTTAAATCACAGAGCTCTAGACGTTATCTTAACCAAATTGATCCTTGACTACTTCAGCTGTTAATCACCTCTCACTGCGAGTAAAGACAGCTCCGATGCAAGCCTATCCAGGTAGTGGTATATAATATCTTATGTAGCTTTTACTGTGTAGGATCATATCTCTGACAGCTAAATAAGGAGAATTGTCAACACATTTCCTGCTGCTTCAACATATCTTAGATCCTGTTTCTAAACAGAAGTTGATCCTCTGAGGAGGTCGGTCCCCCACTGCACGTACAAGGCTGGGGCACAGCATGGCGAGTCTGTTTACACTGCTGTTTTTATCCATGCATAAAGCTGAATACAAACACACTTCTAAACTAATTGGGGTGCCATGCTAACTCTTGGGACAGCAGCTATTGTACGCACATAACCTTAAGTTACATGTATGTAGCTTGTTAGAGAGAAACTGTGAGTGAAAAGGGAAGCAGATCAGGAATGCTTTGGCTTTGAGCGATTGTTTGTCTCTCTACCCATCTGTTTCCCCTCACACTATCCAGTGCTCATTCTGTTCTCCACTGAAATTACTTTTTTACGTACTCAGACAAACAGATGGAATAAGACACGAGAATGAAAGATGCAGCTAAAACAACTTACTTTGGGGAGTGTCAGGAGAGCTTAAAATTATGAGGAGCATTTGTTTGTACCTGGTAAATTGAGAGACTTGCCAGCAAGTTTTTCCTCCAAGTCCTCGTAACGTTGTTAGTCCTTATATGGGCAAATTCATTCAATCCTACATTTAAAGCTCATTAGAGTTCTCAAAAGTGGCTTGACCTTCAGAATTATCGGCAGCAATCAATTATTCAGCGTGGTGATTTAGCTGAAGTGAACTTTTACTTCATAAAAGGTTTCCTCCTTTCAGAAAAAAGTCTGTCTAATGTCTAGGTTGCATGATGTCAAACAGTGGTGAGGCTGAAATATTTAACATGAATTCTTATTACTTCTTCGTCATGTTCTACTTTGTCTGCCACCTATTTGTATAGGTGGCAGACCTCCACTTCAACTTCTTCTTCCTCCACTTCAACTTCTTCTTCACTACCACATCCTCTTCCAGTTTTTATCACTTTCACTCTTTTTCTTCTTTATCTTCCTCCTCAATTTGCTTTTCTTTCTCTTTTTCCACTTCAACTCATTCTTCTACAAATGTCTTTCCACTTCATCCGCATTGACTTCCAAATCTTGTTCATCTTCCACTTCCACCTATTTTTCTTCTTCCTATCTATCCACTTCTTCTATTTATTTTTCCACTTCCACTTATTCTTCCTCATCCTTCCTTTCTTTCTCCCTTCGTCCTCCCATTCTACTTTCACTTCCACCAATTGTGTTTCTTATTTCTCCACTTCCACTTCTACATTGTCACTTGCGTTTCACATGCCACTAACTTACTCTTCCACTCCCACTTCTTCTTTCACCTCTACTTCTTCTTCATCCACTTCCTTTTACACTTCTTCATATTTTTTCTTATTACAATATTGAATACAATTGATTTATCAAGTTGTGGTCTCATGTACCTATACAGGCTGGTCTCATACACTGTTTGTAGCTATACTTACGAAAAGTAATGCACTGTAATTCGTAAATATCCCACGAAATCAATTTGTGTATAATCCACATAATCGTGAACTATGAAGTATAACGAGCGACAAACGCAGCATAGGGAGGAGGTTGGGGTGGATGGGTCAAAACACACAGGACTTACGCCCAGGAGACCAGTGTTCGTACCCCCATGTGAAACCAGAAGTAAACGTTGAATTACTTGTCACGTAACTTACATACTTAAGTTACGACACTTCCGGTGCTATTTTAACCCAAACCACGATCTTTTCCTAAACCTAACAAAGTCATTTTGTTGCCTGAATCTAACCCAGTTTATGATCAACATGTGTGTCACGTGTTGCTGGACGTTTTTGTAGGAAAAAGCACAAAAAATGAGGAATAACTTTTCGGAAGATATCCTACGAACCTACAGTATTTTTCCTTCAAAAAGTCACAAGCAATATAATTACAATAGATGAGCATATATTTTCCATCTCATCCCTCTCAATCACACTCTGAACTACTGCATTCCTGTGATAATAAGATAACTTTTCTCTTCACACTTGGCTTTTCTCATTCTGCTTGTAAAAGTGCCGACTGATTACAAATTATACAGTTCCGGTTGGCACAAACAAGGCCCAGACTTCAGTTTGACAGGAAAACAGATTACAACTGCTGGAGCAAATGCTTGAACCACTTCCAGTTCCTTCAGACCTTCTCCTTCACCATTTGGATTTCTATCAAGCCAAAGTGGGTGTCGAGTCATCGCTCGCTCGTCTTTTTAGCCGGGATATGGATTACTGTGGATACACTCACCAAGCCTGCCCCACCAGGCCAGCGTTTCATCTCTCAGTGTGATTAAATGGGAGACATTCACATGTGATTTGTTAATTCATCAAAACGGTACCTTGTGGGATACAGAGGTTGGATTAATCACATTTTGGGAAAATTCACGTTGGCTTGCATAAAGCTCAAACAGGCATGCACTACAGATTAGTCTGCTGGTGAAGGTGCCTCACCAGAGACTCGCCGTATTAATATATTGTCCCAGTCACAAGGTCTGCAGTGAGAAAGAATAAGAGGCTATGTGTCTATTGGTGGAGATGGCAAGTGAATACAGATGATGAACTTAGAATGCCTTTTTGAGAAGCAAAACCAATTTGAGATACAATAAATGGAGTCAGAGATATGAAACCTGCTGATTTGTGAGCTTTTCTCACAGCCCTGTACTTTTTGAAGAGAGTGAATCGTAATCAACTGCAGAAAAGCAGCACCTTGCTTGTTAGGAATACTGCTTGAAGCGTATGAAATTCCCATAGGGGAAGTAGAGGCGGGGGGGTTGTTGGCCATCTTGTTTCCCACTCCTTTGTCGTGTAATTTGTCTCATAACTACAAGGTTTTATAACGGTCATTAGAAGGTAAATCCCCTTGGCTCAACTTGCCGCAGTAAAGCACTGGCATTCGGGGGCTTGATAAATGGACACTCAACACTGGTTATTATGATGAATGGGAATTTCACACTAGTAACAGCCAGGTATGGGAGAAAAAAAAAGAAAACCCCAAAAGAAATTCCTCCAGAAAGTGCTGCCAATGGCAAATTGGAAACGGATGCCTATAGGATCAGTTGACATTCCACCGTATTGGCTTTTATTGGATTGTTGGACTTGCTTGAAGTTAGGCCAGCGTTTAGGGCGGCACTTTGACAAAACATGATCCATTTCCAAAAAAAAAAAAAGTTAGAAAACAGAGTCCAATACCTCTAAAGCCTTTTGGGGAAAGAGAGTCAATAAACAGATCAGCCGTTACCATGGTGAGCGCAGATTAGTGAGGGTCCATGGCCGTTTTTAGCCATCAGTACAGGTTGCGCGGCCTTGTGCTGCAGACACGGATGCAGCCAGCCAATACATTACAGCAACCATATTATCATTAGAGAAGTACATGAAAGGGAGAGAGAGGGGTGACGCTACAAACTACATAGGGTGCCTGATCAATGGGGGATATCAAGCAGCGCAGAGAAAAGAGAGCTAGGGGATGATCTAAACGGAGAGGAGCGATGCAGAGGCGAGGGAGGTACAGTATAGGGCAATTTAATCACAACCATCTCAGTTGGATAATAAGAGAGGAGCGAGAGAATATAAATAGTGAGTGAGAGACTAATGGAACTCATTTTAGGAGAGTATTTAACCTATTTCAGAGAGAATCCAGGGCAATCAATTAAATGTGCTTTTAGCCCGGGCCTCAGCTTTAATTACTCTTCAGATGTGATTATTCTCTGACATGCTACCTTATTCCTAGAAATAGATATAAGCTACATTAAAACGGTGGCTCATGTAGGTCGCAACCAGAGAGAAAGACCCAGAAAAATGCCAAAAGGCAATGGTGGCAACACCTCATCAACTTTGGGTATACATGTAATTATGCCCTTTCCTACTGGACATATTGTTTGAGCTTTGCTATCTACTTGCTATGTGAATGTACTGTATGTATTTGACACTTAAAAGTAAATGCAGTCTGAGTCAAGACAAGATCCTGTGGAAATGGTGATGGTGTTAGTTAGCCGATTGGTCGGAAGCAGGTTTGCCATGCACAATGATTTTATTATACCATGTTAGAGTGAGTCAGATTCGTTGCACCAGAAAACCTGAGTTAAACTTAAAGATAGTTAACTAGCCTGCTAATCTTGCTTTGTGATACAGGACCCTGTGGACTTCTTCCCGTGTTTACTTTGTGTTGGACTCAAAGACCGTGTTTGAGATGATTTTCCTAGTTAGAAGTTTTCACTCTCTAGGGATGGCAATGGTGGTCAGTCGGTCCAGCCCGTTCTCATTCCCAGGGAGTCAAATACTGACACTTTATCATGGCCTTCGCCGTGTGATAGCGACACTCAAGGCACCCTTAAGCGTCCATATGAGACGCACTGGGCTTTCAAGTAACTACAATGTAATCTCATATTAGTAAATTGTTGTTTGCTGCTTATATTAAAGAGCTGGAAATCAAATTAAGCTCCTTTAAAGAGTGAAAAAAGGGAGGGGAGGTGGAAGGGGTCCAGTGAACACAGGGCTTTCATCCAATCTCTGTTCGTGTCCCGTATGAAACTGGTGTGAAATTTTAACTTTCACTTTAGAAATGTAGTCATTATAAGCCAAATATTGATGTTTTTTTCCAAGACCTAAGCAAGTGTTTTTGTTTAAATTCACAATATTAACAACGTGTTTATCATCACGACCGTAGTGGAGCGTCATAGTTTGATGCGCTGGGCTACCCGGTGAGTTCGAAAGTGATGCCAAGGGATCCTGACAAAGCGTCAGTATGTGACGAATTAGGATGAGAATGTGTTGGTCAATCCACCACTGATATATTCAAAAACTCTACAATGGGTTACCATAGCATGTGCAGACGCTCACTGGCACTGACTTTTCCTCTAGCACCAACAACAGGTTGATGTTTTTGGCTTTTAGTGCAATGCCTAAGCAACAACTGGATGGATTACCATGAAATTTGGACATGTTAATGTCCTCCACAAGATTTCTATTAACGTTGGTAAACCCTTCAACTTGCATCTAGCACCAGGTTAAAGGTTTCATTTGTCCAGTGCTTTGGTTTATGACCAAATACCTGAAAAACTAATGACATTCCAATCAGCATCAGCTGTACTTTGTGTTTAGTGCTACTAATTAGCAAATGTTAGCACGCTAACATGCTGAACTAAGATGGTGACCATGATGAACATTAAACCTGCTTACCATCAGCATGTTAGCATGCTGATGTTAGCATTTAGAATTTGTAGGAGGCTTGTGCTCCTTACCGGGATCGACACTGTTCCTGCTGGAGTAAGCATTTCCCAAATCTGAGTAAAATCCGAGTAAAGTAACGGACCAGATATGAGTAAAACATCCAGGTTGTCAAATTAAATTATTAGTTATTCAGTTAGGTTCAGTTGCCTTTTGAATTACTGCTAGATATCCCATAACCTAAAGGACTGAGAACCTTCATAAATACGTCTAAACCTCTACAGTAACACTTCGATGTTGTACAATTCCTGTGTTGATTGGCAGGCCTGACATGACACCTGACCTGTGGGTGCTGTGGCAGCCTAAAATCCTTTCCCCTCAGACACCGTGTCAACATCCAGTTACAACCTTGGCCTACAGTTGTTCAGTCAATATGTGCTCACAGTCCCCAGGACACTAAGGAGGTCTGTTACAGCCACAGCGCCAGTCTAGCTGTAGGCCTGTTTGTTTGACAGTCAACACTAATCCACTGCTCTGAATCACTCTCAGAGGAGGAGAGCGATAGAAATGGCTGGAGGGTAAACTCCTGAAAATATGCAATTCTGCACTCACATACATGTTTAGTCCCAATGAAACTGTGTGTAGGCCTAATCTTACTGCTCACAGAAACATGTGTACCAGCATAGAAATGTGCTCACTGAAGCACACAGACCCCCAGACGCACACAAAAACATGGTAACATCACATAATGTGTAAATATTAGAAAAACATCATGTCCTGATGGATGGATGAAAAAAGGAAACAGAACTAGAGCTTTGATTTTTGAGCTGTTAGCTTTGTAAAGCTCCCTGTCATCTGTCACATGTGATGAATGCAAGCAAAGAAGTTGCACTTGACATCGTTTAAGGCATTCCCAGCAGGGAGAATTACCCATTCTGACACAAGTGGACATGAATGGACGACGTGAGTGTCCACGCAGACACAAGCAATGTCATTCATCTAGAGAAGTGACGCTCCGTGACACACAAGCATCTCCTCGAGGGCCAATTAGGAAGCTGAAAAGTGGTGAAAAACAGATTCAAGTGAATGGAATGTGAATGGATCCAATATTGACATGTGCATGCTCGTTTAAAAAGGTTCTTGTTAAACATCTCTATAAGCATTAAAACCATTAGCATACTCACTTCCTTGCGTCCTTGCAATTTTCCTTTCAGCAGCTACATGTACATGCTGCTGCTCTGTAGTTTCTATGTTTACTATTGCTTCTTGCACCACACTATGTATCCCACGGTCAGATGCATTAACAGCTAACAACAAAGCAGCTTAGACAATAAGCTTTTCACATCAGGTCTCACTAATATCATTAACAGTGGCTCTGTTCCATTCAAGTGTCCCTGTAAGCCATGACAGTGTGAGCGAGCCAGCACGCACAATACCAGGACCCTGAAACTGAAGCAGCTAAGAAGAATTTAATTCAATGAATTGAATGTATTATTTACACCTGTTAAGCTAAGTTCACACTTCACATCTTGCTGTCTTTTTTTTGTCAGTCTTTAAGTCTTTGTGGTTTTCACACTACATAACTGACCGGCGTCAGGGGGATCACACACTACAAGATCTTTCACCGGGAGGAATCCCCGATGAGGTCTCGAGGTCTTGTCACAAAAACACACGCGAGAAATACACGATAAATGACGTGATACCATACGTGAGACACATTGCTGTTGTCATTGGCACGTGTTCACAAAATAGCCCGTTTCCACACTCTTTTACTATTTATTCCTTTAGGTACAACAACTTTGCTCCGTGTTGCAAATGCAACACATACCGTAAGTTTGTATTGTTACAGGCGACCCCTCCTTTTTTAACCCTATTTCTTTTTTCAACATTCCCTCCAGCTTTGGGTCGACTAACTTCTCACTAACACTCCCCGTAGAACTGATTCAAGAGAACAACCATAGCGGTAGACTCGCAGCTCTCCACTCCCATCCCACTGGATGAGCACTCTGTGACTCAGAGATGGCTCGACAGATGGATTATATCCCTGTTGTCGGTGCTTCGCTGCCGGCCACGGGGAAGAAGTGTTTGATAAAGGCATGTCAAAACAGTTGTAGAGTTCTTGGACTAGGAAGCACACACTGGGGGGAGGGCCAAGATCATGTCAGCTCCGGCGCTGTCTCATGCATGGTAAAGGATTGTGCGTTCACTTGAGGTGTTGGGAGAAAAGAGGGGAGAAGAACCACATTTTCGCATGCAATGGATGTTTTTGTTTTGACACTTAAAACGCACAATTCTGGAGCCCTAGAAAAAAAAAACATGCTGACTAACTGTTCTCTGGCGACCTTGCATCCAGTTTGAGTGTGTTTGTGTGTGTTGAGGGGGTGGTAATAAAGAAAGGTGGGGGCTTCCTTGGACGCCTGAGCAGCTTAAGTTTAATTGCTTGTGGTGGCAGTCAAAGTCAATATGCTGGTCAATGGCCCGTGCATTCCGTAGGTTCATTTCCCCATAATTACTCTACATGCGCCCGGCCAATGCATAAGTCTGTCATCATTAAAATAATAAGAATGGGTTGGGCAAGGAGGAGGGCAGGAAGAATGGAGGAACAAATGCAAAAGAAATGAATGAATCAATACTGCAGACACGAGGAAAAGATGGCCTGGCACAGCAGAGGCACAGAATTAAGTGTTGGGCAGCTCTGCGGTTTCTCCCATACACACTTAATCGCAGGCAAACCATCAAATGCATGCACATACACACAATCACACACATGGCTTAATGCAGCCATTGGAACATTTTGAGCAAAACTTTTGCTTTTGAAATGTAAAAAAGATAAAATGTTAATTAGAGGCAGAAATACATCACTAAGAATGAATGAATGGAAGAGAGGTTTTTTTTTCCCCATAACTGACGGCTAATTTTATAGCTCTTCAATGTCAGCGGTTAGTGGCTGAATTTTACTTGCAAAAATGTACATGGCAAAGTTCAAATGCACAAAAGCCAACCCAATTATGACGACTGGAACTTCTGCCAGCACATCCTGAATGGCAAGGTCATGGTGAACATTGCAATATTAAAAGTGCTATTGATAACATTGATAACATTCAGCCACTAAATGTTGCATTCTCCCTCCCCCGTTCCATTGCATTTACTTCAGAATAAGTCGTAGCCAGAGATGTACCATCAAACTCAGCCATTTATCAAATTTTTCCACACTAACTGACGACCCAGAGATACCACATGATACCAACATCGTTTGGCTCACAAGCCTTGTAAGAAGTGGGAACCAAATGTCAGATATCTTCCACAGATATAAACAAAACATTCATTTTGGACTTGCAAAATTTTTCAAAATGATTAATTCACAATATTGTTTTTTCAGGAAAAGCCATACTTTTATTAGACATCTTTCTAATGGCTCTCTGGAAGTATTATTTTTAGGGTTGCCAATGGATTAAAATATTTAATTGCGATGAATTGCATGATTTTCCATAGTTATTCACGATTAATCACAAATTAATCACACATTTTAATCTGTTCAAAATGTACCTTAAAGGGAGATTTGTCAAGTATTGTCCAGCAACCCTCACAAGTACTACATTGAGCATGAAAAATAAGCTCAAATCATAACATGGCAAGCTCAAGCCCAACAGGCAACAGCAGCTGTCAGTGTGTCAGTGTGCTGACTTCACTATGATTGCCCCAAACTGCATGTGATTATCATAAAGTGAGTATGTCTGTAAAGGGGAGACTCGTGGGTACCCATAGAACCCATTTTCATTCACATATCTGGAGGTCAGAGGTCGAGGGACCCCTTAGAAATGGCCATGACAGTTTTTCCCTCACAAATTTTGTGCATGTTTGGAATATTATTTAACCTTCTCGCAACAAGCTAGTATGACATGGTTTGAACCGATGGATTCCTTAGGTTTTTTCTAGTTTCATATGATGTCATTATCTTCACTTTAGCTTTAAAACTGAGCCCGCTTCAATCTAACAATCGCAAATTGCGTTTATGCGTTTACATAAAAATGTTATCACCAATACCTTTAATAACAATTCACCAAATGTATTTTAATGCAGCTGTACACTGAAAAACCTGAGTGATAATGAAGAAATGTGATCAGATTTGCCTTTTCCATTCAGTGCTCCTAATTCAATTCATATTTTGGATAGGAAAAAAAAAAAAACTTGGATGGAAAGACGATTATTGACAGAAACGTAATAAACATTCCCAAAGCAGCAGCTCAGCTCATTACAGTTCCCTTGAACCTGCTGGATTGCAGCGTAATGCGGAACAAATATGAGGCGTGTGTGTATGCGCTCGTGCACATCCGTGTGCGTGAGGTGGTGTGCGTCCGCCGTGGCGTAGCCATGTGTTGTACAGTTGCTGAGTGTAATCCTCGGCCTTTACCAGCTGCCCGCGGGTCTTTCAGGAACGTCTCGCTCGAATTAAAAACAGGTGGACACAGTTTGATTAGCTTGTTAAAACACACCTGCTACTGAAGGGCGAGGCATTACACACACACACACACATACACACTGGCACAAAAAAATATTGGGGCCTGTGGAGCATAGATAATTATTATAGGACGAAATATTAGCTGCATTAAAGGGGTTTTACAGTAAAAAAAACTGCCATTCTAAGCTCCCATGGGTGAGAATTATACAAAGACATAGACAATACACAGTGGACTTTACTAGCTCATTTATTCTGTGCTGTATAGTAAAATTGCTCATTTTATCTAAGCTTTTGTTTTGAAATGTGCTCATATGCTCCTTTTAGTTCAGTTGTATTACTTTTATTTCCTATTATAAGAGGTCATACTGCTGGTTTAACTCCACTAATAAATAAAGGGAAGATATAAAGCAAGTAACACTGACAATAACCAGACACATTTTCTGTTTCGCAGTATAATAAATGTTAATGTGGGAACTGTATTGCTGTTCTGAGCAAAGCAACAGTATCACAAAATTCAGAATTTCAGGCTTCTAGTTTTTGGACATGTTTAACGCTGTTGTTGTCGGGTGTTTTGTCTCCATCATAAATACTGTATATACTGGGGATCAGCCCTTAGGTTTGATTTTTGTTATCCTCAATATTCCTTTTATAGTTTGAGGCAGTTTTGTATGTACATTTATTGGTTTGTAAACTCACTTTTTCATTCCATTTTTATTTCATCGGTTCCTCACATAGTCTCTCCTGGAGATGGTGTCTTAAACTGCAAGTTAGGAGAAATTGTACAGACTTTTGTTATCAAATGGATTATAATCTCAACTGCAGACACCAATCCAACCCGATGATGGTATTACAATGAATTAATTAAACTACGAGATGGTCTAATGATTCAGCAAGTATCTCGCGGTTTAATGGCGTGCTGTGATGTTCCCACCGGCTGCCTTTAAAAGGCTACAGAGACATTCTCTGCAAAAGCGTTTTATGGTATGCCAGCAGGTTAACAGCTATTTGAAAGCCCATTGAGTCATTGTTACATTTAAACGTTCTCAAACATGAAGCGTTTTATTCCTGTGTCGGCCTTTACTTCGGTGACCGGCATGTAAATGTCTGCGTGTGTGTGTATGGGGCCAGCTGAGCTTATACAGTATTGCAGAGTAATTCCCCACCATTACCAATGGGACAAGGGCAATTGAACCCTGGCACTTCATGTTTTAAATGCTCATTTATGCATCAAATGTACCTTTGCAAGATAATAAGACACCATAATAGATTTTTATGAAAATGCATTACATGGGAGGGAAGCTAGTGCATCTGAACCCTCTTTCCCTTCTTCCCCTCGTCTCACCCTTCAACAAATCCCTTTCCAGCAGCTACGCTCTGGGTCCATAAAACTTCTCCATATGAATATTTAATGTGCAACTCATGTAATGCAAATTCTACTTTGTTTTATTTTCCCTCTGCCCAGTCCATTATTTTGCCAAGTGCTGCGACAGATCTCGTCGAGAGCTCCGACACACTGGTGGGCGTCCAAAGCCTTTGCACAGACACACACTGCCATTACCACGGAGACGTGACTTAAGTGTTCCATTATACAAACGGGGCAGATATAGACTGTATGCATGGTTTAGCATTGTTTGAATTGGTTGGATGTTAATGCAGACCACATGTATTAGTGATCATGTAAATGCTTTTTGGGTTGTGGGATATGAGATACAGACTAGTATAATCTGTATGAAGATTCTCAGTCGTCCAGGTCAGAGGATAATCTAAAGGTAGACGTTAAAAGCACATGGACTTTTATGAGGTTTTGCCACTTTCGCCCCGGATAATCCATCAGTTCATCAATGTTCATTCACAACTTGGTGTTAAAGAGAAATCATTAAGGTTGGGGCGGCTAATGTAAGGTCACATGGCCATTATGTGATGTGAGCAATGAGGGTCACATTAATTAAGGAAGTAGTTTAACATCATTCGGTTATGCTCATAGTTAGATGAAAAGATCATTACCACTCTCATGTCTTTCTGTTAAGTAGGGACCCAGCATCACAAGGCGAATAGCTTAGCTTAGCATGGATACAGCAAGCCTGGCTCGTTGCAAGTTGGACAAATCTACCAACCTCTAAGCTCACTAATTACCACATTATACTGTTTCACATCTGTACAATGGCCCTAAAACCTTAAGGCATGCCACTTAAACAGATGCACAAATTTGAGAGCATGTGCAGCATTTAGAAAAAGAAAAAATGCTATCTGTAAATACAGAAAACACACCCAAATACAGAAATGCGCAGCAGAAAACGAAGACAGACATTGTGTGTTTGGTTGAGCTCTCAGTCAACTGTACGTTTGTTTAAACTGTTTAAACAGATATGTACAAATTATGTTTTTTTAGGGAGTTACATGCTGGAACTATTTTTCTTGGCAAACAGAGGATGTGTGCAGGGACTTCCTGGAGTCTTCCCTGGTCACCGGGGCAACCTGGTGGGCGGGTGGGGAGGTAACATGCTGGTACTGCACGTTAATACAGGCGTGTAATATTCACATCTCCAAGAGGCAAAACGTGACGCTAACACTATCCTCTGGTGGACAGGCGGGTCTGTTACACGCTTAGGCGTGATATCGGGTTGGTAAAACATGTCACAAAAGTCACTAACATAGATTACAAAAACAAAACACAGGTGTCGAACACTGGTCTCCTGGTTAAAAGTCCTGTGTTTGTTGAGCCCATCCACCTCCCCTCCCGCCCGCCATAAGCAATCTTTCTTATTTTTTTTTCTACGTCACTAGCTCGGAGCATAGCATATTCACACGGATGTGTCATGGAGGCGTCATTTACCTAAATTCTCCGAAGGACAACAATACAGTGAGCACTAACAAAGAACGCATTGGGCATGCCAATTTGAACAACAACAACAACGACTACATAAACATGGATGGTGTGGATGAAAGAGGGAAGATGTATTTTCATTTTACAAATAATTAACTTATTATTAGCATAACAATAATTACAAATTTAATTAACATTTTGAAAAGCTGATTTGCAAAAAATTCTACTTCGCCACACCAGATATACTTACTTTCACGGCCCCCACCTTTTAATGACTTTCTGATTAAAACCTGCTCTCCCTACATGTTACATTACACAAGCAAATAACCTTTCCTGGAATTATTTCCAGTAACTCCAATTAGACATGCAAATTACACTATTTGCATACTTTGCTCCCACTATTTGTCATACTGCCAGATACGCCTACTATTGCATATAATATTTATTGAGATAAACTTTATTTTGCTCATTTATGTGCCACAACCTTGTACTAGAATAGATTTGCTATTTCATTCAGCTTTGCTGTTTTTAAATATGCAACCCTATTAGATCAGACCTCAATGCTTCAAATGAGGAATACATTTGCCAAAAAGCACTTGGCAAAATAACACGTGTAACTCTACCAAGAAAAAACAACTTCAGTATTTTTTGTATATATATTTTTTTTTGCTGTAGTCATGAGGGAACTGAACTAATCAATGATACTGACTAATCAATATCTACTGTTTAATTAAGGCCCCGTTGTTCTCATATTGACAAAACTGCCATTGGTTTGTGTGTTTTCTCAGCTTTTACAGTCTAGTTCTCCATTTCATTACCTGCAACTTTGTATACTGCAAGCAGGTGAATGCAAACCACGGAGGACGCACATTTATGATATGCCATGATGGGCTTTGAAACAGCAGATGGGCAATATGGTGGACCTAGGTCTGTCCAGGGCTCCAACCCGCCCTCTCCCTCTGTGCCAGCGTTGGTTTGCCAGGCTGAGAGTGCCAGAGAGCTAGACCTTCTCTCCCCCTTTAGGGGCATCTCTGTGTGGGGTTGGCAAGGGCTTGGCAGAGCAATCTATGGAGCATTGGTAGCAGAGGTCAGCGTGTGTGGTTAGTGCCCTGCGGCAAGTCAGTGCTATATCCAAACCTCTGCCTGCTTTGGCAGAAGAAGGAGAAATGTGAAAGGAGGAGGGAGAGGTGATGGGGTTGGCCAGAGACTACAAGAGAGAAAAACAGAATTTCTTTCCCATTAGTAAAAAAAAAAAAAAAAGGCATAACAAAGGTAGATTTTTGAGATATTTAAACGAGACATGATATCTACAGTCATGCTAGCAGCTCTGTCAGGCTGTACTTGGGCACAGTACTTGGGCTAAAGGCTAATGCTAACATGCTCACAATGGCAATGCTAACATGCTGATGTTTAGCAGAGCTAATGTTTATTATGTTCCCCATCTTAGTTCAGCGTTTTAGCATGCTAACATTTGCTAAAAATGGCAACCTGAAGGCAAAATCAGGGGATCATTCAAGTCAGTATAGGCTAATCTTCTGGGGACCATGAATATTGGTACAAAATTTAAACTATCCAATACAGAAACAAGAGGAATAGAAATGGCAAAACTGACCGAATGTGGTGGCATTTCTGCGAACTAATCAATATTTTTCGTGCAACCTGATCTCACGGGAAGGCGTATAAATAGCACAGCATTACACAGACATTCCGTGTGTCATGCGGACGGATTTTAGGCTTTTCGTGTGTCATTTCTATGCCACGCAACATAACTATGGTAACGTCCACAGTTGAGTTTAGGCAACAAAACCACTTAGTTAGGTTTGGGAAAAACATCATGAAAATAAGTACGTAATCTAAGTAAAATATGTCAGGAAACAACGTAACATAAGTACCGAATACGTCACAAACGTAACTTACAAACACTGATCTCGAACACTGGTCTCCTGGTTGACAGTCCTGTGTTTGTTGGACCCATCCAATCCCGCCCGCCATTAGTAGAATTTCTCCCTTTTTATTACACGGCTTTGTTGAATACTCAATTCTGATTGGTCAATCACGGCGTTCTACTGTCTGGGATTTCTTTATAGCAGACCGTTGCTATGTATTAAAGACCGTTGTTATGGCCACAGTTCTGATGTCGGACTCTGGCGGACCGTATTTGTGACAAATTACTGATTGCCGTGTAATAAGCAGGATAATGTTCAGCTGGGGGGTCATTGTTGTGAAATAAACCCCTACAGGGCGATGCGGTGGTTTTGCATTGCCCTGAAATCGCGATTTTACAACAATGACCGGCTCGCTGTACATTATCCCTTACTTATTTTAGATCACTTACTCTAACCCCAGCATTTTTCCGCAGATGCGTTTACATTGCAGTCAGTACAGACTACATGGCATAAAATAACACGCCTAAAGCAAGAATGGTGATCTTACTGCAAGCTAACTGCCTTGCACATTATCATGTCATTCATAAGCTTTTTTAGGCCAAATGGGCTGTTTTCATAATAATAATAATAATATAATAATAAACTTTATTTATATAGCACTTTTCATACAAGAAATGCAGCTCAAAGTACTCAACAATAAAGACATTGTTTTCATGACTACCAGTATAGCAGTACGTTTGCTGGAGGAAGACATCTAGTGTCTCTCTCCCTCTCTCTTTCTTCATTTCCCATGATCACTTACTGACCTGGCAGGTCTTCCATGAGTCATTACTGTTAGAGAAATAATGTGAATAATGAAGCCAAAGTGCCGGCCACCGCTTTATAGAAACATTTACCTGAGTATTAGTATGCATGTTTCAGCACCCTCCATTTCCTGCTCTCTGCCGGCACTGGGGAGCAAATCAGCAGGTCACATAGTCTGCTGCTGCTAATATCTGCAAGAGGGTGTGTGTACAGTATGTGTGTGTGTGTGTGTGTTTGACAAGGTTGGGAGAGGGCTGATGTGGGAAGGAGCAGTACTATGTCTGAAATTGGATCTATGCTAGTTAGTTATTCACATCACAGCACTTTGCAGAGCTGCAATAAATGACATTTAAAAAGCACGTTGCAAAGTCATATTGTATCTTGGCAGGCTCTCTGCCCACAATAACAAGCATCTTTTGTAGTTTTAACAGGTCTGTTTTCATGTTGGTGGAGATTTAGCAACACTCCTCTTGAAGTTCCCTTCAGCTGCCCCGAATGCTGACTTTAATGAAAAAAAAATAATCATATAATCATATAAAAAACATTTGTGCTCCGTTCCAATTATTCGTAAAGCGGGTACAAAAAAGATGAATGCTATTTGAAGTATTTGAAGTCATTAGTGTAATGATTTAATTATTTATGAGTGCCTGGGCATAACTTAGTATGGGAAAAGCTTTCAAGATATTATTGAAATGAAATGCAAATGGTTTTTCCTCCCTGTGCATGGAACGCCTGGAAAAATAGGTTTCAGTCAGCTCTTTTTGTCTCTATGACGGGAAGAGAATCTAAGCTTTGTGTACGTCTTCCATTGTCCTATTTTCGTCTCTTCAATTTTTAGTTCTCCTCCCCCTTTCCCGAGCCTGTCAGCTCTTTTCCTGCCACTTTACTTACCCCCTACCACTGAGCGAATGTGTGCATGCTGTGTCTACATATTCAAGATGAAACAAATACAAGACAAACACAATAAACGGAACAGGTCGGACAGACGTGAACCTCAGCACAGTGTCAGCGTCTGAGAGATTACATACATTTAAATGCAAAGAGAAGGAGCGACTCTATTATGTCCTCTTGATTTCCACTGTCTCCAGCAGAGCCTTATCACACGGACAGGCACGCTGCTCTCATGAGTTTCTTTGATATCATTCATTTTTGTGCCGTTGCCAGGTACTTTTATTCCCGGGATGACAGTGAACTTGCCAGTCAGCCTATACACGCTGGTTTTCTGCTCGCTCATGTTCGAACACGGGGCATAATTCTCTGCGTGTTTCGCTCTTGGCTCAATCATCTAAAATGACAGAATTAGAGAGGAACAAGGCAAAGCCTAGTATCTGCAGGGCAGAACGGTAGACATGTAACTTTGCATAGCACCTGTATGTCAGCCTCAACACTGGTGTGAGCTATTTCTGACTTTTTATCTCCCCAGTATTATTATATATTTAACCCTCTCCTGCGTGACAACTCTCTTCCACCCCTGTAATGACAGCATAACTTACTCCATAATGTGCATTGATTGCCTCGACCACCACTGTAAGTCATCCACGGCTGCCAAATCCATACATGACATGGGTTGGTGATGGAGCGATGGGGAGGTGACGCATGATTTGTGTGGAGGTCACGGCATGCACAGTAGATATGACAAACAGCTTACTTTCATAATTTCCTCTTCCTTGAGACAGGAAGATAAAATCAAAACTTGCTTAAACAAAGTTGGTTTTCTGCAGTTTACAGACACAGCAAGATAATTCATTTTTTATCAGTTTGTCCAAAGGTAAAAAATAAATACTGTGTGAAAACATAAATAGCATGTTAGTATAGAATTTCGGACGCAACCACTTTCTCCTGGATTACGGCCACGGTTTCAAACACGTGGTTAACGATGTAAAGTGAAACAAAACAAAACAAAAAAAGGTAACAAAACTACTTGGTTAGGTTTTGCAAAAAAAAAATGGCCTAAAATGACTATGACATTGAAACAAAACAAAAACGCAACACTTTTAGTTTTATACGGGACACGAACATCGATCTCCTGAGGAAAAATCCTGTTTTCTTTTGACCTATCACCTCCCCTTCTGCCCGCCTGTAGTGGACTTTCTCGTTTGTTATACTTCGTCACCTACACTGCATATCGCTCATTGTACTGCGTCACTTGCTGCGGCCTTCTGCGCACTATCATTACAAACGTATTTGTGGTCCGCGACAAAATATGTTTCCCTCCAAACATAACTGAGAATGCAGTTTAGCTGTATGGGAACGTAAATTTTAGGAGACAGGGCTATACGGTACTTAGTAAGCTAGTTAGCTGTGAATTCATCTTCAGTTTACGAGAAGAAAAACACTGTTTATCCATTTATTAGAATTTTGCTTGTGTTGTTTTTAATTCTTTTCAAATACACCATCCTCCAAATTATTTTCTCACTCTCACCAGAGCACCATGCACATCACTTACAGCATACGGACAAATCCAACAGACAGACCTGCAGTGCTTTGTTATGGTTGCTACGTCCCAACTCATAAAAAGTGCTGCATGACATCACAACAATACTCCACAGAGACATTAGATACTTCCATTAACACCACATTAATATATTAAAGAAGGATCTTCACATCTGTATCAGTCTCGCAACACTCAGTGCTGCATACCGGACTGTGTCAGCATCCAAGACATCCACAAATTAGGCATGGGAATCTACCAGGAACACTTGATTATAAAGGGGAGGGAAAGGTCAGGCCATCCATCACCCAACCTACCTGGTCATTACAGCACCACCAATGGAAACGGTGACAAATGAACCCTTCTCACTTTAATGGACTTGGCATTCTGGTATTCCGAAGGCACACTCCGACACGACTTGGAGTCAACAAGCCGCATTCAGTCACTGTGGAGAGCTGGAACACTCGTAACCTCTTCAGCCAAGACCAATTGCATTTAACAAGCACCTACTTAGAATAAGGGATATGTAATGGATGAGGATGTGGGAGGAAATGGATGAATGAGAGAACGAGCATTGTGTCATTACGCAACCTTATAAAAGAGGCTTTGTGCAAGGGAGTATGGGGCATACTCTGATCCCGTGCCGCTGCGCTTTAATCCTCTGTAGCTTTGTGTTTCCTTTTTGTCTTCCTTGATTCCCATCTCTGCGCTATTCTTTGCATGTTACTGTGTGTCAATTTAGATTCGCGTGGGCATCTGAGAATAAGCATGTCTAATGCTTTTCAAATTGTAGAACCGCAGATCCTATTTCACCTAAATATATTCTTTGAAAAATTACTGTAATTTTAACAACAAGCTGTTCGCACAGTGGGGAGTGTTATCAATGAGGGGACGGAGCAAAGCGGTCCCTTCAGGGACTTTGCATTTTCCCAAACTCCCCCACTGTGTTTTCCTGTTGACAGCGCTCTTTGCTCTCTGGCCGAGGCCCAAACACAAGAGCGAGCCCCCAGTGGCAGTAATTACTGCACCACTCAGCTGAAATGACAAATGAACAAATGTCACAATACCACGGCTTTGCTCGCTCCCTCTTTTGCTTCAACAGCTTTACATACACACACACACTTCCTCTCTCTTATCCACACACACAAATAATGAAAGTTTTACTGCAGGAAGCCAATCGAACGGAGCAGGTGAAGGCTGTGACAAGTGTACACACCCCCTTTGTGGGACGGAAAGAAAGAAAAGGAGAGGGAGGATGAGAGACTGTTGGATAGCCTGTCAGGAAGCAGGCAGCCATGTCCGTAGCAGCAGGGTCGTATGCCGAACGCTAATTACATTGATAAATGGTGTTGGCTGCGCGTCCCGCTACCAGCGATTTAAGGCCTCGGTGACCCGAACTATCACCATACGTGAAGGACAAAGCATGCGGGGTGCAGAGGAAAAGAGAGAGGGGGGATAAAGAAGCTCGCTCTATCCAAAAAAAGAAGAAATATTTGATGCTTGTTGACATTACCCACCTGTATTATCACCATTTCATGGCGCCCACAAAGCTAATTGAATCTGCACCTCCACCCTGCACTGAATCCTCTTTACTGCTGGCAGGGCAACCTTCATTACAGTCTTTTTTGTAACAGAACACTTCACATTCGACATACTGTATGACTCACTCAAACACACACGCGCACACACAGAAGATGAAACAGGTTTGCACAGCTTCATTTCCACTGTGGCTCACACTGACAAAAGCCACATAATGCATGTTTACTGTGTGTGTGTGTGTGTGTGTGTGCGTGTGTGTGTGTGCGTGTGTGTGTGTGTGTGTGTGTGTGTGTGTGTGTGTGTGTGTGTGTGTGTGTGTGTGTGCTAGAAGAAAAAATGGGGAGGGATGAGAAGGAGGGGTTCTCACAGGGGATAAATTCAAGCTTTTTGCTCACATCGTGTCAGGGCTGAGACAGGGAATGCCGTGGATTTGTGTGTTACATGTGTGAGGCAGATGAGAAAAGAGAGAATATGATGAAGAGAATACTAGAAAGAATAATATTAATGCATGTATGTGCAAGGTTTCTCCGTGTGCGTGCTTTGCCTTTTTTGTACGGCAGAGCGAGAGAGAGGCTGCCCCGTGATTGATTCTCCCTCTGTTTCCCATCGTATACGCATCATCAAAGGGAGACACGGTGATCTTGAATACAATTAAGGAGGCTCAGCCCTGACACTACTGTAATCAAACAGACCGGGGGAGAAGAAATGAGGACGTCAACTCCGGGCTGCTGCATCTGCACTTTCATCTATTGCCCTTTTCCCATCCTGTCAGTTTCCTGTCGATGTGAGCGATGTGTGTACAAAACGGGGTCGATGACAGGTCTAACTTATCAGGCCCGAGTCATCTAGCCTATTTTCTGTGCAGTACTTCTTGAAAGTGCAGGGTTAAAAGTCAAATATTCCATACTATTTGCTGGTTCCTCAGCCCTGTACATAGTATAATGCAGTGGTTCCAAAGTGAACGCCTTGGGGATCTACTTCCATTTTATTTAACGACAATACTTTGAATATTTAATTTAGGGGTGGGAGAAAAAAATGATACAGCATAGTATCGCAATGTTTTGCATGGCAATATTGTATCGATACACGGACGTCAAGTATCGATCCCGGCCACTATTCTATCATTCAGAGGTTGTAGCGGGCTCAGTCTTAAAGCTAGAGTAAAGATACTGGTATCATATGAAACTACAAAAACCTAAGGAATCAATTGGTACTGACCATGTCATGTTAGCTTGTTGAAGAAAATGCTAAATGATGCTCCAAATTTACGCCAAATTATGGCGAGGAAAAACTGGCATGGCCATTTTCAAATGGGTCCCTTGACCTCTGACCTCAAGATATGTGAATGAAAACTCTGAGATGAACAGAGTGAAAACTGTGTCTTATTAGAGAAAATACATGTTGACAAACTGCATAACTTGCAGTTGAAAAAAGCTAATAAAACGCGATATATATCACAATATATATATCGCAATATATATATATATATATCGCAATATATATATCGCAATATATATATCGCAATATATCTTATTGCAACATTCAGCATATCACAAAATGTTTAAAATCATAATAAGATGATCATGATAAGATCGTATCGTGGAGCCTCTGGTGAATCCCAGCCTTAGTTTCATTACATAAAAAGGGCAAATTTTACATAAAGTACATTTTCATATTACCTTTTCAAGTGTATGAAAACATTTACATTACTGTATTATAAAAACCCTGTTAAATAAAGGGCACGGTTGTCGGTTGTCATAGTAATACAACATGCTTTCTGGCACAGTTTTCCAGATGTATATCAGTCAGATACAACGGCGAATCAAATCAAATATATCAAAGAAAGTGATGGAACTGTAAACAGCGCTCAAAGAAATGCTGAATCATCTCAGCCCTCAACAGTTTAAGGTGAACGAAAGAAGTAAAATTTGATTGTACAGTGTAAACTACTTGGCTCACAGCTTTTTATGGAGAAGTGGGAAGATAGCTGTTTCACACCCGAATGCCTCATCTGCAGGGAAAAACGTTTAAATGCAAAACGGTGCCAAATAAGTTCAAGATATATCTAGAGACACCCTCTTTAGCCAGCAAAAATATTGATGGGGTTTTGGAGGACTGCAAAAAAGTGTTGTTTGCTTGCTTCGTGGTTGAAGTGGTTAGAGATGAATTTGGTTTCTCTGCCATATTTTTATTAAATCAAGGGGGCAGAAGAAGTTTAGAGAGCATGGGAAAGCAGGGAGAAGATGTGTTTCAAGTTCAACTTTTTGTGGCAAGTGCAGAAAGATGAAACACAGCACAAACTAGTTCTGAAAGACATTATCACTTCATATGAACTCTTGACTGTAATTTTGGGGGCATTTATAATGCAACAGAGATGCTGTGATCCTCTGTTAGTCCTAACTGCTCAAGTCTTCACTGCAGGGGCCGGCGCAACATTTGGGCCATTCTGACATCCATCTGTTCCCATACAAACCCATTCACAGAGAACATTACAGGCTTAAACAATGAGCTGCTCAGCCTTCAACCCATCTCAAATCGCAGCGTGCTTGATTCTTACTGCAAGCGAAGAGTAAAATATTACAGCAAGGGAACTGAGCTACATTAGCTGCTATATAATATATCAGGGGAAGATTCAATGTTCATCCTCTTGGCTGCACATGACTAACATTTATATATGAACAGTATAGCACTCTGAATGAAATGCAGGCTAAGAAATCATTTTGTAAATGGATAGGGTATAACTATTTGCCGTGATTAGAAAATGTATTTGACAAGAAAACCTGTCAAACGAGGAGCGTTTAGGGGTTTAGTGTGGGTGAGATGTTCAAATGAAGCCATTTTTATCCTTTTACTTTAGAGGCTCAGACTAAAGAAAGTGTAATTATTTCCTCACCAAACCAAGGCGAACAACCTTATTCAGAAGTCAGATACTCAAACAAAGACTTATTTAAAATCCAATTCCTGGCAAGCACTCTGTAGCTACTCTGTCCTTAAATGTAAGGCCATTAAAATGCTTTCAAAAGAATTTTGAACTTTGCTTTGGGGCTACATCAAGGTTGGGATACTTTGTCATTTATCTGGTTTAGTTATCCACTAGCTTAACAGAAATATCTTACATTGGTATGTTTTACCAATAGACATTAGGAGTGAACAACTGAGGTGCCAGATTATCATTATTATTAGATATCACAGCCATGGTCCATGGTGGATTGGTTAAGGTGCTGCAGGGATGCATTTCAACCCAGTCTCCTATACAGGAGCAGTCAATTTGGATCCTTCTGGATTACATGATTGACAACCAGTAACAATAGTCTATCCAGGTAGTGTGTGTATCTATATTATATGCAGGAAAAAGTAAAGTTGCTGTCTCCCTTTAATATTTAACTATGCAGCAATACTTTTCTTTTTTGTTGTTGTTGTTCAATATGTATGTTGTGCTTGTTAAGTGGGTTGGTATTGCTCATAATATTACAGATTCTAACTCTTGTTAGATAACATAGAACTATGTATTTTCTATCAGAGAAAAACACCCACGGAAAAGACCCAAAATAACATCCACACCAAAGCCAAAAAAGTTTTGAGGCAACCTCCTTTTCAAAAAGTATGTATCTAAATATTAGGTGAGTGAATTGAGTCTTCACAAAAACAAATAGCAATGAATGCACTATAACAATTCTCATGTCTCTACACTGGCTACCAATAAGCCAGATAATTTATGTAAAAGCACAGTTATTCAGCTACAGATCAATTAATTGGTAAGTAACCGTGTTGGGCGAGTTACATGAAAACTGTAAGCAATTACTCATTATATTAGTGACTGAAAAACTAATACTTACAGTATTTACTAATTACTCAGCAGAAAAAAAAAAAAGCTTTACATTGCTCATTACTTTACTTTCATTACTCAGCTGTCAGCTTTGTAAAAAAAGGTGCCTTTAAACAACTCCAAATCATCCACACCAACATGATGTCGCCTTCGCATCTTTTGTATTCAACATGTCGAAAACAACAAAACAAGATAATGGGTCTTGTGCAAGGACCACTCGTAGGAACAGATTCATTCTTCAGTGGCTTGTTCGAGTGATTTAGGAGAACTTGTCGCACCAATTTTCTTGTATTTTCTCTTAGGTACGAACACAAAAGTGGTCCAGACCTGTCGTAGGAGTCATGAGCAATTAGTTCGCCGTTATCCAAATCTACTGCAAGTTTTTCACTAATGGATTGTATATTTCATTACTTTGAATTTTGAGTTTGAAAATCCTATAAATTACACATCATAATTATGTTGAAATGAACCTGTTTGAATCTGCAATTCAAATTATAATATAAATCTGAACGTATTCATATAGCCGGACGATATCATCATTAATTTAAACTGGCCATTGACGCTATTGTATAACACTACGAAATCAATATGAACATCTCAAACTGCAAAACGACTTAAATTATGCACCAATTGAAGGTTAATTTGTCTCTGTATATAATAAGGCCAACTGGAAGTGTAACCGGGCACGTCATGGCTGACTTAATCCTTCTGGATGCACATCAGGCTCTTGGAAGATGCATGTCTTTAGACAGCGTACTGATATATCGGCAGAGACAGATGAATGGGATGGTACGTGTAGCCTTATATGGTATCACTGGGGTGTTAAATATGCTAATTTACAATTCTCATGAACACGCACTCATTCACGCACAGGTGGCTTTCATCATGTTTACGCAGGTCATGTACACTGTTATCTGAAGTCAGGAGTGTTTGCTGAATATGACGTGGCAAGCCTATGGTATGAAAAAAAGTAAGAGAAAGTTAAGATAGGAATCCGAAAATGTTCTTGCATGAGGCCCACTGTGGTTTACAAGCAGGCACCCCTACAATTTGGAGGGATTCACTGACCATCCAGCTACTAGTTTAGCCTCAGCGACTACACCCAGCTCTCCAGAAGTCCTGACCTCTAACGTGCAGTTACACGCCCTCCAACTCTGAACAAAACTAGGTGACTCCTGAATGTTAGCAAGCCAGCCAAAAACACCAGATGTCAAAGTAATGGAGCATTACTGGGATTAATAACTGTCATGTAATTACTGAATTTCAAATTGTAATCCCTTACACCACTCGTTACTGAAAAAAGTAAGCTATTCACACTGAAATGCATTATTAAGTAATGCGGTACTGGCCTGCACTGGTGAAGAAGAAATTTTTTTTCAGCATGAGATAATCTAAAAAAAACAGGTCTGCTTATCAGTCCAAGGCTTCATTCAAAACATCAGGAGGCTGCATTTTGTTACTAAGCTATACTTAGAATAAACACAGAGTTAAACTCCCACAGGACTTTATTCAGTTTTATGTATTTTATGCAACTGGTAAATCACCTTAAATTGCCATTGTGCTATAAATAAAATTGCCTTGCCTAAAGCACTAGAGGCTCCAATGTTCAATTCACCACACAATATGAACGAGTTGAATGGAGAAAACAACACTTAAGAGGAGTGAGGTTAAAAAAAGTAATATTTGTTCTGAGGATGCCAGAGGAAAGGCCATAAGATCAATAAAATGCTCATCATATTTCATGCTAATGTGTCCATCAGACTGTGATGTTTCTTAAACACTATTTGGCCCGATGGTTGACACTAGAGGAAAGCTCAAGGGTGTCCTCCAAAACAATAGGATTAAAACTCTAGAAAGGGAATATTGAAAGCAAATTTTTATGGAAATCCAGCCATTAGTTTGCAAGACAGCTTGTAATGGATCACACTGTTGGTCAAGGGGGGATTTAACCTGACGGTGGTGCATAAAAGATCAAGGGGTCACCAAAATCATTAGAAGTCATGCAAGAGGCGATGAATACCCACACCAAATTTAGCCAAACCAGTGGATTGATTGACATTGCCTTCCTTAGGCTGTGCTAGCACGGCAACATACACATGTCAGAGATCAGGCGTTACGTAATTAGGATACAAAAAAGGTACAAATCGATAATCAAATTACCGATACATTTAGTGAAAATAAGGATTATTAGCAGGATTACAATTTAAAATTCACTTTAAAATAAAGAACAATATACTACCATGCACACACATTACAACACGTCACGACACAAGTCTCACGCAACGGTCTCTAACGTTTGAAAAAAAATTCTTTGTAATGCTCTGCTATGTAAAGCAGAAAGAGGGAACAACATTTCATTAAAGTGCAAGTTATCGCAAGGTAGGACGGTTTGGACACTTTCCAGTTCATCAAGATTATTCTTTCTGCCGAGAGGCATCCCGGCGTGAAATGACGGTTCATAGGAAACAAGCAAACCATTTCAAATTTCTGGTCCAGCAAACATAATACAGGACAAACTGGGACATTTGCATGTAGGGTAATTTAATTTAATATATTTGGGCACTCTGCTTTTTCTTTTCTCTTGTCTTTATTTGCATTGTGGGCATTGAGGTAGAGTAATCCAAAAGTAACAGAGAGTAATCCAGTTATGTTACTTTAATATTGTGATACTTGGATGAGGTTACTGACTACATTTTAATTAGTATCTGTATTGGAATACATTTTAAAGTCACCCTCGCACCCCTGTCACAGATCAAATTGAATGTCAAAGTTAATTTTAGCAAACAAGTCTCCATTAAAATTAAATGCGTGCCAGCTGGATGTCAGCGCATCACGGAACAAATGGGCTTAAAAATTCAGATCCCAGTAGCAGTCAGAAAATATTATTTAACTAAAATCCTCCACAATACACAGGAGGAAAGCCACACACACATCCAAAAGGACTGAATCAGATGCTGTCTCGTCTCAATGCAGACAAAAAGTCTGCAGCAGGAAAAAAAAGAGACTGTCTCTTTGTTCACCGACCAAGCAAGAAATGAAGTTAACGCGTCAAAATCATCCCCAAGATGATGTCTTTGCTGCGTCTCTTTTCCTAACTGCTCTTCCAGTCGTTAGAGCTAGAGTGATAAGGATTAATGATCATGAGACAGCTGGGCCACTTTGGCAAAGGCTAGGACACTTAAAATAACAACAATTAATGCATTTAATTAATACTGTACTACAAATCGCTACAACTAAATCACGCACAATAAATCTCAACATATTAACGGCCTGGGAGAACTCTTATCTTGATTGCTGCTGGTTTCAGAGGTTAACAGATGTTTTCGGTCTGTTTCTCTGCTCTGTTCTGTGCATGGATGGGCTGTGCGAGTGAGTGCAGACTGTGCGAAGTGTACACAGTTAGCGGCTCACATTATTAGTTAAATAGACAGAAGGAATTATGCACAGAAATGTGTTGGCAGCATTATGCATATTAATGTGGGACTCTGCTTGTGGCTTGTTCTGCTGCTATGCAATTTCTAAGACGCCGAGCTCTATTGTTAACAGAGGAAACACTTTTTAGCTGTTCTGCACTAAAAGGTAAAACGAGGTCTCTAAATGTGTCCTTGGCTTTGTAACTAAGAAGAAAAATGAAGGCAGCGCTGCGGAGAGAGCTTTGCTGGAGGTCACACAGATTAAGTGTTTTCAAACGGCATACAAAAATAAACTGAACAGCATATTTTTAATTGAACTTTTACCGCTTTTGTTGCTAATTGAATGCGATGTATTATGTATGTATTATGTCTCTGTCCTTTGATATTCCATTGCAGCCCATTCAGTTAGTCGTGTCATACAGCTCTGCTCTCTCTCAGTTTGGCTCGTCATCTTCCTCTCATCTTTGCTTTTCCTCAGCCAGCAAGACGAGTTCAGCAAGGGGAAGCCTGTTGCCAGGCAACAGCCCAGAGTGTATGATTAAAACTTTGATTTCCAATCTATCACCTGAGAGACTGATGTGGCTTCTTTCCTCTGATGCTCTGTAGAGCAGCTGGGATGGACTCTCGCACAGCCGCTCCACACTTGCCAAATGAATCTTTACTGTGAAATGAAACATTTGGTTCACATGGAGTCTGCGGGCTTCCTCGTCCTCAACCAACTCGACATCGAGCTACACCTTCTGAATGTCATTTTGCACCGCGGTTCAAACTTGTGCTCACCTAACTGGGATCATTTGGGATTTTTTGGAGGAATTTGTTTCCTCCTCCTGCCTGCTGATTCTGCCACTTTTGGTCTTTTTGGCCATTGCGCCCTGACTCCAGATGAAAGTAACTCTAGTTAGGATGTAAGACAGATAAAAGGATGAACAAAGACCGCATCCATGTCTGCTTTGTTGAATGACAACGGCCACACTGATGGAGTTGTTACAACCGGGTTTCATCATCATGATTGATTCTAATCTGTCTGAGATGCTCTTATGTTCTGGGGGATGATTTGAAAGAGGAATGTAGGAGGAAGAAACAGAGTGTGTTTGTGTGTGTGAGCCTTTTCAGGGGCCCAGACGATGAGCAGTGTCAAGGCGACTTAACAGTCTGGCCCCAGGCAATATAGTGATACATGAATGACATATTTATCACTGGCAAGGGATGTCTTCATGAGAAAAAATGACAGGTGTGTGTGTGTGTGTGTGTGTGTGTGTGTATGTGCGCAACATGCACATGTTCAATATATGTGTGTGTGTGTGTGTGTGATGGCAGATTCATCTAAATGCTCCCCTCTGGCATTCATGACATCCCAATAGCTAGGAAATCGAATCTAGAGGCCAAAGATGATAAGATGGTGGCACACAGAGGCAGGGATGAGACCAAAGTGAGATGAGATGTTGAGCTAAGAGGAGAAAAAAAGGGGGGGAAGGTGAGGGGAGGTGGGATGTGACAGACATTTTGTGGCTTCAGGAGACAGGATGGAAAAAATACAGAGGCCTGAGATTGGAGTGAGGAAGGAGACACAGGGGGGCTTGACAGTGGCCACCACATTAAAAGACAAGATGAGAAAAGGGAAGTGGAGGTGTGCAGAGTTTTGACAAACGCAAGCATGTCAGAATGACAGTTGAAACACAGTGGTCGGAGGTGTTTCGTAAATTCACACCAGTGGGCAACCAGCAGGTCTGAAGAGTGAAGCCAATGTGGAAGTGTCTTAATCTTGCATTCTAACAGCCAGCAGGGGGCAACTCCTCTGGTTGCAAAAAGAAGTCTGATTGTATAGAAGTCTATGAGAAAATGACCTTACTTCTCACTTTATTTTTATTACCTCAGTAAACATTGTAAACATGAGTTTATGGTCTCAATCGCTAGTTTCAAGTCTTCTTCAATACAGCATGATGTTCATTTAGTAAATGATGGTCCCATTTAGAATAAAATAAACCATAAAGCAGTGTATGATTTAGGGCGTGGCTACCTTGTGATTGACAGGTCGCTACCACAGCGTTGTCCGGTCTGGGAGTTGTCCTTGTTTTGTTAATTGTAAAATCTTGGTTGCCTAAAAATGTCTTATTCAGCGTTCGTTTGTAATTAGCTCCACCCTCTCGTGTCACTTCTGTTTGCAAAAAAACAAGAGAGTGACGGCCAAAATCCTGAACTCAAGGCTTCAAAATGGCAGTCCATAAACCAATGGGTGATATCATGGTGACTACATCCACTTCTTATACTGTATACAGTCTATGGTTTGAATATATTGTATGTTTCTTTCTTGACCAACAGGTGGCAGCTCAAAAGCCAGGAAAAAGCTACTGTCAGTTGTGAACAGGTTGACATTTAGCAAGGTAATGTATGCAATATTGAATAAAAACAAATCAATATACATTAAAAAAAAAAGATGAAACCAGATGAAAACAAACATTTTACCCATTGTAGCTAAACTGCACATGGAACATTTTGAGCTTTCACCACACTGCACAGCTCCAGCATCAACTGCTTCATCCGACACAGAATAACATCAACCGACATACAGGAAAACACACATACAGAAATCGATATCTCAGTTTAAACCCTAATCACCACTTCCAACATGAAAGATCAGTGGTGAGGAGCCGCCTACACAGAGCAGAGTACCTTATCAATGAGGCAGAGGGTAGGAAGAGAGAGGCGTAGTAGCAGGTCTAGGGGGCACTACAAACCACGGTATGAGGAGCGAATAAATAGAATCCAGGCCTGACCTATGACCAGGACAGATACTGCAAAATCACTAGAATCATCCCAGTGAGACTCTTCAAGCCACAAGTGGTCAGCATAACCCTGGAGTGGTGTATGACAAAATGTGCAACCACTGTAAGGAACGCTACATGGGTGAAATGGCAACGACCCTGGAAAAGAGACTAAAGGAAAACTGAAAACAGCTGCTGTCCGTCGACGCTAGACCAGTAACAGCGTCGACTGGGAAGGGGTCAAAATCATCAACCAGGAGTCAGACCCCCATCCCCCGATTTAAGACTGCCTGTTATGACATGACCGAAGTTCATTAAGTATGTCATGACACCTGAACCCGCTCCAATTGCTGAAGAAGACTGTGGGATGTAGTTGAAAGCTGGATTATCTGGTTACACTACCTTTTACAAATTAAAAAAAGAAATCTAAAAAGTAAACAATAAAGAGTAAGGGAACGCGTTTTTTGTGCGCTCAAATCCATTGTTATCAATGTAGGATGTAGGAGCAACGAGCACTTATTTTTTAAGGTGCAACGGCTGCGCCCTGAGAAGGACACAGTTCAACTTTTGGAACGCTGCAGCGCACACTGCATGTCATGTGACAAGGAACTACCAATCACAGCCGGCAGATATCCTTTCTTTCATAAATATCAGTCTACGGTAAATATTGAGGAGAAGTTAATTATTTTAGTGCAGGACTACCCAGAGCTTTACTATCTGTCCCACGCACTATTTTACTTGCTTCAACCTTTCCGTCCGAGGACGTTACATCATCCGGTTGAAAACAGCCAACTTGACACGGAGAAATCAAGCAGTAATGTAACTGTGAGGGATCGACGATGCTGGAAATCCATTTATTTTTGTTTTTACTTTGTTTAGTTTAGTCAGTGAGGCTTTTACTGCTAAATTACCGCAACTTCATTATCATTGTCATTGTCAGGTTTTTGTTGCTCAGTAATGACAGGCACAACAGGAACGCAACCTCCAAAGCACCTTGGATAAATTAATGAAAGCTGCACGGATGGCGTTTTCCACACGTTTTTAAACGCGGCATGTGTTAATCAACAAACATGATTTGGTAATTTTGTGCATTTTATCAACTACAATGCATATGTACAGGGTTCCTTATTGTTTACTGATCCTCACTGATGGGTTCAATAGACTTTATTTGAGTTGTCGCAGCCTTTACATGTAACCCTTTGGCTTGTTGCACTGTGTTTCTAACCTGCAGTATCTGGTCTTCTGAGGGAACTCTTCTGTTGTAGGCTGATATCCGGTTGATTGGTCTAGCGTAGCTTTCACGCGCAGATCCTGGTATTCACCAAGCACCTCTCAGCTGGTTGCATCTGTCATCTGTGTGGAGGAAGAGATACACAGAGCAGTTGGAGACAGAAGACGAGATAGGCCTTGGGCATGTCTGTGTGGTTTCCACTCAGTGAGGCTGCTCCAGAGAGTAGGACAGGGAAACCCTCTGCACCGCAGGAAGCCGGAAGGCGTGAGGAGAGGAGTGATCAGAGGCAAAGGAAAGGCTGCAATCAGTTGTATATTAAGCGTTTTGGCATCTATCTGGGCTCTGTTTATGGAGATATACATGCATGTACACTCACAACTAGTCTACAGACAAAGTGGCATGTTCATTTATGTTATAACACTCCATTTTACCACTCTTAATCAATTGTGTGTTGATTGAAAGGTTTCTTGAACACAAGGTATAAATTAAACTTCACCTTGAGGCTAAAACCGACAAAACTTTGTCACAACTTTGTGTTCCTAGTTCAGGGACAGTGTGTGTTGTTACTATAGAAACCAAGCAGCCTTTCTCACAAAGCAGAATTACTTTGTTATCTGTGTAACTTTGCTGAATAAAAACATTTTCAAATCTGAAATAAGCTTGAATTAAAAAAAAAGAGCTGCTTTACTCAGTGTGATTTTAACTCAGTGACACTGACACAGAAAAACCCCAGAGGCCACACCAAGCTGAGTTTTGTTTACATTCTGTAAAGAAAAAGCTGTAAAATGTTTAAATGGATGAAAAGGACATTGCTGATAATTTGACCTTTATTTGCAATCAACCTACCTGTTCTCGCCAAGAAGGTTTTTCTCAGTGAATAATCTCACATCCAGCTGTGCAACACGTACGACAGCAACTTTGACTTCATTTTTAGTGCCAGACAAAATGTGCTAATGTCAGATTTACATCACTTATGTCTCCTGAATGAGTTTTTTTCTACTGGATTGTATATCAGCCTTCAACATTCAACCATTCAATGTTTTTCGTGTTTATTAATGGTACAAGTAAGGGATAATGTACAGCGAGCATGTCATTGTTGTGAAATAAACGCTGAGAACGCGATGCTGAACATTATCCCGCTTATTACACAGCTACTTACTTAATAAATCAATAATTTGACACAAAAACAGTCCGACATCAGAACTGCATCCATAGCAACGGTCTGTTATACATAGCGACGGTCTGCTGTAAAGAAATAACAGACCGTAGAACACTGTGATTGACCAATCAGAATTGAGTATTCAACATAGTGTAATAATGTTTAAGTTGCACCATGAATTTAGTGTGAAGCTTGATCTAAAAGCATGCAACTGATTTTGGTTATTGTAGGGATAACTATTGTATAAGTGGTACCTAATGAATAAATAATTCCTCAGTGCAGTGTAAAGACCCTATAGTGCTTACATTACATCCCACTGCAATATATTCCTCATCTTGTCCACGTAGCAGGCTCCCCCTTACACTCTGTAACAAGGTAGGAGTCACTGGAGCCAAAGGTAAAGTGTGTGGGTGGTTCGTTACATATGTGATGACACCTGAGCCAGCTCCATTTGCTGAAGAAGAGTGTGTTGTATGTGTTGCACAGCTGGATGTGAGATTATTTGCTGAGAACAACCTTCTTGGCGAGAACACGTAGGTTGATTGCAAATAAAGGTCAAATGGTCGGCAATATCCTTTTCAACCATTTAATCATTTTTCCAGCTTTTTCTTTACAGACTTAACAAAACTCAGCTTGGTTTGGCCTTTGGGGTTTGTCTGTGTCAGTGTCACTGAGTTATAATCACGCTGAGTAAAACAGCCCTTTTTTAACTTCAGTTTATGTTTTAGATTCAAAAAGGTTCTGGGTTTTATTCAGCAAAGTTATACAAAGTAATCCTGCTTTGTGAGACATGCTGCTTGGGTCCTATAGAAACAACACACACTGTCTCCGAACTATGAACACAAAGTGTTAAGTGACTAAGTTGTCTTAGTTTTAGCCTCAAGGTTAAGTATCATTTATACTTTGTGTTAGAGCAACACAAAAAACCTTTCAATCGACACACAATTGGTTGAATAAGAGTGATAAAATGGAGTGCTAAAACATAAATGAACTGTGTATGTGTTGTTCTTTCATCTTCGTCTGTAGGCTATTTGTGAGAGTACACTATCTTTTACATATTTAAAAAATCTAAAAAGGTAAAAAAAGAGTAAATTAACAAATGTGATTTGGTAATTTTGTGCATTTTATCAACTAGAATGCATATGTACGTGGTTTCTTATCCTGACTGATATCACACTGGGAGACACAATAATTTAGCTGTGCTGAAAACTACTATTTCCTTTGTAAGAAAACAATAGTTACTCACTGGGATTTAACCTATTGAACTTTTTAGTGTCTAACATTAGCAAACAATTTACAGCCACATTTTAACATAGACTTTGTCAGTTATTTTTATTGTGTTTATTTTAGTTGTTGCAGCCTTACTTGTAGCCCTCTGGCTTGTTGCACTGCGGTCCTAACCTGCAGTTTCTGGTTTTCTGAGGGAACACCATGGGATACACAATATGTTTAGCTATAGTGAAAACAACAACTCCTTTTGTTTAAAGCTGAAGTGGCGTATTTGGAACAAATTAAAAAAAGTTATTTTTATAAAACGGTCGTTATATCTTGACAGTAGTACATAATACAGGTAACTTGAAAAAAATCATGTGCCTCTGTGTCCTCCGGTGTCCTCCGGGTGCTCCTAATGGCATCTGCAAGATTTCACAGACCGGAGGAAAACAAGCAGTAAGAGCTGATCTGAGGTCCGCTAAATTTGCAATCAACCTACGTGTTCTCGCCAAGAGGGTTTTTCTCAGTAATTAATCTCACATTCAGCTGTGCAACACATACAGTACAACAGCAACTATGACTTTATTTCGAGTGCCAGATGACAAAACTGTCAAATTTACATCACTTAAGTCTCCTGACATGATGGATGACTTTTTTTTCTGCTGGATTGAAAATTAGCCTTCAACATTCAGCCATTAGATTATCAATGGCTGTGTCTGAAATCACTCAGTACTCACTATACAATATAGTGGACTATATAGTGAGTTTGCCATTTTGTAGTGCTGTCCGAATGTATAGTTACAATTATTATATCCTATATAGTGGACTCAAAGTATCCCACAATGCATTGTGAAAAGTGTACAACGATGGTCACTAACAGAGCACCATATACCATGATGCATTGACCTAAAGAAAAAATGGCAGACGGACGAGAGGAGAGAGAAAGAGCAGCGTGAGACAACTTTGCGGCACTAAAATAATGTATTAATGTAAGCAGAGCAGCATCACACAATAAACGGCCACAAAGTACTTTGTATTTGAAAATACGCTTATTGCCCCCATATTCCCAACGGCTGTTAATTCTTATCTTTCACAATAAAAGCCCTAGACATATGTGCTTCATCACTGCTTACCAAGGGGAACGTTAATTAAATTGACTTAGAGACAACTCAACAAAATAGCGTACTAATGTATTTATCATACACACAAATACATGTCAGTATTTATTATGCATGGTCCACCTGTAATTTTTTTGAAAAAATACAATGTTTAAGATGCACCATGAATTTAGAATGAAGCTTGATCTAAAAGCATGCAACCGATTTTGGTTATTGTAGGGATAACTATTTTATAAGTGGTACCATCTTATGAAAAAATAATTCCTCAGTGCAGTGTAAAGACAACCTGGTGCTTACATTACATCCAACTGCAATATATTCCTCATTTTGTCCGCATAGCAGGCTCCCCCTTAGACTCTGTAACAAGGTAGGAGTCACTGGAGCCAAAGGTAAAGCGTGTGGGTGGTCAGAAATACATGTATTGATCATATTATAGAATGTTTCGCTAGCTTCATCTCTGCATCAGTAATCTTTGGTTAAAAATATGTGACCCACATGTTCAACTTTACTTTATAATCCTCTCTTTTGATAGATCATATAAAGTTTTTCGTGGCTGGTTGTAAACTCAGCAACCACATCCCTTTGGGTAATGACTTTCGATCAGGTAGCTGATTGCAAAAGTGCTTTAAGTTTTTATAGATAGAGTTACTTGCTGCTGCATCTGGAAACTCCCTTCCTCAAGCCTGTGTGTCATTTTAAGCGTATCAGGCCGCAGTCATTGGCCACTAGCTTTAATTACAATATCGCAGAAGGGCGTCATGTTGCCTGACTACTGTACAGTACAATAAAAGCCTTGGAAAGCAAAGCTGTTGGCTCATCAGGTTTAAGTGTTTCGTTGGGTGCTGTGAAGTATATAGACTGAAAAGACTGATGGTTTGCAATTATTTCACGAGGAGTATAAAATACTGTATGGATTAATTTTATGCCACTGCAATTAAACTGTGACTTTTACAAGTGTCGTTAAGATTATTTCTTTACTCTGTGCATAACGGCTCTAATATGGCATTAGTTCGTATTCCTTGAGGCTTTCTTTTTTGAGGTTTAATAACAAAAAAAAACAATTAGCAAACATGGCAAGTAACAACATATGCAAATAGTAATCACGCTGGCCACAAGAGACACATCTGTGTAAGCCAGACACAGTGAGAAAGTATAATAGAGGGTTTTACCAATGTGTCTTCTAGGATCTCGGAGGGTTTTCGGTCGATCCCTGCTTGTGAAGGAAATCCACACATGCTGTTGAAGAAGATTCACAAGTAAGTCAGTAAGTAGTGTAGAAAGACAAAGAGCTAACTTTCTGCTGTGGGAACATTTCTGTCTGCCTTTGTACCTGCCCTTTTTGCACACCTACAACACCATTTAGAAAAAATAATGATGAAATGTGGCTTTACTTTTAATGCGGTGGAGTGATGGGGTGTTCACTCAAAGTTGTGTGTGGTTTGAGTGGGTGTGCTGCTGCTGCTTTATCCACTCTGGGGCTGACTGGTGGCAGAATGTGATTGAAGTGGAATGACTGATAGTTTGATTTTACAAATACCTGAGGAGCCGAACAAAGCACCGTATCCGGCGGCAGGCGTCGCACCCCTTTGGGATTGGTGTTGTTGTGTGTTCATTTGACCAGTCCCCCACGAAAGCAGCTGGCTGGGAGCTTTTTCATTACACAGAGTGTAGTTGATTGCATTTTTCTCCAGCACTCTCTGAAGTGTCTAAATGGAGCCGCTATACAGGCTACTCATCGCCTCACAGCCATCACCAGGCACTGCTACAAGTCTCCGTAAAGCCTGTCGGGGAAGCCAAGAACATAAACAAAATTTGGAACAAATCATCATCGGATCTACAAATGTATTTAAACTTTCTCTCTGCTCAAATGTCATGTGACACAATAGAAACTAGCATCCCTCAATCGTCTCTGGACTGGACTCAATCTGTCATCAACATCTAGACGCTATAGTGCCAGAACAGCAAAGAGACACATAATCACAGTTTAAAGGCAGTGGAGAAATCAGACGTCTATTGATGTGGGTTTGGCCATCTGAGAGGAGTGTAAACACATTAAACTGTCACTCTGTACGTTACTATACTTAATGGGAAATCAGCTAATCAGGTGTAATATGCATCAGAGTGCATTCACAGACAGAAAAACAAAGAATGGAGAGGCCATTTTTGCTGCATAGTTTGGTTCACTTAGTTGGAAATAAAGCTGAATGTTGAATTTGAAAATTATCTAAAACTGACCAGGAATCAGGGCTGTGTATTGGCAAGAATCTGGCGATATGATACGCATTATGATACAGGGGTTACGATTCAATATATTGTGATACTGTAAGTGAGGCAATATGTTATGGTTTTTTATATCCAATTTTAGTTTCATAGTGTAAAGAATACATCGCCATTGACTATGTATAAAATCTGAGTAAAAAAAAGTTACATTTTTTCATGCAATCAGAACAGTGGGATCTGCATTTGCATTTTTCACAGTCCCTGTAACATTCAACATCATAGCACTACTTTCAGAGGGCACATATACTGAGAGCAAATTAAATAAAGTATTGACTGAGTTAATCTTGGCATGTAAACTATTAATTAAAAACCAATAGTGTTTTTGAAAATTAATACAGTATCACAAAACATAATAAGGCGATACACAATATTTTCTTACACCCCTACCAGGAATAGAATCAAGTTATTTTCCATTCAACTTCCGCATAGGTTGACTGGTATAAAGCCAGAGGACGACCCAACACGGTGAATCTGCATACCCAGAGAACGTCTGATCTCTCTCTGGACAGAGAAGGAGCCTTGCAGTGTGTGTTCACTTTGCTTTATAGATTTATGTATGAGCACACTGTGTGCGCTACTGAAAAAAACATATATTGTGCCATAAAAAATGCATTGACGAACATGGAGAATACGTAGAAGAGCAATACGGTCATTGGGATAAAGTATGATTTTTCTGCAAAAAAAATGCAGTAAAAAAATCAATATTGTCTGCCTGAAACCATTTCTGAATGTGTGTAAATTATTTTAAACTATTTATTCATTCAATGATTATTTTAGCAATGATGCGGAGAATCATAATAGTGGACACTAACCTGAAGAAAAAAAATCAAAATCAATAATATCTATGATTTGTTGAAGACAGAATAACTTGAGAAGCTGCACAGGGTCATAAAAGGGCTTTTGTAATACCAGAGGCAAACATGTTTCTGTACATGCAAACCTTTTGCTCCCTTTTTAATCGCCCCCTGCTGCTCGTCTTTCATTACAATAACTGGAATAAGCCTTAGCTACAGGGATTTCTGGCGAAACACCTTGGATCAGCTGAATTTAATTAGCGATGTCTTAAATATCCCCTAATCTCCATAAATAAGTACATGTTTTATGGATGCCTTATTCATAATTTATCTTCCTACCAACTCCAAAGGGGGAGGGAGTACAAACGCTCAGCAATCCTCATCAAGAATTAACAATAGGCTCATCTGATCATGTTATTGACCCCACACAAAGCTGATTACTTCCCCCGGACGCTGTCTCATTTCCACTAAGTCCTGTATTGTGTGAAAAACATGGGAACTGATATGGAGCAGACATGATAGGGTCACAGGATCAAAGACTGAGAGGGAAAAAAAAGCAGGTGCCATTCAATTGTCAAGTACTGTACATTAACATGATGCTTCCTGTTTTAAATTGTGGGAACAAAAGTCACAGTTATCACAGATTTCACTGTTTACACATGAACAAATTACAGTCAGCTTAAGAAATCTGTAGCAAATAATAAAAGGGTGGAAAAAAACTAAATCCCCAGATTTTATAAAATGTAAGTGTAATTCAAGAAGTAAAAGTTATGGAAAGGGGAACTTACAAAATAAGGAATACGGCGGATGTTTTTGAGAAGAGATGGAGTCTAACAGAAGGAAAAATATAGTTACATGGGTTGGAGGTGACCTGACGTTAAGGAGGATATGTAAATGATATCACTATATATTTGCGCTCCCCCCCCTTTTTATTTTCTATTAACTTATTTGTTGATTTAATTTATTATTACTCTCATATTTTAGTATTATTATTGGGGTTTTTTTTCTTGTTATGTGTGTGTGTTTTGGTTGTTTTTTTAACTCTATTCTTTCTTTTTATCATTATTTTTATTTTCTGCATTTAATTTCAATTTTGAATGCTGAAGTTGTTTTCTCTAGTGTACTTAATGAGTTTGTCTATAACCTAATCTACTTAAAAATTGGTTTATTAGCTATTGTAATTACGAACTGTAAATTGCAATGAAAACAACCTTGAAAAAAGGGAAAAAATAAAGTATATAAAAAAAAAAAAAATTTGTAGAGGTAAGTTATGTCAGGCAGTTATATATTGGATAACTTTTTTGCTAGTCCCAAGCATAAAAGTGCTGCTAACCATTTGTTTACCTTGGTATTTTCAATGACGTTGTCAGTCTGGGTACATGTCCCTATAAATGAACATCACAGGGCTTCAGTATAACAACTGAGAGTAGTTACTGGCTAGACTGGCATTAGCTGCTAGCATTAGCACTAGCCTACTGTCCCTGTGTTGAGCGCAGCATTCAGCGCAAACGTCGTCCTCTTTAATTAGCATCGCGATGTGTGGTACCGTTCACATTTTTTACGATACCTTCCGCTGCGCATTTTGCCAAATCTTTCACTCTTGAATCAGTTTTCCAATAAAGTACAGGTTCATATTTCCCTTGCACGGCAGCTAGATTCTCGCGATATCACGCGAATGGACGAGATCAGGCGGCAGCAGCAGCAGCAGGGAGAGCGGTGACCATGGTAACCATGGTGACCATGGCGGTGACAAAAAGCTGGGGTCGAACTGCGACGTTTTCCAGCCGCCTTCAAAAAGAAAAAGTCACAAAATAGTTAGGCAACATCCTGTTACTACATACTCAACAGGTGTACTATCGTTCAACATACTTTTGAGTGAATAAACACTAGCATTCATCTTTACTATTAACGTCGTCACGGCCTGAGTGAGAGCCTCCTTGCCGGTTGGAGCAGACGTGTAACCATGGTAACCATGGTGAAAACCTCATTGTGAACAAAACGCCAGTATTTAAAATAATGTAATTTAATTTAAAATATATATTACGCCTAGCAAAGTGAAATTGTATACTTACAGTTAAATTAAAGCATTTTTGATGTTACAGAGCTGTCCGTCGACGTCCGTTATGAACGTTGTCGTCCCTACCGCATTGCATTGTGGGATATGTAGTCCGCCGTAGTGTACAGCGTTGCATACTGCATCCGGTTGCATACTCTAATATTTCACAGGAAATAGTATGCAATTAGCGTACTACTGGTTTCATACTAAGGTTTCATACATGCTAAAATATCTCACATACTGTTTTAGCGTACTAAATTGTATTTATTTATTTATTAGTTTATTTGACAGAGACAATACATTGTTACACCTGATTAAAGTGCAACCGAAGCAAGGTATATAGGACTTCTAGCCATAGCTAATTTGCAGACCTTTTCCCTGGTTAGGCTTTTAATAAAAAGAAAATACATTTTTAAAAAAATATACAGAATAGCACATCTTACATAAAATCACATAATACAACATCGTACTTTACAATCAATTTACATATGTACTGTATGTTCCCAATCAATAATCAGTGATCACAGGTTTGGTTTAGTTTCAGCCAGTGTTTCATCTTTTCATTAAATGTTTTCAGGTCAGGTTGTATTTTTATTTCCGTTGGTAGGGCGTTCCAAAAATGTGTTCCTTTTACTGAAAAAGATGACTGACCGAAGGTAGTTTTGCGCTGCGCCACTTTGCAGTTACAATTTGTTGATCCCCTAGTGGCTATTCTATTGGTATTCATTTTGGTGACATATGGACAAATACTATTTACTAACATGCTATTTAGTAAATAGCATGTTAGTATGGAATTTCAGACGCAACGGTAGTTTGACCACGTTTAGTTTTTGTTAAAACTAGACCACCCTCCATATGATTCTCATATTAACATAAAAAACAAATTGTAAATCACAGAAGCTTATTTTATACCTCAAAACCACTTCTTTTGATTCCCTCACTGCAGTAAAATGATTTTGTCACTATTCAAAGATTAGCAAGGCCACTACCATCCAACTTTAATTGCAGTGAAAACACTGAAAGATTCCAAGATTATCAAAGCAGAAACAAGGATTTTCCACCCTCCCTGACAGGCTTTATTTAGATGCACTATAGTGACAGCAGCATGTCGGTGTTACGTGATGTGCTATGCTAAGCAAAGAGTGGCATGCGTGTCTGACGAGACACTTGACTGTCACAGATAATCCGATTTGTATTATCAGTGAAATAACCTACACTCTTCTACCTAAAGAATACATTGATAGAAACAGGTAGCTTATCCTCCTGATGTAAAAATGTTCAAAAAGATAAAGATCAGCCACTTGAGATCGCCGCTATTAAAATGAGGGGGCAGAGTGCCTCTGTCGCTATGGCAACATGGCTTTGGAAACTGTCTTGTTTGCGGAGCTATTTTTCAATCCGCCGGTGAAGTGGGGCGTAGCGGTTTGTTCGGTGCCTCCCTGTCGAGTGCTTATTACCTGACTGGATGAACAGGCCCTCGCCATGTCAGAAATGTCACAAAGAGCAGGGCCTGCTGGGCCGGGGCATTGTGTGACAGCAATGAACCCATCCAAAAGTTTCCTGATGGTTTGTGATGCTCTTAACAATTTCAAGTGTGATGAAAATAAGTTAAACCATCACGCAATTTAAATCATGTAGAATAAAAACTGAGTGGTGGCTTGATGCCTTCACACTTCAACACACTTCATGTGTTGAAGTGTGAATGCTGAGATGTAGATTTTGAGGAGGGGAATGACTGAATCAAGAATATTTAAAATTGCATGACAGCATGCATGTAGGAAGAGATTCAAGATTAGTAGTTTTAATAGAGTAGTAGATTAATAGTAATTTACGCTACCTGGCTGTTATTATACCATAGACTGCATATAAGAAGTGGACGTAGTCACCGTGGTGTCACCTATTGGTTTGTGGGCTGCCGTTTTGAAGCCTCGAGTTCGGCATTTTGTCCGTCGCCATGTTAGCTTTTTATAACCAGAAGTGACACGAGGGGGTGGCGCAAACGATCGCTGAATAAGATCATTTTTAAGTGATCAAAATGTTACAATCAACGTTCATGAACTGAAAACACACTGTGAAAGGGTGAAAGTTGTAAGACGAAAAAACGGACAACTCCCAGACCGGACGACGCCGTGGTAGCAACCTGTCAATCACAAGGTAGCCACGCCCTAAAGCATACCCTGCTTTATGGTCTATTTGACTCTAAATGGGACCATCATTTACTAAATGAACATCATGCTGTATTGAAGAAGACTTGAAATTAGCGATTGAGACCATAAAGTCATGTTTTCAAATTTTTACTGAGGTAATAAATCAAGTGAGAAGTAGGGTCATTTTCTCATATACTTCTATACAATCAGACTTCTTTTTGCAACCAGAGGAGTCGCCCCCTGCTGGCTGTTAAAAAAGAATGCAAGATTAAGGCACTTCTGCATTGGCTTCACTTCTCAGAACTGGAGGTTGCCCTAATTATTAGAATAAGGGTAAAACTTAAATACTAAGTAAATATAGGGGCCTGCTACAGTATGTCTTTAAACGGCATTAATTCATATTTACAGCACAACAAGCTGTTAACGCAACACTGACACATCATCACCTTATGAAATTAAGACAAAAATATTAGCATGTACTGTATATGCCTATTTCAACAGTAAGATAAGCCACTTGGCTGTTATTATGATTATTAGCATCAGGGTAATATTTTTCATTAAAGTAGGCAACTGTGTTTATTGGTGAACTGTTGATCTTTAATTTTTGTTTTCCTTTCTTTCAGAATAATATAATTAATTTGCAAGCAAGCCTTCATCATGTCTGTCTTTCTGAACACTGTACAAGTTAGGTTTCCTTGTTGTACCTTATATACCTTAAAATAAATTAAGAAACACTCAAACAGACAAACATCCATTTCTTTTGGGATAATTGTGCACGTTAGGATCAGAAAGGTTCCATTCAATTATTTATTATAAACAGAAAGATTTTAAAGGGAGGTTTGCTGGTGTGAGGAGCAGCAAAAGCCTACAAGCGTCACCGCGGCCTAGCGGAATAGCAATGGTCGTCTTTAGCCCTAGAGTATTGCCAGTGCTCGCTTGTCCTCCTCTCACTGATGAAACATTCTGGAAGTCAACAGTCAGGTTTTAGACACGCTCATGTCTTCGGAGTCACAGAGAAACATTGTATGTTAATTTCAAAACTTGCTACAGTACATAATATCAACTTACTTCTTCTCCTCCTGTCCTCCTCTGAACACACCACAGACCTCTTTCTCTCTTCATTGGCCCTGAGATCAGAGATTATGTTGCCACGCAGCACTTCTCCATTATGAGCTGCCCTTCTTTTCAGTTCTGACCGAGCCCGGCTCTCGGTCTGGGCGCTGGTTGAAGCATGTGCGCTGTTGTGGTGGCGGCGGCGGCGGCGGCGGCGGCGGTGTTCAGACAGGTCCATCCTCCGATCAGGTCGAACATGGAGAGTTCGGTCAGTATCATGTCCGCAGGCGGATGGAACTGCAAGGCTTTTTCTCACCGCCTGTCTCTCATGACCTGACCTCTCACGGCCGTCAGGGCGTTCACCATAGGCCGTCCTCCTCTCAACCCTTGGTGAGAAGAGTCTGTGGGTCCGGCTGCTGCTGCTGGATGTGGATAGACCCGCAGCAGGGTTTCTCTGGAACCTCTTCCGGCCATCATCTGACCTTATATTATGGTCAGAGTCCGTGTGGCGATGCCCCACGTCTTCATCGTCAGCCTTCCTCTTGACCCCTGGCTTGTAACTTTGGTTCTGGCTCATTTTGGAGGGATGAGCCTGGGCCAGGGTTGTCCTCACAGCTGTGCTAGCCTGGATGCAAGTGCTACAATCCTGGCTGCTGCTGGATGTGGGCGGATCTGCACAGTTTAGTCTGTAATTTGATAAAAAAGTTAGCTCATGGAAAAGATTTGTAAAACAAAGAGACATGAAAACTGATCCAAATTCTTAAATGATGATGTGACTGATGTAGGTGAGCTTACCTGTGCCAGGATGACTTGACCCTTTTGGACGGATGAGCGGTTTCGCTCATCGTCCCATCTTCATCATCGACCTTTCTTTTCATCCCTGCCTTAACTGTACTCGTGGCCTGGGTACCAGAGCAGGGACGATGGTTGATGCGGCGGGGCTGGCTCAGGCCGCTCCTCTCAGCAGAAGGAGGAGGGAGGTTCTGCTGGACGGTATGGGCTGTCCCGGAGGAGGGCTGCTGCACAGACCCACATACAGCTTTCCCACAGTCAGAAGCCGGAGTCTTTTTCTGACAGAAGTCCATGATCTCAAAACAGGACCTTACACTGCAAGACAATGAATCATCACATCAGTAAACTTATTGTACACACAAATGCATTCAGATAAATCTTTATCTTCTGCACACGACAATAAAAGTGCAAGTGAGACATAAATGGAGAACAATAACTCATAATATGTTAAAATGATGAAATCACAGCATTGACTTACTAGGAGCTGTTACGCTTCATGTTGCACATGCTGATGAACGGATGCTCCAGAGCCTGACGGGGTGTAACCCTCTTGGCTGCATCAAGCTCGAGCATCCAATTTAGCAAGTCCACAAACGTCAGCCCGTCATTTAATTCTGCAGATTCATCTGTACATTTTTCAGGCTTCTGGATTTGAAAAAACAATAACAACAGATGTCAGCGATATCTTCAATCACCTCCAGAAGTGAATAAAAAACCCTCCTGGAGATTTTATGTATGCATATTTATTTATTTTTTACAGTGAATGATCAAAAAGAACACCTACATGCAGGAGGTCATAGAGACTGCTCAACTTCCTGCTCCTGTTCTCCATCGGCTGGATCCCCATCTCTGCCTTGAACTGTTCTGGCGTCTAAACAGACATTCAGACAGAAGCAACTATTTTACAATTTGTTAGAAATGCCACACAGACATACAGAATTAACTAGACAGATCTTCTTGGTTGTACAGTACAGAAGGTCAGCTAGATCAGAGTGGAGGTGAACTGGCACGTACCTTGAGTTTCCAGAGACTGGTTGTGGAGCTTTTGTCTTTCTGGAAAAACCAGCCAGTCTTCAATCCAAGGCTGAGCAGCTCGTCTGGCGGCTGACCCCGAGTGTCAACTATATACCTCATCTGAAGATACAACACAACATCAAGTCACACTGGGAGTCCAGGTCGAGGACTTTCACTAAGTTTTAACTGATTAGTTTCTGTAATAATTTCTATTTCTAATCGGATGATCAAACTTCTCATAGTACTTACCATATCATATTCACTCTGGCCGGGGTAGAGCAGAGTGCCGAGGTTCAGTGTAGCCGCCAGGCAGCCGAGAGACCACATATCTATGGCCTCGGTGAATGGGAGCCCCAAAATAATCTCTGGGGACCTGAGAGAGGAAAAACAACCATGATCACACACTAGCCACAATGACAATTTCCACTATTTTGACAGACATCTGTATCACTCACAACTTGGGAGTACTATGACTCCTACTACTATTGCAGTAAAACCCCTCACAGAGTGTTTATGTTCTTAGCATACCCACTTTTTCAACCACCAATGCACCGCTAACAGATCAAACATGGTTCCAGTCTACCTGAACGGACGGGTCTGGATGTACGAGCCCAGGTGGGCGTCTGACGTTTTACAGGCCAGGCCGAAGTCAATCAACTTGACCCTGTAGGGCTCCCGTACATGGTTGACCAGCATCACGTTTTCCATCTTGAGGTCTCCATGTATCATGCCGATACCCTTCAAGTGGTGGAGTGCGGTGGCGAGCTGCTGCACAATAGGTCTGATCTCCTGAGGAAGTAGAGGTTGGAAATACCTCTCCATCATGAAATCATAAAGACTTTTCTCCAGGTGCTCAAACTCGAGACAATTGTACTCTTTGTAGGTGAAAACCTGGTGCCATTGGACCAAATTGCATTTGTCCGAGTCCAGCGATTGAAGTTTTAACAGGGCGGCCACCTGGGGATACATGACAGGTGACAGACAGATTTTGTATTAGCTTGACCCACAGTAACAAACTATTGTATCTGCGGTATTTCTTCAAATACAGTTGATGGAATAGTTATACAAAGCATTGTCACACAAATGGTACAAGTCAAAGCATGACATTTCTTCTCCTACCTCTGCACACGCTGACGCAACTAAAGAGCCCCGATTCTCCATCATTTTGATGGCTACAGTCTTCCCGTCCAGCATCCTCGTGCACTTGGCAACCGTGCCGTAGGAGCCCTGCCCCAGGAGAGACTCCACGCGGTAGTGGGATGAAATGGAAGAGAGCCAGCCTCCCACGACTGCCGGGTCACCCTGGGCGGGAGGAGTGGAGGACATCGTTGAAGCCATCACAAGATGTGACACCTGCTGCTGGGAGCTCAAAGCTGAGAGGAAAGCAACAGAGGATGGATTTAGTGACAATGCAATGCTATCACAATAACATTTCAGTAACAGAAATTAAAGCTACTTACCAAGTGTGGCAGCTGATGTCACTGGGATTTCTGGGAGATTCTCCTCAAAATGTTATATATAACAAGTTGTTATTGAAGAAGTTCGGACAGATATGAGTCTGTTGAAGCTTGAAAGTTCAAGTGTGAAAGGTACAAGGCTGAGAAAATTTGCGTCTTGATGCGTCTTTACTCTCTGAGAAACTGAACTGAACTGATGACTCTGGTCATCTGGTCTTTGGGCATTCTGACAAAGTTCTACATTCTAGACATAATAATTGTAAGAATTCATAGTAATTATGTTCTATGTTTCATTCCTGTTCTACGTTGTCATTCTCAACTTGTCTTTGAAAATAAATAAAGGTTCTGATGAGCTAGACTGATACATAGTCAGTGAAGGGTCATTGGTGGATGCAACTCTCTCACAGATTTTGATGTTCAATGACATCGGATTTAATATTTTGATAAACAGTAGGCTAATACTTATAGAACATCTGCATTAAGGACTGACAGTCAACTCATTTTAGCAGCTGATTCAGATATATGCATACAGTAAATAACTTTCATGTATTGAAGGCCTCAAATTTACAACAATTATCATTTTAAGGGCCTCCAATTTATCATACTGTAGTTATGGCTCATTAACCTGAGATTTAGGGCACTGTTTAAATGATCCATAGCGCATGGATGGTCTAAAGTGCATGGTGGAAATGCATTTAGGGCGTGTCCAACTCTTTTGCTAGTTAAATGGTGCATAATCTCAGCGCAGAGTATATTGCAATGGGCAAAGGAGTTGTATTTAGTCTCTTAATTAATCATAGGTGTGTTTTTATGGAAGACGGAACCTGCTAAAATAAATAAACAAATGGCTCGATAAATACATAAATAAATATGTCATTAAATGTAACAAAAAAATAATATCAAAAGTAAATATAGCCATTAATTAATTGATAAAATGTGACAATATTATTTATTTATCTTTGTATTAATTCCCATATTCATGTACTCTGTTCTGTTAGTTCAATTGTTCTGTTTAATTTGTCCCTTTTATTTATTTTTCTGTATTTATTTTTATTTTATTTTTTATTTACTTATTTTTGCATTTATTTATTTATTTTTGCATTTATTCTTTTTTATCTATTTATATCTATTTTTAAATGTATGTATTTATTTATTAATGTATTTCGGCATTTATTTATTTATATCTGCATGAGTTTCCCTTTGCATTTTATTTATTTCCCCAAATTTATTTATTTCTGTATTCTTTCCTTTGTACATTTCTTTACACATTTCTTTTTACATTTCTTCATGCATGTGTTCCTCATTATGCAAATGAGGGAGCTGTCACTCAACATGTGTCATCATGTTGAAAATAATACAGAAATAAATAAGGGGTGAAATGTAAAGGGAAAATGGTGCATAAATAAATAAATAAATGCATAAATAAACAAATAAATAAATAAATATATATATATATATATATATATATATATATATATATATATATATATATATATATATATATATAAATAAATATAAGATAAATAAAAAATGAATGTAAAAATAAATAAATAAAACATAAATGCAAAAATAAGTAAATTGAAAAATGTATACAAATAAATAAATAAATAGAAGGGAAAATGAAACAGAATAGTAAATAATGGAATGAATACAAAGATAAATAAATAAACAAGCAAATAAAAAAAAGTATTATTATTATTAACAATAATATTATAATTAATATTATGTCAGATATGATCAATTAATTAATGGCTACATTTATTTTTAATATTACTTTTGCTACATTTAATAACATATTTATTTATTTATTGAGTAATTTATTTATGTATTTATTTTAGATTTTGGCAGGTTCCTTCCTGTATATGTTTTCGCCGTAATATTAATCAAACCAATCAGAGTGTCATCTCCCATTCCCTTTAAAAGCCAGGTCTGCCTGCACATTGCCGCATTGCTATTTGAATGGCGGATTCAGAACATTGGTGGAGTGAGTGGTTTTCTGCTGAGGGAACGGATCTGCCTGTTCACAAAGTGAAAGCGCGATGCGTGTGGTCATTGGCCGGTGGACCCTCTGCCTCCACCGTCTGCCAATGCTCTTTCCCATCAACAACTCCATTTGACTGTGTATGAGCAAATGCGCCGATAACCTATTTAATTAATTTTATAATAAAGGTGTATTCAGTGTTGTCCATTAATTCATCATTTACAAGACTTACATTGCCTTAAAGGATGATAAAGCGGTGTAACCTGTCTGTGTATTAAGCTGTAGCCTATACTGCAATTTAAATAGATTTGTTCAGCATTACCCGGCAACTTAAAATTAAAAATATAGTTGAAGATTTTAAAAATATACCAATCAAACATAGCAACATGATTGTGTATTCACAATCTGATCCAGTAAGAATGTGTTGGGTGATTTGCACTTGAAAAAGCGTAAAGGTTAAAATACAGTATAGGCCTACATTTTACATTTGAGACATTTATTTGGATTTTGGCTCAAAAGCATTTAGTGGCTTTATTTCAGCTACTTCAACAAATGTAGTAAATTGAAACACAGTCACTGAAATGCTGTCTGAAACACATCCAGACTATTGAAAAAAAATCCCTTTCAAACTACATTCTGCAGCTGCACCACGATCCTGTTCCCTCAGAAATATTAGCATATCATCTCCAATATTACAGGAATTATGTTCCATCGGTGACAGCTGACATCAACTGACAGCTGTCTGTGTGCACAGTGTTGTATATTTATACTGTATATATTAAAAAAAATATTCCTTCTCACAAAAAGAAGGACATGCAGAGGTTTTACTCTGAGATGAGAGTGACTTGATGCTGTGTCATATTTGAATGTGAGGGCAAAAAACGCTGTTCAAAGAAATGACTGACTTTAGATAGTCCTAAGTAACTAACTAATATCCAACTATAGGATACAGTAAACCTTTGATATGGACTGAATGAATGGAAGAAAATAAAGCAGCGTGTATGGCTCCGTAAGAGGCAGACACGGACAGAGAGCAACTCAGGGTCTCTCAGAGTTTAAGTTAACTATCTTCCTGGAACTGATGAGTTTCCTAAATCTCAGGGTTAACAAACGTTTACACTAATCCTGCTTTCTGAAACGGGGCCCTGATGTAACCCGACATCTCTACTTCCTCCAGTTTTCAAGTCAAACTAAAAGCTTGAAACAACTAAAATGCCTTTTAAACATCAGAGGAACTGTTTCAGAACAAGCGATCTATTTCCATGCAGTGAATGACATGAACAAGCAAATATCTGTTCAAGTTGGTCATAACACAGTTCAGTGTGAAATAACCAAAACAAAAACATCTCACTCAGCTGCCTCATCAATGGCTTCCTTACCCACTGATTCAACATTAATTACCCTGATAATTACGCAAATGTGCTAATGAATCAATTTGACAGTCACACATGGAAAGATCACTTGTTTCAAGTTGACTGAAAAGGAAGAGAGAAAGAGTGGGAGAGACAAAGGGGAAAATAAAACATAGAGGAAGAGAGAAAGAGATGGTTCTTTAGTCTGCTTCCATATTTATGCATCTCTTCCTGATGAGCCTGGGTTGTTATTATCCCATCATGCCACAGAGCCCTGACAGTTCCCTATTAGTTATTGTCCTATTGTTATGAGCCGCGGATGGTGGTAATTGGAGATTCACTGTTGATTGTTATCACGGAGCTCGGATTTTCTTTTCACTCATTCATTATTCAAGATAATGAGAAGTTTTCTTTCATTCTAAGACTCACAAGCACATTATCAGTCTGTTCTTTCCTCTGCTTTATTTCTTTATTAAACCGCCGCATTATTGGGAACATAGAGGGGGCTGAGGAGATTACTGTTATTGCTATATTTTTTTTTTTTACTAGCACACGTTGGCAGCCGGGTGATGATTGAAAATACAGACATTTAAATCAGTTGACTAAAGTAATTTAATTTGAAGAAAGGATTTTCAAAATTTAAGTTGATTATAGTGTAGCCTTATATTCTTATGGGCTCATGACAACTACAGGAATCCCAGATTAGGGAGTTTGACCTGAAGGAGGTGAGGAAAGAGCTCTCTGATATTTACATGTAATTACACTGAGTTAGCCTCCCATGGTGCGCTGACTGCAGTGACTAAGCCAGCCCCCTGCTGACAAATTCAACTGACAGAGCAAATATATACTCCCTCTCATCAGTCAATCCCTTCATCCTTGGTCCAATGTCTTCTGGGACAGCAGAGGGTGGATTTTGCCTGATATTAGCCAAGGCCTGGGCCAGCACGCTGGGGGGATTTGCGAGGGTAAACCTCTTGCTTTGATGTCTCCTCGAATATCCCGGCTTGACACAGTAAAACAAGAGAAAGCAGGAAATTGAGTGGACTGATCCAAAATAGATGCCCCTTCTGACCTTGCTATCAACAAACACAGGGAAAGTAATTAAACAAGGGTAAAAATAGAAAAAAAAAACAGATTGCAATAATGTCATATTATTTACCCAATGCAGTGTTGTTATACTCATTACAAAAAAAGGGAACACTGGTGGACTCAGGGAGGGAGACCACTCCCCTTGGCACCCCCATGTTCGAATGAAACACAGCAAAATTGCCCTCTTGGATGCCCCTATGATTGATAAAACATGATAAGTGCCCTCTACGATGCATTTCCAGTGGAGAAAACATGATATAGTGCCCTCTGTGGTGCATTTACAATGCAGAAAACATGATAAAATGTCCTCTACGGTCCCCTTCCAGTAAAGAAAACAGTATAAAGCGCCCTCTTGGATTCCCCTATGGTAGATAAAACATGATAAAGTGCGCTCTACGGTGCCCTTCCAGTGGGGAAAACAAGATAGTGTGCCCTCTACGGTGCCCTTCCAGAAGAGAAAACAAGATAAAGTGCCCTCTAGGGTGCCCTTCAAGTTAAGAAAACATGAGAGAGTGTTCTCTAGGGTACCCTTCCAGTGGAGAAAACATGATAAAGTGCCCTCTATGGTGCCCTTCCAGTGGAGAAAACATGATAAAGTGCCATCTAGGGTGCCCTTCCAGTGGAGAGAACAAGATAAAAGGTCTTCTATGGTGCCCTTCCAGTAGAGAAAACGGTATTAAGTGCCCGCTTGGATTCCCCTATGGTAGATAAAACATCATAAAGTGCCCTCTGGGGTGCCCTTCCAGTGGAGAAAACATGATGAAGTGCCCTCTCTGGTGCCCTTCCAGTGGAGAAAACATGATGAAGTGCCCTCTAGGGTGACCGTCCAGTAGAGGAAATGGCTTAAAGTGCCCTCTTGGATTCCCTTATGGTAGATAAAACATGATAAAGTGCCCTCTACATGCTAGAAAACTTTCTGTTTGTTGCCGCATGCAGCAGGTGCCCTTTTTATTTGTTTTGCCCCTGCCCCTCAGACAGCCTGAGTTCACCACTGGCAGGGAATTATACATATCGACAACATACTATATGTACTGTACAGAGATCATCAATGCAAAAGCAGCTGTTACAAAAACCGAGACATTGATATTTGTCTGTTTAAACACCGTATCAGCTCGCTAAAGGTGTAATGACTCAATCTATCATTTCTCAGACAGCCTCTCTGAGAGGAATCCAAGTAGATAATATATGTATACTACATTGAGATGGGGAGACTCAAATGATCTTTTCCATGAATTGTACAGTCTTGTTTTTTTTCCAGCACGGCGTAATAAGATGCTCTTATTATTAAAAAAAAAAAAAAAAAACAGCAACAGAGGGAACATGGCTGCCGGACACCTGGGTAATTGGAGGAAGCCGTCATCTCAGGCAAGACGGCGGAGTGTACGGCTGTCAGTGTGATGTGTCACACTCGGCGCAGTGATAAAAGTGACAAAGCTAATTGTCGCCTCACATCTCGGCGCTCAAAGGAACTCTCGAGACCTCTGAAAAGCTTTTCTCTGCCATTCCCTTTTCCTCAGAACTTCTCTCATTGATATTAAAAGGCCTGAGGGAGACATTCGGGTGGCACAGTAAGAGAAAAGCAGTAAAACCGATGTTGACGTTATACTGGCTGATATAATATGTGTGACTCAGAATTAGCGTGCTATCACATCGTCTCATGGGAGCAATGATACAGTAACTGCAAACTGATCAGAGAACTCGCCGACATTCACAGAAGCAGTGATGCACGAGAGATATCTCAGTGAGCCGTAGCAACAAGCTGAGGCTTTAATTCCCCAATCCAGGAACCTCAAGAGTGGATCCTCACCACAGCACTGCATTTGATCTTACAAATGACCTTAGATGAGGATAAACTATTACACAGTGCATTTGAGGAGAATCTGATTTTAATCTGATGGTGAGGCAATCACAGAGAGCGCCTTGAGTTCATGAGATGGCAGCATGTGTGATTTATCTGCCTGGAAATGAAATCAATAGCTTCTTTTTTGATCCGCATCGTCAGTCGGTGATAAAGTAGAGGAGCCGTTAAGTAAATACCCGGCATTGACTTGGGACACAAACACTGAGGCCATGAACATTTTTTAAAGTCCAGTCTTGAGGACGGAGGGCTAACTGGCTGCTGTGAGGGAACACTCTTTTGCAGGTCAGGGCAACTTGACAAGGTTTGATTAATCGCCGTGGGAAACCTGGTCGGGAACAGGAGTGACTAATGACCCGTGTATGGCTGTTGATTCAATTAATCAAGAAAAAGGCTCTAACCTTTCCAATACTTGGGGTGAAACACAGCCGCACACTCCCAACGCGCACATACACTCAGCATGAGTAGCTATTATAATAGTTTGTGTGATATCAAGTGCTCTGCTGGAGCCACAGAGACGTTCCAGCACAGGTTGTTTGTGTTAACATTACCACAGAAAGGACACTGCGTACAGTTACTTCATAAAAGTGATTAAATGTACCTTATATACAAAAATGACCTCTGAAGGTACAAGAAAAAAAAGCTCTTGTTTTAAGAGACAACATCAACCTCTGTATAAAAGATAAGATTAGGGCATTTTCTCCGCAGTCTATTAGTACTTCTACTTCAAAACGCTGCGAGGCATTTTCCGCTGCCATTACCAACTTTGCTGCAGTGAAAATGAGAACTGAGTGCAGTTCTGGAGGCGTGCTTTTATGTCTGTACTGTCACAATATAAATACATTAAGTGATGAAATGCAGAGAAGCCCAAACTGATTTATGGCTATATATTGAAATCAACTATGCATTATTTAGTAAGTTAACTGCTGAGATTTGGGGCTCTTAAAATCTCATTTTCTGCCTCCTGCTGTTTTGAAAACTTAACATTTTCAGAAGCTCAAACTTTGACAGCAACACTGACTCCTTACATATCGTCATGCTGAGAGCAAAAGCAAAACTACAATTATGTAGTTTGCTATTAACTTTTTACAAATATTTCTGTTTGATCTTTTCTCTAGTAGCATATATATATATATCTTACAGTCACTGTGTTAACATGCACATTAATAATTAGACTATACCAAGATGAAGGCAATATCAGATTACTGCACCTGCTGTGTAAACACTTTAACCAGGTTAGCTCATTAGAATTAAGGCTGGCATCGGAGTAATATAACCCAATTATGACTTTCATTACTTATCAATATTTCAAATTACTGTGGCATCTAATGTATCCGAGTCACTGACTGATCAGGGTGCACAGCAGTTTGTGTACATAAATGTTGCCAGCAGTGGGAGATATATGCTATTGCATTAAGTAAAAAAAAAAGAAGAACACCAACAAAGTTATTTCCTTCACTTGGTTTGGGGTGCCAATAAGATGCTTCCTGTAGGCTATACAAATAACTATGTTATGCCAGCTTGCTAATATAAGATCCATTTAGAGTGAAGAGTAAAACGGGTACAGTAACAGCGCTATTTCACAGTAGACATCTTGACTCATCACAGTATGAACAGCACAGTTACATCATACCTGCATGTTATGTACTGATAGAATGATGGTTCTGTCCCAGTAAAATATGGCAGTGTGACAGTGAGCCAGCATGCACAATACCAGGACTCTGAAACTGAAGCGGCTTGATTCAGCCATCACAGGGTGCTGCAGGGATGGAGTATTTTTGTTGGCCAACACCGGAAGATGGCATCGCACTGGTTCCCTCGACAAAAAAACAATGGTATTATTACATTGGAAAAAAATACATTGACATCCAAGACGAGGGAACTCATTTCTGAGTTTTAGGACTCATTCCTACAGCACTCTATTAAATATATCATTTACAGTTGTGACATGTCACACATGTCTTCAGTGATAAAGGCCAATGTGATAGTCAAAACATCTGACTTGACACGTCATCAAAATGTTGTTTTATAACAATTTTTAAATTACATTTTGCCAAATAACGCAGTATACTGCACCACAAATGTAGTTAAGTCAATAGGCTGCATAAAAACGTATTGTTTGGAAGTTATGCTACAGCTTGAAAGTTGATTGCTTTTTGATTGGTTTACACGTTACTAAATTTGACTAGCTAAAAAAAGTTTTAATACTGCAACCTAATTTTGTAAATCACTGGTTTGAAACTATAGTTGCTACGTAGAAAAGACTTTCCCCACAAACTTAATGATTTACAAATAAATAGTGCAACCCAATCCTGGTGAAATTGTGTCACTGTAAAGCATGTCAACACACTGAATGTGATGATCTCTCTGTCTTACTTGTGCCAGAGAACCGTCGGAGGGCAAATATTAACTCCGAGAGCCGTACGTGTGCAGGTAAACAGTCGATATGCAGAGAGAACATCTGATGGGGACCTAAAACACATACAAACGTATACTTGTACAAAGGATGCAATGCTTGTATACCATATGGAGATATACCAAACTCCAACATAACAAGTGGAAGCAGATATCTTGGCATATATGAGGAGCTGCTCCGGGAACACTGGTTATATACAATGACATTGCTTATTATTACTCCCGGAGGCCAACTGTGCATGATTAGCTAATGGATTTCAGGCAATAAACGCATGCATTCAATAAATACTCCGATGGAAAGTAGGTTTTATATTTTATTCCAAAACCTTCAAAATAAGTTTCAAGTTCAAGAAAGTAGAATAAGCTTAGACACAATGCAAAGCATCATATACAGACGGATAAAATACATTTTATATATTGCAGACAAGCCATGGTGGGTCTTACATATGTACAGTATGTATGTAAACTTTTATGTACAATCTTTTTTACATATACAAAAAGCTTTGTTTCTATTTTTCTTTGTATATATTTATATTTATATATATATATATATTTATATATATAGAGATTTTTCATATACTCCCCACTAGCATTTGTACTACAATAATGAAAAAGAAAAACATTTACATATGTCAATCCATTTTTTCTTTTTATATTACAAATGTATTTTCATAAAAATATATCTCTGTACAAAAAAAGGTTTTTTATTTCGTTAACATATTCTCTTCTTTTTAGAGACACTTCCCGCTCTATAGTTGCTCTCTGTAGTTACACACACACAGTCTGCTCAAGTCCACATTTGTCCATTTCTTTACAGGTAACCCCTTTTGGTGTACAGCGAGACATCAATGCTGGATCTTTGTCTCGTACTGTTTTGTTGTTTTGTTGAGGCGTTCAAGGGGCCATGTCGATCTCACTTAGGCGCTATGGGTTGTCATGAGTTTTAGTCTCATTTAGAGGCTAGTTGAGAGATCTACTGGGCTGACATGAAATAAGGGAAATGAAAAAAAAAAAAAAAATAACATGGGACCTTCTTATAACTTTGTTGCCATGACAAAAATACAGGAATGTAAAGTCTCTGGTAATAAAACGCATCTCTCTTTTCTGTATATTTTTGCTATATTATACTCTAAATAAACTGGACATTCTGTTTCGATCCCATGGATGACACATCATGGTAGCATAGATTTTTTTTTTTTTCAATTACTGCACACAAACAGAGGAGCAGTTGTGGGATTACAGATATATTGAACACAGTATAGATAGATAAATTCTGATGCACTCAGTGAAATGAAATACATTCAGTAGTTTTTCCAGTAATAATAACTCCAGTGATCCGGAACTACCAGTCCACTCGTATCTCCATTTATAGAATAAAATTCACCTAAGCTCTTTTCAAAATACATCTCCGTACCCTCTCCCTCCATGCTCGAGTCCACTAGACACACGGAAATGGGCTGAATAGTGGAGGCAAATTGCATGGAATGGGCCTGAAAAACACAGCATGTATTTTTTGGCTTCGTCGTAGCCGCCAATGTGCGTCGACAATGGAAGATGGGAGATTACGAATGATAGTTGATGCAGAATATGTCACACAGCATGACTGATGGATTGCTTGTTTTTTTTTTTCAAAACTTGTACACTGTGGCCTGCGTGCGTTGGAAAGTGAGAGCACTAGCTGCAGAGAGAAATAGAAAGCCTTTGGTCTGTGAGAAAACTCAAGTGAACTCACAAAGACCATAGCCGAGGTGTGTTTCATTATAGAGGAGATGGTGAGCAGGAGAGAACTCAGAGCTGTGTCTGGCTGATAACGAAAAATGAACCTCGGATGATCAGAGTTTCTGTGTTAAAATATGCAAACCAGGAAGTAGCCAAGCCGCTATCAAGTAAGAGTCTCTTCAAACTCTTATAGAACGGCTCCATCCAGAACTCACTGATCTTCATATAACTGTGCTGCACTTTCTTTGAGAACTTTCTGGACTAACCCAGGTGGGTTAAAAAAAAGAAAGTATTTCCACAGATGTAGCGCCCATTAAGTGAAATCTCCCAATTCTGCAAAATTAACAGCCTGAATTTTTTAAAAATGCCTTCTTCCACCATCAAAGCCTTTTTTTAACTAGAGGAACTAATTGGAAGCAAACTCGAGAAACAATTTACCTTAATTTTGCTTAATTCCAATGTGGTTGAATTTCAATAACTTTCTTTGGTTGAAAATGTAACTCTCAAAAACACGCACGACACAAACACTCACCCAAAGGCAAGCACGTAAAATCCAAGACATTAATCCTCGCACACCGAAATACAGCACTAATGAGCTCATTGCTGTTTTAGAAAAAGCAAAAAAAAAAGGGGCAAAAATTGATGGTTTTCTCTGACATGATCCTAACGAGCTCAGTTTTTCCCTGCAAGATCAAAAAACACAGGTGCAAAGAGCTCCCAGTTTCTTCAGTAGGTAAAGTAGGTATGTGTCTGGGTCATTCATGTTGAGATGATAACAAGGACTTGACCAAAAACCCAGAAAAAAAGAGCTCTAATTCCAAATATCTGACATAAAAACATTATAATCCCCCCAATCTTAGTAAATAAATGATGATGTCCAGAGCCACTCAAGCTGGTTCATCATATCATTGGGGTTGTACCAAGGCACTATAATGAACGTAAAGTGCTTATTGGAGACTGGAGGAAGGAGGTAAAAAACTGGCCCATTAAAACCATTTCTGAATTTCTTGAGACTGAGCCCTTTTTTGGTAAAAAACAATCATAGTTGTGTGAGCTTATGCTTCTGTATTGTTTATCCAAATCTACAGTCTAGTCAAACAGAATCATCTTGGGAGCGGGGGGCATCATTTCCTATTCCGCACAGCTAATCACATTTGTTTTGTTTAATACTCAATAAAGTGTTGGGTAAAGTGTGCTAAACGTTGCCATGGGAGGAATGAATGGAGGGGGGGGGGGGAAAGACCACTTCAATGTGGCCTTAACAGAAACTAACTGGGATGCAATGAAGCGACTCTGCATATGAAATATTTGAAGCCATTTCAGGATATAAAAAAAAAATAAAAAATGAAATGCACAATGCGAACAGCCACGTACGACCATGAGAACTGAGCAACAATGCCTTCGAGATAATGCGAGTGCAACTGCTCCTCTCCCCGTGAAATCTCCAGGGTAATTCAATCGTTTCCTTTTCCATCAATTCACGACCGGAGCAGGCGAGGGGCAATATTCTATCTGTACTGTCGAGATAAGCGAGAGCTTTAAAAGTAATAAAATTGTAAAAGCAATTACCGACCCACAGCGAAACTAATTGAAGGAACAATACAGTGATTGGTTTCAAAAGGCCTGGATTTCTGAGGGAAATGATGTACTGTAGGTGACTTCATTAAAAAAAAACCTGTTGGTACAGTATGGAGGTTGATTTTGACTGTGAAAGCCACTTTGTTGCATTTATATATATATATATATATATATATATAACGTGCCAAAACAAATCCGAGCAAGTTACATTTTCTAATTTCTATCACTGAAAAGAAAGAGTACATGGTTTTGAGTCAAACACTATATAACTGAGGTGCCTGTCCTGTCTGTGATAATGGTAAGGTGAATTCAGGATTCGATATGGGGTTCGACAATGAAGCAAGGCTAAATTAAAGCAAATTGCATGTAATGGCTCAATTTGCTGCAGTGAAATTCGAGCACTATTCACCCTACTCAGCATCCACAGGATACACAGGTACGGGGATAGTTAGTGGTAAATAGCTGAGAGGAGGTTGTTTGAAATCCAGGAGGTTTCCATCCTTCAACTCACACACACACACATTATAAGGGTCACAAAAGCATTCATGTTTTGAATGTTTGTCATTCACCAGCCACGGTAGAGTCCTGCTGTTATAACTGATGACAGTTCCCTCCTGTGTCGCACTTACAAAACCAATATTTCCGGTTCATCGCTCCCCAGTTGCCACAGATTTTGAGGAGTGTTCGCATTAGAGGCATTATTTTCTTATCATATTTATCATTTCCAATTTAGTGCATGGGAGTAATCAGTATGCCAGCAAGTCCCCTGCTGTCACATTTTCTGAGGAAGCCGTCTGTAACATTTCCATGATGAGAGAAGACAAAACAGCTACTGTTTTTCAAAAAAAAAATAATGGAGCTGTCAGAAGTTAACTTGGGAGGAAAAGATGTGAATGTAATCCAGGAGGGTGGAGGGGGGGCAACATATCACTGACTCATCCATTCTTCAGACTCGAGGAGCGCCTTCACTTGTACGTTCTGAGGGAGTTCAAACATGACCACACTTTGATCGTTGTTTTCCTAAGGCCAAGTTTAGGGAGCTCGTACTGCATCTTGATCTCGGAGAAAAATACAGTACAGTACCGCCTTCGAGCTGTGGAAACATGTGATCCGGGATTTAAAAAAAAGAAAGTCAAAAGCGGATAATTTGACATCAGACTTGGGAGTCCTTTCAAAGAAAATGTACCACGTGTTTCTCTGTAACTTGGTGCTACAGTTTTTTTTCTGATGTGTGAAAATGAAGGAGAAAAAAAAAAGAAGAGATGTGGTCCCAAGACGTTTATATATCCATGGAAATGTACTGTTGCCATCCCTACGGGTGACCCAGCCAATGTCTTTCACTCCTCAAGCGCCTCAGAGCGACAGCGGCAGGAAACTCGTAACCGATGTGAAGCAAATTGCCTCTTATTTAACATGATTTTGGTGCATCGGTTAGAGAGGTGGATTCGTCCATCCAACGCTTCCTTTTCAGTCTCTCCCAGACACAAAAACAATGTAAAGTGATTGCACATGATTCTCTACAAACAAAGAGTGAGCAGATGAAAGTTGGAACTAGAGACTGACGCTGCCTTTAGTTGTCTCAGTGGATCTATACATTGTCAGCATTTGTTCTGGGTAGCCTTTTTGTTTTATTAGTGTCCAGAGCATCCAGGTAGAGTGAAACCCAATCCTCAGAATTTCTTAAAATAAAATAAAATAAAAATACACGTGGAGAAAATTTAGCAAATAATCTGTCACGTGTTTGGTAGAATCTTTGGGGGCCAAAACAGACAGGAGATATTTTGTGTAGATTGCAGATGCCGCCACGAATGTGTGCAGAAACACACACACACACACACATGCACACGCTCTCTCTTTCGCCGACATATACACAAATTCTCTCTACAACCTCGCTAAGTGCTTTTTTTCTTTTCTTCAGCAGCCCTCGCTATACCTTTCAACCCCTGCTCTGGACACAGCTGCCTCCGCAAGCAGAATTTCATCCCTGCTTCAAAATAATAATAAAAAAAGAGGACTGAGTCAAGCTCAGAAAAGTAATGATAGGATGTGTGTCTCCAACATGGCCTCCGAAACTTACTGAATTCTTAATTCCTCCTCAGTTAGAGACTTGGGGGGCCTCCGATGAAACCTTTCAACAGCCCTCAGGAGCAGACGGTTTTGGGAAAAACAGTGTCCCCAATTACTCATCACAGAAAGCAAGCAGCGTATAAAAAGAGAACCGAAAAAAAAAGCAAATGGAAAACAGAGAGAAGAGCGACTCGAGACAGTCCAGACTGTCTCTCTTTGACGCACACAGGCCAACACGGGGCTGTCCACCACACAGAGATCTCTGTTAGCTACAGGTCAATCTCTAGACTTAAAGTTGACCATAATATTCCCTTTGGGTTTAGGCGGAGGGCGGTGAGAAAAGTCATCACAGCTTTGCTTCCAGCGTTACTCCTCAGGTGGAAGCTTTTCCTCAAAGTATGGAAAATGATCCAAGAAACCATGTAAAGTTACAAAAAGCATTTTTTGTCGTTGGCATTTGTTACAGTCGTCTTCACATGGTTTCTTTTTTTTTTTTTTTCTCGTCTCCTGCGAGCGAGAGCCTTCGCCACTGGAGATGTTATCTTGAATGTTGTTTCAGCGAATAAAATAATCTTTGTCTTGCCCTCTGCTCAAGGAACTATGGATGTCCTCTGATGGCAGGCAGGCGGAGATGTGGTGCATGTCTCCTCCTCTTACTGAATCCAGGGTGAATGCATGGATGTGAGGGGTGGATGGTAAAGGAAGGGGCGAGGAATTAAAGAATGTATACACAGAAAAAGAAAAATAAGACGGGTGGTTAAAGGGAAAGAAAAGGTAAGTGAAAGAATGGAGATAAAGATGAGGGAAATCACAGAGAAGAGAGAAGATAAAAAGCATTAATGTAATATTTTCATCAGTGTTAAAATAAAAAACAACATATTCTTCTTTTTCAATAAAGCATAAACAAACCAAATGAAATTCATTTATATGAGAGATACAGATCAAAGGAAATTCAGCAGGAAAAAAAAAAAAAAAAATCCAATTTTCTATCCTCAGAAAAGTCTGGAGGGACGGTGTGAAAGGTTTAGTTTGGATTCCAAGAATCTGTGTCTTGTTGCTTCGGCAATTTTTGATGCCTTTGGATGTGTGATTAACTCCAGCTACAGCCACAAGGTGATAACTTCATCTACTTTCAGAGGAATCCAAGGACGCCCCGGAGCTCTAAGTCCTCACTTTGTCATAAAGCCCCACATGACCTGGTGGTGTGTGTGGTTCTTACCTCTGGAGGAAGCAGCTGCTATACAGCTGTGCACACTGTGCTGACTGTGAACTCTGTCTCGTTGGCCAAGATGTCAGTGGGTTGGATGTTGCGGTCGTACATCGGGTTCTCGAACGTAGCACGTCCGTTAGTGTTCTCGTGGCCCACGTAACCGTTGAAGGGGACTTTGGGTCTTCTCCTGAAATTAAATCAATGTAATAGACAATGAGATCAGTTCACATTAGGGGTGGACACAGTATATCAAGTGTCCAGCAGAGATATGTGTCATAATATGGATTAGGGCTGCAAATAACCCATTATTGATTAATCTATTCAGGCTGTTCTCATACACCGATCACAGCTATACCTACGAAAAGAAATGCACTGTAATTCGTACATATCCCGCAAAATCAATTCATATGTAATCCACGTAATTGTGAACCAGGAAGTATAAAGAATGACAAACGCCACGTAAGGAGGAGGTCGGAATGGATGGGTCAATCAAAATACACCAGAATTTTGCCCAGGAGACGGGTGTTCATAGCCCACGTGAAACCAGAAATCAACGTTGATTTATTTGTCACGTAACTCCCGTACTTAATTTATGCCACTTCTTGTGTTATTTTAACCCGAACCACGATCTTTTCCTAAACCTAACTAAGTTGTTTTCTGTGAAGACAGATGTTTATTTAAAAAAGACTGGAGCGAGCTGTTTTCTGTGAAGACGGAAGTTTATTTTGAAAAGACTGGAGTGGAAAGTGACACAGGCGTCACTTGTTGATGGACAATAGTAGGAAAGCGCACAAAAAATTAGGAATAACTAATATGTTGATCTATTGATTATTTTTTTGATTAGTTAATGAATTGTTAAGTCTATAAAATATCTGTAAATAGTGAAAAACAACTTGATGTTGCATCTTTAAATGCTTAGTTTTGTCTGACCAACAGTAAAAAAAATCAAAAATACTGAATCTGAAATGATATAAAATAACAAAACCATCAGCATATAATCATATCACATACAAGCTGGAACAAGCAAATGCTTGTAATTTGAAGTAGATGACTTTAATGATTAATTAAATATCAATATTTTGCCAATTAACTAATTGTTTAACACTAACATGGATTCAATTATACTGATTTGCACTGATACTGCATCTTTTTTAATTGTCACATCAGCACAGTGAGAACTTTATGTGCAAACTGAGGTCACTCACTCACTAGGCATATTTACTCAAGTACTGCACTTAAGTACAACTTTGAGGTACTTCTACTTTACTTGAGTGTTTCCATTTTCTGCTACTTTATAATTCTACTGCACTACATCTCAGAGGGAAATATTGTGCTTTTTACTGCACTACATTTACCAACAGCTATAGATTTATAATTTGTATAAATAATCTGAATCAATTTATAAATGATGATGTATCATTGTATATTAAACTGCCCAGCATTTAAGTATTTTAAATTTGCCACACCATAACTAGTTGCAATATTAATGCGATGTAAACAGTAATGCATCAGTAATTATAATCCAATAACATAATATATATTTTTCTGACTAGGGCCATTCTGCATACCAATAAGTACTTTTTCTAGAAATGCACTCATTCAGTTAAGGGACAGTGTGTGAGAATACTGTCGCTGTTATGAACCACTTAGTTTTCTAGGCAGGGACGGGAGTTTTCTCTGTCATATCACAGATGATGACTTTCTCCTTTTGAGGTCAACATAAGCATCAGCGGATTAAAAAAATCCATATCAGGTTAATGCATTTTGAAGGGTGAATGCAAATGTATCTTTTAAGAGAAATCGAGCCAGATTATTTTCAGACATCTAACTTTGCAGAGGTAAATTAAACCTTGACTAAAAAATGCTTTCTTGTAAACATCAGTATGTTGCATGCAGATGAAGAGCATTGTGCAAATATATATCTACGGTGTGAACCTTACCTGTGTTTGTAGAGGTACAGAGCGAAGCCTGCGATGATCATGGCTATAAAAGGCACTAGGATGGCTGCCGCCACTGAGCTGCTGTTGGACGCAAAGTTGTAGCCCGGGTTGTCTCCCCTGGGATCTAAACTCTCTGGAGGAAACAGATAAGACATCGAACCCTTGCTTTAGTTTCACTTCAGTACAATACCACTTCAGCAGCAGACACTGTAATTAAATCCCATAAATAACACAATTAAAAAGAAACACAAGGGAAATTATCCTCCTCACTTCCTGCCAAGAAGTCGTGATAAAGGTTTAAGGCAAATAAACAGAAACAGTGAAATTAAATGAATTGTAAAGGCTGAGGAGGGCTACCAGGAAGCCTCCACTTATATATAATTGACTGAGCAGACAAGTGACTTTTTAAAGTCTATTACTATGCTTTATTTTCATTTTTTGCCCCCCCTGGGAACGTCAAATTCCATTATCCTAACAATGACTCTTAATTACTGACATCAAAGGCCGACAGCCATTAAGTCATTTCAGATTCACTCTCTAATTTACGGAGGTGAGCGTGTGTCTGCGACAGCGACAGCGGAGGAGTGACAGCCCACCTGTTTGCCGCAGAATGGCAAAAAAAAAATATGCTGCAATAAAGGACGAGTGACAAACAAGAAGGAATTCAATTAGTGGGTTCTGCGGTGTTTGCCAATCAACCCCATGCTGCATGAGCGCGAGCACACAAACAGACTCACGCAAGCAAACCGCACTCGCAGTTACACCACCGCTGAGTTAAAACAAAACAGGAAAATCTCGACAAATTGAGTAGGATTGTTTCCAAGACGCCCAACCCTCACACCCCCCCATCCACTTTTCTCATACACACTTAAACACACATACACATGAATGCCCTGGCACCAGCCCCAGCCCTCTGTATTAATAAAGAGCTGTTTGCTCAATCAGTGTGCTGCGGTGGGGATGGGGGGATGGCGGGGTTTAGAGGGCTCTGCACCTGCTGTTCAAGCACCTCTCTCATTACAGCAGATTTTCACATCCACTCTCACTATGTTCACACAACTTCCACCGTGCACACACACACACTTAATCTGTGTTAACACCAATTCCAAATTGGTCAACTCCATATCGGATCTATTTCTGTGCCTATACACTTCTAATCTTCAGTCATGCCATGCAGCCAATATGGACACCAGGCTGTCAAAACTACATGACAAATGACGTAAAGGGAGAACTCATGAGTACATATTCAATCTAATGTATATCAGATTACCCTGCAATCGTATGTGTCCACTCAGGAGTGAGATGAAGTCCAACCTTTTGGGGTTTCATAGAAAAACTTGAACTTGATGATGAAGATGGAGAAGAGATGATGTCTCTCGGTACACCGTGGCATTTTTAGCTGATTTGCAGCTAATGTTTTACATAGATCAGTTAATATGTTTGCTCTGTTCAAACATACCATGGGTGTTTTTAACTGGATTGTAACAGTGGGTGGCAGCAGTAAAAACCAATGTTGTAAACTGGCAAAAAATCTAATAAGAAGAATAAGAAGCAAATTCCCCAGCCTCTAACACTTAAAGGGTAAGTTTGGTATTTTTCAACCTAGACCCTATTTTCCCACGTTATTTGTGTCTAAGTGACTAATAGGGACAATTTTTTGAAATTGGTCCAGTATTGAGGGATAATGCTGTAACTGGCCACCACGAAACAATTGCGAGGGTAAGTGAGCGGCGTCAGTGGAATGTTATGTTCACTAAAAGTGCTTGTTTTTTGCCGCTGACAAGCTCTGATTGTTATTCTGTCCTTTCGCTTGATGTGGTCTGCTTGTTATTGTGTCCAAGTCCTGCTCAAGAAGAAGTCTCGTTATAAAATCTGAATATTGGGCAGCAACAGGTCCCATCTTTACAGCGTTTTCCCTATGTGGGCATATACATATATATATAGGGTCACAGCACCTACAGGAACACCACCTGTCTCCGGAGCCTTGAGGCCTTGCAGCAGCTGGTTCTGCCTCTTGTCCTCCTCTCTTTCTCCCCTCGTCCCCTCTTCAATTTGTAGGAGCTCTTCGTCCGTATACTCTGGCTCAAATAAATACGGGCGGCCATCGAATTCAAAGACCTCATCCACATTGTCGAAATCATCTAAATATAATGAGTCGAAATTGAAAATCTTTTAGATAACACTAAGCTACGTCTTCTGTACTCCAACACAACAAAGTATGCCTGGCTGGCACTCGCGTTTCCCACCATGGACGTATTCCACTATTCCACCGTTGTCTTCCGGCAAAAAAGTCACCTCGCAAGATTTCAGAACGAGACTTTTCCTTGAGCGAGACTCTTCCTTTGATTATTCTTATGCTTTAGTTGAGGAAGCGAGACTCTTTCCATAATGTCAGACACTTATAATAACAATCAGAGCATGTCATGGCAAAAAAAAAAAAAGCACTATTAGGGGACGTAAATGACGGTGCCAGCTTGCCCCAATAGGATTACATTACAGCCCGTGAGCAGTTGCCGTCTGCAGCGCTCTCCCTCAATACTGGACCAATTTCAGAAATCGTGGTCCCTATTAGTCAGTTAGACACAAAAACATGGGAACATGTTGAACAACACAGAAGTTACCCTTTAAGTATGTGTTTTTTTTACAAATGCACATCGACATGCAGTAGGTAGATAGAACCTCACATATTCTATATATCAAATATTTTTCCTCCATGTGTGCCTTATTTAGTTCATACAGAAGAGCGGGGAGTGTTTGCAGCTGCAGGTGAATCAAACCATGAAGATGAAAAAAAAAAAATCTCACACACACGTAAGTGCTTGACTGCGGAAGGCATTCAGATCCATTGAGTCTGTATGGAAGTGTTTGCCGTATAAAAGCTGTAGCGAGGAGGAGGATCATATGGGTGGGATTTCTAGGTCACAAACATGAAGCAGAATATTTCGATAACTGCAGCCTTTTGAGAAAAAAAAAAATGCTCCATCTGTGACAGCAACGCTGAAGTCGCTGAAGGAACCAAAGAATGACACACAGCAAAGAATGGATGATATTTACTGAATCAAAACTGGAAGATGTGGGGTTACTTGATATGGCAAAGACTCCACAGGCATCAACATGCAACCCACAGACTCCTGAAGAAAAGGCTTTCTGTAGCTGTGTTCTGTGTGTGTGTGGATGTCAGTTTTGGACTATTAATCATGTTTTTGAACCGCGTTTGCCTCTTTATGCTGGATTCATTCTCCAAAAGTGTTTGTAAACGTAAATAAATGATAAATCCAACACAGAAAATGACATGTTGTGAAAGCACTTGCAGCTAAGCTTAATGATGCTAGACACATTTTAAGTGAAAGATTTCTGAGATAGAAATCCAGACAGGGGAGGGGAAAAAAAACAAAACACAGACATTCAGTCTTCCCCCAGGAGACAGCTTGGTCACAGTGGTTTCTATAACCAAGTGGACAGCTCACTCACCCAGTCTCTGGAGACCAAATTGGCCAAAGCCTTTTCCTCTGACAAATCCCTGGTACACAAAGGAGTTGGATGAAGAGATGTAGGACACCTAGGGAGGGAGAGAAAATGGGAGACAGACACTTTATGTGTCACATCCAGGCTTTACAAAGGAGAGTCTCATCAAAGTGTCAGCAGCTGGTGCACGCGGAAAATGAAATATCATGTCAAAGGAGTTGAGAGGCGCTCTTATAGCTGACATTTAATATGACGTTTTTCTGCTCAAGAGCACAAACATAAACACACTCGGCCGCGCCGCTAAGACACACGAGCGTGTAACACGAGAGGAACGCTCCACTTGTATAAAAACCCACACAGTGGCACACACACACACACACACACATATATATAGTGTGACCTGCTTTTTTAATTATATCTGGAGTGGGTGTGCATTAGAGGTGCCTGCGGTTGGGGGATAATACGGGAGCAAGGAGTGGAGGGGGGTCTGTCGAGTCCTGATTACCAGGCAATGATTTAACTGACATTTTAATTAAAGAGAAAACTCTTGGTGGGCCCTCCATCTCCCGAGAGTGACAAGGTTAGTGTGTACGTGTGCCTGTGCATATTTCACAATAAAGGTGTATGTGTGTGTGTGTGTTTGTGTGATGAACATTTTTGCAGTTACAAAGAGAGGTGCTGTATTGACCCTGGACTTGCACTTACATGTCCGTCTAGCGCCCAGTTGTCTATTTTGAACTTGTTGACAAAGATCTCCACCGGGCCTCTGATCTGGTGGACCTGTAGCAGTAGCTGGGCTTCCTCCTTCTTATATGTACCTACAAGAAAAAAACATGTTAACAGTTAGCCACACTTTGACCAACTCAGAAGAATTATGTGATATATCTACACACGTGCAGGAATTAAAAAAAACTAAAGCCGGGTTTCCACTAGGAAGTTCCGGGTAATTTTAGTTCAGGAACTACTTTTCAAGGAAAAAGGTTCCTTCAGCTCAATGGTGTCTGCGTTTACTGGTAAGATTAGGCAAAATTAGTCCTCTGACATATGAAAGAGCAACATAACATGACATGAGACGAGGGCTGCAGTTCAGTGTGTCCGTCTGTTTCATCTAAAAATCACGTTGAAAAAAATAAATAAATGTGTTTTTGTCTCGCTGCGATGACATTTACTGCTGCATAGTATTTACTGATGAGATGCAGAGGAGAAAAAATTAAACTAAGAGTGTCTGTCTCCACAGTAAATCATCTGTTGTGCGATTGCTGATTATTTATTTGTGCTTTCGAACGCAACCGCCGTGAAACAATCAGAAAATAACTTTTTATACTCTCAATCACGGCACCATTGTCTCCCTTTTCTACCGCTCGCCCTCTCGGCTCGCTCTTGTGATCTCTCTCGCTTTTTTAAAAATAAGTCGGGACTCAGGAAGCCGACAGCAAAGCCTAACTTTGCTTTTAATGTTGTCAAACAAAGAGAAATGCTCTCCACTCATCCTAAAATGGTCCTAAATCAATACTAGAGTTCTTCCTTGTTTTATGAATGAAGCGGTACACAAGTTGAAGCTTGTTGAAACAGCGTTCCTGTGTGTGTGTGTTTTACCAATCAGCGGCGGTCATCCCTGCAAACCCCACCCTGAAATTTCATGTACTTTCAGAAAGTAATAAAGTAAGTAAAATGTCCCCGGAACTTAATTTAGACCCTGGTCCCTGGGATCGAAATGCATTGAGTTACTCAAAAGGTTCTTAGTTTTGGGGCTTAAATCTGATTCATCCTCCAATCATAGCATCACATTACTGTTTCCTCAGTGTCTAGCAGCCCCACTTTGTCATCCATGACAGAAAGTCTCACTGCAGTCTCACATATACATATAACTTTAGTAGCAATGTGATCGTCAAAATTTCAGCACACACCGTGAACATCTAGAATGTGTTCATTTATTAGTTAAGTCGTACATAATAAAAAAAATCTGTGAGCAAACATTGCATTTCACATTGTGGCTTCCTCATGTTTGTTAACTTCAGTAGCACTTTGCTAGTGAGAGAGGACAAATAAAGACTTTGATTTGCAACATGACGTTTGGTCAGTGACTGGAATAAACCTTTCATTTTCCAAAACATGAAAGGTTAATGCGTGATGCTAAGTCCCCAAAACTATATGCTTAATGTATCTGCAGAACCATCTAAGAACACTGAAGCCCTTTACAAGAAGGGCCAGAGTTGTCTCTATTTACTGTGGAGGCTGAGGTCCTTCAACATCTGCTGGACAAAGAGGATGTTTTATGACTCAGTGGTGGTCAGCGCTATCCTGTTTGCTGTTGTGTGCTGGGGGGTAGCAGGTTGAGGGCAGCTGACGCTAACAGACTCAACAAACTGATCCCCAAGGCCAGTGACATTGTGTGGGTGGAGCTGGGCTCCCTGACGGTGGTGTCAGAGAGGAGGACGCTGTACAAGCTACATGTCATCTTGGACAGAGATGCACCACAGAGTGCCACAGGAAGTAATTCCAGCCTGTGGCCAGTCAGACACTCTGAGTCAATAGTTACTTACTTAACTTAACTGTACAATAATCTGTGCAATGATTCAACTGTGCAATACTCTGGCATTGATACTATATTTATACTGTACATTTCAAGAAATATTCTTATTTAATTCCTATTTATACTATTCTTGCATTTATATTTAACACACTTAATAGATCACACTTCTCAGCATTTTTAGTTATTTAAGCTGTGGTTATATATTGTATGTATGTGATTCACATATTTGTACACATTACTTATATTTCTTATTTTTATTATGTATTTACTCTACATCTATTGTGTTATATATTGTATCATTGTGTACATAATTTACATTTTAGATACTCATTTATTTCTATTTTTGTTATATTTATGTATGCTTATACATAAGAGCAACTGTAACGTCTTAATTTTCCCCAAGGGATCAATAAAGTACTTCTGGTTCTGATCTCATTTAACTTATTTATTTACTTAATGAAGCAACATGTCACCCAGCAACATTGTGGCTGACTGGCTAGCTCTATGGCAGAGAGGACTAAGATATATCAGGCTTTGGCTACATAGGCAATACTTATTAGTAAGATCCATTCATTGTTGGTTTTGGTCTTTCCATTCACATTTAGACAGCCACAGTGTATCATGAAACGTTTTTTAAAACATAACATTTGTATTTTTTTTTTACTTTTATTTATACTTTTATAAAAAAGGCTGGATTGTTTATCTGAAACCATTGTTGCATTCATAAAATATAAGTTTAGTGTAAAGTTTCGCATTGAATGACTCCACAACCAATGCATGCGATTTGTATATTGTGCAAAAACAACTATGATCTATAAGTCTGAATCAGCAACATCACTTTCACTGGAGAGTGCGGCAATTAGTAGCAGTAAAAATATTTTTTAACTACACTGTGATGAAGATTGATAGCGTCCAGGTACAGGGGGGTGAAGTGTCCAAGCCGTTACAGATGCAAATTTGAGCCTTAATGATCACAGCTGCATGGTGATTATGCCACGGGGAAAAAAAATAAAACGTCTGCTGTTCAGTTACAGCAGCAATGATCTACTCCATGCAGGGACTACACTGTTTTCGTGCTCCTTGTCTTCACTGGAATTTTATCTGACATTGTCTGTTTGGATAAAACCCGACAGAGTGAGAATGAAGTCATGTGTGTATGTGTGAGAGGTTTATTTTTTTTGAAGGTGTTGACACTAAGTGACTTCTATACTTTTGGTGTACCTACCAGCCAGTTTGAGTTCCACTCCGCTGTGGTCGATTAGTGTCCCGTTGACCCGGTTGCTAAAGGGTTCAAAGGCAGTGATGCTGAGCATGGCCGGCTGCTTCTTCCCCAGGTACTCATAGGATCCCCTCCACAGAGAGTTCTTAGCGAATACGCCACCAGGGACTGAAAGAGGGAAGGGGAGGAGAGAGAGAGGAGGAAAAGAAAGGTTTTATCAAGTTCCATGTGCCAGGTTACTTTAATGGTTAGTCTAAAGCAAAATTAACCCTCTGAGATCCACAATAGACCTGTTTTTGTCATTTTTTTTAGGTGGGTACTGGGGGTCTTTAGAGGGAGATAGCAGGTCAACGGTAGATGTCACATAGAAGTGGTGTACATCATCTGAAAACTGCGGAACCTGAAGATTAATTTGAGATGCAGCTCTGTGTGTCAAGTTGTTCTAATCATGAATCAGAAATAAACATGAACTAATTAATACATTAAAATTAATTGTGAAATGGTGTCACTACAATGAAATGGCTACTATGGGGGCTAACATCGTCACGCATGAATACAACTGGGCTCATTGGATCCACAATAATCTCAGCTTTCCAGTCCTACCCAATTTATGCAATTCCAAGACTGTTTAGGGACTCCAGACCCATTTTCAGTGACATATCTTGAGGTCAGAGGTCAAGGCACCCCTGTGAAAATGGCCATGCCAGTTTTTTCCACTCCGAAATTTAGCTTAACTTTGTTATTTAGCCTCCTTCCCGACAAACTAACATATCATGGATTCCTTAGGTTTTTAATTTCATAAGATATCAGTACCTTCACTGTAGCTCTAAAACTGAGCCTGAACAGCCTCTGAAAGAGAGTGAAGTTGGTCGGGATTCCGCGGGTCTCAGAGGGTACTAATTTTTATTTACAACATCTTCAGATTCCCACTGAGAACCACAGACAATCCAAATACAGACAATATTTTAAACAAATATTAGTTAAAACATATTACAACATAAGAAGGACCTTGTTATTACCTGGTAATTTGGAGGGTGGCTCCTGCACTGTCCCCACTGGGCTCTTACCACTTGGGCGATTATCAGCTGAAGAGGATAACACAACAGAATTAACTCAAAAAACATTATTTACAAGTTTATCATGTGAACAGGTGCAGTGTTTGCCTCAGGAAGTGAGAATAGAAAGATAACAATTTCCTCTTTAAACAGCCCGGAGGTAATTGCGGTAGGAGGATGTCACCATCAGCACTTCCTGTCTACCTCCACGACTAATAACCCGCGTGATGGACAGAGTGAGGTCTGCCCGCGACAGGACTCGACAGAGCGGCCCCGGTTGTCCCTGTGGGGCTTTTGCTAAGTCAGAGACACAGTTTCACAGCTTCAAGGGAAGCACTTTAATAATGCCTTACTGCTCACACGGGGCCGCGGAACTACACCGCAGTAGTAAACATACACCCACACAGGCAAACAGAGCGGGGAAGGGCTTTACACGCAACTACAAACAAAAGACAGGTATACTGATGGTAGTTTATGAGCACAAACATCACCTTGGATAAACGTATCCAGACACAAACAAACACACACTCCCACAGCCTTGTACTTTATTAGCTGCCAGTCTTTTGAGCTTCCCTTCCATCACGGCGCCCACAGGCCCTGTTAATATCCTGAATGTGCTAAGGCCAGTTCTCTTTCTTTCCTTCACTCTTAATGGCACAGCCTTAAAAAAAAAACATCACCCTCTATATTTCAGCAACGGCTTGGCATGGAATCCATCACACGGATGTCTCCCTCTTCCAGTACGTCGTTCTCTTTAAGCTATTAGCATTCGTCTACCCTCGATAATTGTGTGTCGATGACTCCATTTTTTTCCCTATATGTATTTAGGGCCGATGCTCGGGGGTGTCTTAATGGCAGTCTATTTGTCTGCTACACCTTGTTAACACTGCCTCGCCATTTGTAAGAGGTACTTCTGCTAACCTAATCAATGGGGTGCATTGGCCTAATCAGATTCTGCGCCCTTGTTAATGTTTCAAAGCTTGCGAGTCTGTGTGTGTGTGTGAGTGTGTGGATGTGTAAATCCATGCGGTGCACCTTGTGTGATGGATGGGCCGTCCAACCCTGGCATGTGTCTGAGAATAAGCAAGTGGTAACACAGCTATTCATCAGCATTAGCTGAATTTCCCAATTCTCCAAACCTGAGTCACCACTGAATCCTGCGTGAGTACAGCGGTTTCAATATGAGGCCGCTAATGGAAACTGCACATTACGAATATGAGGTGAAGGGTTTGAAGTGTTTAATACATCTGTGTGGGGAAAGTGGGTGGCTGTGTGCAAACATGTGTAGTCCCATGAGGTTTTGGTGAATCTATCTATGTGCGTGTTTATTTGTTTATGCCCATGTGTAAAAAAGGTCAGATGACGACCAATGTGTTGGCATTCGCTCTAGTCTTGTAAGTAATACTGTTAAAATTTTGCAGCAGCAAAAGCAGAAGAGGGTGCATGTGTGTGCGTATTAGGGCTGGACCCGAATATTCGACTATTCGGTTATTTGTTCGTTGTGGAGGCGATACATTTTTTTAACCCCTTGGAATTACAAACATGCATAAAACACACCAAACCTTAATTTAACTTTGCGAGTTAAAACCTAAATTCTTATTCGTATGCTTAACAAATAATACTACAAACAACAATACTGTAGAATAAGAGAATCCTTAAAAAATGATTAATTAAAACCAGGGTCTATTTTTTCACAAGAATAGGGTGTGTCCCTCAGGTTTAGTAGTAGTAGCGCCATGCTTGTGAGTGTTTTTTTTTCTTCTCTCCGCTATGGCTCCGGTCCCAAACAAAATGAAACATGATACATCGCTGGCATGCCGTTGCATCATTGTGCGTGCGTAACTGTTGGAAAGCATCAATACAGAGGAATCAATAGTCACAAAGGCATGCGATGCCAAGGAATCGGACAACTAGGATTCTCTATTCCCATCCCTAGCGTTTTTGCCTGTCTGCCAAAGTGGCGGATGGCCTGATGATTTTATCTGCAACTACCAAGAATTTGCCCACATTTGAATGGTGGCGGGTGCTAATTTCAGACCCTGATTAAAACGAGAGACACGTGTTGCGGGCGCTATGCCTCCCATTTCAGGCAAGAACAGAGAAATGTTTGGCTGAGTCCTTCCCGAGTCATGTCATTGCGACGAGCCAAGAGCCCTCGTCGTCGTCGCTTATGTTGGAGCACAAGACATGTGAAGCCCGAGACGAAAAGGCAGAGAAGAAGCATCTGCAGGCTGCATTACGCACGGGCTTACAGCCGGTGTGACAGAGGAATTGTGCTGCTTTAATGAGGAGTCCATGCTGCCTAACCAAGAGGTTAAGGTGCTCTACCCGGCCGAGGCATCCAATATTCACTGTTGATTGCTACCGAAGCTCCAGAGCCCAAAAACCTATAACCGGGAACCCCTAATACATGTCTTTGCATATTTGAAATCAAGTATTTCTGCATGTCCCCTTATGGATGTAATGTAACCATGTTTTTTACCTGCACAAAGAGGTTGTTTCCCTGTCCAGCTCCCGTCGGATCTGCAGGTCCTGTGCTCTGATCCTCCGGCCAAGTAGAAGCCAGGCTGACACGTATAGATCAGCGTGTAGCCAAGGGATGGCAGTTCAATGGCTCTCACATCAGCCTGGGCTGGCAGCTCTGGTTGGCTGCAGTGGTGGGCTGGAGAAAAAGAGAGGGAGAGAAGGATTAAAGAAAACAGGTTAAAGTTGGAGCGAGGAGATGAACAGGGAGAGGGATCAGAGGAGCAACAGATAAGAATGAAAAAAATATGGTGGAAGAGAAAAAGAGAGCCAAGGCGGAGGTTTGGGGTCAAGGAAGAATATGTGGGATATGTAGGCGTCAGATTTTGAGCAATGGAAACTTATGCTCAAGGTCAAGTTTTCCACTTAACAATAGATGTGCTTTTACAATATGAGCAGACTGTGTACTTACCAATGCACTCAGGTTGAAAACCACTCCAAGTGAGGATGGGCAGACAAGTGCGAGAAATGGAGCCCTGAAGTAAGTAGCCCTTTCTACAGTTGAAGAACACAGTGCTGCTGATCTGTAAGAGGATACAGAATGAGAATGTGAGGATGAGGATATTGTGCATAACAGCAAGCAGATGCTGTACAAAGAAGAGACAGTGTATATTAAAACTGTTCAAATCAAATGTTTTGGGTTTAGTATTTGTTATTTAAAATTAAAATGTATATATTAACTTAGTTTCTATCATTGTATCATCATGAGGTTTGCGTAACAACACAGCAGATGGCATCCTCCTTAAACTCTGTATAGAGCTGAAACAATTAGTCAATTAGTTGATATACAGAAAAACAATCTGCAACTATTTCTACCAGTTTTCAGATAAAAAATAGTGAAAACATTGTCTGGTAGGATTTTATTCTTTACTTCTATTTCATTGTAAATGGAATATCTTTTGGTTTGGGATTTTTGGTCGAAGAAGACAAGACATTTTAAGACATCATCTTGGTTGTGATGGGCATTTTTTTCACTATCCTTTTTGCCATGTCATACACTAACAGATTATTGATTAATAAAATAATAAAAAAATAGGTTGCAGCCCTACTTAATAATAAATGATCAGGGAAAATAAATAATGCTGATGACCACTGACTGTGTCATATTTTGTACTATGTAAAGAATCATGTTACTTTCTCATAATATCAATATTGAGGTGGTTATTGAAGTACACACTGTGGCAACATGTTAGATACAATAATTTTGGTGAATTTTTAATGGGAAACATATTCAATAACTTCAGTATTATACAGTGTAGTACCACCAAAATTACTTCACACATCAATGATCTCCTCATGGTTGTACTACAACATTTAGTTTGGAAAAAATATTATTTTGCATAATTCTTTTGAATTTTTAATGGGAAAACATATTCAATAACTTCAGTATTATGCAGTGTAGTACCACCAAAATCTCTTCACACAACAATGGTCTCTTCCTGATTATACTTATTAAACTAATTAAGACATTTTGGTGGCACTACACTTTATAAAAGTGAACTTATTGAATATCTTTCCCATTAAAAATTCACCAATATTATGCAAAAGCATATTTTTCCAAACTAAGTGTTGTAGTACAACTATGAGGAGACCATTGATGTTTGAAGTAATTTTGGTGGTACTACACTGTATAATACTGAAGTTATTGAATATTTTTATCTTTTTGGCGTTGCACTTTGTAGACGGTCCCTGACCACTCGTCGCATAGAGACCAACGTTATGTGTTACTATGTGTTGATTAAAATGAGGTTGTAGCTCGTTGTCTACCTTACTACGGTTAGAAAGAGCCGTTGTTTGTGTTTTAACAACCTTTTAGTTATGAGTTATTGATCCAGGAAGTTTGAATCTGTCATTGTCTTTCCAACTTTACCGAAGTACATCATCTAGGGGGGCTCTGTACATCAGCAATGTGTGGACAGTCAGGAATGATTGAACGAAGTGCTCTATGAAGTAACTCGAGGGAACGAGATACCTAACTCGAGGGAACGAGTTACTAACTTGAGGGAATGAGTTAATACAAATGTTCTCCTAGGGTCTAGGGGGGCTCCGAAGATTGCAGTACATAGATTTAAAAAAAAAAAAAATATATATATCCTTCCTGAATGAAAGGTTACAAGATTCAATACAATGAATACATGAATTCCCTGTGTGACTTCGTATCCACACCTGGTAGCCTTGGCTGTTGTTCTGATTTCCAAACAGAGGAGTGCCAGGGTCCCCACAGGTAGTGTGAGTGGGATCTGAAACACACAAACACAGCAATCCTGTGATAACGACTGTCATGTTGGAGCAGGTCCCATCTAATATACGCCACCCACGACATACAGATATATCACCTCAGAGACATTGTATGGGGGATTACATTTTTCACATATCTGGTGTGAAATAGTGACTGTAGGAGTGAAGATCATACATTACTGTATGCAGACATCTATGCACACAGACGTACACCAAGACTCGCATACACAAATCCTACAAAATCTTTTATCAGTGATCTTATTACACTTTTTATCCCTGCTCAGAGCATCTTATTTAAACGCATTTAACCAGGAAAAGCCTCATTGAGATTAAAAATCTCCTTTACTTCCTGGCCAAACTGTCAGGTCTCATCAATCCACACACCGTGTTAATCAGTTAACAACATTGTTTTAAATGTATTTATTTAACCAGGACATGTTCCATTGAGATTAAGAATCTCTGTTTTTCAAAGGAGACCTGGCCAAGACAGGCAGCAGCATAAATAAAAAACACATACAGTCGTTATAGACAAAAAAACACCAAAGACAAAGAGACAAAAATTAAAAGGAAATTAAATCAAGCAGAGGGAGCTCACATTTCAAAAGAGAAATTTAAAAGTGAGTTTCTTAATCAGGTAAATTGTCATCTTAAAGAATCTGCCTCTAATTCTTTAATTTGGGATTTGAAAGATTTAACAAGATTAATTCATTGTGTTTCAAGTCTTTCAAGTCAACATATTCCATGCCGAGGGTGCAGAATACACAAAAAGGACATTTGGGACAGGAACCATAAAAAAGTCCTGAGAACACAAAGATCAGGAAACACAATTTTGCAAGACTGTGTTTCTTTACATCATTTTTTTCACTAAAACAAATGCATTATATTGATCATCTCATAAGGTAATTGTAAATTTGTTGCTCTTAAAAGTAACCCACTGGGTCATTTTTTTCTTTGCAGCCTACAAGGACAGGCAAGGAAGCTTCATTCAGCTTCAGCTCCAATCATTACAAAACTACACAGACTTACCACCTTCATTATATACTGGTTCACAGGGCTATAGGCCAGAGAGAACAATAACATTTCTCCTTTGAGTTTAATGCAAAAAAAAGTTAAAGAATAAATGGAAATCTATAAGTTGAACAAAATGCAACAAGAGGCCAGTCTGTCCAGCGAAGGTATGAAGCTTTGCAAGGTATTGCAAGATATGACGTAAAGCAATATCAGCGGTAGCTACACACTGCAAATGTACAACACAGGTTCTTATTCTAATTAATTACATCTCACTATATCTTAGTTTAACCTTTCCCACATGCCAGGCACTATGGTTTTTCAACATTGGTTAAACAAAGTGGGTGATAAATGATGCCCTGGTAGTGGAGTTAATGGTGACTTTTGGCTATAATGAATTAATGTTTAAACTAACCTTTACAGGGTCAAAGGGTTGAGCCCGTGTGCAAATTTTACAGCACTTCAAATACCACAATGGACCTAAGGGCTGGAACAATACATTTTATTTTATTCCGCAATTTGTTTCTGACCACAGTGTGATTTCCTTGAGTGCTCCTAACTACAGCATCCACATTTATTTGTACCTTGTAACTCAAATGGTATTACTCTGCCTTGTTTACGGAAGTTTATTGCTCGGGATATTTATTGCCGCGGCGAACAATATTTCTGATGACACAGGGGCAAAACAAAGGTATGAGGCTTGATACTGGGGTCGGTTTCATTAAAATGTTTTGCAAGCACGGCTTACATGCAGGTCGCAAACAGAGGCAGCATCGCGTTTCATGAAAGTTTGTCACTCGCAAATTACAGATTAAATTTGTGCTCATTCATGGGTCACGAGTGCGGAGTTTACTTTGATAAGTTAAATATCTAAAAATGAGACAGGAGAGTTGCACGTTGCACAGTTGGTGAAACGGACCCCTGGTGCAGTCTTACATTGCCAGACCTATGTTTTTTTCCACATTATGTCTACATCCATGGTTCTGAATAGGTGAAATAAATGTTCTGGGTTGGTTTAATTAATTGCACCGATCAGAGTGGAAGAACAGGATCAATATGGCTTGTTAGCTGGGTCAAATGGTTTTTGCATGCATTGCTCCTTGATTGCAAAAAAGGCAATCAGGACTAGAAGGGAGACCATAAGGGAGCTGGTCAATGGGGGGCTTCTCTCACACAGATACTAGTGTTATAGCATTAAATGAAATTAAAGACATAGAGTCTTTCTCAATGTTCTGTGCTCTGGTTATAGAACAAGGCCACAGGCCATGCATACTGTTGCCAACAACCACCACCTCCCTGCCAGTGTGTCACTGCTTTGAGTATTACACCAAGTACTGTATTCAAACCTGCAGGGGCGATTCTAGGATCAGACCTTTAGGGGCGCTCAGCCCCCAATGAGAATGTGACATGTTTATAGTCAAGGGCATATGTATTGTTTCAACAATACATGAATTGGGGGGGGTCAACCACTTCATTTCCTGCATTCTGGTGAATTTTCCTGCAGTTCCAAGACTGTTTAGGGACCCCAGTATGCAAAAATATTATAATACACCATTTTTAGTATAGGCGAAAATAACACATTTGTACTGCATGCAAAAAAACTGCATGTTTTTTGCCCAAAAATACATATGAAGAACAAAATAAATTGCTTAAAATGATATTGTACCATGAACGAACCATACTGCAAAACAAGGTGAACGATTATTTGAACAGGCTCAAAATGACAGACAATGCAAGGCAAACATACTGTATTATCAGGGATATGTTAATCACTTTGGTCCCATATACTTTGTTGATTTTAGAACTATTATATTATATGTATCCCATTGTACTCTATGGAATTATCATAACGTGGGCATGTATGTAAAGGGGAGACTTATCGGTCCACATAGAGCCTATTTTCATTCACATATCTTAAGGTGAGAGATCAAGGGACCCCCTTTAAAAAAAATCGCCATGCCAGTTTTCCCTCGCCAAAATTTAGCCTGACTTTGGAGTGTTTTTTAGCCTCCTTCTCGACAAACTAGCATGACATGGTTGGTACCAAATGGATTCGTTAGGTATTTCTAGTTTCGGATGAAACTTCACTTTAGGGGAGCTGAGATGAAATTTCAGTGTGTTTGAGCACCCCTAAAAACTAGTCTAAAATCGCCCCTGATTCTAACATATACAACGTTTTAGACTATGCCATAAATGGAAGAAGCTTACCTATGCAAGAGGGTTGTGTGCCACTCCAGGTGCCATCATACTGACAATATCTCCTGGTAGAGCCCACCAGGACGAGGGGAGGGTAGCAGGAGAAGGAGACAGAGGACAGATAGGTGAATCCTCGGTCCTCCCTCCTTCCCTGGGCTGGCATCCCTGGGTCTCCACAGAACACAGCTGGAGGACAAAGAGAAACAAGGGGAATATGTGAGGTGACCTTACTAACCATGTTGGGTTGTAATACAATATCTTCTAAAGGGAGGTGAAATGTTAACACCAAGGACATACGGTACATACTTGGGTGAAAGAAATGTCACGAAAGACATCAATAACATGTAATGTAATTGGGTATCCCAGTGTGGTGCCACTTACGGAAGCACTGGGGTTTCTCTCCACTCCAGTTGCCATTGCCCTGGCATGTTAACACAGTGGGCAGGGACAGCTGGTAACCTTGGTTGCAGGAGTAGCTGATGCTAGAGCCCCAGATGAACTCCGTACCGACAACCTGTCCATTAGGGATGACGGGTGGTTGACCACATAAGATCGCTACAAGGAGACAAAAGGGGCATTGCAGGACTTCATAAATTCTGCATATCGGTTTGAATGACGCGATTCGTTCCAGTCCAAGTATTAGTGTAATGACTTCTTCTGTAATATTCATTAGCTCTAGCACTTCCATGATCACTCCTTCCTTTCCTGCATCCTACGTTATCTTCTGGATTTTATCTCATCACTGTATTGTCATTCGCATCATTCTATACAACTGTACCTTTACAGAGAGGTTTGGTGCCATTCCAGGTGCGGTCCTTGGTGCAGATAAGAGTCGAGGCCCGGTCTGCGTCCATGGTGAAACCAGGAGAACACTGGTAACTGACTGTGTGGTTGTAGATGAAATCATTGCCCAACCTCACACCATTGGCTGGCACTCCAGGGTCACCACAGTTGATTACTGCAGAAACAAAAGCGGGATAAAGAAGTAAGAAGAAATGACAATAGGTAAAACAATTCGACAATAAAGACAGAAGTAGTGGAACACGATGACAGAGATGCAGAGAAAGATTTGTTTTCATAAAACAGGAAAAAAAAAATCAGAAGGAAAATTTGCTATTTCATCATGTCGGAGCCATGTTATCTGATGATTTCATTTGTTTCACATTTGCTTGTACCCGATGAAGCAGGAGATCAATTTGACACACAAGTAAGTAAACCGACCGACACACGGGGGACCCCTCTTACGTTACTTCTGGACGTGTCATGGACAGCGTGTCAATATAAGCTTGTTACATGTATAGTGTCCTTTCAAAAGTTAGGTTTAGGCAACACAAACACTTAGTTAGGGTCAGGAAACGGTCATGGTTAACGTTAACTAGGGACTCATGTGACTCACAGGATGGATGATACCATCGAGTCACGTGACTAACGACTGATATGACAAAATAAATCAATGTTGCTTTTAGTTTCATGAACAGTAAAGTTTTTGTTTGATGCAACTAGTTTTCGGTCACCATCACTGACAGTGTGACTTAATGTGTTTTATCTGAAAGAACTGTGCTTGCACTTTGAATATCTCCAGTTTAGAGCTTTTACGGTGCAGAAAGTCTAAATATTGTGATGGGTATCCCTCTACAGTCGCTCCCCCAAAGCTCCAAAACGAACCACATTTCTCCTTGATTATACTTTTACATCCTGCGGGGGAAACAGTGTGATTGAGTAACAACAGTGAGAATTCCACTGTGTGACTCAGCAGCATCATAGCTCGGCTCCGCTGTAAATGTCTAAGATAGAAAAATCCAGGGCACGGAAGGACAACTTCGCGCTTAGTTGCCATGGGACGAAAAGGAATTATTAAATGCATATGACCAACATCGCTGCAAAAATTCCCAGTAGGGTGAGGAAGCAGAGCCTTTTTGGAGGTGTAGTGTCTCCCCTTGACTGAGAAAGCACTTACATTTCCCACCAGGCTGGTAAGAGTGTGTCGCCTGGAGCCACGATGTCTATCTAGGACTGTGCACCCAGTAACAATACCTACAGGGCTCAGATACAGTGAGATGATTTCTCCTCTTGCATGACAATATTTGGCCAACAATAACGTCCACTGCTTTTTTGCACATGATACTGTAGGTGTCAAATGTCTGTTAATTTCAGTTACAGTAAGTAGATTACAGCTAAAATGGAGATAGGAGACCAAAACTTACACTTCTAGTTGCCCCTGTTATGGAGAATCGTTCTCAAACATTTTGAATGAACACACAAAACAATGATGTTGAAGTTAAATAATATAATTGCAATTAGGAGACATAATATCTTAACACAAGACACCAGAAGTCAATGTGTCCCTGAAGGAAACTATACCAAGAAGGAACAATTGATTGACATTAAAGATTACCTCTACACCCTTCTGTCAGGTAAATCCCTTTAGCATCCCACCGATCAGTAGAAACCTTTCAACCAAACCTATTCACACGTCCTTTCCTCTCTAAAGTTGTTCTGCAGAAGTGCGTCAACATGAACCTTTTCACTCCTATAGATTACTGAGTTCTGAGATCCATAATGGTGCTGCTTAGGGTTTATCCTCTCCATTCAGAAGAAACTGCTTCTCTTAGTGACCTCTATTTGCCAGGGTCTCTCGGCTCTGTACAGCAGCTGTGTATCTTTTGTGAGACATTGTGATAAAGGAGTCTGTGCCATTTGAGTACAGGTACTACAGCTCAAGTACAAATAAACACGAGAGGCCGACAGGTAAACAGCTCAGAAATGTGTATAAGCCAACAGAAACAGAAAAGCATCCTCAACTGGAGCATGAATTTCAATTTAAATATGAACCAAAAGATATGCGCTGTACATAGATACACTCTTTCTCTGTGAGAGCTGTTAATTACCGGAGCACTCGGGCATGTTGCCGGTCCAGGTCCCGTTGACAGTGCAGTGTCGGGTAAGCATGCCGGTAGAGTAGTAGCCCTCCCTGCAAGAGTAAGTGATGGATCTGGAAAACGTCAGGCCATCGTGGATCAGGATCTGGGAATTCTTTGGAGTTCCCGGGTTTCCACAGGAGATCACTGAAAACAAGAGAGAAGAAGAGAGAGAGGGCAGCAGAGAAGGATTAGGTGATATTCATCTACACACTAAATCCTGAGTGACCGGAGGAGAAAGTGTAAATTAGTTATGTGTGTGTGTGATGTGGATTGGAGAGAAGGGTGGGGGTTGAGGCGAGTGTTGTCACCATTACACACTTTGCTTCATCGAAGCCTTTTTGAGACTTATAGATGGAAAAAAATGCCCACATCCTTACTCTTTTCTTTTATTTCACTCCATTTTTCCATCCACTCATCTCTCTATTTAACCTATCCACCTACCAAACTACATAAATCTAATTCGATTTTTGCACCCAGTGATGTAGTAGTAAATGAAATGTTTAAACTCATGTATAAGTTCTAGTCAGTGATCACTAGAAGGCAACCAACTGCTAATATAGAACATATTTTGTATTTTCTCAGACTCATGAATGTTTAGTTTCTTAAACAACCCAGTCTCAGAGGAAGGCATATAAATAGCATGACGTAACAAGGACATGCCGCGTGTCATGAGGATGCATTTTAGGCTTTTCGCATGTCATTTGTACATCAGGCAACAAAACTACGGTCACGTCCGCAGTTCGGTTGAGGCAACAAAACCACTTAGTTAGGTTTAGGAAAAACGGCATGGTTGGACTTAAAATAAGCACGTAAACGAAGTAAAATATGTACGGAAACTCCTGTGTTTGTTGGACCCATCCACCTCCCCTCACGCCTGCCATAAGTGGTCTTTCTCACTTTTTATTCTATGTCAGTAATTAAGTGTAGTATATTTATGTGGATGCGTTTACATTGCAGTCAGTGCAGACTACATGGCGTACAAATGGCAATACAAAAGCAAGAAAGGCGTTCTTATTGTACATGTGTCATTCACGCGCACTTTCGGGTGATGGGGTTGTTCTTAAAATACCCTTTTATTTTGTTCTTCATATCTATTTTAATACAATTTTTCCTGTAAATTCCAAACAAAATGTAGGTTGGTTTTCTAGTCCATTCCTTTTATATCCCTTCATGTGTTTTCATATTTCCTTTCCCTCTGTTCTTCATCCGCCCACCCTACCACCCTCATCTTCCCCTGCGTCCTACTTCATAAGTAACTCTGCTTTGATGGACACATCCTTTGCTCACAAACTCCCTTGGTGTCTGTCGGGCCGCCAGCGCTGGTTCTGTTCATTACAGTCTCCAGCTTGCCCCGGGCCTTCGGAGCCCCACGGGCTTCGCCCTCCCGTAATGACCAGATGTGGCCTGGCCCTTGAAGTCTGTGCCAGCCGAGAACAGGTGGGCAACCTCGGCTAGTGGGCATACCACACACCAGAGAGAGAGTGAGACAGAGCGAGTGAAGGTAGAGAGGGGGTGGTGATGTGTGGAGAGAGGTTTGTGTGTGTGTGTGTGTGGGGGGGGGGGGGCATTAAGAACACATGTGAAAACAACCTGGCCGACAGGATGAAGCTTCTGGAAGTAATACACCGTATACAAGGATGTGTGTTCATGGAGAAGATGAAAAGGGCAGGAAAAGGAAATACAATACAACTGCAGATGGAACTTGCCAATTTGATGCTGGAAACTGCAACTGCAAGTTTATGGATGGTTTTATTATTTTAGTGTTGCTGGGAGTAAAGACTAGGGCTGTCAATCGATCAAAATATCTAATCCCGATTAATCGTATGGTTGTCCATGATTAATCACGATTAATCCCAAATTAATCCTACATTTTTATCTGTTCAAAATGTACCTTAAAGGGAGATTTGTCAAGTATTTAATACTCTTATCAACATGGGAGTGGGCAAATATGCTTGCTTTATGCAAATGTATGTATGTATTTATTATTGGAAATCATTTAACAACACAAAAATAATGAAAAATTTTGTCCAGAAACCCTCACAGGTACTACATTTAGCATACAAATATGCTGAAATCATAACATGTCAAACTCAAGCCCAACAGGCAACAACAGCTGTCAGTGTGGCAGTGTGCTGACTTGACTATGACTTGCCCAAATAGCACAAATACAACGTACATACTATTAACTGATTTGATAATAATTTAAGTCAAGCTAAACTAACACTTCAAATTAAAGTGTTTGCACAAGTTCACTTCTTGAGGTTATCCTTATATTTTACTCTTAATGCTGCATGTGATGTGTAAGACAGTAGAAAAAGAAGTGTCTAATGTCTTTGTCCTTTCTCAGCAATTATAATGAATAGCGTGGGGCCTTAAGAGTCAGATCGATTGGACGCACACTCACTCACACATTCAAAGAAGCTGGTTTTTCAGGTGTCAGCAGCAGATTGGATGCGATGTTGCACAAGGACAAAAATTAAACGCCTTATGGTGTTTAATCAATAGAGAAAACATTCTCTGTTACATCCCCCCCATTCTCTCTTGCTCAATTACAGTTTTACATTTTTGCAAACACACACAAAACACATGCAAATTTGCAAAGGCAGCAGCTAATTACACAATCAGTGACTACAGTATAGATCTACAATCTATAACTTAAAATTGCAGTTCAGTGGTGGGATTTGTTGAGATCAGCTAGACATCAAAATGTGGAGATGATGACTTATAAATACTCATCAAAGTAACCACATTGTATAACATTCAAGACCAAAATTAACTCCAATTGAGGAAAGAGATTTGGGTGTCTATTAGACCCGAGAATATATGCATAAAAAGGTTTTCAAAACAAATGCAGTGGGAGTAATTAAACAAAGCTTTTAGGAAAGGAATAAGAAAGGGAATAAAAAAACGATGCACAAAAGAAAAGACTGCTTGAAAGAAATACAAGTTACTGAAAATGTAGATGTCTTATTCATGTCCATAATGCATCAGTGAACATTAAGTTCACCTTCAGTTACTGCACAATCATAACTCGACAGCTGGCCTGTTTTATGTGTTACTAGATGGTCAGATTTTGTGCTCATTCATTACTGCTCCTAAGAAGTCTGTCGAACCATCCATCCATTCATTTTCCACCAGTTATGCAGGATTTGGGTTGCAGTGCTGGCAATTTAATCTGTAGCCCACACATGACTCTCCCCAGCGATGTCCTCCAGCTCCTCATAAGGAATCCCAAGGCGTTCACAGGCCAGATGGGATATGTAATCCCTCCATAGCCTTCTGGGTCTGCTCCGGGGCCTCCAGTTGGACGTGTCCAGAATACTTTTACAGTACATAGGCGTCCTGATCAGATTCCTGAACAACCTCGACTGGTTGCTTTCAACGCAAAGAAGCGGCTGTTCTACTCAAAGTTCTTCCATGATATCCAAGCTGCTCACCCTGTCCCTAAAGGGAGTCACAAAGCTCACAGCCACTAGGCTTGCTGCGGTGGTCGGTGTTACCAGTTTTGCTTGGTGTTCAGGCATGCACCGGTTGCATTACTTGCTCACCGCCGTTTTAAATTTTTTTTAATAGAAATAAAACCCATTTAGTTAATTTTCGCGCATCAGCGCCCACATCCATCAAATAACCAAATTTGTAAAATAATAAGCGTGTCATCAATACATAGTCGAATGATGGATACTACAATTATAAGCTGAAACTGAAAGTGTTTGCTTTGAACGGAGTCCCAGCGCAGAGTTGCAGGAGTCAAATTTCACACACTTATCCCAGGAGTTGACAGGCGATGGCGGAGGATTTGGTATCAAAGCAGAAAAGCAAAAGCGCCTATTTGGCAATATTTCAGATTTAAACTCAATGCTTTATAGGGAACCTGATAACGTTAATGAGGCAATATGTAAACTTTTGGTATGAAGCTGTGTGGGGAACGGAGCGGTCACAGCCGGTGTGCACGGCGCAGCGGTGCCAGGTGGAAACCTGCAGCCCCGCGGCGAAAGCTTGTCCGGAGAGGCCAGACATACAGACTTCCAATGTTAAAGATCAAAGCAAGTACTTCACGGATAATGAGTGTCATCTTTTCTCACATCGCCGTTGTCACAAGTTTATTAACCAGTGGGGAAATGTCCTCATCGTGGCATCCCTAATAGCCTCAGGGGGCAGAGTTGGAACTTAAATCAACTGCTAAATTGAGAAGTTCACCTTCAAGCTCAGCTTTCTCCTCGTCACAAATTGGTGGCTACCGCACCGATCTGCCTATTGATATTATCTTACCCTCACCTCACCCGACCCTAACATACACTTATTCCGTTGGGGGAGAAATCTTTAGATTTGTACTATAAAAATCATAAACACAATTGCTGACAAGGTACAGGCTTTGTGGAGTAAAACAACAACTGAGAACATACCTCTGGGAAAAAAAAGGCCAATTCAAAAAAATAATGAAGTTGCTTTTGCTTGTAATAAATTAAAAAAATCTGCCAAATGTAACAAGTGAAAATTCACTTGGTAAGATTTCTTGAAATATATGTGCTTTTTAGGCCTTTAAAGATAAAAATAGGTCTTGATATTAGCTGGGAAAACTCATTTTGAGCTATATTTCACTAGTATTAGGAAGTGTTGTGTGTCATAATAAGCCTGTGATGCTCAAAAGTAGTATTTTGTCAATTCAGATATTCAAGATGCATTGCCTAAAAACAAATCTCTCTATCTCACTGAAATGTTACTTGTTCGGTGATTTTATATGAAGTGTTATGAAATATTTTGACTAGTAATTAGACAAATATACTTGGTAAGACTTTGCGATTTTGCAAGACTGGATAGCTGGACTGGATATTCCCACAGCTACCACCACAGAACATGTTGTCCAACACATGCAGATTACAGGCAGAACTCCCATCCGTGTTAGGCATTGGCATAAAACTTTCTATGCAGTGTGATCCTGACTCTGAAACTGGGATCCACCATCCCCCTTCTACCAGCCTATGTTTACCAGAGATGAAAGAAAAAAAGCACACACTGTAAACACATGCATGCATTCCTTACCATGACACTCAGGTTGGGTGCCGACCCAGGTCCCATTGGTCAGGCAACTCCTCTCTGAAGAACCCTTCAGCGTGTAGCCGGGCTCACAGCTAAAGCGGACGACGCTGCTCACTGAAAACTCTTCTCCCAGACGGATACCGTGCACAGGAATGCCTGGATCTCCGCACAGCCCGGCAGACTCGCCTTGAGAGAAAAAAAAATAAATAATCTGTGACAAATGTAGCGGAAAAAAAAAATGAAAAGCACTCATGTGGAGACATAGATTAGAAATGCACTCTCTACATGATTGATGTTTTCATATTAAAAAACAATAATAATAAGAATCATAATAATAATAATAATAATAAGACCCCTCCCTCCCACCTGACTGCCATCCAACAGGAAAACAACATTCCCCTACCTCCCTACAGAGTGGCTAGCCTCCCAAATACATTAAGTTTCATTATATCTATTTGTTCAACATGCAGAAAATGTGCAATACGACGTGATTTTTCATTCCACTGACCCAACATATATATATATATTGCACCTTGCTTCATAATTCCACGTCCTCCATTTAAAACGATCACAAACCGTTTAGTACCGCTGTGTGCTGCTCTCTCTGCTCATTTTACAAGGCACTGGTCAACATCAGCTCAATAGTGCGAAGCTAAGAAAGTCGGGAAAAATGTATAAAAACGTTGTGTTTATTGCCCGTTGAGAGAACACCACCAATCCCCGGAATATATATGATTGTCATGAAATGTGACATTAAACTGTCAGCCTGCTGTTTTATTGTCGGCTTGTGAGTTTGTGTGCGTTTCTGTCACATCTTTGTGAATGTGTTTGTATTAGTGCCTATATGCACATCTGCACGTGTGGGCACCCCCATGGCTTTTCTCATGTGTACAGTACTAAGTATACTAGGAGCTTTGAAGCGAATCGCTGTATGGGATGAGAGAGTACGGGGGCTGAGGTCTTTATACTGCTCCATAACCCAGCTGAGGTGTGGGCGTCTCTGTTCCTCAGTCATATATGAGCATATTAAAACTGTTTTATAGGGGACACTCTCTTTGCCCTTGAGGCCTATGGATCCATCTTTGCTCCACCTACCGCTCATTACCTAACAGCTGCCACCTGAACACTATATTTGTTGGCCTGGCGTAACGACGGTGTGACTGGGTGGTAACATTACATCTGAATTAATCCTGTATTAGAAGCAGGGAGTTAGAAAGAGGATGAAGAAAAAGGGGCTATACCAGCACATAGTTTCTAACATCAAAGATCGAATGTGCTTGTTCCAATCTTTTAGCTCAAGTTGATGTTGAGTTATTTTCAGTTTTATCTTTCCAAACCGTCAGACAGTCAATCTGGGTGTAGTTTTCCGTACCGGAGCAGTGTGGCGGCGAGCCGCTCCACTGGCCGTCCAGCTGGCACATCCGCGTCGTGTTGCCGATGACGGTACGCTGGCCGATGCAGCTGTAGCGGATGACTGAGCCCACTGTCCGACGGTCGCCGGAGATCTGGGCGTAGGGAGGCACGCTGGGGCGGTCACATAGCACCACTGTCCAATCAGAGCAGAGAGACGAGAGAAAGAGACCAATGAGCCAGTGGACTTACTCCAAGAAGTGATAAATACTACACCATGTTGAATAGATTGCCTTGTTTTAGCAAAAAACTTACAGTGTAATAATGTTGGGTGACTGTTTGTTTGCACTACATTTCACAGTATCAGACCACATTTAATCAAAATAACTTTCAAACCAATTAAGAGACTCAGTTCAGTGAGAATGCGTCATCACTTTATCACACTGAGCCTGTTTAGATTACAAAATGCAAAATAACATTTCCTAATCTGAATGGGAGCTAACCCAGTAGGTTTGAAACTGTTAGTCAGTTAATCACTTAATTAGTTTAGTCATTCTTTCAGGAAAATGTTAAACATTTCCAGCTTCTAAAAATGATTTGTTTTATAGTATCTGTGTAATAATTCTGGATTTTGAACCATTGGTTGGACAAAATAAGTTATTTGAGGACTTCAACTTGGGCTCAGAGAAATTGCGATTGTGGCATTTACCACTATTTTTTTGACATTTCATAGACTAAACAATTGATTAATCTTAAAAATAAGTCACTAATCATCACTTATGCCATTTGATTGCGATAATTTGGCACAAAAAATGATGTTTAACATAAAGTCTCAAACAGGAAGCCAACAGATTCCTTTCTTTATGGAAATTAGTTTTAAATAATGATTGTGTTCAGATGGAGTGGTGGGTGAGAGTTCACACAGTTTTACTGTCCTCTTCTTCGGTATGTACAAAAAAATTGGAAACCATGCAGCGCCACTTATAACCACCCACTGAGGTACTCACACAGGCACTTGGGCAGAGAGCGGTCCCAGGTACCGTCGCCCTGACAGGAGATGGAGCTGGTGCCCAGCAGGTAGTAGCCCGGGTTACAGCGGTACGACACGGTGGTCTGGAAGCTGTAGCGATGCGGTCCGCTGGGCAGTACCTGCCTGATGCTGTTCTCCACATGACCCGGCTCTGTGCAGTTCACAACTGGAGAAAGGGGGGGGGAAGAGAGCAAAGGAGTCAGAGAGAAAAAGACATGTAAACATTTTAGGTTCAATTCAACAACTTATCTAACCTGGAAATGATAATTTAATGTTCTTTGACGATTATATGTTAAGTGGTACTGGCAAGAGAGACAAGTTGGGAGGTTTTTCCTGATAATATACCATATATAACACTCTCTCTCACACAGGGGACATACCCATTTTACAAGTTTCTTTTATCCTGCTTTACTCTCTCTGTCCATTCCTTTCCTCATCTACAACTTCCACCCATCCAGCATCCATCCATCCACCCCAATCCAAATGAAGTAGGAGGCAGACTCCGGAAATAAACATTTGCTTCATTAGAGCCAGTCTCCTGCTGGCCGCCGTGGTGCAGAGATGGTGATGGATGGGGAGCTCACAGGAGAAGAGGCACCACGTCAGTTTAGCACCAGATGGAGAGAGTTAGGGAAGGGGAGAATGAGGGATGAGTGAGGAGCGAGGGATAGTGAGAGGAGGGGGGTGCTGTACAGAGTTAGAGAGGAAGAGGCCCTGATGGTGCATAAATGTATTAAAATTCACGACAGAGTGTCAGACTACGTCTCCCACCAGCACCAATCCATCTTGAGAGTCTCAGATACAAGACACAAACCAAAAACCTTACAATGCCTCAACAAAGTCTGAGTAACAGTTGCTGTCTAGTCTATACTGTGGACCACAACTAAGTATGCACTATGATGCCAAAACTCTAATGGCTTCTAAAACACTATCCACGCAGCCATTATGCCCCAGTTTGCCTTGCCAGTCTTGCCCCATGAGCGTGCCTTTGCCACAGCCAAAATGAACCCATTGTATGCTAATGTGCCCTAAAAGCTTGCTCATTTTTATGCTCGCAACTTGGCCAGCGCAGCTAAATCACCCCCCAAATACCTATTATAATGTATTCCTTCCAGCAGAGTGCTGACCCATGGTGCCATCATTTACAACTTACCGCATAATAAAGTGCATTTGAAGCAGCGGCGTTCGGCTTCAGCACAAAGTCTTTCTAAGTTTGGAATTCGGCTTTGAATAAAATGTGCTCGGGCAACATTGGCTCAAAAGCGATCCAACAGCCGTCTAAAACGTCTGACCTCCCCGGTACATTTTCTGTGTGTGTGTGGCCCAGCGGGCAGGGGAGAGAGGAAGCGAAAAAGGATGAAAGGAAAAGAAGAATAAAAGTGAGAGGGGAAGATGGGGCTGAGGTAATTCATCTCTGTTCCACTCAGAAGTGGAGACCCCAGTCACCCTATCCTCCTCTTGGCCTCCCGCCAAGCAGCGGCCCTGTAAGTGGTGTGTCAGAGTGTGTTTTTGTTTTTGCTGTCCTGTGTCTTTTATCGCTGAAAGACAAATAAACACACACGAGTCTTCCAAAAGAAGGCGGTGGTGTGGCTCTGTTGTTGTGGCTCTGTTGCTGTGACTCAAATTGGTGGTGATTAGAGGGGGATAGTGAGACTGGCTGGGCCGGCGGTGCTCTCTCCTGCTCCCTGGATTATTGATGGAGCCTACAGACTCTTGTAGTTAAAATCTGGAGCGTGGAAATCATTACCTTTGTCTGTCTGACTGACTCCTACCTCACCCTTACCTTTTTTTCCCCTGCCTTCTTCATCCTTACACTATTATCCCCCCCTCTAAAAAGAAAAAGCCGATGGTTCGGCTTAGCTAAGGTGAGATGGATGAAGGGGTTTCATCCCAACACTGATAGTTTTCCACTCAGAGGAGGAAGTACATGGCAAGACAGGAGAGCGCGCCTCATCAAATATGTCCAGAATGCTGTAATTAAGGTGATAAATCTGATTGACAAAAAGATCCCTAAGCTACTTATGTCTCCACATCAACAGTGAGGATAATGTGCCATCAAAACAGACGCCCACACCACCCACACACACACACAGTCTCACGCAGAATGCATCTCAGAGTCAGAATCTGCATGGAAACAAGGCCAATGCTAATATGATGTCACTACTAGAGCGGAGAGATTTAAGGCGTACGTCTGGGAGTAAAATCTCGCCTGCTTATGCATGCAGCATCCAAATGTACTTCTCCCTTCTTTTTTTTTAGCAAGAAGGATCCCTGCGAGACGTGCGACCTCCTCATCCCTTCATACATGTCTAAAAAAAAACATTTCTCCTCATTTAAAACAAACTCATAAGTCAATCCGTCACCGATTCTGTCACCGCCTTGTCACGTTCAGGGCCCGACCTTGCGAGCGGCCCCTTTCTGCGCCTGTCACAAAGCCCTCAGTTAGCGGGGACTTAGAGACAGACGTGGGTGCCGAGATACATCGCTTGTCGCAAAACAAAAAAAAACACTGCCAAATTAAAAGTCCTCGCTTCAAAGCAGAGCAGGGTACTTCTTATGCTGAGCAAAAAGCCAGGATGCGGGTCTCCAAAGGCTGCCGTCCTTCACACAAGCTCAAGGATCTTGTGATTGTTTTTTGGCTGTCTGCATGGTTATTAACCAGGTTTGTTGCCCTGATCGACAGGTGAGCCTTAGGGTGCATCAGACGTAGCTAGCTAGGGTAAGAGGAAATAACATCACATGTAAATATTATCCGGAACCTCCACGGACCAAGTGGTTGAGACCGTGGTAATTAAATAATCCAGGCTTCGTTATGTGTCGTTTAAACTCTCTCTCCCTCCGGGGCGCTTCATCTCTGCTCTCTCTATGATTGGAGTCATCTTCGGTCACAGAACGTATGACCTTGCACAATACAATAGGTAATTTAATACCTATACCTACACAGATGGATGAAAACACAGAACCATACAAGCAAGTACGTGGATATTAGCACATTTTGTCCTCACTCTGTGCATTAGGGTATGAATGGAGCTGATGTCAGTAGCTTATTTAGCTCTCAAATCATTCACACGTCATGCTACATATCAAACAACACACCATACGCAACCAACCGACGTGAAAATAACTATGGCTATGCCTATAAATTGCTTATGTGGCTGTGTTGTGATAATGCATTTAAACATTTTACTCGTTCTTGTATATTAAAAGATGTATGCACATACAGATTTTAGAATTACGGAGGTGTCAGGAGAAAATAATATGATAAATTGTTCTCTCATATTAGTTATTTGTTCGCTCACATGACTCAAATTGCACAAACATTGCTTTTTTAAAATAATTTACGTCTCCAGAGGGGTTTATTTGGATGCGAGTGATCGCTTCCCAGCACTGGACGCTTGATGGGCTGCCACTAGACCCTAGACACTAGGCACCGGATTGAACAAACGCTTTCCCTCGTGGGCTGCTGCTCCCAGCTTTCAAACTGGAACTAAAATGGTGGCTCGTTTGGAAACTTTTTTTCTCTTATATTACAAAAATAGTTTACCGAAATGTGTTTCTGAAAAATGTTATGCTAGAAATAAGCCATGCAGTTGCTGAATCTGTCTTTATTTGAGATCAAATGAGTTTCTCGGGAGTTTCCAGAGACGGCAAGTTGCGCCGGATGCCCCTGATTTGCATAAAGTAGCCTAGACTTCAACTTCATGCAAATGAGGAGCGGCCAACGTGACTCCCCGTCTCTCGAACCGCGCCGCTACGCTACCTCAATGCGTTGCACGGCTGCTGACATAGACAATGAATGGGTTGCGTGGAAAGGACGGACCCTGTGGACACGTACCAACTGCCTACTATACAGCCAATGGAAGACAGGATCAGGCACGTATCTTCCATCTGTGCTGGTTCTTTACTGCTTTTTATTCATTCTTCTTTTCTGCATTTAATCCTTCCATTCATTTGTATATGAGGTTATCCAAAAAAAACACCCATGCATTGACTGATAAGCTTGGGCATCTCCTTGACACTTACTTTTACACCTGGGGAGGGCGTTGCTCCACTGCCCGTTGGCCTGGCAGCTAGATTTCACAGCCCCCTGCAGAACATATCCGGTGTTGCAGACAAAGCGCACGGCATCGTTTAAGTTGAACTGGGTTCCTTGGGTCATACCGAAGGTAGGGTTACCAGGGTGACCACATGTGATGGCTGGGAAAGGCGTAAAAAGCATGGTTACACATGTGGCGTTCCCTGACAAAAGAAACTAACACTCGTACATTTTGTCGACTAACTGATTAATTGATTTAATCGACAGATCTGTAAAACTGAGTTTCTCCACAAAGAATCACACAAAAGCACCACTTTAAATCTTGTGTTTACCAGAGATGTGCTCCTAAGTTTATTGGAAATAAGTCCTTCAGCGTGAAAAAAGCATAGAAAACGACTAATCGACTAAAGAAATGTTAGTCGACTATAAGACTAAGAGGGGGGCAGCTCTAGTTGCACATTTGCAGAGCAGTTTAATGAAATCTAAAGGTCTTATATCAAATACCTGAATAATCAAGGCCTGGATTAGAAAAGGTAATATCCCAACAACAATAACAAAGTGCATCCGGAGGTAATACATGTCTTCAGTTATTACAAATCATTGATCAGCAACGCTATCAAGCTGAGAAACAGTTGGCAACTTTGTTGTTCTGAGATTTATTTGTTTTTCTTAGCTTGCTATCTTACCAGTGTTCTGAGTATAAAATGTCAGTCTGAAGCCTTACTATGTCTTTAATCATACACTTTACCATCCATAGCTCTACTAATAACTAACTGTTCTCTGTTGGTACTTACGGACACAGACAGGCGTGCGTCCTGACCAGCGGTGATCCTGTTCACAGATTCGCACCGACACCCCAATGAGACGAAATCCTGGGTTGCACTGGTACACAACGCTGCCTCGATAGTTATAATTCTCCCCATTGATCTGTCCATTCACGATGGGCTCCGGGGTGCCACAATGGCCAGCTATGGATGAATGAAGAAGAAAAGAGTCAAGGTCAGAGTCAGACATGGGTTTTTTGGATGACTTTTGAAGCAAATTGGAAGCCTTTATGAAGTTATAATCATTTTTAGGGGGCTGGAGGTCTCACCTAGACACTGGACCTGTGTTCCACTCCAAAGCCCGTTGGACATACACTCCCGTACCCGAGAGCCCACCAAGGTGTATCCTGTGTTGCAGGAGAAAATGGCAGTGGCTCCGTACACAGTCAGGGTTCCAATCTTGTTGCCATTTGGTGGCGTCCCAAGGTCCCCGCAGGAGATGACTGAAATGAGAAAACAATATCATGAGTTACAACCCCATCTGGTCAAAATATGATCAACAATAATACTAATTTGTTTTGGTTTGGGAAACGGTTTTGTTTGGCTTTCATTCACTTTGTTTTGGTTACAAGATGTGTGCCTGTTTAGTTCTTTTCTTTTCTTAATATCACAGTGAAATACCATGCATTTGGACGCAATTATTTTTCATGCTTGGCAAATGACACCTTTCTGGCAGAGGTTGTTTTTATCTGAAAACAGCAGTTTACACTTACTATCGCAGACTGGCCGTGGATCCGGGTAGTTCCAGGTGCTGTTTGCCTGGCAGCGAATGACCCTTTGACCTCGGTAGTAATATCCCGGATCACATATGAGCATCATTATAGCATCGTATTGGTTTTGAGTACCATAGATCAGCCTCCATCTCCCATGCTCCACAGCAGAGTGGCCGATGTCAGGGCAGGTCACCGCTGAAAAGTCAGAAGATAAACAAACAAAACTCAAATATGTATTTGTGTTTGGTACTCGTTACCTGTCAGGAATATTTGGAACTCATTGTAGGTAACTTTAAATATGCCCAAGTCTAAGAGTTTGTTCTGTTGATAATACTGAATAAACTGACAGTAAGAGAAATACTCACGAATACATCTTGGCGGGGCCTCGATGGGGCTCCACCTCCCAGATTCCTGACAGGCCACTGAGGTGGTGACAGGCCCGGCAAGACGAAATCCGGGATTACACTGGTACGTGGCCCTGGCTCCTAGAGAGAAGTCCTGGCCCACAATACTGCCATTAACTGGAGGCACCGGCATCCCACACGACATGACTAGAAGGGAACGAGGGATGCGGCGGGAAGGTGAGAAAAAATGTGGTTTGGTAGAATGAAAGCACAGGTAGCAAACCATCTTTGTATGCAGAGTGTCTAGCTCACAATAGGCTTCCTGTACAAACAGACTCCCAGAGCCGGCACTGATGTGTCGTAAACATTAGCTCGGGCTGCCATCTGCACAATAGTAAACAATCAAGTCTAGAGAGAGCATGTGCGATTCATGCGGAGATTACACCTGGTACAGACTTGACCAGGCACTAAATGGCTGCCCTGCTGCTCTCGGTTTTCACTTCAAGCTGCTACTATTAATAACTCTGGATGGGAACTAAACTCTTGAAGTAGAAAGCTTTTAAGAGTTTATGTTTTTGTGATGAAATATAAAGGAAATCTGGACACAAACAAATGGATAATTTACTGAAATTGGAAATCAATAAAGACGGTGCTAAAGCATCACAGCCTTGTTAAATCTAAAATAATTTTTTTTTTTTAAAGCACCTTTAAATGAAAGTCTCCAATAGCCTAGATAGCTATGGCTTTATTTATACTTTTCACTTTAATTTTTTGTGTCAGTCTCAGTTGGGAGTAGGTAATTGCTGTTGTTCATTCCATCACAGAAAAAAAACGAGCACAGTGACAAGCATACAACTGTGACTATAACCCATAAGACTGACATATCAAACAATTGAGCTCAGGTAAACCAAATGTCATTAATCTGATGCAATGTTATCTTCAAAGCCATTCGAAGGAATGGTGAAGTGAGCTTCCTTGAAGCGCGCCTAAGGCTGAGAGGCTGTTGGTGATGGCACACTTTGATCCAAAGCAAATGGATTCAGTGATAGTTTTTTTCAATCAACTTAAATCAGAACGACTGAACTTACAAAATACATTTGCTACAAAAAGGCCTTCTTTAACTCTGCACGCCAGTTAGTTAGGCAACGGATCTTATTTTTTCTCTGCACAGTTTTCAGGTTACTTTTGAGAAGTGGGTCTAAATGCTGAATGAGCTCAGTCATGATGATAATATTGACAAAATGTAACTTAGGGTGCTTACACACCTGTAGTTCAGTTCATTTGGTCCGGACCAAGGGAGAAAATGATAGATTGTTGCATTTTAGTTCTGGTCCGGTTCTTGTTCACACTGACTTTTTACAAACTAACTAAGAGGACTAAACATGAAGTTATACGGACTGACAGGTAACTCACTGATTGTCATCCTGCATCCTCGGGGGGGAATCAAATTCTGGTGACTGACAGAAGTTTATGCAGCACTTTAATGCTTCTGATGTGTATATTTATGTTCTTTAATTAATAACTGATTATAAGCATTATTAGTATTATTAGACTGCAAATTGACCGCATGTTATGATGAATAATAGTTGAGACAGGACTGTACAAAAGCCTCTTTGCTCCCGGATGACTGGTGCAAACTTTGGGGAGCGCACGGACACGCGCCTGAGGCGTATTACTGTGGGATCACTGTCACACACTTTTTAGTGGAGTTAATGAACTGACAAAGTAGTCCGATACAAGCACAACAATTTTAACAGCTTTTGACCTACTAACCAGGGAAAATACCCACGTTGATGCGCTTATATACTGTATATGGCCTTAAATATAGATCAACAAGTTTGCTTCCTGTACAGATTTCATGATCAGCAGATGGATTTATTAGTAGTTTAGCTTTTGAAATCATGCTAAAATCACATATCTGCTATCATAAAATTCTGTGGTTGGTTCGTTTGGTTTCGCACCACAAACAAACCTCACCAGAGTCCAATTGGAAGCGGACCGAGACCAACTTTTCAACTCAGTTTGGCTGTTTGGTCTGCACCAGGGTTCGATTGATAGCTTCCACACCAGCCGAAAGTAACCATAGTAACCGGGAAAACGGAGCAGAGTTTGTTTTAACTGAACTAAATAGGTTAGGCTAATTTTATGTAGATTTGTCTCACTTTAATTAAGAAAAATAACTAGTTTATTTCCAGTGTCTGGTTTTCTTCACAACTTCCAACCTTCTCTTCCTTCCTCATGACCTGCTGCTATGATTGGGCCCTCACCTTGGCAAAGTGGCACCGGTGCATTCCACTGGTAGATCCCCTGTGGAGTCCGGGTGCAGGTGGCGCTGCTCTGACCAATAAGCCGGAAGCCCTGGTCACAGCTGAAACGCAGGGTGCTGCCCAGCTTAGTGCCCGTCAGAGTGTGCACTGTGCCGTTTACTGGGTTACTTGGAGGGCTGCAGTAGGCCGCTGTGAAAAAATTAGAAGACATAGGTAAAGATATAAATATACATGCCGATAAAATCGAGTGCGACAACCATAAAAACCCAATAATGACGCAAGATGATGCGAGTTTTTGTTGAGGAGGTGAAGGATTAATGCGCCTTCAATCGCAGAGCCCCGGATCTCTTTTGCATCCGTCTTCCACGCCTGGCGTGGTAAAGGAGGATATGCATTAATACAAGCGTTACAATGCAATCTCTTTAAGGCGAAAACTGCAGACTAGAGAAAAGGCAAATTGATTAAAGGAAACTAATGTTCTGCAAAGCAAAACAGGAGTTTGTCAGCGGCAGCTTAGGAGGATCATAAAAGTGATGGATACATAATAACAGGAGCAAAGTATCTGTTTTTGTTTGTTGACTAAATTGGTGGCAGCGATAATCATGTCCATAATCATTCCAAACAGTGCCAGCAACAGGTCCATGAATTGCATACTGTGCATAATATGACATCACTACATATCTACTAGAGAATAAATAAGAACACACATTGTGGAAACATTTAAGAAAACACTGGATGGATGAAAAGTGGGGTTTTCGTCAGTAAGCATCACTGTAAATTGCAGGTTAACGACTGTTCACAGGAATTTCTAGGCAACACAGTGAACTCCCAGGAACTGCCAATACTGTTGCATCACAATTTAAATGTTTAAATATCGAATATTGTGATGCAACGGTACATTAACCTGATCTGCCAGATGGTTTGTTTCACATTGGAAACTGTTTGGAAAAGGGCAGGCGCTTTAAAAAATGACTTGGCAGGTGATTGGATGAACCATCTGTCAATCAAACTCTTGCCAAAGCCAGTCGGAAGAAGAGATAAAACATATTTTCCATCAATCTTTGCTCTTCTTTCAATGAAGAAATACTCTCCAGTTCTGATATAACTGACGCTATCGCAGCATCTCTAACCTCTTTAGGAGCCGCCATTGTTGTTTAGAACCAACAGTCTGCACTCCACCACTGTCGTTACACACACCTAAATCACGCCCGTGGCTGCCAGTAGCTCCTCACGGTACGCTGATTGGTCCGTGCAATGACTTGCCAAACACAAATGCATCATTTAAAGCCTGACAAGATGGATTTGTCGTGTGATATGTGATCTCGCAATTATCGCGTGATATGTATAATAATGAAAACGGCCTCTCTTTCAAGTCAGCGGGAATTTTAAGCAGCATGCAATCAGATAGAACTCCCTAACAGTATAAAAAACCTTAAGCAGTGTCAGTGTTGTAATAAGTATTCAGCATTTATGAGATGTTAGATTTCTTAGTAGATAATAATACACAGTACGTGTGCTAGTATAGCATTCGAGTTTGAAACACTTGTCCTCTCCACAACCATTAAGGGATGAACTCTCATTAATGCCCTCACAAGGGTAAGGAAAAGAACAATGCAATGATATTTAATACGCCACATGAGCTAATTTACGTTCCTCGGCAAGGCCTTCCTCCTGTCAGTCACTGTGACTGGCGGCTCCTGAGCCACCCTTGAGTTCAATTCTTTCACTTCTATCTGTGTCGAACTCATTTGCCTCTCTCCCTGTGTTCCTCGCTCCTTCCCCTCTCTCTGTCTGTTATAGTATACGGCTTGTCTCGCTGCAATCAGCCCCGCAGCTCAGAGGAATAAGATCTACATTGGCAGGTGACTGGATTGGAATAGATAATAGAGAGGAGGAGGAGAGAGGGAGGAGAGGTGATACAGACAAAGGGAGGGACATATGAGCAAAAGGAGATAGTGAGGAAGATAGCCTGGAAGTTGATTGAATTGATGGAAAAAAGGAACAAAATGAGGTGATAGAGGAACAGAGAGAGAGATGCAATGGATGCAGAGAAAGAAAGAAGATGGCTGGTTGCTATAGGAGATGTCTGGAAGTTGGTGATGGAAGACCGGGCCCATGAAGAAAAAAAAATAGATTGATGAACAACACAGCCGAATACATGAATCCGCCTGCGCCATCTGTTTCTTCCACCCCACCAACGTACTACAGAAGGCAACTCCATATTGACCATGGCAACTTGAGGGTTCTCAGCTATCACTTAGTTCGTCTGTCACTTGGCCTGCTATGGCAAAATCCATCATGGCTAAGAAAAGAAAAAAAAAAGAAGTAAAAGAGGCAAAAGAGAAACGACAGAACATCCGGTTGGGGAGACGGAGAGCTCCACTGAGAGGAGAGAGACGATTAGTCAATCTGGCTGAGTGGTGTTGATACAGAACGGAGGGAGCCTTTTAAATATTTACACAGTCATAATTCACAGCAAGTTATGCAGGTGTCGTATACCAACAGATCTTTCTCGGGGAGCGGGACCGAACAGAAGAATAATAAGCAATACAAGAAACAGCAGTTACTAATTCCCTGGCCTGTGCTGCACAGCAAGGAGTGCTGCAGATGCCTGCTGCCCCTGCTAGGTTGTCATGGAGATGGGTCATATTTCTAGCTATTTCAGCTGCAGTTTGGCAGCCCCCGTCCGTTATTGGTCTCGTTGGCACAGCAAACCAAAGGCGGCCTCTGATGAGATCGAACATACAACAGTTGTCTAGAAGTAACAAAGTTCTTCTGGTAATCAATTCTAAACGGAAAAAGTTTGTCAGGCTAGTGTGTGTCGGGTGTTTGACTCACCTGAGTAGCGTATGCGAAAGCCTTTGTGGCTGGTGGTGTGATCGAAGGACCAGTGCAGGTAAACTTTGTTAGTGGAGCTGGTGATGCTCAGTGGGTTAGAATAGTTACCACTGAGGGTAATCAGGAGAGGGCTCTGTCTGGACGGGCCTGAGAGAGAGAAAGAAGACAATTATTAAGAAAATCCACCTTTAAAAGTCTCATGACTTTGTGCAAAAAGAATAAGAGAGCCACTACTTTTATATAAACCACCACTAGCCCTGGGTCTTCAAAATAATGCCCTCTGTTCAATCATCTACACGCATAAATCCGAACAGTAATTTCAAAACAGCATTTTCCTTGTAAATGTAAATTGATAGAAATTCTCATTTTGCACGGATTGATTCTTTTTTTTTTTCTTTTAAAGTCTGACTTTTGAAATGAATATCATTTCCCCTAATCATGGCTTTTTGAGGGATTGTGCTTTTTGTTACACTTGCGGTAAAAAATCAAAAAGTTGCTAAGCCTAATTGTGGGGGGGGAAAAAAGAAAAAAGATTTCTTTCCATAATTGGCTTGGCAGCCCCAAGGTTAGCAAATGTCTGTTCCCCTCCACTCGGCAGAAGATAAAAAGCACTAATCAGGAACACTGGTGTGTACGGCCGCCATTTTCTCAGAGCAGCCTGGCAGAGTCGTGCCTCTAATCACATGCAAATGTACGAGGCAGATGTAGATGTTCTGTCACCATGAAAGGGAGCCCGTGTGTGATTTTCTGTTAGTAGATGCTGAGAGCTTTGTCAGGGACGGGAAATTCAGCTGTCGGGCTCATTTTACCCTTTGATTGTGGATATTAGTGAAAATTAGTCTTTGGCCAAGGAAATGTAAGAGGAAGGTTCAATAAATTACTGAACAGTACATGTAGTGGGCTTCACCCAGACATGGAATGTAACACGATCATACTTGCCAACCTTGAGACCTCAAACATATGTAGGATTTCAAAACCAAAGTGGGGGGGTCTGTGGGTAATCTCCCAGAAAATCAGAGTTTCAGAGACTTCTTTTGACTTTTAAATAATGAAAATAACAAAATATTAAATAACCAAACTTTTTGTTAAATAGGCCTACTTTTAAATTTAATTCTCAGGAAAGAAAACTGAATAATTCGCCCCTCTGGCATGAACTTGTGTGAATCTCTGGTATAAACTAGGCTAATATTCATCAGTTTTCATTCATTCATTTTTTGTGACTTCTTAAGTATTTCTTTCTCTTAGTATTCTCCATTTCCCTCTCCTTCTCTCTCCCACACTAGAGGCCCTTTCAGACATAATGCGACAGCAGCACCAATGCGCTCTGAAACCCATTATTTCCAATGGCTTGAGACACGCCGGCATTGCTGTGATGCTGTGATGTTTGGCGAGCGCAGTTTAAACCATGCCGTGGTGACGCGAGCAGCTCTCCTCTGCCGGGAAAAGACATTTGCTGTAGCTCTATTGCCGTCCGTCCAGGTGGAAACAGTAGGGCTTACGGCTTATACACGCTTTACAGTGCTAGAAACAGGCTGAGATAACGAAAAGGAAAAAAAAAAAGGTGTGAAAAATTGCAATAAATCGGGAGAATTGTGACCCTGGGTCGGCAAGTATGCTCAGTTAAACTCTTCTAGATCTAGAAAAAAAAGGAAGGTCATAATAATCATAATGCTGCTCAACTAAATGACACGATGCTGGTATACATATGTTCACTTTCACAACAGACGCACTGACTCACCATCGAAGATCTCAAGCTCATCAAACTGACGGCTGGTCTGGAAGTGCTCTATGGTGAAGGTGACGTTGTAGCCGGGTTCTACTTTGACCACCCAGGAGCAGGACTCAAAATGGGGGAAACCGCTGCCTGGTGACTGGCTCAAGATGACGCCCGTGGAAGCTGTCAGCACCTCATTCATGGGACAAGTCACTGTTGAGAGAAATAAAAGGCAGAGAGAGAGAGAAAAAAAAAAAAATTAATCTGAATTATAGGAATAATGGTTTATGTTTTGCTGTTCTCTGTTGTTTCATAATTGCACACAACTTCTAATGATTCTTTTTTAGTGAATTTAATGTACCTCGAAGCACAAATTGGATTGGTTAGACCCATGTTGTTGTTGTTGGGGGGCAACTCAATGTGACTAAAAGCATAGCTAGGATACTTGTGATCCTGGTCCTGATGCTGTCACAGTAAACAAAGCTGATCCACACAAAGTCAGTCCAGGAAACGACTTATATTATATAATATCACACTGACTTGCCATGAGCATATCCCCTCCTCCTTGCCCATTGTCAGTAAGTGACAGATGTGACGCTAACTTGCCAGCTAACTCTCACATCTGCCTGGAAGCCCTATTGCTGTGGCACGTCCATCCGCTCGTCTCATCCCCCCCCCCCCACCTGCCATTGGTATTCTTGCGGGACAGCTCAATGACGTCCTTTGACATTTCCTGGTGGTTTCCGTCTGTATTATCAGACGTTACATGGCACTCCTGTCTGTTGCGTTGCTTGCTGCGAAGCTGTGAAGCCAACCTCTTAATCTGTCAGAGCTGTCTGTGGAACCCCAAAAAACAAACTGTAACATGAAAGGAAGCCAATGCTGCAACAACGACACAATGCAGCTGCTGCATAGTGTTTTTTGCTTCCTATTGTTTTTGCTGCTCACCTAATGGGGATGAAGAGGTAGACTGTGAAATAACTCTTTCCACAGCAGAGAAAAATATGTTTTTTCTTATTTGCTTGTGATTGCTTCTTGTAGCTAAATAAGATACCATTAACCTACATTAAGTAAATGTTCTCTTAAAGGTCCCATATCGTGCTCATTATCAGGTTGATACTTGTATTTTGTGTTTCTAATAGAACATGTTTACATGCTGTAATGTTAAAAAAAAACTTTTTTTACCCTCATACTGTCTGTCTGAATATACCTGTATTCACCCTCTGTCTGAAACGCTCCGTTTTAGTGCATTTAAACGGAATTGCGTTGCTAGGCAGGGTCCATCTTTACTTCCTGTCAGCTGATGTCATTCACATACACTGCAACAGGAAATAAACTAGGACACATTTAGAATATTTACGTTTAAAAACGTGTAATGGTCTAAATTTGTATATTTGTGACATCACAAATGGACAGAAATTCTAGCGGCTTGTTTCAAACGCACATTTTCTGAATACGGGCTGTGTGTATTTCTCTGTATATTGAGCGTTTTGATAGTTTAACAGTATTTATATAGCACTTAAACCTGCTTTATAATATAAAGGACATGAAAATCTCACTTTTCACAATATGGGACCTTTAATGTTTTTCTACTGTATATCACCGCCTCCTGTATCACAAAGAGTCCTAAGGGCCTACTTTAGCACACATAATAGCATGAACTGTTTTAACACTAATGCCATGCTGGAAATCAACCTGGCTGCTTGATAAGAGCTCTACAATTAACATAAGACCGTTTCAGAAAAAAAACATACATTTACCTTCTTAAACACCAGCCAGAGGCTTTACTTACAATCACAGCGGACATAACAACAAATAATAAGATGCTACAAATGGGTTTAAAAACCACTTCAAAGTGCACATGACCGGGTGTTTTTTTGCATGCACGTACATTTTTTGTTTGTGTGTTTGTCAACCAAGTGCAGCGGAAAATCTAGCCAGGGGTGTAAATGCCCCTGTTGTGTGTGCCACAATTTGAATATTGGAGCCTGTTCTGCCTCAGGGTAAGGCAGCACTTGGCACTTGCAGGTCCTTCATTACCGTGTTGAAAAAATACTGAACGCTCCAAATCACATTCTAGCAGCGCCTCCTTTGTGGGACAATGTGTAAACTTGTTTTTGTGTACGTGGTCGGGGCGGTGTGTTTCTGTCAATGCACTGCTGTGTGCGTGTGTGTGTGTGTGTGTGTTTCTTGGCTTGTTCAATCTCCTCTCTGTGTGTTCATAGGGGAAGAGATTATTAAATCCGCAGGAAAAACATTATGGCAGGCAGCCTGGGTTAAACAGCATTTGCAAATAATTCTAAGCATTTTTTTTTTTTACCGAGCTTGGCGTGTCAACTACATGGGATTTATCGCCTCAGGAAATCTCAGATAATGTCAGGTAAGCTGTCACTCACATGCAAGGCATGTTACAATGAGGCACGTTCCTGTCAACCACAACTTTTTTGCCGTTCATTGTATTCGTATTGGCCACAAACCCGAACCAAATAGTAAGACAAAACAAACCCTAAATGTCTGCCAATATTGTTTACCATAGGTCAAAAAACAGTATTTTGGGGGGGCTTTTTATGTCTTTATTAAATAGTTAACAGTAGAGCAATCACAGGAAATGAAGGGGAGAAAAAGATGGGGAATGACATGCTACAAAGGTTCCCTGCTGGGATCCAACCAGTGGGCGACTCTGGGGTTTAAAAAGTGAAACCAAAACTTGCATTCTATCTAATAGCCAGCAGGGGGCGACACCTCTGGTTACCAAAAATAAGTCTGATTGTATAGAAGTCCATGAGAAAATTACCCCACTTCTCAATTAATTATATAATATTCCATATTATAATAACACCATGAATTTGTATTTGTTTTTTTGCTGGCTTAACTGCAGCCGCAAAAAATCCTTACCACAAGATGGGTACCCCCGCGTGCTCTATCCATTAACCAATGGATATCTTCCTTTCATAATGTATTAGTTTAAGAACTGTCAATTGCAATCTGCAAACAATGCTAACAGAGAAACATTAGCGGCCATTCAAATAAGCTATCAACCGGGTGATATTCTCGATGTAAATTGATTGTAGATGTATATTTTGATATGTGGAAAAGCGAGTATAAGGGGGTACCACACCTAGCCTAAGGTACAATTAGGCCATGCCATATTAAATTACGCGTGAATAGATTAAGTATGATTTGCAAAAAACAACAACAACAAAAACTACCTTTAATATCTCTAAACTGGCAAGGGGATTGCTCTTTGCTCCTCTTTCTTTTTTTTGTATATATGTATAATTTGCATATCTGTATGTTTACACCATCTTGAGAGGATGGCCATGAAAAATAAATATAAAGCATTTTCATCCCAAATTCCCAAAAGAAGTCGTTCACCAAGTCTGTGAAATCATTTACAACCTCGTGCACGTCAGCGAATGTGACTCAAAAGGCTTAAAATCCATCACTGATAGTGAAACTGATTGCGGCGGGGAAGTAGCGTATAAAATCTAAGAGTGAAGTTCATTAACCAATCAATTCTCTGACGACGAGACGTGTGTTGTCGGTGACCTTTCAGAAAGCTCCGACGCGTCTTCAAAACTGCCTTCAGCTCGTCTCGGAGGCTGACGGAGAGAAGACAGGCAATGGGGCTCTTATCTATAGGCTGCTACTTATTAAACTAATCCACTTTGAAATGAAGCATCACTCTGTTTGGCTGTAAACAAAAGGGTATTAGGGGACAAATCTGACAGCTGGAAAAAAAAGGCAGCTTCGACGCGCAAGGTGAGATCAACATTGATAGGGCTCAAAATGAAATTTCACTTTAATGAGACAAGGAATGGAATAAGCTGGTAGCAGGAACCGCAATCTGTGAGACATCCCCTTCTGTTTGTGTATATATGGCCCGTGGTATGCAACAGCCTCCCAATAAAACAAATGTGGTGCAAGACAAGCACAGATGCACACACATCTGTATCCATACACACACACACACACACTCCAGTATGGATGTGCATAACTCCACGATACATCAAGCTTGTAGTTGCTGCCGAGATGTCTTTACTCATGTTGGTATTTAATTAGCATAAGCTGAGGAGCGATAACGAGCTGATTGAAGGGGATGGGCCACAACATAAGCATTAGCGTGGATCAGGACCTAACAACTCCGGGAAGTCAGGGATGACAATGAAGATGTGAAAAAGGGGGCAGCTGTAATCCATTCTGTGGGACTAAAAGAAAAGGGGGCTAGGGCAAAAAATAAATAATCTATGGGAACAAAAAGGAGATAGACGAAGAGAAGGCGAAGGAAGGCGAAGGGAGGCGAAGGGGACTGAGTGGGATGAAGAAAAGCGAGCTAGCTGGGAAACTAATGTGATGGGTGATTATGCAGGTTTTAACCAGAAATCTGTCTGGGGATAAACACAGGGATTTGGGATCATCGGAGCTCATTGTGTTCCATTAATGAATTCAAGCCACACTTTGTACTGGCGCTGTTGCATTGTGTGTGTGTGTGTGTGTGTGTGATGCTGGAAACTCCCCGTGGTCTCAGCAGACAGCAGATGTAGTTAAGGGCTGTGTGTGTCCAATACAACCCAGTTTAATCAAATAGCAGGCAAATCAAATAATGCGCAAACCAACTGCTCGCTCCAATGGCAGGGAATAGAGGAAGAGAGACTGAACCCGTTTGCCATCGAAGACTGGAAACAACTCTCTGGATTAAATAAAGAAAAAGTGAGCCTGTGTCTTGTGTTTATGTGTGCATGGTGGCGGCTTTTATCTTATTGGCCTGTGTGTGTCAGCGTTGGGAGACAGGGGAAAAGGACAGATCTGGGTATTGATAGACACATGTGGGTAAAAAGTGTGTGACAATACATTGTTGTGTTTTGAACCGGCCTCAGAGAAAGACAAGAGAAGAGGGAATAAAGGGTATATATGTGTTACATAAGAAGAGAAGTCTGACGCTATAGTGAGTCAGGGGAGGGTTAGTGAAAGGGAGGAGGGAGTGCAGACGGAGGGAATGCAGAGGATGAGAGAGAGGATACTGGCGCCGAGGGGGCCAAGCAACACTGCAGAACCGCCGGCAGGCTCCAGTGCTGCTCTCTGGTATCACAATGACAACCGCTGCTGTGTAACCCAGACGCATGATTCACCAGTGTGTATGTTTATACAGTATGTATGAGTGTGTGCAGTTGAATGTGTATGTGTGTGTGTGGGGGGTGTGGGTGCAGCTAGATGCGCGGAGGAGGGCTGTGCTTGTCAGAGCTAGAAGTGGTGATTTGATAGGTGCAGCTGCAGCCGGCATGTCCCCTGCATTTCAATGAGCTGTGCACTTCGTCTCTCCGCTGCCCTCCAACTAAGTCTACCCCCCCTACGTCTCTCTTTCTCGCCTCGCTTTTTAACTCCTGTCCTGCTCTCACTTACTCGCCATCCTTCTGCTCATTTAGCAGCCTCTCCTCTATCTTTCCAGACAGATTTGGTGTTTTTTTTCTCCCCCCCCCACACTCAAGAATCCTGCTTATTCAGAGGAATCTCAAACATGTTCTCACCCCCCGTCCAATCTTCTCCTCCTTCCTTCACACTTGCATCATCAGTCTGTGGTCTTCTTGCTCTCCTCTCTATATACTCTCAACTTCCCCCTCACTCAACTCCTTCAGCTTTTTGCTATCTGTGGCTCTCCTCTCCATCACCCCCAGGTCTGTCTATGCAGGCAAAGTGACAGCTCGCAGGAAGGAGGAGGAGTATGGTGGAACTGTTTGTCCCCAGTATAAGTATCTCTCAGCACAAGGGGAACAATTAACGGGGCCGCACACGCCATGAATGAGTTTTACAACTGACATACGCCGCTAACTGCAAGTACTGACTTTCACTTAGATTTTTACAGCGCGCCGATTTGTTTAACTTAGCAAGCAAAAGCTCTACGCAAAGCGTGAGTTTTTCCAAATTAAAATACAAAGTAGAGCGAAGGGTTAGCAGACAAAAAGCAGGAAGGGAAAAATAAACGCACACACAAAGGATTTCCCTTATTCCTTTTTTTCCTCACTTGAATTTTGATACTTTCGGTCTCCTCTGTGGGTACTTTGTTCCCCGTCTTTATTATTACCCTACGCATAGCTCCTCTTCCCCTTTCATTGCCCTCTTTCTTTCACCAACTCTCCTTCCTTTTTCATCTCATGCTGAGAGCATTTGTATTTTTTTCCTATTTAGCACCAAATTAGATGCATTTATCATATTCCGCCTACTCTCCCTCGTCCACCACATACCCCCTTCCCCCTCCAAACAGAGAGAGACTAAAAAAATAAAAAAATAATCAAGAGGTTTTAAAAGAGAATGAAAGATGTGTGCTTGTATGATATTTGGAAGCAGAGAAAAAAACAGAGGGACCCCGCTATGCACCCAGTCTCTTGCCCAGAGGAGAAGCATTGCACACAACATACAGTATTATGATGATGCGGTATGCTGGAAACACTGCACTCATTGATTCCTCTGGGAGGACGATATCTCAGCATGTAGAGAGCGCCACAGCAGCCACCCTCAGCCTCACGGGAGCCAAGTATCATCCACAGAGATGGAAAGTGCTACCAAACTGATATGTGGCTGCGGCTCCATGACTACAGGCAGAAAAGAGCACCCACGGGAGCCAGAAATAAGGCACAACTCCAACTTGTGCATGAGTCTATGATTAGAGCGAAATGATATTGGATACCTATAACCCTGCTGAAAATAAACTCGCAGAGGATCCAAATGGCAGAGCAACACAGTGTTTCACCTGTGTTGGGATATATTTGTGGAACAAAATGACTTGTCAAGACCCTCTTGGAAATTAAATGATGCATCTCAAGGGGCTCAATATGAAGTGTCTCAATATGTATTATAGAGAAAAAAAGTTGTTATTTTTTGCAAGTAGTGCATTTACAGCACTTTAACTAGTAACATTTAACAGTTGCACTGTTTCGAAACTAGTGCACTGCGCTGACTGTGTGTTTGGGACTTAAATAATGGCCCTTGCTTAAATTACATCTTTGTTTGCTTCTATTTGATCAACTGAAATTAATTTTTTTTGGACATCACGCATAAATAAATTTTGCCAAGTAGCCGAAAGACATACTATATTTGCACCAACATGTTGACAAACTGTGCTGTGTCTCAATTTGCGTACTTTCACAGTCAGACTTGCTATTTTGAGTGCATAAGTGCGTTCACACTGAGAAGTATGGCAAAATACAGTGCGCTCAGATGTAGTACTCAAAAAGGTCAAAACGTTGAGTGTGGAACGCTGGACATTTTCCACCCTCAACATTTGCCATCTTCGCTACGTAGCGGAAGGGGTGGGGAAACCAACCTATTTCAAACTTGTGAAAATGGCAGGTGAGGAAGCTGCGGCAGTTGTGAAACGACGAACACAGAACTATACAAATTTAAGTTTTTTTAAACCACTATACTGTAGTCGGACAGAAGCCATTATTTGGGTAGTTTATCCGTATGAATTGAAATTCTGCCAATATGTGATACGCGATGTCCCTGGCTGACTATCACCAGCTGATTTACCAAGCTTCCGGTGAGTGCATAACGGCAGTGTGCGATTTGAGACAACACTACCCTGTCGAAATTAACGCACTACGCAAATAAGTACATAGTGCTCACAGTGTACTACATGAAAGTCTACTAACGTAAGTATTCAAATTGAGACACAGCATACCTTTTGAGCAAAAACATTGTTATTCATTTAGCATTCAACCACTTATCGCAAAGGAATTTAACGTCAACACAGACATTTCAGAGCCCTTTTACAGTATTTGCATATTCCATAGATTTTTAGGGATAATAAGGAAGGTAAAGCAGGAGGATAAAACGCTCTCCCTTTTAACATCTCGATAATGCTTTCCCTCCTAACTACATTCAGTATGTCTATGACTAGAAGGTCGCAGGTTCAATCCTCGAATTGGCAAGATAAATAAGGGCAGGGAAAAAATGAAAGAGCAATGCTTTGCATTTCCCTCCATTCCAACACTGAGGTGCCCTTGAGCAAAGCCCTTAAAGGTGCAGTCAGCGATTCTAATCCAATACACTTTTTTGTGAAATTCAGCGAATATCTCCTCACGGCCTGATAGCTGTCCGTTCTGTGTGTGCACTGAAAACAAAATCCGGTGTTGATACACAGTCCTGGCTCTGTAAATGGGACGCAAACAAAGTCGACCGAGCCACGCAATACTATTCCAGCCAATCGGCAACAGGGGGCGTTGGTGCTTGTGCACAGAACAGGAGAAAAGGCCACGGATGTATAATGATAAAGACAGTGGGAGCGAGAGTGACGGTATATCTGGAGGGAGGTATTTGTTGAAATATCAACAATCTTCCTCTCCACCCCCAACTGTTCAAGTGGCACTGCTTCGTGGCCGACTGTGTGAGTGTGAAAGTGTGCCTTTCCGTTGATAAGTTTTCAAGCCTCAGGCATTCACTCACCATCACATGAGGGCGGAGGCCCCTCAAACTCCAAGTGTGTCCCCAAACGGCAGGTCAGGATGCTGTTTCCACTCAACTGGTAGCCTGGAAGACATCGGTAGCGCACTATATCACCTGAACGGAGAGAGATGGAGGAGGGAGAGGAACAGTTAATGGCAGATCAGAGATGGTGGCAACAATCCAAATGATTGAGACAAGCCAAAATGTCTTCATACACCAGTCAGTGCTCCTTCGCCAGGATATGATGCAGAAGTAATGATGATCCATTGTGTGTTTCGGTGAAAGAAAACATTAACAGTGGAAAAAAAAGTAGCGTAATAAATCCTATAGATGAAACACTACGTCAGTGTTGCTGCCTTTGTGTCTCTGAATAATAATGCGGCAAGGAGGTATGCAAATAAACAGATAAGGAGAATTAATCTCCATTGTCTTCTACGGGGGAGAATGAGAGCACCTGCCTCAAATCCCTCTGGCTTTCTGATTATTTTGTCATAATCATTCATTTATACTGCTGCTTCAAAATCCCCTGGGTCATGTTGTTTGGGGTTGAGTCTGCATTCAGTACAATTGCCTTATGGGATGTGTAGTCAGAATCAGAGTCCGTGAACCTGGGACAATGTAAACTGTCCAAGCCAGAATGTGAACTGACAGTGGGATTAACTCATTAAAATGCTACAGTTCCACAAGTCATGATGGGACCGACATCTAATAAAAAACTAGAATAAAAAAAAAAAAAAAAACGCCTCATAGTTGTATGCCTCCGCCAACCAGTCCAGTTGCAGTTTACATTCATGTCTGTCCAAAATGTCATCACTTCATCATTTTATCCTATTAGACCTTTGTGTGATGATGATACTGAATAGCCCTCTTTCTAGTACTGTGTCACAATCAGCTTTCATCTACCTATTAATTTCCTATTTATTTATATTATTTGTATTTATTTTATTATAATACTATGCATTTCCATTTTTTTAATCATGATTATTATTATTTTAATTAATTTCAATTTATTTTCCATTCACTTACTTACTTGCTTACCATTATTTTTTATTATTATTATTATTATTATTATATTTTGGCTGTTTGTTTGGCTGTTTCTCCTTGCCTTTTATTTTATAATGTTTGTTTATTTTCTCTTCCTTTATTTCCTTTTATTTATTTTTTAAAAAAATATTTTTTCCCCTCTCATAAAAATATTCTCTTGGATTTAGGATTATGTTACGGCATGTTCTCTGTGTTATTCATTGATATTGTAATAGAGTAGCCTATGTGAGCCAATAAATAAAAAGTAAAAACAAAGAAAAAAGACATTTGTGTGAAATTGCCATAATTAGCATATGAATTATTGAGTTAGAGCCAAAAATGTGTTTAGTGAGGTCACAGTGACTTTTGACCACCAAATTCTAATCAGTTCATCCTGCGTCCAAGTGGACATTTGTGCCAAATCTGAAGAAATTCCCTCCGAGTATTCCTGAGATAGCCCGTTCACAAGAATGGGTCGTATAGACAACCCGAGAACATAAAACATCTGGCAACAGCTGTCACAGATGCACAGGCGTAAAAAGTCAGCAGTGATAGCAGTGATTGTGGGTGTCTATATGTGTATGAATATGCCTTTTAGAGACAGCATTTCCACCTACCAATTTTAAACTCTTTGCTTGCCATCAGGATCTCCGCATTAGGAATGATGGGGGGAGCCAGGCAGAACTGCAGCCTGTAAGCTTTTATTGAGACACGAAAAGAGTCAAACACAGAATGTGCAAAAATAGTTGGTAGAAATAATGATCAAGTAGTAATTTGCATACCTTGATAGCCGATACGGAATAGCCCACCCTTTTCTGTGTTACTACGGAAACGTATCAGCACCTGATTGGATGTGCTACTGGGCGGGTCATTGGGTTCTCCATCAGTGAACACTCCCAGTTTCCTGACTGTCTCCTGTGGACCATCCCTAAAAAGGAAAAAAAAACACAGGTCACATGTCAACTATAACTTCAGATATAACAATACACTGGAGTGTTAGAAAGTGATGATAATTAACTATTATATGGGGATACTCTGTCAGCAGCCTCTGCTCAAATGCTCTCTAACCGTAAAGCACTTCGAGGCTCTGTGACGCATATCTGTGAGAAAACCAAACAAAGCCACATGCCAGATTATTGTCAAGCAGCTTCCAGCGGCAGAGTATAACCAAGCTGCTCTCACTTCATCATACCCAAAGCAATTACTCTGCTCTGCTCCGGGTGATTATGTTGAAATAAGGTAAAAATTACAGATAAGCGTGGAATGACAGGTCTGGATTGCGCCGTTCCTGCTAACTGCCATCCAATGGGAGTGTCTTTGGAAGCCACGGCCCAGCCTTGGCAGTCCCCTGGCGTGGGCATGGCCGATTAAGCCAGCTCCCAGATTCCTGCCACAACCATTCAGCTTAAAAACCATCTGTCTTTGGCTGTCAGACTGGGCATGGGAGATTACAAGCAGCTCTGGAAACGGCTGGCTAGGGACTGCCGCCTGACAGCACTCTGGCCAAGCCGCCATTACGGGGCCCATTTACTTGGCTCAGTAGTTCAGTGGATAGATACACAGCGGTGGTAACTGGAAACTGGGGAACATGATAGTTCCCATCTTGGCTCTTGTTGGGAAAGATCGGCACAGCGGGGGCCGTTTACAAAAGATCAACAATACGCTAAAAAGTGGACATTCTGGCTCACTTTATTCATGTCGACCTAGTGACATAAACTCTCCATGCCCTGAAAAAATTCTACAAGCAGCTAAAATATAGATGTCACCCCATGCCATGTGGACTTTTCATGTGGTAGTTGAGTTGCCAGGTTGGCTGGCAGTCAGATCTCCGGTCTCACTGAGAGCTGGGACCTTTGGAGCTTGTCTCAGGGAGAGGGGATCAACTGGGACTGGCAACCGTCATGCATGCAAAATCCTGTCTTTGGTCGCACATATGGCAGGCCCAGCCGTGCATTATGGAGATGATGAAAGGAAGCTTTACCCCTCGATACTCAGTCAGGCAGAAAGACACACACCTACCACATACGTGTCCAAACACACACATGCATTTCCACCAGCCAAAACCTACTCGCCCCCTCTCTTCTCTCACAGAGAGGATGTGGGAACAATATTCCACCTACTGCTCTGATTGGTCCTCCATGGAGGCTTGCATTCATTACATGTTACTGTGTGGTATACTGTACACTGTATATATATATATATATGAATACAAATAAATACATATTATATATATATATAAATAAAAATAAATAAATATTATATATATATAAATCAAAATAAATAAATATTATATATATATATATATATATATATATATATATATATATAAATAACACATAAATAAATAGTATATATATATATATATATAAATACAAATAAATAAATATATATTTATACATAAAAATAAATAAATATTAAATATATATATATAAATAAAAATAAAATATCAAATTAAAAACATTTATTTTCCTTTCACTAGTATAGTGAAAGAGAAGAGAAGTATTTGTCAAGAAATAGAGGTTTCTGGTGTTGCCACTGCATGTTGGGTTCACTTTATACTTGCTATTGTTTAAAAAAATCATTCTTCAAAAATAAATTATTACCCTTGACATTTGTATAGATATCCATGTGGTGAACATACATAAAAAAAAAAGAAGAAAACGGGGGAGGGGATTTGATGGTTTTAAAAGAATCATTTTAAAAGACTTCCCTGTGTTTCAGGGGAGGGGAATGGTGGGCATGAAAAGAGCAACAATGACACAAGAAAAGAAAGAGATAAAGCCAAAGACAAGGCAGAGTTGAGCTTTTAATCTGCAGCTCTTTTTTGTCACTGTAATGGATCATCATAAGGTGAGGGACACATGTGGTGGGAGGCCATAATGTACTTGTTAAGTTAGAGAACAAGCTGCAGAGTGACATCAAAAGGACATTGAATGAAAAGAGAGGAGGGGGCAGCAGGGGCATTAAAGATTAGCTAACTGGAGCTTGACTCAGTTTTGTAAAGCAACACAACAGAGGAGGATATCGAGGGGGGACTGGAGGTGTAACGTGGAAAAGTAGGAGTGGGTGACAAGGAGTTGAAGGATGGGATTGAAAGGAAGTGCAATGTGGAGGTGATGATAACGAGAAAATAAATGAATAAACATGGCAACATCTCAATGACACTGAACAATGTGAAGTACAGAGCTTTTTGTTAAGATGGCCTTGAGATTTTGGTTTGGTCTTTACTAAAGAAACTGGTTAAAATATAATTTCAGTTTACCCACAAGCTAAAGGAACATTATATTAAATTCCATGGTACAAAATTAAAAAAAAGTATTTACACATATCTGCACCCCTTGGAAACTGTAATTTCTTACCATAGAGTGATGAAGTCGTGCGGTCCGTGAACCTGAAGCAGGGTGAAGTTGATTTTGATGCCGAAGCCGGTCGCCACGGTGATCAGCCAGGAGCAGTCAGCTGAGCTAGGGTACTCCTCTGGGTATCCCGGGGAGAAGATGGTCCCATTGTCTGATGTGATGTTCCAACCGCAAGGCACTGAGGGAGGGAAGGGGCAGGGAGAAAGTCAGGCAGAGTATATATATATATATCAGTGGGCCAGGAATACAACAGGACACATCCATAATTCAGCTGAAAACGTGGAAGAAGGGGGATTTTTCATCCCCCTTCTTCTTCTGCTTCCCTTCTCAGTGTCTCTCTCCCCCTCTCCTTTACTCTTCGTCTAGTGCCCAGGCGCTTGTCTGAGCTAAAGATTAGCCAGTAAAGCCTGTTACCAAGTGGGGACTTGGATGGAGTGTTTTGCTAAGATAAGGCCTCAACCCTTTCCCACTGGGGGTGAACAGAGAGACAGTGCGGAGAAGAGGCGAGGGGGTTACTGTGGACTGGGCTTTTGAGGTGCGTGTATACAGTACGTGTATGAGGAGTGGCTACGCATGTGTGTGTAAACTCGTGTGTGTGTTTGAGTGACAGGAAAGGTTAAAACAGCATGTCTATGTCAGAGCTGACAAGACTATACAGAACCCCTCATGCCTGATATCCCGAGGTTAAAAATATCCTGCACAGCCTGACAAATACAGTAACACTCACTCACACACACATACAAACTACCCGGGCTGCACCCAGCCTCAAATCTGCATGCATGGAAATTGTAACTATATTTTCAAACATTCCTCAGGAACTCGGGAGGTTCTAACCAACTTAACGATTACGAAGCTTAACATTCCCGCTGATGCCCTTAGAGAAACCCCAAATTCACTGTGGTGGAGCGGGGAAAATCGGGGAAGAGTGGTAATCGCAGTAGTGCAGGCATCTCAAGCAACCCCAGACATGGTATTCAGCTTAACGGGCACACCCTTGGATGCCTATGGGCGTGTGATCTTTCCCAAAACAGAGATTGCATGTTTGCATCCATCGGTTTCTCTCTCAGGTTATGTGTGTGTGTGTGTGTGTGTGTTATGTGTGTGTTCATGCTGCACTGCTGCCTGCTTTAGCCCTGCGGTTGATAGGCCCCTCTGCTGCTTGGCTCACCTGTTAAATGAGCTATCGATCAGACCGATTGATTAAACCCTGGACACTCTATGGAGTTGCACATCTGGCTGACGCCATCAGCTGGCAAGCTACTTAAACCCTGTGCGTAACAGAATGTGTGTTTGCTTGAAGGGATAGGTGGAAACAGAAAACTTGAAACAGGGTTGCACTTGTTTTTTATAACGCAAAAAAGTAAAGCAAAATATGTTGGGGTAATAGACGCATTTGAAAACATTTCATTTTCTCCTTTGCCAATAGCACCATGTTTGTTACATCAGTTTATTTCAAAAGTTGTTGGTCAATATTAAGAATAATGTTAAGATAATGTATGGGAAATACGGCAGCTGCATATGTTTATCAATGATTCAGGATTGTATGTGTACACTGATTATATTATGAACTATTACTACTACTAATTGTGCATAAATGCTGGTTGCAGAAAAGATATTAAATTACTAGTCAGTTTTCCTGTGGGAGCACTCGACACTGTCAATTTGAGTCATCGCTACTTCCTGATCTGCAGCCTTTATTTTTTTCGCACAGAAAGCAGGAAACTGAAAATGGTAATTATTATAAACAAACAAACAAAAAAGAGGATACAGTGCCAGCATTTTATAGTTACAACATTATATTAAGATAATGCCAAGACAAGTAGGTAAGTGGAGGCAAGGTAACAAAAATCAGCGTCTCTCATCCACCTCAGAGAAAATGTGTGCAAATATATAAAGAAGTCTCTAAAGAAGTTTATTTTGAAAAAACACTATGCATGTAACGAGCACAAACTAACGCTAGAGGGGTACCTAGAGCGTCATAGTACAGCACAGGGTCAATAAATCGGTATTTGACAAGTTGGGAGTGAGAACGTGTTGCTTAAACAGGCCTTTGAAGAAGTAAAGACCGACCAAAATGTCCTCACTTTGTTTGGTTAAAAACTTGTTTTCGGTCCTCGCTATGTAATGCAAGAGTAAGTACAAGAGCACACACACACAAACACAAACACACACGCAGGTATAATTTTCTCGGATAATAATTCAGCTTTGAACGTTATGTGAATATTGAAAATGCCTATACAAAAGAAAATTGCTATGTGAGAATACACTATCTCCTGTCCCCTCTTCCTTTTCACTCTGTTGCTCCTTCTCTCACTTGCATTTATCTCCCCGCTCGCCCATTCAAAAGTTCCAAGTTCATGGCCGTCACCTCCCGCCGTAATTTTCCCTGCCTTATTGAATAATCGACAGCCAGAGCGTGAGAATGTGGGTCAAGGACGAGGCGCAAAGAAAGAGCACCCATTACTTTTCTTTTCAATTCAGGCCCTCTTTTATTCTTCCTTTATTTGCCTCCATTCGTCTTTAGCACGGTATTGATTTTCATTGAAGAGTACTTTGCTTCATTAATGGGGGATGATAATTCAGTTTAATTGCATTATTCATAATAGATAATCATTATCTCCATAGCCACACTTTGCACTAATGATGCTCAGTAGTTCAATACGTTCTAAACAGGAAGTTATGACTTTGGTTCTGCGTATATGAGGCAGTGTAGTTGGCCACTTGTTTGGAAGACTGGGCAGATTAGTGAATGTGTTAAAGGGACTGTTTGTAACTTTCAGAATTGCTTGTTAACAGCGACACCTGTGGCCGTTAAGTCAACGAAAGTCAGAGTCAGGCTCGCGCTTGCTCGCTCTACATAGACATGAACGAACATCGCTCAAAACAGTGAGGCGACACACGTCAGCTAAAACCACAATATCACTCTATATTTCACCTGCTTGGCAGTAATGTTAGCTGACCAGACGAAGGTCTCTCCATGAATCAATGCTGATCCTAGTGTTGGCTTTTCCTGCTTCAGCCCCGGAGGCTGAAGCAGGAAGAGAAACGTTATCGTCTCCCGACTGCGCCACCGGCACCCGGTTGGAGACGATAACGTTTCTCGCTGCGGAGCCCCGTCACTTCACAAGACACGGAAAAACCTCTGTTGGTCTGGAGGAGCTGCAGCATTTATTTCTGCACAAACGTCCACTGAACATTCACTAGATATTCTCAGAGCTACGAAGTCTTCTGCAGAGTGTAGTGTGTGCGCATGCACGTGTAGAGGTGGAGCGAGACAGCGAGACTGCGCAGTGTGTGAGTGAAGGCAAGCAGGCAGAGGAGCAGAGACTCCGGCCAAACGCGAGCGCGCATATGCGAGCACGCATGGGATCCCGACCCGGTAGATTTATACGTGTAAAAAGTTACAAACAGTCCCTTTAAGTTTGCATAATGTTTGGGTATTAATATGACAAATCTCAAATCCCTTACCTTCGCAGCGAGGGACAGGGTGGTCCCAGTTGCGGGTGGTGCCATGCTCACAGGTGAGGATGGAATGTCCCATTAGCTGATACCCGGGCAGACACTCAAAGGAAATAGACTGGCCCACGTTGAAGCCAGCGCCCACCACCACTCCGTAACGGAAAGGCTCGGGATCGGGGCACTCCTGTAGCTCATACGCTGAGGGAGAGAACAACATGTACATCAGTCCACACATCAATATTAATTTTTTCCAATATAGCTAGATACTTTTATTCAGACTCATTTTAAACAGTTATATAGTAATTAGGGCTCTCAATGGATTAAAATATTTAATTGTGATTAATCGCATGATTGTCCATGGTTAATCGCGATTCGTTGCAAATTAATTACACATTTTGTATCTGTTCAAAATGTACCTCAAAGGGAGATTTGTCAAGTATTTAATACTCTTATCAACATGGGAGTGGGCAAATATGCTTGCTTTCCGCAAACATATGTATATATTTAGTAATGGAAATCAATTAACAACTCAAAATATTGACAAATATTGTCCAGAAACCCTCACAGAGACTGCATAGCATAAAAAATATGCTCAAATCATAACATGGCAACAACAGCTGTCAGTGTGTCTATGTCTTGCCCCGAACTGCACGTGATTATCATAAAGTGGGCATGTCTGTAAAGGGGAGACTCGTTGAGAATAGAACCCATTGTTATTCACATATCTTGAGGTCAGAGGTCAAGGGATCCCTTAGAAAATGGCCATGACAGTTTTTCCTCGGCAAAATATTAGCGCAAGTTTTGAGCGTTATTTGGCCTTCTTCGCGATAAGCTAGTATGATGGTTGGTACCAATGGATTCCTTAGGATTTTAGTTCCATGCCAGTATTATCATATATCAGCTCCGAAATATTGAATAGCGGCCAGACCCGTCAAATTTTAAGGTTAATTTGAGGTTAATTAAAAATAGTATGTTGCGTTAAAACGAATTTGCGTAAACAGTTTATTATTGCGTTAACTTATTAAAAAGCATTAAGTAGCATATTTAAACATGTTTGTACCCTTATTTGCTCATTATTTGTTACTGCCTGAAGCTAGCAATCAATTCACACAACCTTTACACATTTGCCTCAATATGCTTTCTGTTGTTCTTCCTCCTTGTGCTCAACCTCCCACTCACTCCTCCTCCACCTCAGACAGGAGTTTTCACTGGGAAAGGAAATGCCAGGGGCGGGTTTGACTTGTGCCGTGAGGAGTACGATGCTGTCATCAGATGTAGTGTGGGTAAATAATTCTTACTTTCTTTTTTTTCTCTCTTCCTCTTGGATACAAAAGCAACGCAGGCAGTGAGCCTCGAAGAGCCAGGATATAAATATGACTAAAGAAATTGATTTGTATGGATCACAGCTCCCCTTTGTAGGCGATAACTCATGCAAATACAGCAAAAGGGGGATATTTGCAAATATAATGCTTGATTTATATGCTAATGTACACATAATTATGTAAATGCACAATGCTACCTTTCGATTTGCCAGCTCGTTTGTTGAATCACAAAGTACTAACTTTGCCGTGCCTGTTGCATTTGCAGACAAGGGCAATTTATTCCTCGCAGCCATACAGATATGCTGTGAAGCCTTTTATTGGCACATGCTGAGGAAATCCTTTAAGTGATCAACAGTTTTATATACAGAGATTTTATACATCTGGGAAATTTACTGGCTCTGTGGGCTGATTAGTCTGACACAGTCAGTTCTAGGGCCAATTCAGTCAAATTATGGCTTTACGTGCATACACCTCAAGGTAAAGTGACAAGAATGGAACAAGAAGAAAGAAAGGTAACACTCCCTTAGGTTATTATTTGTCAGTGACTTTACAGTGTATGCTGTGATTGTGTCAATTCAGGGAAATAGCTCTGATCATTATAGTTACATTCTCTGCGTCTCTGCTGAAACACATTTCAGTGACAGCAAAAATGGTTTGAAGCAGCGAAAAAAGCTCCTGCCACACTAAAGGGAAGCAATTACTAAGTTTGATCAAGCTTTGCAGAAGAACGTAACTCATAATACTAATACTGGCTCAGCTCTGCAAAGTCGTAGCTCTGATGATTATGATCATTATTATAAACACATATTAGCCAAGTCTATTTTTGTCTGAGACGATCATAATACTGATTATAATTTCCTGCTTCAGTATTCTGCATATTTTCACTTTCTTACACTTTATTCTTTGGTCTCTTACCCTGGTACTCGAATCTGAACCCCGGTTTGTTCTGCGAATGGTCGCTGTGGAAATATATCGTGGTCTCGTGGGAGGTGGTGAGAAGGGAGGAGGGAACGTCCTCGCCGCTGAATCGTCCAATCACTGCGCTCGTATCAAGGGGACCGTTGCGTACTTCGAGGAAATCGTGGTTGGCCTCGGTGGAGAAGTTGAGGAACTGGAGGTTGGCTCCTGGGAAAAGAAGAAAGATTGAGAAAGAGCTGGCAGGAAAATTGAAAAGCGGTGCCGTCGTCTTCCTGAAATACTACTAAAGGTACCCCTGGCATGTTAACATAACATAGGTATCTACATCAATCCAGTCCTTCTTGAGTGTGGAAATGCTTTAAGAGCCTCTCACGATGCTCACCATAACCGACTGGCAGGTAGATTCTCCAGGTACAGTCACTGTTGCTAGGGTAGTTGCCAGGGAAACCAGGGCTAAGAATCATGCCCTCCATCTCCTCCCGGATTCCTCCACATTGAGCTGGCAGACAAAAGCATTTCATTAGCATCTGCAAACAGTGATTCTCACGGATTAAAAATATTACTACAAATATGGTTCAGCACAGTTCTTTGTTTGTGACAGTGGGAGTCTTGAACAACTGTAGTGCTAATAAAAAAATACTTGGTGACTTTATGTCAGAAAAAAAATGTAGCAGAATGAAATATTTAGTCGTTTTAAACCTAAATTTCAAAACCTATAAAACTGAAGTTATAACTAAAGAAAGGCAGAACAAAACCCAACCCTATAATTTACTACCTTTTAGGTGGGTTTGCATTACTTGAAGGCAAGGTGAGATTGTATTTAATACAGGCCAATGTGCTCCAATCCATTCTTGGAAAAATGCTCTTAAGCGCAATTAAGGACATTCCCCAAATGACACTCTAGTAACCATTACATGACCCTAAATGTCTCCTTTTTCAATCAAATCCATGCAGTTAAAATGTTAATAGCGATGATGAAAATGCTGTTAAAGAGTGAATTCAATGTAAGAATGACCAAAATTGTAAAAATTATTAAATAGTTTATATTGGCATACAAAAAGACGGCATTTATCTCACTTTTAAAGAACTATGGAGCTCTTTTCTTTCTACTTTGAGATATCGAGGTGTCATGCACTGTATCTTTTGCTGCTCTTCATCCTTCTCCTTTCATCTTAAAACCACTGATGGATAAATGTTTTCTTGAAAGAGGTGAAGTGAGAAAAAAAAGGTATGGAAATACTGAGTAAAAAGCGATGATTGGATCAAGAGAGATGAAAAGAGCGAGAGATCCTGACACCAAAATTAAAAAGATGAAAGGATGCTGAAGCTAATGGTAAAAGAATTAGCTGACTAAAGGGGAAAAAAGAAAAAAGAGGTACTGTGAGGAGAAAAACACACAGTGAAGATTACGGAATAAATGGGACAAACAGCCAACATAAGTCAGAGGAGGGAGCAACCACACAGAGAAAACCATTGTGTTTCTATAAGGAATAAGTGAGGGGTTAAATGTTATCCTGTAGCAGCACCAGAAGCCTGAGGTAATCAGGAAACTGCTGATGCCTGAGAACACGATGAATCTTCCCTCGACTTCAACCAATCACGGTCTGAGATGGAACTAATTAGGCAATAGTAGGTTGTTCCAATGAGTGGAACCCGTTTGTCAAGGCACTCTCAGCGTGTGTGCTCAGCTTTCATGGTAGAAACATCCAACTCATTTGAAAAAGCTCTCATAACTCAACCAAAAACTACTGAAATACAACTTTTGCTTTTTTGTTAACATGTCCTATTTTCCAAATTTTCTGATGGATTCAAGGGCTATCCTTATGTCTCAGTTATATCAGTCATTCCAAGGAGCACAGACGGGAGCATAGACTGTATATAAAGATGGATGATATGACAGCTCCCCAAAAGTGAAGCCAAAACATCTTGATCGCCCCCTGGTGGCTGGCTGCAGTATAGGTCATAAATCCCAGCTCCTCCATGTTAGCGCATGGGACATGGGCCAAACTAGAAAGTTAAGAGTTGTCTACACGTAAAATAAATATATCCCAAAGATGGTTTCTGTCATTTTAAGTAACTCTTATCACGCTGATGTATGTTCAAGAATTTATTTTTCTGATAAGTTTGGTTTTAATGAGTTATTTGATGCTTGATAAAAAGGGGGTGAGACGTCATGATTGACAGCTGACAGGGAGGAAGTGGAGGAGCGTCACCCATCTATATATACACTCTATGGTCGGATGACCACAGGTGGATCCCAGGAGATATTATTAGGGTCGCCAAATCGATTTGCAGAATTTCGTCCTTTGAATTTCTTCCATAATCTTTTATTCAACATGTATATCTGCAGTACACCTTTGAGCTGCGTTAGGGAGCCTGAATGTTCGTATTGTTCTGATAATCGTAGTCTACTTATAACACTGAATCTAATATGAAAGGCTAGCATACATTGTTTGTTTTACTGATGAGAGGAAATACAAAGAATGGAAAAGCCTGTTAACTCCACCTAAATGTGTTTATTTGGAGTAATGTACATGTTTATGTTTTCAATAACACATGCATAAACAAATATCTCTTCGAAATTACTGGTTTACCTATTCAAGATCATAAAGGTGATGCAAACCTTCATTTACGCACAAATTCGCTCTTCTCACGATCTATAGATAAGGCCTTAGGTCGCGGTGGTTTGTCATTTTTAAAAAGTGGGTTCCGAGAAAAAAGTTTGAGAAACACTGTGTTATATAACACGTTTCTGCGTGTGAGCTGTGAAACAGTATTGGAGAGGTAAAACGTCACCTATAGTACGTAGTGATATGGTAATTCAATTCTGCTTTCATTCAAAGGATGATGATGACGAGAGCTTCTTCGCACACGTCAAGCCTTAACATGAGAGCTACTCGGTATATTGTTTGAGATAGTTATCTGGTGTGCTTGGCAAGGTGAAGGATCTCTGAGGGAAAAAAGTAAGAATGTATAAAGGAAGCAGAAGGAGGGCAGGACAAGAAGATATTTTTACCTATGCAGAGAGGAGGTGGGTAGTTCCACCGTCTGACGGTTCCAGGCATACAGGTGATATGTGAGTTCCCCTGCAAGGAGCAGACAACAAAGAACAACAAAGAACAGGCGATGAATTCATTTGTTCCCCCCTCTGTCAATCATCTGTTGATCCAGTTATTTGAACCTGCTGCCTGTCTCCACATGACTTCATGTGGTGACTTAATGACTAAATCCATCTGAAGTGACAGGGAACAACAGAGAGGGAGCATCACAAGCATATTAAGAAGATCACATTTATTGTTTCGCTGTCAAAATAAGCAGCACAATATTTTTCGGAGAGCTCTGCATTTGAGTTTCAAAGCTAACTTGCCATAAAGATTAAAAATTTGATAGTTACAGAAAATGATGTTGTTAGAACATAATGGGCTGACTCAGCTGACCTATTCTGAAAATGTGTCTTTCAAAGAAAGCCTGGCACCAACTGTAATGAGCCATAAGAGACTGCAGGAGTTGACACCAAGACAACATGCTGGTGAACTATTTTAAACTGTTATTATGCCTTTTTTGAGTCGTGTACTTGCTTTATCCCAAATGTTTCCAATTATTTTTAAACCTAGATATATCCAGTCGGGTGTGAAGCCAATGCAGAAGCGCCTTAAACTTGCATTCTTTCTAATAGCCAGCAGGGGGCGACTCCTCTGGTTGCAAAAAGAAGTCTGATTGTATAGAAGTCTATGAAAAAATTATCCAACTTCTCACTTGATTTATCAGTAAAACTTGTAAACATGAGTTTATGGTCTCAATCACTAGTTTCAAGTCTTCTTCAATACAGCATGATGTTCATTTAGTAAATTATGGTCCCATTTAGAGTCAAATAGACCATAAAGCAGGGTATGCTTTAGGGCGTGGCTACCTTGTGATTGACAGGTTGCTACCACAGCGTTGTGCAGTCTGGGAGTTCGTCTTACATCTTTAACCCTTTCAAAGTGGGTTTTCATTTCATGAAAGTAAATTTTAACATTTTGGTAGCCTAAAAATGTCTTCGGTTGTACTTAGCTCCACCCTCTCATGTCACTTATGGCTGCAATGACCAAAAACCAAGATGACGATGGCTAAAATGCTGAACTCAAGGTATCAAAACGGCAGTCCCCGATGGGTGACAACACAGTGACTATGTCCACTTCTTATATACAGTCTGTGCTTTCTGCATTCGTCAGCGTTGTGGTTGTTTGCCAGAAGCTGTCATAAATCCACTTTTAAATCCAGTTTTAAGCCACAGCTGTGCAATATACTTTTTTAGATCTTGGTTGTTTTTTAACAATATACTTTAACCGGATGAAGGATTTTAGTCATCGGACGTCTGGGACTTAAGTTATCAGAGAAACAAGCTGAGCAAATGTTAGCTGCAGTTTGGCTCGCATCCTGTGTCCGCCAAACAGCGTCGGAGAAACACGGGAAACTGCTTTACTCAGTGTTTTTTTACGGTTTTAATTCCTGGGTCCGTTTGTTTTGGAGAGGAGGAGACCTCTGCTCTTCGGCTCCGATAAAAACCTCCTGAACGAGGAACACTGAAGGAACCCTAACCGGGAGAAGCTGATTGCAATGACAACAATGGTGGTGAAAACAACAACTCATATGATCCCAGGCAACTTTACGACGCCACAAAACCCCGTCTTTTGTTATCGTTTTGATTGACCCCTGGTGGCAGAAAATTACATATTGTGTTTTTAAAGTAAAATTACCCATAATTACTCATGCCGCATGTTACGTAATTATTGTGATTATCCAGAAAGAAACCTATAATTGGAATAATTCCTCCAAACCTTTTTTTCCTAAAACCTGCTTCTTGCCCTGCTGCTATCAAACTTTACCAAAACTCTTTGTCACAGCAATTGGACAAGTCCTAATGGACTTGTTTAGTGTAGAACGGAGAGGGAACTTTCAAATAGAATCTGTGTGAACTACTGCATCCAGTGTGTTGTACAGATGTCACCATCTGTCTCCTGAAGCCCAGATGACTACAGTGGAAGCTCTGGAGGACGTGCAGAACACAGTCAAACTCGGATGCTGTGCAGAATTCTGAGTTTATAGCAGCACATCCTATAAATTATAGACAGCAGATGGAGGAAACCGGTCCTGAGACCTATCCTGCCTTTGGCTATAACAATTTAAGGGGACAACTGGCATGCATCATAACATCCAGGGGTGGATGACAGAGATAAATCAAAACAATCATCCCTTAATCTATAAAACCACATAAACAATTTCCGCAAAAATGCTGAGCTCAGCACATGCATAATTTGGTCACAGGAGATGCAAATAAGGCGTACACGCTCCCTAACTGGTGTTTATTAATGCTAAAGTCACAGTCCTCCATATATTACAGCAAATATGTTTACATTAATTTAATCACATTAACATAATCAGAGCGTACAGTTCACTGCGGCTGAAAAAATGAACAGATAACTTGTAATTAAACTTATAAAGTTCTTTTCTCTGACATTTGGCTTTATCCACTGCTGTAAAATGTGATTATTACTTGGAGATAACCGAAAATGACAGGAGTCCAGAAAAGGATAAGCATCGATTTTTGGTCACTTATAACTGAACCATAAACGAGGAGGTGTTACCTGTAAAGTATATCCAGGTTCACACTGGAAAGACACCACGTTATTCATCTGAAGACGCTCCCCAACCTTGATGCCATTCATAGGAACCACAGGCTCTGGGCAGCTGGTCAGAGACACCGCTAAGAAAATAGATGAAAAAAGGCGACAGGGACAGAATTAGAAATTAGACAGCAAAATGTGACTAAAACATTGCAAGAGAGATATCTGAGTCTGGGGAGAAACACAACCAGCAAGCTTTTATAAGAAATGTACTCTTTTGTGATATCATGGGACAGTGTGTAGGATTTGGTGGCATCTAGTGGTGTGGTTGCAGATTACAACCAACTGAGTACCCCTCCGTTCACTCTTCCCTTTCGCGGTTACGTGAGCCGACGAGTGCAAAATTGTGGTAACGATGTTCGCCTCATTCAGAGGCCATCCTTACCATAATAACACTAGTTTTGGAGCAACACAAGTCAGACGGCTGACTGACGGTTTTGCACTCTGCGGCTCACGTTACCGCAGGTTTCCACTAGGGACGAGTAAGGATTTTCGATTATTCGAATAGTCTTTATTTATAGAAAAATCTAATAGTTTATGCGACTATTCGCCCCATCTTAAAAAAATATATATTTCCCTTGTATTAACCGCTGCAGGCGCTGCCTGGTAGTAACGTTACTACCGGTAAAACGTGTGTGGCACTTTCAGTTCGGCTCTTTTCTGTTAGCGCAGGGGTGTGTATGTGTGTGTGTGTGTGTGGCGCTTCCACAAACCCCTGTGCTCGGCAGGCGGGTATGTATGTGTGTGTGTGTATTATTAGGTATTATTCGATTATTATTTGAATAATAATCGAATAATACCCAGTGATTTTCGAATAGTATTTTTGCTTGGAATGCACATCCCTAGTTTCCACGCACAACGGCTGTGACCGCTCGTCCTCCGCATGGTGATTGCCTCATTAACGTTATGGTTCCCTTATAGCATTGGGTTGGAAATATTGCCAAATAGGCACTTTTGCTTTTCGCTTTGACACCAAATCCTCCGCCATCGTCTTGTCTGTCAACTGTCTCTCATCTTGTGTGTGTGAAATCTGACTCCTGCTACTCTGAACAGAGACTCTGTATAGAGCAGACAACTACGGCGGGGGCTGTGGGATAGTAATGTAGTCGGTATATGTCCAAACACCGTGTAACATCGGTAACACCAACTACCGCGGCAAGCCTATTATACACTAATGAAAACATAGTTATGAATATTATATTCCATTTCTGCAAAAAGTTCCCCCGAAATGCTACACACTGGCCCTTTAATACTTGTCCTCAGGGGCATTGGTACTTTACATTGAGTTGTATGAACTTCTTTTTTCCCCCACTTACTTTTGTATTCCAGCCTGAATCCAGCTGCAGACACACTAATATCAGAGAAAAAGTGGAGGTAGAGCTGGTTGGAGGTGCTGTTGAGGAGAGCCGGGACCGTGGTGCCTTAGGGAGAAGATTAATAGTGGAGTTTAGCAATGCTATCTCCTGCATAGGCCGACCATAACTAACTGTATAAGCTACTGGCAAATAGCTGAAAAGCTCCTTCTTTTTTTACATTTGCCGACTTCAGGGTGTGCGTGTCTCTCTGTGTGTGTGTGTTTGTGTGTACATGCAGCAAAGAATGCATACATGAATGAATGTGTATAGGTGGATTAGGATATTTGGGGAAGCAGATGCATAATAGTGTGACCCTATCACTTTAATGAGACAAAGAACAGAGCCATTTGTTTCTTCTAATGTGTGGGTATGCATTCAGCTGATAATAAAAGAAAACACAAAACTGTCCAAAAGAAACAACAACAACCCGTCACTCAATAAAATCACGTTCTACAGATACTGTATGACCTAAAATTGGTTGTTTAATAACTCAGACTTGTAAGCCTGCCATTTCTCTCTCATCTCTTTGCATCAGGGTACATCTAACATTTACTTTTGGTCGGGTTCCAAGCACAAACAAAAAGGAGAATTCCCTGTTGCTGCACTCTCGCTATGAGGGGAGTAACACAGATACTGTAAACAAACGTTCACTTCAACTCCACACAGAAAAGGATAACCTTTTGTAGAAATGTACCAAGACTTTCCAGGGGAAGCTCAACCAGTATGGGCTTTTTAAACTCTCCCATGACAACGCCAGCTGCCTATATCCACTCTGAATTTAATCTAACAATGTTACAATGCCAACTGTGCCAAACGAGGCCCCCGTTTTGAGTGCTGTACGTTGTTGGTTAACAAATACAATAATGTGTTCTAGGTCTACTATGTTTTGCTTTTGGCAAGGTATAGATGAGTTAAAAATGTGTTTTATGTCCACGGTCGAAGTGGGAATAAACATTGAAATCATGATTTTAAACATGTGCAAGAAAAATAAATGCACACATATACAGCAATACCTGAGAAGCTGCCAAGCATGGTGTCAGTGTTGTCCCCTCCGTCAAACACTTCCAGTGAGTCCCAGTTCTGCTCCGTGACAAAGCTGATTACCTGGATCTGAGACAGGTAAGACACAGACCAAAAAAAAAAAAGAGGATGGGATTTAGATCCAGAGAAGGAACAGTAGGGTCAAGGGTGTGTATGTGTAGACATTGAAGGACTGAAAAGCACAGCCATTTGGCAATTATCTACTCTCACCTTAAGAGTAGCAGTTGTCTCGGCCCTGACACAGTAAACTCATCAAAATGTCACATACAGTAAAGGAGCATGAAAAAGCTATTTCTATGTGCCAAACAGCATCCCAAAAGTCATTCAGTGTTTCACAGGAACAAAGTTTAGAGTGCCTTTAAAAGGTGCAAATAACTTTATAAACTTTTTTTTCTTCTTTTTACACTGTTTTAAAGTACATAAAGGGTGAAATGTGAAATGATCAAAGCCACGAGGACTTCACAAATAGTAAAAAGTTCAGAATTCTCAACAGAAGAGAACAATAGTCGTGCAGTATGGTATGTCTCTGCTTGCTTTTCTGTATTTCAAACACCCTTTTGGAAGGCTGTGTTCAAGTGGTCGGCATTGGATTTGTGAAATTAAGACAACTGCATGACAGCTGCAGAGAACGTTGGGTTTTCTTCAAAGGAAAGGCAGACTGAGACTTCTAGATAAGTGCGTCTGTGTCCTCCAACAACCACTGTTACCACTGTTGAGAAAAAAAAAGATACCACATACTTCTCACCAAGATTGCCTAATATATGGATTTTAAAACTTAGTTTGCTGTTGAATGCTACCCAAAGGAAGTGGGAGGCCAGAATATATAAACAATTGTGTGAAAGGGGCAACACTGTGCCATCTACTATATCTTTATTCAATGTATCCTCATACAACGAGTATGATATCTTACGAAAAGTCATTCCTCATTTTTCATGCGTAAATCAATGTTACTTCTGGTTTCACACGGGGTACGACCACCGGTCTCCTCCCTATGCAGCGTTTGTCACTCTTCATACTTCCTGGTTCACAAATATTTGGATTACATACAAATTGATTTTGTGGGATATATATATATATATATATATATATATATATACAAATTACAGTGCTTTACTTTTTTGTAGGTATTGCTACCAATGATGTATGAGAACAGCCTGCTTTATTCTCTGTCTGTAGCTAAAATTCATCCATTTCTTCATCATTCTGTTTGTTTCCATCCTTTTACTCTCCAAGCTTCTCTTTCTGTTCCCTCTCACATCCATTCCTCGGCCCTCTCCTCTGCCTCTGATGGTTATAGATCGGATACGAGCCAATTAAAGGGGCGGTAGGGGCTCCGGTGCATCCCGGGGAGACGACGCAGATCACAGATTGATCTTTCATTGGGGGGGCCGCGGCAAATGTGCCGGCAAGGCACCCCGCTCCTTTAAGTTCTCTTCTGGATCGTGACACTCCAATCTAATGTGTCTCTGCTAACTGGTAAGAAGGGGAGAAAGACGATGACGGTGTGAAAGAGATGAGGTGGTCGAGGAATAGCAGGGATGAGACGGGTTTCAGCTGCAGAGACACAGAGCAGCAAATCCCTGTACACTGAGCACGCCACATTTTGGTAGCACAGGCAGTGCCCTTTTGCTTATGAAGCGTGTGTGTCTGGGTATGCAGCGGTGGCCCAAAGAACACAATATATCATAACCAAACTACGTCGTTGTCAGTCAGGTATGTACAGTGTACGTTCCAGGGTCATGCTGTTGGCCTCGAGCGTGTGTGCGAAGCCAGCTCTCTGTTCTTATTCTCGGTCTACTTCACCTCCAAGCTACTGCGATGTTAGCGTGTAGTGCAGCATGCTAAGTACGCCTGTGGGCCATCTCGTGTGTTTGACCTGCAAGGACAGTCAGCTGAGGTGGAGGAGGTAATAGTCGAGGGACGGCACCGAGGTCATTAGCCACGGAGGCTGAAGCATAAGCCTTAAAACTTTCCGTCAGGCAGATCCGCAGGGACCTCGTACAGGTTCCTGGAAGAGTTCCATCACACGCGCATCAAAGAATACGAATATGCAAACTGAATTAACTCCCAGGAAAGAAAAGGGAAAGCAATTGAAGAGGCAATTATATACAAATTTATTTCAAGTTGTGCAATCTTAAGTTTCTGGTATAGTGATCTGCCAAATTAAATTCTGAGCCTCTGTAAAGTCTATAGACTTTATCATTTAGCAGCCCTCCTGCACCCGGAGAATTGTAAATGCTATAACTTGATGTACCGTGGGTAGCTCTGTTAATTAGCCCTCGGTAAGTCGAAAACACATCACCGCACAGGAGCTTGTTATGGAGACCACGCAGAGCTGTAAAAGCTACAGGCTAAAGGTAAATAAAATCTGTTAATTCATTTAACAGTCTGACCAGAGACCGCTTTAAAAAAAAAGGTTAGTCAATATGTTTTAAGTGAACAGAATGCCTCAGAATATTCATTAATGGCTACAATCTGATAAACTAACATGCTGAGAGTATTTTCAATTACGATTTTGGCTTCCAGCGATTAGTATGAAAACAAGATAATCGACATAAAACAATTATTGTGTCGCATTCCGTTTAGTAATCGGCAACCCACCCGACCCGTCTTGAAACACGGAGCCTCTCTCGTTTACCATGTTTTGTGGGTGTGACTTTTTTGCCGTGTCATCACCATTTATAGATACAACCGATGTGATTAAATTGTTTACTGGATCACAAACTTCTTCATAGATCTAGCCTCTTAATTTTGCCCTCAAAGTGCACCAGATTGATGCATTTAACTTTAAGATGTATACAATTTTCTTTCTAAATGTATGATGTCTCCAAAGTCAATAAGTAATCCTGTTAAATAACAGTGATCTCAATATTGACCAAAATACTCCAGATTATGATTTTTGCCATAATCGAGCAGTCCTACTTTATTATATTACATGTCTGTAAGTCAATTATTATATTTCATTATGAAGTGCATTATTATTATAACACTTTTCATATCTGGACGGTGTGTAGATGGGTTACATTTTGTATTTGCCAAAACTGGATTTTCCTTTCCCTTCTAAAAACACAGATTTTGTCTTGACTAGTAGCTTACTTTCCATATTTGTGAAGTTTAACGGAGCGTTGCTTCCGTGGGTTCCATGTGGTTTGGAAGTATGGGTTGGGATTTGGGATGAGTTAGAGGGGATGTAATGTATTTATGCTGTTAACATCCTGGAATCTGCCTCTGATTTACTCATGGATTAAACTTGTTTTTGCGTGATCTGATTATCACAATTCTGTCACCAAGGAGGTACGTTGATGCCAGGGAGAAACTCGGTTACACAAACCTGGATTCCCGATCCTTCGGGAACAGTGATCTTCCAGACACAGTTGAGGCTGTTGAGGTAAGGCTCGGGAAAGCCAGGAGATAAGATGGTGCCAGTTCGGTGGGTCAGATTGCCTCCACATGGAACTGCAGGAAAAAAAAGGATGAAAAGGGATGAGTGGGATGAAAAGACGCAAGTCGTATCGCAGTGTACCAAATGTATCATGGCCACAAACTGGATGTAGCATGCATAAATTTGCATACTAAAATACTTTTTTCCCCTCAAATATAGATGTGATTCTGCTAGTGGATGAAGATCACATAGGTTAAGCAAATGATAAGAAAAAAAAAATCATGACAAAATAGTTAATTAAAGAAGTTTCTCACTTGGTACATTTTCAGCTTGTTTTAAGAAAAATACAATTTTAGGACTCGCTAAACCTAAATCATTAAACCACAACTAGGATGGAGTCTTGCAAGCACTCGCGCACATTTTACTAGACACGCTGTGCTTACAGTCGTCAAACACTGTCTTCCCAGCTTTTCCTGCACATCTGGTAACAGCTTAGGAGCATCTGCCACAGCTGTATGTGCTGTAGTGTGTGTCTTTGTATATACATGTACATGCGGATATCACCATATGAGTGTGTGTGTGTTTTTGTGACCCTCAGCAGAGCCTGCCACCTGTGTGCTGCGTGGCTGAATCTCGCTGTATTGCTACAGGCAATAGCTGGCAGCCTACATCTGTGTCGTAGTAACGAGAGTTTGACACTCAGCGACGAGGCATCAAGTGGGAGAGACGCAGAGACAGAAGGAGAGATGGAAAGAAACAAACAGAAAGACGAAAGAAGCCAAGAAAGAAAACAAGACAAGACAAACAAACACACCCAGGCTGATTGGCGAGAGTTTGCATCTCTCTATTTGAGTATTCATGTCCTACCTATACAGCTGGGTATGGAGCTGTTCCACTGTGCCAGGGCATTGGGAACCGTCAAACACTCGATGGCGCTCGGTCCTTCCAGCATATAACCTGGACTGCACTCAAAGCGGATCACGGCGCCAACAGCAAAGTTGTTACCCATACGGCGGCCATTCCGGGGCTCGGGGACTGAGCTGCACTGCGTGGCGCTGGTCCGTGGCACAGCTTTTGGAGAAACAAGAGTGAAAAACAGGGTGATTACAGGTGTTGATTTGAAGTCATTATCTGTGACATTTCCAAGAATATATAAGGCTGTTTTGCTCCTCTCCGTTACTGATTATAGCCATTTCACGATGGATTTTACAATTAGTTTCCCAAACACTTTTGCAGAACCTCAACACTTGATCAATGAAGTGATTCATTAGAAAAGTAACTATGGGTGTCACTGTCCAAATGATCACACTGTGTCCCAAATACAAAATATGGCATTCAGATTTGCCTTTGCCTTGTGGTTCCTTTCAGCTTACTTAACATAAAATACAAAAAACTGAATTATTTATTCATTCATTAAACTTTCTCCAGAGCTGCGGCTGCCTTTGGATATCTGCAGCAAAATGTCATTTCTGGTACAGTGCATTGTTTAAGCAAAATAACAATTCAAGGGAAAAGTCCCTCTTAGGGGGAGAGAAGAACAGGGGGGAGTTTAAGCACAACGTTGTCAACAGACTGCTAGACTTTTTACAGTGGTAATGCTCCAGAGCTCACACTTCTGCCGACACACACAAGCACATCACAGCTGAAGCGCTGGATGAAGGTGAATCCTTCTGAAGTAACTCAACAAGTCATATATTATGGAGGGGGAATTGGGCTGAGAGGGAATCCAAAAGAAACAAGACAGTAGGATTTGGTTTGTGTGTGTGCCTGTGTTACACACTCACCCTGGTAGACCAGGTGGAATCCTCTAGAGCTGGATTGGCCTTTGGAGGTGAAGCGGATCAGGACTTGGTTGGTGGTTGCTAACGGCAACGACTCGCCTGTGATGGGGGAAAGTCGAAGACACAGTTTGGAAATGTTTTTTAGCAAAGTGCTGCATTTGTTTTATACTTGTGTGGGTACATACCACTGTTTCTAGCTACTAATTGCCATCTAATCTCCTACGCAGTTAAATAACTAATATTCCCCTGCATCTGTCTGGTGAGATGGAATTTAGGTGTGAATGTTAGTGACTATTTTAGGGATTCAATCTGTGTGTCCAGACCTACTGTGATGAAAATACAACATGCTTATAATGCCCACGGAGCATATCACAATATGCAAATGCATGGCGATTATTAAGATTATCCTAATATTTCACTGTCATACAGGATTAGGCTTATCTGCTATATGCTTATTGGATAGCAAACAATTTCCCTCAGCCTCTTGTGACTAAATGGGAGTCCTGATCATTAGCACTGATAGCATTGTATCACATGTACAGCTGAGCCTCTGACCGCAGTCTGCCTCTTTCAAGTCATGTTCTGGGAGCTTACAGCTACTATTTGATCAGCATGTGAGCCTTGAACAACATGTTAGCTCACTGTCATGTTCTTGTTTTTTTCCCCAGCTCAGAAATATAATCTACGGTTAATTTCTTCTGTCTTGTCCCAGCTGGACTATTGTGACTCTGTTCACGACCCCAATTAACAAATCATTACTGGAGAATCTGCAGCTGGTTTAAAATGGTGCAGCAAGACTCCTAAGTGCCGTAGAAACCAGCTGCAGAGATCACACCTCCCGTGACTTTACTTCATTGGCTGCGTGTGAAATACGGAAACAAATTCAAGGTTGGGTTTATCACCTGCAGTGAAAGGCCCTCAACACATCAAGCTCCTACTTACATTCGGGGACTATGAACAGCATACTGTGCTCTCTAAGGTCACCTGACCAGGGCTTAGTGGCTGTCCCATCTGTCAAAATTCAAGACCAAAGATGATCGAGCTTTTGTTGTTGTAGCAAGTTTTGGAACAGCAAATTTGGTCGGTTGGGTTTTGTTTTAAATGGCGTGCGAAAACCTATTTGATGCAGACAGGCCTTTCATTTGTGTTTCTTTTGGTCTTTGTGTATGAAGTTTTTTTTTTTTAAACGAAATGTAATTTGTTTGGGAGGTGTGCTCTACAAGATGCAATATCCGTAAACTAAAAATTACATTATGGACAATTAACTGAGACATTTAGGGGGTTTCGTACTTCATGGGACTTCTATGTTTACTCAACACATTCTCATCCCAACTCGTCACATATTGATGCTTCGTCAGACCCCTTTGCGTCACTTTTCGGGCGCAGTAAACAGGTGCTTAACGTTGTGATTTAATCAAAGACACTTGCTTAGGTTCAGGCAACAAAACCAATTAGTTAGGTTTAGGAAAAAAAAAACATGGTTGGGCTTTAAATTACAATGTTGTACAGTGCAAATGTGACTTGACATTGTGAACTTGGGACACAAACAAACAGCTGATTGTAAAGTGAAAGTGAAACTTCATGTGCCAGACATGAACAGCAGTCTCCTGGATGAAAGCTTGTGTTGTTGGACCCATCCACCTCCCCTACCACCTGCCCTGTGTGTCTCTTTCGCTATTTAAACTACGTCACCACAGCGCGTATGGGTTTACATTGTAGTTGAAAAGCCCGGTGCGTTTCATACCGCCGCTAAACTGTACCTTGTGCGTTGGTATCACACACCGATGGCCATGACAAAGCATCTGTAATCTACGCTCTGGTTTACTATGAAATAATTCTTCAAAGAACATGCATCTGTGCCCAACTGTCTAACTATAAATCAAATCCTCATATTTCATCACTGAGATTACTGACATGATCACCTGCTATCCTCATCAGCTCATAATGTAGTGTAATTAAACCCCCCCCCCATGATGTATCTACTAAAACGGTTTGTTGACTGACATAGAACATGATACAAAGTGCGAGCATCTCTGTCTCTGCCTCTCTGTCTCTCTCAGTGTGCTGCCGCTGACTGGCTCTCTGCTGTGGATCTCATTACTCTGTGTCTGCTTGCTGTCACACTGTGGTGGGAGGCAGACGTGCTTAACCCCAGAGGCAACATCTGTGTGTCTGTGTGTGTTAGTGAGTCTATCCTGGGCATGCAACTTTAGCTCACGTTTAAGCGTGAGTGTGAATATTTCTGCGTCTTTAAGTGCCCTGAGATAGCTCCGATGGCACAGTTTCTTAATGCGTCATCGCCACATTTGTTCGAGTTCCACCGTAGGATCCCCGAGGCATGCTGGGAAGTTTATTAGAAGGCGCCCTTGCTGCGTGCTGTCATGGTGACAGTGTTTCATCATTTTGCGGTGCGGGGCAGGTATTCATCCAGACAGATCAAACATGTGCCGGCATGTAACTTATCATCCCTCTGGCCACTTTCCAGCTCCAAACCACTCTGCCCTTAAAAATGATCCTCTATGATGGCATATGAAAGACTTACAAGGGCAGATATGACTTTGGCTGGAAGGCAATAGTCAAAATTCAGTGGCGGGAGTTGGTGAGCACTGGTGGTTTGGATATACAGCAGTCATGGGGAACAGATATCAGAGATTAACGCTGCAGCTGTTTGAGCCACAACTCAAACAGGTTTTAAAGTTAAAAACAGCCCCGTGGGGATTACAGGAGGGGAACTCTACATTTTATGAATAACTGTTTTGCATTTATTCAACAATATGCTTGCAGTGAAACAAAAGTAGCAAAAGTGGTCAAACTTAAAGGAACAGTGTGTGATATTTCAGGGGATCTATTAGCAGAAACGGAATATAATATTCATAACTAGTATGTTTTTATTAGTGTATAATCACCTGAAACTAAGAATTGTGTTTTCGTTAGCTTAGAATGAGCCCTTCATATCTACATAGGGAAAGGGTCCTCTTCATGGAGTCCGCCATGTTGCTCCACCATGTTTCTACAGTATCCCAGAACAGACAAACCAAACACTGGCTCTAGAGAGAGGAGCCTTTAGCGTTTTTACTAAGGCTATTAATCGATTAAAATATTTAATCGCTTGTCCATGATTAATCGTGATTAATCGCAAATTAATCGGGCATTTTTCATCTGTTCAAAATGTATCTTAAAGGGAGATTTGTCAAGTATTTAATACTCTTATCAACATGGGAGTGGGCAAATATGCTGCTTTATGCAAATGTATGTATATATTTATTACTGGAAATCAATTAACAACACAAAACACTGACAAATATTGTCCAGAAACCGAAACAGGTATTGCATTTAGCATAAAAAAATATGCTCTAATCATAACATGGCAAACTCAAGCCCAACAGGCAACAACAGCTGTCAGTGTGTCAGTGTGCTGAAAATGGTAATGCCAGTTTTTCCCTTGCCAAAAAGTAGCGCAAGTTCGGAGCGTTATTTAACCTCCTTTGTGACAAGCTAGTATGATATGGTTGGTATTTCTTCATTCTAGCTTTAAAACTCAGCCCGCTTCAACCTCCGAAAGATCGATTACATTAATGCAACTTTTACAGCCCTAGCTTTTATATTACCTGCTCCGACACGCTTGTGAAACTGTGGTAACGTGAGCCACAGAGTGCAAAGCCGTGGTACTGCCAGCTGCTGTCTGACTTACGCTGCTCCTAAAGTAGTGTTATTATGGTTAGGATGTCCTCTAAGCGAGGCGAACGGCGTTACCACGAGTGGAGGGGTACTCAGTTAGTTGCAATCTGCAACCACACCATTAGATGCCACCAAATCTTACACACTGTACCTTTAAATGTAGTAGAAACTAACTCACTAGTCACATTTAAAATGATGGCCAAGAGAGTGACAATTGCCTTTTTTTATTTCAAATCAATTCAAAAATTAGCATTTAGATAAATCTCATTGATTTCTTCTTTTTGTCCTTTCTGCCAACGTGCTGTCTCCTTTTTCCTTTCTAATTCCCACCTTTTATCATTCATTTGTTCAACTCTCCGAATCCTCTCATTTTGTTCCATCTGTCACCACCGTCTCTGAAAATTCACAATGATTGCCTTTTCTTTTCGAGTGATTTGCCTCACCAGACATGACAGCAATGAAAACATAGTGTTGCATGTTATATTGAGAGTAGTTAGTATCCAGTTAAACGCAATATGCTTTTCAAGGTCAGGATAATCATTGCAAACTGCCTTATGTGATTTAGCATGCTTGACAAACCGACCACTAAAATACTCATTAAAGACCTATATTTTACTGCACATAATGACAGCTTGTATATTTAGACTGTATGGGGTAAATTTATTGCTTTATAAACTTGCACATGTGTATGCTCGGTGTATCTGTATGGTGGCTGCAGGTACGCATTTCTGGATTACGCCTAATTCATGCTAGTTATGCCTGCGTGCACCAGGTCTCCAGCTGTGTGGGCTAAAAGTCTCTCTTCCTTTGCCAAAGTGTGTCAGCTCTGCTCTGCCATGCCTGGTTAGAGAGCTCTGTGAACCTGCTGCCAGGAGTCCTCAGTTAATATAGCGGCCTGTTTATTGAGCTGTAAACTGGATTTTCTGAGGCTAGCCTGGACACAAACCAAAGTAATCATTTTGCTTTTGTCAAGCCATGGGGCTAGGGCAGGTTGAGATGGAGAGCTGCCCTAAACTCACACACCTTTCCACTCCACCCCTCTTGAAAGGTTGAACCTCGCCTATTCAAGCCAAATCTTTTGTAGCCCATCAATGCAGTTGTGGCATTTATCACAGGCATTCACGATCTGTTGCAACGGAAAACACTCGTTCGCGTTCACCTTCTCACTTTTAACCTTACAACTGTTATCCTTTTTGCTTCTTTTCTCCATTCTCTCTCATAACTGCTTTATTCATTTCTTCCATCTCTGTGTACGTGTGCTTCTCTTCTGTTGGACATCTATTCAGAAATGTTTGCAAAAGAGGGATATTTTTTTGGGCAGCTCTCACTTCAAGTAGGGACTAGTTTAGATTTAGGATGTATCTTTGGGATTAAGGATAAAACTAAAATTAGGATTATGCACAAATAAAATAAAAGTACATTGGTTGAATGTGTCCGTGCGTCTTTAAATTAACTGCCTAGGAATATAGCATTGCGTTGCATGGGAATATCTCACCATAACTGAAGTTAAAACTGTGAACAATTAATCAGAAAATGGTGTTGTTATTCTTTGATGTTTGTTAGATTATATGGTTTAATAAAATGGTATTACAACAATTTGAAAAGTAGTGATTTGAAACAAGGAGCTGATACTGAAAAGCTGAAAAGTTGAGCCACTAGTATTAACGTAATACCCATGCTTTAAGGTTGTAATTCACTATTTATGATTGTTGCGGTAATGTTAATGCAGCTTTGTGTCTTTGTTTCAGGTCTTCATGCTAAAAACTATTTCCCCCTATCTCATTTCCCCAGCTTAAACCCGGCACACAATGGTTTGTTAGCGCACTTGTTTGCCTACATAACTGCACGCGCATATATCCTGAGAGTTGACTTGTGTTTGTGTGTAATACCAACTCAGGTGTATGTGCATGCAAGTCCTCTTGAGCCTGTCGGCTGATATGTTATCCCTGTGACTCTTTAAGTAGTTGTTGTTGCTACTGTTGAATTGTTTTACAGCTCACTGGAGCCCACCTGCAGCCACGGCAGCTCTGCCTGTGTCAGCAATTTGTCTCTGAGTTTAACTGGGTTCTTATGAAAGGGATAAGGCTAAGACAATATTTTATTTAGTCCTCTGTCATGTCCTGAAATAATTCCCAGGAGATCAAATAGTCCAATGATTTGTGAAGCACTGGTGCTGAATATGAAACAAAAGCTGTACAAGTGCATATAGGATTCAAGTCTTGAATAGCTGCAGCTCAATGTAAATGGCTTCTATTTCCCACCTCCCTTATGTTTGATACCTGCTGAAATATCCCCCACAGTACATACCCAACAACGTGAAAGCATGCATCTGAATGTGTGTTTTTGTGTTTAAAGTACCTGTGTGTGCTCCAGAAAGGGAGCTGAGAACGCGGGAGTGCTGCGTCGGCCCATCGTAAACCTCCACGATGTCATTCAGAGCTGTCTGGAAGAAGGCGAATTGACTGAAGACCACTAGAAAAGACAGACACGGACAGAAAATTGACAACAGAGCAAAGTGAAATTAGCTAAAATGTGTGAAAACTCTAAAAATCCATTTGAAATAACACAGAGAATCCATTACCAAAAGTGCTCTGTAGTATCATGATTCAAAAGAATAGTATCAACAGCAATTTCAATCAAAATGCGGTCTTTAAAGGCGAGGTGGATAATACTTGGCAGTTATGACAACACAACCAAAAAATGATATTACACGACTGGATCAGCAATCCTGTCTGCGCTTGATTGCTTGTCAGTAGATGAAAGGCTTTGGCAATGACAGCCAAACTGGTGTACAATGCGCAGCTAAAGCTCCGTGATGCTTTCATCCTTTTACACCGCTATTGCCTCAACATATTCTGCCCTTACACATCTAATCTATGTCTAGTTTGCTTATATATTGCAGGTTGAAAACGAGGCTGAGGGAGAGAGGGGACAGATGACTCTCCATTAGGCGTGATGGCAGGACCTATCTTCTGAGTAACTCTCGAACATGACTCAGCGTCTGTTTTCTAGGCAGCTTCGGTGGTTTTCTTTATTCGTACATCCTCTTCATCTCCATCTAATGATAAAAGACACCGGTGGTTGCGGTGACACCCATCCTGTCCTCTGCATTGAGCAAAATAGCCTATCATTAGGGCAGGTGCATCAGCTTAATGAGAAGCGGCAAGAATGGAGGCGAGAGCAATTGTGGCTCTGCACGACAAAGTGTGTTGCCTTGGGCCTCGCTGTCTTTTTCCAGGAAAATGCAAATGTGGACCTTAATTATTTCAATTTCCTCCCTCGCCTTAACTCCATTGAGTGAAATATGTCGCCGACAGGGTCCAAGAAGAATGGGCGCCCAGTCGTTTTGGAGCGGCGCCAGACGTCTGAATGGGCGTCATGACCTCGACATTTAAAAAGACCGGGGTGAAGTACCAAAAACACATGCCGGCCGCTGCTGTTTGGTGTAATTTAACAACGATAGGACTCGAGCTTCCCCTTAGAGAGGCACGATGCTGATAACTCATTAAAGGGCCGGAGGGACAAGAGTAAAGGAAGCAGGAGATAAAAAGAGAGAAAGTCAGACAGAAAGTCAAGCAGGGAAGACGTTGTGGGCAAGTAAGTGAAACATGTTTGCTTCTGGTATTTGCATGTTTGAGCTGTGTCACACTTCAGCATTGTTTTGCTTTCTGAATAATTTGCTGCAGTATCAGATTACATATTGGAAGCAAGCTGTGACCTTTAAGATGGAAATGCCAAAAAGTAGTGAAACTCCGGGAACTCTGGATCTTCCAGACACCAATTATTTTTCGGCGTGTGTGTGTGTGTGTGTGTGTGTGTGTGTGTGTGTGTGTGCGTGTCTGAGACAGACATATCGTATGCCTGGTGTGTAAGATAGTGATTAAATTGCTCTACCAAAGTAATGTGAAAATATGTGTATGACAATGAGAGAAAAACTGATATTGGAACCATCAATCACTGTGTGATTCTGCTGTGGGTGTGAAAATATGAAAAACTAGAATTACCATCTTGCGGTTGTATGCAGCCGCCGCCAACCAGTTAAGTTTCAGTTTACGTCCATGTCTGTCCAAAATGTTATCGCTTCATTATTTTATTCTTTTAAACATTTGTGAAAAATTGTCACGATTAGCATATTAATTCTTGAGTTATGGTGAAAAACGTTCAGTTAATCCTTGAGTCCAGGTGGACGTTTGTGCTAGATTTGGACAACCCAAAAACATAATAGGCTCGTTCGAGATGAACTGCACACAAGATGTGTTTGTTAACAGATGAAACCTTCACTGCACAACATGGGACTAATAGCCTTCAATCTAGCGTTAAATATCACAATTACACAGAAAGTTATGACTTTCTACAACACGTGGTGTTTGTTGTCAAACTAAGAGCCAATCAGCCCTTTGACCAGGCGTTTCCCATCATGCCCTGGGTCTTGCAGTCGGTAGAGAGCCACTGCGACGCCTGGCTCTAAAAAACTGCGGCCGCCTCGATCTCGTGAGTTTATCGTCGCCCACTTGAGCATGACGTCAGAGCAAGGCAGGATCAAGTTGGAGGTAAATCTAACCGGCATGCATTGTGCGCCAATCGCCGGTGATCAATTCTGTGTAAGCCTGGCTCATCTCGAACGTGCTTAAAGCCTCCGACCGTGGCTGTTGCCGGAACGGAGACATAAAAACTGCATTCAGAAAACATCTGACTAAAGCACTTTAATTGCAAGTCGAGAAGACGGTATGTGTGGGAGCTTTTACAAGTTTACCACAAACTTGTTGTCTCCTACACATCTGCCACTAAGAATATTCAGGTGTGGGAGAAAAAAGCTCAACGGTTTTCTTCTTACTCTCATTAGTTTCCACATTGAAAGAATACGTAGAATGTTAGTGAGGCACTTGAGCACAGTTTGAGCCTGATAAGGGCATTCTGTGCATTATAGAATAACTGCATCTTAATTAAACACACATAATTATCCCCCGTGTAGACACTCACAGATGCAAACACAGATGCACAATTAAAAATATGTTCGGAAAAACACAGCAATACAGTGCTCTTCCTTGGCTTACCGTAATCCTTGGGCACCACCACAGTGTACAGACAGGTTCGTGCACTGCTGTAGTTGCCGGGGTAACCGGGAGACAAGACCACTCCCTCAAAACCTGAGTACTGTCCACCGCACGGAGCTAGAGAGAGAGACACACAGAGATGAGACATGAAGAGACGAAGCAGACAAAGTAGGACGATCTAAAGCCAATAGTGCAAGATTCCATTTCTGCCCTACCTCCTGCTTTCCCATCCCCTCTGTTCTACTACTCCTAAATTACTTTTCTTGTCTGATTGGGTTTTGGGTGGAAGATGTCCCTGGTGTTTGCCAGAGTGAAATTGCAATGTTTTCCAAGTGTCCCTCTGGGTTAGCCTGGCTGAGATGAGGCCCTGGATCTCCTCTCCTGCTTTAAGTTTCTGCGCATGCTTGCATCTGTGTGTCATCCCATGTATGTGACTGCGTTTTGCTTGCGTACATGCATTCCACCTGACACGTAACCGAGGCTTCACACTGTGAGAGACATATTCGGTGGTGCCTGGGATCTTTTACCAGCTTTTCAGGGGGGATATGCACAGCGTGTGTCAGTCGTGTCGCGGGAATGTCAGAACAGCCAGGATGACGCAGGTTCTGTCGTGTGTGTGTGTGTGTGAGGAGCAGATATGCAAAATAAGAAGCTCCCTTCAAACTGCAGATTAAATTAAAGCTAAACCCCTCACATGTATTGACATTAGCAAAACCCACACAGCTCTACGCATATACCTGTAGGATATAGCTCTGCGCAAAAACCACATGATCATACATACATGCATGTTTACATGTGATGAATCTATAATTGTGGTGTGGTTTGTGTTCCTAGCAGCCGTCTCCAGATGTCAGTGTTTACCAATGCAGATGGGTTTGGGTTTGTTCCAGCTCGGCTTGCCGTCTCCCCCCATGATGCAAGTGAGGGTTGGGTCTCCCTCTAGTGTGTAGCCACTGTCGCAGTGGTAGGTGACGGTGGAGCCCAGCTTGAGATCGGTGCCCGCCCGAGTCCCGTTGCGCACCAGGCCCGGCTCGAAGCAAGACTCCCTGGGGTTCTCTGTGGAGAGAGGTAACACGGTGGAAAATCAGCGACAGAAGGGAACGTGTGATGGTATTCAATAAAAGGATTTTTTGCATCAAGCTGCAGCAGTGATACTGGAATAGAAATTGTTTTCTGCCTCAGGTTCCTGATATTCTCGGATTTCTTACTTCCTTTCTTTTTCGTCGCTTACGTTCCCGTTTTTCCCCCCTAACCCTGTGCTTTCCTCTTTCAGTAAATATATCTCACTGACTGCCACTTTTTCTCTCTAGCCCTTGACAGTGCCCTTTCATCTGTGGCTGCTGGAGGTATGTATGGCTGGGGAGACAGACAGGCAGCTGATTGAGAGTGGCATTGCTCTGGCCCAAGGTCTGCTGACTGCACACAACACTTCGCTGTGCAGTCAACTAGAGAAGACGATGCACATACGCAAGCTTTCTCTAGCGAACGCACACACACATACTCGGCCTCGACACACACTCACACACACACACACACACACTGTATCTAACCACATATCAATCACCACTCCTGAGGTCGTAAGAAAGATGTCTCGCTCAATCTACCATCACATTGTTCTTAGATGGAAAATGTGCATTGTGAGAAAGGAGGCCTATCAATTTGGCACACTTCACACCCTTACAGCTAAAATAGACATAGGAAAAATGCCCAAAGCAATTTAGCTCAATCGTAAACACAGTTCACTCTAGCCTCACAGCAAACTTCAATATTTGATGACTTATCGTGCACACATACAAAAGGGAAGGTGAGTCAAATGTTTTCTTTCATCAGGAAAACTTCAACTTAGAGTTCAGTGCCTCAGAAAAAAAATGTGCCCGAGTTACCTCGATATCAACCAACTGAAGGCAAACTTTAAATAGGAAACACTTTAAAGGGATAGTTCAGGTTTTTTGAAGTGGGGTTGTATGAGGTACTTATCCATAGTAGGTGGATTACTTAACGTAGATGACAGTTGGCGTGCCCCCTGCAGCGAGAAACAGACAGGAGCACAGCAACACAGTGCGGTGGACGGCAGAAAAAAGTATTTTTTGATATCAGTGTAAGTGTACGCTATATTTAGAATACTTTATGACGGCAAACTGAACTGAAAGTGAAACGTATCTATACTGGTTTTGTCATCTGAGCCTGCTGGCTTTGGAGACAGCAAAGCTAAGTTTCACTTTGAGTTCAGTTCCCCCGTCGGAAAGGAGAAGGAAAGGCAAGATAGAACGGTGAAAATATTCTAAATATAGCGCGCACTTAAAGGGATATCATTTTTTTTAGGTGAACCTTTCTTTTAGGTGGCTAAAATATGTTTCGCTGCCGGCCCCATCCTCAGTTCTGTATTGCTTTGCTCCGGTGCTCCTGTCTGTTTCTCGATGCTGGGGGCACATTGACCGTCACCTCCTGTAAGTAATACACCTACTATCGATAAGTACCTCATACAAACCCACATCAAAATACCCACACTATCCCTTTAAATAGGAAACACATATTCATATTTGTGAAGGTCAATTGGGATGCCGACATAAAAAAGGTTTCGTTTTACTTCTTTCTCATGACAATGGTATTTACATAAGCTATTTCATTACCTGTCTCAGAATTTATAATGTTAACTTCCCTGTCTACCTTCAATGAAAAGGACCAACATTAGTTTTTTTTTTTTCCTGTTCTACCATCTGCCATTTAAAGAGGGGTTCAGTTTGCACTATGAACAACAACCTCCTCATGTTGTTTACCATAAAGCAAATTCCCTTTGTTCTACAAGCATATTTCATGCAAAATCACTCTTCTGTGTACAGTAATTATAACAAAGTATATGTCTAAGTAATGTTCTAATGATTTATTGATGATAAAATGTACACGTAACACCTTGGATAAATGCCTAGTTTCTAAGCTGAGAGCTGGGGACCCGCTGACCAGACAGGAGGCTGCCCTTCATGGCTGAACAGAGTGCCGGGGCCAAGCATGTGATCTGCCGGTCTGTCTCCTAGGGCACCTGCTCTAGACAGGTTGAGCCCTTTCATGGGCTGATGTAGACCCGAACCTTCCCTCGCCGCCTCCTCCATTAAACCAGCACACCTGGCAAGAGACAGCGGAGGCGTGATGGATGTAGCGGGCATTACGTGTGGACTGGCCCTGGACACAAGCTAGTGGTGAGAAGGTCGGTCGCCGCAATGAGGATGGCCGATTTAACAAGCACTTGCCCCGGGACATTTTGTAGGTGCGAGAGAAAATGGTGCGAGTGGCATCATCTGTTTTGGAGAATACTCGACGGAGTTTAAGTGATGTGATGTGAAGTGAAAATGAGCCCAGGAGTTAGTGAGGAGATTGGATTGGACAGATGTGAGTACGAGGGTTGCTCGAATGTGTGTATCTGTCCAGGTCTGTGTCTATGGGTGTTATTCAAATGTGGCTCAGGCATGGCAAGTTTTTGCCCACATATTTCCCTGGAGAGCCTAATCAGACATGGCCAGAGACACGGGAAACAGAAAGACATAACGACTGCTTGGTAAAGAGGCTGACAGCACCTCAGGCAGATCTTGTAATGCAATTTTCAGTGAGCGGTCCGACCAGATACTTGCCGGGCCAAGTCGTCAACTCGCTTGCTTTTCTCACCAACCAGATCCAAACCCGCAGCCAGACACGCTTTTGTGCCATGTTGTTTGTCTGAAGCTGAGGAGGTAATTTATGTATTATTTGGTTATGGTTCATTAGTGTGGAGAATTGGAAGTGGGGAGAGGGAGTTTTTCGGAGCCTCACACTGGGTCCATCTGCTCTACCAGATTGGCCATACAATATCACACACTCTATCACACACTGCAGACAATATTGCTAGGAGTGAGTTAAGGGGTAGGGCTCTGTAACACTGTCTTCACAAAACGCAGTGCTTTACTCCGTTTATGTACAGCTTGCAAACGAGTCTGCGTTGCATAAAACAGGTAGCGTTCCGAAATCAGTTGCTTATATAGATCAAATCCCACCTGAACGCCAGCCAAGAAACAGAGAGCTCAGCGTCGATGTGGAATTGGTTAAACGTCTGATACCTTAAACAGCTCCTAATTGAGGCTGGAAGATTTAGGAAGATTTAACACTGTTCTCTCAAGCGAAGCCCTTAACGAAGATGCCCAGTCTAATTTAGAGCTTGTTCAGCGTCTGTATATTTGTTAGAAAAAAGGCTTTAACATACAGGCACTGAGGCGTTACCCCGTGAGGCTGAAACACAAACGCAGAAAACACATGTGTAGCATTATCCTTAAACCAACTGGCTGTCTGTCAAGTATGTCTGTGATCATTCTGCACCATGTGTGCAGTACAGAGTGCCCCGTGCGAACAAATGATATGGGTCCCCCCGAACAACATGCTGCGGTCAGCTGAGCACAGACATGAGACAACAACACGCTGTTTGCTCTAATTTATGAAGAGCCTTTTGTGCAGCTTGCGAAGCGTCGATCAAAAAGAGCAGAGCAACACAAAGAATTATGAAAATGAAAAGCAACACATGCTGTCGGCTTTTCATTTTCATAATGTGTTACTCGGCTACTAGAGGAGGCACGGATCAATAATGACGGGCCGAGCAGACTATAGCACAAATGGGATGGTGGTGATCAGGACGCTGCAGCACATCCCCATTCTCCCTCTGAAGCAATTTTCACACCACTAATCTCACTCGCTTTGTACTAGACACAAGAGAAAGTTAAAAAGAAACAATCTGCAAGGTCGATAAGCAGCAGAGGGTAAATCCATTCTCACTCTGCCAGAGGAATAATTTTAAAACATGAATTGTTTAGGGGATAAAGCTTCACATACTATTTCAAATTCCCTGTTTTTTTTTTCAGGATCTTAAGACGCTTGAGATGAAAAACTCAGACAAAAGACACACAACATCTGAGTTTCCACTAGCTTGATATATTTGTCCAATTAGCTAAATATTGTAGTGTTTCAAGTCAGTCTTCTAACCAAAAAAAGGTGCCCACCTGTGTACTGCAGCACGAATCCATTGCTGCTGAGGGAAGCATCGCTGCGGAAAGCTAGGAAGAGCATGTTGAGGCTGCTCTCGATGCGCTCTGGAACGTCTGTGCCATAAAAACTACCCAGCAAGGGGCTGAGGGAGTCCGGCCCATCGTAGATATGTAAGAAGTCATAACTGGGCTCCAAGCTGAACCTAGTTAAAGAAGTGGAAATAAAACATACGCAAACATTTGGAGTTGTGGCAAACTTCACTGGCATCATAGTGTTTGCATTGTGTACGGATGTATACAATAGGTTAGAAATAGATAGAAATATGCAATTTCAAACACACATGTTGCAATTAGTGTGCTTAAAAGCTTACTGGTTGAAGCTAAGAGCGATGACGTAGTCCGGTGTGACAGAGACGGTCCAGTCACACTCCCTCCCATGGGGGTAAGGTTCAGGATAGTCTGGAGACAGAATGAGCCCACTAGGGCCTGTCAGGTTGCCACCGCACGGAGCTACGAAAAGGGAGAAATCGATAAGTAAATACAACAGTAACACTTATAACACTATCATTTTCAGCTATTGTATATTCATCCAAAAAAACTATTTTGTAACACAAAAATCCTAAAGGATTTCATCCAATTTAAATTTTCTGTTAAAAGTATGATTTGCTTATTCAGCCTATTATTATTTTGTTAAAACTCTTATGTAGTAAATTCTTGAAATGAGCTGCTTGGCAACCAACTGATAGAACTACTAACATATGCAAAAACTTTTAACGGCACTATCAATTAAAAAAAGACATATTAAAAAGTACACAAAAACAGTCGGCCTAGCTACACACATTTTCCAAATGTTTGAAGAAACACCAACTTTCAAAGTCGCAAATGCATTTTTTTAACTGCTATTCATAATCTCCTGCAGTTTTGTGCAGTAGCGGTGCTACAAGTTGCATCTCTGTTTTCTGAATCAAATAGCTTCTCAGTAAGCTTAGCTCTTTTATTGATCAAGTAGTGAGGTAGCAACCACACAAGCTACAATTTCCCCAAGCATTTCTGAAACTCAATTATGGTATTAAGGTGCACGATTGCCCATGGATGAGTGTGTAATATACTATAATTTATATTATATTATTATTTATATTATTCAATTATTATAGATTAGGCCTAAGAGCACTGACTTGGAATGAAGTTGGCTCAAAGTAAAAAAAAAAAAATAGCTCCAATGTAGTTAAACTACTTCTGCCATGTTGCTGTACCTCAGCTTGCCGAATGTCTCTAGGGTTAGCTTCAGTGTATTGAAGCCTCATTTATTGTAGAGTAACTGGTATCTTAGCTCGCTGCACTTTCCAAGTAGCTTGCCCAACACTGCCTGCTGTATATGATATATGGCTTCCCCATAGGAAGTCGTAGTGACAGACGTTTAATTGAGACGTAGCTAATGCCCATTGACACTGCTTACCATAATCTCACCTGTAACTGTCAGAGAGGTGTCCTGCCCAACCCCGCACCGAGGACATTATCAAACTAATTAAGCTAAGCACTAATTAAACAAGGCAGCTAATTACAAGGTCTTAATTGCCATTGTTAATTCACATTGTTTTGCAGAGCACCGAGTGTGATCATATATATATATATATATATATAGAAAAAAAACAAAGACTGTGAAGGAGTAGCGGTCTGACTGAGAGGTCTGTGTTGCTATTGAGAGGCAGGATAATCAGATCTCTATGTCTGCTGCAGTGACTTCGGGAAACGTCTAGGGAACGAGGCAATCGGGTTTGCCACTTAAGATTCACTTAAGGAGTCTGTTAAGTAATCATGTTAGGAATCTGTATTGTCTACCTGTTTTCAGACCAGTGAAGAGAGGTGATTTTTTTATTTTTTTATCTTCTGTCTTTGCTACTTATATCATTTTAAATCTCATAAAACCACGTAAAGTTTACACAAAGAAATTGAAAGAATATATTATATTTCCTTAAAAAATGGGTGTATATATAAAAACCTGCATGTCCTACGTGTTCTTATTACCCAGCAGCAGCTATGTGACAACATTCAGGCTAGTTCTGATCATAATCCATGCACCGTGGTTAGCCATAACCGATGATTGCATGCTTTGGTAGTACCTGTGCATGTAGGAGGGTCTGGCTGCCAGAAGAAGCGACCGTTGATCTCCGTGCAGGTGATCCTGTTGGCCCCCTGCAGGATGTAGCCAGGATCACACTGGAACACCACATGGTCCCCGGGCTCCTTGCTGTCGCCGCCGCGGGTCCCGTTAGCAGGCATGCCCGGGTCATTGCAGGAGGTTGCAGTGGAGACTGAAGGAGCATGAGGAGACTCAATCATCGACATGAAAATGATCCGCAGTTACATGATGAAAAGTGGGTCTCTCTCTGCACCCAGTTACCACCCAGTCATCAACCCAAGTTCATCTAACATTCCTTTCACCTCCCTCCCACCATCCTCCCTCCTCACCAGAGAACTGCAGAGCGAAGCCCTGCTTGCTAGTGAAGAAATCGGTGGTGAACTGCAGGCTGACGGTGTTGAAGGTGCTGTGGGCGTCCAGAGGAACCACTGAGCCACTCAGCTCCCTCAGCAAGACCCCTCCATCATGGGGCCCGTCCCAGATCCGAAGCACATCGTGGACCTCCTCCGTGTGGTAAACCAGGAAATGCATACTGTTAAAGACAAAGACAAGATCCTTTAGAGGCCATGACAGTTGATAGATGACACACCTTCTGATATATTTATGCTTTCAACCCCACGCAACCCCTTTTTACAATTCAGCCTTACAGAAAGCAAGACAAAGAGCGGTTTGTTTTCTCACAGAAATATTAAAGCTCTGACTATTGACGCCTCCTATTTGCATTCCATTTTGTTCAAACAGACCTTAGGTCCTTTTTAATGGAAGTTAATTGGAGCAGAAGTCCATATCTTGCAGCTTTTCCATAAACAGCTTTAGTCAAAAGAAAAAATTAGGCTCCATTCATTGGGGATTGGTAAAATTCTTGCTCCGTCTTTTCAAAAGGTTTTTATCAAGATTCAGTATTTTATTTGTATTATATGGAGACTAAAATTAAATATTATAAAAAAGCAGAAAGGTAAAGAAAGGGGGAAACAAATCTAGGCTTTTAAAAATACAATTTAATATTGCTAAAATGTAAAAAAGGATGAGTCAGAACTGAGGAAGAGGAGGGCACTACTTGATTTAATCAAACTACTGAGTATTTATTTAAGAATCAATGAAAACAAAGATTTACCGTGATTAAAGGAGACAATACGAATAGGAAAAAAAAAGACAAAAACACGGTTAAGGGGCAAGTATAAAAGAGGGAAACAAATAGCATTTTAAAGGGAATCACAGACGCCAGATCCAGAGCATTCAATGGATGTTCCACAACGTCAGTCAAGCAGATACGGCTGCCACGGCATTTAATGGTTTCAGTCTAGACATCAGAAAGATGATGCTGTCAAAATATCTACCCTTCACTTTGGCACAGACAGCTGTCAGCCAGCTGGTGGTCCACTGGATGTGAATTTCACTGTAGTTGTGTACGTGTGTGTGTGTGTTTGTGTTTATGTGTGCAAGCGCGCCATCCTCAATGCAGTGGATTTATAATGATATATTGCTGGGAGTGTGAGCATGTTTACGTATGTGATTTGGAGAGGCTCAGCAGGACTAAAAGGGAAAGAAAATGGTATTTTAGAGCAAATGAGGGACGGGTGGTAATGTTGACATTGGCCACTCAATATAAAGGACGTATTTAAAGACAAACAGCAGCTTTATCCTGCAGCAAACACTTACAAGAAATTATAAAAATGTTTATGTCGGCTCATTTAATTTGCCCCTTAGATCTTTTTTTCCCTGCTGTCTTGAATGCCTTCAAAATAAGAGAAAACAGTGGAACGCACTGAGATGAAGATGTACTCAAAATAAAAGAAAACAATTTGTTGAACTGAACCTGACTCACCTGATTCACACACAAAGCGTTTATCAAAACAACATTGTTTTTTTCCCCTCCCCAAATTTCTGACAGCAAAAGAAAACATTGTCTCTAATGTTGCTTCAAAAGCTCTACTTGGATGATGTGTGATACCTTGCACGCATGCCACACAGAGACACTGAGACACTTCAATAAGTTGGGTGAAAATGAGCTCAACGGGGAACACCACTCACTGGTATTATAATTAAAACTTTAACAGTAACACATTTTCAAACACAATGACTAGGGCTGTCAAAGTTAACGCAATAATAACGCGCTAATGCAAATTTGTTTAAACGCTTCTAATTTCTTTAACGCAATCGATCTTTTGGAGGTTGTAGCTGCTCAGTTATAAAGGTAGAGTGAAGATACTGGCATCATATGAAACCCGAAAACATAAGGAATCCATTGGTGCCAACCATGCCATGCGAGAATGTCGTGAAGGAAAGGGGTCAAAATGGGTCCCTTGACCTCTGACCTTAAGATATGTGAATGAAAATGCGTTCTATGGGTACCCACGAGTCTCCCCTTTACAGACATGCCCACTTTATGATAATCACATGCAGTTTGGGGCAAGTCATAGTCAAGTCAGCACACTGACACACTGACAGCTGTTGTTGCCTGTTGGGCTTGAGTTTGCCATGTTATGATTTGTGCGTATTGTTTTATGCTAAATGCAGTACCTGTGAGGGCTTCTGGACAATATTTGTCATCGTTTTGTGTTGTTAATTGATTTCCAATACAAAATATATACATACATTTACATAAAGCAAGTATATTTGCCCACTCCCATGTTGATAAGAGTATTAAATACTTGACAAATCTCCCTTTAAGGTACATTTTGAACAGATAAAAAATGTGCAATTAGTTTGCAATTAACTATGGACAAGGGCGATTAATCGCGATTAAATACTTTAATCGATTGACAGCCCTACAAATTATACAACAAAGACAGCCCAACCTTATGGAAATGCATTTGTAACTTCAAAATGATTCAAAAAGTTCATATCAAATTTATTATGAAAATTATTTCATTATGAAAACTCAATGAAAACAGTGTTACCCCAAGGGGAATTCATGACTCTCCCTCATGTTTCAATCATTTCAATTTTAATATAAAGCAAACAACACTTGTTGTAATAAAATGCTCATCTAGCACTTTTTTTATTATTATAAAGAGAGCAGTCTGTAGAGCTCTGTTTATTCTATTACTTTGTCTTACACTCATTATAAATCTGTCCAGTAGTCATTTTCTCAAAATATAATTTTAAATTAATGGTAATCTCTGTCCTCATGGTATTTTTGGGGCTTTTAGCATCCTCGTCCCTTTACACACACACACACACACGTAGAGCCTTGAGCTACAGATGATGCAGAGGAGAAACAGCAACCCACTGATATGTCGGGTTTAGCAACAAGTTCCCACCGTTTCTGCATAATTGGTGTCAGACTCCGATCCCCATACTGTCTGATGTGTGAGCAGCAGCCAGGGGCTACCCAACAATGTGCTGCGTGTGTGGATACTGTACATAACCTACTTGACAAGTCCTGTTGCAATGCCCGTGAAAGAAGCGCGCATAAAACAAACAGATGCAGACAGGTGCACGAGTTTATGTTCACGCAAATGTACACTGATAGGTATATTTGAAGGGTATGCTGCATTACACGGGCGTACATTAGCATCCGAGCCTGGTAAACAGATGCAGCGAGAGAGACATGCATACATACAGTATTAACCTCCTTATCTCTGTGAAGCAGCACGTCGCATGTTTCCAACTTTCATCAAAGAAAAAACTAGCGTAAATACTAATCCTATTCTATGTAGCTGTTCCTCTGCTTACAGTTCTCCTGCTAATATTCACTGAAGCATTAATAATACCCTATACTATACAATAATCACTCAGAGCTGTGAATGAAAATAATATAAATAAAAAAACAGCAACACGGTGCTAATAAATATGAGCTGTTAGAGGAAATAGAAGAGAGAGCAAGCTTAACCTGTTTACTACTCTGGGCCTCACAGACAAACAACTGTGATTTGCTTACTAAACTGAAATTGCAAGGCACACATCTGTGTTCTCTCGTGTGGCGCGGAGAATCAAGACAGACATTTCTTTTGTTTTAGGGTGGCAGCAGCTTAAAGATCAGAGAGATGGGTGTCAACAACTCAGTGGTTTGTATCCAAAAAATGGGAGTGTAAAAGTGATCATTCTTTTAGCAACTACTGCTGAGGAGCATTTGAGAAGGGCAATGGAGCCTGAAATGCACCAGGAGAAGACAGCGGTTCTCCTTGGCAGCTCCCAAGTACAAGGTGCCAAACCTTTTCTTTTTTTTTTTATTATCTGTTAAATTAAATCTGCAGAAATAGATCAAATTCAAGTGAAACATGTCAAATGTCTTTTCTGCAAAGATGACATCAACAAAAACATTGACTGATTTATCTACAGTTGGCCAAACCCTTACGTGTAGGTAAAAAATAATGAAAAATGTGTTTGATATTCTGCAGTGCTCCTTCCCAAATGTTTAAACATTCTCTATTACCAGTCCAGGTTTACTGTTTACTGGATACTGTTCAGTGGTTGCATTTGACTTTCTCATTGTCCGTCATTTATGGATACAAATATGGATTGAATCTGAATATTTTGGTAGTTAAAGGGACTGTTTGTAAGAATCAGAAATGCTTGTTAACAGAGACACCTGTGGCCGTTAAGTCAACGAAAGTCAGCGTCGGGCTCGCACTTGTGCTCACTCTACATAGACATGAACAAGCATCGCTCAAAACAGTGAGGCGACACATGTCAGCTAAAACCACAATATCACTCTATATTTCACCTGCTTGGCAGTAATGTTAGCTGACCAGACGAAGGTCTCTCCATGAATCAATGCAACTTCTAGTGTTGGCTTTTCCTGCCTCAGCCTCCCGACCGTGGTCAGAAGGAACAGGGGAGACACCGGAGTTTTGGTTGGAGACAATAACGTTTCTTGTCTGAACAGCGTAGCCACACGTGAGCGCGCATGGGACACCGACCCGGATTGATTTATATGTGTAAGAAGTTACAAACAGACTCCTTTAAACTATGTTGTGAATTTTGGAAATGATTACATCTACCTTTTTTCGATACATTTTGACTTTTGGACTGAGACAGTGGCACACACGGCTGCGACAGACGATTTCTCATGTTCATTTTCATTTTGTTCTGAAGGCTGAACCTGCCACACTAGAGATTGTCTCTGAACGTGGGATTTGCCGATCATGCAAGCACTTCACCGGGAGGAAATCCAGCAGCCCCGGCACCGATCTGTGACCCGTATGGTTACAGACACGCTGAAAGGCCTCTAATCCTTCAAGGCCTTCAGACTTTTCCGTCAATGACGGAAAATATTCGTTTTAGGTGGCCTCTGGGTATGCTATGGTATTATATGATAAACATAATTCAATTCTGGTGATAGTTATTGTGGTGTGTATCTCCCACTACCATCCCTCTACTTCCAGCAACCAAAGCTAATGTTCAAAGACCTCCATCCCTGTCATGTCAGCGCCTCAGGCAGTCAGATGCTTGTTATGCAAATGCTGCTATGAAACCCTTAGGTACTACGCTCTTTTCACCTATCCTCCACCTCCACATACCCTAGAGACAGGAGATGCTGAAGTGTTTCACAGGATTTACCAGCATAAGTAAAACAAAAAGAGCATGTTTTCTAATATATGTAAAGGTATGTGCCTTCCTGCATTGACTATCAATGTGCATATGTGCATCGATGTGCATCGATACAGCACTGAGGATGTGAGTGAGTAACAGATGGTTCTGGGAATTTGCATGAGCAATGTTTGGAATCCAGCAAAGGGTCACGTGTCGGATCCACGCTCGTGTGCTGACGGATCTCTAGTGCTAATGCAACCTTCAGGACTGTCAGACACCCCCCAACGACATCGTGTTCTACTTCCAGATTTATGTGTTAAAAGGAAGATGGAAAGGTGGGTGGAAAGCAAGACGTACATTGAGGGAAAGCAGAAGGCGAGGGAGGGAACAAAAACAAGACCAACGTTAATCATTGCCGGGCCGCTGGAAGAAGAGGACGATGGCAGGAGGATAAGAGGTTGATGGAGAGCAGAGGAAGCTCTGAAGGATGGAGGGATTTTTCTGCTGAGCGGTCGGATGGATAGGATGGACGTGGGCTGCATGTTAGGATAATTGGTTCCTTTTATACAAGATCTAAATAGCCTATCTCTCCTTGTCACTATCTGGGAGTGAAGGCTGGGAGGGCGGGATAAGGAGATAGTGAAAAAGAGAAGATGGAGAGATGGGATAAGAGTGATGCAGAATGGTGCCAAGAAAAGATCTTGGTACTGCCATGGAAAAATATTCTTTTACTCAAAAGGTCTTGGTGGAACACGAGTAGGGCATGCAGACTACACTTTTCTTTTAATGGAACCAATCCTCCTGGTTGTCTTTATTTAGACTGTTCTTTAAGGCCATTCCCTATTTGTCTCTGAGGAAGACGCTGCTGCCACAGCTACCTCTAAAAGAGAGCAGAGTGTATGTGCAGGTTCGCACTTGCTAAATGCTTCACAGCTAGTCATCCGAAGTTGTTCGCTGCAGAGGAACTGGGAAGAGAAGTGTTAGCTTCGAGTAGGGGAAATCCGTTTAAAGACAACTTCTCCACGTATTCGTGGGTGGTGTACATGAGGGATGAATCAAACTACAGGTTGAGAGAAGTAGAGGACATTTGTGTGCGGTTAACGTTTTGTGGAATCATAGAAAGCCGTGTTTTGAAGTTTACGGCTGAGGGCTCTCCTTTACACTCGTCCCCTTCTTAACGAGATAAAGTAGCTCAATCGAGTGTCGGAGGAATCGCCGCGAGGAGATGAGATGCGGAAGAGAGGGATGGAAAAAAAAGATTCCGCAGGTCTCTTTTGATTCTGCCTAAATTATTTTGTATTCATATGAGAGAAACAGAGGGGGAGAAATAGAGAGTGCCGAGACTCTCTCGTATGAATACAAAATAGTCGAGCTGCAATCACGAGTCCTGTGGGGAGTCTTGTGTATGTGTGCATGAAGATGATAAATAAGCAAGCATGTGGAGGGGGTTGTGTGTGGTACAGTATGAGGATGAAGAGAGATGTAGAGCAAACATACGCTTGCAAAATGTCGGCTTTTTCGCAACTAATTGAGACCGTGCGTATAAAGGCTATGTCATACCGAGAGCTAACCTCATCAATATGTGTAGATGTGGCCCCTGTTGGAATGTCCCTGTGGGATCATCCATCAAGGACACACACACACACACACACACACACACACACACACACACACACACACACACATCCACACCATGGGCTTTTAAAACATGCCGAGCACACCAGACACTACAACCAACACATGGGGCTTGTCTTGACGCCTGAACCGAGCTTGTCCAGTTCATGTAGGGCAAGGGACATGATGTAATAACATGCAAGAGGTGCTATCATTACAGATAAAAGAACGGTCACAATTTTAGGTCAGGAAAAAAGGTGTGAAAGTGTGAAACGAATCAGTGAGATAAAAGTAGAGGTTAAAGAACACACACACATTGTTGTACTTGCACAATCCATTTTTTCCACATTCATTCCTTATCACTCAGCACTATCCTTAACCATCACCAATCTCAATTCATTCTCTAACCTGGACCTAATTTAAAATGACCAACTCCATATTCTTAAAATACCCCCTTAAAAAAAGTAAAGACAAGCCAGTACTGTGTAAAAAGAATCACTATTTTGAAAGGTCCAAAACTCAAATTGGTTCTCAAGAAGATACAGAAGCGCGCACTTATACACGCACACGCACACACACACGCACACACAAAAACTAACTGAAAATACATTATATATGAAACTTTGTTTTGGGCTGTGCAAACCCAGTGAAATATATGTGCATATTCATTTGAGACTGACGGCACTATTTCTGTGATAGAGCATGACAAACAGGGAGACGTATTGCATTGAAAAAATACTATATGTGGCTCCTTAAAGGGAAAAATCCACTCTATAAAAATAATTCCAATACAGTATAGTGTTTTTTTAAGAATTATTTTAGAGTTCAGATTTCATTGTACTTGAACAAGTCTTTCCTTAAGCTGAACAGCTTAGACAGTACTGATGATCTTATCTAGAAACAAATCCTGGAGCTGCTCCATGGAAGCAGTGAACAATGGAACAACTACTAAGACACAATGACACCACCATTTGTGCAGCCCTGTCTCCTAAAAATGACTTTCCCATACAACTAAAACTGCATTCTTAATGACGTTGGTAGAGGAACATATTTTGTCTAGGATTACGTTTGTCTTGAACGTATTCAAAATAGTCCGCGGACGATGAGTGACGCGCAGATCAGTTGACGTAGCATACAGTATCAAGTGACCGTTAATGAAAGTTAAGTGAAACAATGATGTCAATGGTCTAATAACGAGTATAACAAGCGAGAAAGTCCACTAAAGGCGGATGGGAGGGTTTCGTGTATGGGTCAAACTAACACTGGACTTTACCCCAGGAGACCGCTGTTCACGTCCCGTGGGAAACTAAAAGTCAACGCTCAGTTATGTAGTCATTTTAAGCTCAACCATGATGTTTTTTATTAAACCTAACCCAGTCATTTTGTTGCCTGAACCTAACTAAGTAGATTTGTTGCGTTTTTTGTATTGTTTCAATTTACCACTTCAATCACATGTTGCGAACAACAGTCCCAAAAGTACAATACAGTATCATGACCCACACAGTGAGTACAGCTTTTACAGTAGTGGAGCGCTCAAATTAGAGGCCATGCTTATTATTAAATGCTTAAATACCAATTTTAAGATGAATGCTTATGGCTTCATTGTTCAATGTACCGTGTGGCCTAGATCCCTCCTCTGATCTCTGTAGCAGTAACCACTGAATGTTCCATCGACCAAACGGCTCATTGCCTTCCTTATCATCGCTATTCCTTCTATATAGTTATCATCTCTTTATGTCTGTATTCCACTCTCTCTGCCTCCCACCTATACTCTCGTCCCATCAATAACTCTCGACAAACCAGTCCGTAGGCTTTTTTAGATGTCTGCTGTCACTCGGCGCGACACCTGGTCTCGCATGAACTCGGTACGGTTTGATTAGTGCGCTACCTTCAGCTGAATCATTTGATATACAAGGAATCCCTGGGCTAATGCATTGCAAATTCGTCTCAATAATGAATTGCGTGGGTAGGATCAAAGGCATGGATGTGGAGCATACCTTGCAGAGGAATGCCAGAGACCCGGAGGTAGTGGAGGCACTAATGAACCTAAGCTAGCAATCATGAGGGACCAGGGAATGTCAGATGTGCAAGCTATGGGACAGCATGCACACGCGAATAGATCAATGCAGACAACCACACGGATAAGTACGGTGTCACGACGTGTAAATGAAATGGCACAGTAAACAAAAGTACACAACACAGCAGTCTGAAAGTTTTAGCATTTTGCACTGACCAAACTGAAACTAAAACGTGTCTGTAACAAGCAAATACTGGCTCTGTTAAAGGCTTGACGGAGCATTACCAGGGCAGATACCAAATGTCTGTTAATGTCTGTAGACTAGGGCTGTCAATCGATTAAACTATTTATTTGCGATTAATCGCATGATTGTCTATGATTAATTGCACATTTTTTATCTGTTCAAAATGTACCTTAAAGGGAGATTTGTCATGTATTTAATACTCTTATCAACATGGGAGTGGGTAAATATGTTTGCTTTATGCAAATGTATGTATATATGTATTATTGGAAATCAATTAACAACACAAAACAATGACAAATATTGTCCAGACTTGACTATGACTTGTCCAAAACTGCAAGTGGGCATGTCTGTAAAGTGTGGGGGGGGGGAGACTCGTGGTTACCCCAAGCACAAGTTTTTCCTTGCCAAAAATGATCTTTATCGTTATCTAACCTCCTTCGCGACAAGATGATATGATACCAGTATCTCCACTCTAGCTTTAAAACTGAGCCCACTACAACCTCCAAAAGGTCATTAGCGTTAATGCGTTAAAGAAATTAGTGGCGTTAAAATGAATTTGCGTTAATGCATTAACTTTAACAGCCCTACTGTAAACATAATTTTTTTTTAAATATGATCACTTTCATGTAAGTCTATAAAGTGAATTACTTTTTGTCTCCTAAAATTGGTGAACTATGTTTTTAGAATTTATATAAAAAGCACTAGGATTCCTAAATGTCCCACTATGATGAGCATGTGATCGTCTAGCAAAAGGTAATCCAATAAATGAAAAGAGAGATTATGGCCCCTCTTCCATATGTTCCGTAATATACATATGTCCTTGTACAGCACTGTCCCTTCAAGTACCTACTGTAGGCTTACAAGCTTATTGGATTCGTTAACACAGCTGAGTCATGACAGTGAATAAACACAATTAATATTCCGAATGCATCCAACACACTCTGCTGGCTCCATGTTTGTGGCTTAATGGCCATCCATTCCAATGCTGTCAAAACATGGAAGTCATCATAAGCATGCTGATATATGACTGACGCATGTCTGCGTTCCTAAGTAGCTTAATGGATGGATGGAGAATAACATTAACAGCGCCATTGTTAAGGCCTCAATATTCACAAGGACACCGTCTTATTAAGAATGTAAAGTATGCACTTGTCTTACTTTGTTCAAAAGAGTTCAGCAAAGTCTTGAATTATGCATCCATCTATCTATCTACACACTACCGTTCAAAAAGTTGGAATCGCCTGCCAGAAAAGCTTTATTCGGTACAATCAGATGGCCTAGAGGACTACTCTATATTCTTTCATGCTTTTAGGTTGTAGAAAGTCCGCTTTAAAAAATAGATGTTATTTTGCATGAAGCGTTTGCAAAAAAAATAAATAAAAATGTTTTGTACGTGGAGAACAAAACGATGTACAATGGTTCAACCAGACTGACAATTGAAAGGGCAGAAAGAGACAAAGATAGCTCTGAGCAGCAGTTCAATACAAATAGAAGAAATCACCAGCCATTGGTAAAAGAAAATATAGCATTTAAATGTGTGCAGATAAGAACGGGAACAGGTTTCCTGTTTCAGACGGTGTCGAGTGCACAATAATGCCTATGACAAGCTGGAATTAACAGGCAACATGTTGCTTTAGCAGAGCTCTTCTTCAAACTTCACAATCAAAACAGAAGGTTAGCGTGGGTTGGCACTATTTGAATTAGATCAGGGAATATCAGTTGAACATATTGACAAATCACAGTTTACCCCTATTCGATCTAACCACTGAGTAGACTGCAGAGGGCCTAAAGAAAGATGGATTCCCAAAATAAATTATTTAGAGCCCAATTGCACCGCTGTGGTTCAATATTGATCAAGAGTATTAGTGCACGATTACCCCGTCATGCAACACTGTGGGGGCTAAACGGAATCATTTAATTATTTTTCTTTTGGGGCAAAAATGATTTCAAATGTAGATAATACATTTGGTGTCTGTTTTTATATATATTAAAATTGCCATTATTGAAGGAAAGAAGAAAAACATCACTATATAACAGGTGGTTTCAAACTTGTATACTGTTTATATGTATATAAGAAGACCAAATTTGATGATTACACACGGGAGCGAGGAGGTGTATTCTTTTGAAATGGGGTAACAGTAGGTCTGGGCGATATGGATAAAATCAAATATCACGATCATTTTGATCAAATACCTCGATTTTGATATTGCAACAATATTGTAGGGTCGACTATTGGTGCTTTCAATATTTACAAAATTAGATAAATTATATTTACGATTATGATATATTGATAAATAATCATTAGTAATGTGGATATAATGACTAAGTGGGTAATGTAAAAATAATAGAACAGCTAGAATAGTCCGGGAAGATCAGAAAATTACATACTACTTACTTTCCTGTAATGCAGCCTTTATACCCAGGAAAAGACACTTATATGCGATATTACGATATCCAAAATCTAAGAAGATATCTAGTCTCATATCACAATATCAATATGATATCAATATATTGCCCAGCCCTAGGTAACAGCCACGGCGTGGATTGTTGGGATGGATCTGGGTGAGCCGAGGTGAGGTAAGGAAAAGCGAGCTGTTTCATTAAATACCATTATAACATCTAATTAAATAATTGGCCGTATGCATCAGTAACACTGGCAAAATAACGGCGCTGCAACGTCTCTGTTGTCTCCTCTGAAAGCCACAGGAATGAGCACATCCGCGAACAAACATTTGCATACACGAATGAATGCACTGTTATCATTTATTTAATGTATGAATACAAAATAAGCACGGATGAGTGCACGCAGAGTCGCTGGAAAAAAAAAGACAAATAGAGCCGGATGGAAGCAACGTCGCTGTAGGTGGCGGTAGCTGAAGCATGTAGCTAATTATTCCCAAAGTTCCATTACACAGTAAAGAAAATGTCACCATCACAGCGTGGCTGATAAGCTGGCTGTGTCACCCGGTAATGACCCCAGGCGCCTCTCTATGGGGTGTAGCGTTCACAGCACAACCAACCTAGGAATCAATAACACTGGGGTAGCCCAAGAACACATTCAACAAACATCTGGGGATCCACAGGATGAGCTGCAGGACATGGATTGTTAGAAAAAAGCACATCTGGGTTGCTTTGCCCTTCTGCTACTATACAACCCTGACCCTGATGAGCTGCTTGACAATGGCAGTCCTTTAAGATGGATGGACAAACTATGAAGGAAATATCTTTTCTTCAATAACAGGAAATAGATATGGTGCGCGGAGAATAACCTCTGAAGTTTAAATTGCCTAGAAAGGTATCAAAGAAAACCTCTAACCAAAACCATTCACCTTGCAGGATTTTTCTTACTTACACTTAATCAAATTCAGGAAAGTAAAGCACATAACATAAAAGCCAAACACTTGACTTTCTTGAGGCTCTGAAGTGGCATTTCCCTTCACCCAGTAGTAACTCAACTATTGGCCAATAGCAGCTCACTGAAGATTGATTACACAGCAGCCTGTGAAAGTGATGAATACCACTGCAAAAAAAGGGGGGCTAAATTGGAAGTATATTGAAAGGTGGTAGATTGAAAGAAAGCCTGGAAAAGAACAATGTAATCAGAAAACTAGAAGGCAAGAACAGACCTTATAGTGCTTCCAGGGGCGGCCTCGATGGTCCACATGCAGTGCAGGTTATGCTCGTATGGAGCCGGGTAGCCTGGAGACAGGATACGACCAGAAGGCTCATCCTTGATGGTGCCGCCGCACTCCGCTGGAAAGAGGCAGGGAAACAGAAAGAGAGAGAGATTAAAGACTCCAGCAATGACTCGGAGTAAAAGAACAGAAAGTTGCAAAATAAGTACAAGTTCATCAATGTTGTGAAAGTCAAATTAATCGAAAGTTACAGCAAGGTTAACATAGTTAATATGCGAGGAACTGAACCATCCCACTTCCATTTGAGTGCATCACATCAGTTTCCTCACATCATTATTAATTATTGACATAGCAGCCATGTGCTTAAATGTGATGAGCCTCTTGCTTGCAATTTGAATGATAGGAGGGAGAGCAGCCAACTCAATATACTCTATGTGTATCTCCTTGGCTCGGCGAAGGCAATCCACCATCTCAACCAATGACCTCATCCCGTTGCCTTTGAAAGTTGATGGACTTGTTGACTGAACAACACAACATTCAATATTTTAGACTCAAGTTGGGAGTCAATTTTAAAGAAGACGTTTTCGCTGACATAGCAAAACATTTAAGTCGATTTTCTAGGGGTTGGGATACAATAATATTATGATGCTTTAAGCAGCAGTTGGTAGAAATGGAGCAAATATGATTAAAATAAAGTTGTTTTTATAAAGCGGTCATTATATCCTGACAGTAGTGCATGAGACAGGTAATCTGAAAAAAAAAAACATGTGACTCTGTGTCCTTCCGTGCTCCTAATGGCATCTGTAAGATTTCCCTGACTGGAGGAACACAACCAATCAGAGCCGGGCTGGAACCTGCTGTCTCCGAGCAGCTGTCAATCACTAGCGAACTCCGATCAAACGGTCAAACTAGGCAGCGCTGATCAAATATTAATCAATATTCTGTTACTTTAATGCCTATTTCTCTCCTCAAATGTTTTCAGAATCATCTTGTAGTGTACTTTTTAGCTGTAAAATGAGAAAGTTTGTGTCCGGGCAGCCATGTTGAGATCAGTTGGGGAAATACCAAGCACCGCCCACCAGCTGGAGACCTGTGATTGGCCAAAGTCTCCCGTCACAGGCTAGATTTATTTAAAGCCTGAAAACAGAGCCATGAGGAAGTGCAGAAGTCTAGTTATCTCTCAGAACACCTGAATTACAATATGTTGAAAGGTTATTATGGAATTTTTGCCCAATGATGCCAACAATTTTCTTCCTACTGCATGTTTAAGTCATGAGTGCAATTTTAAACATTTTGCAATATGCTGAATATGCCAGCTTTTCCTCGCCAAAATGTAGCCTAACTTTGGAGCGTTATTTAGCGTTCTTCCCAACAAGCTAAAACAGTTGGTATCAATCGATTCCTTAGGTTTTTTAGTTTCATGTGATACCAGTATCTTCATTCAAGGTTTAAGACTGAGCCTGCTACAGCCTCTGAAGGACAGAATAGCGGCAGGCGGATTGTTAAGAGGTTAATAATTTATATAATAAAAGATCGATACTTGACGTCCATGTACCAATATTATGCTTTATAGATTTTTTCCCCCAACCCTAATATTGTCCGTACAGAAAAGATACACAGTTGCCATGATGGAAGTATCACTGATATTAGCTTCCACTGGGCAACATGGTAGGCAATAGATCATACCAAGAGAGTGGAAGACTTGTCATGAATCATTTGTTCATCAGAGGAATGTCATTGAGTGTGCTTGCGGGTGTGTTTGTTGTAGTAGTGGTAGGCAGTATGATGGTTCTCGTATCATATCACGGTTCAATAAGCCGCCCTGAGGTACACAGCACGCACCAAACATGAGCTCAGTCTCTCAAAAAAATTGACAACAACACAAACATCGCATCTATGAAACTACAAAGCAGAATCAGAGGCCAAAAACGTTTTTGTCAGGAACAGTGGGAAGAATGGAGCTTTTTTTTTTCCAGCCTCAAGTAATGAATTGCCATCAGAAACGCTCTGTGACTGAAAAGCAATTTTCAGCCCCCCTTCAATTACTTCCTCCTACTCTTATCCAAAAAGTGAAAGAAGAAAAAAGAGAAGAAAATATTCTCCAAACAACATCGGACTTGAAGTGTTTTGTTAACGTTTTTGAGGCCGTTTCAACCGACGAAAAGAAGGTAAAAGTGCTCTTGTTTCTTTTTCATTCCACTGAGAGGAAAATAGCTGCTTCAAACAGGAGAAGAATGGAGGTCAAGGAATCATACAGATGATGATGATGATGATGGTGATGATGGTGATGATGATGAAATCCATCTGTGACAAATAGACCCTGTGGTGAAATACAGCGACAATGGCAGACACACACAAACAGAGACAGACCGGTAAGTAACCAACTAAGGAACTAACTAAATTAACATTAACACAGTAAATCAGACTGTGGTTGCTCCATACATATCAGGCATAAAACACCCGTCTGTCACCTCCCATTTGACAAACATGCCTTTCCTTATGTTTGCAAATCATTCCTTCCTTTGTTTCTCTCCATCTCCCTCATGCATTAAACATTTAAACAGCGATAATCACCAGAGCTGGCCTCTGATAATGTTTGCTGTCAAAGCAGAAACACACAAACCAATACATACACGCATACTTGAAATAGAGTTTATGCTTATAAAACATATTTTAAAGATTTGATTGTCATTTTTGCTTTCACTAAGGACAAATGCAAAAAAATAAATAAATGAAAGCGTGAACATATTAATCTTTAAACAAATGCTGAGGTTTTAGTCTCCCTTCTAAGCTTTTTCCCCTCTGTTATGCTTTTCTTGTTGAAAGAAACTTGCTGTTTCGTGGAGTGAAAAGAGAAAAGGGTGATCTATCACAGTAGGACAAAGCCATCTCTTTCTTCTAGCCTTATGACCTAAGAAACTATAGTGCTCAGTGCTGCCATGGCGGTGTGACTCCCTCAGCTACTCTACCGCCTCAATCTATGTCTCCACATATACACCTTTCTAAAATCAACTCAGGTTCTGCCTCTCTTTTTCTCTCCACCTCTCCTCAAAGTAGTTTATCAATGCAAGTTATTGTTTAATATATGGAATAACCATCATTAACAAATGGTAGTTAATCACACTTCATTTAATAGTTATTTTACTTTTAACAAACAATGAAATGATAATTATTAGTGTTGCTATATTGTCTGTAATTCTATCATTAGTTTGTGTAATATTAAATAATTATCTTATAAATGATATATTGTATCATAGCTGATAAGTGATGATAACTATTCAGATTACATTTGTAAACTATTTATTAACAGTTTATTGTTGCACACATGATAACATTTTATATACTATATTATGCATTTGTTAATGATTTTCAAATGAAACCTTTAAGAAATCATTTGTAAAACATATATAAACATTACATAGCTGGATGGACCAGAAACCAATTATTAACCATTGACAAAGTATTAACTATCTATCTAATTAATGTTTATACATGCTTTACAAAATATGTATTAACCCTAATCATCAGTTGTAACTTTATAATAGCCATCCAAATATTATGTATAGAAAGTTTAAAAACCAATTATTAAGAACTAAAAAATGTTAAAAATATCTGGTCCGTCTATCTATGTAATGTTTATTGTTTTTTACAAATCATTTCTTAAAGGTTTACAAAAAATGTGGTAATCATTAACAAATATTTATTACACGGCTTTGATGAATACTCGATTCTGATTGGTCAATCACGGCGCTCTATGGTCTTTTATTATCTTTATAGCCGTTGCTATGGGCGCAGTTCTGATGTCGGACTCTGGCGGACCGTTTTTGTGTCAAATTATTGATATGTTAAGTATGTAGCCGTATAATTAGCGAGATAATGTGCAGCTAGTGCGTCATTGTTTGTGAAATAAACCCTGACAGGGCGTTGCAGCACCCCGATGCAAAGCGGAGTTCAAAAGCCTTTATCGGTGACCTGCAAACATTATCTATTACTATTAATATAATATATAAAATGTTATAATGTGTGCAACAATTAGATGTTAAAATAACATTACAAATATCTAGTAAACATAATTAATTATCATGTCATTGCTTGTTAACAGTAAAATAACTATTAACTAAAGTTTAACTAACTATCAATTTACCATTTATAAATGATGGTTATAATAAAGTGTTCCCAAAACATCTACTGTAGGGGATACCCTACAAATCAAACAGACACACACACAAACATTTTAATTAAGCAAAACACAGCTAAATTGAATTATATATATTGGATATGCACTCTAATATTGAGTGTCAATAAACTGCAACCCTCAGTGTCCAACCCAACGCTGCTCAGTGAGTCAGCCGTGCAACTTTCCTCATCTGTGACTTTCAGGATATGAACTCTCTCCACTGTTTGCAACTCAATTTCATTCTCCTCCCTCCCCTACTCGCTCCACCTGTCTCATCTGTGTTCAGTGTGTCCCCGCTGCCTGAAAATAATCCCGCCATTACAAACAGAAGCAGTCCCTCATCTGCTCCCAAATTCACTCTGGCTGTTAGGCTATCATCTGCAGGGAAAGGGGCATGGGGAGGACAAACCTGTTCAGAGATATACAGTATACTGGATGTTGTTTATACCCAGTCATGAAATTACCTGTCAGTTTGGGTTGAAATGGGAGCCAAGCAATATTATTCTAATCACCTTGGCTGATGTCAAAAGAACACCAACCTGCCTGTTTTCCTTACCGAGCTCCTGGCTGGATTCTGAAAGACTCTGTCAAAATGTCACCCAGGAGAAGATCCAAAAAGTATTACTTTGGGTTTGTTACCATGACACCATATAGGCAGTATGTGTGTGTATGTATGTCAGTTAAATCGTTTTAAATAAAAATGCATACCATGACAGGTGAACTGTAGCTGAACTCTAAAAGAATGATGGGATGGGTATAATCTCTAATGGAGAAATTATCTCCATAAAATTGATTTAGAAAGTCTTCCCACCTCAGACGGTTAGGGGTTAAAAACATGCTCGCTGTGCTTTTGATGTGGGGAGAGTCTTATTTTAGGAAAAATAAATAATGTGAAATGGGGGGAATTTGCAATCATGATGCAATATGTGGAGCTGAAAAGAGCACAGTCATTTTTCGATGAGATAATGCACCGAATAAGGTGCTGGGAAAGCAACCAAATGGATGCCCCGAAATAGCAGAGCTAAAAAAAAAAACACAGAGCTTTTACTAAACCTGCACCGGCAAATTCACATTGTTATTAGGATGAGGAACTAGGTCAGACATTTTAGTTCATCTGAGAAAAACTAAAACTGGTTAGGATTAGCAGTATGCCAAACGGTGAAGCAACAACTGAAACAATAAATACAGTAATATAATAGAATACAACACAATAAGCAACCTGAATGTTTGGCTAAACTGAACATAGCACAAAGTAACAGATGGTGATGTCAGGAAAGGTAATAATACACTGTGATGTAAGGCAGAATAGCATAACATGACATAGGACTCGGTAACCTCCCGTAGGGTAGCTGACATATCCAGTGGGGGAAAGTACATTTACTCATGTACAGTGATTAAAGCTAGGGTTGGTAATGTTCTTCAAAAACACTTTTTGTTATATTTGTTGAAATTCTCATTATATCCCCACAGCAATAAATCAAATGCTCTGACAAAAAAAGAAAATAAATCTGGTATCGGAGGATGTCGCAGGACCGTAATAAACCCATCTAATCATTTGGAGGGAGGCCTGAAGCGACGGACTGTCAGTGTTGCCGACTTTCTCGCGAGGACTTTTGGAAATAGTGCTGCTAGCATTGGAAGAGAGTTAGCAACACTGGGCTTGGTTGGATCATCTTAAAAATCTAGCATACTCTTAGTAATTTCTCAATATTACCAACCCTAGCTTTAAGTACATTTCAATTGCTTTATACTTCTACTTCACTACATTTCTGTGTGACAGCCTTATCTACTAGTTAGATTGCATATTAAGATTTTCCATACAATTTGTAGAGTTGTTCTCAATTAAACTACTAATCTTAAACCATAACTTGGCCAGCTGCCACAATAAACTGCAGCTGCATCATAATAACAATCCAATAATATTATATTATATACATGTAATAATATAACACTCAAAAAGTGTAAATTTGGCATAATGCCTAATTTTACATTTAATACTCTAATTACTTTTTTGCTGACAGTACTTCTGTATTTATAACCTGTACCAGGATATGTTTAACATGGTGTAAATACTTTTACTTATATAAGTGATCCAAGTACTTCCTGAGTCATACACAGCACAACGCAATGTGATGCAACTCACTGTAATTTGTCATTGTAAATGGCAATTGGTTCTCAATTGGCTTATCTGATTAAATAAAGATAAAATAAAAGAAATAAAAGAACACATTAGAAGAACCCATATGTTGGCAAATAAACTAAAGTGTCTGCAAAAACAGCATAGGCACAGTTGATCTCTAACCCCTTGAAGGAGCGCCTGACTCACCAGCACAGAGTGGGAGAGGGTTGTCCCACGCCCTCCTTTCTCCCCTCAGGCAGGTCAGCACGTAAGGGCCTTTCAGGGTGTAGCCTGGGTCACAGCTATACGACACGGTGCTCCCTGCAAAATGACCCTTGTCCTCCCGCTTGTAGCCAAACTGGGGAACACCTGGATCCTCACATTTCACCAGCTCGAAACCTTGGAGAGAGAGAAAAGGAAAGGTGAGGAAGGGCAGTACAAGGAGTAGGAGGGTACTGAAGAAAAACATTTTTATGTGGCAGATGCAACAAGGCAGGTTGGAAAATGAGAAATAAGCAAACAAACTATACTAAAATGTAAATATCAAATGTAAAGTAAAGGTGGGTGGTTGTGTGTTACTCACTAATGAAGTGCAGTTCAAAGCCTTTGCTGTTGTTATCCGCATTGCTGATGAACTCCAGCCACATGGAGCTGGAGGTGGAGTTCAAGATTGTCTCTAGCATCTCGCTGCCTGTAAACAGCCCCAGCAGACGAGCCTTATTACTGCTGCCATCAAAGACCTGGATGGGAGAGAGGGAGTGAGTGGGAGGAAGCATCTGAATTAAGATGATCAGGTCTGTACACACACAGATATGCTAACAAGGCCACAATTCCCCCCACCACCGCCCTCACTTTGAGCATGTCATCCTCCTCCAGTCTGAAGTCGCGTGCCCGTAGCTGGATGCCTTTGCCAGGCTGCGTCTGGATGGAGTAGATGCACTCGTGGTTGTTGCCGTAGTAACCGGGGTAGTTGGGTGAGAGCAGCACCCCTTGCATGCCAGTCACGGATGAGCCGCATTCAGCTAAAGAAAAAGAGAGGGAGCGGAGAGACAGACAGAGAGACAGAAGGAGAGAGGGTGGTGGTGTTGGAGAGAGAGCAGAGGACATGTCAATCGCTATATGCTTGAAACTCGCACTGTATTCATTCATGCTGTCATGCAGAGGGAGATGGGAGATGTGTTGGGGAGAGGGATATGGTCGGTGACTATACCTGAATGTTGAGTGGCACATCATCATAATCACAATACAATCTGAATATGATTAGCAGTAATTTCAGCTCTTTTTGAAAATTGCTTTCTCTGAATCACATCAGGAAAAAAGAGTGAAAGAATGTAAAGTTTTCTGTAGAAAAAAATAGCTGCCAGAATTTAAATGACCACAAATGTATCCCGAATTTTATCTTTTGCAGTGAGGTAAGATGAGGTCCGTGAGGTGTATGAAGAAGTATTACGTTTCTAAAATAAGGCTGAATATGATTAACCTTGCATGGCAGGTGGAGTCCCGCCATGTCACAAGGTCACGCCGAGAATCGCGGGATCACATCTCACATGAAAATCCATCTTGACAGGCTTCAGGTAATGCATTTGTGGCCGTCAAGCCAGACCATGAGCCAATCAGTGTCATGTTAGGACCGACTGGCAGCTAAAGGTGTGATTTAGGCGAGTGAGGCGACACTGAGAGGCGAAAGTTCATGCAAAATAACAATGGCGGCTCGTGAAGAGGTAAGTGTAGATGCTGCAAAAGCATCAATTATATCAGATCTGGAGAGTCTTGTGTCTTTGAAAGAAGAGCAAAGAACGGCACTGTAGGATTTTCTCGATGGAATAGATGTTTTCGCTCTTCTCCCGACTGGCTTCGGCAAGAGTTTGATTGACAGATGGTTCGTCCAATCCCCTGCCAAGTATTCTTTTTTTTAAAGTGCCTGCCCTTTTCCAAACAGTTTCCAATGACGGCTTCTCAGATCTGGCGGATCAAGTTAGAATATGTCTGCTGAAAGTGTGAAAAATAAAATGTGTCATCACTGTCAACCTTTAAATATTTGGATTCATCTAAATGCAAAAAAGACCAAGAAAACTATAAACTAGCATCTTTATTCCTAGAGATAAATATGCAATGAGAACCGGAGCAAAAGAGGCAGTGAAGTAAATGTTAATACACTGAAATTGCTTGACCTACTTAACACATGCTTAAACACTCACAATATTTAGAAACAAATAATCAGATATTATTTGCGTGGGGGTAAAGAAAATAAATGTGACTTCACCAAATTGTATTTACTAAACTGCAATTACTTGTTTCCAATAGAGTGTCAAAATCCTAACGCTTATAAATGACTTACTAAGTTTAGAAGCAAAACAAAAAAAAAAAAAATGTGCAAGTTGTAAAAATATGCCCAGAAATGAATTAAAGCAGTTCACAGTTGTTTTCCATACGCAGCTACTGTTTAACAGCGCTTTTCGATATACAGAAAAGAGCCATGCTAAGGATGAACACAAATAGGTCAATCATCGTCATGGTCTGTGCTTTATCTATCATTAGGATACAATTGGTATTCAGCTCTTAAGGTTTTGTGCGTCGTAGATTCAACATGTTGACCTAAATCTTTGCCGTTTTTTACTCGTCACGCTTCCCAGGCGTTAGCAATATCAATAATTAATATATTTCAGCTCTTTAATGTCATCCTCATTAGAGCCGCTGCTCTATATAATTTGGACAAAGTCAAAGAGGCTGTTTCTGGGAAGCTTTCCAATGAAGAGACAAAACGTGGGTGGATGGAGGGATGATAATGAGGAGAATCGAAAGGGAAATGCCTCGTCTTCCGACGTGACAGTTTTGTACATTTCTTAATGGGTGGGTGTGTGTGAAAGGGGCTAGTGTGGCAACATGGCATCGAGAGGGAGGGTAGAGGGGGAGTGACAAAAGCCAAAATAAAGCATGTGACCACCTACCAACACACCTTGGCAGAGGGGAGCTCCACACCCGCCTCCTGCCCCCTAAGCAAATCACCCTCGCCGGACCCTCCAGTCGGTAACCCGGGAAACAGGAGAAGATGAGGGCGTCACCCACCCCGTACTGTAGGCCCTTTCTGGTGCTGTACGGTGGGATACCGGGATCTTCACATGGCTCCAAATCATACTCTGGAAAAACAGAGAAAGAATGAGAAGAGAAAGGTGTAAATGTACTGTGTGTCCAAAGATGCTTTTAGTACATAAATACACTAGGTTAACTGTGATATGTGTTTGTTTTTCTAGAAGATAATATCTTGTCCTGTGATGGTTAAATGTGTGAAAGTGTAAATTGAACTGATTAAGACTTCTGTCATGTTTTGAAAAGGTTGAGAACGTGTTTCCCATTGATAAACAGGAAAGTGAACTATGCTTAAATGAATCGAATGTCCTCAAAAACCCAGATTATATCCAAACCAACATTAGAGCTGCAGCAATTAATCGATTAGTTGTCAAGTATTAAATTAATCGCCAACTATTTACTAACTATTAATTACTATATACTACTAACTATTTAATCGATGAATCGGTTGTGTCATTTTTTAAAGAAAAAAAAAGTCAAAATTCTCTGATTCCAGCTGCTTAAATGTGAATATTTGTGGTTTCTTTACTCCACTATGACAGTAAACTGAATATCTTTGAGTTGGACAAAACAAGACATTAATCGATTAATCAAGAAAATAATTGTCAGATTAATCAACAATTAATATAATTGTTCGTTGCTGCCCTAAACCACATAACACTACATGTAATTTATTAAAATCAATAAAACACCATGTGCTTTTCAGGGGCAAAGCAACAAGTCCCAACATTTGGGCTTCCACCCTTTCAGCCATAGCTTTGCGTCCTTCCCATAAAGATAAATACTTTTTGAGATGGTGGTGGTATTATGTTTTCAAACTGTCGGCCTACTGGATTTTATGATATTCTTTATACTGTGTCTTGGGTATTCAAATCAAGGGACGCTGTGAGAGCGAAAGGAGATGAAATGATGCTCTCAGTGGGTGAAGGGCCATCTGTGCTAAATCCAAATTGATTCATTTAAAATGAATCCATTCTCTTGATGTTAACCATTTCAATATTCACTCTCGAGTGGCTGTAATTACATATTTCTGGGACACATACTTGGATCATTATTTGCTCCTTGTTTATGGTGGCCTCCTCCTCTTAACTAAGCATCGCTGTTGTGACCAGCACTTTGAATAACTAAATCAATTCTTACCAGAGAAAGTGATGTTGAATCCCTCGTAGGAGACAGAGAAGTCGGAGAGAAAGCGGATCTGAGCCGTATAGTTTCCAAACAGGCCTGCGCTGAGAGGCGAAGGCAGTGTGGAGCCTGTCAGTCTCCAAAGCGGCTGAGAGAAGCTGCCGTTCTCCGTCACCAACAAATGGTCGTGAGGGCTCTCGAGGTGGAAGGTGTGGAAGGTGAATTGGACACCTGGATAAGAGAGAAAGAAATATCCATTGATAAAATGTAGTGTTTATATTAGGGATTCCAGAAATTTAGTTGTCGATACCAATACCAGTGAAATTCCATGACTCTCGATACCAATTCAATAACACGGTAAAAAACATATTGTAAAAATGTATTGGTTCTCGTGATTCATTTTTGACCTTTGCATAAGTAAATTGGAATTGGAATATTGGTTTTCCCATTTTTATATACGTTCAAAGAATATATTCCTGCAAGGAATTTGCAATTAAGTAAGGCAATGAACTAATCACACGACTAAATCTTATATTCTCTGGAAACATGCTGAAGTCTTTGGATTTACATGAAAACACAATATCCTCAGTTTCATAATGCATACAGCATCAATTCCCTGTCTTCCCTCGTTACTACTTATCAAACACATTACGCCCACACAGAGAGAGCATCTTCAAATGCGGCTGTGTCAATTTGATGCGAGCGCTCTACCAAAGGTGACATGACTGGAGAATTGTCCCGTGGCACTGTAGCCCTAGGCCAGCCTCTCAGCGCTCCGGTCTTACAGAGACAGCATGTTCGGCAAAATAAAAAGGCCACGCAGTAGGGGGGAAATGACATTGTAAGGGAAATTGAATTTGACTGCCGCATGTGTTGACACGAAGTTTCTCTGCTAACCTTTGCCATGGGAGGTCTCGATCATCCACGTGCAGTTCAGGTTGTGCGGGTAGAAGTCTGGGAAGCCAGGTGACAGGATGGTGCCAAAGTTGCCTTGGATATAACCTCCACACAATGCTGACGACACGGGGTAAATGGAAACAGCAGGGAGACGGATGAGACAGAGAAATAAGAGGAGAGGAAAAATCAGAGAGGGCAAAAAACAAAGTGGATGAAGACAGAAATAAAACTTCCCCAAAAAATGGCAAAACTTGTCTGTGCATTTACAATGCAGTAAAATACAGTTTATAAGAGGTGCCCTTCAAGACAGCATAAAAAGCGCAGAGCGGGTATCATCAATATCATTACAGAGTGGGCAGAAATCAATACTGTCCTTAAATATAAAAGCATTTACAGATGAGGAAAAAGGGAAACATCAAAGGGCGAGCTCACGGCCGTACATATAAAACATTTATGATGAAATGAGGCAGAAACTTTTTTAAGTCTTAAAACAAGAGTTGCTGAAAGAAACGTTATCTTATATGGATTTTATAATAACTCATAAATACATAACAATTTAAATTGTGATGCAATATGAGGCAAAGTGCTCCAAAACGATTTCTCATGTTTGGAATAACATGCAACAATAAATTTAGCTTTAATCCCAGTTATGAATAGGAGGAAATCTGGCAGGGTGACTATTCATTTCTAGGTCAATATTATGGAACGTACCATCGCAGCTAGGCAGGGGGCGGCTCCACTGAAAATTGGGTTCACACTCTAAAGGCTCTGTGTCACTAAGTGTGTACCCCGCGTCGCAGGTAAATGTCACTAAAGCGCCCACGTAGAAGTCGTTGCCATGTCGCTGCCCGTTGACAGGTATACCAGGGTCCACGCAGTGATCCGACTGTAACTGCAAAGCTGGAGAAGAAGGGGACAAAAGAAAAAGATAAGTGACACAGAGACACATATGCAGAAAATCCAGTGTAATTAGGCTTATATCTCGTGTTTTCAATAGGTCAAATAGAGGTCAAGAAATGTTCAAGGGCAGTTTGCTCTCCGAAAGCAATCCTGATGAATAATTTACTTGAACATTATGTTTCAACAGGAATAAACCAATGAGAAGTTTCAGCACTCTTTCCCGCTCAACCTTGCATAGTTTCTGCCGACGTATCTCTTGTAATGAATTATTGAAGCTTTGCAGAGATTCACCACAGAGAAAAAGTGCAAAAGGTTAGCCACACAGGTAGAAATGAGGACAGAGCTGCTTTAAGAGGGTTGGATGATTGAAGACCGGTGTCTGGCTAAAAGTCTGTGTGCAAGTGGCAGTGTATATGGAATTTTGAGCATGGCAATGTGTGCCGAGGCAGGGGTATCTGACAGAGCAATCTCACCCCATTTACTTTCTAATTATAGGTGTTCTAATAAGAACGGCTTCATGGTGAAATTGAGAGCCTGCGGAGGTTGTATTTACAACCAAGACTGAATAGCTTTTACTAGTAAGGTGAACAAAGCTTATGGCTGTTGTCTCTGATTTGGTCTGTCTGTATTGTAATAGATTCATTTCTATTAGGGTCTGTGAAGCATGGCGAAATGAGCCCTTCCTTTACATATCGTATATATATATCCTGTATCTCTGGGTGTAGGTTTACTTTGTGTTATCGACTTCACAAACTCTAAGCCCTTACTTTCGTAACGGATGCGGAAGCCGATGTCCGAGTGGCTCTTGTCTGTCTGGAAGAAGAGATACAGGAAGCTGGAGGTGCTGATGAGGAACTGGGGGACCTGGGTGCCCTGGTAACTACCAATCAGAGGTGAAGAGGGGAAACGTCCATCGCGCACCTCAAGGATGTCATAGTTGACCTCTGTGCGGAACCTGAGAACAGAGAAGTTGAACAAGGATTTTTTTTTCACTTTACATAAAAAGAAAAAACACAGTATTTGTATTGTGATGTAAATACATATGATTACATTAAGTCCCCACATAATAATAAGTCTATAAACTATACACTTAATTAGCTAGTATGAGTTTCATTGGTAATGCTCATCAGCTTCAGTGCTGAGTCAGGTTCACACAGGGTATCTGACCGTTTTTTTTTGTAATAAATGACTATTCATAAAAAATATATGACTGTTGTGGGATTATTATTCATGATATTTACTGTTATGGGGCTAGATGGGCATCAGTCCTAAAAATTAAACCTCAGATGTGAGTACAAATACAGAAATTCTGCTCCCACCTAGGGCCAACGTTGCAATATTACAACATTTTCCTAAAAATGTCCGCAAAAAATTCGAAAACCCTTTAATTTCTGCATCAGAGGCCTCCTACAAGAGTTGATTTTTTTTGTATATATATTTGGGCTTTACAGGGTTAAGTACAAATTGAATTGACTTTTAAGACTTTTTAATTCTTCTTTAACACTTTAAGGAGGCGTCTGACACAGACAGGACAAGAGGCCCAAGCGACAACGGCCGCAAGCGTGCCTCGGGGCACCAGGAACAGTACGACAGAGGAGAGCAAGGCCAAGGTGCTAGCGGTCAGAGGCCGGCGGGGGCACCAAACAATACAGACCCAGACCCAGATTTATAGACATTTCGAGACATTTTTAGACTTTGAATATCAAAAAATATACTAAAGACATTTTAAGGATCTGCGGGGGAGCCTGTTACAGTATGGCGAATGCAAGGCTGAACGACTGCCCTGGGGGCTACAGACCCTAAGAGGCCCTGATGGTCACAAATTCCTTGTTGTTTTGCAAATTGATTTGGTAATATGCACCACTTAATCTGAATATCCACTGAAATGATAAGGGTCTTGAGGCTGTCTTGCAGAGGGGCACTGTGTTCAAATTTACATGGCTCTTGTTAAATAAATTTGCATTTTACCAAATTACCACAAACAGGGAGTCGATAGGGGCCTCTGGCTCATTTTGGTTTTGAGTAAGTGGGCAACACTAAGTGAAGTTCAGAATTAATAAGAAAATCTACTAATCAACCAACACCAACTGAAACTGAAAACCAATATGAAGATTAAAAAAAAAAAGAAGATTAATACAGTTTTAACATTTGGCCTCAATTAAAATCACAAAAGACAGATTCCATGCAAACTGAGGAAAAGAGATTGATGCTAGAATGAAGATTATTCAGATAAATAGACAATACATTTAAACAAGATTTTGACAATAATATAAATTTAGTTATTTTTTGCTTTTAGCCAACATTCAAAAGACCAGCATGGTTAAATTAAATTATTTCTAATATGCGCAAGTTGATGTCTGGCACGCTTTGGTGAGTGAGTGCATCTGTGTAGCATGTATGTGTGTATGTGTGTGTTCCTGTCTTTGCTGCAAGAGCCACTTCATCTTCAAAGCCATGAATAAATTGCTCAGTTTCAGAACCATGTCATCTAAATGAAGCGGTTTTGTGATATTTTATTGATGTTACATAAAAATTAAAGAGCAACAAACATTTATGTTGTATTCATTTTGCATGGCGCGCGCTATCGTGGCGGGGACGAGGACGAGATGGGCTCGCAAGGATGAGCCTTAGTGAAACGCTAATGTAGCGTTTGATCCTACGACTGTACGTCTCTCTGTCTCTGTCTCTCTCAAATATCCGGACAAATTGTCTCCTCTCCCATCTCTCCGGTTCCCCCTTGACAGACGTTCTCCACTTACATATGCATTGCATGTACACCTACAAACTTACAGGTCTAGTGGAGTTTCTTTATGTAAGGATATCTGTGGATCTTCAGGGAGGGGGGTATCAAATGAAAGAATCAAATACTTATGAGCATACTAAATAAAACATAATGTTATCCTAGTTGGGGGTGTATCTTAGCGTGCATTAGATCTTATCGCTAGAAAGGGAAGACAGAGGAAGAAAGTGCTAGAAAGCAGTGAGATAAATGTGATCACATGTTGAAATTAGAAGGTAAAAATCAAGAAAAATCCAAGCTTGCTCTGACGCAGCAGCAGCGGTTGCTATCTGGTTGACTCACTTGTCGAAGATGATCTTGATGGGGTAGCCTGGAGGAGCCTCGATGATCCATTCGCAGTTAAGGGCCTCCTTGTAGAGTTCTGGCCATCCGGGAGAGAGGATGATTCCAGTGGGAGCCTTCAGATCCCCTCCACATGGGGCTAACATAGAGAGAGGAGAGGAAACGGAGGGGAGAGAAAGAACAAATAGAGAATTGAATTATGCATGTCTTTCCCCAGCTGATGTATGACAATATCCATAGATGATCCCATGCATCAGCCGGGGTCTCATCCCATTTCTTTTAGTGCCAGGATCTATCTAATGTAAATTGGTGACAGCTCACTTCAAGGTTAACCATCTCTCCTAGGAACATACCTCTCTTTATTGTGCGCGTCTGCGTGCGCGTGTGCACAAGGGCAGGCATTACATATCCGTGTGCATGCATATACGCTTCCTCCCCCCTATGCTGTTGTCTTTAAATCTGGCATCAAACCCCTCCTACAAAAAGGTGCCGCCGTCATCCGCATCAAACAGGAGAAAACGGATCATCTTTGATCGCTCGCACAGAAAGACACTTGAGCACCTCTCCCCGTAACCTCACCTCTGTTACTGCTCACTTTGCTGTGCATCTCTGTATAACTGCCTATCCTTAACCAGAACACACAGGCACCGCGGAGGGCTTAGTTACAGTGCCAGCGCCTTGCTCCCTTTGAAGTGGAATGATTTAATCAGCCAACTCAGCATACTGAAGGACATCTATAAAACGCATTACGCTACAAACGCAAGGGGTATGATAGATGGTCTCGGAGGAATACAGAGCTGCTGTGGCACACAGGGGGAGGTGACATGTTTTCATAATGGTTTCTGCTTTGCGTATCTTGAATAGTGAGCCTGATTAAACCCCTAACCATGTCTGTGCTTAATGTGCTATACGCTGCCGGAGTCCAAAAGAGCCTTAGCTGGTTAACACCTATAGCTTCATCTTAGCGTTTGCCAGCTCTATGGGCCTTTTCTGATTTGCTGTAAATAGTTTATTGATATTGAGTCAGAGAGGGGTAAATGGATAGTTCCAGCTATCTGAATGCAAGCATAGCCTGTCTGCAGCAACAGATACTTGGAGAGAATAAAGCTTCTGTATCATCACCAGCAATCACCCCACACTTCAGATAGATCTTAGTGATCCATGCCATAAGACATTATTGATGTTAATTAATCATATCTGCAACAATAGCTAAATACATTACATTAATGCATCCCAGAAGAAGCAGGGAAATCCATTTTTTGATTGATTTTCAATTCACTATTTGTGCAGAAGAAATAATCCCTTTATAATCCTGAGATGCAGTGATGCTACATTAGTGAACATTCAAACAAACATACACTCCCATTTCATGGTTTACTATAACACAGTGGGCACCTAGCTAATGAGATGCCCAACCACAGGACAAATGCTTCCAGATGAAAAGATATGCACATTTTCCTCTTAATGACTTAAATCCTCTGCATATTTACCCTGCTGATATGTGGATTTTTTCTGAGCCACACAGCTAACTATGACAGCTCGAACATAACTGTGCAGCGTGTGGTACTGTATAATAAAAAATATGGAATTAAATCCCACTCATCTTGTTAATATTTACAACTAATATTGAAAGATATGGTGAAAGATAGCTGTCACAGAGGGTAAACATTCCTTTAATCACCTTCACAGCGGGGAACTGCATTATCCCACACCACGTTGCCGTCCTTGAGAATGCAAGAGACGGTTTGCGAGCCGTGGGTCTTGACGAAGCCCTCCTCGCACAGGAATGAGATGGAGCTGCCGAGCTGGAGGCTCTCACCGAAGCGCTTCCCGTTAACTGGCACACCCGGGTCTGGGCACTCGTTGTGGCGAAATGCTATTGGAAATGCAGAGAAGAGATAAGGTTAAGACATCGGTGTGATACCATAATCTTAAATGCTTTTTAAAAAGAAAAAAATACAAAAAAAGTCATTAATAACTCCCCTAAGCCACATAACAAAACAAAATTCATACATGTTATTCCTATAGTCTAAGACAGTCCAAACATATTAATTAACATTAATGAACAACTCTCTCCCAAATCCCCAAACTAGAGTGCTAAAACTCAAATTTGTGTCCAGTATAAAGTCTGGAGCTGCTCCATAGACAATGAATTGGGAAAGATGTTATACTGAGTACATTGGGGACATTTTCAGTTTCATAACTGAGAAAAATATAATAGAATGAAGCTCATTTGGGAATAAAAAAAGAAAAATATTCTGTGGGTCCACAAAATCAGTCTCCCAATCATTGTCTATGGAGCAGCTCCAGACTTTATACCCTATGACATCTCAAGTTTGAGACTTACTTCTCTGGTTTCTGGCTTTGAGAGAGAGTAGCTCATGTTCACAAGTATTGACTGAACGTCGTCATGGAAGTAACATATTGGAATTCTTTATTTAGGAGGTGTTCCTTTTTAAGGGGCCATGTCCACCAAAGTGTTTTTCCCAGCTGGAAACGGCAGGCGCTCTTCTGAAAATGCTCAGCTGGGAGCACTTGAGAGCGCGTTGGAGGTGCAGCATTTGGAGAGCTTTGGTTGCGTCTGGTTGCCGTTATACGGAATAATCCGCAGAAATAAACACGTCCGCACAAGTGCTTGCTCTGGCCCTTTCTCTAGGTGAAGGGAAGGCTGAAGCACGTAGGGAGAGGGGACGGACCTTCCGGTCTATGTGGGTTCATGGGATTTTGAGGGCGAGTAAACATCTCGGCGAGTAAGATCGCTTTATTCCGATTCCGATTCAGATACGGTTACAGATCAACACATCCCGCACTGGTCCAGACATGAAGACAACATAAAGTCCACAGTAAAAACAATAAAAACAATAGCATAGCATACACACATTTTATCACGTCTCTGTGGTAGGCTATTTGTCCCTCCATCGTGATTGGACGGCTGGGTAAAAAAGTGACAGTGACAAGCGCAGCGTTTTACCCATTTTTTACCCAATTGTTCAACTGTTAGCGAAAAATAAACACCAAACGTGCAAAAACGCTCGGCGCAGAAGAGACGCTCAGCACCTCGTCCCGCCGCTGGCGCTTTTACCATAGCGTAAATATGTGCCGCTCCCATTGCAAAGGCCTCAGGAAAAAAACGCAGGCAAAAAGCGGTCGTAATTCCTAAAAAAAACTGTTTGATCAAATGCTTTTAAAAGAAAGGTGGCGTGAACGATGTATTGTATGTATTTGTTTGGACAGCGTCAGTAAAGCAAATTGCCCCTCGCGGACATTAAAGTTTCTGAATCTGAAACGAAAAGTGTCATCTTGTTGAAAACACAATTAATTGGTATTAATCACACATTGCCTTTTCTGTTCAAGATGCTAATTTCCATGGAGATTCTAAAATAATTACCCAAAGTTTCTGGACAAAACTTTTTTTTCTCTACTGTCAGCATTTAGCAATGCCAGCATTTAAACGAGAGGAAATTTGTTTCACTTAGTGAGTCACATTGATTCACCCTGCTGCAGTGATTACAGAGGGTGGGAAACCACACCGTATGCAGATCATCAGCCCCAGATGACACTGTTGAATGATACGTGGGGTAAACGAACAGGGAAAACTGTTTTCACACATCCTGAGCTGTTCTATATCAGGCTTCTCAATGAAACCTCAAACATGAACCAGTTAGAAAGGCGATGAAAGAAACGCAGTCACACAAGAAGAGGCGTAACCCTGGAACAAGGCATGTAAACAAATACATCACCTACGCCACTATCTCTCTCTTGTAACACACACACACGCAGGTAGGTGACACATGTGGGTGTTGATGAATCCCTCTTCTGTATCCATTGGACCCAAACAGAGTGCCAGCCACACCTCATCCATCACGATCATCTTATTTATTAACGTGCCAAAAATCCCCTCAATACAGTTTGGCATGTCCTTAATTAACATGAATGATGGAAGCTGTCCGCTCAGCCCCGCAACTCCCTAAAAAAACGTTAGATGACACTGTTCTCAGGAACTAACCGTCATCTCCAATTAACTGCTCTTGACATCCATTCACCATGCAGCATCGGTAATTTATTTATTCATCTCACTTGCTAATTAATGCATTAGTCGCCATGTGTTGTCCACACTGTGGCATTACAGAGGCACCTGGGTTGGCCAGATGACATGTGTGCAAATGAGCTAGAGCCACGTCCCAAAAGCATGCTGGGTAAGCTGACGTATGTTATTTTAACAAGAGCAGGAACAGTCGTAACAACTAGAAACAGAATACAGGATCAGCCTTCTGAGTATAGTTGTAATTTTACACACCAGCCACCACGGTGGTGTACCGGATCAAATGATCACACTAATAAAACATGAAGTTAGTAAATTACTAATACTGTGTTAAAGAGACTCTAAATTGCCCATAGGTGTGAATGTGAGTGTGAATGTCTGTCTCTTTGTGTCAGCCCTGTGATAGTCTGGCGACCTGTTCAGGGTGTACCTCGCCTCCGCTCAATGTCAGCTGAGATCGGCTCAAGCCCACCCGCAACCTTGAATAGGATACGTGGTTAAAGATGATGGATGGATGGATGTGTTAAAGAGTTGGTCTAAATATTCTAGTGTCAAAAAACATGCCCCTGAAAGCCACTGAAAACACAGACAACTACGTCATACATTATTTATTATTAGGCCTAACTGCTACAATTATTACAATAATAATAATAATAGTAATTGAACTGGCAACCTCCAAATGTCAGACATACATATGAGATGATCCGGCTTTTGAACAGCCTCAACCGAGACTCATTCAAAAGATCTTTAACTGGACATTTTTGCATGGACATCCCTGGATTAGTGAGGTCATTTATTTATTTTACAGTATAATAAATACGGTGCTCAGCACAAATTGTTTTTGATGTACAAGGAGAGACAGCTGTTAAAGATAAATCGAACCTATGAACATGCAGCCTCGTGAAAAATGATTAGAGTAGAGCCATATGTGAGGCAGTTAACCAGGAGTCAAGGATATATCTGCGTGCACAGTTACGTTCAGGTACATTACCGTTAGTAATAGAAACGGGCAGGATTAGATGAGATTGAAGATGAAGTCCATTTCATGTTCTGCTGCTCGTATTATGATGATTTAAAGGCTGCATGTTTTTAGTAAAATGTTCTTCATTGCAGATAAGTTCTTTCGGTTGGAGGATTTTAAAAAACTTGAGCTGTGTTTTAGGGAGGGGACATTTTTTCTGGCGCACTATCTTTATCGAGCTTTGGACAGAAACATTTGGAAAGAAAAAAAACAGATGTTTGTTCCCAATGTAATGTTGTATGTAATGTTGTTTGACAAATGTTTCACCACTATAACGGTATTTTTGGTGTCTTATAAGTCCATGTGGGCTGGACCCTTGTATGTGCATGAGCCCTGTTGCATGAAAAGCCCTATGAATGACACGATAATGTGCAAGGCATTTAGCGTGCAATAAGAACGCCGTTCTTGCTTTTAGGCGTGTCATTTGTACACCATGCAGTCTGTACTGATTGCAATGTAGATGCATTCACATAACTATGTTACGCTAAGAGCTAGTGACGTAGAATAAAAAGCGAGAAAGACCACTTATGGTGGGCAGGATGGGAAGTGGATGTGTCCAACAAACACAGGACTTTCAACCAGGAGACCAGTGTTTGAAACCAGTATTTTGTTTTGCAAGTTACATAAGTGACTTTTTTGATGTGTTTTCCGTACTGTACATTGTTTCTGTATGGATTTCACTTTGTTTACATACATATTTTAAGCCCAACCATGATGTTTTTCCTAATCTGAATTAAGTGGATTTGTTGCCTGAACCTAACTGCGGACGTTACGGTAGTTTCATTGTTGAAAAGCAGTGTACAAATGACACGTGAAAAGCCTATAATGTGTCCTCATGACACATGGAATGTCCTTGTAATGCTGTGCTATGTATACGCCTTCCCATGAGAGCGGTTTGGTATGATTCAATAAAAAAAAATAACTAAATCACGAACTAATATATGCTCCCAGGTAGATGAATAACTCTACAACACTGTGGTAAACGCAAGGTAAGAAGTACAAAGAAGACCATATAAAGCAACAAACTGTAAAGATAAAAATAACTTTTTATTGCTCGCATTAAAGTGAGTCACCGCAACTAATTTTAGTGCCAAATCTTATTGAGACAAACCTCCCAACGGCACCTTAACTACCTATGAAATAGCTCTGTGGCTTCAGAGGGTTAGGGTGAGAGATATTTATTTTGGGATGTGGGAGAATGCAAAGATCGGGCTCATTACACAATAACGCATATGCAACGGATGCAATAATCCCGCTGCCAAACCCTCACGGTACAGTATATCCATGAAATGGGTTTACCAGCATGCAGCCAACGTGCACTGCGTCAGAGTACAAAACCCATCTGGAATTTCCTCACAAGTCAGCAGCTACCCAAAATAGAATATAATGAGCACTGCCGCAATGTATCTGTCAGGTGAGGATGCTGCATCTTTGTTTGGGTTTTATTTAGATGTCAAGTCTCTGTTTAGACAATAAAGACGGGGGTTTTGTCATTTCTTTACGTGGCTGTGTGTGTGTAAGGAATGTGTTGCCGATGGGGTGGAAGTGTTTATGCAGCCTGTGGGAGACATAGATATGGCAGGTGATTTATGCATGCACACACATACTGTACACACGCACAAACAATCTAGAATGGAAAACATCCAGTCAGTGCGGGCTTTTGAGATAAACTTTAAAGACTTCCCTTTATCTCCCGTGAAGTAACATTCAATACTCACTTGTAAACGTGATGTTAAAGCCTCTGTCTGTGTACGTGTGGTCAGTCTGGAACTCCAGCCGAGCTACATGGGCACTAGTTGTTATAGGAGGAGGGAGGGCGTCGCCGGAAAAGGTACCCAGGATAGGAGACTCAGCCTGACAAAAACAGATACAGATTTTTTTAATAAGACAAAGGTATCATAAAGCTAAAAATGGAGAAAAATCAAAGAGTAAACAGCTCCTAAAGGGAGGTAGACAGGTCCTGTCAGTAAACAGGTCAGTAAACATTGTAACTCATGTTACAATGTTTACTGAGGGAATAAGTCAAGTGAGAAGTAGGGTCATTTTCTCATAGACTTCTATACAATCAGACTTCTTTTTGCAACCAGAGGAGTCGCCCCCTGCTGGCCATTAGAAAGAATGCAAGTTAAAGGCACTTCAGCATTGGTTTCACTTCTCAGACCCGGAGGTAACCCACTGATTTACACAGGCTGCTTCTCCTACAGATACGCACAATGAGTGATCGACAGGTATATATAGTTGAAGTGGCAATATGAGCTACTCATATAGTAACTTAGAACAACAGCTTGTAATTCAACGCTACCTTTCCACCATCCTTGATGGAGAGGAAGTCGAACTGCTTCTCCATGCTGAGGTCGTTGAAGGCCAGATTGATGCGGCTCTCAGGATTGGTGATGATGAGCCACACACAGTGCATATTGTTGCCGTACTCCTGAGGGTAGTTGGGAGACAGCAGCACCCCGGACGGAGTGGTAAAGTTGAAGAAACAGGAAACTGTAGAAGGGGATGCAGAGATATAGACAGAGAGAGAGGGAGATAAATAAAATAACACAACATAAACTGAGTTTTGTTTAGGGGGCTGAACAACATAAGGGCAAAATCGAATTACTTTTTCTGACTACAAGACAATATGATTTGATACATTTTATTATCCCAAATAATGTAGACATATAACAGATCAGGGAGGAAGTCATATTTCAAAAGACACCACTATAGACATTTTCATTGCCATTCTGTTGCTAGGGTTTTGGTCCAAGTTTACTTCTTGTCAGCAGCAAACACTGCAACAGGAAATACAAAGGAGCCCATTTATGTTGTCACATTTTAAAAGCTCGATAACAATCAATTGGTTGTAATGTAGGTAGCATACAATGGTATACAATGACAGTAACCTTAGGCTTACAAAAAGGGCTCATTGGAAATGAAAGTAATGAAAAGGAAATATGTTTGAATGTGATGCAACTTTCCAATAACAGCGTTATAGAAAAGGTTGTTTGTGGCTCATTGTGGCAAAATGGTGCTATTTATCCACCATTATATGAGAGCAGGAACCCACTAGAGACACAATCTTATTTATGTAAGCCTTTTTGGAATGAAATGAGGATAGAGGAAGCCTAAGCCAAACAAAATCTGACAACGGGTAACCAGAAAAATCATCGTTTTCAAGCAATGTCTAGCTATAAGGAATGAGTTGGCAATGGAAATGAAAAATGGTCTCATCTCCCTCCCTGACTACTGTCGAGGCTGTCACTTGATCCCAGTTACTCTGGTGGATGTGCTCAGATGGCAACGGCACAATACCTTGATGTGACTGGGCAGATGTACCCTTCTTTGAAAATCCAGCCCACAGTTTCTGCTTTGTTCATGGTGGTCTGGCACGGCTAAATAGGCATATGCTTGGGTGTGAAAATGACAGCAGTGACGGTGCTCTCCTTCACTGAGATGTCTACATCTGATGGGACAAACACAACTCTACTGGGCTGTCACGACACTTGCTCCCATTCCTGAAACAGTGTGGCGGTTCTGGATATGTTCTCAATTTTCTCAACTATCCTTCAGGTTTCTAAATAAAGTTTTCAAGTAAAGAAAATAGGCCATGAAAAAGCATATTGGTCTAACTTCCCGGTGTTGGGATCTATTGATTGTCAGGGGGATGTTTTCACTTAACACTGACTTCACAATATTTGCGTAGGCTGGCATTTTAAGGATGCACCCAATTGTCTGGAAGGCCAGACGATTCCATTTCAACAACCTTTAACTTAATTGCAAGCTCAACATCAACACCAACTAAGGGCAACTCGGTTCAAAGTTAATTAAGAAACATGGAAAGGTTGTAGAGAGATCTATTAGATGATTTAACACAAAACACTACTTCATTTCACAAAAGCACATTACATAGTTAAATATGCACAGGAGCTTTAAATAGCCCCGTCATGTGAATACAACTATCAGAATTTGCAACAAAGGCCTTTTTAATCATAGTCAAATGCTGACTCAGCAGTGCAGGATCAATGTTGATCATTAATATTATCATCTTCAGTCTCAATTGAGAGTTGACAGGGCTGCTCCCTTTTGCACTGATTTGGTTTATGTCTCCACGTTTCACTTAGTTCTGCCTCCATGTGTCATTTGTTTGGAACTTCATTCCATTTTTCCTTAGAAACTATTAGCTACAAGATGTGCTCCGAACGAAGGGTTGATGAGGTTTTAAGATTGGAACACTGTGTTCACTCTAACAATAAGGATTGCCAACTTGCCCGGGGCAAGTGAAATGCCACGTTGGGCTAATAAATCCAGCAAAAACTCACTTGCCCGAAAGAGAATTTAACATTACATTTTTTATGGAGCTGATGATGGAAATAGCAGAGGGGTGAGCCATCTCTCTTCCTTTTCATCTCTGTTGAGAGTTGCACATGAACCATTACCGTACCCATTGGGCAGGAGTTAAGTTGGATGTTGTTAGAGGATGTGGGCGAAACTCTTTAATTTACTTAAATAAAGATTAAACATGGCAATTAACTTTGGTCTGTGTTGTTATTTGATAACCATTAATAAATAAAATAATGTGTATAGGGGCCAGTAAAAATTGACTTTGAGCTAGTAGATTTCAAGTAAAAAAAAAAAAGGTTAATGTTGATCCCTGCCTAATGCACGTGCAAACAAACAAGCAGGCAATGAACACATCATCCTATCAACATTATCAACTTCAATGACAAAGACAAGCATGCTGCATCATGTCGACATGACTAAAAACAGTTAAATATTGACTAAATAAACAATGTTTACCAGTGTCATGCGGTCATATTGACTCGTGTGCCAGCAACCTCTCGGCCATTCAGCTCAATGATGTTTATCTACATACTGCAGCTCTTTTGTCCACCCTATCTTATCAATAATACAACAGTGGGCATTATCTGCATGGTCAGCGCTCTCCCTTCATTTTGCCCTCTCTCATTCTCTCTGTTTGTCTTTCATGGCGTTAATTAGCTAATAAGCCCTCCTATTGTTTCAAAATCCACAGCCTCCGCTTGGCAAACTGTAGGGATAATCTGATCATTTATTATACAGCCCTCCCTGCACTCATCTGCACAGACATACATATTTATGCCCCGTTTCAGCAGCGTCGTACTCGTGCATATAGTGTTATGTAGAATCTGAATGATATAAGGAAAGCAAGGACTTACAAACGCAGCTGGGTTTCTTAGCCGACCACTGGTTGTTCTTCTGGCAGGTGATGTTCTTCTTCCCCACCAGCTCAAAGGCAGGAAGACACTCAAAGTAGAGTCTGTCCCCGTGACGAAAACCAACCCCCTCCCGTTTGCCATAAGCCGGGATTCCAGGGTCTCCACAACTGCCTTGGTCAATTTCTGTGTGGGTAAAAATAAACACATAGGCAAGAACATTAAGTTTGCAAAACTGACATTGAGATAATAAATAATTATTTCACGCGGAGAGGTAATAGATACAGATAATAGATATAGGGTACAATTTAATTAAACCATGACTTCCTCAGATGTCTTGTTTTGTCCACAACTCAAAAAGATATTCAGTTTACTGTCATAGAGGAGTAAAGAAACCAGAAAATATCCACATTTAAGAAGCTGCAATTTTGACTTTTTTTCTTCACTCAAACTGATGAATCCATTATCAAAATAGTTGTGCGATTAAATTAATAGTTGACAACTAATTGATTACTCGTTGCAGCTCTATACATGAGATGCGTATATTCTCCAGCTTTCCTAAGAAATGCCAGATGGATCAGCTAGGGAGAGAGAGAGGGGGTGGGGCAGAGAGAAAGAGACATCTCGACTCAAGGTTATTACTGACGGTAGCCTCCAGCAGATATTGACAAGATACGACTACATTGGTAATACGTGATATGAAGACGCAGGACCTCGCACTAAATCGAAACAGATAGTGCTGTTTCTCTTTAATTCTAGTTTCAGGAAAATGCGGGTTCATCTTATTAAATTATAGAGCTCCTGAATACAAATGATCTTTGTCTGACCCTATATTGTGACGAGGCAAAAGTCCTAGGAAAGCCAATTGAAATACATTTCCCCAGACTTAATTTAATCATTTACTTTCCCATGTACGTATTCAATTTTCTTTTTAGGTGACTATAAGCCTGCAAGAACAGTGCATTCATGTTCAGTCATGGAGTCTGCAGTCTGGAAAAAAATGACTTCCCTTATCATTCTATACAATGCTGTTCTGCAGCCAACTCTCAACTGTCGGATGTTGGAGCTTTCCACCATGCAGCACATCGCCCACCTTTCTTCTCACAGGGTCGACTAGTAGAATAAATTCTTAACATGTGGAAAGCAATAAAGTGAACATAACATGCCGAATAAGATGCACTCTACATTATTTCCACCCTCTTATTACAGTAACATTGTGGTAATTTCCATCATTTCTTTGATAATCTTCAAGCTACTTTATATGTTTTTGTTACTGACACGATGTTTGAGCTTTCCACCAGGTTATATTCCGCAACTGAACTCGCAACCTGATGACTTTGAAAGTTTCTGCAAACTTCACTTTCAAGAGAGCTACCAAGTCCTGTTTAATTCAGCAACAAACCTGTACTCATGTCTCACTTTTAAATGTGATGTTTTAACGTGTGCTTTATTGTATCTCGCTGTACTCTGTCTAAACCTTTTTTTTTTAAAACCTCACTGTTCTAATCTTCTAGTTTCATAAAAGCCCTTCTAGAGATGAGTGTTGCAAATTAGCATTCGTTATAATCACTATAATCGGATAGCTGCTTTCAGTTTGTCTATATATACTGTATCAGTCCCTACTAAATAAACCATAAATAAATAACAATCTGTAGCCAGTCCTATTGATTAAATAGTAAATGTACTGGCTCAGTTCATGTCTGGCAATGTGGTGGTGGTGGTTGCTCGGTGGATTCTGGTTTACGGTTTCGATTTTGGTCAGACAAACTTAACCTGGGGCGAGATGAGGAAGAAATTCTCGATCAATAGAGAGAAGAAATGTTCAGATCTGCTAGTTTTGAGTCAGTGTAGCTTTAGAGCTTGTGTTTTCAACCAGATAGGTTTGCGTGGAGAGAAATCTGGGCGTATTAGCTGTTAAGGGTACATGTCCACAACAGTAATCTCAGTTGGGTAATGCATCCCCAGCTGTAGAGCGTCCTAGGTCTGGTCATTACTTCAAAAGTTCTTGGTTTTGTTGAAATCTGACAGTTAAAAGAGTTGCTGTCTGGCGCTTTGAATGGATATAACTGAATGGATATTAGCAATGACTGACTCAGTGAGGAGTTCATTTTGGGCTGACAAGGCAGACTGGCTTTTACACTTCATGACATCGAAATCAACGTGACTTTCCAATCGCCTGGTCATGCATTTAATTCCAGGACAATTTCATTTGCCATTAAGTAGTCTTTACTGTCTCTTTATCCTCCCAAAATGTTACTCACTAATGTTGCAAACCTCTTTCTCTCTCTCTCTCTCATCCGTCTTTATCTGCCCCTGCAAATGTATCTCTCCTCTAACTGTGTGATAAACGTTCTCACTTGCGTTGGAAGCTGACGTGAGCACTTTCAGGTACACGCGCAAACACACACACCTCCATGAACACCCTTCTTCCCTTAAAACCACACACGCCAATTTCATTATCGCAAGACTTATGAGTCCCCCTTTTTTCTTTTACTCACTCTTCCTTCTACTTTTCTGAGGTTGCAGATTGCAGATGGGAATGCTGAGGCATCCTATCGAGGCATCCGGATGGGGGAACACAGAGAGCGAATAAGCTCATCCATCCAGGAAATGATGGCAGGGCCTAATACGATTTTAAATCGCACCAGGGGCAATGCTGGGTATAAATCCATACTCAGCCCTAATGATGATCATCATTTAGAACACATATTTAGAGCTCACTGCTGTTTGGATGTATGGCTGTCCTGAGGCTGCCTCATTCACAAGACAACTCATTGATCTTACGTGGAAGTCACCTTTAAAAGGCGGGGAATGCTGAAAGCGAGTTTTGAGGTGGGCATGAGAGAAAATTGAAGGGAGAATATCTAAAGGGAAAGTATAAGATACAACAGAAACTAAGTCTGGAAGAACATGACAATTACAAGACAGACGCTAAAAATCAAGGCTCCAGACTGCGACCAAAATGTTTGCATATGCGATCACTTTTTGAGTGTGCGAGTTAAAATACCAGGTGGTTGCAGTCATGTGAGTGAATTATGGTCATCATCATTGGTCAGTTACTGTCTATTCCGTACCCGCCTCCAAAGTCTCAAAAGTCAACTTGACAAGTGAGTGTAGAGAGGTACGAAGTACTAAGTAATTTCACTTCAGTAAAAGTACTAATACCACAATTAAAAAAAACAAAAAACTGTGTTAAAAGTAAAAGTCCTGTATTCAAGTCTCTCTCTATGCAGCCAAATGGGATTTTTAGTTGTTACATTATTGTATTAGATTATTATTATTGATGCAGTAACATGTAAGATGCATTTTAATGTTGCAGCTGGCTGCAACAGAGGTAATTTCTTCATTTTTTTATACTACTGGGTGGTTTAATTTATTGTATAAGGATGCAATAATTTCATATACTCATAGATTTTTTAAAATATGCATCTGCAGAAGTAGAAAGTAGCATCAAATTAAAACACTCAAGTAAAGTACAAGTACCTCAAAATTGTATAGTACTTGAGTAAATGTACTATGTTACTTTCCACCACTGATTAATGTACCATGCTGTACCAAAACAAGGGTGTGACCACATCATGTGCTGGTGCGACCTAATTAGAAAGTTGGTAGCACCAGTGCTACCCTGGGAAAAGTTAGTCTGGAAATGCATACAGTATGTTCATACAAATGCAAATACAGACAAGCATACACACAACCACTTCTTTGTCAATGTAAGAACTCAAACTCCCTGTGGTGCTTATCTCAAGTGCGGCCTCTCTGCCTCATGGGTTCCTACAATTAGAAACGTTAGGGAAAATGGAGGCGATAAATAAGTAGTCCTTTGAAGTGTGTGTGTACATTAGTGTGTACATGGACTGTCTGTCGTTATGCATGTGTTTGTGAATGCATGTGTGTATGTCTGTGCATGTTGAGTATAAGAGAGCAGGCAGGGGCTGGATGAAACAGCATTTGATTCTCATGAATAAGCGAAGAGATGTAATGGCATATTTCTGGTTCCTGTCTGTTTGACATTCCTCGGAGTAATCCGAGCATTGTACAGTAATGGGACTCACATTACTGTCAACAACTGCACTGCAATCTCCAAAGGCCTAAAACGACAAAAGGGACTTTAATAGAAGTGTATTCGTGGTATAACCCAAACCCAATATCACATACAATCTCTCAATGGGCTTTACAGTCCTGTTTCCACCACCAAATCAAAGCCTTATATGTGAAATATCTACAACGTGTGCACCTAATTGTATGAGTACATGACAGTACAGTACCGTTAAGCAAAAGTACCAGCATCTCTTATCAGTGGGTGCCATCCCTATTCAAGCACTGCAACTAATATTTTGTCTACAGATGGTTACACATGGCACAACATGCCCGACTTTCTTCCATAAACAGCTGTCTGAGCAGACTCTAATCACACTGTTAAACAGTTAAAATTTCAGTTGAAAGATTGAGGCCACGGCAGAGTGTGCGCAACCCACACTCAAAACGCATGAGTGAGGTGGGAGTGTGTGTGTGTACTGGTATGACTGTGTTTGCAATTACACTTGATGATCAGGCTTAAAATACAAGTAATTGAGAATGCAAATTAGATTTTCGGGTGCTCCAATCTGGGAGGTGAAGTGGTTCAAAGCGTTTCTTCCCCTTCATTAAGTAGAACTCATTGTTTTAATTACACTTTGGTTCAGCATGCTGCTCCACTTTCTCTGTTATTTTTACTGATGATAAATAAGCATCTATGGGCAAAGGGAGAAGACTCTGCTGTGCTTCTGAGAGGCGAACGGCAGACTTATCTAGAAGAACGCTGGCAAACTCCCCATACTCGCATACATGCACACAGAACACACACACAGATTCATAAACTCACACTGTCACTCATTTTTTTTTCTCTTTTGTTTCACACATACACATTTTAATTCCCATTTTACACACGTACACAGATACACACTAGGATTAGGCGACTGCATCAGCTATTGGTTGCATCGATGGCCCATTGCCTGTTTTACCAAAATAAGTGCCTCTATTGTCCTGCCTCATTAGCGTTCAAGGCATCAAACATGACACAAATAATTAATCTTAAAAGCCTAATTTGCGCATAGTTGCGATGGAACCGGCAATTTGGGGTTTCATTCACTGATAGTCCTTGACTAGACGGAGTCCTTGGTACAGTCTAGCTGTAATTTGTAGATGCAGCATGCCATGCGGCAGAAGGAGCTCATATGGCAGCGAGCGCCACGCCTGTTTTGTTATGACGCTATTAAGCTTCATTACAAAAAGTCTTCGATGAAACAGATGGAGCATCTCTGACCCCTATGTTCTTGAAACTAAACTCACGATGATGAATACAGCGAAGGACAATAATGTTACAGTCAACTGAAGCAAAATGTCTTCTGACAGTGTTGTCAGCTTTGAGCAATGAGTCACAATGCACAAGGGTAAATGACCAAAAAAAAAAAAAAAGACACTTCATTCTGTATGAGATTGTCAAAGACAGAGTTACTATTTTAAAATGCAGCCAGCAAGCCGGCACATCCCACTGACTGACAACGAGAATATGTGAAGCACCCTTACCTTCGTAGGACACCTTGAATCCCAGGGAGCCACTGGTGTCATCTGTTTTGAAGTTGAGCCACATTTGGTGACTGGTGCTAACCACAAGGTCTGGAGTGGTGGTACCAGACAGGCTGGAAAAAGAGACAACAGGACAGGTTTTATGCTATGTACTGTAAAGTGTGACTGCGAAGTGTGTCAATTGTGAAACCTGGATCAAATATTATAAGCACTTTCTGCAGAATGTAGTGTTACTTTAATAGCCAAAGGCCCTGTTTCCAATGCATCATTAAAAAAAAATGTTCATGCAAGCAAAAAAAAACACAACACCTGAAGTTATATATTAAACTATCTGACTTTTTCTCATCAAAGAAAAAGTGCTTTAAAACTGTTGCAGGCAATTTCAGTCTGAAAAGCCTTTTTTTTTTAAACCCTAACCCTTTAATTCAAAACAGTTGGGGACAGGAAAGTGGAAAATGAAGGCAAGATCAGTCAATGCCACAGAAGTAATTTAATCCTATTTGAATAGTAATTCCCCCAACTCTAATTGGGACGTGTAGAGCTGTGGAGTAAGTGATTAAGGGCTCTAATTTTAGTGATGGCACACAGAGGATGGTGGGAGGAGTGAGGAAGTAGTGTCTGGATCACAGATTTTATATAATAAGTAAATGTAGTCTCCGTGACGTCACCCATTGGTTTGTATACTGCTGTTTTGAAGACTCAAATTCGTAATTTTGGCCATCACCATCTTGGTTATTTGCAACCAGAAGTGACGCGAGAGGTGGGACTAAGTACAACTGAATGCTGAATAAGACAGTTTTAGGTGACCAAAAATTTTATAATTAACTTTCATGAACTGAAAACACACTGTGAACAGGTTAAAGTTGTAAGACGAAAACACGCACAACGCCGTGGTAGCGACCTGTCAATCCCAAGGTAGCCACGCCCTAAAGCATACCCTCCTTTATGGTCTATTTGACTCTAAATGGGACCATAATTTACTAAATGAACATCATACTGTATTGAAGAAGACTTGAATCTAGCGATTGAGACCATAAACTCATGTTTACAATGTTTACTGAGGTAATAAACCAATTGAGAAGTAGGCTCATTTTCTCATAGACTTCTATACAAACAGACTTCTTTTTTGCAACCAGAGGAGTTGCCCCCTGCTGGATATTATAAAGAATGCAAGTTTAAGGCACTTCAGCATTGGCTTCATTTTTCAGACCACGGAGTAGCCCACTGGTCTGGATAAGTTGGTTCAGTGTTTTTGTCTTTTCCTGCAGCCTTTTGGTCACTTGTGGTGAGTTTCTGTGAACTTGTCTATGCATATGTGGGAGGAAAGATGCACCAGTTTACGAGGATTTACCTTTGCATTCCCCTTTTCTGGTATAGTTTGCATCACTAAAACTAAAAGCTGAGCTACCCATTTTTCAGATGATATGTTGCCTGATTGACCAATAGAAGTCCATTAATACTAATTCCTATAAACACAGGTTTGCAGGTATGGACAATTATACAAATGGAACATCCGACCTAACACATTTGGTCGGAGTGTTATAATTTACCCGCAAGCTAATCACCGTCTAAAACACTATCCTGGTCGGTGGCCCATTTAAGGTAGTCTATCTGCTCATGCCAATTATGTTCTTCCCACACAAGGACATCATTTCCCCCCGCGGGAAAAACGTCTGTGGCGGACTAGCACCAAATTGTTCTCTTCCATTATCAAACTGTCAGTGTCCGGTGTCTTTCAAGTGAAGAGGGGATGTGATTGGCTCTGACTCACTAGCTATTAACCACCACATTTATGATGGTGCTGAAGTGGGGTTGCATGCCTGTGACCTTAAAGTTACAAAAAAATAATTCCCTACACCCTGCGGACGCTTGCCTGAACCACTGACTCACACAAATATAGTCCTAACTGTGCTGATATCTGCAGTATATTCTCTGCTCCTACATTGTTCTAGTTTGTTTGTGTGCAAGAGCGCATCAATGCTATACTACTTTCATATCATAAAGAAGTCCATAAGGGCAGGGGGAGTCCTTAATTGAATAGATTAGGTCATTTCCAGTGTTGTGCAAGTATGCGCACAAAAATATTAAAGTGAGGAAGATCTTCCCTTATCACAAACCCCTCCTCCACAAATATCTCCCTCATTTATCTCCCACCTCCTCCTCCCAATTCCCACCCGGGCGAGGCAGTCTCGCATAAAAATCGATCTATAAAAACTTTATTAAGGTGGTAAATTTCGGCAGAATTAATAACAACACCCTGTGAATTGTTATGGAGCATCTGCTAGCGCAAACTCCATTAGGGGGGGCATCAATATGCAGTTCGCAATGCTGCGCCACATGGCTGTGATCTTGTTTTTAACATTGAAAAAGAGTGATGATTGACAATGCGGTGCTGCATCTATTTTTCATGCACTACTGCATCAGGTGGTGATGAAATGAAAGAGAAACACAGTACAACGGAGAGAGAAAAAGGGGGCTGAAGGGTAAAGGGAAGACCCCGCTGCAGGGAAGTGGAAGAGGAGAAAAAGGCAATAAGAAGAAAGATGGAGAGGAGAGAGAAAGCAAAAAAGACAGAATATGATGACATGGAACATGAGTAGCCAAAGTGAAAGTGACTGAAGTCGACGATGGTGTGAAGTAAAAGTCAAGAAGAAGAAGTTAAAGAACAGAGGGGAGCTAAAAAGGGGGAAAAGATAGAGGTCGAATGAGTCACTCACACGTGGAAGACGGTCTTCTGGTCGCCAACCACCTCGCCGTCTCCCACCGTCAGGGTGTCATAACCTCGCTCCAGGTCAAAATCCTCAAATGTCAGCTTGATCACCTAGACGACAGAGGGGACATCGCAAAGACGAAAATGGTAGACTGTAAACGGCAGATGCTTGAATGCTCCTGACACCATGTGCAGAGGAGAGACCCCTTCCCATCTGTGACCTTCTATCCCTCCGTCCATCCATCCATCAATCAGTTTCTTTTGAATATGTGTCTGGCACAGTTCCATTAACACGTATGCAACATCTGTGCATTTAAAACTCCCATCCTTTTATCATTATCAATGTGTTTATTCCCCCGTAAATACTCACATACCTTCATGAATCTTCATTCTTCTCATCCCAATCACAACTCTTACTGTCTATATTATTAGTTTTGTATGACCACAGAGTTTTGGCGATGTATATGTGACTGTATGTGTATGTTTTTTCCACATCTGACTTCCCAGCTGGTGATTATGAACTCTCCCCCACTAATCAAATATCTGATTGCCTGCCAGACGGTCTGCATGACCCCTACTCTTAACTCATCATATCAGCAGGGTTGCAGATGCCTTTGTGGCCTATTTAGCCAGACTTACAGTGACTTTAAGCACATCAGGAGATGTGGCAGGGGGGATTTGAGGTTGTCCACAAGGTGAATGTATAATCGTAAAGGTGACACAAAAAGTTTCACAAGATTTATGAATTGGATTTTAACAGTGAGGTAAAAAGCAGAGCTATTTATTTCATCTCATTTCTATGCTGCGGGTGGGAGAGAGAAGGTGGAACAAGGTAAGAAAAAATCAATAAGTGTGCCCTCGCTGAAGGAAGCAAGGGGCAACACTAATAAAGACAGACAAGAGAAATACGGTTTGATTATGATGCAAAACTTTGATAAGTAAAGACAAAAAGCAGACTAATGTGGGAGACTGGTATATAAATAAGTAAAAAGCAAAACAAGGACTGTCTTTGTCTCCTATTTTAAATTGGCTGCCACTGATTTCCGCCAAATTCTTAATGTTTTCAGAGGGCTGGGAGAGCCGGGGCCTAATGAAAAAGCTTATATAAATGCAAATTGCATTCTGTCCTATGTTAAACCCAGTGCCTAATGAAAATTGCCAAGGTGGAGAGAAGAGATGGATGGCGTGTAGGCAAAATAGGTCAGATCACTAGATAAATAGAGTTTCATACCGCAAACTTATCTCCCATCGAGAAGCCAACAGGTGAGGCGGGAGGTGAGGGAGGAATAGAGGAATAAGCAAGAAAGGAACAAAAGCGCAGCAAGCATATATATATATATATGCTTTATATTGCTGGCCATCTCTGACGTCATGTCTGACATTTGGGTTGTTTCAGAACAGAGAGTGTCCCTGACACTGACGGATAAACTCTTAAAAGATTGCCAACGACAAAACAGTTGCATTCAGTAGCTTCAGGACGTTATGAAGACGCAACACTTGACAAGAACCCACATTAGTCATGATGTCGCGAGGCTGCATTCAGGCCTAGATAAGCGGTGTCACGTCCTACACACCTCGCTTTGCAGTTCCGCCTCAGACTCCTGCCTGACCTAACGTCTCCTCTGGCTGGGCCGATGCGGACGAGGCAGGAATAGAAGCCCATTACATCTCTAAACAGAAAAGAACAGCCTCGCTCCATCATCATCTGGACCCGACAACAGAGCGAGAGACAGCCCAAAGTACCGTTGTCTGTATCAGCGAGCTGCCCGCCGGCCTGGTATGCCCAGGGGTGTCTGTGTGTGTGTGTGTTTGTACAAATGCAAGCAGGTAGGGTAGGTGTGCATTGCATCTGACTACACCCCTGCTGCCTTGCCTCTCACCTCACATAGCCTCTCCTTAACTCCGCAAAGTGCAATAAGAGAACAGATTTGTAAAACCATTTTGTTTGAGTTCAGAGAAGGATATTTGGCAGGAAAGCAGCTGGGTGGCCTTGAACACAACTCCAAAGTCAATGGTCTGAACAGAGTGGCTCTGACACTTTCATGATATCCTCTGAGCATGCTCTCCATACCACTCCATTACTCTTCCATCAGTTTTTACTCTTTTTCTCCTCTCCCTCACCACAGGTGCTTCTAACAACTCTCTTTGTCTTCTGTTGGCTCAGCTCCACAGTTCCCCCCCTCCCTCCCTTTCATTTTCCTTAAGTCTCACATTTTTCTATTAGTGAGCTTCTGACACATGGTGTGTTCAACAGCCCCCAAAAAATGTCCTGTAGCAATCATCAGAAGTATAAAGTCAGTCATGTGTGTCAGAGAAGAGCTTCTTTTGGAGTTCCCATTTCTAACAGGTGCAAACGCACCAGTCAACTGCTTTTTTCAGTGTGCTGGCAGCTAAACACACCACTTAACACGCCGCTGGAAACGGGCGATTACAGTAGCAAAGCTAAATTAGCACTGCACTCTTTGCTTAAATCCCGCGTTTAATGACTTTTTTTTTTTTTTTTTTACCTTAGTTGTGTCTGTGGCTGTGATGAGCCAAGTGCAGTTGGCATTGTTGTCATACTGGACCGGGTAGTTTGGAGATGTGATGACACCACTGGGTCCTCTCAGCTGACCTCCACACATTGGTGCTAAAAGGGGAAGACACAGAAAGAGGCAAATGTTTGGTCAATGACAGTTTGAACGCACCCTTTCTCATTTATAAACCACAAAAAGATGTAGCATCTGTCAAACCCGCTCCTGGATTGCATGTTGAATCCACAAGTCATGATGCTGTTTGACTGCTAGTCATCCCTACACCACCACAGGTTTCTTTATAGAAACAGAATAGGAGTAGAACGGACATTGAACTGTGTGCCGTGGTAATTTATTTGACAAGTTCACAAGAGAAATGGCGAGTGTTGTTCCCCTATATAGTAGCTGCCCACTGCTCCTAATACTAGGATGGGTTAAAAATGCAATAAATGTAACTGTGTGCGGTGCTGTGTACAAAAACAATGTGTGACAATAAAAGTTGATTTACATTCACATTTACATTTACAAGACACGTCAGTGGGGCCGTAAAGTGTACAGTATCGCTTTGCCGCTAAGCTGGCAGCGGAGGTAGTCACAGAGCCAAATCGACGTCTGTTAAGGCCAAGTCATACTTTCTTTCTTACAGTAACATTACTTACTTGTAAAAGGGACAGCTGGCATGGTGGGACTACACACACACACACACACACACACACACACACACACACTGTTGACACTTGTGTTTTACACGTCACATCAGGATGAGTGAGTCCGCAACTGCGACTTGCCACTAGTCAGTTTATACAGAAGTTAACCAGTTGACCATCCCTGCGACGTTGATTTGAATGGTAATGCCCGTTCTATTCCTATTCTATTTCTATGGGTTTCTTATTACTCATACTTGCTATTTTATTTCTTGCCTTGTGCAGTATGTGTAATCAATAATGTATTTGTGTTTTCTGTATTCCTTTTTAGAAAAAAAAACCCATAAGGGGGTTCAAACCTCTCAACTATTTTTTTCAAAGCATCCTAAAGAGAATCTTAATGAGTAGAAATACAATTGTGCAACAACTCAAAATGCATTTGTTTAACTTGAAGTTCCTTCAGTGTTCCTGGCATCACTTTTTGAAAGTTGACGCCGTTTGGCAAGTGCTTGGCAATGATAACATGTCTTTTTTTTAATCATCAAATGATAAACCAAAGAGCCATCTAAACAAAAACCAACTGCTCTGCATCCTCACTTGACTTGCCAATTTGGTGTGGTACCATGAAAAATAGACTAATTAAAGATTCAATAAAAGCCATAAATCACAGTTTTCCCACAGATCTAAATATACTGGGGAGTAAAAAAATGATCAGGCTAATTTATTAAAAACATAAAACAAAGAATAAGACATCAGACTGTCTTTATGATCCTCTGCCATTGTTCAAATGTTTCAAAAGAAATTTGGGCAGACATTAATTAATAATTGGTGCACTGCCCAAGTATAGCTCATGTATGGGAGACTTTATAAATACATATAACAAAACACAAATCAAGTATCAAACTTGATATTCTCATTGAAAAGAGAAAAGTGAGCAGTTAGCTTTAAAGGACAGTGTGACTTTTTTAATCGATGCCCGAGGGTGTCTGCATGGCAGAACTGTTAAACACCCCTTCAAATTAAAGCAGAATTTCTAATGAGGACTTTAAGGGAAGTGAGTGTGTACGTGTGTACATATGTGGGGGATAACCTGAAAGGGCCTGAACCAGCTACCCGAATTTTAATGAGTTACGTCTGAGAGCGAGGTCCTTCGGGTGTTCGAGCCCCACTCGGTGGCTGCATATACTCCACCCCTCTCTCACCAAATCACCCCTATTAAAATGTAAAAAAGAACTTTGGCGAAGTTAAAGGGAGAATAAAGTAATTAAATTGAGTTGTGCTGACAGTAAGGGTGACCTTAATGAAAATAATACAGCAGAGAGGCTGTCCACTGAAGCCATCATATCCACTCCCTTTTATTTATTTTTTTATCTTGGGGATCATCGTGCCTTATACACCCAACCCCGTGTCTTCAGTGACAGACATGAAAGTGCAAAAGGCAACCTAGCAACCATAGTCCATGACGAAGAAGAATTGCAGGAGCTCTGTTTTGACCTGAAAGAAAGTATGAACATGAAGAGAACCGTGAATTTCATGTCACGAGACTGAATTTGTAGCAAAAGATGAAGTTTTTTTTCTCCCTGTGCTAATGATAGTGCTGTACAATTTAATGATGACTAATGCTAATTTAGGATACAGAGATTCAATTATTCCTGGGATGATGTTTAATCCTCATTGTAGCAGAACAAAGGCGCAGAATCAAAGGTTAAATGGGGATGATTGAATGAGATATTCTTAAAGGGCAATTTCACTGACTATTATTGTGTCAATCTTGAATGTTTCTTTACATAAAACAGAATGTCATACTGTGGCCTGCACTCAAAAAAAAGGCTAAATCACTTTTTTGTGTTATTTTTTTTCAGTTCAAAGAAGACAAAAGTGTCAGTACAAGGCCTTCATCGCCGTGCTTGGTGTCACGAAACACCAAAATTAGTTTATTATGACAGTATCTTAGATAAGACGAAACACTATCAATCCCCCCACCCATATAATCCTTCTGAGATCACTTCCCTGCTCTCCTTAGTGCTGTAATTTAATTTTGGTACAATTGGATCAGCCCAAGACAAAAGAAAGAATGGGGGGTACTTGTGTAAAGCTGGATTTTTGAGAACGCATTAACTGAAGTGGAGTAACAACGTTGGCCTATAGATTAAAGAGGATGGTGCAGGTGATTACATCAGACAAATCCGTCACAGATTAGCCCTAATGGGGGAAACTGGTACAAAACGGCTGACATAGATCTGCTGGGGATAAAGGTAAATATCTCTATGTATATTTGCATGAAAATCACAAATAGGTTATTAAAGGTCCAACAATACTTACCCTTACCTCAAAGACCATTTCATATGAGCTGTTCTGTTAATGCACTTTCTTTTGTTGTGATTTATTAACAACTCAATATCAGAACTGTTGCAGAATTGTTTGGCTGAATCACTTCAAACGGTTGGAGTTATCACTCAGCATTTTTGTAATTACGAGACCTTTTTTTGGAGTGCTGTTGAATCAATTTAACAAATAATCAACCGCCACCGCACCTGCCAGTTTAAACCTGCAATAACTGATTTTTTATAAAGTAGTTTTTGTGGCCACTCAGGGCCGGCGGAAAGAAGTTGTGAAGACAACATTGACATGGGTTAGCAAACAGTTCCTTGTTTGACACATCAAGAGCAGTTACAAAGCAACATTATCGTTCATTTGGAGTTGAGCTTCTTCCACCTGGCGAATGCAAGTTCAATATTCACTCTCCTTTTGTTTCGTTTCTACAGACTCCTGAGAAAAAATATCTAACTCTTTGTCTGCTAAATGCTCCACTATCTTTACTGTCTAGTCGCTAACTGTGACTGTCTGCCATTTGGTGCTGAGCAGGTAATGTACAGTGCTTTTCTTTAGAGCTCTTTCACTGAAAACAGCTGCCTGCTGCAGCCAAATATGATTCTAGGAGAACAGTGAGAGAGAGCAAAAACAGTCAAGTTACGGGCCAGACAGCTCAACAATGAGCTGAAAATCGCTATAAAAAGGAGAGAAACTCACATTGTCACATTGTGATAATAAACATATCAATCAAGAGGCTTTTTTTTGTTGGCCTGTGCCACTATTTATTTTACAATACATTGCTTGTGGTGGTGGAACACACAGCATTGTTGTTTTTTTGCCAACCTGAGCTACATAAGTCATCACAAACATGCAGCCTCGCTCTGATCAAAGATCCTTCATTTGACTATTTTTGCTCTGCCCGAGTGCTTTCAGATTAATACTGACAATGAGAACTCTGTGGAATTGAAACCACAAAACAATGCCTTAAACATTTTGATCTAAATTTTGTAGCCTTTTCTAAAATGAAGTATTAAATATAAGGGCTAGTATGCTGAATGTTTCTTCTTAATTGGATTTTTTTGGGGAATATTGGGTTGAGGATTTTTTTTACTTTCAAGCTCTAAGAGAACACTACCACCACCAAGTTAGAGTAAAATATGAATATGTCCTGCTTCAATGAATACACTTCACGAGTCAGATACCCATCAATTAAACCAATTATACTACACAAAAAAAGTCAAAAATGAAATCTACTCTGATTAATTCAGTTCAGTGAAGCTGAAAACTGAAACTGAGGAGCACATGAGCATCAGGAATAGCGTACAGGGAGCCTGACCGCTCTTCCGTCTGTCAGGAAACAGTGAGAAGTGATGAATGCATGACTGATGGGCAGCACTACGCCAGCATAGCTAAACAGCAGGGAGCAAAAAAAATATGCCAGCCAAAGGTCAAAGTCAGGCCAGACACAATAAAATGGTGAATACATAATCACGAAAAAAAGAATATGGACTGGGAAATGTACACATAATGAAAGCACAGTCACGACCAAACACATCAACATCAGGACGCCTGAGTATGAAAATAGAAATGGAGGTCACATTTAGACTTGCACCATTACACATGTGCACATATGAAACAACCCGCACGTCAATCCTTACCTCTACATATGGGCCGATCGTCGCTCCAGCCGACGTAGCTCTCCGTCACTTTGAGACAACTGATGCTCTTTGAGCCCTGCAGTTCGTAACCCTCGTCGCAGGAGAAATGCACTGTGGCTCCTCGCCTGCAGTTAGATTGCATACGGAGAAAACACATCAGCATCGCAAACCTGCGCAGTGGGAGTGCACTTGAGGTGAGAGTACCAAGACAAAAATCTTCCCCTGCTGAAAAATAAATACATATATTTTCTTAGACTCCTCCGGTGTAATTTCCCAAAAGTGCTGCATTGTGGGAGGTGGATGTTCCCCATTTGTCTGTGTTACAGCTGACCACTGATAGAGACAATAGCTCTGACAGGAATGAAACTCCATAATCCCACGGGTAATATTGCCATCCCACAGAGGCAGCCTATTAGTGTGCAGTGGCTCAAATGGTAGGGTATTCGTTTTAGTGTACACAATTCTCTATCAGGTCTGGTTGCAGTGGCTTTATGGGGCATGACATTGGGTAATGTGCTGTATGCTAGAGCACATTTCAAGATGCAGTCCTTGATTTGTTTTAGCAGCCGATAGTTTTCCTCCCAGCTCACTGTTGATTCAATCTCAACTGTGAACAAAGTTAAGCTCATCAACGGTGAACTGTGCGATAATTTGGGAATAAATTTGGGACTGGATTTTAACAGGCACGACGTCAATACTGTGGCATTTCTGACATTCAGTGACTAATGAAGGTTGTCCCATTATTACAACAGAACATTTGAAAACTAAATTAAAAAAGGGCTACTTCCCAGAGACATTGGAAGTGGAACTAATTAAAACTCTGATATTAAACACAAGACGACTGTCACAGAGCACTCTCCTACCCAATTAGGCCTCGGTGATTAAATTAGAAAACCTTGTGTTGAAGTTACTTATTTGAAGAATTGTGACAAAAGTCAGGTAAAAAAAAATGAAAAATTAGGCTAATGAATGCAATATCTACAAAAAAGTACAGAAGTAAATTTCCTTGACTTTTTTCACGAGCCATACACATTTATACTGTATAGCTCAAGCCAATATAGGTAATATAGCTAACATAGACTAATAATGTCATCATTATGTCAAAGGAAAACGAGGTCTTAGAAACCTGATAACCATCTTTTCCAACCAAAACGTATTATCCATCATTCACAATGTGTCCATCAGCATGTTCTCGCTCAGGAATCTTTCATCTATTCAGTTACCACTTAATTAATTGCTCCCGAAATCATTCTTCGCTTGCTTTTTACCTGTAGTCTGTGCCTTTTCTTTTTCCTCGATCCGGGATCCCCGGGTCTGGACACATGTTGTGTCCCTGCGCTACGCCCATCTGAGACACTAATGGGAGTAGACAGAGAGAAAATGAATACGAAAGTACAGATTGCTCAACAAAAGAAGGTCTAAACAAAATAGTTTACTCCGTTTTGCTGCATCAAGGAAGATTTCCATACATATGAACATGCCTATACGTTTTCACAGGCTGGTTGGAGTACGGATACCTGGCCAGAGTGAAAATGATTAATGGTTAATTGTCCTCTAACCACACCCCGACTTTAGTATAAGGACATATTGGACTTTTATTTGACACTACATGTATTGCCCTTATTGCTCAAGCTTGGCTATGTGTCTGTGCAAAAGTCTTTACGAGCACGTTTCCCATAAGAAGATAAAAACCTGATATATTAAGGCTTATTGTTATGAGTTTAATTGTTGTTTATTTCCCACCCTCTGGTGGTCAATAATCACAACAAATGTAAAGATAAATAGGTTGATGAGTGGAATTTAAGCTGCCGTAGCCTGCCTTTGTCATTGTCGCACTAGAAGTGTTTTAAATTTATTCTGCACTGGCTTTGCCGATATCAATTCATTCGGCATACCTCGACGGTTCCTGGTGGTGCTCTGTTTGATCAAGTCACTGGGTGCAAAACAGTGGAAGGTAAAGTGCCAGAAGGGGTCAAATAAACTTGGCCAACCTGGAGAGCCCATCTGACTGACTGGGAAGGGTTAAAGGTCTTCAGGGCCAAAGCAATGTGACACCTGCTCATTGGCCAGGGTCCCAGTGTGAGGCGAGACGGCAATGAATTTAAAACAAGGCTCACTGGGGTCAGCTGAGGCAATGACAAACATGGCAGAATAAAAGGGATGATAGACTTACTGTTAGATAAACAGAGGAGCAGGACCATGTTGACTAACTCTGTCAGGCTTACTCACATCTTTATAGGAGATACTGTATTTGTCTTATTCACATAAACAATTGATTGACCCTATGTTTGATGTGAACATCGTACGATTATAAATAATTCAATGCAAAATCAATATTTGAGTATAGCAGCAAACAGTGACGTGGTGACGGAGATCCAGTCTAGCTATTCAGTTGTAGGGGGTGATGTCATTTGAGAAAGTTTTCATTTATCGGATATTGGGTAAACATTGCTTTAGATGTGAAGAATAAATACCTATCGGACATTCTGGATGCTACAGGTTGAAATTTTTATATATTTATACAGACTATTCATTTGTTGAGGTCCAAATGGTAACTTAAAGGGATAGTTTGGTTGTTTTAATTTGGGGTTGTATAAGGTACTTATCCATATCCAGTATACAGTAGATGACCTAAGGCGGAAAGCTACTGCTGTGGACGGGGTTGGCAGCAAAACATATTTTAGTCACCTGAAAGAAAGGCCCAGCTTAAAAAATATGTGTTAAAAATGTTAGTGGTATTGTGTCACACATTATTGTCACACAATAATAACACAAACAAACTAACCAAGTGAAGCAGCAACTCACGTGTTCTGCAAGGTAAAATTACTGTTTGTTCAATGGAGTCTGGTGGATTGCAGCTTCAGTTCCCCGTCGAGAACATAGACTATATAGCTGTCTCATGGCAAGGTTAACCGGCAAAAATATTCCAAATACAGCAGACACTTGAACTGGTATTGATTCTTTTTAGGTGGGCTTTTCTTTAAGTTGGCTAAAATCCGTTTTGCTGCCGGCCCCGTCTACAGCAGTACATTGCTTTGCTTCCGTGCGTTAACTCCTGTCTGCTTCTCCAAGCTGGGGGGCGTGCCGACCCGTCATCTGCTGTAGGTAATACACTGACTATGGATAAGTACCTCATATGACCCCACTTCAAAACACCTGAACAATCCTTTTAACAAGATTTTCTATGTTTTAATACAGTTATAGGGGAACAAAAAAATCGAAGTAATGGACTGTTTTACTTTGACTCAAAAAAGCATTTTCCATAATGTGTGTGTTTTTCGATTAGGGGCCACAGGCAGTAAAATTATGTAAAATAAAATAAAATACTGGAGATTTTTAAGTGGAAGCAGGTGAAGTGAACATAAAATGCATTAAAGCAATGCAAATGAAAGGAAAGAAGAAAAAAGGAGATTTTTCTTCTGAGAGACATACGGATTAAAAGCAAAAGATGAAGTCGGAGGTAGAAGTGGATAAAATGAATTGTAAATGGCCTTGAGGCAAGATTACCATTAATGCACCTCTTTCTTTTGTTCGACAGGTCGTTCTTAAACCCTTCCGACATCCCTCTGTGTCACTCTAGCCAGGTGACTCATGGCTGTCAAGTTGTTAATGTTGCAGATGTTAAAATAAAACTGAATGGGATAATGAATGGTGAGGCCGAGACATAAGGGGAGACAGAACAAGGGCAAGGAAGACTAGACTGCTATGGTGAAAAATAGCAACCAGCACAATCACTGCTGTCCACTTGCTATTAGAACTTTATCTCCAGCACAGACTGTGCATCCTTTGTGTCTGCACCACTTACAACAGTCAGCATTCAACCTGTTCTCTGGTAGAGAAGAAAGCTTTTAAATGACTCTGAACAAGAGTTGAGTCTGGTGAAAAGCACAGTCTGGCATCTTCTGCAACAGACAGACATAGTTGTTGACTGAGACAACAGTTGTTCCATTCTTGCAGACTGATGCAATTCAAAGGCATATTCACCGTATCAGGATTGCTTTTTCTTGTATGGATGTCAGTTCCTACTGCAGCTATACCTTCTCCTTATCCTTGAGCAAAATACTTTAGCCCTTAACAGCACTGCAGACTCATAGCATATATAGCCACTAGTGTCAGTCTGCAGTGCAGTGAGAAAAAAGGTTCATGAGTGATGCGATTGATAGGCTTTTCGCCCAACATGCATAAGGAGAAAAATACACTGTTGACATCAACATAATGCTAAATTAGAGGCACTTTCCATTTTGCTACACTGTGCCAGGTAAATTTATCTCTACACTTGTATACTGAAGTTTTCTTTAAAATAATCATGTTAAGGATAAGGTTGAGTTATTTTCTCTCTTGATAACTATGGGGACATTGCTCTTAGTAAAACTATTAATTTCAGACCAGCTTATTAGCAAAACGCAGTTGACAGTTAAAGGAATAATATGCAGGAATTTTTCTAAAAACAATGTATAGACTGAAAAAAGAGTCCCTCTCAATCATCACTTATGACCGACTAGAAGTGTGTGGCTGTGTCTGTATCTGCAGAGACCGCTTTCTCTGTCTGTATTTTCTCTTTTATTATTATATTGCTGTGTTCGGGACATTTCTGGGCTTCAGCAACAACATTTTATTTCTCCGATTCACTACTTTGTTCTCACTACCGCCGCTCCCTCTCTTCATTCACTCTACAGCTAGCTCCACCATCGCTGCTCTCTCTGAGCCGAGAGGGAGCAGGCGACTTTGAATGTCGTGTGTTTACAAACAGCAACCGACAACGGTTACATTATCATACCTTTAAGGTTTGCAACTTACACACTGATATCTTGTGGTGGTTGTCTTTGCTGGGCAACATCTTCACACCTCGAGACTTTAGTTCAGTCATTTTCTTCACTGTAGGGGGAAACAGAGCAGAGAGACATGTAAGACAGCAGGAAGAGCAATAATGACACCCACACATTTCAGCAGTGCCTAAATGTTTGCAGCAGATACAGTATATAATACATATAATGTTTCATACACCATTGCCCACACCCACTCCAGATATGTTCACAGCAGTTTTGACAAAGCAATTAAACAAAAATGAAGTTCAAATAAGAAAATAACAGAACTTTTTTATGACAATAAAACCAAACTTTTATACATAAATGGATCTTGCATGGATCTAAATTATATATAAGATTAAAGGTGACATATATCAGGAAAAACTTCAGTGCTTGTGCACATTCATTTGCTGTGTGTTCCAATACCCATACTACAATACTAATAAGTATGCCAGAAAAAAGATTTAGTATGTCAAATGCAGTATGCCAAAAACACCAGAATGCTATCTGGCTATTCTGACCCATAATCCTTTGCGCAGCGGATAGATGAGTAAGAGGGTCAAAGTCCAAGGTGCAATGTTGTGAAAAAAGTAGTATGTCCTAATTGTATGCATACTGCATGAAACAGTATGCACTTTGTAAGGGCAGCTGCAGTATGTCCTAAAAGTAAAAAGAAAAAGTAAGCGATTGGGAACGTAGCCATGGGTATCTGGGATGCTTTCCAACTAGGGGTGTCCTCCCAAAGAAATTCTTAGTCGACTAATACCCATACGATTTTGTCAACTGAGTTTCTGCACAAAGAATCATACAAAAGTACCACTTTAAATCTTGTGTTTACCAGAGATGTGCTCATAAGTTTCTTGAAAAATAAGTCATTCAGCATGAAAATGCATTAAAAATCGACTAAAGAAATCTTTGAATAAGACCGATTAGTCGACTAATTGAAAATTATACATTTAATTTACATAGAATAAGAGAACTCCACAATCTACAATTTCTTTGCAATCGTGTGGATAGAAAGGTGCAGGGAATAACACAATTTTTATATGAGGAGCAAAACCACTTCATACAACAAGTTTTATACAATAAAAGATGAGGTTTAAGTTGTTTAGTTTCATGATAAATGAAGAGAAAATAAAAAAAGGCATCACAGCAAAGTAGAAGGCTCATCTAAATGCAAACTTACTCACCAATTTCAAAAACACCATCAGCATTGTCTGTGCACCCCTTCACACTCGTCCTATTTAATTACTTTGACGGTTCCTGACAATGGAACTTTTCTTGTTTTGCATAAATGTGTTTTTTATCCTTTTGCTCAGTTTCAACTGCATTGTAATTCAAAGCTAATCTGAGTCATGTGTCAGAGAGTTGGTTTGTTATGCGTCTGAAAGAAAAATTACAATACAGAAGCTCTTTTCAGATTTAGTGCCCCGATTAGAAAAGGTATAATCATGTTTCTAGGGAACTAAGCTATTACGTACAGGGTGTACGTGTACCTGTGCCACGTAAAGTGAAGGACACTGAAGAATAACATCAAATAAATAGAGCCAACAGTCATTTCATCACTCCAACACGCTGCTGCTGTGGACTCATGGGAACTGACATGATGAGAACGGCTGGTAGGAGGTGGGGGATGGACTAGTGTTTAATCTAATTAAAGTATTAGCCTCCCATTTCTCTCTGATCTTCTAAACATATTTATCTAGCATTGAACCTGTGAACCCATAAACCCCTTTCTCTCTTTCTTAATTCTCTCTCTTCTTATTCTCGTCCCATCGCCTCTGAGGTTTTCCAGCGGATGGCTGGAGGTGAGGTCCGTAGAGATCACCTTTTTTTGTGGACGAACTAATCATTTTTCCCCCGCTCATCCCTTCTCAGAATTGATCCCTGAACCTGAAATGGATGCTCGGGAGAGACAGGATTTTGTATTGGTGGCACTCTAATAATGAGTTTTCTAATCCTGAAAGCAATCTCAACTATTCTGCCAAAACAGTGAAATAATTTCACTTGCTGCAGGTATAGTTTAAAAAAACGGGCAAAATCTTCAAATAAGGGCAGCTCATGATTATTTAAGGAAATGTAAGCTCATTTGCACTACAAACAAGATGAATGATGTCAGTCTACCAAGCTTAGTTTGTTCTGAATTGGACCTGATAACATAGGGATTGTTTCCCTATTCATTTTGTCTTGACTGTGGTGGAAAATAAAAGGCGCTCACTGTGGTCACTAACATTTTATTCTCTTAGGAGAATGTGCTCGATAAATTTCATGGCAATGTGCCTCTTAGATTATGAGATATATGTTGGACACTCCATTAGGAAAGCTCATGGAGTGTCCAAAATGGTGAGAGTACAAATATGTTTCATTTCAGTGCTGTCAGTGACTATATTTTTGTTATTTGCACACACAAGTGGAAACTATATTCCGATTTTGGCACTAGAAGAAAGTTCAGTGGGTCACCATAAATATTCAGATGTATCCTTAGAGAGACCGAGAATACCTAAAACAAATATCATGAAAGTCCAGCAATTATTTGCTGATCCCTCTGTGCAAAATGTTAAACCTGGCACACATTATTAATGATCGTCCCTTTTAAATTATCAAAACGTCTCTTGATCTTACCTTGGTACTGGGCGCTGAAACCTCTCAACTTGTGGTTGCCATCGGAGGTGAAGTGCAGCCGAAGCCAATTCTTGCTGCTAATGATGGGTGAGGGAAGGTTGGGGCCGGTGAACCTGGAGACACGGAGACAGAGAGAAGAATTATTAGCATTTTAGCACAAGAGTGTTTTAACAAGCAAATGTGAATGTAGCAGATTTGCAAACTGTAGTAATATTTAGCATTTCCTGTACACTCATGCAGTAAATGTATTTAAGGTGAAGGGCTAGGGATGCACCAGAGCCATCTATAGCATCAGTCTAAGCACTGATAACCTTGCGTAATACATGGACAATGGAAAAGGAAACTGTGTTTCAGATATACTTGGTATTTGTTTAGTTTCATGGACACCATAAACTAGGAGAAAACTAGAATTACCGTCTCGCTGTTGTATGTGTGGCACAGAAGATATGTATGTATAGTTGCCTACTGACTTATATGTGTTATTTTATATGAATGTATTTTATTTCACATGTTTACAGACACCACCCATTCAATTTCAAACATTTCTATTTGAGGATAAAGGCACGAGATCCTCCGTTGCTATATATAGACTATGGGCTAGCGCTGTATTCTTCAGTTGGCTGTTAACATCTAATTAACGTTACCAATACATTTGCCACTGAAAACCATCTTTCCATTCATTCCTTCAGATTAAAATATGTCGATCTTGAGTGTGTGATTCGTGGGTGCAACATATGCCTGTGCAAAACAGTCAAGCTGCAGTTTACCTCCACGTCTGTCCAAAAATGTCCTGTTAGACATTTGTGTACAATTGTCATAATTCGCATATGAATTCTTGAGCTACAGCCAAAAACGTGTTTTGTGGCATTAGAGTGATCTTTGACCACCGAAATTGAATCAATTCATCCTTGAGTCAAGGTGGACGTTTGTTTCAAATTATAAGAAATTCGCTCCAGGCGTTCCTGAGATATTGTGTTTACAAGAATGGGACAGATGGAAAACCCCAAAAACATAGTGCCTCCGGCCACGACTGTCACCGGTGAGGAGGCATAAATATGTTCCTGTGTTAGGTATGCTGCTGTATGAGTAACTATAATTGATGTACACATCATTTCTTCCTAAAAGTAATTTAAATATCATCTTTTATTCAATCTACCATTACAATCTTCCTTTGTAGGAGAGGATTGTGCTCTCGTGTGCTTCTGTTTTGTCCTATAAAGCAATTGTGTAATCCATCAGATTCCCAATAAAGTCAAGCCCAATGGCAGACTATACATTACAGAGATTGGCAGAACCTGCCAGTCTTCCTGCTGATTGTCTTGTTTGTTTATGGTAATCACACTAATATTTCAAAATTAATGTGGCCTTGACTTGGAGATGTTAAAATGTTACACCTTTGAGATCTATTAAAAGGGAGGGTCTGATACTCAAGGGGAACTGTAATGTTAACGACTCTTAACCAAACCGTGGCCCAATAAAAAAATGGGACCAGGAAAAGACCGGCATTGGCATTTGCAGAGAAAGGACACACTCCTTTTTATTGCTTCGAAAAAGCAATAGTGAATTATACTTCACAAACACTTATAGTGCCTCCTGATCTGTATGCTAATGAGCGCTGTTGCTTACCCGGCACTTCTTCTTCAGTTGTTAAAGCCCAGAGTCGTTTGGGAACACATCATGTTTTATCTGGAGACACACTAACACAATCTCACGCACACACTCGTACAGGATATGCACTTATTCGCTCAGGCACACATTCGCACAAGTGTGTGCATTAATTCCTATTGCCCATCTGTAAATTACATTTCCCCCAACTGTGTCCACCTCATCTCCCCCAACCTACATATCTGCTTCACTCTATAGAGTAGATACATACTGAGGTAAGCCTCCAACCGAGGTCTCATTAATACCACTGAAAAAAGCAAAGAGGAGTGGAAATGTGATTAAATAATGTAATAAAACTGAGAAAGGGACTGGGAAAAAATAGGTATGAGGCATATTTTGCAAGCTAATAACTATTCTGCTTTGAATGCAAAAACATTTTTTTGTGTACTGATGCCGCCAGGGACAAAAGAATAAAAGAGCTTTAAGCATACAGCTCCAACCAAAAGAGACATGGATCTACTATGAGGGAGTCTGGCGAGGGTGTTTGGTGGAGAGACGTGACTGAATGCACTGTAGAGCTCTCTTAGGATCAATTAAAAAGCATGCAGGTTTCTAGATGTAGACAGAATTTCCTTTTTATTTTGATGAAAACAGCACTATTCGTTTATAAAGTAAACCCTCGGTGCAGTCGGTTCAGCTTCAGGGTACACGGTACAGTAGCTCAACTTATTAGTCAAGGTGAACACGAGCTCACCTGAAGGACGTCACGGAGGAGGGAGAGACAGAGAGAGTGGATTTTTTGAAAAGAGTTTTGGGCAGCAGGCCGGACAAACCGCAAGGGAGAAATGAGACGATGATTAAAAGAGAAAGAGAGATGGTATCAAAATGTCAGTGATTTGGCTTTTTTCAGCCATGCTGCACGCAGACGGCGGGAAGATGGAGCAGAGTGCAGAAAAAAGAGTATGTCACTGATGAAACTCAAGTGTTTCTCCTGTCTCCCATGGCTGCTTTTCAGCATGTAGCAGGTGTGGCAGCCACTTGTTAAGTCAGTGACGCCAATGACCTCAACCCTCGGTTAAGAGATTTCCACCGAAGCAAGCTTCGCTAATCAAACCGTTGTGTTCCAGTCACAACGGGTTAAGGTCAGGATCAGGAGCAATGGTTGGTGTTGACTCTATGTCCTGACCGGACGAAGGAGCTCCTTACATCAGAGGCTTTGATGAAAACGGTGGTGTTACAAGTGTTGATCACAGTTTGTGTGCAACATGTGTGTTGTATGCATATAGAATATGCCACAAACTCAATTGCTCAAAAAACATTGTCAAATTAACCTGGAGCATATTTATTAACCTCTCAGTTCATCCTCTATTTGCTCCACATAAACTACTTTTGCTCCTTCTAACAACTCAAAAACAGCTCACTGTCCATACGCCAAGTGATTTTAACCCGGGAGAGACCAACCCTATACCCTACATTACAATTAAAGGTGACTGAAATGGCTTTGGGTATCAAAGTATAATTACGACCAGAAACTCAAACACACAGTATCTACCTGCCATTTAATATGCCTTTCATGCAAACATGATTTCCAATGGGACATGTTGCATTATCAATGTTAAATTATTGGACTCTTGGTTGTCCATTTCCTTTACTGAACATTCCACAACTTCCCCTGACTAAAGGTCTTAGAACTAAAGTCCGTATTTTTTTTGCACGCGTTTTTTAAATGTGTCATCCGATAAAAACAAAATGCAGAAACCTTGCCACAATCTACCTTTCAAATTTTTTGCATTTCTATATTCTTTTATTTCTTAGTCGGAAAATGCTTTGTGCGGGAAGACAAAGTGAATATTTATCATGCCATTTCATTTTGGATGATGGCGTTTGCACGGAAAGTGACTCTGAGTGGTCAAACAACCCTCTTTTGGTTTTTGACCGATGCAAAAAAAAATGACAGACGAAAGTTTCAGAGTCTGTGATTAACACAACATGAGGTTGCATTTATTTTTAAACGTGCAACAATTTCAGATGAAAAATATAAGCTTGGTGTGCACGGGGCTTTAGAGCTTGGCCCTTTTTCTAAAGCATAATGGATGGGAAAACAGAGTAAACCAAGAAAAACCATATAAATGTCCCACATAAATTCAATCACATACACTATCTGTCTTTATTGGCAATCTCTTTGTTTTTTTTTTTATATATTTCTAAGCATGGTCATAATTAAGTTATTTTTCTGACCAGATTACGATTTGTTCCTTCATTTCAGTTTGGCTGGGAGGCGGCACGGTATAATGAAAATGAGGCGGAAATGTGAAGCCATGTTGTGCGACACTGGCCTTGATTTACAACGGAAAGCGCAAGGCTGATAAAGTGAATCGGCATGCCTCAAGAGGTGTTTTATCACTTTAAGATGAAGCAGCGAGGGGGGGTCACGTAGTGTCTGGCACATGTGCGTTTGGAGTAGTACTACGAGGACGAGAGAGGAGAGCGCCAGAATCACCTCTGGCTCCAAGTGCATAGCTGGGTCCTGAATCCTGGGTACTAAATCTCACATCAATGAATCACTATATATGATCCCCACGGCCCACACAGCACATACAAAGGCCTCCAAACACCAGCGCCAAGATTTTAATGCAAACAGCCCTGTTAGAGTTACTCCCATTTTCACCATAGGGACAAATAAAAAAGTCCCTTTGAATTAAAGTGCAATTTAAGCTGGAATCAGCTTTCATTAACACGCAACAAGCAGGCTAAAGACTGACTTAAGGTTGTGATAAACTGTTGCAATGGCAGAGGATAAGGAACTGATGCGTCTGCCATTAAGGATTAGGGATTCATAAATATGGGATGACAGATGAACACCATAAATATCATTTTTGACCTAGTGTAACCTCTGCCTTTCCCCCATTTCACTGTCCGGCCCCTTTTTTTTTTGCTGAAAACATTAAAGTTTCAGGGTGAAAGTGACCATGGGGAGCAACAGAAAAAGTCCTGAGCTGGCTGATGGAGGTCTCCTGAAGGTTGTTGTGGCCACTTCTATAGTTCCTTTTCACCTCGCCCTCTCGCTCTCTCGGTGTCTGGCTGACCATATTAGATTTTATGCGGAATTGTCTTGAGAGTGCAGTAGCTAAATCAGTTTCCATTTCCAGGCCCCAAAGCTCCTCAGTCTGAGTCAGACTTTTGATGATTGTCCAAGAAATGTATTTTGGGCAAGGCAAGGTGATAGAAGCAGCCAGTGGTGTTCTTGAGTGAGGGGGGGGGACTGAGCTGACACACGCAGATTTCTGAGAAACGGGTTTTGACGCAGCTCTTTTACTTCCATTATCAACATTCATAAAAGTCATGAAATGGTTTTAATGTTACACAACTTCATAGGCAACATCCCATTTCTGAGTAGAGAGATTTGCAAATCCCTGTTGCTTAGACTTGTCTCTTCACCGTCACATTATGATTGAGGGTCTTAGGAATAAGCAAGACCAGTCAGAATACATTTACGCAGCACTAGCGTAGAGATACTTTCCATACTGATGAGATGTGACTCATTAAATTGTTAATGCCTTTCAGGATTCTGAACAAAGGTCGTCGTCATCAGGAAATTCAGCGAACCCCTTCCCAGTGGATTGGGTCTTTTTTTCCTGCTTTATATTCATCGTTTCATGTCATCTGTTTTCTGTTCCGAGGGGCGAAAGGTGTCAAATTACCCCACACATAATCAGTGATGGGCGGAGTTTAGGTGTCAAAGGTGACTAGCTCCGCGTTAGGATCAAACGCTTTAAATCACCACTCGGCGGGTGAGTTCATTGTGATGTAAAGTCAGATGACCACACATGCGTCCGTGTGTGTGGGTGGGTTGCAGGCGTGTGTGTGGTGGGTAGATTCTGGACGAAGAACGTCTCTGTTAATTGCAGCTACTTAGGTAGATCAATCAGAGCTCTGCTCAGTATGCAGGTCCCGGTGCTTACAGCAGACCGGGGGTCACCGTGACTTTAAAGCCAAAACTTTCAAGCATTTTAATGAGGCTATGTGAATTATAGCACAGGCCAGTCTATCCAGATGTACATGCAGCCACACACACACAAACCATCACTAGCAAACATTTACAGCTACAAACACGTAACGCAGATATCAATAAATTCTCTCCCCTTCTCTCTCTCTCTGTCATACAGCCTAACACACACACAAACACACACACACACGCCACATCCTTCTGAGGTAAAACTAATCAGTGTGGAAGACCCTTAAGTCCAGAAAGGCAGTATTAAAGCCCCGGCAGTGGAGCCGTAGCTGTGACCTTCAGATGTAACCGAGACCAGACATACACTGGGGGTTTAAATGAACCACCAGAGCCCCTCCTGCTCCCAAACAACATAGAACCCTCAACACTGTTCATTCATTTTCTTCAAACAGCAAACCACCCAGGCAGTAAAAACCATCAACCTTACACTATAAGTTAAGGCCAAAGTATTAGGAGAGGCCTTCAGGGCAGTTATGTCTCACGGGTCTGTGCACAAAGAGAAGGCCTTACAGAGGAGTTTGAAAACTCCACTGGCCAGGCCGGTAAAACTGCAGACGCATCAGAGCCAACATGCCTACTTTTCCCTTAGACTCCCTGGTCCAACAGAGCCAAAATGTCTGTTCTTCTTCCTCTCTCAGTGCTCATGTATTATTCATGATTCAGACCTCTGGCCCCATCAGAGCGCCTTGTTAAATCTTCTGAGGGATTCCTTTCTTCCTCTTCCCACAACTCATTTTCTGCCCTCATAGAACATATAATATGGACACTGATTGAAAGAAATTCCCTTTTGGGAAGAACAACACACACCCACTCCCTTTCCCTTATTCTTTTTTTTTCATTTTTAAGCCTATCTAGAAGCTTCCTACAAATGCACTTTTGTGTCAGTCATTTTTAAAAACAGAGTAAAGAATGTAGATAGATGTTAAAACCCAGCTCATGCTTGGGGATATGTAAGGGTACAACTGCCATATGACCTTCCCATGATCCTGCCATTCACATACAATCATCATACACCAATTTCCTCTTCCTCGATTTCAACTCAGATCTCTTTTTCAAAGACAGGAACATATGAAGGCAATTGAGGATATTCTCTTCCAATTTGAATAACATCTATGCAAATTAAAACTAATCTCATTGGCTGTTCTGCCAGGCTGTTTCATTTCCTTCACCAAAGAGAAATGTATAGTAGGCACACCGACACAAGTCTCAAGATGAAGTGTGAACTTATTTTCCATACGAGGGCATGATATTCACATCAAACATGTCAGCATTGTTTAAGGTCATAGCGACAATCTGTCATATTAACAGAGTGTGTAGAGAAAAGTAGGGCTGACCCGAATGCGTTGAAAATTCAAAGCATCGACTGTTGCCGTGGTATTCGACCTCCAAATTGGTATTCAAATGCTTCAGGATTTTGTTGTTTGTTTGTATTTTTATATAAGTATATAATAATAAAGTATAAATCCCAAAATAGACCATGAAATAAGGAATAATCCCACAACATTATTCATATTCAACATGAATTATTATTAGTTATTCTCAGACGGATATTGCTGTTTGTTGTGTGTAGAGGTGTTTGTGTGGACAGTAGTGCTGTCCGGGGCACTGAAACAGGGGAGACAGACAGAAGAACATGTCTGCTTGCTGTGCCGCGCTGTGTTGCCAAGCTTTGAATACCTTCGAATATTCCTCACCGAAGCTTCAAAGCCCAAAAAATGGTATTTGGGAAAGACCTAAGAGAAAGTTTGTCGGTGAAGAATAGGTTTAAGTTAAGTCAGCCGCAGTATTGGATTGTTGAACAGTTAATGTTGATGGGCAAAATGGATTGCAATAATTAAAACCTAGACAAAAGTTAGAATATACCAAAGTAAAGCTCTTAAGAGAGACTGTGATCAATTTAAGAACAAACACTGGTTTGGAGCTGGCTGGCCAGTTAATTGAGGGTTTCCCCCATCATTTAGTGTTGGAGTTGCTGCATTTGCTAGCGTTTCAGAACCTGAATCTTCTGTTGAAAAGCAAACCTACACTCTACCCACGGCCAGAAGACACAGGGGAGCTTTGGTCTCCAGGGCCAGAGTCGATGCTGCTCTGCTCCTGTGCCTGCCTGCTTGCCTTCACTCACACACCGCGCTCGCTCCACCTCTCAGGTGCATGTGCACACACTACACACTGCAGAAGACGGGAGTCTGAAGCAGGACAACACCGTATCAGCATTGATTCAAGGAGAGACTTTCATCTGGTCAGCTAACATTACTGCCGAGCAGGCGAAATATGGAGTGATATTGTGGTTTTAACCGACGTGTGTCGCCTCACTGTTTTGACTGATGCTCGTTCATGTCTATGTAGAGCGAGCACAAGCGCGAGCTCGAGCAACAGGACGCTGACTTTCGTTTGTCTTAACGGCCACAGGTGTCGCTGTTAACAAGCAATTTCTGATTCTTACATAGAGTCCCTTTAACACTCATCCTACCAACATATTTAATATACAAGGACTACTGACTGGTGTCCCTGGAGACCCCAAGAATAAACTACTGTGAGAAAAACAAGACAAAAAAGCACATGAGGAAATCTGTGTCTGCTACATCCGTCTCTCTCTCTCCTTCAAAATGACTGACAGACTGTCCCTGGCCCCACGGTAGTGTATCATACTTTAAAATAGGACCCATGACAAACATTTTATCTATCTATTATGTTTCATGTATTTTAACTGCATAGGCTGCAATTGGTTGCTTTTGACTGGGGTCCCCTAGGACTCCAATACGTTGGACTTTTTTTGAAAAAGCAACACTTAAAATAGAAAACAATGATGTGAAGTCATTACAAACACATTGATTGACAAAGTCGTGAAAAACTGGAATGATAGAATGAAGCACCCACGGGATATGACAAAAAGTACATCCCTGGGGTCTGCGAGTGTCCCAGTTAGTTAGATAAAGGTTAAACGTGTGAAACTCTCTGAGACATTCTGATAACAGACCAAAAAAACTCACACAGACAAGCAGACGAAATGGGGCAGAAACATAAACTCAAGCGGCTCAATTCATGGAAGTAAAGAATTTAGTGCCACTTGTTCTGCAATTGATTCCGGTGTCAGCGTGATTTATTACTCTTCTTCAAAAAGTCAAGGTAGATGTAGGCAAAGTCACCGATAGCAAAGCAATAGGACTAAACTGCTATTGAATGGACTGTGGAACAATGCTGATGAGGAAACCATACAGAGCCTAATGGCTTAGATTATTGAATGTTTGCCTTCAACAAAATGACCTACACGGGCACAAATTACTTGTTTGACTAAGATGCAGCAAAAAAAAAGACAAATACAGACATTGTCATAACCAGCGGTGGTTGTTTCCTCCATATCTCCCCTTCTGTTTAAATTCTGTCAAACCCAGGTGACATGACGCTTCGCCATCATCGCCGCGGAAGACACGCACGCACCTTAATACACAAACAAACAGGCGCACGCGCCATCAATCACATCACACCAACTGAAAAAAAGAATATGTGTGCACTTCTCAATGGGTGTAATCGCCTGTGGACGGTATTGGATCTGTGGTTAACGGGAGACAAACAAATGAGTTTCCAAGGTCACTCTTAAAAGCGGCAGTGATAATTGAGCCTTCCCTGTAGATCTATCAAACGCAACAATAAACAAATGCCAATAATATCCTAGGGCAGACTGCAGGGACATCATACCTTATCTCCTAGAGGAGATATGCACCGAGAAAAAGAGCCAGGTGGAGAAGCAGTTAGTGAACACAAAAGTTAAGGGAATGAAATATATCATAGTATCATTTTAAAGAAATTATTCTCAAGGTTGAAACATTTAGAACGTCTGATTCACAAATCGTACCTCCCACTACCATCAAAGCTCACTGAGTGATTCTGCCAGCAGCACTTCCAATGTTCAACTAGCTCCTTTTCTCCGCCACCTGGAAAGTCACGCTCTATGACTGCTTAGAAGCAAATGTCTTTTGTAAAACATCAAAGTAAACAGTAGGCTACAATGACTGACAGAACCAGCGCCAATGACTGCTATCCTAGCACGGCAAACTGAAGCGTCAGTGAAATTGCTTTGACGCTTCTTCCAAAGAAATCAAGATCAACGATACATCTCGACAATAAATGGATTTCTGTCACTAACAACAGCAAGCCTGGCTCTGTCTAAAGGTAACTAAATCTGCATAACAGCACCTCTAAAGCTCATCAACGTCTGTGGTTTTGTTTAATTGTATAAATAGAAATGAAGTGTAAAAAAGACAAGTTATGCTGCTGGAGGCTTCTGTTGGTCGCCTGGCAACCACTTAGTGACAACAAGACTAACCTCCTGTAAAACCACAACTTGTTCTTACACTTTGTTTTTTTGTATGTACGAGATAAACAAGACATACCATGTTAATTACTGAGCTTTACAGGTGCTGGTAGGAAGATTCTGTTACTCTTGGACAGAGCCAGGCTGTTTCCTTTAGTTTCCAGTCTCTATGCAAAGTAGGGCTGTCAAAGTCAACACAATAACATGTTAACGCAAATTTGTATCATATGAAACTAGATAAAACCTAATGAATTCATTGGTACCAACCATGTCATACTAGCTTGTCGCAAAGGAGGCTAAATAACGCTCCAAATTGCACTAAATTTTGGTGAGGAAAAACTGGCATGACCATTTTCAAAGGGGTCCCTTGACCTCTGACCTCAAGATATGTGAATGAAAATGGGTTCTATGGGTACCCATGAGTCTCCCCTTTACAGACATGCCCACTTTATGATAATCACATGCAGTTTGGGGCAAGTCATAGTCAAGTCAGCACACTGACACACTGACAGCTGTTGTTGCCTGTTGGGCTTCAGTTTGTCATGTTATGATTTTAGAATTTTTTTTTATGCTAAATGCAGTACCTGTGAAGGTTTCTGGACCATATTTTTATTTTTTTTGTGTTGTTAATTGATTTCTAATAATGAACACATACTAGGGATGTTCATAATTAACCGTTTAACCATTCACCGACATTTTAACCGATTAACGCTATTGGTTAAAACGGTCAAAAGAAATATTTATAATTAATTAAAAAGCTGAGCGGCTCATCGCTTTAAGGAGAAAAGCTGATCCACCTTAACAGCCCACGTTAAGAGGCGGAGCCGGAGTTGCAGGATACATGAAGCATTCAACACACACACGAACACTCGTTAAAGTTACGTTGGGCTGACAGAGTGTATGTGTGTGGCGGCGGCGAGCAAGAAGCCTCCGGCAATACTAGAGCTGCTAACGTAGCACAAATACACACACTGTTTATCGGACCATCGCTATCGTTAATCCGGGCAGACAGTGTCGTTACGCCGGGCAGACACACAGCTGACAACCTGCTAAACTAAACTAAATGTGCGGTGGAGACTTTTACTGGGAAAGTGGCTGCATGTGTGCGACACTACATGCAGCAAGAAAGCAAATTGGTGTATAACCCAAAATGTTGAACTATTCCTTTAAAACAAATGTAACCATCTTAATATAACGAATATTGGTTTGCAATCTAAGCAAGTGAAATTATCTTACACTGCAGCTGTTGTAATAATATTAAGAAGTGAAGATTCAATATCAGTCAGTTTAAGATGGACATCTATGCTTCGCTGGACAATTTCTCGCTCTCCCTCCTTTTCCCCATCTCCCTATGTCTCTCTCTCTCTCTCTCTCTCTCTCTCTCTCTCTCTCTCTTCTCTCCTGTGGTTTGTGTGTATGAGCTGTTAGTTTTTCAGAGCGAGCAGTCTGAGATGACGCAGTATGCGGGGAGACAGGTGAAACCATGCTAATGATATTGAACCAGGCAACACTGTCAAATCCCCCCAAAACACAGCCGGCGCATTGTATTCCCTTGATACCAGAGCATCCGGAAATAACCACATTGTTATGCTAGGAGAGAGGCATCTATGGGTTTTTGCATGCATCTTTGTTTGTATTTGGTTGTGAATGTGTGGGATTGCGTGTCCATAGATAGTATGTGTGAACACGTTGCAACAGAAAACTTATTTGATATCACATGCACGCACATCCTTATAAAATTGACAATTATATATGCACAATACGGCACCTACGAATCATTTTTTCTTGTTTAATATTATAATTGGACATTATTTAGTTTATAGTTATTGTTTTGTTTTTTATCTGACACTTTAATCAATCTTGTCCTTTGGCTCCCAAATTATCCACAGTTCATTCAATAAATAATTTAAATAAAAACAATTTAATTTTGTTTATGACAAGTACAGTTCTCTTTGCACTAATTATAGAATTATGAAATGTGACGGAGCTTTCACTCGTATTGATAAATTGCACAATATAACCTAATTCTGATGATGAAGCTCTTCTACATATACTTAAATCAAATGACTACTGTTGGTTTGAGCAAATGCCCAACATGATATATCAGTTTTTAAATTATTTTTGTGGTTCGCGTGGTCATTAAATGCATGCATGATTTAACAGGAGCCCATTACAGCAACTTACTGGCATTCATAAAACTAAATGGCTTATAAACCTGTGTTGCTGTACAATCTGCTCCCGTGCACTTTTTATAATGAAGGCACTGAATAGTGCAGAGTCAGAATTTTCCCTTTTAAACAATAAGCCCCCAGGCACCCACGTATTAAAGGGTAGTACAGTACATAAAGGTCGACATAAAGTATAAAGCAAACTAATTAATTGCAAGTGGGAAAAATATGCAAAGTAATAACGACCACTAAAATCCATCTATGTTCATTTTGGAAGGCGTTATGTGAGGAATTCAACGGGTTTGACCTCTTTTTTACTCGACACCAAACGCAAATCCTCACAAAATAGCCTGCTGGAATCAGCAGAGAATGAGAAAAAAGACTAGCGGAGGATTAATGACAGGGAGACATTTTTACTCAACACCAGAGTGCTTGGGGAAAAAAAAAGATCCACCATGTCTATACTTGTACATCATTTTTTGGATCCAGTGGCTACCATCCACACACTTCATCTTTACTCTAAATCACCCACTCCAATGTACGACTACTATTTTAGCTCTTCCATCTACTGCAGTGGTCTCCTTATCTTTTACTATTGTTAGTTATCTGTGATTCCTTACTCAATTCCCACTGCGCTGCTTTTCCTGGCATCTTTTCAGATGGACTCTGAAGAGGCTGCCTGAACAGAAACACTAAAACTCACTTTGTGCCAGCGCTAAGTTGTCGATAGCACCGACACGGATCCAACGCCGTTTTTGTCAAGTCCATTGTTGGTGCTGCTTGCACTTGTTCCAGGATCCAAAAAGCACCAATGCACCAAGGTGGGTGGAGTAGAGCAACTGAGGATGCGATTATGCAGATCAGGTGGTGCAGTGCAGATTTTGAACGCTTTTTGGCAATAAATTGTGTTCACTTTACCATCTACTCAGACCGAATCTAATCATAAAACCAAGCACACTTAGAGCAATTTATGTGGCTATCATTGGTAGAAGGCACAAGGTGACCTCTGTAAGACACTTTCATGTATGTAGAATAATGCGTTGTTTTATATTGATATAAAATGTCATGAAATTACCAATGGCCAGGAACTGCAGTGTCTCCAGGAATGTAAATCCAAATCTAAAAAAAGGGACATTATCTGCTCTTGGAGGCATATTTGAGGTGTATATTTTTGCCTTGCAACTCTGCTTTCTGAGGATAAAATCTATTTTCTCGTCAGCTTCTTCCAGCCCATTAGGAAACTGTCTGCTGCTTTTAAACCAGATGAGAGGAGTTGATTTGATTTGAGGCTCATCATCCTTCTCAGCCTTTTTTCCAGTTTGTGTTGTGCTGTTCCGGCATCACGATTGTGTGCCTCTAGTCACCAAATCTACAAAATTGGGTGATCATACTTGTTCCTGCTAAAGGTTTGTGCTTGCAATTGAGCAAGTAGTAGTTACACACGCTAGCTGAATATACAGAAACCTCAAGCTTTGAACTGGGTTCATAGACTCTATATAAGGGATGGATATGACCACCATGATGTCAGCCATTGGTTTGCAGACTGCCGTTTTGAAGCCTTGAGTTCTGCATTTTGGCCACCGCCATCTTTGCTGGCAAGAGGGTGGAGCTAAGGACAACCAAACTCTGAATAAGGCATATTTAGGTGACCAAAATGTTACAATTAACTTTAGTGAACTGAAAACAAACTGTGAAAGGGTTAAAGTTGTAAGACGAAAATGGGGCCAACACCTAGACCGGACAACATCGTGGTAGCAACCTGTCAATCACAAAGTAGTCACGCCCTAAAGCATCCCCTGCTTTATGGTCTATTTGACTCTAAATGGGACCATAATTCACTAAATGAACATCATGCTGTATTGAAGAAGACTTGAAACTAGCGATTGAGGCCATAAACTCATGTTTACAATATTTACTGAGGTAATAAATCAAGTTAGAAGTAGGCTCATTTTCTCATATTCTTCTATACAATCTGACTTCTTTTTGCAACCAGAGGAGTCGCCCCCTGCTGGCTGTTAGAAAGAATTCAAGATTAAGGCACTTCCGTATTGGCTTCACTTTTCAGACCCGGAGGTGGCCACTGGCTGGGTCTCACTAGGGAAATGAGCCGATAGACAGACTATAGTTTGGTGTCAAAGTCGAGATCTGTGAAGTAAACGCCTTCACATTAGCATTGTACTCTGTATTGATCATGTAGCAAAGCTACAATGTCTGAAAACACATGACAAAATTCATTCTACACTTGTGCATTGCTCCTGCCTTGAGGCAGGATTCCAAGTATAAACTGAGCTTATAAAAGTCAACTCTTCAGATGGAAAATCGAATTATCAATCACTTCAGATTTGATGTCAGCGTGATGCTAACAGCCACTAAAGGTTAAATTGCTCCCTCTACTATTTCTCCATGATTTTCTAATTTCTAGTGCCCCCTGCCCCTTTTGTAAGAATGCTTATTTAGACTCGAAGCTTGAGAAAGCTCAAGAGGCTGATTGTATCAACTTATAAAGTAAAAGTGATTTTCATAGTCAGATTGTTAAGCCACATGTTTGGCTGTCTGCATGTGGTAATGAGCCACTCGGAAAACGAACCCCAGAAGGACATCTGGTGTCCCAGTTGCTCCCCTCTTTCATCTCATTCAGACTCCTCTGTCCCTTGTGTCGTTGCTCACTCAATGTCCAACCATGTTACAGTACATCTCTCTTTCTCTAGGTTTTTATAGTTTGTTTTTCAAGATTATTTCTGATCACGTACCATCTCACTGAGGCTGTGAGAATAGATACGAGCTCTGAGAATTTCCATGACGGGAGAATGGTAAACGTGGGAGAAAGATGACTTTGTGGTGGGAGGAAGAACCAGGCAAGAGATGAGTAACTTCCAGAGTACATAGGGAATGAGTCATCCAGGCACCAAGACCTGCCAAAACATAACCACAACCTCTATTTTCAGAGCCTCTTCTTCCTCATTGTCCCCTCCTGCTGTCCACCCTCAGTAGTTTTTTTTTAGCTCCATGAGCTTGTTTTCTTTTAATTAGTTTGAGGGTCGCTGACAATGCCATTCTATTGTAAACCCATTCAAAAATTCTTCCTAATGAATGAACTGCAAAGTATGGGATGCAAAAAAAAAAAAAGATAGAGAAGGCCTTTATTCCACCGCTGTGTTCACTGGCCTTTTGTCTGGCTTTCGGAGTTCATTTTTTAGAGATTAGCGTTTGTTCTCCCTCTTTTGCCATCGCTCCTTGTAATCCCTCCCTCTGTCTTAGTCTGCTGCTCCATGCCTACTTTTGGGGACAATATACAATGCAAATGGATGCCACATTCAGTATTATCTGCTCCAGTCTTTCTCTTCCTCAAACACAAGAATCGGAAGAAAAGGAAAGGCGAGGATGAGAAAATGAAACGGCAGTGAACAGTGTGCCTATTGTGTCCTACATCTAAACGATTAAGGGTAAGAAGCACATACGCATGCAGACAGTTGGGGGACAGATTGCTAAAATTTGATCAGACAGGTGGCAGAAAAAATGCCAATCCCAAAATCCAGATGGCTGTCCCTGCTGAGAGAGGGATGGTGAAATGAAAGTATTCAAAGAACTATTGTGGGATGGCAGGTGACTTGAGATGTGAGCTTTGATGGCAGCCTCTTAGAGCAGTTGATGGGGATATCTGAAGAAGCTGAGAAAACTGAGTACGTCGTATACACTGATTCATACCTGAATGCAGGCAGGTGTTCTCACACATTTGAATATATAAACATGCATACGCACTTGCGGATGCATAAAGAGGGATATGTGGAGACACTAAAGTCCAGATGTTCAATGAAATGTAGCAAAACAATCATTTATCACGGTGGATTAAATATAATTTACTATTATTAGACAAATTGAATATTAAAGCTTGGGTAGGTAACACTGGAGAAACCAGCAACAGTAAAGGCAGGGCCACAAGTGCAAAATTAGCATCCGCCTCCCATTCACTTCCATTCTAAGAGAGCAAAGGGGTGAAAAAATATAGGTCGGGCTGGGCGATATTGCCAAAATCTCCTATCACAATATAGGCGATAATAATGATCACAATATAGCATGTTTTCTAGCAATTCAATAAATAAATACTCCATATGAAATAACCATATGGGAAAGCCTATTTTTGTATACCGCTGTGTGAATTAAATACTTGACGAATAGTAAGAAACTATTTTTTTCATTTTAAGAACTTGAGTGAAAATGAACTTAAGAACTTTAAGTGAAATTATAGAGAAAACAATAAATGAATAAAGGCCTAGCCTATATCGCAATAGAAACAATACAGAACAATATATACGATAGACATTTTTATATTGTTTTTACGATATATATATCGTTATATTGCCCGGACATACGTTGAGTTAAACTTTGGTGAACTTTCAGTCGGATATCACCTCGGCAGGCCCAGTGTTGCCAACTCTTTTCTAATAAAAGTAGCTGGCAGCACTTGCTCTAAAAGCCACTAAAACTAGAGAGAAAGTCGCCAAGTCGGCAACACTGACAGTCCATAGGTAGACAGGCAGGTATCCCGTCCAATCATTTTATTTGGCCCGAATGTACAGACTTATTACAGTCCTGTGACAGCCACACACACCAGATTTTTTTTTTTCTGTCAGAGCATTTGATTTATTGATAACTGTTGGGATGTAACGATAATAACAAAACATTTTTGTAAAATACATTACCCACCATAGCTTTAACGTACAAAATGATGAATACCCACTCTCACATCAGCTCAATTTGGGCTTGTGGGTTGTGTTTTGCTCTCAATCTGTTTAAAGCAATCTTTGATCCTCCTTCCACATGTTACACTAAACTTCAAACAGGCCAGGTAGAATTAAGCCTTTAAATTATCTGGGCAAAGTGGAAGTGGGCCAAGTTCTCTTCCATTATACAGCAGAGAGCGGAGAGATATTCACCCTTGCTGATAGAGCCTGATCTCTTCTTCCATTAGCCTTTATTGGTCTTCCAGTCTAAAACCGTTCGAGGGAGATAACATAGGCTCATATAGTCTTTTATGGTTCTATACTTTATTCAGCTTTAGAGGTATTAATCTACAGTATTTCACGAGTTTCTGCTTTATTTTCTCTTAACGCCCTGCCCCAATGTTAAGAGAAGGGGATCGCAGGTAAATATTAAAGTCATCAATCAGGTAAAGTGGGGAGAGAAAGGATGGAAAAACACCTTGAGGTACGATGAGAAGAGCTATCTTTTATACATCACCCGTGACCGTGACCGATTTGTCGTAAAACCACCATCCAATTAAAAAAGGCCTCTCCATCTGCGTCCTCCTGAGTCAGCGCTGACCTTTCACCCCCCTCCAACCTTAGCTATGATATATCCACTGCCTCTGCTCACTGCAGGTGTGTGTTATGATACAGATGATAGAAAGCACCCATTAACTACGAGAGTTTATGTGAACAAAACGGAATACAAGGAAATATAACTCTATACTTTATATACTGTAGATGTGTGAGTGTGACACCGAATGTAACAGAGCCACAGTTAGTCATACCCGAATGCCATTACTCTATATCAGTGTTCTCACATAGTGTGTAAATATGAAAAGTTATGTTGTACAACTACGCTATAAAAAGGCTTTACTTTTATGTCTTTTAGGTTTTGAGCACAGATATGTGGAACAAAAACAGAACAATACAACAACCACCATAAAGGGTTACTGCATGTATAACATTAAAGAGTGAGTGAGTTCTGGTTATATCACAGTTGTTTTTGCTCTTTGTTACATATAGCTTTGTGTGTATTAACAGGAATTGTCTGCACAGAATTAAAATGCAAAACCTTGACCGTGTGTCACTCTGCCTCTGAGCAATATTATCTGGGCCATGTCATTTGCTTGTTTACATTATCCCAAATTCACCCGTCTCATGACAACAACAAAAATTTGCCTCGGGCAAAAAATGATTTCAATTGCAGTACGGCGGAGGACAGTTGTGTAATTTCCAGGCACGCAGTGATTTGAAAGCAAAAAAATGGTGCAAAGTCAGCGTTTGATTTGCCTTTTACTGTCACTCCTTTTTGTGAAAGATGAATTACCCACTCAGAGATGAATGCAAAACACTTAACCACACATTAGAGGTGCTGCATTGGAAAGGTAAACATCAGGAGGTTTATGCAAGGTGGAAATAAAATCATATCAGAATGCTTTTTTAATGCCGCAAACAACAGTTGTTTCACAAACAACAAAAAAGGAGCAAAATTAAGTAGCCTGATTGATCTTTCTTAATTAATGTGCTAGAAAAACAAATCCTGTTTACTGTATATGCATTTGAAAAAAACAACTCTTGATGTCCCCAACTGTAATTGATTCAGTTTAAAACTACTGTTAAGTAGTAAAGAAAAATAAAAAATGCACATAATGCAGGAGAGAAAAAAACTGACTGCATTCCTTTGGCTATTTTTACTCTGGGCTTGTTTTCACACTTTTAATAAGGCAAATACTTCACAGGTTTTGGTATAACTGCTGCTGCTGATGAAGATAATAATGGTGATGATAATGATAATTACAATGTGTGTGTATCCAAACAGGCATCTGTGTGTATATGTGCACTCACTGTCCATGTGTCTATGTGCTAATGCTGCTACTTTTAGCCAATCTCAGAGGGAAACATGATGCTCTTTCGCTGTCACTGACAAAGTTACACCCTACTGTAGGATATATATATAAAGATCTGGGTCTATGGAGGACATTGCAGTGGTTGCAGTATGTGGGCAGAGCCATCATCCCCATCCTCATTCCCTCACTGTGTGGATTAATGAAGCATTAATAGCCCATGTCATTAGGCTGGGTGGCCACTGACGAGACTGCAGGACCCTGGAGATTCTTTCATAATAATATACGGTATAGGCCAATATATATATATATATATATATATATATATATATATATATATATAGACATAAAGCAGAGAGAGACAGCTCAGAACGCTGACAACATACACGCGCTATTCTGTTCCGTCCTAAAGCACCTGTCAATTCAGAGGAGATATCTGTCAATCCGAGTGGACGTTTTAAAAGACAATGATTCAAGCGTCGCCTGTTCAACCTTGAATTCCATATCCATCCTCTGCAAGCCGCTGATACAATGACACTCAGAAAATATGTAAACATGCCTTCATTTCACAACAATTACCCGAGAGTCGTTAGAGTGGAAATACATAAATCATTCCTTTGACATATACAGTACAGTATGCACACACACAGTCATTTATAGACAAAAGTCTGGGCCAGGAAGGCACACAAACACACTCGCTCAGACAAACACTCTCTGTGGAGGTTCTAACTATGTTAAATGACTAGTATTAATCACCTTTCTTGGTCTCCATGGTGATTATGAACACATTAATCAAGCAGCACGTCTGCCAGTTGGAAGTGAGCATGCCAGGCCGAACAAGGGATGGAGGGAGAATAAGTGAAGCGAGGTGCAAGAGTTGAGAATAAGACGACGACGAGTGTGATAAGAGCAGCTGTTAAAATATAGTCAGAAGCAGCGTCATTATTCTGAGCAACCCACACCAACCTTTTGTGGCCCTCAGCAACACTTGTGTTTGAATGCTCGTACATCAAGATGTCGCCTCCCGTCTTCCGCCCAACAGAAGATATCCAGACGTGTAGTACATGTCCTCCTCAGGAAGGCTGAGGGGCTTTTGGTTTGTGCACAACATATCCAACTTTCTTCAATCAAAGAACTTGCCAAAACAGGGTGCAATGATGCAGTCAGCTCACAAGCTGGTAGAATTCACAATACAAGGCTCAAAGTTAGATTCAGTTACTCATTTATTCTTTTTTAGGTGTAAAAACTGTGTTTCTAGTATCACCATTCTTGGTTTTTATAGGTAGGACTAACATTATCTATAAACTAGGGCTGTCAATCGATTAAAGACAAACTCAAGCCCAACAGGCAACAGCATCTGTCAGTGTGTCAGTGTGCTGACTTGACTATGACTTGCCCCCAAACTGCATATGATTATCATAAAGTGAGCATGTCTGTAAAGGGGAGACTCGTGGGTACCCATAGAACCCATTTTCATTCACGTATCTTGAGGTCAGAGGTCAAGGGACGTCTTTGAAAATGGCCATGCCAGTTTTTCCTCGTCAAAATTTAGCGTAACTTTGAAGCGTTATATAACCTTCTTCGTGATAAGCTAGTACGACATGGTTTCCTTAGGTTTTCTTGTTTCATATGATGTCAGCATCTTCCCTCTAGCTTTAAACTGACAACCTACAAATCGCAAGTTGCGATAATGCTTCAAATGAAATTAGTCGCATTAAAAATAATTTGCGTGAATGCGTTATTATCGCATTAACTTCAACAGCCCCGATATAAACCTTAGGACCTGATCAGACAGAGGGCTTTTTGAAATTGTTTTCAATGAGAGTGAAGCGTTTTGTGCGCTGCTTTTGTGTTGCTGAGTGCCTCACAATTTACAAATCAGACAGAGGGCTTTTTGAAATTGTTTTCAATGAGAGTGAAGCGTTTTGTGCGCTGCTTTTGTGTTGCTGAGTGCCTCACAATTTACAAATCAGAGCGGAAAAGCACCTGACGTCATTAGTGTTTCTTCTCATTGTGGAGACTTTTAGTTGATACCCGAAACTAAATGTCTTTACCAAGGGTATAGTTACCATGATCTGAACAGAAAACAGCAGGAAGCAAATTAGTGCGGTACTTTCTGGTTTCTGGATTTCTGGTAAGTTGTGTTTTCATTAGTTTTAACTGTCACTATTTGAGTCACGTACAGTTCATGGTTTGTAATAAGGTAACGTTAGCAATCATTTGGTGGTTGCCTAGCAACATATAAAATAAAAAGACGCAGCAAACTGCAAAAAAAAAATGCTCTGTCTGACAGGGCAACAAAAAGGCAGTGAGGCGCGCCTTGTGTTTTCCACCTGCAAAACACCCTCCGTCTGATCAGGGCCTTAGGCAGCCATAAACCATCATTTATATAGCAGATGGTGGTGAACGCTGCTGTTCATGCATGCTTGAGTGGCAATATTATGCATGGTAATTCAAAGTTGCATGACTCCACGACAGTACAGACATAAGAGCAGACCTTACTGGTGACAGCTCTGAGTCAGACATCCCTACCAGACCTCTGTCTGTCTTTAGTCTGTCCTTCACTCTCATCCTTCTATTTGAAGCCAGTAAATCTATTGTAACAGGTCCATTCATGTGCACAAACACATCGCCCTACATACATATGTGTATAGACACGCACAATATATCCAAAGATGCAGACATTTGCATGCACAACGCAGGTACAGCTGTAGTTGTTTACACTGGTGTTTGGTGACAGCTGTCTGCCTGCTGCACACTACATCACTCAACATCCATTCCAATCACGCACACTATTCCATTCGGCAGCGAGTTTTTAAGTCGTCGCAGCACAAACAAAAACTTTATTTGCCCCTCTCAAAATAGCTCGACTGAAAAGTGCACAATAATTGATATTCATTTCAACTTCAAAATTCAAAATGGTAAGGCACCTTAATGCGAATGACGGTAGTAACATCAGTTAATTGGGACAGGAGTAGCCTAATGGCAGCACTGTGGCGGCTGCCGTTAATTTCTCTCTCATTAATATTGGGGCCCCGAAGCAGGAAGCACTTAAGAGGAATCGAATAGGTTGTGTGGGTGGATGTGTGGATGGAGTGGCTTTGACTGGAACTAAATCAGTATTCAGTGTATAATTCAGCAAATAAAAAATGCTTTTGAATGAGATGCTAAACAGCAATGTATAGCAGCGTGATAACTATTCTGCAGCTGCATATCTATAACTGTATACTGTATGAGTCATGCAGAGGAAACTTGCTGCACTACTGTATATCAAATATCTGTATTAGCATTTATATCTCATTAGTATGTGGCAAAAGGAACCAGCAGATTTCTACACAGCCTACAACTAGAAGGCATTGTGTGGAGGCATGGCAACATGGCTCAAGAAATTAAAATCGATGGGTCATTTAAAAACCAAATCCGACAAAACAATATTCACAAGAAAGAAATCCTACGCCAAAACTGTAGAAGCAGCTATAAAAACACAAGACGTTCACAGAAACATCTAGCACATGGCACAGCATGTTCTTCCAGCTCCCCTATATCAAGATTACATTATGGGGAAAAAAAGAATACCTTTCATGTATGTGATACCTCTAGGCCATCAGTGCATCAAAGACTGAGTATGCCTCAGTCTTTCCATGGTGAATGTGATTACAGTAGCTGTGACAGAGACCTTGTGTTAGCCGTCAATCAGCATCAGTCTTTCCCTGACAGACAGAGAGCCCGCGGTAACACAGTCACACAGGGTGAGGTACTGTATGTTGCTATCCAGAGTAAGGAGGACAAGGCCCTGAGGTAGAGCCTCGCCTGACTCTGCTATATCCTGTAGTGAAATAGGTCAAAGTCACGGGTAAGTAATTAATAAAGACCAGGGCGTTAACAAATGTAACTTTGATAAGTGCATTCCCCACTTCTCTTCCTTCAGATACATAGCAATTACTGGAGTCCAATGGCCAGGAGAACTTCCCCGAAGGTGCAAGATACAGTTATTATTATTAGTTATTTCTGTTTATGCTATTGTAATGATAGTTCCTTAAATTACAATTGAGTTACAGGTATTTTAGAAATGTAATCTCATCCATACTCGTCATATTTTGCCGCTTGGGCAGACCTTTTTCCAAGCTAGTTTCTTCACACAGGTTTGTGAAAGGTTTGCAAGTGGTTGACATTGTGAAACAGTTGCGGTTAATGTTGTAACATAAGGGGGTTAGTGTTGTGAAATGTGGCGTTAGGTTAGGTTTAGGCAATAAAACTACTTGGTTAGGTTTAGAAAAAACGTCATGGTTTGGCTTAAAATAAGTATGCTTATAATGCAACGTAAGCTACGGAGGAAACGTCATGTAACATAACATCATCAGTAAAGATCACTTAACCTTTGGTTTCACACGGGACATGAATGCCGGTTCACAAGTGGAAGTCCTGTCTGTTTGACCAATCCACCGCCACTCCCTCCCACCATTACCGGACTTCTTGCTCAAAATATGACATCCGTTGCTCTGAGCGTCTGATAATAACATGGATGGGTTTACATTGGACTAAGTTGAAAGCCCGGTACAACCTCATTCAGATGCTAAAGACACCGAAGGCCACACCCTGGGAGTGAGACCAGGATATATTTTAGAGTGCGTAAAAGTCTCTTTAGGGCAAAAAACAATTGTGAAGTTAAATATTTACAGATATTTTCAACTTTTTAAAAAAGTCTTCTCTGATAATTTAAGTAAAGTTCGGTTCCCACAGGACCTCTAGAAGTTATCAAAGTTACTGCATGAAAAGAACATGGAGCCTGCCTGCAAAAATAATGTACTTCAGAAGTTGTAGAGATGGATTATGGTCTCAGACCGACAAAGATGTCCGTCAGTGAGATATGAGCACAAAAATGTGCTACGAGTGGAAAAAGAAGGTTGGGAATAGGGAATACTTTCTTTGAAGCCGCAGGAACCGCAATTACTTGCGAGCCATTCAATTATATTTCTACGGTTTAGCTCTTACTTTCCTTGTTTTTTACATTTTTGTATTATTATTGTGAGGATGCCAAACAAGGATCTGAAAAGAAGGTGTATACACAAACAGTGTGCCAATGCCAGCCTGTTTGTTTGAACCAGGGTAATCAAAAGGTATTCTATCACCGAGTGAAACACGAGTCTCTGCAGTGTCTAAACAATGACTGATGTCGCACGTCTAAATGATACGACATCCCAGAAGTAATACCCAATGCAGACCATTAACCACCACTGACAGATATTGTACTGTAACAGCAGAAATTTAATCTGTGGTCTCAGGTTGAAAATAAAATCAATGACATTCATTTTCCAATGTCAAGCTGTTTTACAGATTTGTTTTGGAATCCAAAAGCAAGAATTTATTGACAATTGTGTGTAGTATAATGCCTGTTAGTAAGAGGGAGGACCAAATATATAGAAGTACTGTATATTTCCTGTGGATTGGAACGGAGAGAGAGAAAGTGGGGCTGTGAACAACATTATATAAGATGCATGTAAAGTTCTGTCGTTCTTCATCCACCCTTTCTTTGCTCATAAAGAAAGCTCAGTAACAACAAACAATCCCACTCGACTCAATTAGCTACAGTTAAATAAATGGTGTGACTTTAATGCCCTGCCCATGAGCACCCGAATATCTTCCCACTAAAAATATATCTCGAGTGTGTAGGTGTGTGCAGGAGTGCATGCATATATGAGTGTGTGACTTTATGTTCACACTTTCCGCGTCTTGGGATCTGCCACGGAGCTCCCTGAGCAGCAGTGTGTGCTTGATAATTAGCCTCAAATTCACCACTTCTGTGAACACACGCCTGGATGGCAGAGGGAGGGCTGCCTCAGGGAAGGGTGACTGCTATGAGTGACTATCATCCACTACGCGTATCCAGTGACAACTAATAGAGCTCAAGAAAAACCAAAAAAACAATGCAACAGTATTTGTTTTCCCTTTTTATAAGCCTTACCTCTGAGATAGCTTCTGTGCAGGTTCAAGCTGATAATTAGTAAACACACACTGGGATTAGAGCAGTAGGACCAAAATGCTACAGTTCCAACCTAGGTGCATAAAAGCATAAACAAGCAACAAGTGACCTGGCTTTGACCGACTATTATAATGGTTAACCCATAGACTTTATGTAAGATGTGGATGTAGTCACCAGGACGTCACCCAGTGGTTTGTGGACTGCCGTTTAGAAGCCTTGAGTTTGGCATTTTGACCAACGCCATCTCGGTTTTTGGCCGTCGCCGTCTTGTTTTTTTGGAACTAGAAGTGACACCAGAGGGTGGAGCTAAGTACAACCTAACGATGAATAAGACATTTTTGGACGACCAAAATGTTACAATTAACCTTCATGAACTTAAACCCCATTGTGAAAGGGTTAAAGTTGTAAGACAAAAACACTGTCAACTCCCAAACCGACAACGACAACGTTGTGGTAGCGACCTGTCAATCACGAGGTAGACCACTCTAAAGCATACCCTACTTTATGGTCTATTTGACTCTAAATGGGACCATAATTTAGTAAATGAACATCATGCTGTATTGAAGAAGACTTGAAACTAACGATTGAGACCATAAACTCATGTTAACAATGTTTACTGAGGTAATAAATCAAGTGAGATGTAGGGTCATTTTCTCATAGACTTCTATACAATCAGACTTCTGTTTGCAACCAGAGGAGTCGCCCCCTGCTGGCTATTAACAACAATGCAAGTTTAAGGCACTTCCACATTGGCTTCATTTTTCAAAACGGGAGGTTGCCGCCTGGGTTAACCTCATAGGTTCACACATTGTTGTGACAACCACAAACGAGGTTTGGCTAATGACAAGGCAAATGATTAAGTGAGTGAAATTCAAATTATCCAAATTGCATCCTAGATACGATCTTTTATATTTGATCCAACAAACACCTGCATGTTTTCAACCCTTTAAAACACATACCCACTAGCTGGGTTCTGGTTGACTCATCCAATTTAGCCAAATGCTATGCTGATTTCAGGTATGAACATTACCCACAGGAAGTAATGTTGAAAAAGTGAAATACAAACTGTCGGTAAGACCAATAGCCCTCAGTCTGGAGTCAGGACCCTTGAGGGTCATGAAATAGGAAGAGGAATAATGGGCAATCTGGCAATTACGCCTGTGTACTTTACTTTTATACTTGTCTTTCTTGTGCATTAAATAACATTTTACTGCTACACTTATCAGTGAATGATGCTTTAGCTGCTCTGGATAGAGATTAGACATAGTGGAAGCTCAATTACTGCCTCTGTGATCTTACTAGCTTTCTGTATATCAGTAATAGCCAAATAAATGAAAGCTAATTTGCCTCTTAAATACGTTTTACCTTTCCTTTAGATGAAAGTATATGTACACGGTGATTATTTCTATACAATCAAGTGAGGACACGGGCAAAATACAGCATATTTCAATAAAGATAGTAAAGTTACCTTTGATTTAGGTCAAGAGAGCCAAATAGTATCTGTTACTCTGCAAATATAGTGTACTATAGTTATATAATCTTCTATTGTATATTCACTAAATTAGCATATACTGTATGTCTTTCCAACTACAGTGATCTGATTTCCCCGTGGGATCACTCATATTTCATCAACTCTAATCCAGGTTAATTCTCACAAGGAACATCAATTGCTTGGCTCTGGCTCATAACAGGAGTAATGTACATTTTGTATTTATAATCCACTGTGTATACGCCACAAGACCTGGGTAAAATAGTTAAATGTTAATAATCAATTAACTCTGCATTGAATTTGCTTGTAGGCTTGTAATGGTTAGGGCTCATTGTGAGACTAGGGTAAAATGGTGAAACAAAAGTTTACTAGACCAACTTTCCGTTACATTATTCTTTGTCCAATTGGCGTTATTAGATAGGGAAATCAATCTGATCTGGCGGCTATAATAGACACTGACAGGGTAAAATAAGAAATTAATTGTAGCTGCACAAACGCTATTTGACCTTCTGAATACCCCGCACCCCTTAATTCACTTTGTCTCCATCCATTCTCCTTGCTTCTTACTGATGTTTAACAGTCTCTCAGTTTCAACCTCCATCCCTGTTTCTGTGGCCATTCAACCCCCACATCTCTTGCTCAGCCCTTATTCCTTGTCCTCCTCTCACCCTTTCTATATTGGTGCCAGTGTTTTGCTGTCCTGTGTCTCTGCTCCTCTGCTGTTTCCCTCCTCTCCCTCTCGCACCTTTGATGTCAGGACCACAGCTAAAGCCTGAGTTAATCTGCTGTGGGGCTTCCTGAGCCCTAACCAGGCCAAGGGTTGGAACCGAGAACATGGCACGGGGGCCAAAAGGAAGACCGAATGAACGGAGGGAGAGAAAACACTGCAACACATTTGTGTATAATTTAGAATTCTAATTAAGATTCAAGATTAATCATATTTTAAAAATAAAATCACAAATGTATAGATCTGTACATTGTATTTTTTTGAGAGACAGTATAGCCAAGAAACCTGAGAGAGAGAGAGCAGTGTGGCAGTATGTATAGTGGAAGCCACAATCTATACAGTTTTTTAGAACTATTAATGAAGGGATAAATACAATAGAATGGCTTACATTGGTCCAATTAAGGATCCTGGAGGAAGAGTCTGCATGCTGTCAGGGGAAGCATTGTTATGAAGGATGGGGAGAAGATGAAAAAGCAACATGAGAATGGTATATGCTGTAATGAACTGAGAAAGAAGAGAACTATAGCAGAGGGAAAGTCCAAAGAAAGACTGTGTCAGCATCACTGCATGAAAATAGGAACGGATGCAACAGAGGAACTAAAAGCATTAGCTTTGGTGTAAGCCTATAGCCAACCCTCCCAACCCCTCCCCATGGCTTCCACACCAAGGGAAGAAAAGGCAGAATAATCCCTCAGCAACACTATTTATCTGCCTTGCTCTGATGGTACTATTTATAGCACATTAAAGGGGTAAAAACGCCTTTTCTTCACCTCTGATACAAAACATAAAAATACCCTTCAAAGTTAAAGCTCTACTAACAGGATCCAGTGTGTGAGCGGAGGCAACTCAAACAAAAAGGGGGCAAAAAGGAGAAAGAAAGGAACACAGCTCTCGGAGTCCAGGGTTATCCAGAAACATATTCTTCAAATAGACTGCTACTTTTTCTGCTTTATCAGAGAAGGCACATTTAAGTTCAGAGCTCTTAACCATATAAAGGAAACAAAGTCTCTTCAAGGAGCACCAACACTACTTTATGCTGACCTTTTAACCACAAAAATCAACCAATGATATTTTTAACAGAGATACCCTTGTCTCACATGCAATGCATTGTGTATCTGTTGCAGCTAATAATGCAATTCCATCGTCAAGGTTCACTTATTAAACGCTGAATCTTTTCATTTTAAGTTCATTCAGATAGAGTGCTGTAGATATTATTAATACTACAGACAAGAAATGACTACATTTAAAGTGGCGCTAGGCAGTATATTGTTGGCATCATTGAGCAAAAACTCCATAATAACCTTTCAGCATATTGTAATTCAAGTGCTCTGAGAGATAACTAGACTTCTGCTCCTCCTCATGGCTCTGTTTTCAGGCTTTAAAAAATCGAAATCTATCACAGGTCATTTCAGAGAGAGAGCGTTCCAATTGGCTGTGCTCCGGCTGGTGGGCGGTGCTTGGTATTCCCTCAACTGATCTCAACGTGGCTGCCCAGTCACAAACTTTCTCATTTTACAGCTAAACAGTACACTACTAAGATGATTCTGAAAACATTTGAGGCGAGAAATAGGCATTACAGTAACAGAATATTGATTCATATTTGATCAGCGCTGCCTAGTTTGACCGTTTGATCGCAGTTTGCGAGTGATTGACTCGTGGCTCGTATAGACGGCAGCTGGACGGCAGACTCCAGATGAGCTCTGTTTGCTTGTTTTCCTCCGGTCTATGAAATTCTGCAGATGCCATTAGGAGCATCGGAGGACACCAGAGAACACGGAGGCACATGATTTTTTTTCAGATTATCTGTCTAATGCACTACTGTCAGGATATAGTGACCATTTTATAATAATATTACTATATACTTTTTTTAACCATCTTTGCTCCATTTCTATCCACTGCAGCTTTAACTTGAGAAAAGCAGCACAGAATTAGATGTTGGTCAGTTTCATTTCCATTAATATGTTCCTTGATACTCACATTCACATTAAATCTCAAATATTTTTTCTAGGATTAAAATATGTACATGCCCAACAGCTCCAACATCTGACATCAAACTCCATATCAAACACATAATACATGCCACCAACCTGCACACATACAAACCAATGGATAAAACAAAGCACTCCATTATGCAGCATCCTATAGACCCCGGGCATGGCACAGCTACAGTAATGAGCATGACAGAACAGTGTGGACAGGGCCTGCAGATATGACCACTCTGCTTCCTTTACCACCCTAACCAAGGAAACGATCTAATTTAATACATATTTATTTATGCATATTTACAAAGCAGCAGCAACTTTTTATGTTTATACATGTATTTTGTTTTATTGAGCTAGAATACAGCCTCCGAAACTGGCCTTTTGTCAAAGGATCAGCTTCCTCGCTGATCTCCATCATCCATGCGCACTAATTAGCCATGCTAAGACAAATCGCACTGTTTTTTCCTGGTTCACTGGCCACAGCACCTTCCGTAATCCTCCGTTATCACACAGTTGGGGAGGATAGTGAAGCTAATAACACCGTGATATTAGCAACACTGATCTGCAAGTGATAGAGCCAGGCAGCGCTAGCGGTTAATTCTGTCTGCATGAGCCCCAGACCAGACTAATCCCTATTTTAATTATTTTTTTTCTCCTCGCCCATCCCTCTTGTCAATGTTCTCTAATCAAACCATCTAATTAAAAAACAGGAAGAGTGGCAAGCAGGCGGCCTCGGTGTAGAAAAAGACATGATGAGGTTCACATGTTGGTAGAGGATGAGATTGATAACCCGTGCTACGAGGTAGGTACGTGAAAATGAACCGCACGTTTGGTGTATATGTGAGGGAGCGCTTGAATGTGCCCCGCTCATTCATTTCAGTATTTAAATGTCAATGAGATCAACCGTATAATAACCTTAGCATTTTAAGATTACTGCAATTACAAGAAACCAATAATTTCTTTAAAGTGCCCTTGGTGCACCTGCAAAATCCTGTCATCACAGACGTATTACGTTAGAGCTTTGTCAAGATAAAACTTTTTTTCTTTTTTTTTTTTGCCCATCTCTCCGTCTTTGCTTCTGTCTCATATTGTCTGCAGGGAAAGTGGGATTAAGAAAGATTGCAGTGCTGTGAGATCAATATGATGCTGACACCTCTCTGGCACTCTCCAAAAATCTCTACCAAGCAAAAACCCACTTACAGAGGGGGTCTAATGGATCATATAACCACTATATCACTTTAGCTCGGACTTAACCCCTGATGAAGCAGCAGCCTCGTCTGCAATGAGGATAATTGGTTATTCAAAAATAAAATAAAAAATCGGACTCAACAGCTAAGCCACAAAAAAATGACTCATAATATAAGAACTGCTAATCATGTAATAAAAAAATGCAATAAATATAATAATTGAATAGCCTTCTTATGATACATAATGTCATAACTTTGAACTTTTAATGTACTAATTTATGGTTATTGCAGGTTATTATGGTTTGTGGCAATTTTTCATGAATATTGTAATAATAAATATACATATAAATATAATATATATGTATATACAGTATATATGTATGTATGTATATACATATACATACATACAAACAGTATACAGTATGTACACACACACACACAGTATAGATAGATAGACAGACAGACAGACAGACAGACAGACAGACAGACAGACAGACAGACAGACAGACAGACAGACAGACAGATAGACAGATAGATAGATAGACAGATAGATAGATAGATAGATAGATAGATAATTAGAATCTCTCGGGGGACACACAACACTATGAATTTCTGCAAAAAAAAGTTTTAAATCAAGACACTGACTTTCCCTCCATATGTTCAACGGAGCAGCTAAGGCTTTTTACGGTGAAGGCTGACATTACCTGTCACACTTTGCCTCCACGCGCTTATTGATGCGGTTGAGAAGAGTTTTTATGGAGGCACGGTGCTGCGCTGCCTGTAATTGCCGGTCAAAGCACGTTCACCAGAGTTCATAAAAGGTTCCTCTGTTAATATATTCAGGTTGGCCTAGTGTCACCTCGTACAAAAAAAAGACAGCCTCTGTCTGATGAATGGGAAGAGGAGGGGTGTTTCACCGCCACTCTTCACACGCACACAAACACATTCACGGCAGCACCAGCTGAGAAGTGAATACATACTCACTGTACAAACGTCACACACGCGCGCACACACGCAACCTGTCCCAAAGAAGATTAAGATATATTACACTCCAAAGCAGCGAGCACGTCCTTGCTTTATTTCACCTCGCAGGCTCCCTCCTTCTCTCTTGATCCATCTTTTCTTCTTTCATTACAAGCCCGCAAATGTGAGCCTTCCAAGCCTAAAATACAGCGATATCTTATGAATGAACATGAGTTTTTTGAAGCGTGTGGAGGAAGACCCCCACTGTGTGAGTGATGTGTCATCAAAGATGAGAATGACTCAATGTGTCCGTTGCTTCAATCGTCTAGATGTTCCCAGGAGTCTGGAATGAGTCAGCCATTAATACTAAAAGACACATGCTTGACATCTAACTGTATTGTTGGCTGTATGCCACTGCAAAAACATCAATTTTTAGGTTATTCATTTACAAATAGAGGCACTTTCTTTCTGCCACTGGGTTTCTACTGGTGTCCAATGCGGTCTCACTTGTTTTAGGGGATTTAGTACAGTACATACAAATGCCATTGTCAACAAACAGCAGATCACTCCACTAGCATCAACACAATGGAGCTTGATTCGACAAAAGAAAGCTGATTTGCACTGGAAAGAAGGGGAATTATCTGACGCCCCTGGCTGATGTTGTCACGTTGAATTACTTGTCAAGCAGGCTAGTTTTTCACAGCAGTCTACGAATGCGGTGTACGTGTTTGTGCCCTCTGTTCTTATATTTGCAAGTTGTTACGTGGAAAAGAGGGAGGTTAGAGACAGAGAATAGGGATGTGTTGTGGTTGAGCAGTGACCCAGATCAGACAGTGACATCTCCGTCCACTCGGGGGATGCTCAAGAACAAGATGTTCTGCTGTTACTGCAGCATGGCCACACTGCACACATAGATCCACCTTTAAAGTCATTTTGTTTAGAAGTTGTCTATATATATATTTTGTTTTAATTCAAACAAAAAACAAGCAACTTATTGAGAAATGTTTTGTTAAAGGGCGGGTCCCTCTGCATTCTGATTTAGGGTTACCAAAGTAAGCTAATCGAAGCAAATCAATAAAGTTATGAATATGAATATGAATGTGAATGCCAGCACTAGCTGAGTCAACGTTAGCTGTGCTAAGTTTGGAAATAACTGAAAGGGTTAGTTCAGATTTTTTTGAAGTGGGGTTGTAAGTACACTCCGATGCTCTGTGAGGTAAAATACTGTTTTTGTGAATGGAGTCTGGTGGCTTTGAAGAGAGCGATAAAACGGCTTGGTAAAGCAGCTGTTCAAAAATAATGAACCGTAACCCTTTTTTTTTTTCTTTTCCATTAGTTTCTGGTTTGGATATTTGACCTTAGCTAATGAGGAAAGGTTTGTAATCCGTCCAAGTGACCAGTAAAACAATCAAGCTGAATAAGCAGGTTCTAAGGAAGGCCCATGCCATACTAGACCGTCACTAATAGCTAACACTCCCCACAAAAAAGAGCTAAGTGCTGCCCTCTGGTCAATTGAAAGGTTTTATTCTACCACGGGACATAAATTCAGAGTTTCAGACTGATTTAAAAGGACCTGTTGGGCATTTTTTGCATTGTAGCAGAACCTTGCCCAGTGCATGTGTGTGTGTTCGCAGACAGTATTACACAGTATAACACAATGCAATGACTTGGCATGAAATGGCTGGGTGTACTCGTTCTCACTGCCCTGCTTTTACAATCTAATTGCCGTACCCAGTGTCCTCTACGGAAGACCACTGAGTGCACTGTGCTTTTGGCCAATTGATTTCATATGTTGCTTTCCTTCTAAGCCTCTCCGCTCAGCCCTCCCTCTTCCTCTTCCTCTTCCTCTCGCTCCATCTTGGCTAATTACTGGGATTGATTAATCGACTGGTGTGACGTCACTCACAGTCCCGCGAAGCTGAGAGTGTCACCCCAATCAAAGAAAGATTGAGGGAGGCCAAGGTTAAAGGTGTAAAAAATCTAGCACAAAACACTGATGTTTGTTGACTGAGTAAGGCACTCGAAATTTTAATTTCCATACAGCCCTCTATCTTTTGATCACATCATAACAAAAAGCCGCTGAAGCGAGCCATCCTTCTTTAGATTACCAGCCCTTGACCCAGGAAGTGAATTAAGGGATTAAAGCGAGCTGTAGGATGAATCATCAGTGGAAGCTGCTGAGCAAACACAAGTGTGTAACTATTGTTTTCAAAGCGACAGATGATGAAAGACACAGGGGACAAGAGCGATTGTAGTTTTCACTATACGCTGATCCTTGGACTTATCAACCGTTCTGCAACTCCTCTCTGTATATAATTAATCAAATAGGATACGTGGAAAGACAGGCGGCACTGTTAAGAAAAGAAGATAAACAGACCAGAATTAAGTGTTTTGGGGATTGCAGATCAAGAGAAAGCAGTGGATAAGAGGATTATTCACAAATATATTTTTCTAATTGTCATAAATATATTACAGCACAGTAGCTACTGAGATATGGACATTCACTATTAAAGTTCTCCCATGAGGATGTGATGAAAAAAACACTTTTGCATAAATTAAATAATGTATCTAAAAGAAAAATCCTTCAATCCATTTGCAGGCCCAAGGCGCCAATGTGCACAACTTCAAATATGTCTCTGTGTACAAATCATAAGCCATTAGTGCATCTGTGGGACTGTAAAAAGCGACAGATTGGATCCCGATGGTGCAGTGCTTAGTAAACACAACTAAAGAGACACCCAGTCAGGGCACAGTGATCTGGGCCATTACCTCTAACCTCTGCGTGTTCTCTGGTCTCGCTGGGATGGCGGTGAGGTAACACATGGCTAGAGTTGCTTACACAGACACATTGCTACCCAAGGCTGCCTGCCTCGGGGGAGCTGGCTTATAGGTTTGACTAACTACTGCCTAGTAAATTGCTGCACCTGCGAAACATAACGCAGATGATCAATGACAAAATTAATGAATAGAATGCCTCCCCTTACTCATTTGCTGTGGTGTAATTTTGACAATATAGCCTAACTTAAAACACACAAGCAAAGCCTGGAAGGTTGCTAGAATGCATGGCTATGCTTTGGCCCATTTCCACTAACCTTGCTTTCTGCACTCCTAATCCCCTCTCCTCTCCGGCGCTTAGCCTGAGCAATTTGACAGAGGGAGTAACAAAGTGTGGAGTGCCGGGGTGAGCCAATCTGCAGCAAGGCACCAGGTGTTGGAGATAATGTTCCGCCGGAGCATTTCTTGGCGCGTGGCGCAAAGTTCATCATAACTGCAGTTTTGATCGATGGCACGTTGCAGATTGAGTCCTCAACCAAGTGCTGCTGTTAATAAACCCTGACTCAGACAAACAGACTTTGAGGGGGGCCGCGGCGGAGAGACTGGCAATGACAGCTATTGATCTTATGGTCAAGCACAGACTGGTATAAGCCAAACTATGGTTTTAGATGTATAAAGCTGACACTGCAGAAAAAAAGAGGTGGAGAATGGGAAATAAAACATTCAAGAAGACAGCAGAGCTCACCTTTTAGAAATTTATTTCGAAAGCTATTGGGTAAATTGAAATTAAAATTGGTAGAGCTGGTAGTTTTACATTTCAGAAGTTCTTTCCAGAACATCTAATATTCAGCTGAATCCTGACAAAGACTCTTTCCTCAGGCTAACCAATAGACTGTATATAAGAAGTGGACGAAGTCACCGTGATGTCACCCATTGGTTTGTGGACTGCCGTTTTGAAGCCTCGAGGTCAGCATTTTGGCCGTCACCATTTTTGTTTTTTGCAACCAGAAGTGACACGAGAGGGAGGAGCTAAGAACAACCGAATGCTGAATAAGACATTTTTTGGTGACCAAAATACTTTCATGAACTGAAAACACACTGCGAAAGGGTGAAAGTTGGAAGACGAAAACACTGTGGTAGCAACCTGTCATTCATAAGTTAGCCACGCCCTAAACTAGCGATTGAGACCATAAACTCATGTTTACAATGTTTACTGAGGTAATAAATCAAGTGAGAATAGTAGGGTCATTTTCTCATAGACTTCTATACAATCAGACTTCTTTTTTGCAACCATGGGAGTCTGCTGGCTATTAGAATGAATGCAAGTTTAAGGCGCTTCTGCATTGGCTCCAATTTTCAGAACTGGAGGTAGCCCCCTAGGCTAACCCCTTATTCATTCCAAAATACATACAGTATGAATATAAATTATATCGGTGCAGCGGAAAACCCAACACATTAACTACTAAACCTATAAATCTGATGGAAAATCAGGAAACATTATGAATCACTGCTTTCCATATTGGTAGACACAGGTGTAAATCTACAATGATGTAAAGAGCTCTATTTTATGTATACTTTGAAAGATAAAAATACGAAAAAAATATATAATTGATGTAGGTTTAGCTGTCATAAACATCTGCACAAATACAGATTGTCCACTTTGATTATGGGAAAAGACAAACGTGTCGAACAAGTGTGTCAAAAACACCTCTTGAGTCCTATCCATGACTTAGCAAAAGTAGGAATCACATTCACACTATTATGGGGTCTGCTCAATTCCCCTTTTAAAAACTTAAACAAGAACAGCTGCATGTCTGGGAGTCCTCTACAGGGTGGAGAATAGAGAAATGTAAAATGAGTAGATGAGTCTGGAGAGTCTGTGGAGGTAGACAGAGAAAGACAGACTTGTAGGTCAGAGAGAAACAGACAGGGATCTAGATCCAGCAAGATAAGAGGATGTGATAGATGCGGCTGGTATATATAACCCCCTCACAACGCGATCTGGGCTTTTTTTTTTTGTTGTGTTTGACGTGATGATCCTTGACGTGCGTCAGGGCTTCATTACCATTCCTCACATCAGCCGTGAGACATCTCCATCTCAACCAATGTTTATCTCCGCATGAGCTTTCTCCATTGTAAAGTTTAGAGTAGAAGTATAGTTGTGGGCTTTCAGATATGCACATCATCCCCATTGCAACAGACATGCAAAGTTAGGGGGATACATGAGTCAACAGTAAACCGGTGTTTGTGAATGCACAAATCAAAAAGCAAATCTTCTGACATGCACTTCACGAATACCTTGGGCTGCGACTCAAACTCTGGAATCTGGAAAACTTTACTGAAAGCAAAGCATGCTATTCATTATCCTTAGTCGACTTTTGTTTTGGATGATTTGTATGTGGGTTTTATGAAGAGAGCACCACTTACAGTAAATGACTATAGGATGTATAATGAAAGACTGTAGAGTTTCATTAGACAATCAGACCAAACTATCCACTCTTCTTTATGACACCCACATAGCAGCGAGAGAGAGACTGACTCAGAGAGATAAAGAGAGACAGCGAGAGGGAGAGAAAACGCCAGAGTTAGACCCTCCTGGACGTGACCAGACTAGTAATGTTGCGGTGAATTACGGGTAAAGCTCCAAAGCGAAACACTTCCTTTACCCCACCAGTCCGTGTTGTGAGAAACAGGCCACAGCATAAGAAATGAAAAAAAAAAAAGAAATGTATTCAACATTCACACAGAGAATATACGCCCACTCAACCATCACACAGTATCCATTTAAAAACACATCTATGCAAAGTGCCCCTGCATACGCTGCCAATACTCTGTATTCCCTCGCTGAAAATAACTGCCTTAGTGCCCGAGTGTACAATGAATTATGTTTTCAAGCAGGGGGACTTTGGGGATCACAGGTGGGCAAACACACATTCTTGTGCTGCCAGGCAAACAATGGTCAGAGGATATGTTACACAATCACTCACTTCCTATGCACACTCTCACTGTGACTGTTTTATTACAGGAAATACTTAAAAAGGGGAGTCAATAGCTTGACATGATGGACGCCGCTGTAGGAGAAAGTATGCGATGTGTGTTACTCGCATGGTACACGGATTGCTCCAGGGATGACGTATTTTTGTAGGCCAACCAGAAAGTTAGCATCATCCTGGTTGCCCTTGACAAAAAGCCAATGGGATTTTTCCATTGGGTTTTGGATTATTGCAGAAAATAAACTCTGTGGCAAACAAACGTTTGATACTTACAAGATAATCTCCACAAATGAACACCACTTTTATGATTTTTGAAGAGTAAATGCAATCGCCAGAAGTAAAAAGCTAACGTTAGGATATAAACGAACTGCACTGTGGCCGCATGAGTGCGAATATACGTAACGAGGCTGTAAAGGCGGACGAGTTGGCTTGATGACGTTTAGTGATCTCATTTAGCCCCTTGTCAGCAACCGGCTTTTTTAAGACACATAAAAGTGGAGTATTTATGTCGTAGAACAAAACGTTAAAACCTCTTAAGCTTGTGTTAACCACAGACCTTATTTCAGGCATCTAACTAAAAAACCCATTGACTTCCAGACGAGAGAACCGGAAGTGCTAAAATGCAAACTCATTTCCAGGTTTTAGGACTCATTCCTGTAGAACTCTATAGCATACACGTTCTCACTCAAACACATTTGCATACAAGTGTAAATATACACACTTTCACGGTTGTATGCGTACGTACACACCGATGCACACAAATCTGGCAATGGATCCATCTGAGGTAAATTAGAACAAGAATCTAAGCTGCAGTAAAACCCAAACTTAAATCTCATGAGCCCCAACATGAAAAAACGTATCAGTCTCTTTGAAAACACAAAAACAAAAGTTGAGGCATTTATCTCAACAAAAATGAAACATACTCATATTGCGGTAACTCCCATCAGAAACTGAAGCAAACAGCCCCTGGGCTTAAAAAAGCTCTTCCGAAGACCATTCACTCACTCTCAGGTGAGTCAACCTAACAGCCAATCAATATATACCCAGTGTTCTGTACTCTCCTGCAACAACTCTTTATCTCTGTCTGACTCACTCGCACACACACACAGACGTGCTCCCTCCACGGGTCGGGACAAGCTGACACATATCAGCACTGCGGGGATAATCCATATGCTCGCTAAATGTCAGTGTCTCACGTCCATAGGGTATAGGGTTAAAAGAGAGAGGACAAAGGATGGGAGGCTACCTGGAGGGATCAAAACTTGTCGGGCTCTCAGATCTCCTAACAGGAAGAAATAAGTTGCATTTACGCAGGGAGCTTTGTGTTGTCAGCGAAGGGTTGCATGAACAAAAAAAAAAAAAGAGAAGAAAAGATATCCCTCACGGAAAAAATAGAGTTTGCAAAAGTTACCAGAACGGAAAACGAAGACACAAGTTTTGTTTGGGAACACTTTCTGTAAAATGGTGCAATCATTGAACTGTGATGCGGCAATTTTTTCAACAGAGTGCCTTTTTTGGTTTTTTTTGTAGAGCCAAGGGAGTAATGGCAATATTCTGAGTGGTTTCAACTCCAGATTTCAGACACTCTCTATTTACAGTATCCAAGGTGTTGCGAGAGTTGCTTTCAACATCTCCAGGGAGCACTACTGGCAGATGAAAATGTATTACGGTCCTTTGCAAAACAATTGAGTGCCACAGAAAATTACAAGTCAAATAGATGTGAGTTCCACTTAGTAGCAAGCGGGGCGAATGAGCATCTGGCAATTGGCGAGCGTCAGGCGTTATTTACATTGCCTCAAAGTGGATGGTGATGGGGAAGAAAATCAATGTGGATGCAAACAGTGTAATAGCAGAGTAATGTGTTCCCCTGGGCGAGCAACAACGAAGGAGTCCTGTCAGGGTAATGCAGAGTAGAGGTGGGATTCAGTTGGCGTTTTTGCCGGCTCTTCCCACTGCCACATTCAATTCGCATGCACATCTCAGCTCCTGAAGTCAGTCTTCAAGGCTGTCTTCTCCCGCTGCCTCTTCAGAATGCTAACTCTGCATGGCCGCCAATCAAAGCAAGAGGACGGTACGGTAAACAAGAATGTAAGTGAGCAGGATCAGATTCGCATATGCAAAGGGGCGATGTTCTTGATGGTGATTGATGTTGTTTACTCTGGTTCATTGTCTTCATCTCAAGACACACACAGACACGCACAACAAGGGAACAGGGAGCATGCAAACTTGACCTGCTTTCGGTTGAGCTGTTGTGGATCGATCAGGGAAGCATAGTCTTAACCCTGATCTCTGGCCTCTCTTCTTCTATTGGACCACTCAACCTGTCCATCAGGTATCAATCAATACTGCTCTTAGAACTCCCCGCAGTTTGAATTAAGTAGCCAGTGGGATGCCAACACTGTGCACACTAGATAGCTGTGAAGTAAAAGAACACTAAAGGGGACTGACGAAATAAACGACACGAAAATGTGAAATACTCGCCTGAAAATATTTTGAATCAGAGCTATTCATACCGGCAGGGATGCAAATTTGCCACAATTGCAACACTTTCTCAATGAAAGGTTTGAATAGATTTGCGCAGGCAGAGGCCAGAACCAGGATCCTATTGACCCAGAGCAGCGTCTGGCAGTGGGTCTGAGGTAAATTGTTGTACAGCCTAAACTACTCGAAGGCATTTTAGATTCCTTTTACCAAAATGCTGAGTGAATTTGCCTCTGGTAGACAGCTATGCAGTGTCTAAGAGCAGAAAAAGTGGATTTGGTCTTTGCTGCTTTGGTCAAGGTTGAAAGGAGTAATAAAGTTTGCCATCTTGGTTCAGACTATGGAGCTTTGTGTTGTACACTAGTATACATATTAAATATGTCAGTTACGCACAATGCTATTGGTTGATGCTTTTATTCGCGGTGCAAAAGCTCAGAAAATATAACCTCGTTAGGAAGAAAAATCTAGTCATTTTTTTGCAGCGCAATATTTGTCTTCTGTGTGAAAGTACTCATGACAAAAACAACAATTTGAAAAAATATATTGACGTGTGACAAAAATAAAAACGCCCGAGTGTGTAAAGGCCATTGTACTTACATTCTTGCCATTTGGTCAGGCCACAGTTATATATCTGTTTGAGTTTTGAGTTGTTTTTTTTTGTTTTAATAAGAGATATTACACCTTGAAAGCAACAGATAAAGAATTTGAGATGAGAAAAACAAGAATCCAAGTAGAAGTTCTTTGCCTTTTCCGACAGAAAGTAATGCATATTCATTTGTACAATCAGCTTAACGAGACAATGCTTTGAACTGGATTGTAAACTCTAATTTACAGTTAATAGCAAACCTGAAATAAAGAAACAGCACTTTAAACTTAAACATAACTTATCCCTGTAAAAAACAATGTGATTAAATCACAAACCACTCCAGTTATATGGTCTGAGGAGGAAGAGAGAGAGAGCACAATCATCAAACCCCACCGAGTGGAGGGCTCACTTGAGTCATTCACTGAGAGGATGTGTGCTTTAGGTCAGCGCCATCATCACACTCCAACTGACCTCTCTAATTGCCCACCAGCTGGGGAGTTGCTAGCCCCTCCACCCATCTATCTAGTTCCTCACTTCCACGTCCATCCTCCCATCCAAAGGTCGAGCCCTCCTCTCCTCTGGTGTCTGCCGATTCTTACTGTTTGACCCTGTCACCCCATTTGTCTGTCCTTACTCCTCCCTGCTAACTCTAAAATTATAAATACCCAACTACTTAGACACCTCAGAGATAAAGTTATAGTGTTGCACTGGTCAGTTTTTATGTTTTTGGAAGAAAACCGCCAACATTTTTGAAGTCAACACTTTGCAAAACCCAAGCCGGCATGACAAAAGAAAAAAAAAATTAAACAATGGAGGCAAGCCAGCATGTCTGCATCGTGTCCTCTGTCCCCGGTGCTGCCTTTTCCTTGCAATGTGCATGATCAACTGTGACTTTCAGTCTGCGTCGCTTGCCAATAGCCTTTTCTCCCTCTTTTTTTCTCATCACTTTCTTCCCACTGTTTCCCCTTGCTCTTTAAGACAGTGCAGCCATGCCGCAGGTGCACCGCCATAGGTGCCCCCGGCAACAAACGGCACAAAGATGACAAGACTCAGTAGAGATTCGGGCGCCCCGCACGACTACAGAGAGCAAATCAAAGTCTGGGACAAGAAGCTGATGACATAGGAAAAATGTGCAAAACAAGCATAGTCAGGCTGGAGTCTGGGAAGCAATCAACTCTCAGTTGGCCAAGCAGAGATTTCAAAGAGACTTTAATATCAGGCTACAAGGCACAATTCTCAGTTTTAAGACCGCTCAGAGTCAATCAAGTTCTTCTCGGCAAGTGTTTTTGCTTAACTACTGACTGAATGAGTGAAACTGACACAAGTTTCCAGGGGCCATCTCACTCTAAAATGACTTCTCATATATTCTTTCTGAACCTTTTTCCCTCTATCAACAGTCCTTTATCCCTCTGTCTCTCTCTGCGTCAGTGTGTTTCAAGTGTTTAATAGCTCAGCCAATGCTACCCCTTGTCCCTTCCTGCCAACTGCCTGTGGCTGTTACTTCAAAGTCTCCTCTGTTTTCCTTGTTTATCGGAACTGCCTGTCTCCTACATGTTCCTGAAACTAAACCTGCATTTTTTATATTTCATTGAAGACAAAGGAAGAGCAGTGGATTTCCCTCGAGTATAACAGGCGCAGTCATCCACCCGCATTCAACCCATGTATATTTTTCATGCTGACATTAGCCCTTGTGAGCGAGGGGAGGGACAAAGTGGCAGAGAGAGAGTGTGAACGAGTACATCTGTTTGTACAAGTTCTTAGAGTCTGGCTGGAAGTGTGAATACTTATGTGCACATGTCCATTTGAGCCCCATATGGGCTCAACTGTGTTGCGCGCGAGTGTGGGTGAAACAACACTATACGGCTGGCGGTGGTAATCGAGCTCACTAATTACTTCCTGAGCTGAGAGAGTTGTCAGAGAGAGGAGGAGCTGCCACAGATGGTGAGAGACCCACACTGACACCAGGATATCCTACCTCTTCATCATTAGAAGCTGAGCATGTGTGTTTGTGTGAGACTGAGTAATTGAGAGAATGAGTGAGGGTGTGTGACCAAGATTGAGTGTTCAAATTACAACTTTAAAACCACAGACCACATGATACACCCTGATGGGCAAAAAGCTGTGAAATAGATATCAAATAAATACTTCGTCCCTCTATTTATTATGATCATTTCAAAGACACTACCACTTGATATCTGATTACCCTGATGTTGGAATCGATTCCTGCTCCTCTGCTATTCCCCAGAGACATCGCAGACAGTTATGTATCCAGATACAGTCACTCTAAGCTGGCTAAGTTCCACCCGACCTACCCAAACACCCATCCACTTCCAAGCATACTTCAACCAGCCCATTTTCTTTATCTGCTAAAGTGCCTGTGGGCAGGTCGGGCGCCAGTGGACTCCCTTTTCCCTCCCTGTCCCTCACTCTCCAGACAAATCGTTGGAGGCTGACTACTCACCACTGTGAAGAGCCCTCGGTGCCGCTGACCTCGAGCAGGTCATAGTCGTCCTCCAGCTGAAAGTCGGAGAAAACCAGGGCGATGGTGTCTCCCGGCTCGGCCAGCACAGTCCAGGTGCAGTCGGCGTTGTTGTTGTACTCGGCTGGGTAATTGGGGGTGGTGATCACCCCACTCTGGCCCCGCAGTGTCCCGCCACACCCATCATCCGCTGCAGGGAGCACAGGAGAGAGGAAAGTGCTGAAAAGCTTATAGCAAAAGAGGGAAATGTAAACAAAGATGACCACAGACTTGCGGTACAGAGGTAATTGAAGATGTGCAGACAAATGGAACCAGTAGGAGAGGCGAGGTAGTAAAAGGCTAATAAACACAAACTGCAGCTTAACTGCAGCTAAAGGTCAGGGTTGACCCATAAGCAATCATATTAAGATTTTAACTGGCTATTGTAAGCTTATTCAAGATCAGTACCATAGTGACCCAACTAAAACACTGCATTGATTATATGAACACTCCTTTTAAAAGATAAGGCATACTCAAAGACAACAAAAGACCCATAATACAATGCTCTCTGAAAGTAACAGAGTCACTCTGCAGAGCTAGAACTCCCTTAATTGAAAGAGACCTCCTGATGTTATAAAAATGCAGATACATTATGGCATAACAAATAAGACACGCAATTTGACTGTTAACAGGCCATTAAATAGGCGTTATCAGTCACTATAAGCACCATAGATGTGGGTCAATAGGGGCCTACTATGCCTACTATGTTGTAAAGGGGAAAGCAAAACTTAAAAGAAACGTGTTCTAACATGTAAAACTGGATGAAACGTTACGTTTTGAACAAAAACAAAAAGGCTTATTTAAGTTTAGGCAACAATAATACAACTTGTTTAGGTTTAGGCAACAAAACCACTTCATTAGTTTAGGGAAAAAACATTATGTTATGGCTTAAAATAACTACGATTCAAAAGTGAAACTTAACGCTTGTGAACACAAAGACAACGGCACATTGTTAGTTTCACAGAGGATACAAATCCCGGTCTCCTGGGAGAAAACCCTGTGTTTTGTGTCCCATCTGCCGTCCCCGACCACCACCACCCCATTTTGGAGTTTAACATTGTCTATACTACAGCGCCTGACTTCTGCTTCTTCACCTGTCAGCTTGACTACGGTTGCTAGAGGTCGCTGTTGTGTTCTTTTCTACCTTAATATTGGGTGTAGTAGGCCCCTATTGACCCACGTCTATGGTGCTTATAGCGACAAAACGCCTATTTAATAGCCTGACAACAGTCTAATCGGCTGAATAACATTATATAATTTTTCTGAATTTCCAAACGAAAATGCTTTGTCTTAATGTATGTATATAATTTAAAAATTAATAACTTAATTGGAAAGATACTGATGAAGCTCAATCATTATCAAGCTGCTAAACCCCTTTGAGAACATATCCAGATGACAGATATGCTGATGCCTGATAATACTGATGACGCATACGTAATGATTGACAGCAAGAAAAGTTTTCCAAACTGTGTCACATAGGCTCAACTTAGTGTTAACTTTGTGGGTGAAGTTTTGCCAGGGAACATTGTGTGCTTTTCAGCATTTTTTAGTTTTTAAAAATGCATTATTTGTTTATTTTTCATGGCCGCAAATTATCATTTTGCCACGAGCCAGAGTGCCGATGTTCAGATTCAGGAGCATGAAAATGTGCAATGAGTTACAGCATATTGTTCTTTTGTCTGCTATTTTCGCCATAGGCCAGAGAGACACCAGTCATAGGATTTCAAAATGCCCTGGAGTGCTTTTACCATCAGCACAGAGCAGGGTAAAGAGTGTGATGCAACCGAATGCAACGTAGTGGGGGGAAGTGATTAAATTCTGATTAATTCAGATTTGTGTAAATCAACAGAACTCTTTCCTCCTTAAGACTGCTTTAAGGAGACCATTAAATAATAAAGCATGCATTTAATGTGTTGCCAGGATAACTCCCCTGCCCAGCTGCTGATGTGTTCATTACAGCTTTGAACAATACAGTATCATGTGATATCGGAACTGCAATTCCTGTGAGGAATTTGTTGGAAATACAGAGTTTAAAATGTGAAAAGTGTGTATATGTCAGTACAGTATGTACTGGTGAACAGAGGAGACACATCAAATGAAGTTTTGAATGACACTCACATACTATTAATGTTCCTCAAATTCATGTGTGGATACCTATGGGTGCCCCTCTGTGCCGGAGTGGTGTGGGATTCATTAGTGGGCAGCCAGCTAGCTGTGTGTGTGTGTGTGGAGTTTCAAAAAGGGGGGAGGAGGAGCTCAGAGGTGCCGGGGCCCTGTCTATCATCCATCCAACCTGTCACCACGGCAACCCCCCTAAGGGAGGGCAAGCGAGTGTACGGACGAGCGGAAACTTGTGAGGTGTGAACTTGAATAGGAGGGAAGCCACGACAGAAGGGCGAGGAGAAGGGGGATGAAGAGGATGACAGGTGACAAGCGAGGATGGGCGAGACAAAAAAGTGCAGAGGGAGGGTGGACAATGAGGAAAGAGAGATGGCGAGAGGGGGTGACAGGTGATTGTTGCAGTGGGAGTGACGGGAAGTAGAAGGTAGACAGAAGAAAGGATGAGGAAGTGCATTGGTATTCCACGCAGGACGGTTTCTTCACACTTGAAGGGAAGTCTCTGACTGCAAACTCTCCCCTTCACCTTGACTCTCTCCGTCGCTCTCTTCATTTCGTGGCGGATGCAAGGGGCTCTACGACAATGGAAAACTAAACGGCTATACTGTGGACCGTACAAAACCCCACAAAAAATGTTGAACACTTCAATATGTGAGGTGTGCAGAAACTTATTAAATTTCTTCTTCAGTCAGTCAATTGCGGATGTCAGGACGCTTCCCATGGTTGAACAGTACATATTTTCAAGCCGTCACTGGGGATGTCAAGGTTTTCCATAAAGTGTAAGCAGCTGCTTCGATTCCTCTGATTGTCATGGTAACCGAGATACGGGGAAGCACGGGCAATGCATGCAAGCTAATAAAAAACATTCATGCCATCAAAAATGCATGTTTATATACACACAGCTAAAGCTTGGAGTCTATATATGGGATTTTAAATGGGACAACTAAATGTGACACAACACCACTAAAAAATCAGTGCTTTTGTAATCGGTAGAATAAAGCATGTGCACACGGTGACATTTCAAACGTGTCAGTAGTAAGCCTTTTTTTTCTGGAAAGATATGCTAAGGGGTTAGGAGAGTGTCAGGAACTGAATAAAAGAGTGATGTTAAATCACTTCTAAGTATACGCGTGACAAGTGATGTAGTTTTTAAGATTATAGCTAAGAGAACAAATTGATGTGTATAAGACAGGATATGTAAAACATTATCCGTGCCATCAATGGCTGACTATCATCTGTGGCCCGACAGCGCTGGCAACGTTTGCCCTCTCCTGAATCCAGAATGGCGGCCTTGCCAAAACGCTCTCTCCCCCCGCTCCCGAAGTACAACGTCAGTTTTGCTTTTACACATATGGGCAGGCTCTATAATTGGAGTGACATTAACAATACACTTATGCATTATGAAGGAGCACTCAGGTGTACGCGTTGACTTTTATGTGGCACTGCGAGACCTCAATTAATCACACGGGGAATTGCTTGTTTCTAAAACTTGTTGGTGTGTAAATTCTGCTGAAAAGGGTGGCATAATCACATCCTTTAGTGCTTGAGCATTTGTTTTTCTTTTTCAGGAAAGCAGCCTGGGTGGGCATGGAGGAGGAGAATGAAAGAGCTTAGTTTGGATCTGAACAGCAAAATTGTTAGTGAATTATGGAGAAAAGACAGAGAGAAAGGGAGATGAGAGTCCTTCAGAGTTTTACAGAAAATGTAAGAAATTGCAAAAAAAACAGATTATGAAAGGCACACATAATCATTTCACATTTAGACTTGGAGTAGAGGCATGTGCACGTGTATGTCTGTGTGCGATTGGGTGGGTGGGGACCGTGCTGGCGCATGGTGCCCAGCCATGTGTGCTCCTATGTGGGCATCCTGACTCCCGGCCTGGTTGCAGATGGCACAGTGTCTCAGCGCTCCGCTCAGCAGGCACACTGACACAAACCATTGGACACAGCAAATGGACTTACACGGACATGCAAACTGTCACGTATATATGACATATGTACGCATCTCAATTATGTTAGAATTCACTTTTATACAAAGTAAAAAAAATCCTGCAAAATGATGTACAATAAAAGCATAACATTTGCCGACAGTGAACCATTTTCAAGAACTGTGTCATGTTGGGTCAGACAACATACACTGGCAGGTGTCGGTGCCGCAGGGGTGCTCGCTAACTGTGAGGGAAGGACAACTGGCACAAGCACCTAACAGGGAGCTAACACATGAGGTCCTGTCATGGTAAATAAGATATCAGTATAACCACAGAAAACCCTGTCAGGTCATGTGGAGGCATGTGTAAATACTGTATATATGTATATATGTGTGTGTGTGTGTATGGGCTGGAGGACGGGTTTTATCAACTGGTGAATAAAAGACTATATGAGAAAGGTTGATTGTGCTTCATTTCAAAAACAAGGTCAATGTTGTAATCTACAATACTATGATCTTTAGGTTTTCAGAGTTAATGTATAAAATGCAGGGCGCCAAAGTTAATAATAGCACGTTAATGCAAATGAGTTTTAACGCCACTAATTTATTCAACGCATTAATGCAACTTGCGATTTTTAAGGTCGTAGTGGGCTCAGTTTTAAAACTAGAGTGAAGACACTGGCATCATATGAAACTAGAAAACCTAAGGAGACTAAAAAACACTCCAAACTTGGGCTAAATTTTGGTGAGGAAAAACTGGCATGGCCATTTTCTAAGGGGTCCCTCGACCTCTGAAATCAAGATATGCGAATGAAAATGGGTTCTTTGGGTACCCACGAGTCTCCCCTTTACAGACAGGCCCACTTTATGATAATCACATGCAGTTTGGGGCAAGTCATAGTCAAGTCAACATACTGACATACTGACAGCTGTTGTTGATTGATTTCCAATAATAAATATATACATTTAGTATTTGTATTAAGTTAGCATATTTGCCCACTCCCATGTTGATAAAAAAATGTGTGATTAATTTGCAATTAATCGCAATCAACCATGGACAAACATGTGATTAATCATGATTAAATATTCTAATTGATTGACAGCCCTAATTATAATTATAATAAAATGTTACCTTTGTAAATGTTCATTACATACCTTCCAGCCATTCTGTTCTTAGTTGGTATTACCCTGATTTGTGTATTTGTAATCCAGCTTTACAGCTGAGGTTAAAATAACCTCCCTATGATTTCACCAAATGCTGTATCTTTATTTATATATTTTTAAATAACATTTTATCAAACTAAATTTGATTATCTGTGGCATATCTCTGAGCTGGCTGTCAGTCCTCAGGGTCACACATTTTCCTACAAAGCTAAGTTAAATTAGACGTGATTAAAACATTCACTTTGTGGTCAAAAAAGTCTTCAAGATCTAGCCTGTTCTGATAAACAGTTTTTACACTGCACCCCCTTACATACCTCTGCAGTAGGGAAGGGGGAAATCCCAGGCAGCAGTACCCGATGAAGTGGCGAGGCAAGACAGGGTGGTGTGACCCTCCAGCACATAGCCTGGGCTGCAGCTGTAGCGGATCTTATCCCCAATGTTGAACGTGGACCCCTGCTGGTGGCCATTAAGTAGCTGTCCGGGATTACCGCAAGTGTAGCTGGGCAGAGCTGGAGACAGAGGGGAGAGAATAGACAGTTAATGAGGCTGTATGTGGTACTGCTTCATGTTAGTACTGACAAGAGATGGGAAATCAGGGGAAAATACAGGAAGAGTCTGGTGACAATCAATGACATCCGCTCATGACAACATATCTGACCCAGCCATGACAAAAAAAAACACTAATAAAATATTTTCCTGGCTATGCACAGACAGTACAGTTTAGTAGCAGAAGTGCTGATACAGTTCCACAAACCAGACATGGTTATGGAAACCTGCACAGTCAGTAACAGTACAATGATATCCACTGAAGTAGATTTACTTTCTCATTTTGTTTTTCTCCCTAGAGTACCATAATAGTCACTCAGTCCCTCATTGATGCCTTGTTGACCATCGCAGCTTGTCCCATCATGTACTGGCATGCAAATAAGTGAGACCAGTATTGATAGAACCTTGTCTAATCGTGTGTTATCGTGCAAATTAAGTTCAAAGGAAGTTCAGCCAAACTCTCGCTCCTGAACCTCTTGCTTCGGTCTTGCAGTACAAGACGCGTGACTGTAGCTTCTGTTCCCCTTGATGACATACAGTAGAACGCCTAAGCCTAAAAATACTGGCTAAAAATACTATATAGGTGCGTAGCGGGGGAGATGGCTTTGTTCTTGCTGCATCTCATACAATAAATCCTCAGAGTATGAATTAAACTGTCAAGACCAAACAATCATTACACACACACACACACACACACACACACACACACACACACACACATGCACGTTGTCATCCAGCTTGAAGCCCCAGTCACAGTCACACACTCCCACACAGTGAGGGAGCTGGCCAGAGCATGTGCTGGACTTTGGATGAAACTCAGTCTCTCCACAGGGACTGGCCTGAACTCCGAAGAGGACAGAATGGCTCCTATACAGCAACACAGCTTACTGGCACATCAACATCACATTCAATGCACACTTGCTTTTTTCTACCCTATCGGATGTCTCCAGATTCATAATGTATTACAAAATCCTATAATATTTCAAAGGCAATTCGTTTATTTTGGCTGCACGGCAAAAATGTTTATCTTAACAAGAAAAAACAGCCCCATATTCAGTTTGGAAAATGCTTTTGTTTTAAGATAAATAAAGTTAAACAAGGATAAGCGCAAATGACATGAAGATGCTTTAAATCGCCTTTGCAATAGTCTTTTTGTATCATTTTATTTGCATATGTATCACACACACAAAGTGCTTTATTGAAGAGTTCATTTTGTGTTTTAAAAAAACAATTTCTTGTTTTGTTTGTTTATCTATTCCCCCTTTCTAGCCCGGTAAGCTAAGACTTCCTTACAGCAAGGTCTAACAAGGACGGATCAATCATTTTATCCAGCAGTGCATTCCACAGGGCATGAGCGGTGGAATTAACTGTCTGGTGGTGAATAAATAGACTGCAAACAGTTTGTGTCCGGTCCACCATCAGACAACAACAATGACCTCTAAGTGCTAGATTTTGGATGTGTGTGTGTGTGTGTGTGTGTGTGTGTGTGTGTGTGTGTGTGTGTGTGTGTGTGTGTGTGTGTGTGTGTGTGTGTGTCTGTGAGGGTACCCCTCATAAAAAAGGTTACCTTAGCTGTGAAGTTATGAGACAGTAAGCCTTTAGTGATGCTATCTCACAGCTTGGATATAAATTCTGACTATTTGTGTTCAGATTTGGCAGTCTGTGTTCATAGATGGAGCGTTGAGGGGTTTGCAGATGACAGAGAAGTCCAAAACAAAAGCAATGTACTGCTGTCTCACTAATACACAATGTCATTCCCCGTATTTGGACAATGCATTATTGACTGACAGAATACAAATATGATATAAATATCAGAAAAACTCTATCATTCACTATTTATATTCTGTAAGTTATTCAAACATTAAAATGTAAATAAAAGTATAAAACTATGTATTTGTGTGTGTGTAGAGGGATTTTGGAGGTTATGAACTTTCATTAATTCTCGCCGTAAAAAACATGCACTCTGCATTTATTCATTTCTTCCTTTAAATACATTTTAATTAAAAATGTGTCATAAATGTTGTAATTGGCTGAGCCGATCCAATGCTAGGTTGTTTTGCATTCATTTTCCAACCTAAAAATATACAAGCACAAAGTAGCTTCGATCCAGAAATTCAGTAACAGCGTTGTTGGCCAACAGCAAAACACATTAGCCAAATCCTTGTTGTCGCACACAACATTTCTCTACTTTTCTTAAGAGGCTCTTAAAGGGTAAATTCAGCAGTGACTCACTTAGGGCAGACAACTGCAGCTGTATGTTGCACTTCTAGCTACATCCCAATCAGAGATTTCACAGCAGGTGTTTTCCATCATCTGTCGAAGGTAGAACACCTGCTCAGACATAAAGGATTCTGCCCTATATGACTCAGTGCTGATTTATATGTTAAAGTATGTGGGTGTAGTACTTGGGTGCTCTCCCTCTGGCCTACTCCTATACTCTGATGACAGACTGACTTGTCACTTTCAGGCTCCACTGTGCCATAGCCTTTATTTTGACCAGTCAAGGCCACCTTATTACAGCTTCCCTTCCATCACTACCAGATTAGCATAAAAACAAGGACTCTGTCCGATTAACATATGAGCCACAGGGACTCAGGCTTCGGTGCTGCAGCAACAGCCACAGGGGGCCCTGTTGGCATGCAGGTGACTGCTTCACCCCAGTGCTTGTGGTGACTGTTCAACATAGCTCTCGTGTCACAAAAGTTTGAGTTTGAATAACATTTCAGAGATCGAATGGGATGAGGGTCAGCTCGGACAGAAGGTTAGAGTGAAGTACAGGAATAAATAACTTTCTCACAGCAGACGTCTTGACTCGTGCCAGTGACGCGGGGCCCTGACATTGTACATGCTGGTTTACCGGCACGGATTACTGGCAAGCTTAAATGGAACGGAGCCATCATTAATGATATTAGTTACACCTGTGCTTTTCCTGCTATGAGAAGTCAAAATGTCCGCTGCGGGAACGGCCTATTTTTGGCTTGGAGAAAGAAAGAAAAACTGAGAAAGACAACAGATGTGTGAGAAACAGGAGGTGTATGCAAGGTTAGCAACTGTGAGACTGGAGTTGGAGTTGGAGGTGGGAGATGACGTGTAGGACCGGATTGTTTCACAGGAAGCCAGTTTACAAGCTAATTTCAAACCAATAAAAAGCTAAATCATCATCAGACGATAGCCAGTAAGATCCCAGATTGCATTTCGTCATTTCATTTAAACAAGAAAAAGAAGATCCACTCGATGGCAGTAGGGTACTTTACAACAAAATTTGCTTGAGTCTCTCAGAGTTTACGACATACACCTGAATGCACCATAAAGTTCATGTTGGCGTCCAAACACTTTGCCGTACAAAACGATGTAAACCGTGCAGCGGTTAGCACTGTAACCTCACAGCAAGAGGGTCGCTGTCGAATCCGGCTTGGGGCCCTTCGGTGTGGATTTTGCATATTCTCTCCGTGTTAGCGTGGGTTTTCTACGGTTTCGCCGCCTTCCTCCCACAGTACAAAGACATGCAGGTTATGTTAATTGTTGACTCTAAATTGTCCGTACCGTAGGTGTGAACGAGAGTGTGAATGGTTCTGTGTCTATGTGTCAACCCTATGATAGTCTGGCAACCTGTCCAGGGTGTACCCTGCACCGGTGACTACAGGAAAGCTAGAGGATTTTCCAGTTCTGTTGTTTCTCCGTCATCTCCGACTCCGACAGTGGCCACTCCACCAGAATCTCGAAAAGTGCAGCTGCAGACTATCGGTAGGCTACATCGTGTCGACTTTGAAGTGTTTTTTTTTCTTCAGACGGGTGGAGACAAAAAAATACTAGGAGAATCGCCCATTCTGATTTTGACTTCGAAGGTCGAAATTGAAAGCTCTTTTCAATCGATTAGCGATTTAGAATAAAAATTGTGACACCCCTAGTATCTATATGGCCAAAATCAGGAAACCAAGGCAGCGGTGTATAAAAAAACACAACCGGCTTGTTTTTTGCAGTGCATGCTTTAAACTCATTTATCACAATATTCCATTTCTTCCTGTAGGCTAAATCCTAAACAGAAAGAGAGAGTATGAAAAGGGAGATGGAGAGGAAGAAAGACAAAAACAAACACACACACAAACACACCAAAGAGCTTGAGAGAAATAATGAGAAAAAGATTTTAAATATTTTCGAGACGACTTCACATTACTCTCCATTAATATCCTCCCCTACACACGCTTTCATACATCAGGATTATTTCGCAAATTATTCTACAAGCTTTATAGCCTTTCCCGTGGAAAACTTCCTGTTTAACAACAGAGAGGTGGGTTTCTTCCAGGGGGGTCTGTCATCACGTGGACTATTATATCCCAACCCCCCACACCCAAACCCGCAACAGCAGCCCTTGGGTGTTTGTCATGGCAGGTCCATAAGTCAGGAGGATGGGAGACTGTGACATGGCCCATCCCTGGAGGCCTGCATGCTTTAAGCACTTCCACTGCTGAAACGGCAAAGGATGCTCCTCGTCCATCAATGCGCCCCTCTCTACGGCACACACTGGCTAACAGTAGAAGCAAGTGCGAACAAACCACGTGCGCACACACATACACGCTGAGAGCAAGGAGCCACGCCATCCATCACACCACCCGTCCCTTACATCATCTGCTTACATCCCTTTATTCATTCCCATCTCTCTTCATACCCTCTCATTCCTGGTGACTAGGACGAAGGACAGTGGAGAAGGAGAAGGTGTGATGCGTATCTCCTGTGAGATGACCTTTGACCCTAATAAGACTGATGCTCTCTCATCCTGGGTGTCTTCGAGCCTGTTCCTCAATTTGTCATCCTCTCCTTCCTCAGGAAAAGGGAATTAGTAGTAGTTGTAGTATACCCTTGCATACTGTAAAACCCATTTGTCACAAAATGGTTCTTTAAAACAGCTTATGCTGCAAAATAAAGAGATTGTGAATATATTAGCACTATGTCGTAAGAGGCTTCGTTCAAGGAAGTCTTTCTGTTTTTAATCATGGACTGTATGTGAGAAGTGGACGGAGTTAGTGGACTGCCGTTTTGAAGCCTCGAGTTCAGCATTTTGGCCCTCTTGGTTTTTGGCCGTAGACCTCTTGATTTTTTGTAACCAGATGTGACACGAGAGGGCGGAGCTATGTACAACCGAACACTGAAAAGGGCATTTTTAGGCGACCGAGAATGTTATAATTAACTTTCATGAACTGAAAACACATCCTGAAATGGTTAAAGTTGTAAGACGAAAACATGGACAACTCCCAGACAGGCCAACACCGTGGTAGCGATTTGTCAATCACAAGGTAGACAAGCCCTGAAGCATATCCTGCTTTATTGTCTAATTTGACTCTAAATGGGACCATTATTCACTAAAAGAACATCATGCTTGGTTGAAGAAGACTTGAAACTAGCGATTGAGACCATAAACTCATGTTTACAATGTTTACTGAGGTAATAAATCAAGTGAGAAGTAGGGCCATTTTCTCATAGACTTCTAGACAATCAGACTTCTTTTTGCAACCAGAGGAGTCGCCCCCTGCTGGCTATTAGATAGAATGCAAGATTAAGACACTTCTTCATTGGCTTCACTTTTCAGAACTGGAGGTTGCCGCCCTTTTTTAATAGATAGATGAATATAGTTGTTGCAAATGGTAGACGATGAGATAGTAGAAAGATGGAAAAATGGATTTCCGCTATGTGATCAAAAGCAGATTTATCATTTATTGTGTCTCTTAAGTTATAAGACTCTAGTGGAAGGAGGAACCAAGTCCCTGAAGTAAATCAGAAGTAATATGCTGAGGTTAGGGAAAAGGCAAGAAATGGGAGAATTAAAGTGGCGTAAGAAAGTGTGTGAGATACAGAGAAAAACATGTGGAGATGAAAGCTGTGCAGACAACTTTGAGATCTGTCTCAATACAGTGGAGTTTTTCAGTTTTTCCTCATTTCTTTAGTCTAACATACATTCCCTAACATTACTGGGTATTTTTTTTCTCTCTTCTTATCTGTATTTTTCTTCAACATTCCATCTTTCTTTGAATAAGCAAAACAATTAAGGACGGGGTAGTGATTAAGACTGACTCTTTTTTAGATTTTGTTTGATTGAGAAAAAGATCCAGATACTGTAGACAGATGGTAAGGAACAAACAGTTGCAAGGATGTTGGGAGAAACAGCACTGTCATCAATAAGAGGGAGCTACATTCTGCAGCACCTGGCTCTAAATTAGTTTCCAGCATAAGAAAGCAGGACACACAAAAGACTAGTTGACCATTCAGTGACTCCCATTTCGGTGCGAGTTGCTGGAGTTTACCTTGTTTAAGAAATCCAACTCAGTTCCCTGCTGATTGAATGTTTGCCTTCGACTCTCTGTAGGTATTTATGGGCCCACCTTTGTATTGATCTCGGTACATCCTACATCACTCTTTTCCATCTTTCTTTTGGACTTTCTCTGTCTTCCCATTCCTTTTTCCTGTGCCTCTTCCCGCTATGCATTTGGAAGTGACATTGCGAGATCGATCCCAACGCACAGGTGCATTAGCTCAATAAGCAGTTTCTGCTTTGTCAAGCAGCAATTCAATCAATGCCTCCTGTTCCCTACACATGGGCTGAACAAAAGCTGGCAACTCCCATCACTTCTGGTTAGAGAGGCTGTGGAATGCAGAAATCCACTCTCCTTTATATCCAAGAAATAAATAGAATCCTACTGTTGAATGTGTGTCGGTGTATTATGTGGATTTATGAGTATCTGCAAACAAACAACTTCACTCAATAGATGAAGGCTAACACGATTAAAGGCCCCCTGTGGAGTTTTCTTGTAAACAAACAAAACTAAATGGGATGAATACAATGTTCAGATATTTTCTTAAAAATTTGAAACATGCATTGTTCGCATCAATGTTTGCTTGCGAGCAGTCTTCTTCTTCCCTGCCTTTGTTGGCGCATTGCTGCACATCTTGGCGCATTACAGCCACCTGTAGATCAGTGGAATAGTGTGACACCGTTGGCAAGAATGTGTATTGCATCACTCTCATGCACGTGCACATCTGTCCTGGTGCTCATGTATGAGACAAACAAAGCGGGGACCCACAAAAACTGCCCCATAGAGCTACTTGAGGTCAAAAACTCCACGGGTTACCTTTAAATGAAGACAGAACAAAGTTCATGGTGTTTACAAACTCATAGAGCAATTCTCAGTGCTTTCTGTCATCATTCTTAAGGAATAGCCGACTGAAACTGTTAGGTATTTCAAATAGAACAGGTTTTCATCTCATATATCTACAGTATATACTATATACTAGGGTTGCACAATGAATGGAATATTAATCACGATCACAATTTTGTCTTCCCACAATTAAATTAACATGATTGACTGTGATAACGGCGTTTAAAATGTATGCTCCGCTCATAGAAAACTCTGCTGCACATGAAATCAAGCGCTTACTAAACTAACAGCCACCCACCAGGGGGTGATCCAGATGTTTTTCGCTTAACTTTTGGGGAGCTGTCATACCGCTGCGTGTGCACCCTACTGTGGCAGCCTGTGGAAAACTTTCCTGAATGTTGCAGCAGCAGTCCAGAGAAGAAGAGTAAAATATATTGTATGTTACTCGTTTTGCTCTTCAAAATGAAAATGCACTGAATTCAGGTGAAAAAAAAACTTATTTCAAGTCTTAGTTTGATGCAAAAATGTGTACATTAGCAGGAATGTAGCACAGCACTGAAGTGAAAGCAGTGCCTTTAAGTATTTATTTAAATGTGAAATTGCAATAAAAAATATTCCGTCCCTAAAATCAATGAATAATCATGTCAAATAATAGTGATTTCAATATTGATAAAAATAATCCTGATCATCATTTTGGCCATAATCGTGCTGCCCTTATACTATACTACCAGATCTTGGATAGGTTGATGTTAAAGATAGAAATTCAATTCCAAATATCAATCAAATCTTTTTACTGGTTAAAAGTAAGCTAAATAAAACACTGACTGTTGACTTGTTGGCGCAACATTTAGTATCCTCTTGTTATTTTGTGTGTGGTTAAATGAGAAAAAAGTATGTTTGTGTGCATGGACAATTGTAGTCTTCCTCTGCCTCTTTGTTTTCACAATGCTTCTGTCCCTGTTTAATCTCTAAGTGACAAAACTATTTTCAGGAGGTCTGGCAGAAAATATTTCAGGCAACAACTCCTTTTAGACAGAAGAGGAAGGATAAGAGCTGTATTGCATGGTTTTTGAGACTATAAAAGCCAGAGCCAAGTTATAAGTTAATTACTGTGTTGAGTTCTCTGCAGCACTACTTTCCTGTAATGTTTATTTTCTAAACTAAGATGTTAAGGTAGTGGAAACACACTTAGCCCAACCACCTTAGATTTAGATACGCAGGGGAAACCCCTTATCAAAGTTGCTGAGTGTAATCACATCTGAGTGTGTTTATGTGTGTGCGTAAAAGTCCTATGTGTACCTGTGTGTGTGTACCTGTGTGTGCGCGGGTAATAGTTAATGTCGCACGGCGTGTCACTGCCTGAATGGTTTGGGGGGGGTTGAGATTTAGCTTTTGAAAATCCCTGTCTGATTTTGAGCTTAGCTGCGCATAAAGCTTCTCTAACTTGACACAAGAGAAATTGTGGAGTGAGAATGAGGGTGTGAACCTCTTGTACACAGACAATCAGACACACACATGCACAAAACAAAATGCACACAAATAGAAATACAGACCAGAATGAACTCTAGATATCCTCATTTCCCACGCACACAACAGCAGGTGCAGTAAAAAAAAAAGGGCCAGTTGCTGTGTGGGAGGCGCTGAGGTGTGAAAGAGAGCTCATACAGAATTTATGGCTACCGACAATGTCTGCAAAACGGAATAATGTGCCATTCAGTAGCCATTCACTATATATGAGACTAAACTAAGAGGGATTGGGGAGCATGAGAAGGAAAGCCAGAAGACAGATGAGAGGCAGGTCTGGGGGAGCTGGGAAGAGAGATCAACACATCTGTGTCCAGTCTTGACTCTGGCTGGCTTGAAGCATCTAAATCCCCATGGCTTTGCAGGCTTATCTCTCCACTGGCATTACTCTTTCAAACAGAAATCACAGAAATCCTGTGGTCACACCTGCAAGCTGAAGTACACAGGTGCACAGAGACACATAAATCCCAAATCAAGAAGATTACATGTGAACGCAAACTGCGGTGGTTCGTTTAATAGCTGTGAATTTACTACTGGGTGGGTCAGCCGATGGTTTGAGATATTGTACTATTGCAATATGTCGTTGCGATGGTATACTAATGAAGTAGATTCTGCCTTATGCTGGTATGTACAGTCAGATGAGTCTATCGAACACTCGGCTATAGTAAAGACAAAACAATTTCAGAAAAACAGCAAGGTATTTTAAATTTACATAATTTCATATAATAAGGTTATTTAATTGTGCGGAAAGAATGTTGGTGTACAAACTTATCCAATTATAGTACAGCAGTGATTTGTAGCTATATGCCAGTTATATTACATCAGTTCTACGCACTGAGGTTTTTAGGTTTGGGAGGGGGGGGGGGGGGGGGGGAATTGGTATCAATCAGTCAGTGCTTGGTGTCATCTTGGGAATAAGTATTAGAGAGAGAAATTGGATCAGTGCATCCCTAGTCCATTTACCCATTAGAGATTTTTTTATTTGGAAGTGAACATTTTTTCCTTTTAATTTCAAAGTTTTTGGCCAAGAGTGATGTTTAAAGTGGCAATAGGCAGTCGATTTCTGGCATCATTGGGCAAAAATTCCATAATAACCTTTCAGCATATTTTAGTTCAAGTGCTCTGAGAGAAAACTAGACTTCTGCACCTCCTCATGGCTCTGTTTTCAGGCTTTAAAAAATCTAGCTTGTGACAGGAGACTTTGACCAATTACAGGTCATTTCATTGAGAGAGTGTTCCTTATTGGCTGTGCTCCGGTCTTTTCTCCAATCTCGCTTACTTCAGCTTTAAGGCAAGGTTACCAAAAGCCTTAGCATCAATCCTCTGGGAAAATAAATATACATATCAAAATGCATGGCAATTCCACCAAAAGTTGTCAACATATTGTGTTTTACACCAAAGCATGATGTAGAGACAGTCAGACCAGCATTCCCATCCTTAGGTCCTACTGTTGGGACAAGGACTAGAAGCCGTCTACCCCTGCTTTCTTGTTTTTTCTGCATTTTGTCTTGCTTTGCCCTCCCCTCAGCCGATCCTCTCTTCCCCACTCTGCAAGTTGCCTTGGAAACAGTAAAGGCCCACCAGAGAGGACTTTGTGGAAGGGGAAGTGTCGATGCGTAAACGTGCAGGTTTGTGGGGAATGTGAGAAAACAAGCGCACCTCTTTTCTTCGAATGCAGTAAACCTGAAAATACTCAAATATGCGGCCCCCTTGACTATATACTTGTGACTATCCAGGTTGTCTTCCAACCTTTGTTGACATGTTTATACTGTCATTCCATATGTCACATGACTAGGCTATGAAGCTAAAGCCTTCATCACATACATATAAGAAGAAAAAGTATCCTCCCGAAAATTATAGAGAAGCATTCGTCACTTTATCAAGTCAACAGGTCAAATGCCAATACATCCCATTAACCATGTCTCCTTCAATTCACTTTAGTTTCCATCTGTTTAGTTATCTGACTTGTGCAGGTAATAGAGCAGCGGTGGCTTGATGAAGCAAAGGTGCATTGGAAAGATTAATCAATACCTTTATTTAACCTTGGCTTTTCCCTTAAATTTCTCACTCTCTCTTTCTTGCGCTCTCTCTCTCTATTCCCTGTCACCTGCTATATGGCGAAAGGCAAGGAAATCCCAGGTTCACCACTCCATAAAATATCTTTTTGATCCAGTACCACAGGCGTTGACATCAAAAGAACATATCTGTGATGTGTTGATACATCTTCTGAGGCTGATATCGACATCTGATAATTTTCTGTTTCCTTCGTATTGTGTTTACTGTAGTGTACAAATAGTACATAGGTTTTTTCCAGGCATGATTACCAAAGTTAAGCAAAAGACAATGTTAGATTCATATTGTTGCTAATTTGACAGATAAGTAAGATAACAAGTAAGTGCTAAGTCACAAAAATGCCAAATCCAGAGCCGGGCCAGCATTTGACAGACAGGTTTGTGTAGCCAAAAATGCAGCTGAAAGTGCAGATTGACTGAAAAGTCTCCCAGAATGCATCATAATAACTTTACTTCTAAATCATATGCTGTAATTTGCTAAACAAATGGCTCCGACTCCACCACCGATGGGGCCAACAACACAACAACCAATGATTTTTTTGACCTGAGGGAAATGCAGGTCAGTGCTCTGTCTGAGGAGCGGCACAATGTCATCTATTTCACTGGTCAGAACTTTATGACCAAAGAATTGTTGATTATAGCACCGTGTAACTACAGAAAACTTCCAAGCATGCACACATGCTGGTGAATCATATTGCAAACAACCAGGTCATTGTCACTGACAGAAGAGACGGTTTATCATCTCTACTTTATACTTTTTTATCATTTGTTGTGACATACTGTAACTGGCGATGCTAAACTCTGTGATTATTGTTTAGATTTTGATAGCTTAAAGTAATTAATATGACAAATCATTAAGAAAAAAAAATGTTGTTACAAAATAACAGGGCAGAAAAATTATTTGTCCTCCCTTCGCCTTTGAAGGAACATCAGAAACCAAATGGGAGAAATCAATATATGATATTTTTTGGTTTCGACGGAATACCTCTCCGGTATTTTTCTGCGTAGATGGGATACTGGGTCCGATAAAGTCAATGAAATTATGCATAAAGCAGTCAGTATTCTATCATAGGCAGAGCAGACAGTCACACTGAGCCAGACAGCAGCCTGCTACACACAAGAGCCACAACAACCCGTATTAGCTTTCCTGCTAAAGTGTCTTTCTACTTGCTATTATTGGCTCTGACTGTGTGAGTGCTCTGATCCAAAGATCTGGTAAAGACTGGCACCTCTTCACTACATGCTGTTTGTATATGATCACTAGAAATGTATGAATCAGACAGATCATGTTAAGAATGACTCACATTCTTGACATGACAAAGACCTTCATGGATAAAAAGGTCAAAGGAAGTATCCGTATTCCTATGGAGCGAGTATAGCTTGTGCACAAGTGAAGCCTCTTTACTCCGTGCAGTTCTGTTTTTGGCTCAACTCTTAACTCACAGACTCTGCCTTTAGTCTGTACGCTCCGCTTCACCAGTTAAATCATCCTGTCATCCTTATGCTCGCAATTTTTTAAGACCAAGTGCCTGATCTGCCTGTATGACAGCTGGCAATGCATTACAGTTTGTTTTTTAATAGAGTAGGAGCTTCAGTTGCCTTTGCTACCGTGCGAGAAAATAATACGAGACGTAAACTAAATTAGCAAAGAATCAGGCCCCTAAGAAGCAATTTGTTGATATTACCATAGTTTCTGAGAGGATTCACAATTTGATGGACTGACTATACCGGCAATACAAGTGGTTTGACCGGTTCAATTTAGATTTTCTGTTCCATGTCTAAAGCAGCCTCTCTCGTCGATCCCGCAATCATCATCAAGTGCACCACATTTAGATCCCTTTGTAATATTATAATTAGTTACATTTGGCCAATTACTGAACTGCAGTTAGACGGGAAGAATCATGCAATCATAAAATCCATTAAATTGCTGTATTCTGGTACAAGGCTATCGCTCTGGTGCATTATAGCTTTCTTCACTTCTGACTCACTATTGTCATCACAATATGATAATCCATCAGAACATGCCATCTTCTCCTCTATTTAACGACTTATCTTCTTTACCCAGCAGGATTTGTGACCTTATTTTATATCATACTTCATTTCAGGCATTTTCTATAAGATGCACACTACATAATCGTCTTATCTAGATGCTCTGTAGTGCGTCTTTTCTTCCTCTATACCCCCCTCCAGCCCAAAAAGAATCAGTGGGACTTCATGCAAAAGGAGAAGTTTCATGGTATTAGGCTACCGCTTCCTTGTTTCCTACAAATCCCACCCTGTATTCCCCAAGCTAGTCTCTTCTTTTGATTCCAGACCTATTGTAGGGGAATAGTTCCCTGGGGATGTGTTCATCCTATAGTCAATGTTTGCTTCATCCTTTATGTTTCCTTTCAACTTAAGGATCATAAAGAAAGAAGGGTAGGGTGATATATCCTATATGTCTTGCGTCTTGTTCTACGCTGGATGTAGTAAATGACTATATCATGAACATCCAGTACAAATTGTCAAATTGGCTATTTTTTGTTAAGCCGCCAGCATGGTACGCGCTTTGGCGTTTCGCTTCTCTCGCTCCCTCTATGGCTCTCTCCCATTGACGGTATATATAGATGGACGACATGCCATCTTTGGGAAAAACGTTATTTGACGTGTACTTAAAAGAATGATCAAATAGCTCCCGGTGGGTATCAAATAGTATTTTTTACTTGAAATGCCCATCCCTATTTTAAAAAGAATGAATAGACTTGTAAAAAAAACAAAAAACTGATATAATCCATACACATACCATTCTGTAAAGAAAGCTCAGTGCTGCTGCTAAATCAAGTGTCATCTGGAGGTGATCCAAGTAAAGCCCATAAATAAACCATGTGATTTGTCAGTCAAAACACATTCAGGAGCTACACAACCGTGCATGCGGAGTATAAAGGAAACGAAGCAGAATTCTACTCTCAGTTCACACACAAAAGATGCCAATTTTACTCCCCACCCACTCTCGCAAAGATGGCTCGCCCCAAAAATACCCTCCCTTTGACAGAACACCTCGGCTTGTTCCCAGTCTTTGCCTCATTACACTGAGTAGCAACTGTGAATTAAGGCCTCAAATAGAGCACGTAGCAATGCCAAATGATGGGTAAGAGACAAACACAAAACAAACAGGTGTGCCTTCACTTTACGCTTCAGCGACGGCGCATTTTGCACCCGTGAGCTCGTCAGGCACACACAGTGGAAGGCAGAGAGACACACGGAGAGGGACAAACATCAACACGAGGATAAACACAAATCAGCTAAAAAGCCCGGTATCTGTGCAACTCTTGAAGATATTTGTCTACTTCCAAGCAGTCAGAGGAGGAAGGTTTATTTCTCTGTGACACCTCCCGGTTGTCTCTCTTCCCTCCAGTAAATCAACCTTAAGTGGCCCGGGCTGTTTCTCTGCTGTCGGTGTCAAAACAGTGGAAATCCAACTGAGAACAACAAACATTGATTCTCTATCGCCTAAGTGAAGAAGAAGCAGAACAAACACAGCTGACCCATGTGATTGTGTTGAGGGAATTATATTACGCAGTGCTTGTGTGTGTGTATGTAAGTCTGTATGATTGGCCACATTGTTTTCCCTTGGCTTACGTTTGTGCCATTTGTAAAGATTCAGCACTGCAATTTATCACAGTATAGACTGAATTACTCCCAATCCGATACAGAACAATCAGCAATCCTATATCTAGTCAGTAACCATGACGTTAAACATACGTGTACATTAACAGCCACAGTAATTCAATTACAGATTTAAAAAATGTCGTTAAAAAATCTCTACAAAGACTCAGTCAACTTCCCAGAACAAATACTACTAGACCTTAAATTTGACCTTTAACATTTAGGTGGGCTAACAAGTGAATACTCAACAGTCGATAAGGTCTGAAAAGGGATGAGTGGAGGGAATTGATAATGGCTGATCGATAGGTCTGGCCTGATGAATGGCTGCACATTAGAGCAGCCTAGTAAACGGAAAAATTATTAAACACAGCAGCCAAGAGGGAGCCGCTTGGTTTGATATCAATTAAAGCAATGAAAAAGAATGCACTGGTTACTGTTCATAACCGCCGCCGGGTATTTCATCATGGATGGTAACATGCATGCAAGGCAATCTTAATGATGTATTAGATTACACAAGTGCTTAATGATAAATGTGGGTTTATTAAAGTTGCCTATACTTGAGTCTTCAGTAAATACGTTGTTAAAAGTTTAATTCCAATCAAACTAATTGGGAAGAAGCAATGGAGGGGAACCAGAAGACTGCACCATATAACAAACACACACAATATGATTGCATATTGCCTTTCTGAATAACTTTTAAACTCACAACAGCTGAACATTTTCTGGATCAATAAACTGTCACACCAATTTACCTGCGAGAGAAAGAGAGTAAATACGCCAATAAATACTATACTGTCACAAACAATAGACGAGAAGTCTGATATGGTATTGCCTGGAATTTTCTTGTGCGTCTCGATAGTCACGGCATATCCGCAGACCTCCTCTTCCTCCCACCTGCTGAGAGTCTCCGTCACACCGAGCTAACGCAGAACCCCCACTAAGCGATCAATACAGATACCTCCTTTAATAGTTTTATACTCTCTCACCCTGTCTGTGATGAGTGACTGAACATGACATGAAAACATGACAATCCCAGCACATCTCACCCTTCCTCACACCCTCAAAGGCTCCCTTCCCTGTCAGGCTGACCTTCAATTACCTCAGCACAAGTGGACACTAATTCGCTTCAAGTTTTCTCAACCATATTGCATACACCTATAGCACATACTCTTGGCAGTGAAAAAGACAAAGCACGTTAAGTCACGGAGCTTTCCTTCAGGCACTGGAAAGTGTTCTACTTTGCGCTGCTTGCATGTTGTTAAAAAAAAGCTCCATTTACAAAAGGAGATTCATCACCTCGGTCTCAAGTGCAGATACGCATTTGCACATAACTGCATACACGTACGCACTCATACGCATATTCAGAAGCACGTTCCTAACTCATCCCAGCTCAGAAACAATGACACCCTAATCCGAGGACAATACGGGCACTAATCCACACAAAACAAGGATTGTACAGAGAGACAAACGTGGGAGTGAGGGAGAGAAAGAGCTAGCGCGCTAACAAGCAAAGGAGGCTAATCCTGATGAGAGATAGAGGCCGGGAGAGAAGGATAAAAATGACTGTTAGGGGAGGGCGAGAGAGATGGAGCAGAGAGAAAGTGGGAGAACGGAAGTATGAGAAAGGGAGAGGAGTAGAAGGAAGGTTCGGACATAATGGTCTAGACATCAGAGTACATTTCATTTTGTTGTTTGTTCCGTTCTCAGAGGAACGTTAATATGCAACAGCTGATAAAATCCACCAATGGCAGTTGTTATTTTAACATCAATGGTTGCTGGCTCAAACTGAGAAACCTGTGGATTGCTGATTTCCAATAAAAGACTGGAGAGTCAACCCAAAAAGACTATATAATTATTATTATGGTCAAACTAGTCAAAACCCAGTCATAGCTCCACTTACCGTTATTAAAATCCAGATGAAATAAAAAAAAAAAAAATGCTGTTTCAAACCGTTTACATCACCTTCCTGGTCAAATTGTGCACCTATATAACAATATACACAAATAAAATTACAAAAATGATATTTCTTCATATTTTGGTGTCAAAATCCAATCACCTTTTCTTCCTGTACAACAAAATATGATGTCTTCTTCTTACGTATAAGCTATTACCAACCAATTTCCACCAATAATATCATGACATCCATCCATCAATCAAATCTGCAACTTTACCGACAACAGAGAAGTTAAAAGACGATCTGACTTCTGTTTCACTGGGACTTTAAAGTTACTGTGCACATCGTACAAACAAAGAACTGGATTTATCCTAACCCCCCTTATTGAAAAAGTAGGTACAGCTGCAAAAGGTGAACTGTCACCTGCTCGCTATTGAGGGTTATCCAAGGCTGGAATTAATTACATCAAAGTCTACGATCCCGAGGATTGAGTAGATGACATTTACAAGAGGCCAACCAAGGCGCTTAATTACACACTTTTTAAGTGGCAGAATTAGTGTGCCAGACTGGTACCGCACATAAACAGTGGAGGCATAACAACACTAGCAACCTTTTGGAGAAGTCAAACTAAACAGGTAAAGGGGATGAAGTGTTTTGGGTGACATTTTATGCGGTCAAAACCCCAATAACAAAGTGCTATGTCAGAGGAGAGCAGTTTTGGGTTCCTTGTGCTTTTTAGGGAGATGAGCTCACTTACTAAAAAATGCATGGCTGTGGAGAAGGATGAGCGCCGTGCATGAGTAACGGTGCGAGCAAATGTGCCGTGTGGCGCTTCTTGTGTTCCTCTGTCCTGCTTTTTCACAAGAAGATTCCCTCATAGCTTAATCCATTGCCTCACAGCTGTGAGTCATCCTTGTCTTTCTATCTGTCACACTTCATCTTTTTTTATTTTTATTTTTCTCTTCCCCCTTTCCATACGATCTACCTTTCAATCCCCCTCTCAGTCCTTTCTATGGTTAACCCCTCTCCACCAGTTGATGTCTCTTTTCCTGTGTCTCCCCCTTGTCTTCCTCACAATCTCCCTCTCTCTTTGTTAGGATGCAGTGAGGGTAGGCCCTGTCAGTGTGTAGTCTGTCAGTGTGGAAACAGTAGGGAGCACAGAAGAGAGCCTTTCACAGAAGCCAGAATGCAGACAGACATGAGAGAAACACCTCAATGTTCACTCTTCCTGACTGCAGAACAGAAAACCTCGTATATATGTGCACAGTATAGAAATGTACACAACCAAGCACCCTCACACACACACACACAAAAACAGATATGCAACACTGTCAACACACCCTGCCCACTGCCCTAGTATTCGCCTCAGTCTGTCTGTCACTTTGTGCCATTGTCACACTGCTCACACCTTAGCGTCTCCCCCACAGTGGGACAGGCTCCCTTTGCTGCGATCCACCAACATGTGTTCAGCTCGATACAAAGTCACACACATATGCACTCTCATATAGGCGCACCCACACACAAACATATGCTGCTTGCTCCAGGGCACTCGGTCAAACATCCCCATACCACAGGGTCACATTTCCAGAGGGACTGCATTGATTAACCAGTGGACTAGTAGCAGCAGGACGCCACCGGGGAGCGGACGGAGAGCTCCACTCTGCTGGCACAGCCCTGACAGGCCTGTTTCCTTCTGCTGTCCGGCTAGGGTTGGGTTGATTTCCGTTTTTTTTGCCGGATCCGGTTTGATTTTATGCAAACCGGTTGAACTGGCATTTGTTATTATGACACTTTCTGGCAAATTAGAATGTAGCCTACACCAGCAACCTGTCGCTGATGCCGTCACAGCGCTAAATTCTGCTTGTATTTTAGTTTGGTTATAGACGGACTAAGTAGTGTCTGACTGGCCGTGCGCAATTTACTGCCGAGTCAAGCCCGGCAACGTGAAGGAGATCGCATGGCGCACACTGTGTATGTTAACTAGAGAGTACTTTTTATTGGGGTGACGAGACAAGACGAGTTTCTGCCAGCCAGTGTATTGCAGGCCAAGCAGCCCGTAAAGTTAGCGAGTGGGCGGTCGAGAGAGAGAGACAGAGTGAGAGAAAGACAGAGACTGAGAGCGAGCATGTCACGGACCGACGGTGAGTATGAAGTTATCAGTAATGTTACAGCTGTGAAAGCAGCAGTGCAGTATGTGTACAGTTTCGGCTGTCCGGGAATAAATGCAATAACTCCTCAAGACCCGAGCCAAGATCCCGTTTCTTGCTTGCCACCTGCTAATTGAAGTGACGGTGGTTAGCCCTGAAGATAGCAACAGCAACGGCCCAGGCTCACTTAAGATGGGCTGACCTTTAAGACAGACCAGCTATACTCATTTTAGTTCTGGTGGAGCGGCTGCCGAGTCAAGTTGACACGTAGTGGTAAAATTTGGTATACCGGTTCGGTCTGGCACTCCGCTCACCCGGAACTGGATCCCCGTAAGGGTGACGGACTGCTGCACACATTACGCACACAAGGTCCATCAAGAGCCTGCTGTGATTGTTTTTAAGAAATCTTGTAAGCTATTGTTTTACTGCTTCATTTTTTGTTGAACATAAGAAAGTAGAGAGAGTCTCTCTCTAAAAAAAGGCATATTTGCATCACCTGCTGTTTCAAGAACAGCTCACAGAGGAGAGTATAAAAATGCTTACTTTTGTACACAGTCTCATCCCCTAGTGAGAGAAAATACATATGTAGTTGCCCACGCAGGCAGTTACAGAGAACTGGTGTTATAGATGGACAAATGCACACTCTTCTTGTGCTGCTCTCACCCACAGCCACAGGTTCACGGCAAAGGATGACCTTTCTGGACACGCTCCACTGCGCCGCGGATGCATCATGCTATGTTTGAGTGTGTACTCCTGTGCCCACTTGTGTGAATGGGTGCGCTTGAATCAGTCTCCTGTGCAGATGTGTCTGTGTGCACCGATGGTGTGAGAGTGTTGTTTTCCACTCCTTATCTGGAGAGCAAAACAACAGCTTGTCCTGACCGCAGACTAGACCCCGTCTTGCCGCCCATCCACCCAGAAAACAAATAGAGGGCACGAAGGAATGAGGGTAGAGACCCAAAAAAATGAGTCTCGCAGTGCTGTGCAAAGCAGACGCGCCTTGGAATGACTTGCGGGGCAATGGGATCTGTCAAGAGCTCTCTTAGCTCTTGTCAGTTCTATAAAAAGAGAGAAAAGGAATAAAGAAAATATGAAAAATAATCCCAAAAAGGCTCAGATGTGGGATTCGGTATCAAATATTAACATAATGTGAAGCAGGGAAAGAGACGGCTGGAAGGATTTCAACAACTACATCACTCTCTTAACCCCAACTGCACCAGTCATTTTCAATTAAGAACAATATAATGCATGATTACACTTGCACTAAGTCTAAAGAGCTGGTGTTTTGACTTCACTCACCACAGTGTCAAGTGTACAAATAATTTAAATTCTTCAGAAAAACATTTAACTGTCTCTCTGGAGAATGTAAGATACAGAGAAACAGAACCAGAAAAGATTATTTTATCCCCTCATAATTACCCTAAATTATTGAAAAGGGGCAATTCACTGATTTAGTGGTAAAAATGAATCACAAGGCTTAAAATACTAACGCACCATGGGTAAGTTGCGCAAAATTCATTCACATTCCTTCAGTGTTGTCTGAATGTTTCTGGTGCATTGGGATATTGATGTAGATCGTCTGTTTGTGAAAGTCAGCGTGCATGCCAGACACAGTCGTATGTGTGTGTTTATGTAAGAGTGTGTGAGCCGAAACGGTCTTCATTAGGCTGACGGAGAACTGCCGCACAACAATCAGCCATTAATTAAGTGTCAGAAGCATTTAACGGTCAGACGTGCTGGCGGCCGATTCCCATGCCAGACACTAATAACAGCTACAATCTACCAGAGAGGAAGCTCTGCTTACCCGGACGTGCCAGACAGCCCACATTCTCCAAGAGAATTAGTAAATACATTCAGTAAAATTACAGCCATAATAGCTGTGCTTCCATTTAACATTAACTAAGTCCAAGGCTCTTGAACCCCACTCTCGTAAGAAAGCACTTGTTCCTGGCTTCTTGCACTCGCAGTATCTCTCTCTGCCTGTCACTGTGGTGTTCTCCCTGGAGCAAAAGCTGCACCACGTCAAAAAATAAATCCAATATACATAAAGGAAACCAGTTGTTGCTAGGAGCAGGTGCTGAATTATGCAGCAACTTCATTGGATCTGCATTCTCTATGAAAAAAATTAGAAAAGCAGTCTGCTGTTGTGACGGCAGGTGTGTAATTAACAGTCCCACCAGAAACGCCAGGGTTTTTTTGTGTCTATTGTTTTCCAAAAATGACTGCATTTGCTTTGGCTGAGATGCACTTTGCAAACACTTACAGCGAATGCAGTACAATTATAGCAAATGCAGTAGCACAAGTTCAAAAGTTTTACTGAAGCAGGTGTTTTATAGATAACCGTAACAACATGCAGCAAAGGCTCGGAAAAAAAAATAATAATACTGGCGTCAGGTTTAATTTTGCTTATGGAAGAAATTGCAAACCAAATACTAGAGACCACCTCGTGATGGGATCACACCAGCCGTGACGCCAAATCAGGCCAAGGGTGTACAATGGGGCGACCAATGGCCCCTTCCCTAATTCCTACCCCCCTATTTCCAGCACCTTTGCTCGGACGACAACCATCTTTGTACTCTGCCTTCATTTTGATCTCAACTACACACCTGTAAAGCTTTGTGACTGCATCTTGCACTGTTGTGAGAATATCGCGCACACACAAACAAGCGGCTGGCAACTGTTTTGTCAGAAGGTGTGCAAGGTTGCGCTGTTGAATACAATCTATTGGGAGTTAATGAAAACATTTCAAGGCCTGGGTTTTGTCTTGTATAAAGCAGAAAAATACAGAATCAAGATGTTCCGGAAACTGGTTGGTCACTGAGGACATGCAAATACACACCGTTTTGTTTGCAGAAAGTCTAGGTGAGATTTTCACCCATATGGTTTCATGGAAAACACAGCGGTGAGTCACTACTTGTGGGAGAACAGACATCAGTAAGCAAAAACTGAATCTTAATAGGCCTGCGAAACACACAAAACTGGAAAACTGGACTGTGGCCAAGTCTGGAGGCTACATGGCCCTAATCTCTTACAGTAGCTTTCAAACACTCACATGGTTGACATTTACAATACAACATAGAAAGGTTGGGGGGACTTGATGACCATTACTCATTCATGTTCTGCCATTCAGTATTACTTAGTGAAAAAACACTTAGCATAAGAGAGATTTGATTTGTTACTGTCCTCAGCAGTTTGAGAGAGGATGCTATACGAATGGACGAAGCAGGGACAAAATTACTAGTTTAGGTTTAGCCGTTGTAATATACAAGAAGTATACATTCAGTTATCCCTGGAAAAGTGGATTTAAGAATTAGATATTTGTTTTGAGATTCATTTTATGACAATGCTGATATGAAAAATACTTTTTTTCCTACGTACGCCTTTTATGTATCCCTTTCAGACGCTCAACATAATTAGAGGTTTGGAGAGTTGACATGACAGCACAACATGGCAATATCCCATGCCTTCCTAAAATTATATAAGTTATTATTGCTATTATTTTTTTATCTGTCCCAACATCATTAAGACTCAAACTTCCAAGTTGATGGGATAAAGCAATCCTCTGTGGGGATTTTAATAATCAACCGTTTAACTAACATTAATAATTTTTACCAATTAATGCTATTAAATGGTTAAAAACATTTTTTTTAATTAAATAGCTAAGCTCAGAGGAGCAGCTTGTCACTTAAAGAATAATAGCTGTCCACCTTAACAGCCCACTTTAAGTGAGTCTGAGCCAGTGTTGCAAGATGCAGAAACTTGGGTTGGGTCTTGAGGAGTTTTAGCATTTATTCACAGACAAATAAACTGTACACACACTGCGCTGCTAGGTTCACAGCTATAACCCAAACACACACGGTTTGTCGGACACTCGCTAACGTTACGCTGGGCTGACAGAGTATGGCAGGCAGACACACAGCTGACAACCTCACAGCTAAACTAAATGATGCACTGTAGACTTTTACTGGGAAAGTGACTGCATGTGTCCTCGACAATGCACGCATGCATCGTGGCTGCTAGAGAAACTCTCCCGGTTGAGTTAACTAGGGACTCGGTTGTCTGTTTTGCGCATACACTGCAGCTGGCGATAAATGATGGATTTAACCTGTTTGTGCATCGGTTTACCGTTGCAGCTGGGCGGCTTGTTAGGCACTAAAACCACAGTGCATGAAACACACTAATCTTGTCAGTTAACGATTGATAATCGATTAACGAGGGTCAGTTATCGGTTAGAATAAACCTCAGTCTGCAAATATTGCTACAATGTGTGACAAACAGAAAGAAAGAGAAAGGAAGAAAAACTGGCTAGCATGCAAACGTTGAGGCATCAACCTCCTCGTCTTCACAGCTGAGGAAAGATTGCTGTGCATAGGTGCATGCATACACTTAATCACACACACATACACACACTAAATGAAATGCATTCATAACCTGCCCAGCCCAGAGAGCAGTCAAGGTAGTTAGACCGTAAAGCGGTACAGTCAGCAGACAGCAGTGTTTGAGCTGCTAAAGATATCAAAGCATGTCGGTGATGCCTTTTGAACATATTTATTCTATTATAGATGATATTCCGCAGCATCTATTCCACAATATTTGTAGTGCATCTTGACAAACACCATGCCTAATGCGGCTGCCAGCAGCTTGAAGCCCTGATGTTGACATTTAAATTGGCCGTGGCCTTCTCCGATCCCTGACCTTCTCCCAGAGCACACTCACATACCGTACACCATATTAAGGGAATTTATTTACCATGTATACTGTACTAGTGAAAACTACACTAAAATAATAACAAGGTACACCTCTTTCGATGTATTCATGTTTTGTATATATATAGTCACAGTTCTGTTTACACAAATTCCAGCACTTAACAGTAATAAAGCAATGTTTAAAATAACGGTTATAATTTACAGTTTCAAACCATTAAACCCAACATCAGCGAGCTCTTGTGAGCTATTTAAGGCAAACTGAAGCTAAGTGTAACACAAACCATCAGAGAGGCTGCATTGAGTATAGGACGGCTTTCTGTATAAAAGATAAGCTTAACACCATAAAATACACTGAATGCACCAAATATAACCCATCACACAATTCACCCAAATGAAGCATGAGGCCTATTGCGTTGACATTTGAATTAGAAGTTGGTTTATCTTAAATATAAGTTGAATCTTTTAGTTGAAACATGGTTTAGCTGCAGTACTGTATAAGCATCAAATTAATTATCTCCTTGTATCCTTGTTTAAAATGTGTATTTCAAAACATTAATATATCATATTTCCCATCACTGCTACTGTAATGTAAGTGTGACAAAACACTGTGTAATTAGACATTTAAAATGAGCGAGAGAAAAGTTTATTGGTTATGGTTACTGTTTATATATTTCATGGCAGCATGTATTAGACCCTTAGTTCCTAGCTTGTTTCAAAACTCCAATTACTCCAGCAAGTAATTGAATACTTCTTTAATACTTAACCGTAAACTTCCCAATGAAGCACATCTTAAAAAAAAACTTTGATTATGTGTTTCATTGATTCATCAATATAAGGGCCACCTCATTTTCAGTTTAGCTGTATAATATCAATAACATCACAGTAACATAACAATTAGGGTTGTGTAACGTTCACATTTGAACCGATACTGGTACCAGTACCTGGAATTCGGTAGCAGTACACAACAGTACCATTTTTCTGTACTTTAGTCTCCCTGTATTAATAAAAATGTAATATCAGTTGTAAAATAAGTCCTAACTTCTCAATTTCAACATTGTTATTTATTTAGAACATTTTATTACAAATACTGCAGCAAGCGTTGTCATTTAACGTGAATCGGTACTCGGTAGTACCGACGTAATTTGGACCAACCCTTAAAAGTACCAAGTTCGGTACCCAACCTTAATAACAATAACCTGCAACTGTGTGATAAACCTTTAGAAGCACCAATCTCACCAAACTAATGCTTCCGGATAGATCAAGAGTTCCATGGAGCAATGAATGCATCCATTTCATGAAGACTGTATGTGGAATGGTTTCTTGACATGACGTGTGTGTGCAAATTACTAAAAACAAGCCACAGCTGAACTAATAACCTTTTTGACTTATGATACAGTTAGTTGTTTACATGTATTACAGGCATGCTCTTAATGTTTGTTTTTGTTTTGCTTTTTGCACAATGATTATGTTTCAGTGCTGGAGGCTATACTGGTCACATTTAATCAAAAAGTGGACTGTGCTGTTTGTAGCCAAAAAGGGAATCTCTAAATAGCAGACTGCGAGAAGGCAGTACACATCAATAGAGAAAAAGACAGGACTATAATATGGCTGCTGAATGATGCTGAATATGTATTCAAAATCATTCAAACAATCCATGTAAATTGCTCTTTGGCAAACAATTACTGTTGTGCATCTACCTTAATCAAAGCCAATTTTACCAGAGCGAGCAGCAACAACATCCGTGGAAAGTATCCCTCAGGAGCTCAGCAGGTTATAAAACCCCCTCAACCCCTCCTTTTAAATTACAGACACAAACACACAAACAGGGCCATAATATCCCCCTGAGTAAAAAGTGTATTAGTCCCTGTCGAGGGGAAATAGAATATTAGGATTGTGGGATTTGATCCAGGTCCATACTCTTCTTGCGCCTCCGTCATCACACTTTCATTTGGCCGACTCCCTGACTTAAAGGGACGAGCCCCATTTTTCAATTAAGCACTAGACTCACACATGCTTCGCTGCTTTCTCATCACCCTCATCTACTCGGCCCCCACCTTCCTCCTCTCATGCTAATAGGAAGGAGGGTGGTGCTGGTTGAGGGGGAGTAGATAGAGACACTATTGTAGATCAGCTCTGATGGATGCAGTAGAGGGCTGTGTTGCTGCTGCTCCTTTACTCGCTTTCAGAAAAAAAATGTGATTGCATATGGTGAATTATTGTTACACTAAATCCCTCATATATCCATTGATTGACTGATTTACAATGTATTTAGATTTCCCTTTTTGAAGCCTCCCTCTTTTTTTATAATGCAATACTACCAATATGTCGTTTGAATGCATTCATAATTCACCAATTCAGATCTTAAGTAAGTAATGACTCTAAAGTCGGAGATATGAGCACACGCAAACCTGGTTTAAAAAAAAATGTATACTAAATGAATTCATTAAATATTCTGTGCATGCCATTTTTTTCCCCTATTTCAGACACCTGCAGTGACTTAATGCTGAGGAGGCAGGCTGCTTGAGTCGTGCGGCAGGACTGGCTGTGGGTTTTTTTTTCCTTCGGCTGACCCAGTTGGGAGGCACATTGAATATGCAACTAAGACACAGACGGGAGAGAAAACTTGGCGACACATGACTGGATAATCATCACGGTGTTTTAATATTCAAGAGAGAGGAGCGATAACATTAGGGAAGAGGCTACAAAATATGGGGGGCCATTGAGGTTGAGATTTGCGGTAGAGCAGACAAAAGGGGGAGAAGAAGAGTATAAGAAAGGAGAGAAGAAAGAAGATGGAGCGAAAACAGGCAACGATGGAGCGCAAGGAATGCAGTAAGACACAAAGAGATACGAGTTCTCTTCTATTCCCGGTGGATATTTTCAGAAGCTCTGCGAATGTTTCTAATTTCCTTTGCCTCCTTTAGCCTCCTTCTCTATAGCTACAGATTAAACATGAAGAAAGAGTTCGCAAAAAGAGATGGAGAAGAGAAAGAGAAGAATAAGATGGGAAAAAAAAGGGAGTCTGGTGGTTGCCATGGTGATGAGAGGGGAGAGATTCCAGAGTGGTCTCAGCCATTACGCAGTGTGTTGGGGAGATGGACTGTGCAGCACTTAGGCTTATTGCAGTGTGGGCTGAAACAGAACAGATATCTAATATAGACGAGATGGGCTCGCACCAAAATGGTGGATGGTAAGCACAGTCCTAATAAAAAAGAGGCTGTGGAATACAGAAGGTTTCACTGCCAAGAGCTGCGCTGAGAAAAGCCAATCAGGCTAAGAAAAAAAGACATTTATCCCATTTGAGAAAATGGGAGGACAACCAGAGGGAGTAAAAGCCTGACACACATACCCAGTGACGTATACATAGAGACGTAGCAAAGGCACACAGACCAATGTATGCATACACATGCACAAAAACATAATCAGGGCTTCATTGATCCTCTCCCACAACAGCCACAAGTACAACCACTCTATTACTACGACGCCAAGAACAACAGTTGTCGTCTTTGGCTAGGGAGTGGGTCATAATGAGCAGGCACAACAGAAGCTAAAGATAGGATAGTGGTTTCCTGTCCAATCAGCCACATATTAAGCACTAGCGTAATACAAAAGGAACGAGATCCCAATCGAGAAACAATCTTTTGTCTTGACTAAAATAGACCCAAATTCAATGCTTGTCCCCATAATAACCTACAATTACAGATGTTTCCTCTAAGAGTAGAGGATAGAGAATGAATGAAAATCTAATGTCTAAATCCCCATTTACTTCAATTCAGATTCTCCGTTCACCGTGGAGGCATTACAAAGAAAACTTCAAGAATTCAAGGTAACACGCGGTGAGTAATTTACATAAAATGGTCATTTTGTGGGTGAAGTATGTCTTTAATATCAAACGTTAAATATAGATACACTTTATAATAAACGTTCAAATCAGCAGTCATTTATGCTTGTGCTAGTGAGACAAAACTGTTCCATAAGTACCTTTCAATTGTTAAAGCAGGTATATACTGTACGTATATACATGTATAACCATGTGCACACTTTTCCAGGTGGACTGTGATTTAAACAGGGGATATTGCATGCAGGTGTGTGTACACACGTTTTATAAGTCAGATTTTTTTATTATTTTATTTGTGCTTTTGTGCGCACGTACAATTTTAGTATAGAGCCCACGCACTGTTTTATAAATGATATGTGATTTGTTTATATTCACAATTTATTCCCAAAAAAAATGTACAGTAAGATGAGGTGTAAAATTGAGCAAAACGAAACATCTTGCCGCTCATTTCTGACACACTTCCATTGTGAACCACGGCGGCAACACGACACAGCTGCATCACAGCTGTGACACAACCAATCTGCATTCTGGGTAATGCCCACCCACCCACAGCTGGCATTCTTTACTTTAAAGTACATTATTCACAAGTTTACTTTCCCTTGAGGTAAACAAAACACACTCCACTTGCACTCACTGTTTTGTGTGGGGACAAGGAACAAAACCTGACAGCAGAGAGTGTGTGCCACCAAATAGCATTGAAATGGAAAAATTATGGAAATAACAAAGACGGACACAAATAAACACGTCATTTGACAGGCTGGTTATGGTTTAACTGAGTCTACTAAGGAGTGTAGCTATAGAGGCCTACTAAGGATAAGCTATCAACATGCAGTACTACACTGCGCTTTCTGTCAGACAATAAAATGAGATGATGTAGGATTCCATTATGCATATAGTCTTGTGGGTGTCCATCACATTTTACTGCTATAAAAAGGGTGACTTGTGCAGTTAGAGAAGAGGACAAGGACTGGAAATGTGCCAAGTTATTTGTTTATGAGTATCTTTGGCTCAAATGGAGTGCAACAAACTGCTTAAATAAATGCCAATTGTGGAAATAGAGAAAACCAACTGAGAAAAGGGTAATCTGACAAGCAGAGCGAGAGCTAAATGGAATATTATCTGAGAAATTACTGAAGGGGTAAATACAGGATAATGTCAGTTTCTACATGAGCGCACTTTAAAATTATCGCCCAGTTACTGGTAACTTCCTGAGATGATACACAGTGGGATCTCTGATTATGTACAATCTTTGGTCTGTTCTCAAACTTGTCCCCTGCTGACCATTGTGCGCTATTTCTAACTGTGAACTAATCAAATCAAAGCAGAACAGCGGCTCTATGCCGGTGGCTTCTGGTCAAACCGACTTCATACAAAGCAGCACAAATCAGTGTGTCAGCTTCTGTGACATCTTCCTGGTGTTTCTCGGCTTCCTGCGTAGTCCAATAGCAGAAAAAGTTATTTGAAACTTCAACATTACTCCTGCTGACAGCAAGGTATGAGGCCGCCAAATAATACAAAGAAGAAGAAAAGATCTATTGGGGGAATTCACTGGGCAAATTTTAAACTAAGCCATTAAATCTCTTTTTATCTGTTCACTAAATGTGTTCCGACATTACAGATATCATAGAAAATGGCTTGAGTGGCATAACTCTTTGTAAAGCCCATTTAGTATTTGCTTCGGCTTTGTATTTTGTACTTTGTTTACCTGGGCTGCTCTCACCATCCAGCTGATTTGAAGCCTTGTGTTAATTTTAATCAGTAACCAGATGAAAAAGGTCTAGCCAGTAGCCATGGGGTGGAGGTTCATTATCTCTGGCCTTTGTGCCAGAGAGCCCTCGCGGGATTTCAGTGGCACAGAGAAGTCAAAGAAACCACGTGTGCCATGAGAACATTGCCAAAGAGGTTCAAAGGAAGAGCAGAATAGAATATAACAGAATAGAAGTAGAAAAGGGACGTGGTTTCACTTTATCTCAAGAATAAGGAATAGAGTGATAAGATTCATATGTGCATATTGTGTGTAATAAAGGCCAGCTGTGGGTGGTATTCCATCCATTCAGTTACAATGAGCCATATCTCCTGTATTTCTCGCTCTCCAATTAACATTCAGTCTAACCTACAGGGCAGCGGCACATGTCAGCACAGCGGGGCCGCTCTCTTTTCCCATGTGACATGGGTCACTGCAGTTGGTCTCACCAGTGTCATGTGAGGTGGGTGACAGGTAATTACGGCTGTGCACTCATTTCCCCTGGTGCTCAACAGGCTTGACATCCCATGAACCAGACTCCATGGTACCAAAGTCACTGCAACAGCAGCTAACGATGCTAATGGCGCTAACAGTGAAGACTACGGCAACACTGCTGACAGAGCTAACAGTGTTAACTTGAGGGGGAACCGGAGGGTGGGTGCTACGCTTCCACAACCGCGACGTCAATCGGGATGGCATTATCGGCTGTAGCCGACATATGAGCGCAGTGCAGAGCAGCAGCCGTGAGCTAACCAGTGGGAACAAACCTGCACCAACATGCACTAAAAGCATGCGCGGACGGCATGTCAACGACTATGTCAACAAAGCACAGAGAAGCTGGGATTACAATACACACAGGTGTTGCAGACTTCATTCTCTGCTCAAAGTGACTTCATTCTCTGCTCAGGTAGATTTACTCCACTATATCTTTACGTAGTATACCAAAAATAACAGCCAATCTTTTCACTGATTTGTCTCCGTTTCAACCAGTTAAAAGTAAGTGAGAAATCAACATGCAACATTCATTTATCATTAGTTTGTAGGGCTGGTCCTCTGCGGTCCAGCCAAGAAAAAAATAGTAGCTCAAAGTAGTAAGTGTTCAAACAGTCAAAATGAATCATATTACACTGTAAAATTATTATAGTTACCTGTTTTTTTTAAGTTTCTAAAGCAAGAGACAGTTACATCATCCAAGGTCAGAACCTAGACAAGTCTGACAGTTTTGTTTCCACTAGTGAGAAAGAAAGGCACGATGCCCCAATTGCCTCCCAGTGGAGTTAACAAACAGTCTCTCTGCTCTTTTGTCTTTGGTTTTTATCTAGTCACGCAATGTGGTCTCGGGCCTCCCGAGTCGCTTGATGTTGCTTCATCGAGCCACATCCCCACATTCAACAATATCTCAAAAAGACTGACAAACTCCTGTCAGGTAATTAGCCTAATTAGTCACTCGCTTGTATTTCCTTTCCCCTCCATGAGCTCGCCTTTCCTCCTGCGTAGGTTTGAAGAGTGCCATCATTAATATCATACCGCCACGGGTCATAAAGCATTCCATGTCACCGTGATAAAGGTCCCAGCCCTGGCCTGGGAAGAGAGAGATGATAACCTAGCTGGATAGAATGGCTTTAAATTAAACTGTCTGAATTAGTTCAGTGCACACTAGCTAATTTTATACTCTAACGTGAGTCACGGTATATACAACATATTCTCTCCTTGTCACTTTGTTCTCTCCCTATTGTTAGGATATTTGAGAGATTTTGCTCAGTAGCTCTGAACCCCTTTTCCCATTAAGCTATGCAACACTAACAGAAGCGGCTGAAAAATCCCACTTTATTAATAATTACTGGCATAAATTACTGACATGAGAGAAATGTAGAAATTAACTCAGTAAGATTTGACAAATCTCTATCTTATTTCATAAATACATTGAGATTGAGCTTAATGGTACTAAATGTGAGATTGGTAAATGGACTTGCATTTATACAGCGCTTTTCTAGTCTTCCGACCACTCAAAGCGCTTTACACTACATGTCAGCATTCAACCATTCACACACACATTCATACACTGATGGCAGAGGCTGCTAAGGTGCCAACTTTACCCGATCTAATCTAAATACTCACTCACCTTCGGGAGCAATTTGGGGTTAAGTGTCTTGCTCAAGGACACAGCGACGTGTGACCCGGAATAGCCGGGGATCGAACCACCAACCTACCGATTGGTGGACAACCTGCTCTACTCTCTGAGCCACAGCCGCCCCCATCGGAGGCATTTCTATTGCCTATGCACGGCTCTCAACATGGCAATGGCTCGCAACTAACGGTGTTAACAGTGGAAACAACGGCAATGGCGCCGACAGTGCTAACAGTTTTAACCTGAGGGGGAAACGGAGGGTGGGTGCTACGCTTCTGCAATGACGCCATCGGTCGGCACGGCGTTATCAGCTGTAACCATCGTATGAGAGCAGTGTAGAGTGGCGGCCGTGAGCTAGCCGGTGTGGCACGCTAAAATGCACAAACATGCACTAAAAGCACACCCGGACGTCCCAGCGATGTCAAGCAAAACTCAGATTACAACACACACAGAGGGAGAGCGACTTCATTCTCTGCTCAGGTAGACATTACTCCACTATATCTTTACATAGCAAATAATTGTTTGCTGCTATATTAATGCTCTGGACATTGTCTATAGAACCTTTAAATTGATCACATCCACATTTATGTCATAGTAAAAAAACATAACAACATGTGTCATTTTCCTATGGCTCAAAAAACAAATAACATGGAAGTTGTGTTACCTTCATAGACGGCTTTAAATCCCTGCCCACTGACCGCGTAGTCAGACAGTAGCCACAGTGTGAGCCTGGAGCCTGTACTCACAATGGGTGAAGGCAGCTGGAACCCTGTTAACCTGAGAACAAATGGACAGAAGGACAATAACGGTCAGACAAAAAAAAAAAAAGATCCAATCAACAGCACAGTTGGTTGCAAGGTCAGGTATGAAGCCTACTTCCATCAAGCCAGCTGTTCCCTTCAGCATTCAAGGATAACTTTTTCTATAACGAGGCCCTGAATCATCCGCAAATTATTAAAATGCCAAGACCTCAACAGGACAGAAACCCTCAACAGATTTCTCTCCATCAGCGACCGCAGTAAATTAGAAACACAGCAGCCAGTGTGGGAATGAACAAACAGTTGAACAGACAACAAACATTAAATTGTCAGACTCTGAGTCAACAACCATTTCTAATAACCAACCAGTGTTTTCTAGACGTGCAATTCAACTGGAAGAGTAAATATTGTTTGCTATTTATACCTGTAGTATCCATCTAACCATGTCTCAGTCTAAAAGGTATCTTAAGTACTCGATGTTGGATGTCACTTCATGGCTTGTTTCACCATCAGTCTAACACAATTCTGAAAACCACCTTGTTAATTTTCCTACTCTTCTGTGTGTTTCCATTTTCCACTTTACTTAATATAACTTTAATTAATATCAGAGTATGCACTTGGTCCCAACTTGCCCAAAATTATCAGAGTGACATGTATTTGATCATACTTAGACAGAGAAGTAGAAATAGTTTTGCAATTTTCTTGGAATTAAGATAATCTCTTTTAAGATTTAGGAGAAAGGCAGCGCCTGTAAGGAGTTCCCAACAGGTGAACAATGATAGGAGAAAAATCACATTCCTACAGGTGTGGAAATATAAAATTGAACATTTTTGGTTTAAAATAATAATGATAATTTTCTTCAAAGATACTGACATTCAAAATTCCTTCCCTTGATTTTTTTCCTGCTCGTAATTTGGTCAATCCATAAAACTTGTCGCCGCTTTGTAGAAAGTTTCTGCAATTGCACTCAGTGGAAAACAGGAACATACAGCTACAGCAGTGCTTATGTGAGACACAACTGTGATTACTGCACATTAAAGATCCAGTAACACAGATGTTTACTAATTGCTTAATTATATATATGAATATAAAAAAAGCATTCTATGTAATGTGGTGGTTTTCTTGGATTAAGCGCAGGTGAGGAGGACACATGCTTATGTAAACCATACCGCAGTATCAACAAATATTGGTTATGCATGCATGATCTTTGATGTTGTGGCCAAGTGGCCCAGGTGTTGCATGACGCACAGACACCCCCGGACCATGACAGCACACCAAAGGCAGCGCTAAAAACAGTGCTTAAATTACACCATTGTGCCAAGCCATATGCACATTTAAGAGGACTTCTCTACTCAGTAAACATAATAAAACCACTGCAGGATCTATTGCTAAATTAAATTCAGGACATTTTAAAAAGCAAATAAAATGTAATTTGTGTCATTTTTAGCAGTTTAGTTTCATCATATTTTTTTTTGCCTTCTCTAGTATGATTTTCTGTTTAATTTTAATTTTATTTTTTTCCTGGAACAGTTAGGACAATAAACCAAGATTGTTCATTTAATTTTATGGTTCTGAGTGTGTGTAAACTTTGAAGTCATACACCCTCAAAGGAGAACTTCAATAACTTTCAAGTGCTGTTGCTGTGAGGTGGGACTATTATTAGTCCTGATTGACATTTCTGCATTATTTCGAGTGATTCGGAGGTGTCCAATGAACATGGGCTTATGATTCCTGTTTCACTGGGGTTTTGTGTAATGATGCCCTTACCTGGAACTTGGAAAAAGTAGTTACTAATATCATCTATACTATGTATAGAACGCTTAGCATTAAGTATTTTAGCGTTAAATGCTTTTCCATCTATTTCCATGTACATGTTTTCTCAATGTTGATGATAAACAACAGTTAAACAAACCATATTATACCATATAAGCTGAATTAACCAAAAAAAAGCATCCACCCACACCTACCCATCATTCTTTTTTATGTCTCATTATTAGTTGTCATTATATGAGACTTGAGACTTGATAATATATAATTGCCAATATAATATATAATTAATATAACTTCTGGGTAATTTTGTGCTTGGAAAAAATGCATAGCCTACTGATTTGACAATGAAAAGTAAAAGATAAGATAAAGTCAAAGTCATAATTCAACCTAAATGTAGAATGAAGCTTACCATGATGACTTTGGTGTTATTTTCATTAGGAAAACGGTTTGCTCAAATAGCAATTTATCATGCGTTTCCTTCACATTTAAAATAACTTGAGCTTTTTCTTCACATATAGATTTAGTAACGTTACCGTTATTTACATTGTTGCTGCTTATTTTGCCAGCTGTAACCAATTAACACAAATGACCACTGGTAGAATCCCAAACAGGTATCTCCTTTTTGAACATTTAGCTAAGCCTGTCACTTCAATCTTTTAAGTTTACCACCTCTGAATCACGAGCTCCGTGGCTTTCGGTTGAAGAGAGCAGCAGCTTGTCCTTTCAGTCCGTGAAACCATAACTAACTTTAGCTCGACAGCAGCCAAGGTCAAAACTGAAAGTTTTCAACAGTATCACGTGGGGATGTCATGCGAACCGATACTTTGGTACCAAGTCGATGCCAACATTTAAAAAAAGTGACGTCACTCTTCTTCTACCATACAATGCCTGTAATGGTCATTGGTAGGGATGTGACAGTGAGGAAAATGTTCCCACCGGTTAATAAACTTGTGACAACACCGGTAACGTTATGGCTCCCTTATGGTGTTGGTATTAAACGTGAAATATTGCCAAATAGGTGCGTTTTCTTTTCGCTTCGACAATAAATCCTCTGCTCCTGCTCCTACTACTCTTAGCTGACGGACCAGATGTGTTCATGGTCAGTATGTAGCGTCCGTCGTCTGACTATCGATTGATAGCATGCAGCTGATAGGCCAAAATTAACAAAATTAGTCAATTATTTTTATTTATTACTTAAAGGCTACATGCCTCTGTTTTTTTGTAATGTTCAAATGTTTTTAATAAAAGAGTGCGTGTTGAATTACATGGGATTTTTTTTTTTTACCATGGTATCAAATTGGTATCAAGAATGGATATTGTGGATATCGTCGATATTCACTGGTATTGGTATCGATTACTAGATTTCTGGTATCATGACATCCCTAGTCTCACGTTCAATTAGCTAACTGTTACTGCTGTCAGATACTAACGTTACGTTAGCTAGCTGTTAGTGCTGTCAGATGTCTCTAACATGATTGGTAACAACTGTCACTCGTGAGTATAGCTTGTAATTTTGAGAATAAAACTGCTGAAGTAACGCTGGGGATAGTCATCGATTAATGGTTTGGTGCCCTCTGGTGGCACAAAGGTAAACTGCATGAAGTTAGCTGAAATTGACCCACTATAGCTGTTTTCAATTAAAATAAATACAAATTAAAGAAATGAATAAAAATCTATAATTATTAGGCTACTGTACATCACAATATGTCAAACCTTTAAAATGACTAGTCTCAGTTATCCTACTTTAAATGACATTATCATCAACATTACTTTGATTATACTGATAAGAAAAACAAAACAATAAAGTAGATGTACAGTAATGCAGTTTGATTCTTTTATCATTCTAAAATAACAGAGTCAAATTATTGTCAATTGTTATATTGATTTTCAGAGGTAAGAGCAGACAGAATTCATATTTTTGGAGATGTTTAATAAAGCGCTATAACGACTAACGTGTGGCAAATACAACCTCTGAGGGACTAATAACCAATGTGTTAAAATTATGTTGGAATCAAGTAATATATTTTTGAGTAATGAGCCTTGTCTTATTAGTACCAGCTTTCAGCAGCAGCTTCACCGGGTTCGGCTATTAAATCCATTTAACATGTTTGCCACCCCCATACTGGCAGTACTCACATACACACACACACACATACACACACACACATACTAATTAAAAAACAGGTGTCCACTAATCATTTGTTGCCAGTCGCCACAGGTTGATTCATCTGTGCATAGACGTGAATGTGTGTCTGCGCTATAGATCCCTGATTTACAGATTTTAATAAAGGACAACGTTGTTCATCTGACTTTTAGCTCATCCTTGAAATTTCCCTTTCCCAAGTGCCACTTCAATTTTCATTTTATGTTCCCACATGCACTCTCTCGCGGCATGTGTATCCCACTTTTTTTTACAATCTATTACATCCCTCCCTTTTATCTCTCAGTGTTAAGAGAGGCCTCAGTGTTTCACTTAATCCTTAAGTACCACAGTGGAGGTGGGCAAAAAATTGCAAAACACCAGTGCGAGAAAAAGATGAATTGAACCAAAAAGGGAAGCGGACTTTAATATATGCATGATTTCACTCCTCTCTGTGAGATTGTCACGGTGGGATATCAGCTAAACGATGGGACACATGTTCATGCAAATAGCCCCTTCGCTGACCACAAATTGAGTTGGAAGGCAGCCATCTTGGTTCAGCGGCGCACTGCAGGGAAAAGGGGGATTGATAGAGGGTATGATGGAGGGGCTGAAAGGCTGGGGAGAGGAGAGGGGGGCGGTCAACAAACTGGGAGGGATTCTTGCCGCATCCAAATCGTGATCATCTGGCATAAGCCAGATACGGCCCCCCAAATAATTTCTCCCAGGCTAAGAGGAAACTAAATAGATCCCGTCAGAAAACACACAGAAACTGGCTTCACATGCGAAGGGAGATTAAATATTGCAATGTGATATGGGCTGTGGCAATCTTTAGGCGTGCAGCCGGTATTGTGGAAAAAGCCAGCTGGGGGATTGCCTGTTATCGAGGAAAAAGATGCGAGATGTGACTGCGACTCGGCGATACAAACGAATGGATTTGCAGAGCAGGTGTCTCAAGTGAGTGGTAAATTGATGGAGGAAGGATGAAAAGAGAGTGAGGGACAGAAAAAGACAGACAGAGAAAGTTAAGAAAAAACAGCACAGTTGTGAGAAATCATTGGCCTGTTGCTGCTACTGTATGGAATACCAGAAATGAGGGCCTTTTTGAGGAGAAGAATAGGTGTGCATTGCTGCATCCACACTGAACAGTATATGATGTATGTGTGTGCAAGTGTTTGCATAAGCGCATGTGTGTGTGTGTGTGTGTTCATGGGGAGAGCAGAGGTCTATTAAGAGGGCTTTCCACCTGACTAGCCTCAGCATCATCTCAATGAAGAACCTCTGCTTCCAATTATCCCACCGCTACCCATGGGGACGAGAGAGGGAGAGACAGACAGAGAGAGGAGACAGAGCATATGTGCAGAAAAGATGGCTGTATAGGAAAAAAGAGTGGAGATATTGTAATGAGGAGATGGCAGCGCTGAAGAGCAGGTTGAATATGAAAAGTAGGGAGGTGCGAGAGACACTTCGGTACATGGGAAATGTAAAAACTTCAACCATGAGTTGAGTGAGGATGAGTCACGGTGAGAAACTCCTTCATTATGGCTTCACAGCTCGTCAGGGATTCACGCTCAGACGTTCACACGAATGCACATTTTTATTCATTTTGAACATTTTCCGTGCGTGTGAGCGTCCGTGATCTCCCTTTCCAAAATATATGCGTGTTTACAGCTGTAAACAGACAGAGATTAAATCAGGTCATTCGTCCTTTAATCTTATTCACTCAGCGAGTGTGTGCGTGTGAATGTTCTCAGGGTGGAAGGTAAGCAGAGTGCTGATGCAGCGGATTTTTTCCCCTCAGAACGAGGGAAGGAAGAGGGAGGGAGTATAAAAAAAAAAAGAAAAATAGATACAGCAGCAAGATTTTGATGGCTGAGTAGAGGGGAGACATTAGCCAATAAATGATGGGTGGTAAGAGAGAGACAGGGAGGGAGGGAGTTGAAGTGCAGAGTCAAGAAACGATGTGTGTATTTCATGTGTATTCGTGGGAGTGCTCGTTCTATACAGGACCCTGTGCAGCTATAACTTGTCAGTGGTCAAGGCCAGGGGCTTAACTCTCCACCGACTGCCTATCGCGCTAACTGAAATGCCGCCCAGTCGTTGCGACACACACGAATGGTTCCAGTTCCAGCTCTTCAGTGTTTTTTTGGCAAAAGAAAAGTATTTTTCAATTGCTAAATTAGGCTCTTTTTCTCGTATAAAAAAATGCACCCTTGGATCTAAACTGTTGCCGTTCAGTGTGTCGGTGTATGACTCATCGCCGGTTCTACTTTACAGTGAAAAAAGTTGACGTGTAGCCTGGTGGAGGTTAAAATGCCGCTCCATTCCCACACACATGATTTGATTCCTCGAGCTAATAGGAAGACTTTCACAAGCAATTAGACTGTGTATCTATCAGCCTTCTGATCCTTTCTTTTTTGGGTAAGCTGTAATGTAGCGCGTCACTTTGCCCAAGGGCGTGATCCGGCCTTGATGGAGTTTCATGGTTAGCCTTCATTGCTCTCAAATTCACTTTAAATTCCTGTTATGTAACCTGAAAGCCTTGCAAACGTGTTACCAGTAATCTTAGCAGTTTTGCAGGGGGGAAGAAAGCAACCTCTAATATGTTTATGTGGACTTTATAATGTGGAACCTTTTTTCTGGCTGTTCATCATCACCACATTGTCCAGAAAGCATGCAGCTCCACACAACAAAGGCAAAACCTAGCGAGAGGTAGCAACAATTTGCAAATCTCACACCGTACACAGCTTCCCCGCAGATCCCACAAACCCAACAATATTTCAAACAAGACTGACATCCTTTTGAATTGAATGGGCTAATTATTTATGTCTGTCTCGTGAAGAAAGACGGGCAGTAGTAGCACGCGGTTTGCTTGTTAATATTCATGCGCGTGTGACATCACAAGGTATTTGCGCATCCGCGGCTGAAGAGCCAGGGTGGGAGTAGTCTCTCAGATGTCTCTGATGCTGAATGCTGATGGTGAGATAATCAACCGCAGTCAGCGCCAACTGAGAGACAAACCGCAGTGAAGTCATTAACAAAGCAATGTCTCTAGAGAAAGAGGGAGCGGGGCCGGTGAGGGAGAGGCTGATATAAGGGAAAGTGGCAGAGTGGATGGGAAGGTGAGAGGAGAAAATATTAGCAGTGACTTGAGGAGGATTTGAACAGATGAAGTGCTCCAGAGAAAGTAGGAACGGCTAAATAGAAGTGTGTGTGTGGGAAAAACATGCAAAAACTTAAACAGCAAAATAATGGAACATGAACTTCTGAGTGGAGAGTGGTGAGAGAGAGAAAACCAGTGCACCGATGGAAACAAGTGAATAATTTGCAGTGTCAGAACGGTGATAGAATGCCTTACTCATCAGCTGTGTTCATATTGGGGGCCATAAAAAGACACGGGTGGCAACACAGGACTGATTAGCTGTCATTGGCTGCGCAGAATAGCTAAAGTCATCACCAGCTAAATTAAAGGATGTGTGAATGAGTGGAGGAGCTTACCAATGGCTTCACCAGAGATAAGTGCTCCCTAGCCTTAAATTAGATCTGTCTTTCTTAAATGTAATTCCACCTAAGGGTTGGAGTAAGCATGGAGTTATGGTTGACAAACACAACTTTACTTCCCTCCGAGTGTCTGCCGGTCAGTGGGTAAGTGAGTGATGTGACTGGTTTATCTTCAGGCTATCTGCACTCCATTAACAGTGTATTACATTGCCCTGATGCTATCTGCATCTGCTCAACACCGTGGATACCTGTGAGGCAACACAGAGGGCTGCACAAGCCCTGGGGTTTAGGATTACATTAGGGGTGTATAAGAAAATATCGAAAATATCAAATATTGCGCTATTATGTTTTGTGGTAATGTTATCGATTCTCAAAAACACTGTATGGATTTTTAATTAATAGTTTACATGCAAAGATTGACTCAGTCAATACTTTGTTTCATTTGCAAAGAGATGTGCCCTCTCAAAGTAGTGCTACGATGTTGGATGTTACAGAGACTGTGATGAATGCAAATGCAGATCCCACTGTTCTGTTCTGTCAATCGATTAAAATATGTAATTGTGATTAATCGCATGATTGTCCATAGTTAATCATGATTAAACGCAAATTAATCACATATATTGTTATCTGTTCAAAATGTACCTTAAAGGGAGATTTATGAAGTATTTAATATCCTTATCCACATGGGAGTGGGCAAATATGCTTGCTTTATGCAAAAAATTTATATATTTATTATTGTAAATCAATTAAAAACACAAAACAATGACAAATATTGTCCAGAAACCCTCGAAGGTACTGCATTTAGTATAAACAATATGCTCAAATCATAACATGGCAAACTCAAGCCCAACAGGCAACAACAGCTGTCAGTGTGTCAGTGTGCTGACTTGACTATGACTTGTCCCAAAGATCATGTGATTATCATAAAGTGGGCATGTCTTTAAAGGGGAGACTCGTAGAACCCATTTTCATTCACATATCCTGAGTTCAGAGGACAAGGGACCTCTTTGAAAACAGCCATGCCAGTTTTTCCTTGCCAAAATGTTGCGTAAGTTTGGAGCGTTATTTAGCCTCCTTTGTGACAAGCTAGTTTGACATGGATGGTACCAATTCCTTAGGTTTTCTTGTTTCATATGATGCCAGTATCTTCACTCTAGCTTTAAAACTGAGCCCGCTACAAGCTCCAAAAGATAGAATCGCGGCCGGTTGCGTTAATGCGTTAAAGAAATTAGTGGCGTTAAAACAAATTTTGTTTTAACTTTGACGGCCCTAATAAAAAAGTTAATGTTTTTATGCATATGTTGTTGTGTTTATACTGTGACATTTTTCCTAAAATTTTATTTAAAACATTGCAATATATCGCCTTACTTACAGTATCATAATACATCGCAATATAGTGAATCGTAACCCCTGTACCCCCCTCGGGATATGTATCGTATCGCCAAATTCTTGCCAATACACAGCCCTTGATTACATACAGAATATTCAGTCGATAATGCAAGTCCAAAAGATCATGCACAGTGCTTGAATTACTATTTAAATGCTTCAATCCTTGACATCATTGCTTGTTTTGCTGACATGAACATGATATACAATATATCATAAAAAGCTTCATAATTGCATGCCTTGATATAGAATCACAAAGGCTCTGACAGTAGGGGGTAAGGAAGTAAAAAAGGAACTGGATTCTTTGTTCATTTGTTCCCCCGCTGTAGAGACGTAAGTCAATTACACTTACAGCAAACAAATCAAGGCTGACAAATTAAACAAGGTGACGTCCACAAGTCCGCTGTGTTCCCCTCCGCTCCGCACAAATCGCTTTGCAATAATCCTCGGGCAGAAAACAATTAGAGATAGAATAAAAGTAATTCAATGTCGTGCCACTCTCACCCCTAGGAAAGTGACAAAGCTAAGTGGTAGCCATGAGATATGCCGTTGTTTACTCGCCCTACCGGTGTGCAAGGCTGTCTGTTTGTGTGCTTGTGTGTGTGTGTGTGAGTGTGTGAGTAGTAGCAATTTATGACGCACAAGGATGGAGTAAATGATCAAGGAGAGAAAAAGGACGGATGTAAGAGAGCCAATTGAAAGAAAACAAGGTGAAAGAATCTTACAAGAATGGCCACAGATATTAAACAGCTATCCTACATTTTAGATATTTAGTATGTACAGTATATATGTTGTATTATAATAGGGTGTTTTAAAGGTAAGAGTTTCAGTTTGTTGCACAAATGAATGATTGACATTAGTTTGCTACTATTGGTATTTGTAGTAGTAAGCCAGTTGTTGCGTAAAGACTCATCAATGCGGATATAATACTAGCAACAGTAGTAGAGTGAAGGTATGCCTTAATATACAGGTTATATAACACATAGAGCAAAGAAGTTCAAATAATGCGTTGATGATTCAGCCTTACAAGCATCAAGATTTTGATGAGTAACAGATAGAGTTGGTGTAGTGGTACGAGGAATGTGGCATGATGGAAATGTGAGTGATAAAAGAAACAAACAAGCCACTAATGTACACTTGGGTAACGGCTGAGTGCGATGTTGCCTTCCCTAGAAAACTCTAAGATTAAAAGGATATGCTATTTAATCAAATGCAGCCATTTGCCACTTAGCAGAGCACACACACCCAATCCCTCCTTCACCGTTTGAAGCTTTTCCTTGTAAACTGTATCTTCCTCTCTTTGTGTCTGACTCATCCTCTCCCCCCCTGTCCCCTTTCTATACTACTGTATAAAGCCAAAAGTATGTGGACACCCATGTCCACATGCTGTCTAGCAATGTATATAGTTGACATTCTCAATCTAGACCTATACAAAACTCTGATTAGTCAATTGTTTCTCCATCTGGAGGAAACTGCCATCAATGGGTACACCACCAGACCTATTTGAGTCACTGAATAAATCAAGATGTGGGCAGCAATTCAAAGGTCTGGGATCAAGGGCTAGTTTCTCATGGTTACATCCTGTTAGGGGAAATGTTAATGCTACAGCATTCAATGTTGTTTTAGACAGTAGTGGGCATTAACTTTGTGGCAACAGTTTGGGGAAGGCCCTTTCTTGTTTCAACATCACAGTCATCAGCGTTACTCGAGGCTGAGTAGGACTGTCCTCTCTGTTGGGTCCTAACCAGAGACTTTATATAAGAAGTGGATGTAGTCCACCGTGATGTCACCTATTGGCTTGTGGACTACCGTTTTGAAGCCTTGAGTTTGGCGTTTTGGCCATTGCCATCTTGGTTTTTGGCTTTCGCCATCTTGTTTTTTTGCAACCAGAAGTGACACGAGAGGCTGGAGCTGAGTATAACCAAATGCTGAATGCGATTGAGACAATAAACTCATGTTTACAATGTTTGCTGAGGTTATAAATCAAGTGAGAAGTAGGATAATTTCCTATATAGACTTGTGTACAATCAGACTTCTTTTTGCAACCAGAAGAGTCGCCCCCTGCTGGCTATTAGAAAGAATGCAAGTTTAAGGCACTTCTGCATTGGCTTCACTTTTCAGACCCTGGAGGTTGCCAACTGGTCGTAGGCCAGGTCCATACAGAAATTGAGTTTTTGAGTTTGGTTTGGAGAAACTTGACCGGCCTGCATAGATCCTAGACCTTACCCGCATCCACTTTCCAGAGCAGTGCAGGCTATTATAGCATATTTTTGATCATGTAGTGTGTAAAGTATTCATATAATGACTCTAAGTATATACTGTAGTTTGCATGTATGTGCATTAATGCATGCCTGCACTACAAGGCAAAATCGACGCCATTGAGGTTTCTTCCAAAGACACCGCATGAGGCACTGAATTTATATTCAAAATTTCATCATTTTGCACTGCTATCTCTCCCTCTCGCTGTGATCTTCAGTTTCTCCGTTGCTCCGCAGAGGGATGCCACTAATAAACTCCAAAACAAGGTTGGGCAGAAGATCTGATTAGCCAGCGGGGCTAACAGGGACACGGTGACCGATGGAGCGCCCAACCAATGCTATTTACTTTCTGCCCGTCGCTCTGCTTTCATTCCTGTGGCAATGATGATCAAAGAGCAGCAGAGGGAAGGAGGCAGCGAGGGAAAGGAGAGAGGAGGAGGAGGGAATGGCAGCGGTGTATTTGTGTGTGTGTGTGTGTGTGTGTGTTACTGAAGAACAGCACTGGTACTGATCTAGAATAAGCTGCAGGCTCTCAGAAACACTGATTTACTCATATTCCATTCGTCTTGTTTCTGCATGCTGTCGCCGGCCTCTCCGTTAGTCCCTCTCTGTCTGTAGAGCTCAACATTATTGCTCTCTATCTCTTAATTATGTCTTTTTTTGGGTATGGAGACCGGATTAATCTGTTCTATTTTAGTCCTCCACATCTCTGTGCTGTAGGCTACGATATGTCATTTCTATAGACTGATTTGCATCCTTTCTTATGATGGAATCCATGACAGTATGTCCACACAGCAGAAACCTGGAGTGATAACCTTCGCCTTTCCAGCAACTAAATAAGCCCAAGTGCAACTGGTCACATGCAACAAGTGTCCAATTACATGCCAGGCAAATCCTTTTGACACAGCACGGCTAGTGTGTACGTGTACGAGTGTGTGTGTCTGCGTGTGCACAATATATGCGCTTTATCCATTATCACGTTTCACAAGGTGTTTGGATAACTAATTAGGGCTGCTATGCTCCGTGTCTCCCAGGGAAGAACAAGAGAAAACAAAGAGAAAGGGTGGAATCAAGGCAGAAAAACGTGACTGCAGCAACAGTGAGGAAAAAAAACAGCAAAATCAACACAAGCTACAAAAATATGCCGGGGATTTGCTTAAGCCAGGAAACAAATGGTGCACAAGGAGAACGTCTGTGCTTCGCAGTCTCAGAGATTACAGCTAAAGGGAATGTAGTTCTTCTGTTTTGGGGGCGTGGGCAAATACCATGCCACCGTATTGTTTTTGTTGGCTGTCTTTCTGCTTTGTTTCTGTTTTTCGCTCTCTTTTATCTGTAGTGAGAGTCTGTGGCAGCCCAAAGTGTTTTTGAAAATTGGTACTTTCACATATACAACAATCACAGAAGGACCAACATAAATCCAAATGTCAATTCACATGTTGGCAATTAAGTCTTGAACCTTTTTGCCAAATCAACAAAACTCTTTTTGAGTTCTTTAGGTCAAGACAAGTCCAACAATAGTCAATTTCAGCAAAAAACATTTTCAAAAAAGAAGCACCTTTGGGATGCTTCTATTGTGAGGAGAGAATTTGAAGGATTAAAAAGGACTTCAAGAAGCTAATCTCAAACTTTGGCCATTCGATTTGATGATGCTAACACATGCCTCAAATTTATGGTTGAAGTGGTTAAAAAAAAAAGAATTGTTGACATAATTTACATTATACATAGGGCTATCAATCAATTAACATATTTAATCGCGAATAATCACATGATTTTCCATAGTTAATCATGATTAATCGCAAATTAATCACGCATTTTCTATCTGTTCAAAATGTACCTTAAAGGGAGATTTGTCAAGTATTTAATACTCTTATCAACATGGGAGTGGGCAAACATGATTGTTTTATGGAAATGTATGTACTGTATATATTTATTATTGGAAATCAATTAACAACACAAAACAATGACAGATATTTATCCCCACAGGTACTGCATTTAGCATAAAAAATATGCTCAAATCATAACATGGCAAACTGCAGCCCAACAGGCAACAACAGCTGTCAGTGTGTCAGTGTGCTGACTTGACTATGACTTGCCCCAAACTGCATGTGATTATCATAAAGTGGGCATGTCTGTAAAGGGGAGACTCGTGGGTACACATAGAACTAATTTTCAATCACATATCTTTAGGTCAGAGGTCAAGTGATCCCTTTGAAAATGGCCATACCAGTTTTTCCTCGCCGAAATTAAGCATTAGTTTGGAGCGTTATTTGACATAGATGTTGTCGTAAGTTGCATTAATACGTTAAAGAAATTAGTGGCGATAAAATTAATTTGCGTTAACGCATTATTACCGCGTTACCTTTGACAGGCCTAAGTATGTATTTCAATAGAGTATTCACATCATACATCCCAGATTGGCAGGACAAAATCCAAAGGTGAGCAGGGGATGTTCATGTGCAGATGCTGATGGCAGTATTGCATTGCTCATGTGTCCCTGACAGCTGCAGTATATTGATCAGTTCCTTACACTGGTGAGTGATTAGCTTTAATATTCCTGCAGGTTTGTTAGCAGACTAGTGTCATTTATTTTCACCCTGTTTGGCTGTAACAAATTTGTCAGTGAAGACAAACAGGAGGTGGGCTGCAGGTCCGCAGTTTTTCCTTCAATCATGACTGAAATTGCCCAGCAGGTACGCAAGTCATCGTTGCATCAGTGTGTTATGAGCTCTGCTTGATGTGTTTTTGCTTTTATACTAGAGTCGCTGCTTGCAGGTATTTGGATGTTGTCTTATTGAGGCAAACCCTATATTCGAACCAGCTGTGCCCTACATGATGATGCATGCAAGAACCCATGTAAAGCAAGAAATAGGTTGCATCTTTGTCCATTATCAGACCACCAGAGACACTTTTCAAAGAAAGAGTTGATTAACAACATACATGACAATAAAATTGCAGAACATGTATTATTTGGAAATAGTTTTCAATCATTTTTTTAAATGTTTAAGGCAGTAGAAATGTTTCTGGATTTTTGGAAAGCTATTAATGTGTTAATCACTACTTGTACAGTATATGCATGGGAGACAGCATTTATGTATAAACAGCACAATCATATTACCTCTGATTTTAGTTTAAAGCTTTGAATAGCAAACGCAGGACTACAGATCACTGCAGAAAGCAAAGAAGTAGCTTTTTTTATTATCAAATAAACTGATCACACTGATGAACTGTAGATCGCACGTGCTTCAGTTTAGAGCAAAGGTTAAATTAGTTTTGGAATTATGGAGAGAACAGCAGATGTACAAGAATGTGACGAAGTGCTCCAAGGACTAGAACATGTTGTATGTACTCTTTTGCTAAACAGTATTTAGCCTTTGCAAAGCAGTCTTCGTGGCATTGACCCAACCATTTAATCACCATTGACCTGCAGTAATGCGATTCTAGTTAGAACCGAGTCGTCCATGATTGGTTGAATAGTGATTTTACTGGTGAGTGAGACCTTCTGTAGCCCTTATTGTAGTATTTTGTGCAATCGCCATGGTGGAGTACAACGATGAAAAAGAAGATTTTTGAATTGCATCCACTGACTTCTGAAAATGTGAAAAACTGGACATTTACATACTGTACATCTATGCTACTGCATTTTGTTCGGAGTCACAGTAGACACCGTTATCATTTGCTGTCTTTCACAAAAAGTATAGGTTGTCAACTTTATCATCATTATTGAAAATTATACATTTTCATTATAGCTTGATCAATCCAAAATGACTGGAAACAAAGAGAAGTGAAAAACCTATGACAAGCCTGCTTCCCAGTCTGATCCCTCTCCTTCCACAGTGTTAAATTCCAGACACGTCGTACATATTACACCTGCTGCACATGCGCACAAATGAGTCACACTGTGCCTTAGGTGTTGCAATTGCAAAATTGTGACTGACGTGATTTGCATAAGATGTCATGCAAATAAACAAAATGAATTCCCTGCGGTGAGAAAAGCATGACATCCGCCTCCCACCATCCCTTTGTTAGGCGGCGTTTATCAATTTCTATCATGAAATCCTTGGCTTTGTCTTAGTTCCTGTCATATTACTGTGTGTGCTAGAGCTCCGTCAAGTTCAACAAATTACTGATAGAAATATCGCACATCAACTTATGCTCATTAGCTTTTTGTATGCAGGACTAATTGCTAGAGATGACCGTGTGCTGATTGCTACAAGCATTATCCAAAGTAAACAACATTTAGCAGTATAAAGTTCCTACCATTTTTATTATATGACCTTTAGAGCACTACATTTTCAAAATAAGACATCTTAAACTCAATATATCTGATCTGCCAAAGTCTAATTTTGGAAATATTTCACTTGATCTTCATCTGCTGGCAACAAAATCAGTCCTTAAGTAGTTGTACTAGTACAGTATGTCACATCATTTTTATACATTTGACCAATTAACTTGCACATCCCTGCTGTGATATCAATTAAGATTATTTGATTTAATCTGATTTTCTCCCTTTTAACTTAATGCTCTTCACATAAAATCTCTTCACTGTCAAAAAGGAGGTTCACATTTTGCAATATGTTTTATAAACTGAGGCTGTACAAGGTATAATTAGGTACTTCATTTTTTTGAGGACATATTATTGGCTAAAATATTAGCACTCCATGAGAGTAATTATATTTTAGTGATTATGTTTTCATCCCTGAAGGTTTAAACGGCTCAACAGGCTGGCCTCCCAAAAAAATTTACCGCATTCCTTTCGACTCAAGTGTGACGCCGAGCGCAGAAGGGCTAAAAATGACAACATCTTTTTAAAGCGTGCGCTGCATATTCAATCCGTTATCCGGGCATGGAAAACATTTCATTTCATGCCGCTGCTGAAGTGCATCCTGTTAAGAACATTGATAGGCCCGGGGATGGAGGAATGTCAATAAGCAATACACACACAATGAGTGATACACAGGATGTAGCATATAAATTCACGGCCATCTAGTTGATTATTTCTCTAATCTGGGGTTACAGGACCTAATAATTCTGCCTCGCAGGTGAGCAGGTGCCATAAATCTCCACATCGTTTCACTTTTTCCCAGCATGAGATGATGAAAAACAAACTATCACTCTTCCTCCTGTTTTTAGCAGACTGTCGTTAAAGCTGGCGTTGATAAGTGGCAGTCTCTTTATTAACAACCTAGACTCAAAGGAACCATAAATCCTACGCTGTGCATGTGTGTGTGGTTGTACAGTATGAATGCTTGCACGTGTCTGTGGGTGTGTATCTACATATGTACAATATGTGTGTGTAAATGCTGTTGAATAAGATGCGCAAACAAATAAAACTAAGCAGCCTTGAAGCCACATTTCTCACACACACACACACACACAGTCAAACACTCCTCCTCCTCCTCATTTGGATGTGTACTCTTTGCATGGATGTCGCACAGCGTGTTAACATAATACAAGCACGTGCAATTCAGAATGAAGAGGCATTGAAGAAACGTGTGTGTGTATGCAAACACACATGCATGTTCGCCACAGTATTCACGTGCTGGAGTCATTTTGCCAAGTATGTGTTGTGAGAGATTGATGGCCAAGGCCGTCACTGATGAAGAATCACTGTCGTGGCAAGTGTTCAGGCAGGAAGTGCCGTCGTATACGTCACCCGCTCTCACCCTGAACCGCAGCAGACATTGGCTCTTTACAAGCTCGACTCATTGACTAATGCCGTACTCGCTCACACATATAGACCTTTTCATTATCATTCTGTTGCTAGGGCAACAGCTTAGTCTAAGTCATAGAAACATAATTAGGAGTAGAATGTTTACTGTTTTCCATGGTCATTTGACTGGTACAAAAGAAAATGGCAATTGTTGTTAAGGCAGCGGACGCAGAGACGGACGCAGAGACGGACTCCAGAGACGGACTCCAGAGACGGATGGCTGGCTAGTTAGCTATAGGTATCTTGCCATTCTCCGGAGTGGTGGGGAGTGAGGCTGAGGGACCGTCAGACCCAGCCAGAGACAGTTCAGAAAGGAGACGACACACTGAAAGACAGTTACCTGTATCTGTGTCTTGTGGGTTTCGCCACTGTCCCTTTAGGAGTCTAACAGCATATCCTGTGTCTATTAACTCCAATGGGAGAAGTGAACGTGAACGCAGGTTATGATTATAATTCTTTCGCCCCATAGTCACCAAAGTAAATATTGAACCCATTTTTTCACATTTTTTCACATCTTTCAAAAATCCGGACACTAAAATGGCATTTTTCAGACACAAATCAGGAGAAAATTAACTTTGTTTGAGACCTTTTCTCTGTCTCAGCAACACAGTCTCGCGTGATCTGGCAACTAACGTTCCCGAACAGCCTAGCTCACTAATATTGGTAATGCTAAATATGACATGTTAGCTGTGTAAATATCTAATGTTAGCAAAAGAAAATATGAATGCATTATGCAAATATAATCCAATCTGCTTTCATCCACGATGTTCAACACACCATGACTGTGCCCACTTAGTAGACAGGAAGTGAATACCATTTCAAACCATTGGCAGAGCTTGAAATGTGCCATCTTTGTTATAGAGTATCTTTGACCTATAGCTAGCGAACTTACTTGCTGATTCCACCATGCTTTAATGCTACACTGGTTACAGAAATTAGCTAAACAAAGTTGTTCCTCATCTGGTGATAGCACTGTACTTTCCTACGCTATGACAAGAGTGTGTGGATGAAGCATTAAGTTGTTCAAATTTGACCCTACTAGTCATTGCTGCAAAATCTCAGTAAGTCCGTGACTTTCCGTAAGTCGTTTATATGGAAGTTAGCCCGGTCGCAATGGCAATGGTACACATAAAAATGTCCGCCGTTGATTTGAATGGGAATGTCTATTCTACTCTTATTCTATCTCTATGGTCCAAGTTTACTACTTGTCAGTTACTGCATTAACAAACATTGCAACAGATTATGTTGTCACGTTTGAAAAAGTCTATAGTAGATAGACATGCACACCAAATGCTGGAGGAGACAGGACATTGAATTCACACGAGCTTTGATCCATTCACTACTGTAGGCCTACTATAATAATCAGGTGACTAGCATTAAGTGATAAAATAAAAAAAACAAAGCTGCTCTAAAATGAGGAACAACCTCCCATCTCAATTTCCCAGAGCCTAAGGTAAATCTTCAAATTGCTTAAGTCCAAAACCAATTCAATTTGCATTATATAAAACACAGACAAATCCTCCCACTTCAGAAGCTGTAAACAGATAATGTCTGGCATCCTCACTTGAATTTCTAAAACAATAATCTACGTTTGTTTTCAACTTACTTTCTGACAATCGACCAATCGACAATCTAAAGTCACATTTTGGTGTGTATGGTTTTGTTGCTGAAAGGTTCAATTGGCCTATCAGACAACCTTCCCAACCTTTGGGCGTATTCCTTTACAGTCATGCCTACAAGTTCTGTTAGATAGGATATTTACGCAGCTCAAATCAAAACTTTGAACTACAAGCAGAAGCAATATGAAAGCATGCATAATATCCCCCTCCCCCCCTCTCCTCTCATGCATATGCTGTACAAGCACTTGTGCTCTGGAGTGCTTGCCAAAAAAAGCAGAAACGTCTCTGAAAACTTGTGTGTCTGAAAAATTACAGTTTTCCAGCCTGCTGCCATTTATTCCGTGCTTAAAAGTGTGTGTCTGACTGTGTGTTTGTGAGTGCGGTGTTCATTTTATCTGTATTCCAATAAACCTTGATTTTGTTGACACTGAATCAGCTTGCTGGGACGGGCTGTACACTAGCCTAGATCCCCCTTTGTAAGCACTGTCTGAGCACACATATCTCTCTTCCTCCTCCACACACACACACACACACACAAACTCTTATTGTGACACTCTCACAGCACTGAGGGCTGACTGTAGTGTTAATGCCACTCCCAGCGCCATGCACTAGTGCTCCTTATTTAGGTCCTATCGAGCCCGCAGGCTGAAAATCTGTCCCTTTCACGCCTCCTCCTCCCTCTCTCACTTCCCCGCCCCTGCCAGACTGCCAGGCCTTAAGTCCCTCCGTTCCATCACTCCATCAACTGAGAGGAAGGCATGTGGAGAGAGATGCCTTCACACACCCCAACAGCTTTCCCCTCTGCTGAAATGTACTCACTGTTTCCCAGTTGGCACTTACAAGGTGAAATGTGACAAAAAAGTGGAAAAAAAGATTGCTTTTTACAAGGAAATGTGCGCTCTTGTACAGAGCGAAAGTGACTGAGCCGGTAGAGGTTCAGTGTCTCGCTTCGGGTTAAGTTGGCTGTTGGCTTCAGTCATGGGAAGTCTGTCTGACTACTGTGCTACAATACCACAGGCTCTGTTTAACCCAGGACATCAGGGTTACTGGTATCTCAGAAGGAGTTCCATAACAATCATTTTTACTGCAGATAAATGGCCAGATAATCATTTTACTGCGTTACTATTAACTACCGCTAACACCGTTTTGACAACAGAAAGGGAGAAATTGCAAGAAGGGGATTTGAAAAGTTAACTTTACTATATCTTTTTAAAAAGATGCCACAATTCCCAAAACGCGTGTTCAAATCAACTTGCAGAAACTCTATTCAGTTAATCCATCACAGTAACAATTTAATTTTCTAAGGTCGCACTATTGTCGTGTGGTGCAGTTTGATCTCTTTGAAAACAGTCCATTCAACTGACGCGTCCAAGGATACTCCTTCATCACAGAGTTGAGGGTCAGATGCTGCAAACCATCACATTCATAAGCTACACTGTTATTCCCCTGTGGCTAAACATTAAGCTGCCACCGAGAGGTCGGGTGCACAGCCTTGCAGAGACAAAGCATAGCGCGGGAATAATATGCCATCAAAACGTACGCAAGAAACGCCATTCACTGTTTCTAGGCAACAACAACAGTTGCAGCTGTTGTCTCATTGGTTGCGCTTTGAAAGGTCAGCGACCACCAAGGTTAAAGTTGAAATCATTTGAACTTTGAGCGCAGCACTTGGTGCCACACCAAAGGGTAGCGCTTATGGCTAGTCAGGCGGAACCGCTCTCCCTATAGAAAGACAATGGCACAGCCAGCGCAGAGAGATTTTAGCGCCGATCATGTGTGGGCGGCTTCAAGCAATTCCATGGCTATTGTGGAAAGAATAATGTGAATCTCAGGGTGTCTTATTTTGTCAAGGTTGTGGTTTACTGACTGACTCTCAAAAAGAGCATTCAACATGAAACGTCTGTTTGTTGTATTAACACTTGACAGTTGTGTATGGAGTCATGGGAAATTGATTTTCATACTCTATTGAAAGAATATGGTCAGCAGCTCTTCACGCATAGCGGTCACTACAGTGGACAGCTATTCCAAAGCTGTTTTCTAGTGTATACATGGGTTTTGATTGCATAGTTGCACATCAACCACAACAGTGGTCCCTAGTGCATCGTACCATACACTGCCACCAACTGGCCAGCTGTTGTAAGTGCAACAAAAATGTCTCAAAACCAAAGATGGCCAATCCTTCTACAGTAGGAGACCCTTGCAGGCAAATACAAGTTGGTAACATCAAGTGATAACAAAGGATATACAATTGTTAAAATTTCCAAGTTATGATTTTATGTTAGTAGAAAAATATGATTAATCATCTGTCCACTAAATTGGACATCATGCATCGCTGGCTGTATTCCAACTACAATTACTACTGTTGGTGCGACCTTATTACTTTATCTGCAGTAACGTTTTGGCTGTACATTCATTGTTTTATGTTATAGGAATGTGACTTGCAGTTTTTGTAACAAAAACAATATTTTGACAATAGGAATGAAAGAGGAATGAAATAATTAGGAAAAAATAATCCTGATTGAGGTTGTCATAATTTATGCATGCAAGGATTTTACAGGAATAGTTTGACATTTTGGGAAATGGCCTTATTCGCTTTCTTTCCAAGAGAGTGGGGAGGTCAATATCAACCTCATGTTCTTGAGTTATGTAAGTACATAGCTGAGTCAGGATGTTTGTAGCCTACAGTAGTTTAGTGTAAAGACTGGAAGCAGGGGGGAAACAGTTAGCCTGGCTCTGTCCAAAGTTAGAAAATTGGCCGGCCAACACTTCTCAAACTCAAATGAGCACTTTGCAATCTTGTTGATTAAATCGGTACACAAACGGAAATGCCAAAAACAAAATTATGTGTTGTAACTATTTCTAGATGAACAAGAGCCAGACACAATGTGCAACTTCACTGACTTTTTTGTTGTCACAGCCAGGTTTGCCAGGCTCGACACGTCGGAACGATCCAGATACGTTGATTAGGTTTCATTTTACATCCAGACTCAAGAGTGTGTCAGGAAGCTGTCAAAGTGTGGCCATCAGAAACATTTTCTTATAATTGCAAAACAGAAAAATATATTAATATGATAATGTTGTTGCAATAAAATAATTTCATATGAAATTGCAAATAAATGGAGGAGCTAATTTGTTACATAGATGTTTGAGCTACTGAAGTCAACAAACAATATTTCACCTTGAGTTTAGCTTCACTGCAGTTCAAGCTGTGGGAATAACTGATAAGCTTTCACAACACTGAGGGAGCAATATGGACTTAACCATTTAATCACGCCACCATCTCTTGGAAATGCCACGCTTAATTAACAGCGATCAATTACCAAACGGCAGCTCACAATGTGTGACGTATATAACACACTGCATATACGTTTTCTGTTTCTCCATTTCAAACAATTGAAACTTCCATCAAATGTTCTCCCTGCTTCCCAGGTGTCAGTCGGGATCGGCAGTTTAATGAAGTGCTGCAGCAACAGACTGACTCATTATGTGCATTTCCTAAGGAGTGACTGTGACTCATAAAGCAACCGCTGCAGGCGCACACACTCACAAACACACACACACCAGGTTCATATATAGTCTGGAGCTCAAGCACATATATAGCTGAACTGATTTGCAAGCCGGCATTCTCCCGATAACGACAATTTGCTGCGACAGCAGGGAATAAATGAACGGATAAATAAACAAATCTAAAGAAAAAGTGACTTGCTTTGAAAAGAGAAATCAAAGGTGATCATTTGAACGTGAAGAGAGGCAAAGCATTAATTTTCGATGACTGCTGGAGATTAAACGAAATATTCCAAAGCTCTACAACCTATAGCGTGGTATACATGAAAGGCTGATCCAATTCAGCAAACACAGCGTGCGGGACACAGAATGGAGAACAGGCAGAAGAGATAAGACATAAAAAAAAAAAATAGGTGAGGAGGAAATGAGGGGAGGTGGAGAGAAATTGGAGGAAGAGAGGAGCAAAGAGAGATGGAAAGAAAATTACTTTTGACACAAGTGGGAGATGAGAGCAAAGGGAGGGCTGAATTATCAGGCATGCATCTTTGTGTGTGTGAAAATGTGCTGTGTGTGTGTAGGTGGGATGTGAATGTAAATATACATGCATGTCATGACAGACCGCTGAGAGCTGCTTCCAGCCTATTCCCAGCCTTTCCAAACTCACTCATAGATTAAAATGCCTCCTTTGAAGAGAGATGAACGCTGGTCAAAGACAACACAAGCACATCTAAAGGAGATCTGTGTTTCCTACAAAACTCCTAAACAATCCTTCTGTTTCTCTCATTTTTTTCCTGTATTTTTCTCACCCATCCTCTCCTTTCCCTTCTTTTTTTTCAAATTCATTTTCTTCCCCCTCGCTTATTTTCAAAGCGCTTAGGCAGAGAGAGAGTGGAACGCTTTCCCCCCCACCCGTCCCGCTGGAGCATCAATATACAACAGAGCCCAGAGGTCCAAACAGGAGAAAGACTGAGGAGAGCAGCGCAACACAAATCCATAATGGATTTTCTTCTCGCTTTCATTCGCTTTCTGCGGAGGGATGCAGTGGAGGCACCACTGGCACAGAATGAGAGACGCAGGGAGGGGAGAGGTGAGAGTGTGAGAGAGAGAGAGAGAGAGAGAGAGCGGTGTCGACGGGGGAGACTCAAAACAGTCTCAATAACAAAAGCCCTTTCTCTCATCTGACTCTAAAAGGCTCACATAACATATAATTTAAACTATTTGCAAAGGCCAAGCTCATACCAGAAGGTGACAGGAATTAAAAGCAGCTTCGGCGTAGCTTGAACTGATCAGATGCAGAAATTGTCACTAATTAAGTTCGCCTGCCAAGAGGTCTGACAGATATTAGGCTGCAAGCAATAATATCCCCAAATACATAAATGCATCAGTGAATAGCAGCTCTGTGGCTGTATCTTATATTAGCAGCTATTGCAAATAGCAGTCTGGCTCTTTAGATGGTAATTCAGCCCAAGAATATTTCTGTGAAAATGGATGTGGAAACCTAGCGAGGATATTTCAGTTTGCGATGTTAGCACACGGCAGCCCTCTCTGAGGCCGGCGAATTGACGGTCGAGGATGAGACTGTTGATTCACAGTTGTTTGTTTGAGCCTTCACACCCAAGTGAGCCTCATTTCAATTTTGCTAGTATAGCTCTGAAGCACAAAATGTACCCAGAATCACAGTAAATAACCTTGGATGCTGTAATAGTGTCCACAGAGTCGGTCTCGTATTAGTCACCAAAGGATCTGCTTCAACACAACTGATTACAGTTTTTTATCTCTTTTCCAGTCTCCAGTCTACAAACTTCATCAACACGTTGAGGTCCAAATAACATTTTGAGTTTAATACGACTTGGGTCTTAATTTAATGGTTTTGCCGATCTGTTTTATTGGATACAATAACATTGTACTCACTACCGTAATCAATGAGATCTGGGGGAAAAGACGGTGACATCACCACCACAAAAGAGATGAGTGCAAGAGGTGAGTGGTCGGACCAACAGGCAGATTGAAAACAAGCGTTAGCTATCACTTAATATGGAGGTAAAAACAAAATTGTGTCACTAATAAGCCTAAGTTGTTTGCACGCTCAACTACGCTGAGTATAGCTCAAAGTTGAAACATGAAGTTTGTCTGTAAAGTGTGACGGATGTTTGCAACAGACGGTTTGAAAAACAATGTTTTCTCTCTCTCTCTCTTCCATAAAAGTTTGGCTAACCTGGGGGTTTGTTTGAAACCTGTCTGATTATCTGAATGCTCATGTTTCTTGGCCTATCTGCCTTTTTCTGGCGAGATCACAGTCTTCCCAGTTGTCAGCCCTTTACCCCTCACTGTTCTGCCTCAGGGACACAAGCACTATGTAGAACTTTAGTACTACAAAATGTTATATGCATGTAGATAAAGTAATCCAGCAGAAGAAAATAAAACTGATGATTTATTAATATCGTGTTTCTCTAGCTTCAAAGTAGTCTGACAGACCAACTATATAATAAATACTTTATGTGCTTTATTGGAAGTGTCTAAAGATCGAACATTTGGGGGGGTTATCATATTGGGTAAAGTCATGGACTGTAAATAAGAAGAGGACGTAGTCACCGTGACGTCACCCATTGGTTTGTGGACTACCGTTTTGAAGCCTCGAGAGTTCAGAATTTGGGCGGTCGTCATCTTAGTTTTTTGTATCCAGAAGTGACATGAGAGAATGGAGCTAAGTACAACAGAACGCTATAATGAGACATTTTTAAGCGACCAAAATGTTACAATTAACTTTCATGAACTGAAAACACACTGTGAAAAGGTTAAAGTTCAAAGACGACAACATGGACAACTCCCAGACCGGACAACGCCGTCAATTACAAGGTAGCCACACCCTAAAGCATCCTGTTTTATGGTCTATTTGACTCTAAATGGGACCATGATTTACTAAATGAACATCATGCTGTATTGAAGAAGACTTGAAACTAGCAATTGAAACTCATGTTTACAATGTTTACTGAGGTAATAAATCAAGTGAGAAGTAGGGTTATTTTCTCATAGACTTCTATACAATCAGACTTATTTTTGCAACCAGAGGAGTCGCCCCCTGCTGGCTGTTAGAAAGAATGCAAGTTTAAGGCACTTAAGGCTTCACTTTTCAGACCCGGAGGTTGCCCACTGGGTAGAGTCTCATTATTACCAATAGGAATAATTTCCATACGATGAAAATACAACCAATATTGTAATAAACTGGAATTATCCTTTAAATGTTCCACAATCTTACCTCGGCCACTTTAACATGCTACATCATTTAACTGCTATTCTAACAAATTAGATATATACTTACAACATAGCTGAAAAATTTGGTTTTCTGTGGGTTTCATAGCAAAACTATTAAAACCTTTGACATAATAAAAACCATCACATGCATGCACAAAGAAAATGTAGGCTGTCTTTACCGTGTCCGCAGGTTCCCCGGACTCGGCGGCCCATCATATACAGACAAGATGTCAAAGTCCTCCTCTAGGGCGAAGCCTTGAAACACCAGCTGTATCCGGTTGTGCTCCGCTGCCACGATCACCCATGTACAGTTGGCGTAGTTGGGATAACCGTAAGGGTAGCCGGGGCTCTCTATCGTCCCATTGGGACTGTGTAGTGTGTAACTGCAGTTGTTCTGAGCTGCGAAGAGAAAAAAAAGAAACAGGCAGTTATTAAAAGGGTGTAAGGCGTGTTAGAAGGTATTAATAGAGTATGAAACCAAATAAAAGACACTCCTCCACATCCAAGAATGGAAAATATACAAAACCACTCACACACTTTAATGCACACCCACAGTCAAACAGCACCAAATGCTGCAACATCCATTATCACCTACAGCGTGCAGCCTGAGCCATTAGTACAGCGATGCTAAATGGCTCACCCTCTCCGAGCTTTCCCCACCTCTACCACCTCCATCATTGCACACTTGTTCACTCACCGGCCCTTTCACCACATTAGTAAAAGGTTCCCACGTTAATATACAACATAGTTAGAGAGAGGAAGATGAGAGGACAGGAGAGGAAACACACACACACAAAGGGATACACACTTAAGTACTACATTAATTCTACTCCTCTTGCTTTTTTTTTTTTGTCGGCAGCCACTCAAAACTGCCTTCAATCTTAAATTTTAATTGTGTGTGTTGCCATCCATCAGTGCTGAGCTTGGGGAGGATGCGTGGAGTGTGAGCTATGAGTGTGTGTGTTTTGAATCCCCGAGCTGAACGACTTGTCTTAGACTGATCTGAGCACAGCCGAGACTTTCAATCAATGTTAGGGATTTAGTTGTAATTAATCGCTAACGTGCACTTATATTTTGTGTAGCTAGTTGTCAGCGTCGATGTACTAATTAATGTCTGAATGTGTCGATATCACCCTGTAGATCATAACACACTCACGTAAAGAGGACCTATTAAAGGGGAACTACACCCATTTTCAAAATTTATACAAATTATTCCTATGGTCTGAGACAGTCCAAAAATATTAGTAAACATGAATAACTCACTCCCAAATCCAAAACTTGAGTGCTAAAACTCAAATTTGTGATGTCATTAAGTATAGAGTGTGGAGCGGCTCCATAGACAATGAATGGGAGAGATGGTACAGATGACACTGAGAACACTCAGGGGAATGTTCTGAATATATGGGTACATGTCAGCTTCACAACTGACAACACTACAATAGAATAAACTCATTTGTGTATAAAAAAGGAAACAAACATAGTGTGAGTCCATAAAATCAGTCTCCCATTCATTGGCTATGGTGCAGCTCCAGACTTTATAGCCAATGACATCACAAGTTTGAGACGTACTTCTCTGGTTTCTGGCTTTGAGAGACTCATGTTCGCAAATATTGACTGAACTTTCCTCAGCCATGGAAATAGAATATTGGAATTCTTAAATTACATGGTGTTCCCCTTTAAGATAATTTTCAGGTGCATACTTTTTATTCTGGGTTTCTACTAAAACATGTTTGTATGCATATTTTTTTCATACCGGCTGTGCAGCACTTCTTTTCACCCTCTGAAATGCTCTGTTTGAGCTCCTGCTCCAAAGCCCCAAAAATGGTATTCGGGATAGCCCTAGCAGGTATTATGCAAATGTGTCACGTGGTGACATCACCACGTTGCAGAAAAAGAAGGCAGGACTTCAAGCTAGTTTCTTTGGGGGAGAGTAACTCCGTTTGGAGTGGACTTTGGGCTTTGCAACTTTCTTTTGGATGCACGAAAAAGGATATAACACACTAAAGGAACGGATAAAACACACAAAAGTACAATAGGTCCTCTTTAATGGGCATCTCCTCCAATCCGAAAGGGTTCATGTTAAAGTTAATTTTTCTGTCTTCCAGACAACTGAATATGAGCAGTCACACACCATAAATAGCCTTATGTGTTGTACCACAGGAATGCAACATGTTTTGAATTAATTTCCTATTGCAGAAGAAACCTAACATAAGTTATGTTTACACAAAAGGAAACTGCATAAATAAATATCCTTATAGAGGGACTAAATTAGAATGTCATGCCAGAATACATGCTATTTATACAAATGCTGTGTATTTTCCCTTTGTTTGCTCCAGCCACAAACCTGAATCAGAATGCAGCCTGATTAAAATGTAATTAGGAGAGTATAATTGGAGGACATCTGTTATCTGCATAACTCGCATTATTCAACAATACAAACAATGCTACACTTGCGGTAGAAACGATTTTTGTTTTGTTAATTTACATCCATACCTCATAACTGTGCAAATGTCTGGAATAAATCAATGCATCGAAATGAGCTCTGCTACCTGAGGGCATTAAAACAGGGCATGAATCTTGAGTAAACACACTGCAGCTACGAAACATGTAAAAGTGAAGGCTGCTTTGTTAAATCCCTCCAGGGGGAATGTGTATCCCTTATTGAATGCTTGTTGAAACATACAGATTCTGCGCTACCTTGTATATGCGCTCTCTGATAGGTAGAGCAATCCCAAAGCTAAAAAAAACGGTCAAAAATATCCGCTCTGAAACGCGCCTCATGTCTGAAAAACCAGCAGGGATTTACAGGTATTAAGGCGCCACGCATGAAGACAAAAGGAAAGACAAAAATGGGGCAATTTCCTTACTCACAACCGACATAAATAAAACATTTGTTTTTAAGTAAGTACAGGCGGAAAAAGAGAACGAATCACAAAAAATTACGCACGGACAGGGATAATCCCCCGGTTAGCCAGACAAGCGAGTGCTGCATTTGTTTTCACAGCAACAATCGAGCCCGGTGTTTAAGATTTCAGGGGCTACATGCCACATCGGGGTGTTTATGAATTCTGAACTGCCGCTGGAAAAACACTAGCTGACACACACAAACAAACAAAGCCAATATTAACTTTTTGTTCCAGGCAGCACAGCACAACAGTATCACAATAGGGGTTTTTTTTGTCAGGAGGTAAAGATCCAGACTGTCTGGATGGCATCAGCAGCAGCGGGATGATTATAGCATCTCCAGTCACAGTATATCCATCATGCCACTGTTGACTCCCCGGGGGCTTGTCTCATCAAAAAACAGGCAGGGGCCTCTTTCAGCCATCACTTTTCAGCACTTCATATGCGCTTGACCTCTTCCAAAAGATGCTAATGTGTGTCTACTTGAACCCTGGCCACTTGAATACACTTTAGTTGTTGCACTGAGAGTTCGGCGCTTTTGTTTGCTGTGTAGATCTACAAGTGTTACAATGAATTCTTAGGGAAAAAATGTGGGAAGACATGAATAAAATAGTGTAAAATGAGATTAGCAGTAACTAAATATGACCTATATGCTGTATAGAGTGCTGAAAATAACTCGCGTGTACTCTCTTCCTTGTGTCTTCTTCTCTCAGTCCTCATCTTTAAGCGGTAACAAGAAGAGCAGAAAGGATCAGAATCCATCTGATTTTTCATTAACGCCTTTAAATGGACCCAGCAAGTGAGCATCCACCCTCCCAATTACCATCAGGTCGATACTAATATCCAGGTAAAGCCTCCACATCCACCTCTCCTACCTGATTTTCATATCTACAGCCCGGTCAATAATCTCCTCATCATCTCCTTGATTACGAGGCCTCTATCAGACAAATGCCAATCAATGGCTCATATGGCGGCCTGATGGCTGAGCTTGATAGGGGTCAGAGTGGACTGTGAGTTAGGATGTGTGGGCTTGGGTTGAATTACAAAACAGTACCAGGGAGGATAAGGCAACTAAATTGTTGTTAAGCTTCAGGGTCGACTGAAAATGCTAGAAGAAAGAGACGATTCTGCGACTCTGCAGACAAATCTCCCATGTTAGATTTCAACATGTTTAGAGTGTAATAGCCCTCCGTAGAATTAGCAGCTAGAAGGAAAACTATCACCAAAGGAGCAACTGAATAAAAGTGTTTCATATCATCAGAGTACATGTGTTATTATAGGGGACGGGAGAACAGGGTGATCAACCAGGCAGGGAAGCATGTTTTATGACCGCAATTAAGCGGCAAAAATCGTGACGGGGAATAAGTCTACTGAGTGTGCCAGAGCTCGAAACCAAAAGGCTATTTTGAAGTGTGAGTGTCTGTGCCAAGTGACCGACTCTTAAATCGATAATGACGCACACAATCTGGGATAAAAGACTAAGATAGTGCTTTTAGAGAGCTCGCCGTTTTTGGCTGCAGCCACAAAGATGTGTATCCATGCTGAAAAATAGACGGTCGGAATTGAATTGGACACAAAAACAGACGCATCAAAGTTCACTTCAGGAAGCACTTTTGCGGGCATTAAGGAGCGATTTACAACATCGTCAAGTTTGATTTTGGCATTACGCGGTAATAACGGGGACGTTTGCCAGAAATGTTCTGCTGCACTGTGTAGTGCGTTCGAGGTGAAAAGAGGCTACACTCCCTGTTCTTTGAAAACCCAGAGCCTTTGATTAAGTAGATCCTTCACTCTGGGCTTCGGCTGAATTATTTAAGCCTCGCCTATGGGTGCATTATGAAATTAGCTGCTGGGAGCTGGTGACCCACTGTGAAGCCCCTCAGTGTAAATCTGCAGGGAAGAGCCCATCCCGCAGTTGACCCCGCTGACACACCATAAAGACCCCATAAAGAGACTGCTGGCCGTGCTGTTTCAGCCTGGGAGACCACCGGCGACGAAGAAGGTCAAATTGTTCAGGTGAACCATTATGAATATGGCGTAATGGCGAATACGCTGCTTCAGCAATTAGGAAAATTGCTACCTTGTCTTAACGGTCGGTGTATTTTATCCCTTAGCATGTCTACGGGAACTATTTGCATTGGCTTGTACTGGAATGTTAACTATGCTTGATGTCTGTGGATGTTCAACAGATATGTTGTCCACTGCTTAGCCCACTGTGCCACTGGCAGCGTCCGCTTGGCTCCGACCGTCTCCGGTGTGCACGCCGCCAAATGGCTGTACAGAGAGAGGTACGACCTTGCTGGGGCAGCACTCCAGGTTCTCCCTGTGTGTGTGTGTGTGTGTGTGTGTGTGTGTGTGTGTGTGTGTGTGTGCGCGTGTGTGTGTGTGTGTGTGTGTGTGTGTGTGTGTGTGTGTGTGTGTGTGTGTTGGAGCTATTGTTTGCTCTGCCAGGGCAGTTGTTTAGTAGCGGGCACACAGAGCTGCTGCAGCGCACTGTGACACTTTGATGAATCGATGGCCACTGTGCTGTACTCCGGCAGGACAGCAACCTCTCAGAGCGGAGGAAGGAGACAAGACCAGAGGAGAAGCGAGAGAATGAGGGCGACTGGGGCCAGACAGACACAAAGTAGACTGACTGAATGTATGGACATGTGAGAAAATAGATTTGGAAGACGTGACGTGAGGGATAATAAGAGGCAAAAGGTGAGGTGAGGGACAAACTAGGCAGAATAAAGGCAAAGAGATGGGAGGAATGAAATTGTGCGAAAAAGAATATTGTCAGAAGGTCAACGAGAGGAAGAGCAACAACAACCGACGGGAGAGATACAGTATATGTAGAGGGGAGTGATTTTTTTTACCTATTTTCTGCATCTCGTTGCCCTTCTGTGCTGAGGTCACAGACAGCCAGTGTGACATTCACAGTGAGATATAGAGCTTAATCTGCACTGTTAGCGAATCCTAGAGGTCTATTTGGAGGGATGCTTCAGCAGTGTGTTTGTTGTTTATGTGAGTGTGAAGTGAAAAAACACACGTGTTTGCGTACGGAGGTATTGATTTGTCTGCACACGTATGAGTGTAATCCTATAACATACTATGGAAAGGATAACATATAATTAGAAACCACATATAGCCAAGACACGCAGCCAATAATAGATGGAGAAAATGGAATGAACACTGTAATAAAATGAACCACAATACATTCTTAAATGCTTTGTTATTTTTTTTTTTTCTCCATAGGACGACCCATGTACCGATCATGTTTTTTTTCTTCTTTTCTTTCTCTCCTATTTGTTCCATAGGGAAGTACATTTTTATTATTAAGCGGAATAAGGGGAACTATTATGACGACCCACTCTATAGCCCTTCCTTCTAGCACTGTCTCGCAAATCAGCTCCCATCTACCTATTAATTTGTTAGTACTTACATTATTATAATAATATGCATTTCCTTTTTTAGGATTATTATTATTATTATAACGAATTTGAATACATTTTCCACTCAATTACCATTATTATTATTATTATTATTATTATTATTATTATTATTATTATGATGTCTGTTTTATTTTATTTTACTTTTTTACATTTATTTATTTATTTATTCATTCAATCCTTTTCTGTCAGTTCATGTATGAGTTTAATCCCTATAACCTGGGTGGGTATGCTGTCACATTATCTGCATGATAATATTACTACTACTACTACTACTACTACTACTACTTCTACTTCTACTTCTACTACTAATAATAATAATAATAATTTGTCTGTTTGTTTTATTTTACATTATTTATTTATTTATTCCTTTCTTTTCTGTCAGATCATGTATTAGTGTAATCCATATACCCTTGGTGGAGTATAGTGTCACATTATCTGCTTGAAACTCCTCTGCTGAGATGCAATTACACAGTGACTTTCAAATGGGAGGGAATTTCATCTTGGCGAACATAATCCCAACATCATATTCACATAATACCATAATCACACACAAACAATACTTGCAATACAAAACTGCAAATCTTTTTTTTGCGTGTGTGTGCGTGTGTTTCTTTATCCCTCCCTTGCCTCTGTCTGGTCTCCTCATCTCAGTTCAGTTCACAGTTTGTCTTTCAAAAGACAAAGATGCAGAGACCATCCTGTTCTTGCAGTCAGTAATATAAAGGCCATACGTCTTGTGTTGTGCATAATGGATACAACTGAAGAAAAATTAATTATTTGATATTTGAGAAAGGCCTCTCCAGGATTCCAACATTTCCTAACCAGTGGTGGACCGTAAATAAGCACATTTACTCAAGTACTGTACGTGAGTCTTTTCTTTTCATGCCAGTTTCTACTTAAAAATCGTACATTTTACTCATACAGCTAATTTACTAGTTACTTTTCAGATTAAGATTTTTGCACACAAAACATATAGAGCTTATAAAGTATGATGTTTTGTTTTAAATTAAATGACCTAACACTTTATACACTTAATTTAATTTTAATAATTTGTACAACAGTAAAATCATGCATTAACTTAAAGCAAGAGTAATAATAATGTAATGATATAATATCTAATAATATAACAGCCACAGGGGACAGTTTTCCTGATTATACTTACATACTTTTACTTCAGTAACATTTTCTATGTAGGACTTGTACGTGTAACAGAGTATTTTCACAGTGTGGTATTAGTACTTTTACTCAAGTAAAGGATCTGAATACTTCCTCCACCACTGTTCCTAGCATAGCACAGCGAGTCTATGACATTGTCAATAGGCTGCAGCTTGGAAACACTAAAGAAATATATTGAAATGATAAATCAATGCAACAGGAAACTACTGTGCAATTGTTCCAACATATTACAGTATATCTAAGGAAACCTCGGTCACTGGAACCACACGCTCTCCCATTAAATTGGACCATAAACTACCTATTCCGAGTCTCCCCCCATCACACAGCTGAAATACAGAGTTCAGCTCTTTCCTTATCCTCAAGAGAAACCATAAAGCCTCCATACAGGCGGCCCATCAGGGGCTGTATCCATAGAAAATGAGCATCCCATCGGAGTAAACACTGAATAATTTCCAACCAAATAAGTGCGTCCCTTCGGGTTTATCGAGTAACAAAGCTATCAACTATCACATATAACGTACCCCATGAGTAAACTTCAAACAACCAAATGTTGTGTGTGTGTGTGTACCAGTAACTGCCTCCCTGGTGGGAAGATAAACCCTTCCGCCCCATAGATCCTCTCAGCACCACTATTCGTCTCCTGACGTGTCAGCGCATATGCGCGCCTTGACCGCATCATATCTGAATTAACCTCTAGATGGCCGCCATTAAAATGGAAATGGATGAGCTCAGCGATCCCGCTCGCCTCCATACATTAGGCTAATGTCTGGGCCAGGACGACACCGTCTGCCATTACAGACAAGGCAAATGCAGTGGAAGGCACTTGTGATAGGCTTGCTCCCACTTAGCCCACTGGGCTGAATGGTAAATGCCGTTTCCTTGAAAAAAAGGGGGAAAAAAACAGAGTGTGCATTTCCATAAAGCTGGGAATGGCCTCCTGCTGCATACATGTGGGAATGATCTGTGTAAACACATACAGAGTGAGGACACTCAAGCAAAACACATACATGAATGCGCCACATCTCAGGTTCTGCCATTTCTTTCAAGGGTGTGTTGACTCTTATGGAAACACATAGTTAACACATGCCCTCACACTCAACAACACATTGTCACATCAAAGCAACATCGCTGGAGGGTGAAATGTGCAGGGAGGGAAAAATAAACAACACCCACGTAAAAATACATGTAGCCAAAGATGGAAAACATCGAAGAAAGCAGCTGCACGATGACACGTACGGTAGAAGAAGGCGCGTATGCAGAAATGCACACTTGCGTGAGTGCATGCACCCGTTCCTGACTGTTGTCGGAGCAGGAAAAAGAGGCACAATGGAGCATGTGTTCTCTTAGACATGCAGGGAGGAAGAGAAGGGGGGTGAAACCAGGCAGTTCCTTCCAGCTGGGTCATATTTAACCAGCAGTATTATCACTCCAGCCAAAAACGACCTGCAACCCACCCAAAAAGAGCCACCCACACACTTCCACACAAACTAACACAAGCAGTCACCCAGTTCAAACACACTGATTTGAAAGAAAATGCTATTGTTTGTGTGTTTTTCTTCATCAAGTCATTTTCCTCAATACCTCCTCTCTTCTTCCTATCAATACATTCAAATAGCCCGTGGTACGTTGGCGTTGGTGTTGCTGTGAACAACACACCTCTTCAGCAGCCCACGCACCGAAGCCTTCAAGGTGATCGATAAAAAGGCAGCCCATTCAGAGTCAAAGGCATGTTACGGTTTGATGTTCTTCCCTTTCAGACAGAGCCTTGTCTTTATGGGGGAGTTTATTCAGCACTGATACAAATGGACCTCCCACGCAAAACCACAGCGAAAGCTAGATGCCGGGAGAAACGTATACGTGTGTTTGTTTCATGTCTGTGTGTGAGCACGCATTTGGATTTGTGATAGCACTTGAACGCAGACCTGCTTCCTAGTACTCAGCCATGCCCCTTTTCTCTCTCTCTCTCTGCCCTGGAAACACTCTCCCAATCAGCCACATGCTCAGTTAGTCACGTTAGACTGTGTTAGGGAGACAAGCTACTAAGAGGTATGTTTGGAGTGATTTTTAAGCTATTTGTTTTTTTTCTGCTGAGAAGCCACATTGAATAGGTGGATGTGTCACATGGCTGATTAATTGCCATTGCTTTCTATGTTCTTAAAATAACCTTCTTCGTCTGTGTTATGAACAGGTTGCATGTCTCTGGGTTTTAATTTTGTCATTTTTATTCATAGTACATTGGTCAAATGACTTTTTATCCTTTTTTATTACAGGGTGTTGCTGGTAGATCTCGAGGAGTGCCTGCTAAATGAGTGTGGCCTTCTACCTACGGCACGGTGGTGGTAATTGCACATTCACCTTGGTGGCTGTGCACAATTGTAAGCAGGCTTTGCTGGCCCAATGCCACGAGATCCATCCATGTCCTAAATATATACTGTGTATATATATATATATATATTTGTGTGTAAGTGTAAACCAGTTCAGAGAACGTCATTCACTGCTGTCACTGAAGCTGTATGTTGTTTCCATGACAACAAGAAGACAGGAGAACACGTACGAAGACTAATCCTTTTCCTCTATTATTCATTATTGCTCGAGTCCGCCTTAACACTTAATCTCACGCATACCCCCCCACCCACCTACACACACACACACACACACACACACACACATACCACAAACACATATACACACACACACACACTCATACACACATGCATGCCTCGAATTCTCTCTTCCATTCTCCCTAGTACTTATGGGATAAAGCACAATTGTGTGTGACACTAATGTGTGAAACGATGAAGGTCAATTATCACCTAATTGTCATTCTGCTCACATCTGACAGCCGGCTCTCTGTGAGTTATACGTTATACACTGAACCTATGCTGAACAGCCAACCTTAGTTACATCCCTGCTGCGTATTTGCACTTAAATTGCACCAGAAATCAGTGGAAATTACAGACTTTCTGGAGGCTAACCGATCAATAGCATCAACAGGAGGTGGAGTAATGCAATTATGGATGTGTTAAACGTGTGAGATCATCCTGGATGAAGATGTTGATGTGTGTTAGCGAGCGGGTATTCATGAACATTGGATCCTCTCTGAGCAGTGCATTTTAAACCCCCTGAGAGGGAGCGCCGATCCAAAAGGTCAGGTCATGACCGTCCCAGCAGGACTATTCCATCTATCACTGAGAGATGGATGAGCAGTAGCTGATCAATCAGCCTCACCTCAACGTAACTGTGGTCCACTTTAACCTTTCAACTCAGAGCCTAACTGCCCCGCAGTACGGCTCAAGTGTCAACGGTGGACCACAGTCATAATTAAGGGGCTTCATTGATCACACTCAAATGGATGAGGATTTATATTTAAGTAAACGAATCTCTGCATTTTGCATTTCCACACAGCATTAGATTGGGAGCTTTTGCATTGTCAGTGTATGTAAATTAAAGCCAATGTTGTTGTTTTTGCGAGATATTAAGATTGTGAGAAAAAAACACATTTTGGCACAGTGTCAGATTGGCACAACTCATTTTTCCTAATGTATTTCAGGCACAAGGTTGCATCTAATTTGCACATAAATTCAGACCAAGATGTTCAATAAATATTTGTCTCTGTTCCCAAATATCATTAAAAGCAGCAGGCTTTAGAAATTAACACAAATATAAGGTACACGATTGTCCAAATTTAAGCCTACTAACGTGACTTTCTATGACGATGTATGTCTTGACTGCTAGACAGATAATTCTGTCTGGTCTATTTCCGTCGCGAAGACACCGGGAGACACACTCATTTCCCCTCATTAGAAATTTATTTTCTCCGTGGCATCAAAATACGTAACATGAACCAGCAGACGACCGCTGTAGCGTTCAGTTAAACTGGTTTGGACACCAGACACTGCTGGGTGATTAACTCTAGCAGACACACTTTAGACTGACTTTAGATAGAAGCTTGCTAACCTATAGGAACGTTATCTGTTTTACCTTGTTTCCAGTCTTTATGCGAAGCTTAGCTAACAGACTACTATCTGTGGCCTTATATATACTGCATAAGAGAGTGGTATCAATCAATGTATCCTCATACAACGGTTCGTATGATCTCTTGTGAAAAGTTCTTCCTTATTTTTTGTGCGTCATCCTATGGATGTGCATAAACATGTGTCAATTTCTGCTCGGTACATGCGTACAGTCTTTTCAAAATTAACTTCCATCTTCACAGGAAACAACGTGGTTAGGTTTAAACAACAGAACGACTTGTTGTTTTGCGGTGTCAGATGATTTTACATGTCCAATATAGTTTTTTAGGAGTTTTAGAGGCAGGTCAATGATGCAGTAAACAGAAAAGGTCACTTGTGTCATGAACATGCTCGAAACAGGTTTAATTGGAGGCACTGGAAGACCTTTTTTCCCATCATATTTTAAGAACACCTCATGGTAAAAGAACATCATTATCAACGCAGTCTCACAGCAGTTCATGAAATAGACACGAAATTTAATCTTTTTGATTCGTGTACATAGACACGCATGTCCACTTTGTTTTGTGACGCTCAGCATGATTTTCAACAATGTATTTGTGCGTTTTAATTTCCACTTCAGTCTTTTCAAAATAAAACTACTTAGTAAGGTTTAGAAATATATCGAGTTGGTTAGGCTTAAGCAACAAAACTACTTAGTTAGGCTTAGGAAAAGATCGCATTTTAGGTTAAAATAACACTGGAATTGCCATAAAACACTGGAAGTGCCGTAACTTAACTACGGAAGTTATGTGACAAAAGCTACTTAGATGGCTGTAGGAAAATATCATGGTTTGGGTTAAAATAACTCTGGAAGTGGCGTTACTTTAGTGAAGTTACATGACAAATAAATCAACGCTGACTTCTGGTTTCACACGGGGTACGAACACCAGTCTCCTGGGCTAAAGTCCGGTGTTCTTTCGTAGTTATAGCTATGAACAGTGTATTAGAAGAGCCTGTATCAATCCTGTCAGCTAACTCTTGGCAAGAAAGCAAATAAGTGTATTTCTCAAAATGTCGAACTAGTGCTTTAAAGAAAACAGCAACACAATAGCCACTACTCACTTCAATAAAAGAGAACATCAGCTTTTCTGAATATGTAAACGTCTACACCAACATCTTTTTAAAATTGCATTATAAAAAAAACACATTTTTTATTTGGGCCATTAAAGTGCAAGTAAATATGCTTTAGATTCTAAACTCAAAAAGGATCTGTCAAGTGTAGGAAAGCAAGGCAAACACACACACACACACACACACACACACACACACACACACACACTGAGTGCCTCTCTCCAGATGATGACTCTGCCTCTTTCCCAGAAAAAGACCACTGACAGATTGCCTATACGTTGAACAGAGAGAGGAGCGGTACAGGAAAGGGAAAAAAAGACAAGGACAAGGACAAGATACCTCCTGCCCAGGATCTAATCTTCAATCTGCGGGATCACTGATATCTGATAAGAACAGTGTAAATCAGGAAGCTAAAGAAACCCCTGCCTGAGCTTTATGTCTGTACAGGACAGACAGGGCATCTACATCTGTCTCTCACTTTGTGGGGATTTACAGTAGCTGGAGCAAAATCCTACGTCTGATAATAACAGGAAGAATCGAGATTAAGACTTCTCTCTTATAGCTTTTTCTCCCACACATGGCTCAGGGAGATGGATTGTTATCTATTTATTTATTTGATTTATTTTCACCTGTAGTTATTCAGAGAAGATTGACAGAGCATGTATGTTCTTTTCCTGACACTTCTTGGCTCGCAGCACGGCTGTTACAGCACATATCCACATCTGGGAGCTGCCCAGTACAGCCGAGCTGTTCTACTGACTTCTACTGGGAAATGTGGGTAGGAAAGAATCATTGCCAACATGCCCTTGAGCAAGGCACTTTGTGAAAACTCCTCCATCCATCCACCATCCAGTGTCTGTAATGGCGCCGAGCTGCTAAAACGTGAGCAGAAGAACACAGAAGAGCTCACAGGAGTAGGATGTGAGTGTGAAGCACTACTAGAAAAGAGCTAGATTTATATTCCCTGGGTAAGTAAAGCAGCCAAAATGTACATTTATTAATTTAACGCCGCGCTCAGGGACATGCTGAAAGGGGTATTTGAAGGAAACAAGTATTTCTCATTTGTTTTCCACCAGTTTTTTGTTTGCTTGTGTCAAATTTGGATTGACTTTGCAACCAGAGCGCCCCAGATATATAACGGTTGCAGTTTGAATGTGTATGCATTAGGGCTGTCACAATATCAGATTTTCACTACAAGATTATTGTGGTCAAAAGAATTCACAATAACCATATTATCGTGACATTTAGAAAATTTGAAGAAAAAAATAATAAAGCTGTCAATCAAATTCATGTTTAACTTTGTTTATTGTGCATTTTGTCTCTATTGTGGCAAATAAATTGCACTCAAAATACGAGTTTAGTGAGGCGGGGAGACAGTCTGTTACCATAATTGTACAAAAGCGTGATTTAAGAGACGCTGGATTATTTACATGATATTATCATATGTGTATTATTAACATGAAACCAATATTCAGGCGTTTGTAGCTATACCTAGGAAAAGTAATACATCGTTATTCGGATAAATCCCATAAAATACTTCCATGTGTAATCCACGTAATGATGAACCAGGAAATATAAAGAGTGACAAACACCGTATAAGGAGGAGGTCGAGGTGGATGAGTGGGTCTAAAGACAGGAGTAGTGTCTTGTGTGAAACCAGAAGTCAACGTTCATTTATTGGTCACGTAACTTCTGTACTTAAGTTGTGCCACTTCCAGAGTTATTTTAACCAAAACCACAATCTTTTCCTAAAGAACTTTTGTTGCCTAATCCTAACCAAGTCGATCCTTTCCTAAACTTAACCAAGTAGTTTTGCTGCCTAAACCTTACCAAGTTGTTTCCTCTGAATATGGAAATTGACACATGCGTCACGTGTTGCTGGACATTCATAAGAATTCATTGTCACATACTAAAAAAGACACTTAGCTTTGAGAGCTTTCTGTTAACAGTCTATTCCAACAGCCTCTTTCCAGATATATATCCAAGACAAAGACAGTAACAGGAGCATGGAGAATGACAACTGTAAAATACCACGTCGTAGAACTACATTTGGACAATTAGCTTTCTCCATAAAGGGCTGTCAACTCTGGAACATGTTACCAACTGAAATCAAATGAATTCCAGACATAAAGTCCTTTACAACAAAGGGTTAAGTGCTGGCTAAAAGCAAAACAGAGCTATATCCATCATACAAACTGTTGTCTGAGGATACGTTATAATATTTAATTTTTTAAATATGACGGTATATACCCGTATATTGCAACACCCCTAGTATGTGTCATTAAATATTCAATGAAAGCTAACTATTTTACTGTGGCACTATCATCAAACTTAATAGTTTAATAGATGAAAAATAGCAGAGGAAGCAATTAAATTGTATTGAAAGTTAATTGGATGTTCCTCATCATCTCATTAAGGGCCACTTTAATCAAGAAATTCTGCAAATGGGCATCTGGCTATAGGTTCATGAGGTCCAATGGTCCAGTTTGTGGGGCTAGTGTGTGTGTGTGTGTGTGTGTGTGTGTGTGTGTGTGTGCGGCTGAATGAATGCATTCATTTTTTTTTTTATAGGAGTCTGCATGAATTAGTGACTGAGTGTGTGTGTGAGTCACTGTGTGGCTGTGATCAGTGTGACGAAGCTCAGTGACAGAGCTCTGGCCATCTGGAGACAGATGACAGTGTGAATCACCAGAGAGGAGGGTGGAGGAAGACAGGGGGAGGTGGCGGGATGCGTGGGAGGGGAGGAAGGGAGAGGGTACGAGGGAGGAAGATACAGAGAGGAGTGGGATGACATACCAGCAGGTGGGTGAAATAAGGGTGCACACGAGGACGAAGCATTTGCATCATATCAAAGCTGCTCACGTGCACACATGTACTGCGCACACACACACACATTCCGTCGCTCAGTGGCCCTTTCTTGAGCGAGCTAATGACCTGCTTGTCAACACTTTAGTCGAATCATCCTAGAGTGAATGGGGGTGGCGACTCACAGACTCATCCAAACACGTGCCCACGAGCTTACTTACACGCTGTTAGTTCTTGAAATAGGAGTCTGCTTGATGCCTGATAAGAAAATGAGCCTTCCAAATAGATAATTTACTAAAGAGAGGAAAATCACCCAGCACTCAAAAAAGGCACAGAAACATAGGGCGCGGATTTCCTCTCAGCTGGTGGAAGCTTATCACCCCTTCTACTCCAACACTCGCCTCCCCTCTCTTGTCTCTCATTTCCCCCTCGCAGTAGCAGATAGTCCTGCTGTTTTTCTGTTTTTCCCTCCCTGTGCCACCTCTTTATGATCTCCATCTTTATCTTGACCACGTACTCCAAAGCTCTCTCTCTCTCTCTCTCTCCTTCGCTCAAGTAGGAAAAGCGGCAATACTCATCTACTTTGCATTCCAGACGTTTCTGTTTTGACTAAACAGATAATGTCATCTGTTTCTCAGCTCCCATTCCGTCCTTTATTGCTCAACGGTGAATGTAGAGAGCAGATGGGAGATGAGACGCAGCAGAGCGTGCAGGCATAGTTGAGGATTTGAGAGTAGTAGGCAGACAGGTGGGAGAGAAGTGAGAAGCTCATATATTCATCATGAAAACTCATAGAATGGGAAACATAAGACACAGGGGAATCTGTATTTGCTATGCTGATAGGACTTACAGGGACTGATGGGATCAAATTTGTCCACAAGACCACTAAACCTATTTTAGTTTCCACATATCTTAGCCCACTGGCTCTCAACTTGGGGGTCAAACGCCCCATTAGGTGTCACCAAAGCTTCACAAGGGATCACGAGGCCTTCTTGATTTTAAAGGGTGTAAGACAACTTTTAAAAAAAATATATATACATTTGGCCTAAATCTCAACCTTTCATTCATTTCTGTGAAGAAAACTAAAAGTTTGGATTATTTTTTAAGATATAAACTTAACAATTAGAAAAGTACGCAGTTAAAACAACCAAAGCGCTAATAGAACAATGGCGAAGCATCAGGGAGAGGAGAAAACACTGAATTTGTCAAAAAAGAGGCCTATTAATGAGGTATGATTGTTAAAAACTCAATAAAGAAATGCATAATACAGAGATTTGTATTGTATGTATTTGAGACGTTCCTAAAAAATCTCATCTCTGATGCAATATTCACAGGATAAAATCTGCTCAAAATTCATCCAAATCTCTTGTTTTACACAAACTTCCTGCAGTTATTGCGTTCACTATTTAGGTCAATTCTACAGTTTATTGGGTGTTCTGTACTGTTATTGTTATGCATCGAAATATAATATGAGATATCCATAAAATGTCACTTCATCAGGGGTCATCAGTTTACTCAATGATAGAAGGTTGGGAACCGAACTGTCTTAGCCAACATCTATCAAACAGGCAACACAGTGCCTCCATGATGGTAGTTTGGGATCCACATGAATCCTTGAGTGAGGAAGCAGTTCCCAGCAAAATTGAGGAATGTTGCTATAATAAACTACATACTGTACAAGGGCTGAAATTGGAGCTAATTGACATTATCAATCAATCTGCCGAGTTTGGTCGATAAAATCACAGTTTTCTAAAGCACAAGTTGACATCTTCAAATTGTTTGTTTAGTCCAACCAACAGTCCAAAGTCCAAAGATATTCAATCTAATATCTCATGAAACACAGTAAAAACAGCAAACCCTCGCATTTGAGGGCGCTTGAACAATAGGTCACATTTGGCATTTTTGCTTTAAAATGACAATGAATGATAGTTGCAGATGAATTTGCTGTCAATCATTTTATCCATACATACTGTGTCAATGAGATAATGTATGAATATGACTCACTCTTTATAATTTACTTTCACAATGCCTCAAATGTAGATCTGTTACTAAACTCAGTTGAGAACTGACAGCAGAAAAACTTGTGATGTGATCTTGTCAAGTAAGGATCTGAAGTCTGTGTCTAATTGAGGGTTCAAAGCCATGAAAACATTGGAGAAATCCCAGTTTCTAGAGCCAGCCAGCTAGCCCTCCATGAGGAGCAGCTGTTGCTGAGGCTGCTGGCTGGGGGAGCTGTCCGTGGTGCTGAACAGAAGCTTCAGCTGCGCCTGTCGCTGTCCATGGTGCTGAAAGTCTCACTCTACAGTGAGCTTCTAGTGATCCCCATTAGTTACTGAAATTAATGTATTTCGATATAACATCCCTGTACTCTGGGGTGGATTAATGCACAGGATGGCCTATAGGCTGCAGCCAAGGGGCACCATGTTTGCAAGGGCCTCAGATTGGCCAGATTATGTTTGATTATTTAAATGTACTTCAGAGAAGAAAAAACTCCTATTGGCCCATAAGAAACATTAAAATAGATGTGGGCCAAATCTACCCAATCAGCTGACCTTATGAACCTGACCCCATGATGGGACCTGGTTCATAAGGTCAATTTGGTTTTCAAATATAATACGTCACTACTGGACAGAAAAGCGGTAAAATAAAAATATGATCACGGAGCACGAAAAGGAAAAGCACAACGGCTGAATGAACACCATGACCAAGATCTACAAAAATCCCTAAATTGACAAGATATGTCAAGGTTTAGATTAAAGGCTGTCTCAGTGTGTGTGTGTGTGTGTGTGTGTGTGTGTATGCCAGTGCTTCCTGAGTGTGTACATGTAGCATGCTTTTACACATGGCACTAAATTACATTTTTACGGTAAGTTTAAAAAGCATGATGAGTAAGGGTCATGGGGGGGGGGCAATACCAAGTGTAGCCTATAGGGGGCCCTGACCACCTTAATCCGCCACTGCCTACTGGTGTAAGAGATAGTCCATTGAAACTAATAGATTCTACTCTCATCTCTCATTCTATTCTGAGGTAGAGTGAAGATAATTCATAACTAAATGTGTTTCCAAGTATTAGGTGCTCCCATACTTGAAATGGCATCAGTCTTTGTATGTGCCTGAAGGGTCTTTAAAAATGAAAAGTTCAAGTTTGTCATTTTTTTTTTTGATTTTGTTGAACTTCAAAAAGGACTCAAGCTTTTTTCCTCACTGTGTTATTGCCTGGAAACGCATGCACGCCCGCCCACACACACACACGCGCATTAGCCCCTGTCTCCTTTCTTCAGTTAGCCTCATGACTGTGCGAATACAAGCAAATGTCATGAAGTGGAAAAAGATAAAAAGGAAGAAGGGGGCATCAGGCCCTCCAGTCCTTTTCTAACATTACTGCGAGTTGCATCATGAGTAGAGGAGCACAACGCGGTGCCTTTGTATAGAGAGGAGAGAGGAGAGAGGAGAGAGCGTGGCTGGCTGAGGAGGAGGAGGAGAGGACGACGAAGAAGCGTGATCTTGCGTGTAAATGGACATGCTGAGCGACTGTCTCATGCGCCGCTGACGGATGATCTAATACGCGGTGGAGCTGGCACGGAGAGAAAAGAGAAACACGAAACACGCAGCAGATATGGCGAGCCACGTCATCCTCAATCTGCCTCCTCTCTCTCCATCCTCCTCCTCTTCACTCCTCTGTGGGATGAAATGAATGGAGGTTGATTACCGTTTATTGAGCGACGGGTCCACTGGGACAGCTGGTTTTGATCCCCACGTTGACAGACTGCTTCTCTTCAATATATCTATTAAAACCCTTCCACACATGTTGTGTATCTGTGTGTGGCCCTTTGGGAATGATAATTGTGCTACACAAGGGGGAGGCTGAGAATTGTTTAAAGTGAGACTATAGTTGACACATGATGACAGTGTTTAAAGCACTATTATACATCTTCAGGATTTCTTTATTTGTCATTTTTATGCTACACATAAAAACGAAATTGTGTTTCTTACATCCACCACTCAGAAATTCAGTGAAAAAAACAATTGGTGAAAACTATAAAGTAATTAACTAATAATTAAGAGCATAAGTAAATAAGCTAACAAATAGAGTAACAATTTAAAAAAAATAAAATATTATTAAAGGAACAGTCTCTTTAGTGCAGCTCACATACTCTGATTAAGCTCAGACGTGGTGCTCATAAAAAAAACAAGCCTGGAAATAAGCAGCCAACATCTGTTGGTCATTAATTGGCAAAGACTTTCTTTTGGTTTTGATGTGAGGAAATGCCACCATGAACCCTGGGTCTTCTCCTCTCCTCTCCTCTCCTCCTCTTCCTCTCAGCATAGCGTGAGGCTCTGGTGCCGCTCAATGGGAGGATGGGGCAATTGCTGGTGGCTGCAGCAGCTACCCAGGGACGCACCAGACCACCTCAACGTGCCATAGTGTTCCAAGCATATTTATTGACACAGTTTAAAAGTAAACGTTGTTACAGGGAGGGGGTCAGGATAGATAGATAGTCCAGCCTCTCCTTGCTCTTTTGTAAATATGTGCAATAAGTTAAAGTCGCTTTACTGGCTCCAAGAGTATATACTCAAACGGGCGAGAGAGTGGGCAATAAAAAAGCTCCCCGGACGCAAATAAAACAAGCCTCCTCCGAATATAGCCGCAATGAGATTTACTCCACATGAAAGTCGAGAGGGAGATTTGTCAGTATCATTGGCTGCTGAGCTGCGTGTGATAAAAACCTATACACCTCGCAGAAGAAACCATCTGGGTGGCTGATATAACACATCATCAAAAAAAAAGTAAGGGTGACAAGTGGGAGATATTTGGTGAGGGATGACGTTTGTGCGTAAAATAGTAATGATCATCAGCATGATGAGACATGACACTGAAAATGTGCCCATCAGTTTCGACTCGCTCTTTTGGATTTGTGTGTGCTATGCTGCTGTCCCAAAACCAAAAAAAAAAGGTATGAGTGGGCGAACACAGAGAGCCATGACTCACTGTCAAATTCATATTGTGGCCGTGGCAAGTATATTCTTGGCTTTTGCTAAAAATAGTGCCCCGTTCTGTTGGTGCACGGAGCCAAGACAGTGATAAAACGGTTTGTCTCTCTGTGCCAAAAAAAGGACCTGCATGCTCGAGGTGGCGAAACATGCTTAAGGCTCTTCCCCTTTAGGCTTTAGAAATAATAATAATAATAATAAAAAAAAAATCATGGATCAGTAACTGAGTTCCAGAAAAACACATTATGCTGCTGAAAGTAAATGAATAGTAATGATAATCTGTTGAATGCCCAGCTTTGGTTGCGAGATTTCCATTTTGCAATTAATCAAGGACAGAAAAGCCAGAGTCAGTTACTTAGGCCTATACACCCCCCCAACCCTCACACACACACGCACGAGCACGATGTGTAGCCTACACACACAGGAAGACAAACTGTACCCAAAATGTTTTTCCTTGGTGTTTTGGCTACTTAAAGTGGAGAATCTTATAAAATGAGAAAAAAAGAGCACCCCCTTCACACACACTCTCACACACACACACACACACACTCTTTTGGACCCCCATAATAATCAGCCCCCTGCTTGACCACCTCACACAGCCTATAACGTTTCCCCTGCACCTGTAAACCCTCCTTTTTTTGTAGGATCCCACAACATATTCATCCAATCATCCCGACAATATACAATCCACCCTCATTCCCTTTAGAAAACACCTCACACAGACAGTCCTGCAATGAAAACGCAGAGTCGGAACATATAGACAGTTGCAGTTCCAGAGGATCCTGCTGCCTGTCACCAAACACCAACCATCCTCTATTAATAACTTTGGGGGTGCCAGGAACAGCGACATCACAGCAGCAGCAGCAAGGTGGATCCTAAATAAATGCGCCTTTTATAGGATGATGATGCTGATGCTGATTTGCATTCAGCCGGGTGGATGGTGGATGGTGGAGGGAGATGCTGCATTTGTGCATCGGTACAGATGGAGGGTTGGACTTACCCTTTACTGAGGTGGCCAGTAGCCCCATGTATAAGAACAGCACCCGGCTCCAATGGTGCGCCTGCACTCCCGCCTTCATTAGAGCAAAAATCCCTATTCCGTCTCTCTGTCTCCTGCATGCGCATTCCGGTCTCCTCTCCTCAAGTCCAGTAGCTCCGTCCCGGTTTGAAGCGGCGGTCATGGCAGGCAAAGGGGCTTTTTTTTTTTTTGTATCTCTCTCTGTGTGTCTTGTGCAGGCACTGCTACTTTCTCAGATGGTCCAAAAAGGGAGATTCACTCGGTGTCGGAGCTGAGAAAAATCCCAATGCATGGAGGAGGCTCGGATCTCGCAGCTGGACTGAACCATGTCATGCGGGGACCGAGGGGGTTCAGAGTCTCTCTCTGTCTGAGGAGATAGATTTCACACCTAAAGGAAAGGAGAGGGGGGAGAAAGGGAGGGTAAGGGGGGGGGGGGGGGGGGACGTGATTCAAGTGGTCACTGATCTACCCGGCACGCGTAAAAAGGACAAAATCACCAAATATCCCCCTCGTCCGCTCCACAGATGTTGAATTGATATCACCACGTCCAAACAAAAAAAAGAACCAGGAGATCCCTCCTTCAGTTTGTCCCGCAGCACTTATCTGTCCTTCATTTGCGGTGCCGATAATCCACGTTTAAACTCGTCATTATAGAGAGAGAGATTCAAATGAAACGAAAAGGAGGAGGAGGATGATGAGGATGATGGAGAGAGCCACAGAGGTTGTTATCCGGATCCAAGGATGGGAAAAAAATCGCCTCGTTTTTTAGAAGTTGTCGACCAACGTATAGTCAGTGATGTGACTGGATGGAGAGAAATATGCAGGATGTGTGTGTGTGTGTATTCCCAGTATCAGCAGCAGCGCTCAGCCACAGACAGCAGCGTCGTCTCGGGTCTGTGCGACGCCAAGAATCAGACTGCAGACCTGCTCTCCTTCTCTCTCTGCGCGTCTCTCTCTCTCTCTCTCTCTCTCTCGTTCTCTCTCGTTCTCTCTCTCTCTCTCCCTCCTCTCTCTCTCTCTGCCTCCCTCCCTCCTCTCTCTCCCACTCTCAGTATCCTCTCCAGTCATGATATGCCCACATTTTCACATGAGTGATTAAGATAAATTCAGTAGGGTTAGGGTTAAAATGTCAATAACTAATAACTTTTTAAGCTAAAAACTATTATTTTTTCTATTCTTCTTTCTATTCTTTCTTCTTCTTTCTATTCTTTTAAATAAATATTCCTTTATGAAAAGAAAAAAATATATATAAAAAATATAATAATATATGATAGTATGTATGGATATATATTTGGTGGGTTTATGAATATCTATATGGGTATGGGTATGTATAAATGTAGATATTGAAATGTATGTGTTTGTGTGTGTGTATATATATATATATATTGTTATATATATATTATATATTGTTGTTATATCTTTGCCCCCCTTATGTGTTTTTATTTATATATATATATATATATAATTTCTAATGCTGATGGTGTTTTCTTTTGTGTACTTCTTTTGTCTCTTTATTCGTTTCTATATTCATTACTTAAAATTGTGCTTATAAACTTTTGTAAGTATGTACTGTAAAATTTATATATGAAAACAATTTAAAAAAATCCAGTTTAAAAAAAAAAAAAAAAAACTAAATAAAAAAATAAAATAAAATAAAATAAAATGAAATAAAATGATAAATGACACATTATATCCACCTTGTTCCATTGTCTTATGATAAGCTATATAGGGTTCCATTGTCTCCATACATGAAGAGCAATCATGGGATTGCCCGGCAGTTTAACATATATGTCCACTTCCTGCTCACTAGTCGTGAAATTGATGCTTAACAGGCTGGAACCATCGACAGTAAATTTGAATGTCATTTCTGCTTTCGCATATGACCGGGTGTAATTAGTTTCCTGCAATGCGCCGTGCGCGGAAACAGTCGGGATAATGAAATGCGCGCTGGCCTTCAACCCTTCAACCCAACATATATAAAGATGAGGATCATAAATAGTCCTCCCGTTAACGTTAAACTATACTTGGCCCCTCCTGATCAGGTTATTCTGGGACACAGAATCAACTTTAGACTATAGGTGAGTTCAGGATTTATTCACTGGTAAATTATAGGAAAGGCTAATCATGTCGATATATACTATATATATACAGTCCAGCATGTTTGAATGTAATACATTTGTAGGCCTACACTTGATGCACATTCATTCATTCATTCATTCACTAGATCATATACCTATACTACTAAAACACTATAACATGAAATCATTGATAATAATTGATTATTCTCGAATTCCAACCGGTTGCTATGGCAGCCTGCCAACATGGCACGCGCCAGATCAATGTTTCCTTTCAAAGAAGCTGGTTCAAAACAAACAACTGATGAAGAGTGATGGACGACATGCCAATGTGTGTGAACACCAGAGAGAAAATAATGATGCAGGAATTCGGAAATCCTGATCCTGGTGTGTCACCACCAACTCCGAAACGGACTGTGAGCGCATTTGTGCCTTTTGCGCGCTCCACCTGGATTCATCCACACGTGCCCATAGACGACTTTGATCGTGTCTGCAAAACCATCTGGAGCAGAGCGAAGGAGGCCGAGGGCAGAGGTCAGAGGTCACCCGAGACATGGCAGAATAAAGACTGCACGGCTCCAGACAACAAACCAGGTCATCATCGGTAAGTAAGGCTGAGTCCAACCACATCCATAGTTATATACACTGTTAAGAATTTCCCAGTAAAATGATAGTAAAGAATTGGCAGCAGGGTTGCCTTTATGTTACTGTTAAATTAACATTATTATACTGTCACTGAAATTTACAGCTTTGTGCTGTTAATGAAAAATACAGTTTGAACTGTTTTATTTTATTAATTTCACAGTATTTTACAGTTAATTTACTTTTTAAAGATACATTATATAGCTGTATTTCCACCTTTCTTTTACATTATCTTACTGATTTGTTTTAATGCACTATTTAGGTTGTATTTTTCACATACATTTTAATAAACATTATTTTTTGCCTAGATGAATAGACTTAGCAGGTTACAGACATAGGAATAGTCACACTAAATACAATTAAAGGCACTTGTTAGGAAAAAGGCTATAATAGACTTGTTGACACTTTTCCCAAAATGTCTGTCTCTAGCTGGCTACAAGCACAGAATGCAAACTATAACAACATGTGAGTGGAGAACAATAAAGCTAATTCACTGATTTTACAATCATGTACAATGTACAAGCCTCACATGTTCAGATCAGGTCCCAGAATTAAAAAAATACTGCATGAAACTGTTACTGATGAAACTTTAGACAGTTGATCAGCAGTAAAGTGCTGTTTTTTAAGATTGCATTATAGTTCAGTTAAAAAACAGCCTATATGAACGTAATTTAACAGGTTTTCTTTTGTAGTAACAGTAAAGCACTGTTTTAGCAATAACAGGTTAATACTGTTGAAATCCTGCTGTAAATTAACAGCAATTGTTTACAGTGTAGTTACACACAAGAAACACAAACGCTGTAATGTGTCAGTGAATGGTGCCTTAGAGTTGGTCTATGATAGTCCATGAGCCAGGGGGTTGGTCGTGCCACTTTGGAGGGACCTAGTCTCATAGTGATATTTTTAAAGGTCTATGTCCATAGTGTTGGGAAATGCATGATACACTGTTTACAGTTTTTTTCAAGAAATTTTACATTTTTTGTTTCAAAATGACAGAATTTTTTTTTTTAAAATGACATGTTTCATTTGTGATTTTGTATGTAAATAGTCGATTTACAGTATTTTTTTAAATCACAATCGTAATTATCTGTATTTAAGTTTTTCTTGATCATTTTTAAAGATAATTATTCAGTTTTTTAGAGGTTCATGACTCTATTTTAACAATTCATTTTTGTTAGAAGAAAAGGATTTCATGGAATTCTAAAAATATTTCTTGTAAAAGTACAGATTTTTTTTGCAAAACTTCTGAGTTAATGTAAATTTGGGCTTTTGCAATGTAAAAATATATGTTTCATTTGGGATTTATATGTAAATGGTCTTAGATTTACGGTGTATGACTATTCTAACAATAAATATATGTTAAAAGTAAAATATTTCTTGTAAAATTACAGTAATAAAGGCTAATTATATAAAGATAATTACTGTTTACAGTTTATTTATGTTAATTAACGTACAGTATTTTTCCGCTTTTTCACAGACATTTTCTGGCGCCCCTGCTGCCAGAAAATTTCCGTTATTTTATACTTTTTTTTTACAGTGTGGGGAATGCATGATAGCATTGCAGCAATGGTAGCTTTCTATGTGCTATCACTCCTTTTTTCATCCCTCCATCATTCAAATTTGTCCATCTTTTTTCGCCAGTTTACACACAGATCAAGTATAAAAGTGGGAAACCAACACACAATATCATGAAGTTATATATCATTGTAAAGCTTAGACTATAATCTATCCATCGGTCACATTGTCATGATCCTGAGGTTAAGAGAATTTGACCTTTGACCTCTAATGCTGTAATCGGGCAAATTCTGAATGCCACCGCAAATGCCCTTATAACTAACTTCATATTGATCTGATGTGCCTATGGATAGTTCTGGCATAAAGAGCACAAAAAGAGCTTTAAAATGATATATTACATGACTAACAACAATAACAACATTTCATATCAGAATAAATGTAACTTTGTGCAGTTTGTGTCTGATAGAATCAAGTAAGTAAGGCTGAGCCCAACCAGAGGCATGTGACATCCACAGTTATAGCTAGTTACACACAAGAAACCCAAACGCTGTAATGTGTCAGTAAATTGGGCCTTAGAGTTGGTCTATGAAAGGAACTTCATAGTCAACTGACAGTAGTGTTTTATACCTTTTACAATACAGTATGTCTCATATTATATTGCTATACTTTTGCAGGCTTATACAGTGTATAAATGATGCTCATGCAGCTGCATTATTTTGTTCTTAAGTGTGGTATCATCTCTTTTTTCCTTTGTGAATGTGAGGCTATACTCAATATCTGATTATAGAAGTTAATACTCTAATCTGAAAAAGTATAATATAGTGACTTTAGGATGATGCCGTTGGTCTATTATCCCATAGGAAATTAGAGTGTGTCTGTGTAGATTAGGACAAAGTGAAACAGTCTAATGATTGTGGATGGTTTTTAGTAATCATCAAGGTACTAATAAAGGTTTCTTAATTAGGTTTCTAATAAAGTCCCTTCATTAAAGGAACAGTGTGTAACATTACGGGGGATCTATTGGCAGAAATGGAACCTAATATTTATAACTACATTAGTGTATAATCACCTGAAACTAAGAATCGTGTTTTCGTTATAGCTTAGAATGAGCCCTTTGTATCTACATAGCGACGGGGTCCTCTTCACGTAGTCCTCCATGGAGCTCAGCCGTGTTTCTACAGTAGCCCAGAACGGACAAACCAAACATTGGTTCTAGAGAGAGCCTTTTGCGTTTTTACGTTACCTGAAGGCCACCGTAGTACTCCGACACGCTTATGAAACTGCGGAGAGCCACAGAGTGGAAAACCGTGGCAACGCCAGCCGCCGTCTGACTTCCGTTGCTCTTAAAGTAGTGTTATCAAGCCGTTTACACATGATCGGCAGTAAAATCGCTCCGTGTTGGCTGTGCCATTGTTTTCCTATGGGGAAAGCGGTGTTGCCCGACTTGGCAGAAACGCTACCCCTGATGTGGCGCACCGTTCGAAATTGCCGGCGAGAGCTGCGCTCAAAGTTCAAACAATTTCACCTTTGACCGCTGCTGCTGCTGACCTTTCAAAGCGCAACCAAATGAGCACAGCTGCATCTGTTGTTGTTGCCTAGGAACAGTGAATCACATTCCTTGCGCTGTTTTTGGGGAGATGTTTTACCTGCTGCCTCTGCAGGTCTCTGCGCCCTACTTCGCGGTGAGCGAAGAGCATATCTCTTATCACGTGAAGGCAGCTATATGGTAAGGATGGCCTCTGAGCGAGGCAAATGGGGTTGCCGCATTTTACACTCGGCGGCTCACGTTACCGCAGTCTTGGAAAGGGAGGAGTGAGCGGAGGGGTACCCAGTTGGTTGCAATCTGCTACCAGACCACTAGATGCCGCAAAATCCTACAAACTTTACCTTTAAGCGTGTATAAGTAGTATAAAATTAATTAATTAATTAATGATTACTAATGCTTTATAGATCAGGTACAAGCCATTAATAGGAAGTTAGTAATGTTGTTATAAATGTTGGTAATCCATTGGTATTAAGTCATTAATATAGGGTTATGAGTTTCTCTCTGCAGCTGTTATTGTATGGCATGGTTCTTACAACAAATGGCTTATGATCTATTGTAGTGATCATTCTGAAGTTTTTGACCTGCAACTTCTATACAAGCTGTTTTGTTGTCAGCCATGCCTACAGTTTCAATTTAAAATTGGATAAGGCTGTGTAAAAAATGTCTGAATGAACTGATGGAGGGATGGATGACAAGTTGAGGCCTATATGTTCTCAACATTGCAGTGTGTATAGGGCTGCTGTGCAGTCATAGACCCACTGTATAATGTTAATGTACACCATCTGCTCACCGGCCTCCTGGAGCTTCCGTGACATCTCCGTTATCATAAGCGTCACGTGTCCCACCGGGCCGTCCGTTCCGCGTCGCGGCTCGACAGGATGGTGACTAAGGAGTAGCCTCATTAAAAAGTCATGGTTAGAAGCTGGTGCTGCACCATACATACAGGATGGAGCCACGGACCCAACGGTTCCTGCTCTTCTAAAACATTGGGTTAAACTTTAAAATTAAAGTGATTTATTATAATCACGATGACTCATAACAGTATCAACTGGTCAACCTATGGACCCATGTCGTTCGTAGGTCTATAGGTCAACCAGTTAGTTTAGAATATTACGAAAGGTGTGCTATTAGTTCTCAAAATATGATGGAAAAAAAAGGCAGAAAACTCTTCCAGTGCCTCCAATTAAACCTGTTTTGAGTATGTTCATGACACAAGTGACCTTTTCTGTATACTACCTGATTCACTCTGAAACTCCTAAAAACTATATTGGTAGATGTAAACTCATCTCACACAGCTATCAGACATTTCTCCTTCGTTATGAAAAGACTGCATGAGCAAGTTAACCTTGTACTGGTAGTGATTTTGGTGTGATGGCCTGTTATGTATTAAAGGTGTGTTAACCCCGCCACTCTCCCACACATGCCTGCGTCTCTCTGCACGTCTAGGGCCGAGGAGCAGCAGAGAGAGGCAGATGATTTGGGTCTGAGCGCACGATATGAGGAGGACAAGCAGCAATACCACGTCGCCTTCGCCCTTCCTTCCTCTTATCTCTCGGGCCCCAGACGTCCCCACGATGCCGAGCCTGAACGGGTACTGAGCCCTGTGATGGAAGGAGAGATGAAACGAAACGAGGAGGAGGCAAAGAGGAAACGAAGTTTGGTGAGCGTGAGGACTTTGGAAGCTGACTGTACCCTAGTTGGCCTCTACTTTGAAACCAAAAATATCACAACATTATCTATTATATTATAAAACCTGATAATTAAAGGGACTGTTTGTAAGAATCAGAAATGCTTGTTAACAGCGACACCTGTGGCCGTTAAGTCAACAAAAGTCAGCGTCGGGCTCGCGCTTGCTCACTCTACATAGGCATGAACAAGCATCGCTCAAAACAGTGAGGCGACACACGTCAGCTAAAACCACAATATCACTCTATATTTCACCTGCTTGGCAGTAATGTTAGCTGACCAGACGAAGGTCTCTCCATGAATCAATGCTGATCCTAGTGTTGGCTTTTCCTGCTTCAGCCCCGCTGCTTCAGCCCCGAAAGGGTGAAGCAGCGGGGCTGAAGCAGGAAGAGAAACGTTATCGTCTCCGACCGCAGCCAGAGGGAGACACCGGCACCCGGTCGGAGACGATAACATTTCTCGCTGTGGAGCCCCATCACTTCACAAGACACGGGAAACCTCCGTTGGTCTGGAGGACCTCCACTTCACTAGATATTCTCAAAGCTAAACTAACTCTTCTGCAGTGTGTAGTGAGCGTGCATGAACGTGAGGTGGAGCCAGCATGTGCGCGTTGTGTTAGTGAAGACAAGCAGGCAGAGGAGCGGTCTGAACAGCGCAGCCACACGCGAGCGCGCATATGCGAGCGCGCATGGGAAACCAACCCGGTAGATTTATACGTGTAAAAAGTTACAAACAGTCCCTTTAAGTAATATAAATATTTTCTGTTAACAATTCACTGTTATTTCAGGAGGAAGATGCAGGAGTAAAACAAATGAGTGTGGAAAATTCCCTCAAGAAGATTTTGGTCTCCCAATCCAGCAGCAGAAGAAGAGACAAACAGACCTCGGGACCTCAACCTCAACCTCTGGCGACGAATCCCGTCCGTTGCGAAAGTGAGGATGAGAAGAATATAATCGGCAGTTCTGACAGTGGTTCTAGCGATGATGATGATTTTGTAGCTCTACCCGGGGTGCGTAGTTGTGGCACTGATAGTAGCGATAGTGACTCGGAGGTTGAAAACGACTGCGAGGAAGAGCGAAATAAAATTTCTCACTCATTTGATGGACTAAGTTCGGACGGCGAGCAGGATTCCCCATCTCCCAGCACAGAGAAGGACTTTCCTCCAGAATCCACCATCAAGGCTGGCATTCTACCATGCCCCACAAGGCCTCCAGCCGCAGGGAAGATGCATAGCCAGTGGGAGACTCCCCTTTCATTCCACCCACATGACATCCCCACTGCTACTCTGGCAAGCTGCGTGACCGCCCATGTGTGGGCTCCTGTCCAAGGCAAAGCAAAAGCACCTCGGGCGAAATCGAAAAACAGAGCACCACCGGCAGCTCCAACGCAGCAGGAGGCTTATGACCTACTGGCTGACTTTCCAGTTCTGCAGCCCCCGGAGAAACCTTTGGGCGTACTGCATGATGGGAATCCCAAGACCAAGGGTGCGGAGGGGAACCGAGGGATTACTGACTCACAAAACCAAGGCCAAGAGAGCAGGGCTTCCCATCAGAGGAGGATGGAAAATGTGCCCCACGAGGTCTCCTCCATCTGTGAAGGAGATCAGAAATCTGTGCTGGACCTTCAAACATTTGGCTCCACCGGCATCTCCCCTACCATCAGCTGCGAGGTACCCAGGGCCAACAACCAGCCGCCTCCTAGAGGTAATACATCTGCCGTGTGTCTCTCCCTAGCCGTGCTCTACATATGCCTCTCCTATCAGTTGAATAATCTGGTTATCATTAATAACATTTATGCCATTTTAAACATCCTTTGGAGCTACAAATGCACAAACTCACACAACCTGTCTGAGACTCTATTATTGGTATTAATGACACTGTCATACTCTGGTTAATTAAAGGCAGGAGAGATGCAGCAGCACCTGTACCAGGCAGAAAAACGCTGGCTCTCAGAAGTTGCACATTTTGCAAAAGTCCAGCTCACAAAGTTTTACCCTTTTCTCTCTCAGCCATTTTTTAAAAAACTAATTTTAATGAACCTCTTTTGTTTCTGCCACATAGCAAGTGAGCTTTGCTTCACTACTTTGTTTACTTTTCTGAACTTGTGACCTACTTCTTGAATACGTCGATAGCAAAAACAGCCAAATCAGGGGGCAGCGCTCCGTGCTACTCAGACATGCCCACCCACATACAATCACACACACACACGCATGCAAACATTGCGTCTCTCTGCGTAGGTGTTAACATGCAGCAACTCCGCATCGGCGTTGCAGAGAAGTCCTCAGTCGAATGACTCAGTGGGAAAATGTTTTCATAATGAGGGGATTATTGTGCAGTGGCAAAGTGAATTACACGGAGAGCCTTCCGTACTGGCTGCTGGTGCAGAACAGAGCAGTGGACACAGATAGGAATTAAGTCAACAGCAACTCAAGTACACTGTTAGTTTTAGTAGGGAGTACGGCTTGTACAGTAATACATTACCTCCCGCACACTTTGCAGTGGGGTCACACCTTTTGCTATTGTAACTATGATTAAAGGCCCCCCATATCTTGCTCATTTTCAGGTTCATACTTGTGTTTTGTGTTTCTACTATAACATGTTTACATGTTGTAATGTTGAAAAAAATGGACTTTCTTCATACTGTCTGCTTAGATATGCCTGTATCTATCTTTACTTCCTGTTAGCTGATGTCATTCACATAGGTTGCGTCCAAAATCCAATACTAACATGCTATTTGGTATGCTAAAACAACCCCCCCAAATACCGCCCCTTGGCATCTGAGACCGACGCACGGAGGCACCCTTTAGCAACAGTACGTGACGAACCGGGCTTTCAACTAACTCCAATGTAAACCCACACGCGGTGTTATTTGACGGTCAGAGCAAGTGACATAGTATTAATAGCATGAGAGCCAAACAAACACAAGACTTTTCAACCAGGAGACCACTGTTAGTGTCCCGTGTGAAACTAAAAGTGACTTATTTTATCACGTCAGTCTTTGGTCACGTGGCTCGTCGGTATATCGTCAGTCCTGTGAGTCATGTGAAGTTAACGTCAACCACGACCGTTTCCTAACCCTAACTAAGTGGTTGTGATGCCTAAATCTAACTTCCTGTGAAAGAGGAAGTATATTTTGAAAGCACACTATGCATGTAACGAACGTATACTGAAACGCCGTCCCTGGTTCATCCAAAATCGAACACAAGAGGGGTACTCTGTGCATCGGTCTCCGATGCCGAGTGGCACTGACCAAGCAGCGGAATTTCACGAGTTGGGAGTGAGAATGTGTTGCTAAAACAGTATGTGAGATTGTTTTAGTATGTCCAAAAAGTCTGAATGAAACCAATAGTATTTTGTGACATCACAAAATTACAAAAATCCTGACCGCTTGTTTAAAGGCACATTTCTGAATATGGGCTGTGTTTATTTCTCCATGGATTGAGCGATACTTTTAACAGTATTTATATAACACTTAAACATGCCTTATAATAAAAAACAACATGAAAAAATCTCCCTTTTTACAATGCGGCACCTTTAAGAAATTTAGTGTAATTTAGGCATATTTTCATGCTAGGGTAATATACGATTCAGTTATATTTAACTCTGTTTGAATTCCCTTCTGCTTCCTAACAGGTGCACGACTGCACCTGAAGCCAGCTCTGCTCTGCTCAATAAACCTGCACATGTGATACATACCGCTGGCACTCCTCCAGCGGTTTGCAGTCAGTGCTGATATGATAGAATTACCTTCTGATAGCGTAGCCCTGTTGATTCAATAGCACTTTGTTGATCCCCTGAGGAGGGATGGGAGGCGGTGGCTGCTGAAAGTTCCTTTGCAGAGTAAAATAACACAGTTCTATTAAGCTTACCATCTGCATCACACTTAACATGACACAGGCCAGACAAGACGATGTGCATGTGAAATGGGTATAGTGCTAATCCTTGCCCCCTTGCTGTGCATATTGCAGTTGCAGCAGGTACAGATGGCATGGATGTTAATGCCAGGTCCTGGGCGAGCGCTGCCAAGGCGGGCATGAAGCAAGCAGCTGCCCCTCAGGAGAAAGCCAGACCTTGTACCTTTCAGCAGATAGTTACCATTAACAGAGCCAAAGGTAAGCTTATACCTTGGCATCTTTAGCCAATGTGTGTGTGTGTGTGTGTGTGTGTGTGTGTGTGTGTGTGTTGAGAGTTGTGTGAGCGAGGGGTAAGTATTGTGTTTCACGGTGGGCCACATGAAGAATTCATCATGATCATCACTGGTTGAGCGCATTTATTTTGCAACACCAACCGAGCTGATGGCTCCAGCGTGTCCTCTCGCCCTTTATGCACTGCGCTTCAAAGGGTCGGCGTGTAGCATTTTCAAACATCAATATGTCATTGTCAAATTAATTGTGATATTTAATTTCGGTGTATTTACCGCATGCAAATGAGGCTGCGGTCGAGATGATTGGTGGTCTCTCGATCTCACACGAGTGGTATTGTTACTACTTGTGACATCAATTAATCTGTGCCTTTTATCAAGCTCAACACCCAACACTGACAGATCTCTGGCACAGTTTGGTCCGATATTGATATGAATAATTAAGTGATATTTTTTACAACACAGACAAGTAATCTAGTCAGTTTGAAAGCAGAGATCCAACAAAAATGTATACAAGAGGTTAGGAGCTGCAAAAATGAATTGATTAATCGATTAGTTGTCAACTATTGAATTAATTGACGACTATTTTGATAATCGCTTTGAGTATTTCTGAGTCAAGATTCTCCAATTCCAGCTTCTTAAATGTGAATATGCCTTTGAGTGTGGCATTCAAAATCTGAGAACGACTGATCCTCAATGGCCCACTATAGGCCACTTCATTTATATGTCATTACATATCAGTAGTAAGTAAAGGATACAAAAAAATACTTCCAACATTGTTTCTCATAGCTTTATCAGTTTCCTTCGGCAATCCTTTACTTCTTTTGTCCGGTCACAGCCGGTTATTCTGCCGCTCAGAACTTCCCCAACAGAGGGATTCCTTTCTATCGTGCAGCCGTTCCTGTGTGTCACGGCCCTCAACCTCCCCACCCAAACCGGTTTGTTATACCTGGTTACCCTCCAACCCATGAGGTGAGTTATATTATTGAGATTTAAATTGATTAACAAATACAATGTGTGCAGTTTCACATTGATACTTTCCATGATTTTTCCATGTCACATTGCATTTTTACCTCTTGTATTCTATACACACATCTCATTTGTTAAAGCCTATTGTGTAGTTATAATAATGAAATAATAAAATCTGGATTTTAATAGCTTACTGATTATATGCATGTTTAACCGAGTTCAGATCTGAAAACAGGAATCAAGGGGGAGAGATTTGCTTTGAAGTGGATATAACTTTGCAGTGACACCCCACAATCACAGCACTACTTATCCTGTATTATCGCTTCGTTACACCACTTACACCTGATATGAGGCTCACTCAAATATCTATATATATATCAAGTACATTTGTAACCTTTTCCATGTCTTCAGTGCTTCCATGGCGGTAGGTTTGCTCTGCATGTATGTATGTGAAATACCTGGGAATGAAACATCCTTCAGCCAGCCTTGAAAACTATTCCACCATCTACCCAGCGCGATGTTGATTGACAAAGCAACAACAAACTCTTATGAAAGCTGATTCTGTTCTTAAGTGAAGAGTGCCGGTTCTGATTACTTTAGAACAAACAGCTGGCAGCCCTTGTGGTCTCTAGGATACAGCCGTAATAAGTTCAACGAGGCAAAGTGGTACTTACAGACATGTATTCGGCAATATAACAGGGAGATTAGAGTACCTCCTCAGCCAATCACAATGAGCAGTCGGAGCCGTGATGTAATGCTGACAAGCATTCAAGCAACAGCTCAGGCCTGCTGTTCAGATCATGGTAACTATGGTTGGCAAAGTCATATAGCTCCGGGTATCCAGCAAACACCACAATGAGAAAAAACGCTAATGACGTTTGGTGCTTTTCCAATCTGAGTTGAATTTTAATTCAACTCAAGGTGCTCAGGGCGCTCCTGTAACAACACAAGGTGCTCAACAACGCAACAGCAGCACGCAAAACGTTTCACTCTCACTGAAAACAATTACAAAAAGCTGCCACAGGTGACTAAACGCACTCTGTCTGATCAGGGCCTATAATACTACATTTACACTACGAGCGACAAAAGCAACAAAACGGCCAGCATGGCCAGCTACATTGTCGCCAAGTCGCCGTTGAAGTGTTGTTCAAACACTAGTTGATGAAGTAAGGTCATTAAAGGGACTGTTTGTAACTTTTTAAGCGTATAAATGTACCGGGTCGGGACAAATGTGCGCTCGCATATGTGTGCTCGCGTGTGTGCTCGCGTGTGTGAATGTACAGGGGACGTTTGTGCATAAATAAATGCTGCAGCTCCTCCAGACCAACAGAGGTTTTCCGTGTCTTGTGAAGTGACGGAGCTCCGCAAAGAGAAACGTTGTTGTCTCGTTACCAACCGGGTGCCGGTGTCTCCCCTGCTCTCTCCGGCTGCGGTCGGGAGGCGATAACGATAACTCGCTGCGGAGCCCCGCTGCTGAAGCCTGCGCTGAGGCAGGAAAAGCCAACACTAGGATCAGCATTGATTCATGGAGAGACCTTCGTCTGGTCAGCTAACATTACTGCCAAGCAGGTGAAATATAGAGTGATATTGTGGTTTTAGCTGACGTGTGTTGCCTCACTGTTTTGAGCGATGCTCGTTCATGTCTATTTAGAGCGCGCAAGCGCGAACCCGATGTTGACTTTCGTTGACTTAACGGCCACAGGTGTCGCTGTTAACAAGCATTTCTGAAAGTTACAAATAGTCCCTTTAAATAGCAGTGGGAACTGGCTAACTACATTGTTTAGTGATGCAAAGAAGTTAAGACCAGCTAAACTTTTTATTTGCGATGCTACAGGTGCGGCCGCGTCATAAACTCCTTGGTCAAAGGGCGTTGGGCAAAACTGCGGTATGTCTGTGGAGCGGGGCTGTGTGCTTGCAACTGGGCTATCAAATGTGATTCATGTGAAAATATGGGAAATGGGGCTCAGTGATCTCTATAAAAGCTGAGCACACATTGAAATGTCAAACATTAAAGACATAGTTAGACATTTTGAGAAACACATTTATTAGTTTTCACGCTGAGAGTTAGATCTCATATCGTCTCATATCTGCATGCTCAACATGCTAACCTGGATGTGTTGTAAGGTAAAAAAGTGGATTAAACAAACAAAGCTTCAGATGTGCTGGTGGGGAGATTTTTTCACCCTTGGACAGAGCCTGGCTAGTTGTTTCCCCCGGTTTCCAGTCTTTATGCTAAGCTAAGCTGGCTCTAGATACATTCTGAGCGTACAGACATGAGAGTGGTTTCGACCATCTCATCTAACTTGCAGCAAGAAAGTGAATTAGCACTTTTCAGAACTATTCTTTTCAGGACTACAAAGTTTGCATTGGCAGTTTGGAAGTATTTTGAAACTTCATCCACCACTCTACTCTGTTTCTGTTTTCCCAATATTACATCTTTGAACACACAGCAAACATGTTTATTAGAGAGAGCTTTTGGAAGTCACAGTGTTTTTCTGTAAACATTTGCTTATTCAAAAGTCCAAATTATGAAAAGATAAAACAAACTACTTAAGTACACTTCTCTGCTGTTCTTTAAACTTCATTTAGGTTTTTGTCGTGATTCAGTAGGGACTTTGCAGTGTCAGGTGAGCAGAATATTTTCCTCCCTCCGTGAAAAAAAACAGAATATATATTTTTACGTCTCCATCTTTCCCCTCTTTCTCAATCTCTCCCCGCTCTGCCCTTTCCGTCTATGACCTATTTAAATTTGGGTTGCGCTTTCTCTTACCATGTGTGGTGGTGACAGTGACAGCGAGGCTTACTGCACTCTGAGGTTTGCCCCTTTGGCCTCAGCACTTCCAATCCAGCAGGATAATTACTGAAGCTGCAATGCACATTCCCCCTGGGTGGAAGTGGCAATATGGGGGTCTCTTGGTGTCAGCAGAGAAATGAGATGCAAGGAGGCCAGCCTGGGTGAGAGAGAGAGGGCAGGAGAGAGGGAGAGATATAGAGAGAGAGATTGTAAAATGTGTGATGGTGATGGAGAGAGACATTATAAAAGTTTTATTTTTGGCAGCAAAACAGCTGATGCGGAGATGCAAGTAAATGTTTATAGAGAGTGTGAAAAAGTTATGAGAACTATTTCAGTCACTGACACATTTTAAAATCTCTCTCTCTGTCTTTGTTTCTCTCTCACGCACACGGAAGGCTCTGGTTCACATGCATCTACCTGTTCTTGTTCTGGTGCTGACCATAACCTAAATATTCTGCTATTAAAGTTTTACAGGAAAGAGAGAAAGGCTAGATAAGGAGACGCTAAAGAGCTTTTTATCAGGCGGTAGGAGTGTGGATGAGAATGTGCATGTGTCGTAACTATTTGGGTTTCTCTTTAACCGCCAAGGCCTCTCAGGTTGAACCAAGGTCCTACATGCCACAATGTGAATTCTGAGTGTTTTATTCTCCCAGCCTTTCACTCAGCCGCCCTAACCGTTGTTTATCATTGATTTCAACCTCCTCTGTCTCAGTAATCAAATCCAGGATATTAGATACTGCCTCTAAGAGAGAGCAATTAAGTGAAGCTCCTTTTATTGTGTCAGGGAGTTGGCACACCTAGGCTGACAGTTGGGTGCCACAGCATCCAAACTAAAAAAATAAAAAATAAAAACAGCAACAAATTGACAATTAAAAATGTTCCGCTCTTGGCAGACGAAGAAAAAGAAGTGAGTGGCCAAATGGTTTGGTTTAGCAGCCTGATCGATGGTCTGTTGCATATGCAGGATTGTCAGAAACATGGCACGTTTGGAGGGGTGTGAGAGGAGGAGGACGAGGAGGAGGGTTTAGCGGAAACTAGGATTGTACATTTGAGCCTGTGTGCCCTTCAGCTTGTGTACTGTGAGTGTGTGAGCGGCAGAGACATAGGCCGAAGTTTTCCCTCTTGCATTCTTCTCTTCTTCTTCCAGCTAATAAGCTTGTCTCCGAGCTGTTGCTAGGCTACACAGGTCTGTTGTTATTCTCCGGCAGGTGGCCTTTTCCTTCTTCAAGTCTGTGTGTGTGTGTGCCATGGAAACAGAATAAGAGCAGAACGGACGGATTGAACTGTTTTTGCGTGGTCATTTGCAGAGGTCAAAAGAAAATGGTGATTGTTGTTATATATATATCCCACAAAATCAATTTGTATGTAATCCACGTAATTGTGAACAAGGAAATATAAAAAGCATTGAACGCAGCGTAGGGACTCGGGAGGAGGTCGGTGCGGATGGGTGGGTCAAAAAACAAAGGACTTTCGTCCAGCAGACCGGTGTTCATGTCCCGTGTGAAACCAAAAGTCACGTCACTTACAAGTTATGCCGAGTTATGCCGCCTCTGGTGTTATTTCAGCCCAAACCACAATCTTTTCCTAAACCTAACTAAGTAGTTTTGTTGCCTAAACCAAACCAAACCAAAAGTTTTCTTCTTGTGAATATGGACATTTATTTTGAAAAGACTGGAACATAAATTGACGCCGGACATTCGAAGGAAAACCCACGAAAAATTAGGAATAACTTTTCGTAAAATATCATTTGAACTGTTGCATGAGATTACGTCGTACGGTAACATCACACGTTAGTGGAGCCCTAAAGTATGTCACACATTTTGCTGTGCCGCTAAGGTCGTCACAGATCTGAATAGACATCTGTTAAGGCCAATTCATACTTTCTTTCTTACTTACTTACTTATAAAAGGTGTAATATTCCTCTAATCAATCACTCTACAGTTGATGTGACAGGATATAATGTGTTATGTCCCTGCAGGATGGAAACGGAAGGATTAGCGGAGGTCCAGTGAAGTGAATAAAGATGGACTCGTTTGATTAAACATGTCTCAGAAGTTAATTGATAGAACAATATCAATCAATACCACAAAAGGGACAGCCGGCATGTCGGGACTACACGCAATAGACACCAACGCTGTTGTGTAACATGTCACGCCGGCATGAGTGAGTCTGCAACTTACTGCAAGTCAGTATATGCGGAAGTTAGCACGCTACAGTGGTTACAATGGCAACGGTGCACATAGATATGGCCACCGCTCTGACCATCCTGCTTGCTTGATTTGAATGGGAATGTCCATTCTACTCCTATTTCTATGGTGTGTGCATAAATCCTTGTGCACATTGATATCAGTGTCTGAGCCAAAGCAGATAAAGGTATGAAAAGACAGAAAGGCAAAGTGTGAAACATAGATCAAGAAATATGACCCTGAAAATCCATGAATTACACGCTACCTGCTACTTCTTCTTCACCACATTTAGCTTTAGACCTCTTAACACATCCTTGTTCTTTTGAGTGAGTGTTTGTATATTCGACCTGTTCGTGCAGGAGATGTGTTCGTGCACGTGTTGGCTTCAGTGTCCGTCTGATCCCATGTTGATTGTGCTTATGTGAACTTGTTCGGCTGAGGCAATCTTTAAAGTAAGGAGGCTGGAAAATCTTGTAACTAGGCAACAAAATAAGGTTCTGTGTGTCCAAAAGGAAAATACTTAAAAGCCCTTAAAGAATATGGGACAGTTGTCCCTCCTGTGACTGTTTTCGTGGGGGTGGAAAGAGAGCGAGCACAGAAGCAGCCAAACAGTCTCTGAGAGAGATCCATAGATTGGTTTTGAGGTGGGCACGAGAGACACAGATAGACGTGGTTATAGCTTCAATCAATGTGTTTGTTCATAATCAGGAAATCTCTGCCGTCTCTCGTTTCCAGCCTCCATTTTAACCCTTCAGTGTCTGTGAGACACCTGAGACCTCTCTGAAATATTTATCAAAATATATATATAAAAAAAACATAGAAAACAAACCTATGTTTGTATAACAAAAATACAATAAGTGAGATTCTCACTGCACCAAAAGCACAGAAATTACTACAACGTACTCGAGGGGACTTGTTGAGCATTACTAATGACTCAAAGATAAGTTGCCAAGTGTTGAGGTTTTTGGCTTTCAGAGCTTTTGGATCAACCCCCACGCCCACGCTCTGGCATTTTCAAATGCTCAAAGATGGAGGATGGTGCGATGAGTGAGCGCCTGGCATCACAAGACATTTTACTCTCCAGCCCAAATGCAAATGACAAAGCGGTTCTATTATTATCAGGATTATTATCACTATTACTGCATCATGATAAATTTCCTCTTCACTGCAGTTGTCAATTCAATCTCTGCTATAATTAGCTAATTCACTCATCTCTGTGGTGAAAATGCGACTTTATGATTAATATAATTTACAGCCCACCTTGATTAACCCATTTGTCCCCAAAAAAACTATATTTAGTATGATAAGCAAAAATGCCACAACCTTTGTTCTGATTGGTCAAATTTGGAAGGGACATACTTTAAGTAAGTATCTGACAGCACAACTTTTAATTTTTTTTAGATCACATGAAAAATAACACTTTTATCAATAGTCAAAATCAGGATTTTTGAAAAATGAGGAAAAACGCTAACATTTTGTTTATTAAATGTTTTCCATTTGAAATATTTTTTATACTGCCTGTGTGTGTATATCTTTGATATTCAACTTGTTATGAGTGATACAAAATACTTGATTTTGCTCCTTGCAATTTCTGAGATACAGACATTTTCTTATCATATGTTTGTATGCTTTTTTAAAACTAAAATATAACGGAGTCGATTGCAAAAACAGTATAGTCCCAAATACTAGATATAGTATGATAAGTCAAACTCACTTTTCAGCCAAACGGTTTGACTGATTTGAGTTGCAGGCACAAACGGGTTAATGGTAATTATAACATAACAAGAATGATTGCATTAATCATTTTTTTTATTAGAATGGTGTGTTAATGCGGGTCTTTAAAAGCTATTCATTAGTGTGTGCTGTCCTTAAGGTTTCTGAAATTGTTGTAAACACAGCTTAAAACGCTGTTGTTTTGACAAAAACAAAGGCAACCTTTGCATTAAGCAGGTTAATGAGTCCGAAGGAAATTATGTTTCCAGTCACTTGCATGTTTATTATTATTATTATTATTATTATTAATAATGTTCTGGCAGTATAAATACAGAAGTATGGACATGACTAATACCTGTTGCTTATGGTGCTACGCATATAAACCACATCATTCCAGTAAGGACATAAAAACGGTTCATTGCTGGAATTGGTCATGCGTAGAAGTGGTAATGGTTCCTTTCGGTTTATATAATGATTCTTCAAATGGCATACAGGTTACATTTAATGGGGCCACTGAGATCTAAGGACCCGGCGCTAAACTGCTTTGCCTCTGCAAGAGTTTTTACAGTAAGTTAAATGTTTAAAGCTGCTATGTGTAGAAATTTGATGTGATTATAGTATCTTTTAAATTATACTGATGGTAAGTCTTTGTTAATATATTACAGTCAAACTGAAATTTGAATTCCCCTCACTTGTTGTGTAAGGAAATATAAGCTGCTAATGGTACTGCCCCTATTGTGCACATTGGTATATCTGTCAAAAGAAGATAAAACAGTTATTGGACACTTTTGTGAAAACCATATCTAAGCCTTTAGCCACTTCCCATGGCATCAGTTGACTGATATCTGTGCTGTGAACTTAACGGTGTACACCTGAGTGGAGTGCATTGTAGCCTTGTAAGACCACAAAACGTTAGTTGTGTACCCTTACAGGCTGGTCTCATAGATTGTTCATAGATATACCTACGAAAAGTAATGCACTGTAAAGTATATCCAACAAAATCAATTTGTGTGTAATCCACGTAATCGTGGAAGTATAAAGAGTGGCGAGTCTCCCAGGAGACCGTTGTTCGTGTCCCATTTGAAACCAGAAGTCAACCTTGATTTTTAAGTAACTACTTAAGTAACGCCACTTCCAGTGCTATTTTAAGCCAAACTCAGCAATCTTACTCCTAGATTCGAATCGTGACATGGAGTAATGATACAAAGGTAACGGAGTAACGGTTCTGGTACAAAACTAATAACTTCTTCTTTTTGGTAATTACAATTTAGGCCAAATAAGTATGCAAGCCAAAATAAACGTATATAGGATATATACTGTATACTGAGCAGAAATACATTTTTGATTCAGTTCAGCTTTAATATGGTTCCATACAAGAAATGGCACCTTTTAATAAGCAGGATACTGAAGCAGGACCCCATACTGTCATGACAAAACAACTTTATAGGACTTTCCAGCACCATTGGCATTTCTGTGATATTGCAGTGTTGGAGTTTTGTTACCTTTCTTTATGGAAACTCTCCAAAGCAATTTGTACAAATTGCTTTCCTGAAAATGTTGCTGCATTTTTACTCCGGTTCCATTGTGTTTCTGAAATATTACACACCGACAGTTCACTGAATTCATCTCTTTACTTATTCATTGGGTTTGTCACGGCAAAGATGAACCTGGTGAGACTGTTTATCTGCGAAGGAATACCTCAGACCTACTCCTCATTGACACTTTCTTGGCTTTCAAACTAGCTCAACATTGATTCCTTCTTTCTCATCCTCGGGCATATTATTTATCTGTCTTTTTCTCCTCTCTCTCCATCCTTCAATCACTTGTTTATATTCTTCTAATCACTTGTTTAATCTCCTCTCTTCCTAAAGCATTTTGGAGCCCAGCCGTATCGAGCCAACTGTCCTCCCGGATTCAGATATCCCCGTTTCCCCTTCCAACAGGTGAGGCCGCTAACAAACTCATTTTTTTTCCCGCTGTCCCTGAAGTTTGGAGCCAGTTCTAATCTGCATCGCTGAATTTACGTCCAACTGTAATTTACGTGGGAGTCTGTGCATGCACGCTGCAGCTGCGACTCAGTCCTCCCATTGATTCTTAATATATTTCATGAAACTGTCAGCTTGTATTACACATAAAAGTGCTGCCATTGTGCAATAAATCTTCCTCAGTAGAGATTAAACAATCCCCTGTAAGAATGATGCTAAATATAAGTCACATTAGATTGGAACGCGCTGCACACATGTGAAGTGAGAGCGTGTGTGTGTGTGTATGAATGTGAGTGTGCATACTTGGGCATGTGTGCATTTGTGTGTAAAAACCTTCCTCGCGCTATATAATTGAATATGGGGAAAAAAGGGTTTTATTTGTCCCGGTGTCACTCCTGATGGATGCCCCTCATAAGACGAGCACAATCAGGGATCATTCCTCATCTTTCCTCCCACTCCTTACACTTCCTCTCCATCATATTTTATTCCCTTAGCCCAACCCTTACTACCCTACCACCCCCCCCCCTTTTCTTTTTCTTTGTTGGCACTGGTAGCTAGTGGTGTCACAGTGAATTTCATGCCGCCACATGTTGTGTCTGTTCTGTCCTAGTTGAGAGGGAGGCAGGCTGTCTTTAACTATAAGTCCTATGACCATCACAAGGCAATGCAAAACGGCAGAGCTTCAGAACAGACGGCTTTTTGCTTTGCTCCGCCATCATATACATAATTTTCCACTTTTAAGACTAAACAATCTGCATGGGTAGGATCAGTGAGGAGGTTCTTTAAGGCCACGTTATTGTTGCATCATTTTTTCAGTGGTTTGGTAACCACCAGTGCACGTTCCCCTCCATCCCTTGAGTGTTACCTTTTGGATGTAAGCCGTTTTTGGGTGCTGCCACAAGCTTTCCGACTGGAACATGTTGTTTGCACATTTTCACATATTGTTAGAATAGAGTACGGAAGTCATTCATACCGATAGAGGGTAAATGACGGACAGTAACAGACTAGTGACCCCTTGTGGCTGTTGTATTTCTCGGCCATCGGATCACGAATATGTTGGATTTTTCCAACACGCTCTCATCCCAACTCGTCACATACTGCCGCTTTGTCACGCCCCTTGGCGTCACTTTACTTAGTTAGGTTTAGGAAACAACTACATGGTTGGGCTTAAAACTACTACGTTTGCTGACATTGGGCGAAGGCAGGGTACGCCCTGGACGGATCGCCAGACTATCACAGGGCTGACACACACACAAGACAGACAACCATTCACGCTCACATTCATACCTACGGGCAATTTAGAGTCACCCAGATTATAAAAGCACACAATTTCTTATTTTCTAGAGATTTTTTTTTTTTACTCCTCAGGTTTTGAGACATATATTTGTGAGATTTCTAGTGAATGCAATTATGTTTTTTATGATAATAGGAACTTATTAGAAAAAAAGTAGTTCCAACACAAAAGGTTTGTGTATTATCATCGGACATGTTGCTTTTCAATGTTTTATAAGTGCTTTTTTAGTGCTGTGAGGAGCACAATCAAAATTACATTCACCTCTATTGTATTGGGATAGAAGCATGCACAGGCAAAGAAAACTAAATTCTGATGGCTAGGGGAGGGGTGATTTAGGGACAGCCCTGTCTCCTAAGAATTACGTTCCCATACAGCGAAATTGCATTGTAAAGTATGTTTCAAGGGAAACGTATTTTGTCGCAGATTTACATTTGTTTTTGACTTATCATGTTTGAAATGATAGACCGCGGAAAGGAGGAGGTCACGGTGGTGGATGGTGGTCAAACAAACGCAGGACTCTCACCCAGGAGACCGCTGTTTATGTCCCGTTTGAGACTTAAAGTCAACATTCACTTGTTTTAATTTACATCCAAGAACACACAGTATTCACGATGTTGAATGAAAGACGCATCACCGTGCTCCAGCTAAGCAGGTATAAGCGACTGTGATCACAGACTATAGGCTGCTTTATCACCCAACTACACCACGTTACATCTATAGATACAACATTTCTTCTTGCTCTCTTGTTAGCTGTCACAGAGAAGGTGAAAAATGCATCCTGTGTGATCACAGCCATCCTCACTTTGCCACTGCTACTGTCCAATTATCAGCTACCAAAAGGTACGAAGCTGACACTCGTTTTCTGTCTTTATTGGTGCGTCTCTATTATTTAAAATAAAGCCATTTATTCACAGCAGTAAAAAAACGTTTGTTGTTATTAATGTGTCTGAGTACACATATTGAGAGCACATCTTTGAATCAGCTAATCAGCGTGTATGTGAATGTATCTGCACGGTGTTAGCCTCCACCTTCAAAGCCACTGCGTGCCGATTGTTCTCTAAATGATGACTCCATCCGAAAAAAAAATGTGCCCCGGCTGTGGTCATTTGTATTCATAATTTGTAATTACTGCGAAAGCTGATCCACAGCCTTTTATTCGTGTTGTCTTGCTGTGTGCAGTTGTGTCTGCGTGTGTCTGCTTGTGATGCACCGTACATCTGATAGGTGAAACTTAGAGAAGTCTAAAGCTGGCCTCAATCACGTTGTGTGGTGAACAGTTGCCGGAGAGCCCCGTTTCTCAGTTAGCTTCAAACGGTCTAATAGCTGCTCAAAGGACACACACGCTTCCCACTGTCTCCTTCTTTCCTCTCCTCTCTTTTTAGTTGAGACCAAAATACGCCTTGTTGTGGCGGAATGAGTAAAGATTTGACTGAGTCGATGAAACCCATTATTAATATTTAACAAAGCTCTTTCAACTTACATGGCACAACTGAACCAAAAAGAGAGGGAGAGGAACAACAGAGGAGTAAATGAGTGGGAAAAAATGGAAATGATGGATAGAGTCCTGAAACTCATGAATAGATAGATTGTTGGCTTCTAAAATACTCATCTACGCTTGAAATAATGATGCTGTACTAAATAAAGCCTATATAAGGGACATGTAACACTCAGGTACTCCGTGGATCACACGGTGATATTATTATCACATAGAAGAAGAGAGGGTGACAGTTTTTCCTCCTCATGTCTTGACATATACTAAATGAGTAAACATGCACCCTGTGGTGCGCGGAGGTGCACGGAGCGCAGCCAAACTCGCAGTAATGTGGAGCGCCTCCACCCACCTCTTCACGTGAAAGACAAAGGGAGGAGATGAAGGCACAGCAGAAAGAGAGGGGTGAGGTAGATGAGGGGGGAAAAAAGGATAGGAGAGGAGGAAGAGAAGAGGGTGGGATGCTTAGTAGATTATTCCAAAAACATTCTCTGTGTTTATCTGAGGCTCTGATTTGGTTTATCTTCTTGATTGTTACTGCAGTCCGCATGTTAAAAAAGCTGGGTTCAAGCACCAAGGCGTTGCTTGTTTAGATTTTATACCAAGGTCTAGGTGAATATTTGATTCTGATTGGCTGCAAGGTGTCCATTAATTCCTGATAATGGACACAAACTAAGTAGTTCCCGTAAAACTGTCTGTTCATCGTTCTAAATTAATACGCTGGCTATACTGAAAAATCAGATTATCTTATTTACAACACTGAGTGTAACGTTAGTCCTTCAGTGCCTCGTCCTCTGAACACCACAAGGTGGCGACTGTAACACAGAAGTTGCAACAAATAGGTTAAATGACCTCATTTGTTCGGTTAAACTCTTGATATTGATTTGAGGACAATGATATGGCTGCATAGCTTGTTGTTAAACATACTGTCAAATTATAGTTACTGTTTTTAAACCGTACGCAATGCTACCGACTTTGAATATTGCCAGCATAACGTAGCTGAACGGACTAGAAATATCCTCCGTTGCCAAGACATAGCTATTTATTATGTGATTTATTGATAATCACATAACCTCGTGGCAGAGTCCCTTCACAACATTACCACCACAGCCCTAATAGCACTACATACAGTTCCAAAAACATATATGAAGCCTGCTTTTTTGTGAATTTGGTGACATTTTTGAGCTAAGTAGTGATATTCTCCTATCGTCTACCACCTGTTTGGTCATTTAATTCAGAGGACTTGTTGTGCTCATACTGTACTGTCTTTGTAGATTGGGTCAGAGGCAATAAGGATGTCCACACTATAGTTGGATTTATAGTTATACACATGTAGCTTGCCTTAGCTATGCCGTAGCTGACGTGCACCTCTGATGAGTTTCTGATGCCAGTAGCGATTGTTGGCAATGAAAACAACATTAAAGGAAATCTGTGGAAAGTAATCGTCCCCTTCGCAGAAAAACACATTAACAAAGCCATTTCCACTGCAAACCTTCGGCTCACCAAATTTAGCCACGTTGTCGGTTGTTGATGCTCATGCCAACTCTTTTCTATCCTCTGAACAAACCAAATAGCCTTTTGTGCCAGAGGATTTTTCTTTAAAACAGCAAATGTAAAAGGCCTTCGTGAAATCTCATAGAGCGGGTATATAGGTGAATCACTTCGAGTATGTAGATCAATCAGCAGAAAGAAGGCAAAGGTCTTTTTACATGGAATTGATTACTACATAAAGATGAAGGAGAAAGAGCTAGGCCAGGAGGCAAATGTCCAATTGATTGTGTTTTTATAGAAGGTTAGTTTTGTTGCAGCATTATATGCAGAAGTAGGACGTTTCGTGAAAAAGGAACCTTGCAAATCAATTCTGTTTTCTATCTTCCAGTGAAGCTCTTTCGGTTGCATCAAAGGCAGAGTACAAAAAATGTCTTTGAAATGAAATAGTTCAACTTTTTTTCAATCCCTCTTATATTCCGCAATGCTTGTCATCAACAATCTCTTCGCGGCACTGTATGTCCTCCGAATTTCAAATGCCATTTTCCCTCTGCCTCCCTTTTGTGTGCCTCCAGTGAGCATTTAGGATTGAGGCTGACAGCAGCAGGCTTGATTACCGGAACTCCACACCAAACGGTGGGGGTGACTATCGGTGTCAAACTGTCGCAACCCGATCTGTGTCAGACACAAGGCAGGTGAGAGGTGAGCGCTGCAGCATTTTATGGTTCAGCGGTGCCATTTTGGGGACACAAGAGGAAGAAAGAAAACGAAAGGAGGGACATGTTTTTTAACAGACACAAAGCCCTTTATTTTCAGTCTCGCTGTCTTCATGCTCTTTTCTGCCACCTTTTCTTCGGGCTGCTCGCCTCGAGTGACTTCCCTTTTCATCTCACCTCACACCATTCCCACATCCTCTTCCCCCTGTCCTTTTCCACAACAGCAGGTGTATGTTTGTGTCTCTGCACATGTGCATTGTGAATATTTAGCCTTAGATAATCGGCAAATGCATCATGGAATATTATTCCAACATATTTAAAAGTTATATTGATAAAATGTTTATGCAGACAAATATTTAAGGTGCCGAATAAAAGTATTACATTACGATTGTGATGTAATAATTTTTTAAAATTAAGGATTTGTTTATCTCAGTGGAAGATATCTGACGTTCGGTTCCCACTTCTAACAAGGCTTGTGAGCCAATAGTATAACGATGGTGGCATCTCGTGGTATCTCTGTGTCATCAGTGATCCACGTGAGTTAGTGACCCAAGTGCTCAGCGAAAAAAAATTAGGCTGCCTCTGGCATGCTAACAGTGGTGTCTCCATCAGGCTGCAGAATACCTGAATATTTACTGTGGCAACATGTGACAACTAATGTTAGCACATATTAGCTGTCTTAGCTTCATCGTCTGAAAGACAATAAACAATAAATTACAATTTGGCATATTTAAACAATTTCAACAACAACTAACAACTAGGGATGTCACGGTACCAGAAATCTAGTAGTCAATACCAATACCAGTGAATTGAGTTGGAGGTAGCGCTGCAGCAGCTGCCATCTTTCACGTCTCGTGTTGTTGTTTTTTTCCGTGCTGTTACGGCGTTCTTCTTCTTCCTTCATTTCACGGCAGATGAGAATACTTGTAAGTGTATACTGCCCTCATTAGATCCAGAAGAATCGCATCTCCAGTACCTCCGCTCCGGTACCAAATGACCATTATAGGCATCGTTCGGTACCGAAGAAAACGAGTACTGTCACATTTTTCGAATTTTGGTACCGAGTTGGTACCGAAGTATCGGTTCTCGTGACATCCCTACTACAAACAGCCATAGTCCTCACAACCTTAACTACATTAAGTACATTAGCACTTTAGCATTAGTGACGGTTGCGTTCAGTTACCTATTCCTTCAAATAATGTATTTCATTTACTTAACCAAGACCGTTTTGTTGAGTTTTATTTTGTTCCTGTCAAGTTAGAATGAGGTGTGTTTTTTATGATGCTCCTCCGCCGCCGGAACAGCTGATCCACCCAACTGTAAGTACGGCAGCGGGTGAGAGGGAGATTGTGTGAGCACAAACCTAATGTAGGCCTATAGCTACATGTTGCAAAACGACTTTTACTCTGCCTCAAAAGATCCATTACTTCACATGACTGTCTGTCTGAGTCGTTCCACTCGACCATAAAATATGCAGGTTGTGCAATGAACTGGCAACCACTTGTTGTGAAGTGAATGCAATGGACCGGAGCTGGGAGAGTGTGACATCTAGTGGCTGAATGTTATCAATGTTATCAATATAGCACCTCTAACACCAATTTGTGGATGTATTCTTTAAGTTTAATTTATATTTTTTAAGTTGAGTTCGTCGAGTTAATAAGATAATGCTTTCCCATGTATCCCCAAGCAACTGCAGAAGTACCCCCTGCTGGGAATCACTAGTTTAGATTAACAGAGGATACAAATATAGAAAGTTGATTTGGGATTTTATTTCTGACACCTTCGTTTGTTGGATACAGTTGGGTTTTTGGCGAGAGAGCGAGTGAGAAAACAGTGTGGGATTTTTTGTCTGTGAGGAAGTGAGAACAAGAAAGAGAGGATTTTTTGTTTTTTTTCTGTTGACCATCAAAGTGACGGCATAAAAGGCATATCACTGCCAGGCCAATATTTTCCTGTCATCCAAACAGCATCCAAATGTTATCCTCGCCTTGATATTCTTTATTTGAATTTCATCTTTTGGACGTGAGCGAAGACACAAAGACACACGTACGGAGTGACGTGGACGTGCACGCACACAGATATATACATATTCATGAGATCTCTCCGTCTCTCCCTGTCACACATGTGAAAATTAACTTATGCCCATACGCTCGCACAGCATCATAAAGCATGTACACGTAGCTAATCACTCCTACAGCACCTACACTATGCTGCAGATCAGTGAGGACAACCAATCAGTGATAGCATCTTGTGACTGCTTCTTCCCTTTGCCCTCTAGTGTCTTAAATATTTAGACTGTTTGACATCAAATGCATACATGAATGCCAATGAGACAGATCTCCGTCCCCTAATCGCACCCACACACACACACACACACATATACACGCTCACACAGACAAGACTGAGTGTGGAAAAAGCAGCAGGATCCAGTCAGAAGCGACTCATCTCAGAAACCAAAGACGGGAGCAGAGCCCTTTGTAGTTTAAGACTCGGTTATTGTACAGTCGAGCTCCATTTTTGGACGGCTCGAGTCAAGATAGGTAGAAGATTGCTTGTGGACACACGGTGCAGGCCGTGAGTGATCTTCTCATTGTTACTTCAGGAAAATTGTCTCTCTAGTCTTTGACACACACAGAGCGGTTTGAAGCATCCCTTTTCATGGTGGTATCTTGTTCCTCTTGAAAAAGAAACCAGTAATAAGGCAGCCTGAACGCAGCCCTCTGAAGCGCCCATCAATCAAGGATCTCATCTGAGACAAAGCAACTGCGGTCAGCTCCTTTACACCTCGGAACGTAACATCTGCCTCCATTTATTGCGTAATCGTCCATGACTTAAGGCTCTAAAACAAATACTGGCTTTCATCTTTATCTGCTGAGGCTTCTCAAGTTTATTACTTGTAGCATTTTTCTTATGCCAAGACTCACAAATTTCTTTCATTTTCATTTATGCACTCAATAATTTCTGTGTCCAAGGAGCTCTTGAGGTTAATAAACGTGTTGCAATGCAGTGAAATAATGGTTGCGTCCAAGATTCCACACTAACATGCTATTTAGTACGCTAAAACAGATTGTGATATTGTTTTAGTATGTCCAAAACCTTAGTATGAAACCAATAGTACGTGAATTGCATACTATTTCCGGTGAAAAATTACAGTATGCAAACGCAGGACACTACGGCGGCATAAATATCCCACAATGCAATTCGATAGTTAAAACAACGTTCATAACACATGTTGACGGACAGCTCTGTAACTTCAATAATGCTTCAACTTGTAGGTATAGGATTTCACTTTTCTAGGCGTAATATATGTTTTTTAATTAGTTCAGACTTCTTGCAAATTGTTTGGTCACATGACATTGGTTACCATGGTTAAAATTCTCCAATCGGCAAAGAGGCTCAAGAGGAAAATTACTGCTCAGTGTGTCCGAAAAGATACATACGGTTGTATATTTACACAAAAGTATGTTGAATGATGTACTGATGTACCCATATTGAGTATGTAGAGCATATGCAATTTAATCTAATCCCATTTAATCAAATAATTTAGGTCGAGTATAAACATTCTACAAGTCAAGCATGTGAATGAGTGATGCCTTTCAAGGGGCAGTGTGACTGGTTCTGGGAAGTGCTTTTACACTACTACTGATATGAATGTGGCTCTTGTATGAGAAATCTCTTATTCTGTCTCAAGTGTACTTGTGTAATGCGTCCAACCGCGTGTATTCACAGACTGACACACCATGTAATCAAACCTGCAGAAAATAGCTGCTGCAAAAATAAAGATTTGGAAAATACCACCTTGCCAGACCTCTCGAAGCTGACTAGGATCTCTAGGAACTCCAGACAGTCGGCTCTTTTATCTGGGTCTGTGGGAGATGCTGAGTTTAAACCAGGCAGTGAGGAGTCACCCTTGTAAAACATTGAGTAGTGCACTCTAGGAAACAGGGCCCTTTAAAGAGACGTTCCCAGGATAGACATGCGACATCAAATCACACTCCTCCCCGCACGCTGCCTTGATAAAATTGTTTGTTTGAGCTGAGAGCATTTCATTGTTTGTCCTAGTCAGAGTTAAGCACTGATCTGGGTATATACAAGTCCATAGTAAACACTGGAGCCTGTGCATACCAAAGCCCTCCTGCTCTGATGCAATTACTTTTTTTAAATTCCTGTCCAAAAGATTTGTGTGCAAATATCAACACATTTGCAGCGGCACTGATTCAATGCAAACACCATGTGTGGCGTCCTTTACTTGTATTTGTGTCAGGATGTCTAAGAACTTTGTGTAGCATGTCGAGATCTGTTTGCAATAATCTCACCACATCTATTTCAGTTAAATTGTGCTTGGTGATATAAAACACATTCCTGTACTTTCCAATACTTCCTTACAAACATATTATCTTTAATAATTACATTAAACAGCACTAGTAGGGGTGAATAAAGTTGACTCTGACATACAGCACTGTGTTGAGGTAGGCCAAACCAATTATTACTTATTAGCCAACCATTACTCACTGCAGGTCAGAGGAAATTATGATTATTATAGCGGATAAAATGTCCAAAAAAAACAACCTGTGAACAAGGTCCAGGTTATAAGTGAATTTAATTGTGGATAATTAACTTTACTCATTAAATATTTGATGTTCAAAGTTTTTATTTATTTAAAAACCCGTTTTTAAATTATTGTATGAAAACAAAATCAACTGTGAATCAACTGTGGCTTGTGATACAATGAGTAGCTGTTTTAGACTTCCAGTTTTTTGTCCCCTTCAATGTGTTGTGGCTGCTTTCTATGGAGGATGGAACCTGCCAAAATAAAAAAAATGAATAAATGACTTGATGAATAAAAAAATATGCCATTAAATAAAACAAAAATATTAAAAATAAATGTAGGCATTAATTAATTGATAAAATGTGACATAAATTATTATTTATCTTTTAGTTATTTATCTTTGTATTACTTCTCCTATCTATCTACTTTCTATTTAATTTTCCCTTTTATCTATTTATTTATTTATTCTATTGACTTTTACATTTAATTATTTTAAATGTATTTATTATTTATTTTTGCATTTATTTTTTTATTTAATTTAAACATATTTTTAAATGTATTTATTAATTATTAAATTGTATGTATTTTTTTTTTTTTTTACAATTAGAGCAGGGGGCAGGGGCATTTACAACATCAAGTTAAGAAGTAAGATCATAAAATCAAATCATGAGGCAATAAGTGACATGCTGGTTTGTAGACTAGACCATGCAGGGCCCAGTTAACCAATAATAATTGATTTTAGAGTCAAGAGTGTTTTCTACGAGCTGTTTTATTTTTACAAGTTTCTTTTCCGAGGCAGCACCTCAGAGCGAGTACACGGTTAAGAGCTTCTTATCGCTGGCTTTCTGTGGCGCCTGAATGGGATGCTGAATACACTTTAAAGTAACGTGATGGAAACAAAGCCCTGACAGTCCCCATGAGTTTCATATCATCAATCTGTACAAGACCTACAGCATATAAGCATGTGGCAAATGACATGTTAATTACTAATGTACCAATTAATTGCCAATGCTCAGTTAATTTTTGTATATAGTAGTTTATTCGTATTCTCTTATTTACTAATTTAGACACCATCACTCATTTTACATTATACTTCACTTAACAGAGAAAGTGATATACAAAAACAATAAAAAAAAAAAATATTTCTCATGCTGGTTTCATCTTTTTAAGATGCTCTTGGCCTCCTATGGTGGTTAGCCTATGAGAGCATCTTAAGATATGCTTTTGGGAAACACTTCTTACACTTCAGAAGTTTCGTAAAATGGATTTTACAATAATTTCTTAGCCCCGTGTCATTTGTACACTACGCAACAAAACTACAGTAACAGTCGCAGTTAGGTTTAGGCAACAAAACCACTTAGTTAGGTTTAGGGGAAAAAACATCATGGTTGGGCTTAAAATAAGTACGTACACTAAGTAAAATACATACGGAAACAACGCAACATAGGAACGGAAAAAGCGTCACAAAGGTCACTACTGTAACTTACAAAACAAAACACTGGTCTCGATCCCCGGCCTCATGGTTAAAAGTTGTATGTTTGTTGGATGCATCCACCTCCCCTTCCGCCCGCCAAAAGCCGAATTTCTCTCTTTTTATTCTTCGTCACTAGCTCGGAGCGTAGCATATTCACGCAGATGTGTTTACATTGCAGTCAGCACAGACTACACGGGGTACAAATGACACGCCTAAAGCAAGAACGGCGTTCTTATTGCACGCTAAATGCCTTGCGAATTATCGTTTCATTCATACGCTTTTGGGAAACGGAGCCCAGGTCAGTCAAATGACATCAAATAAGGTGACAGCGACTGTATATTTATGTGTTCAGTCTCCTGTGTCCACCATGCAAAAATGTAATGATCCTTAAAGTTTATTCAAAAGGACAAAAGAGAGGGCCGATTTACTTGTAAAGATCACACTCCGTATTTGTGTGTAAAACAGATTACATTGAATTTCATGTTCACTCACATCTCTCTCTTTCTGTTTTTCAGGGCAGGGGATACCCGTCCAGACAAAGCCACGTGTGACGACAGCAGGAGTGAAGCAAAAGGAACTGTGTTTCTGCTGAAAACGTTGCTGCACAATGAAAATTCACTAGACTCTCTTTTTTCTCCCGTTAGACGCCTAATAAATATTTGCGTCACACAACTATAGTTAACTTTTATGGGTAATCTACTGCTCTTCTGGGACCCGAACCACAGTGAGACTCATCAAGTGAGGCGGATGCAAAGGACACAGCCGACACCAGCCAGTGCTTTAGTTCATTAGTGAGCATCTGTATGCTCTGCACACACGAGTTAGGCCCTAAATACAAAATGCAAACTGTATGCACTTTCCAAATGAATTGAGCGATGCGCAGTAATAACAAAATCTCATTGTACTGTGGTGATAGTGAAATGCCGATTATTCAACAGTGCAGTCATTTTCGCCAGCGGACCTTCTCATACATAATGCATCCAAATCATTGCATTTTTCCTCCATTCTGGGCTACAATGCATATTTCATCAAGTCAGTGAAATATTAAGCACTCTTACGATTTGATATTCTCTTCTAAAGGGGATTTCAGTTTATATATTTCCTTCACATCGCTCGTGTCTCGCTCTGGGACCAAAGTTGCGGGGATGTCTTTATTTGGCGTGTTTGTTTACTGGAGAGATGTTTGATTGGTTAATGCCGGGGTAATGATCAATGAGGCAACCAATCAATTCAAGAGATTATCAAGGCTCAGAGGCCATTGATCTGTAAGAGGGCTCAGCGCTGAACGGCACGTTGGGCTCATTCCAACTGATTTGATTGAAATTAGAGAAGCTCAAACTGTGCGGCTTCTCTTCCTCCCTCTGCCCTCAAATTTCAAATGTCAACTGATATTCAGGGGAAGAGATTGACGAGGAATTGGTGAAGGAGGAGAGGAAGAGGTGTGTCGGGGGCATTAAGTCAAGAATATAGAATCAAAGGCCTGCTTCTCACCCCGAAAACTTATATTAGAATGAAAAGACATGGCAGTTGATTGTTCCTGCACTGTCACAAAGTTGCTGTACTGTATTTTTATTATCATGTTATATATTTTTATCGTGCTGTCTTATCATAAAATGATATTTAACTAATGCAAAATGATCACTTTTCATCCAAATGTCAAAAGTTGTGCTTTGCTAAATATGAGAAGGTTGCTGGGTATAAAAGTTTCAGAAGATGTGTTGCACATCTGACATTTGTCTTAAACATCTTTGTCATTTAAAAAGAAATCCCCCTCTGGCAGATGAGCAGGTGATGTTACTTTTAGAAGCTTTAAGACGTGCAGCTGAGAGAACAGATTTTAGGGAAACTAGAGGGATGATTTGGGAGATTTGTGCAATTCACCCTGTCTACTTGCAAGTAATTGTCACTGGTATTTATAATTTTAAAAAAAGTAGTTTGGCATTTTGGGAAATATTATTAGCTTTCAAATCCACCAACCAGCATCTCTAAAGCTACGACATCGTATTAGGGCCATTGTAGGTAAAAAATAATAATTATAGAGCTGAGAAAAATTCAGAATTTCCAAGATCTGTGTCAGAAATGTATTAATTTGTGAGATTATGAAGTCATACATTTAATGAGAAAAATACTGGAGTGCAAAACCCTGGTAACGCCAGCCACTGTCTGAATTTCGTTGCTTCTAAAGTAATGTTATTATAGGAACGATGGCTTCTGAGCGAGGCAAATTTCTCTTAAATCTATGACTTTATAACCTCACAAATTTGTGAGTTTTTCCTTCTAAATTTGCCAATTTAACCTTGGCAATTATGAGTTTTTTCTCAGAATATTACCCCCCTCCATAGTTATCATAATTTCCCCTACAATGGTCGTTACACGCGGTCCCACTAAAGGATCACTAATTAACACATTATACATCGTTTGACATTGACATGCAAGCTGTGTCCCCATGCTCCTGGTCCTTATGCTACGCTCACCGTCTCCTGGCCATAGCTCCATATTTAATGGACAATTATGAGAGTAGTATTGATCTCATCATCTAACTCTTGACAAGAAAGTGGGTCTGTCTATACAGCGCTCTACCTCAATACTGGACCAATTTCAAAAATTGTTGTCGCCATTAGTCACTTAGACACAAAAACATGGGATATACAGTAGTAGACCTTTACCTTTACCTATAGTAGATGTATAGGTAATACACAGACTATGGATAAGTACCTCATACAACCCTACTTCAGAACACCCAAACTTTCCCTTTAAAAAGTCCTGTCAACTCCAATAACGAACTCAAAGGACCCGACTCAACTGACTCAACCCAATCAAAACGGATGTTGAGACAAATCGCTGTAATTAACCAACCTTCCTCTGACACTTTAATATCATGTGATGACATGTTTTAAATCATGGTATCCTATGCTCCAGTATGGTCTTGTGTACAATTATGCACATAATTTGGGTTTTATCATGCATCATTTATCTCATGCCATTAATTGTCCAAGAATTATAATCTTAAAATAGTAACACTTTGTTTAACATGTGTTATAATGGGGCCCAAAAAAACCCAATAAATAAATAAATAATGGTCCAATGGTGTCTAAAATATGGGTATATATTTTGACCTTTACTTTTAGCACCTTAATCAGGTGGAACAAATTGCCAAGATGAAGCATTCTTCCGTGTTTTATCAAAATCAGATTAGATATGTAGAAGTTTTGACGTATCAAAGTTAGAAATTTTGTTCTTTAATTACAGTGTCCCTCTCGGGGCAATTACCACCTGAACACAGATAAATCATTCCTCTGAGCTTCATTAAATTTAGGCCTGTGATGTCACCTGAGATATGATGTCCGACGCTCGAAATACAGACGTTGACGTCATTGCGTGGCGGACAATCTGCTCAATCTGTGTGATATTCAACCTGTTCTTTTCCATATCTTTCATCTAGTATGCGTCATTTCCAAGAGGAGGTTATGTAATTTCGTCAATACCTGCTATTAATATGCCTTCAAAAGATAGTAAAGTTACGTATTTAAGGAAGAAGTATATCTGTTACAAGAGTCCATTGGTAACCAGCAGAACAAATGTCTAACACATTTTGATTGACCTCATTGTGTCAATTAGGTTGTAGACTAATCTCCATAATAAAATCTGTATACTTTCTGAGTAAGCGCCTGACAAATTGTCTTCCGTCTTGGCAATATCCATTTCATTACAGTGACACTGGTATTTGAATACCAACAAGGCTGCTGTTGTCTCAGTACTCGGGCTGCCAGCGTGGCAGGTGTTCAAATTGATAATACTGGCCCAGGTGCAGCTGATAGCAACAAGAAAATGGTGTGACTGAAGCAGTTTCACACATTCCTCTCAAGTCTGAACTGTTCCTTTCATAGTGAGAGGAATAAAAAAGGTCAAGAGTGCTATAACACGTTTTAATTATTCATTTTTTTGGTCAAATAATTGAATTTAAAAATCATTTCTACAAGCCCACCAAACCTAACCTCAACAAATCACCTTCTGTGCAACCTATTGATTGTGCTTCATCTTCATCTACTCTCAAGCTCCCAACACGGCCCACCATTAAAATCCCAGAAAAACATCTCTAACCTCATGCCTGCAGTAAACTGAACCAGCTCGCATTTTACCTCAGAAAATAACTATTTGATTTATGGAGCTCGTTGGGTAGTAAGCACCACCTAATCTGACCTTTCTGCAACAAAAATTGTTAGGAATTATCTTTTGGTGGCTACTTCGGTCCTGCTGACTTGCAGTGGTGGAAAAAGTATTTAAATCGTTTGCTTACTTGCTTTACTACCTAATTTTATTTATTATTATTATTTTTTAAACTGTAACTTGCGCACTTTACTAATGTATATAGTATGTTATTGTTATTCTATCTTTTTATTTTCTATGTTAGTTGTAGTAGTCTGGTATATTAATAGTTTATTCTAATATATTCTTTATATTGTGTATACTATAGATATTGTCTCTAGTGTTGATATGTACAGTATATTTACTGTGTATTTATTGTTCCCACACATTGCCTGGTTAACCTGCTGCTGTAACACAAGAATTTCCCAATTTGGGATCAATAAAGTCCATCCATCCATCCGTACAAAAATATGAACACAAGTACACAAGTACACAAAAAGCGACTGTTACAGAAATGAGAAGAAATATAATCCTTTACTTCCACTCCTGTAAATAACATAAAAATGCTTTAAATACACCATCATTTATTTATTTAAAAAAGAAAATTAGACTAATTAACCAAAGCTGCAAAAGCCTCCCTTTTCACATTAACGCTATAGCCTGGAGGAGAAACAATCTTCTGCTAATGTCACAAAACCACCTCTTCACACATACAACTAAAACTGTCCCTTTAAGACGAGATCCGTCCAGATCTCGGACAGTTTTTTGCAGCTGTGTGAAAATCCAGAGCTTACACATCACTCACTTGATGCTGTTACATATCACACTACACTGTGAAGTCAATCGGACATGACCAGATTTCACAGTTTCCCTTTACTCTTTGTCCCTTTTACTATTGCTGTTCAACATGATACCTCCTCCTGGCCTTAAGGTGTGTGTTTATCAGGAGCTACAGTATATGTATCGAACATTAAATGTGCTTTATAGATGTTATATAGGTAAACAAACTCCATTCACTCCACTTATAATACATGATCTCTGTCAATACCATTTTTTGAGCATGTCAATAGCGACAAAAGAGCTAGTGATTTCCGTATAAAAGGGTACAAGCGAGCAAATTGATGGCTTGCCAAGAGCAGTGTTCTGGCATTGAGATCAGTAACATACTTTTACCCTGAAAGGGCTATAGGAATCCATGAAAGTGTCCATGGTTTGACTGAAATGCCAAGTCATTTGTCAAGGGCAGCTCCTGCTGTGGTAATTTCCCAATGTTGTTGCATTGAAGGATTTTTTTGGTACATTTATTTGTAACGTTATTAATTTGCAAACAAGTTACGAGATTCATTTTAATTTAGTTTCCTAGATGTGCAAGATGTGTTGCAACATTAGAAGTTTGATAAATAGTTTATTTCGCTTCCACAGTGTTAATGGGTTTTTCCTATTCAAGGCTGTGACAAAAAAGCACTGCTGAGAGCTCTGTGCATAAATGCGTTTGTTGAATAAAATGTATTATGTGGCCGAACTCTCTTTCACCTTTGTATTACTGTCACTCGAGCACCTCGTTGACTTGTGATATAACTGCAGTTCTCTCTCTCTCTAGAGCGTAATTAAGGAGGTACTCACGGCCGGTAAGCGCGTAACAAGCTCTTAGCTCATTTTCACTTTTGTTTTCTGAATACATATTGCATAATAATCACTTCAATTATGTGTTAATGTATGTTAAATGACAAGTCATGCATTGACTACATGGATTAACAGTCTGTTTTAAAAATGATTACAGCTAATGCCTTTGTTCAGCGGTGTGGTTGAGTAGTGACAAATTGACTGATTTGTTTGATGGAGACACTGAGCTGGAGAAGTTGCAGATGAGATGCTGGAAGCTGGCAGGAATGATTTAGAGCCTCGAACGCATCGGCGGCGATTAACAGCGTTTTTTTGCGGACTTATTTATTTATATATCGTCTCATTCGTTGTTGTGCAGCCGTGATTGTTGGTAGCGTCCTCGAATGTCCTGGCTTTTATTTGAAAAATAAAGTAGCTAATGGCTGAATAGATTTTCTGCAGTCCACTTTGTCCACAATGCCTCCACTAATAGAGGCGAGCACAGGTGACCTTCTTTGAATTACACAAGACAACAGTACAAATACTCTTTAGCTGTACCGATTTGTACCACTTGCTTTGAACATGAACATGAAGACTAAGTATTTTACATGGTCAAACAAATGATAAACAAAACTCTCACAAAGTATAGAAGTGCAAACTATCAATAGAGCGAGGACGCAATTTATGATTTTGAATGTCCATGTACAGCTAGTACTGTGCAGGGGGAGGATTCACGGCTCTGTTTGACTGTGAGTAGGCAACATGTTCTAGACCCCTCAACGTCCCTTTTCGGTCGCAGTAAACATGTGCTTAATGTTGTGAAGTAAGCAAAAACACTGATATAGGTTCAGGAAATAAAACCATTTAGTTAGGCTTAGGCAAAACAACATGGTTGGACTTAAGTGCAGTGAAAATGACACTGAACATTGTGAACTCGGGACATGAACAAACAACCGATTGTAACGTGACGCACTGGATGCGAAAAAGTGGTTTCCTGGATGAAAGCCCTGTGTTTGTTGGACCCATTCACCACGTACACACACACACACACACACACGCACACACACACACACACACTACGCACTGCTTCTGCTCCAAATGTCTCTCGAGAGGGCCGTTCATGTTTTTGTGGTCGGCCACCATAGCTCTCCAACACGCTTGGCACACGTGAGAGGCTTCAGTTAGTTGCAATCAAATGCAGACCCTATACACACCGGAACCTTTAAGCGTCGGTATCTAACACAGACGGCCGTGACAAAGCGCCGGTATTTGACGGCCTGGGAATGAGAATGGGCTGGAGTAGTATGACTCATTGAGAAACAAAGAAAGAACGTGAAACAGCAGACTAAATATGAATACAAAAGAAAACAAAAAGAGCAAAAGAGCAAAAGAAAGTGGTGCAGCAACATCACTGCAGTGAAGGGCTCAGGCTTAGCTGCTAACTGGTGGTGCCTGTGTCTTGGGGTCTGTGTGTGTGTTGAAATACTGTGTACTGTACTGTAGATTACCTAATGAGGGCTGTGCCTTAGAAAGCTTGGCATTTCCAGCACCATGTGAATGAACTCGCTGATGGTTTTCAAGGGCTTTCCTGAGGAAAAGGATGCAACCAACAAGATGAAAGAGAAGTCAGCATTTTAGTGCCACTGCTGGCCTTTTCCCCATCTTCCCTCAATGTTATGTGTGAGAGTATTTCTGTGTGTCATTGTTTGTTTGTGCGCCTCTGAGGCCTCATAAGACGTGCGAGACGTGAGAGAACCTTTTTTCATTAGCCGTCAGCGCTCTACCTCGCAAACAAGAGAGGGGAAGGGAGGGGCGGGAAGAAGGGGATGATGGGGCTTGAGGGTGGAGTGAGGGAGGCACAGGGGGAGAGGAGGAAGAGGAGGAGGAGGAGAGTGCAGAACATGGGAGCATAAAAAGCATTCAATTAAGACATGAACTGCAGGGTTCATTAAGCATGAGCAAGCCGATGAAAATGACCATCCATCAAGAGAGAGAGTGCTGTGGCAGCGCTGAGAGGCTAGTGCAGGCATGCGCACATACAACATACTCAATTACTATGGAAAAAAAATTCTCATCCTTAAAGTAGAATGGAAACTAATAGCACACATTATATCACTGGTCTAAACTGTCATGAGTCATATATTGATTCTACTACATGAGACTGGTTTTCTCCACTTAGTCTCATGTTGTAGCCCGTTCTCATTCCCAGGGCGTTAAATACAGACGCTTCGTCACGGCCGTCGGTGTTACCGACACACAAGACACCCTTTAGTGTCTGTATGAGATACATCGGGCTTTCTATTAAAGTGGAAGCTGCTTCTAGTGATCACGATTACAGTGATGAACCGCTTATATGGATCAAAAAGCTTGGGACAGAATCATTTCTATAAAAATGTTGTTTAGATATTTTGTTTTTATTAATCAAGTAATCCACTTACAGTGTTCATTTTGGGTCTTTTCATACATGACATATATTTTAAAACTACGGTAGATGAACATTAATTGAATTTTTATTTTGTTTTTCACCTTACTCCCTTGATACCGTCTGCTTTCTGGCTGGATACCTGAAGCTGGTGCTGCATGCACATTGAAATCGTGACAGGAAAAGGAAAGTTGTTTTCTCTAAATGAAAAACTAATGAACACAGGAAAAGCAACTGTGGTTGAAGTTGTGGATTGCTAATGCCTGGTCACGTAATGCCCCCAAAGTGAAACTTTTCCAATATTTAACCAGCTCTGTGGCACACATGCAGACCGGTGCCCATCTCCCTCCATGCCACTACCGGGTGAGAGAACGAGGAGCCCCGGCAAAAGGGCGCCGTTCTGCATGCACGCTTGCGCTGCAGAGCCGGCCAAAAACGCCAATACATCACCCTTGGTGAGGTAAAAGGCAGAAGAATTGGTAGCGAATAAGTAAATAGCGAAGCTGTCCGTCAAACCAACAAACACAAGGCTTCCAGAGTCCCGTGCGTCATGTTACAATCAGCTGTCCGTCCATGTCCCAACGTTCAGTGTCATTTTCACTGTACAAACGTAGTCATTTTAAGCCCAACCACTTTGTTTTTTCCTAAAGCTAACTATAGTGATCTTATTGCCTGAACCTAGGCAAGTATTTTTTTAATAATTCATAACATTAAGCACGTGTTTACTGTGACCAAAAAGTGACGCGGAGAGGTCTGTCAAAGCGTCAGTATGTGACGAGTTGGGATGCGAACGCGTTGCATGCCATGTCTAAAAACGCGTGGAAAACGGCACTTTTTTTTCTCTCCAAAGTGCTTGGGAGGTTGCGCTCCTGTCGTGCCTGCCGTTACTAAGCACCTGCATGCCACGATGACGATGATGATGAAGTTGCGGTAATTTACTAGGAAGCCTCACTGACTAAACTAAACAAAATCAATAAAGATAAAAGCATTTCCAGCACCGTAAATCCCTCGCAGTAGCTTTACTGCTCGATTTCTCTGTGTCAAGTTGGCTGACCTTTCAACCGGATGTTGTACCGTCCTTGGACAGAAAGGGTGAAGGAAGTAAAATAGTTTGTGGGACAGATAGTCAAGCTCTGGGTAGTCCTGCACTAAAATGATTAACTTCTCCTCAATATATTTACTATAGACTGATATTTATGGAAGAAAGGAAAGATATCGGCCGTCTTTGATTGGTTGTTCCTTGTTACATGGTTTGTGTCTACATTGACAATAATGGATTTGAGCATGTAAAAGATGCAGGATTTGTATGGCCCCTTAAACCTCTTTTTCTTAAAGAAATCAATTTTTAAAGTAGTCTGTTTGCTATTTTTATTTCCACATTATCAGGTGAGTGGTGCTTCTATGCAGGTACCGACACTAATGACAGTGAAACGGCTCTTTAATACCAGCTTAGATTACTATTAAGCTTTGAAAAGGACATAAAACCGGCTGTTAGAGAGCAGGAACAAAAGCACCAAAGATGAATTGCGTGTCTGTATATCCATCTCCAATCACCTCACTGTGTGTGTGGCGTGCAGACATGCCTGAGCCTGAGGACACGCAATATGGAATACGGAGCACATTGTGAAATGGAACATGTAACACATGGCCAAAGACGTTATATCCTGTCAGATTATAAATGACGTTCCCGGTGGTGTAATTCTGAAACAGTGTAATATGAAACAATCAAATGTGTGTGTGTGCTTGTAAGTTTTGTGAGGCTTTACCGACTCATGTCGACACTCGTGTCCCGCTCACTTCCTCAGCACCCACGGGCTCGCATGCATACATCTAAGATGCTACGTGATGAGCTGTCTGCTCTTCTTTATTCAGGCATTCATGTTTGCTTTCAACAGACACCAGAGCAGAAGGGCACATATGGTGTACGCAGGTATGTTCGGCAGAGATACAAATCACAGAAGACACCGAGTGTTAATAGCTGAATGCTTGTTCTGTTCTTTTCTTCCATTATATGTATTTCACTGCTTTGAAAGGGCTGCAGGTTCTTTCTTCATAGTGAGCAATGAAAACAGCTGTTTGTAAGTGGCCTTGCCCTCAAAAAAAACCCTCAGCTCTGTCTCTCACTCTTTTCAGCGGGCTCTGCTGTGTCTGAATGTACTCTGTGTTCTTAATCCGACAGCTCACACCTGATTCTTTCTTTTTGAACAGTGGGAATTTGGCTTACAAAAGGATGCAGCACCAATAGTTCCTTGTTTATGCTTTAAATTGGAGATGGTGTGCTTTGGCTTTTTTTTTTTCAAGGAGGAGATTTTTCTTTTATTCTTTGAGAGCTATAGGGTTAGCTTGGGAACCTTTATGTGACTGAGAATGTGGGTGCTGGTTAAAATGTCAGAGTGGTGCCAAACTGTATCTTTATTTATGCGTGCATCCACAAGCACTTTGCATTGCGCAATTACGTGCGAGTGTGGGACGTGTGTGTACGAGTCATACTGATGTGCGCTTTCTGAGAGAAAAAGCATCCGCTGAGTGCTCTGAAAGTAATTTAAAAACATTTTCTGTTGGAGGAGCCTTTATTTTCCTTTACTTTCCTTAGTCTTAGTCAGAGATCATGTGGCTTTTAACAAGTATAAAAACCTGCACTCCTGCTTGTTAAAATCCTACTAAATGGTCATTGTATTGCAAGGGAGAAAAAAAAATCTGAAGCTAAACAAGTTTGAACCTGTTTGAGTGTAGATGAAAAATAATAGTTTTTGGACGACGATGGAGCTCTATTGTATGGAGAAAACCTTACTGTTGGTTTTGGCTTTTTCATTGGATATGTTCATAGTAAAAATCAATGATGTAATGTAACCTAGACAAGTACAAGTTAATTTACTCAAGTACTGTACTTATGTACAATTTTGAGGTAGTTGGCTTTACTCAAGTGTTTCCATTTTCTGCTATACTTTCTACATCTACTCCACCACATCTCAGAGGGAAATATTGTACTTTTACAACACTATCACATCCACAGATACTCCATTTATCTGATGGCTTTAGTTGCTTTACAGATTTACATTTTGTATTAATAATCTAAATCAACTAATAAATGATGATACATTATTGTCAATCAATAATTATAATCCAATAATATAATATATGAATCTGAAATGGGCCATTCTGCATAATAACAGGTACTTTAAGTACATGTAAGATACATGCATAAGTAAAATTTTGAATGCAAGACTTAACTTGAGTATTTTTACACTTTGGTATTACTTTTATTTAAGTAAAGGTTCTGAGTACTTCTACCACAACTGGTACAAATGTGATAAAATGAATAAAAAGACAAAATAACGCTACCAAAAACAAACTACACCACTACTGGATGGAGCTCAGCAGAGTGACTGGGTTTTTAGTGGATACTGGTCACAAGTGGTGCCCACTCAGCTCTATTGGCTCCCAATTAGCTCAGTGTTTATTGTTCCAGTAACTGAGTTGTTGTAGCTGTCTGACCTGTCTCTAACCTGGATAGACTATAATGTCATAGCCTGGCCCTCTGGCTCAAATATATTCATTTTGACTCTTGCATGTTTTAACCCTTTAAACCCTGATATTCATCTTACATTTCCCTTAGCTTAAAGGTTAAACTAGCAATGTTGTCCACACTTTCAAAAATAAGCGCAGTATCCTAGGAATTACGCTTATAATGGACGACTCTGCAGGTCATCATTCATGTACAATGAAAATATTTAGTGCCAATGCAAGATGTAACATGCCCTTTATGTAGGGAGATGAAGGTGTTGAGGTCGGGGTTCACCTTACTGGACAACTTATCCTCATACAATAGTACATATGATATCTTACAAAAAGTTATTACTCATTTTTTGTGCGTTTTCCTACAAATGTCCAGCAACACGTGTCAATTCCGCTCGTTACATGCATACAGTCTTTTCAAAATAAACTTCTGTCTACACAGGAAACAACTTGGCTAGCTTTAGGCAACAAAACTACATAGTTGAGTTCAGGAAAAGATCGACTTGGTTAGGTTTAGGCAACAAAACTACTTAGGTTTTGGAAAAGATCTTGTTTTGGGTAAAAAATGATTTTGGAAGTAGCATAACTTAAGGTGAAAAATAAATCAACGTTTACTTCTGGTTTCACACGGGTTACGAACACCAGTCTCCAAGTTGCAAGTTCCTGTAATACCTGTGCATGGTAACTACATACCATGCACAGGTATTGCAGGAACTTGAAAGGAACTTAATTAAATCATTGGCATTGAATGCTTCAAAATGTTGCCATTGAATATAATCCAGGGTTTTACAGAATCATTCAATATTTAGTGTCATTAATATTCTGTATCGGTTTGTTGTAGAGATTAATAAAAGCTATATCCCACATATATCATGTGAAATGTTCAAAGTCAAGACATCATTATTTGTAGCAGCTCCATATAAAGTTGCATCTGTCCTGTGATAACTACGTCTGGCCAAAATGTCAGCTTTTCTTGAGCTAAGAAAAACTACCCTGTTTTCAGCTTTGTGACGATGTATTTGCAATATAAGCTCCAATATTTGTCATTAAAACATCCTTTCCCATCCCAATGAGCTTCCAGTGTAAGAGATGGGGGACAAAATCTACAGTCCTTATTCAGTCTTATTCAGTAAATATCTTCCACGTCGTTTTAGTATGGATTTCCTCTTTGTGTTTCTCTGAGCTGTGGTGGCGGGATAGTACCGCAATGAAGGGATTTTGTACTAAAAAGACAGAAACTTTGAAAGATAGCCACTTAATTTGTCCAACTCAGACTGCTTAAGTGTCATATTAGCCAAACTTCTGAATGGGTTTTTGTAGAAAAATGAGGAATGTGGATTTTGCCCCCCATCACTTACACTGGAAATGCATTAGGAAGGAATTTCTTGACGAACAGGAGGAATCATTACACCTGGCTATACCGTTTTAAGACAGACTTGAAACACTGATTCAAGCATGACCCCACGTGTTAGCTCCAATAAAGTCTAAACACGCAGTTCATTCCGTCTGTGTTTGTCCTTTCAATACAATGAACAGATGTAATCGATGAATTGAATCCTGGTACCACAGGTTTGAATTATGCGCTTAAAATGTTAGATTATTGATTATACCCTGAATTAAATAAATATAAACAGCAAATCAGGTCTACCCAGTGTTTTGCACAAAGTCTGTGGTATTTGCATTTTAATTGGCTGGCAGAGCTAATGATAAAAGAGTGTAATTTAACAGCTAAATAAGAACTGGGAACTCAGGCAAAGCAATTAGTATTCTCTAAATGTCACGCCTTTGTATCTGGGCGCATAATACACAAAATGTATTAGTCACTCTGGGGTCTCGCAGAGGGATTGTTGCACAACATAGGCACACCTTGGGTACCTGCGCTCTACCACAGCTACCCTCAATTGTAGAGATATATGACTTCAAGCAAAAACCAACCAACAATCCCAAATGCGTCTGTGTTTCCACAGACTAAATATTCCCACAGGGAGTGTGAGGAGTGCAGAGGAGCTGTCTTTTCTTTTCTCACCTAGCAAGTTCTAATGCACCTTCACCTTAAACAGAATATAACAGAAAGAACAGTGGCAGCATTTCCCTTAAAGGCTCGGATTTACAAAAAGAAGAGCTGTCCAAATGTTCCATTTATACATTTCCAAAAACATCATTATTAATGGAAGAGTAAACAAGCTTAACTCTATGAAGGCTCTCCTTGCATTTACTCCGGATTTTACTCATTGAGGCACATTTTTAATGCTAAGGGAAAAGGAATTAATCATTTAAAAGGTAAACGTCAGAATTACAAACAGTAGCTCGGACGACTGGCTTCCAGCTTTAATTTGATCAAACTTGGGAGTTATTGACCTTGGTTCTCAGTAAATTCCTTGTTGATAAATGAGAAGTTTAAACATTAAAATGGGCTGAGAGAGAGAGAAAAAAATTAATCCAAAGTGCCTCAAAGGGGTCGTAGAACATAGCGCACGTGTTTGCAGTTCATTTGACAATGACATATTGTGAGGAAATTTACAATGTGTTACCTTCTAATGGTGTTCAGGGGCTATTATTAGCTCATTTATTGCAATTCCAACACTTGGAGGGGAGGTAAACAAGATCAGAGTGTCATGAGTTTAAATAACACTCCCAGTCATCCCAAAGGTAATTACACAGAGGTCAATGAGCGGAGGATGACCCAAAAAAAATAAATGGGCGTCAGCAATCAATATTTCACGCTCGGCACGCAGACACAGGCACACATTCACTTACACACACTTGTACGCGTCGTCCCTGCCAGGGAACGAGTGGCTAATCTGTACACTCCTCCGCTCTGCTCAAACAGAACACGAGGCCCAAATTACATTTTAATGGCCTATCTCTCTTATTAGCACCACGGCGAGAAAACAATGAAGCTTTCAACCTTTCCCATTCCTGTGTCATTTTGCCTGATGTGATCAAGGCTTCCTGCCGACGTGCTCACTGCCTCTTGCTCATATACACTTGATTACACCAGTCAAATGGCTGGCGACATTAAACCTACAATATGTGTGCGATAGTTATCTCTATACAATGATTCTCAAATGCATTTTCATATCATGGTTGTAATGACTGTAAAATACTAATATGATAGCAGTATTTTTAATATTAAAATGTTTTGTTTTTAGCATGTTTATTCCGTGCCCCAACGTTTGGGAAAAATTGGCATAACTCTACCACAACAGGAATCAATCAATCTAGTAGTTGTTAGCATTAATCTGTTAAGAATTACAGTTAAACTCTGTAGCTGAAACACCAGATAAACCAGCATGACTCAAATGAAAGATTCAAGTTTCCTGCACAGTTTTTACATCCTTCACACATACATTTTACAGAGATTCATTCATTATCTGTTATTATTAGTAGACGCATTTTTGACATTTCCAAAGGTCTGTTTACCATTTCATGTTAGTGAACATGTAGTCTCTCTTGTGAGAAAAGCTTTTGAGCAGACAGGCATAAGACTTTGCTACAGGTCATAGACTGTATATAAGAAGTGGACGTAGTCACCGTAGTCCCCAATTGGTTTGTGGACTGCCGTTTTGAAGACTCGAGTTCGGCATTTTGGCCGTCGCCATCTTGGTTTTTGCAACCAGGAGTGACACGAGAGGGTGAAGCTAAGTACAACCGAACACTGAATAAGACATTTTCAGGCAACCGAAATGTTACAATTAACTTTCATGAACAGAAAACACACTGTTAAAGGGTTAAAGTTGTGAGACGAAACAACTCCCAGACCAGACAACGCCGTGGCAACGACCTGTCAATCACAAGGTAGCCACGCCCTAAATCATATCCTGCTTTATGGTCTATTTGACTCTAAATGGGACCATAATTTACTAAATGAACATCATGCTGTGTCGAAAAAGACTTGAAATTTGCAATTAAGACCATAAACTCATATTTACAATGTTTACTGAGGTAATAAATCAAGTAAGAAGTAGGGTCATTTTCTCATAGATTTCTATACAATCTGATTTCTTTTTGCAACCAGAGGAGTCGCCCCCTGCTGGCTTTTAGAAAGAATGCAATTTTAAGGCACTTCAGCATTGGCTTCACTGCTCAAAACCGGAGGTTGCCCACCGTTGCGGATTTATCCAGGTATATACTGAAGTGCTTTTGAACAGTGATGAGTTCACGTTCTAATGAACATACTGAAGTGACTTTGAATGGTGATGTGTTCACTTACTCGTACGTTTATTTATTTGCATTTTACAGATGATGCGTTCATTTACACGTGTACGTATTGAACTCCCTTTGAACAGTGAAGCGTTTGTTTACTCAAGACTTACAGAAAGTGACTATGAATGTACTGAACTGAACGAAACGATTAAAGTCAGCAAAGTGATTCATGATTCCCACCTCTACTTTGATTAAACTTTAATCTGGGGAGCCAGTTTGGTGAAAATGACCTGAAAAAGGCTCCAACACCTTGTGAGAAAATGAAAAAAAACTACCTACTTCCTGTTAAAAGGTTTTTGCAGTCCAATAATTCAGTTTTGGCATCTCCTCTGCATGCATGTCATACCCTACATACACTTATTTTAGGCAAGGTGTTCAAAGACTCACCAAAACCACCAAGTTTCAGATTCTACAGGCAGTAGCTTGACCGAAAGTGTTTTCAAGTGGGAGTAAGTTTGCCTTCAAGGCTTTGGCTCTTTCTCTAGCTATGATACCAGACAGCCCTTCACGCCTGACTGCTCTTGCTACTTCGTGACTCTGTTACTGTGTACTGGAAAGAGGTGAAATCTGAGATGAGCCAAAAATGGTTTGTGGTTAGATACATAAAAAAAAAAGAAAAGAAAAAAACATTTTTCAGTCTGCTATCCTTGAATATTTTTTTTTCATTTTGTCTTTTTAGTTTTTCATTAATTCACAATCACCAGCCCCTCTCCGGGTCACACTCTGTGACATAAGGAGTGCTTTTAAAACTTCAGCTCTCTTGACACTTGTTTCAATACACTGCTAAGCTCTTTGGTCCCCACTTTGCTTCATATTAACTCAGTGAGTGTGTGTCTGATGAACCTGATCAGAGACTTTACGTCAACCAGAAAGTCAGAATTACTTTCAAGTTGAAAGTGGTGCACTATTTCATATGATATTCTCCCTCAATGCCCTATTACTTAAACTTTTAGATTAAAAACATTGATCAAAAAGTACAGACTTAATTGTGTTACTGATCATAAAACTGCAATTAAGATTCTTTTTGAAACTTTTTAGAGGGCAAGTGACAAAACAAGATGATGAATGAGCAACGTGCTGTGTGTAAATGATCAATGATCCACCCATCGGTTGTGCTTAATTGGACCCAGTGAACCAATGGCATTGATTTGTTCAACCTCTCACCTTTGACCTCAGTGTGGGCTGCAGCCCAAATAATTATTTATTCTAATTGCATCTACACTTTCTTTTCCTGCCTCCATTGAAAAAAACACATTTATGAAATCATATTATTTTAAAAAAATTAAAAAGAATACAACTACAGTGCTTGCTGGTGAGTCTTATTTTACTCTTTCACTTTTTTATAATCTTTCTTGGGCACAATTTTGCTGCGTTATGCCGTTTTGTGCATCAAAATGATACCCACCCTTTTGACAGCCAGTATCACCTCTAGTTCTCCTCTTGATTCAGAATTAGAGTGACATTAGAGTAGTGAAAAAAAGTGAAAAAATGTGTTCCTTTCAGTCGATGCTCATATGCTGTTCTCATGTTACCACCATATCTGGTGTCAAGGATAGGGAGTAACGCTTATTATGACAGGAGGAACATTTTCACCCACTCTTGTCACCAGCAATCAGCAGAGAGATGAGGGCCCTAATCAGAGAGCTGCTTGACTGCAGAAAAGCCTATCCAGTAATGATTCAAACCGTTTCTGATGCTCAGATGGGTAGATAAGCTTGGCATTTCAGTGGAGAAGTTTACCTCACTGAGCAGGAGTGAATGTTATGTTTAAAAGTTTTATTTTGTACATGTTGCACACTGTTTGATCACAGGAATTCATTGGATATATGTAATGTTAAATAGGTTGATAGTAAGCTATTTAAGCTTATACTCCTTGCACAACCTGATATCACACCAAAGTGCGTAATAGACCCGCCTGTCCACCACACTATAGCGTGTCAGTGTCACGTTTGCCCCTCTGAGGCATTCTTATTACACGCATGTATGAAGGTACATGTGTGTACCAGCAGGAGGCAACAAATTGCTCACTTAGGTTTAGACAACAAAACCACTTATTTAGGTTTAGGAAAACCATCATGGTTGAGCTTATAATAAGTACGTAAACTAAGTACAATATATAAGGAAACAACGTAACATAAGTATGGAAAACACGTCACAAACGTCACTATAAAACACATCACTTAACGTAGCTTACAAAACACTGGTCTCGAACAGAGCTTCCTGGCTGAAAGTCCTGATTTATTGGTTTATTTATTTAGTGTTTATTTAATAATTAGGGCTGTCAATCAATTTAAATATTCAATTGCGATTGACCGCACAATTGTCCATAGTTAATTGCACATTTTTATCCGTTCAAAATGTACCTTAAAGAGAGATTTGTCAAGTATTTAATACTCTTATCAATGTGGGAGTGGGTAAATCTGCTTGCTTTATGCAAATGTATGTATATATTTATTATTGGAAATCAATTAACAACATAAAACAGAAACCCTCACAGGTACTGCATTTAGCATAAGAAATATGCTCAAATCATAACATGGCAACAGGCAACAACAACTGTCAGTGTGTCAGTGTGCTAACTCTACTATGACTTGCCCAAAACTGCATGTGATTATCATAAAGTGGGCATGTCTGTAAAGAGGAGACTCGTGGGTACCAACAGAACCCATTTTCATTCACATATCTGGAGGTCAGAGGTCAAGGGACTTCTTTGAAAATGGCCATGCCAGTTTTTCCTCGCCAAATTTTAAACAACAACAAGCTACAATGACATTGGTTGGTACCAATGGATGCCTACGGTTTTCTAGTTTCACTCTAGCTTTAAAACTGAGCCCGCTACAAGGTAAAAAACGCAAGTTGCATTAATGCGTTGAAGAAATTAGTGGTGTTAAAACAAATTTGCGTTAACGAGTTATTATTGTGTTAACTTTGACAGCCCTAATAATAATAAAAAATTGCTGATCCCAAAATATAGAATTTAAACAAATTTATACAAAAGCAATGTCCTAATATAATCAGTTTAGGTTAAACTGATAAACATGGACTGTAATGTTATGTTTGGTATGAAATTGTACTACAATCTTGCATTGATGTGTCCTGATTACATTAGCATATAGACATTACATTGTGTCATCCTGCTAATTCATCTCCATTCCTCTGTGTTAAAGTATCACTCCTTAATAGAGATTCATGCCTCGGGAATATAATTTATATATTTCATAATTTTAACAATTGTACTTTTTTACTTACAACGTTCAAACTTCTCCGATTGTTTCTGCTGCTAACACCAATCTGATCTCTCCACTTAAAATAACTAAAATATTGGTGTCTAAAGCTCGCAGTTTGATCAACCTCTGGGCAAGGATCAGCACAACCAAATCCTCAACTAAACCACTCCACAAAGATCTCTGATCAGTGATAAAATGGAAAACATGCCACTGGGAAAGTTGGCAAACATCTGTGAATGATTTCAGTGTAATTCAAAGAGGTTTAGCAAAAGATAGGACAACTTCTGCTATGACAATGAATTCAGGATAAACATTCACTCTAAGTTTAATTTGTCTCTTTTTCTGTATGTTATTTATAGTAATAAAGCAGACACACAGTGAAAAAACGGTTTGCTAATCAGTGTCAACTGAAACTGTCACCACTTCTCCACAGCTGTCAGGTACAGTACTTTGCCTAAGGACATTAGACGAGTTTGCTGTATCTGGATATTTGATGCTTTAATCAGGGAAGGTTGATGGCAGGAACTGCCACATGAACAGCTTCCCAGATATCAGAGGAGCAGATGGGAAATGTTGCGTCGTTTAGATAATTTCTTCATTTCATGGCCATCCATCCCAAAGTACAGACTGATAAAAATCTATTTCTAAGGGAAGTGCAATTGAAGTACTACAGATCCAATTTGTGTGTGTGTGTGTGTGTGTGTGTGTGTGTGTGTGTGTGTGTTTAGAGGAGTGAATAAAAAACAAAACCATGTCATCATTATTTCTGAAATATAGAGAGGACATTTGTTTTTGGCAATAAAATGATGTTTGGGTTGTATGCTGTCTCCGCCGTATGGCATTCAGTAAGGTTAAATCAAACCAGAATGAAGTGTGATAGTCTCTGTCTACTCCAGTAGTGTTCTGTGCAGACGCCATGTACCATACACAGTATGATAGCAGTTGCCATACAATCAAAGTGTATGAACGGGTATATGTTAAATTAGTGCAGCTTTACTGTGGCAGGACAGAGAGTGCCTCCACCGCAGACAAGACAAAAAGTTATAATGTGTCCCAATTCCATATAGTAACACTCTTCACGTGCTTTGAGACCCTGAGCCATTGTTTCCCGCCGAATCCATTGTTTGCAATGCTCTCTGCCGCTACATTCGGGGTTTATTAGGGTTAAACTTTTCCAATTTACTGCCGCGGAACCACAGGAACTACAGTGAGGGAGATGACAAAGGGGCAGATTTTACTGTATCTGAGTTCCCTTCACCAATAAGTGGACGTAGTCACCGTGACGTCACCCATTGGTTTGTAGCCGTTTTGAAGCCTTGAGATCGGCATTTTGGCTGTCACCATCTTGGTTATTTGCAACCAGAATTGCATCGAGAGGGTGGAGCTAAGTACAACCGGACGCTGAATAAGAAATCTTTAGGCAAACAAAAAGGTTATAATTAACTTTCATGAACTGAAAACACACTGTGAAAGGGTTAAAGTTGTAAGACAAAAACACGGACAACTTCCAGACCGGACAATGCAGTGGTAGCGACCTGTCAATCACAAGGTAGCCAAGCCCTAAAGCATCCCCTGCTTTATGGTCTAATTTAGAGTCAAATTATGGTCCCATTGACTCTAAATGGGACCATAATTTACTAAATGAACATCATGCTATATTGAATAAGACTTGAAACTATCGATTGAGATCATAAACTCATGTTTACAATGTTTACTGAGGTAATAAATCAAGTGAGAAGTAGGGTCATTTTCTCATAGACTTCTATACAACCAGACTTCTTTTTGCAACCAGAGGAGTCGCCCCCTGCTGGCTGTTAGAAAGAATGCAAGTTTAAGGCACCTCATCATTGGCTTCACTTTTCAGACCCTGGAGTTGCCCACTGTTCTTCACCAGCAGAGAGAAGACAGATCAATGAGGAGAGCATCAGCTTGAATGTTTATGTTTTATTAATGTTGCTATATTAATCGTGTCATACTGCTAACTGTTTCCCCTATTTTAAGCTACAATCTGCTCTATTTAGCTGCATGACATTACAGTATAGCGGATAGCAGCAGCCTGTGGTGTACAGGCTGGTAGTATCGGATGTAGCCGGTGGCTAACGATGCTGCCAGGCGTCAGCAGCTGCGAAGGCAACCCGCTCGCTGTCTGAGCTGTTGCCAGAGCCATTATAGCAGTTTGACTTAGAATCCACCTGATGGAGAAAATCTGTTGCTTTCCCCTCCATAATCAATCCAAAATGGACGATGACAAAGTGTCTTACATTCATCAATAAACCTAGGAAATCCTAAGATAGTCTGTCTTGATTGACTTTAAAACAAACAGCAGTTAGCACCAGCGGGCAACATAAGGCTTCACCCAGAGACACAAAAAAGTGCGATGTTTCGTTCCTCAGTTAGTCCATGCAGCACAATTTCTCCCATCAATAAAACAATAAAAACCATTCCATGCTTTTATCACTGGAATAAGCTAGTGAGCATGGGGAGGGGGTTGATCCTGGATCCAATTCGCCTGGAAATCAGTCTTCCATTCCACTGATTACACATATGTATTCCGAACGACGCATTTTCACCCCCGAAGCACCAACACGCACACCCATCCCCTCGCTAATCGATAAGGGACGGCTCTGCAGTTGTTTAACCTTCCTGGCTCTCCCTCTTGAGTGTGTGGAGCAGGTGACACATCACATTAATAAATAAATAAGCGCGGGAGGGAGTGGAGCACTCATCACAGTGCCAATGATGGGACAATTATCTCATGGCAAACAACGCTCTGCCATCACCTGCCACAATCGAAGGAATCAATAGGGCTCAGAGGGGAGGTGGAAAAGAGAGGGGGCGGACGTCGGGAGGCGGATGGAGGCAGAATGAAAGGGGAAAAATCAAGAAGGAAGCATTAATGTATAGATGTAGAGCACTTTCAGGTGACATAACAGCCCCTCTGGTGGCAATAAGGGAAGAAACAGCTCTTGTTTACTAATTAGAGCTCAGGCTTCGACTTGATTATTTCAACAGAATTAAGCATGAGGCTAATTTCTGCTATTGATTATTCCACTACTGATACAATTCATTGATTGTACCTTTATATAGACTGACAAACAATCTCAACTCAAGGTCCATTTACTAGTTTTTGTTTCCCCAGAGCATCCATAGCATGAATTAGGTATGGAAAAACGTCCATTAAAGCTCTAGAAAAAGGTCATAAGTGGACATTGATTTGGGATTGTTTTGTGAGATTACTATTTCAGAGGTCAAGAGTGAACTTTCATGCTTACATTTACAGTATATACTATCAGTTAGCAGTCTGAGGCTGTCGCTATACACATAGGGAACTTAAGGCACATTGATAGATAAGGCCTGGTGTTACCTTTGGATTGTTTGGACTGTTCCACTAGCTTCTGTAACTCAGTGAATTGAGGCTTCCTTTCATTTGTTTTTCTGAAAAAGTGAAACATGTTTTATTTCCATAATCTATCTATCCTCTGTTTTAACCCTTATTATTACAACACTTATTATTTCAATAATAAGGGAGAGTGAGAGAGAGAAAAACAACAATTAACTTAACCTGCATGTCTTTGGACTGTGGGAGGAAACCGGAGAACCCGGTGAAAACCCACGCTAATACGGGGAGAACATGCAAACTCCACACAGAAAGGCCCCAAGAACCTTCAACCCTCTTGCTGTGAGGCGGCAGTGCTAACCACTGCACCACCAATGAAACAGATGTTCAGACTCCACCTTTTGACTTGTAATATTATTCAGCTGACCTACACCCACACTACAGCAAGACTTTATGGCATCTATTTTTCTGTCTGGTTGTCAGAAATATAACCATTATTTTCACACAGCAATTGTGGACCTCCTGGATAACGCCTACTGCGGTTGCTATGCGACACAACAGTAAAATCTCTATACATACAGACATAACTGTGCACCAGGCCTGGAATTTAATCATTTCAGGGTGTCAACAAAAAAAAATGTTGACTAAATTCAGGAGCCCTTACAGGCCCCAGAAAATAAAAAGGCCAGACAGCAGCCCTGACAAGCCACAAAAAAACAGGATGGGAAAAGCCCAGAGAGAAAAGGCCCAGCAGGAAGAAGAGCCTCAACAAGCCCATTCTACACCTGAAGACCCAGAAAAAGAGGAAAAACCAGAACTGGTCGATTATTGGACCTGTATGTCTCCAATAACCATCATATATTGCTTGCTATTCCAGCAGTTCATAACAGGCTCGAAATCAAACGCAACACTGGTTATGTGCGCATTGTTTCACTTGATGTTGCCCGAATTCAGAATCACAACAAAAGACACTGACTACGTTTATATGCACAACATATTCTGGGTTTTGCCCTTATTCTGAAAAAAAGACAATATTCCTACTAAGCTGTCTACATGGCTAATAAAAATCAATATTCCACTAATATTCCCATTTACATGCAGCCGGTGGTGGACTTGTTCAACAGTGCGAACACAGCCTCCCTTTTCTCATTCCTTCAACCACCTATTTGAAAAAGTCGGTGTTGTGATATTTGCACATATCCAAAAACCTGTTGATATCCAAGCTTTCGTAATGTTCAAAAGTAAGTGTGTTTCTCCCTTTGACAGAAATGTGTGGTTTTATTTTGGTCATGCATCTCTGCAAACTATCAGCTAGTTGGTCTGTGTACAACTCACAGAGCTGGCCGTAAACAGGCAAGATGTAACGTGTCGCAAACTGCTGTAAAAACCCCAATTGAGATGCATATTCTGAATGCAGGTAACCGATGGATTGCCTACTCCGGGTAGGGAATGAGTCCTTACCCCAAGTAAAGCAGTTCAAGTACCTTGGGGTCTTGTTTGCGAGTGAGGGGACAATGGAACGTGAGATTGGCTGGAGAATCGGCGCACCGTTGTGACGAAAAGAGAGCTGAGCCAGAAGGCAAAGCTCTCGATCTACCGGTCAATCTTCGTTCCTACTCTCACCTACGCTACTCCTTTGCGTTGAAAGGAGCCAGCTGAGGTGGTTCGGGCATCTAGTAAGGATGCCCCCTGGGCGCCTCCCTAGGGAGGTGTTCCAGGCACCACCAACTGGGAGGAGGCCACGGGGAAGACCCAGGACTAGGTGGAGAGATTATATCTCCACACTGGCCTGGGAACGCCTCGGGATCCCCCAGTCAGAGCTGGCTAATGTGGCCCGGGAAAGGGAAGTTTGGGGTCCCCTGCTGGAGCTGTTGCCCCCGCGACCCGACCCCGGATAAGCGGTTGAAGGTGAGTGATGAGTGAGTGATTCTGAATGCGCTGTATACATGTCCAAAGAATGCTCCTAAAACCCAAATAATATCGGCATATCCCACGTCTTAATCGGAAAATGCTCGATTTGGAAAAAGGCCTAATTCAGAATATCCAAACGGAATATACTGTTTACATGACCCGTATGAACTTCAGAATATTTTCATATGAGGAATAATAGTGGAATATTAGTGTGCATGTAACTGTCAGGACAGGAAAAAGGCAGAGCAGAAAACGGTGAAATGATCTGGGGCAGTGCTGGCGGGGCAACAAGGCCACCATGGCCGCAGGGCAAATCATTATTTGAAGGCCAGAAGGCCAAACTGAAGGGGCACAGAGGCCATGAGTGAAATTCCCACCCTGTTGTGCACCACTGTACATGGGGTATAGACAGAACGATTTAAAAAAGAGCAGAGGTGTAACAGGGAGAACTGGATCAGAGAGGAGAAAGAAGGGTTGACAGATTGAGGTACAGAGATAAAGAGGGACTCCGGTGGATGTCAGACTAACTAACAATGTAGAAAAGAGAATCTTCTTAACACTGTGGGAGCCACAAACCATAATCTTCTCTGCAGGTGCTCAGCGCCTAAAGCCACAGAATGACGTTTAATCCAGTTTTGATGAAGGTGGAGGGACAGTTTTACAGGTTTCTGTTTGTTATAAATGGCTTCACGTTGGGAACAGCGCTCTCCATGAGGCCATTTTATGAATTAGGGCCAGTGGGTGAATTTCGTTCCTTTATTCTTCCAGCCTGGGAACTTGGCTGTGATGAACGGAAAATGACACGGTGGTTATATTGTACCCTTTCACTGTTGCTCCTAATATATTCTCATGAACTCGTAATATTCGTCTTGTTTCCAGCAAGCTGTTAGGAGGTATTTAATAGTCATTAGGCAAAGTGTTCAACACACACCAGAGTGTATATTTCAGTACAGTTGGTACTGCCATTTTCTGCCAAGATTGTTATTACTAGTTTCTTTGCAATATTAAACAGCGACTAAGAGGACCGATGCTATCATGTGTCTCTTAATTTGGCACTTACGTTTAGTTTATTCAAGTCGATAAGGTTAAGTGCCACTTAACACAACATATGTTACCAATGTGTTTCTGTTTCTCACACATTAATAACTGAAATAAACAACTTCTAAATCAACTAATATTTGATACACCCCAGGAGGTCAAACGCCGAAGACCTCGTCCTAGTCACGGTGCTTTTTATTGTTAATTTGATATTGATAAAAGCTTCAATTAAGGCTGCAGACTCGGCACTTGAGTTCGCCTTCTCAAAGTCAGGCTGATGAGCCGTGAGGACTTGTCATTGTAATGAGGAAGCCTCATTATGAACCAAATCACCCTGTTCTCTAAGGAATTCAGCATGAAGAGCACTCTTTTAGGTAATTAATCCAGTACAGTGTTGTATGAATGCTGCTATCAGTGCACACACAGTACTTTACGGGGCTCCATTTGCTCATTACCTCGGTGAAGGGTCAAGAATATGTTAAATGAGACCAACGCGGCTTCTATAGGTATCAATTGTTATAACTAGAGCAGATTAAAAGGAACGAAGAAGGGCGGAAATGCATAAATGGATAGAGTGAACTAACATGAGGACACCCTCGACAAAAACAGGGACGCTGAACATCACTCATTGTTTAAAAAAAACAAAACATATGTACTCCGAGAAGAACGCAAAATATTTAAGTGTCGAACAGGAAAGCTGTCACTTTCCAAACATCCATTTTAACTTTTCCCATGCGACGCCAATTCAGGGTATCATTCAAGCTGTCTTGTTTTGTTTACTCCTCCATGCTTGCCAGTTCAAATAACAACCAAGTGATATGCTGGAAAAGAGGAACGCTGGAAAAAAAAAATCTCTGCTCTGAGAAAGCTGTCATCCAGAGTGCTGACGCGAAAGTAAAGCAGGACAGAGGGGATTGTTACATGTTACGATAAAAGATGCATTTACTCCCAACATTAATGTTTAATGTGTCAGAGCTACGGCCACTCCGACTCCACTTTGGATTTAATTATTAACAGAACAGAGCTGTTGACAGCTCGGCTTCCTGTCAGACGTTGGGAAGAAAAGACAGACGCGGAGAGAAAAGGAGTCTAAAGTCATAGCTGGCGAGTCATCCGATCCGATGCAAAATGTGTGTGTGCAAATGGACGCACCGCAGAGCGTGTTTAGATGGGGCTGATGACTGTGCTTGATGTGGTGGCATCTCCACACCTGCGCTGCCATCTGTGCCCCAGCACCCCCTGTGACCACTGTGCCTCCTGGCACACAACAAGTGTTGCACAGAAGCCTTGATGAACACGTCTCACTCTCCTGCCCTCTGCGAGGAAGAGACAACGACTTTGGGTTTTTATGTGCTCTGGATAAACAGAAGCGAAAACAACTTAACGGAATTGTCATTTTGACATTGACGTTTTGGGATAATACGCTCAGATGGGAAGGCGGATATCACTGTCATGTCTGTGCGGTAAAAACGTGACTGCAGCCGCCAGCCGCTTACCTTAGCATAGCTTAGCATAAAGATAACAAACAGGGAAAAGGCTAGCTGGCAAAGGTAACAAAATCAAAACCTTCCAGCACCTCTAAAGCTCAGTAATTAACACGTTCTATCTCGTTTGGTTATAATAATCTGTGACCAAAGTGTAAAAACAATTTGCTGTTTTACGGGTGTGTATGTGCCAGACTAAAAGCATGGTCACACATGCGCATAAAAAACATTTGGTTGCGACCATAAAATTGCATCTTCGGATTCACGTGGAGTACAATTTTGTTGAACTTTCAGGCAAATATTGCCTTGGCAGGCGATGGCCACTCTGCATTTGAGCATGTGTGACCGTGCCATATGTCTTGGCCAGGAGCAGTTGCCAGGCAGCCAGCGGAGACTATTACAGGTCGTTTTTTACACGTTTTTGTACAAATTCAAGAAATGAGCTATAAAGTGTTAAAGGTAGGGTTGTTAATGCTGTTCAAATACAGTCTTGTTATATTTGTTGAAATTTTCATGACATCCCGACGGCAATCAATAAATCAAATGCTTTGACAAAAAAAGAAATAAATCTGGTATCTGTGGCTGTTGCAGGACTTTAATAAACCCGTCCAATCATTTTATTCCGCCCAAATCTCTGCTCTGCACTCATTATGCGTCACCTGAGTCTTACACAAGCTGCTATAGCTTGACAGCTCTGAGTACTAACAATAGCCATGTTCTTTGTTCACGTTCATTATGATCATTTTGGAAGGAGGCCTAAAGGGACGGGCTGTCAGTGTTGCCGACTTGGCGACTTTCTCGCAAGATTTAGCAACTTTTGGAGATTGCGCTGCTAGCTACTTTCATTGGGAAAGAGTTGGCAACACTGGGCTGGGTTTTAACATCTGGTGTACTCTTGCTAGTTTCTCAGCATTACCGACCATACCTTTAATTAGAGAGATATAGAGGTACTTCTAGGTGGATTTTGTTACCTCTGGACAGAGCCAGGCTAGCTGTTTCCAGTCGTTATGCTAAGCTAAGCTATCGACTTATCTTCTCCCTTAACTCTCTGCAAAAAAAAAATATTATTGATCAAAATGTCAAACTATACCGTTAAAAAAGAGCATGTTTTAGGCTCAACAATACACATACACTTATATACGTAAAATCCACACTGTGCAGCCTTGCCCACTCATACACAGATAAACAGAGAGACCCAGAAAAGGGAAGAACAAAAGAAAAAAAGATTAAGGAACAGAAAGAGAGAAATAAAAAGAAAAACTGAGGAAGAAATGAATAAGCAAAAGTTTGAAAAAGGAAAAATAAACTTATCGTGCTAGTTCATTCGAGGATATTTCCTCTGAAAGTGGTAAAAACCTCCTTAGGCCCGAAGAAAAGAGGACATAATTAATTAGACAAACACATAGCATTCTCACTACACACAAGCAAATGCACACTTAGACGATGACAATGCAAGCATCTCGAACAAAGCCACCATAGATGTCTAACTCTGCCGCTACTAGCTGCACCGTTTCATCGGCGCGGCACGGCGTGGTGTCCTCCGTGCATGCCTTGAGGAACATGGAGGGACATGGCTGGAGCATTTAGTTCACACTGCTCACAACCACAATAGCAAAGAAGACTGCCACCCCCCGAGGGGCACTATGCACCTCCTAAGTGGATCACTCTGCGTTGTCACAACGTTTTCATAAAGCTCAGTGGGACGGGGCTGTGTACTCCTTTCATCACCGGCAAACCTAAATGAGCTTTGTCAGGCTCGCTAATGCACGCTGGTGGCTCTGCAACTTTCGCTGAGAGTCTGCACACGTTTATGTATGTGTGTATGCTTTCTTTACTCTATGGGGAGGGGGGAAAAAAAGGTTTTAAACATTCACCTTGATCCACATATAACATATGAGACTATCGTTAGCTACCCGCTGTTTTGTTTGCAGTGCGGTTCACAGTGTGGTCAGAGCTGGTCAAGGGCAGAGTTGGACACTGACTCAGCAGGTCAGCAGCTCTAATTGCTGCCGGTCATCGGTTAAATGTTCCCCCCCGTATCCCTCTCACGCCAAGAGGGGACATTATAATGATGAGGGTGAAAGACAGAGAGGGAGGAGACGATGGGAATCAGGGAGAGAGAAAAACCGAGATGAAGCGGTGATGAGGTTAAAGTGAAGAGTAGGAAGAGGAAGCAGGGGAAGGAGGTTAATCACCGAAGTGGTGAGCTTTTGAAGACGCTGTATCAGAGTGAAAACAGGGGCGGTGATGAGTTAATCATGAGAAGGACGATGATGGTTTACTAACCAGAGGGCCACAAGTTCACGTTACTGCAAAATCATCTTTTTTTGCATGGCTGTAAGCATCGGCTAAATGTGAAATCACAAACACCGCGATAAAGACGAGAAAGGAAGCAAAAGCTGGTCACTGATGAGAGTTGATAACAAGGGTTGTGAAAAGTTGACTGAAAATGCTGAGAGCAATAAGACAGCTGATTAGACTGTTGTATTATATATAACTATTTAATATATAGGCTATTAAATAAGAATTATCAATCGCTATAAGCACCAAAGAAGTGGGTCAATAGGGGCCTACTAAACCCACTAGTATGTTTTATCATTTATACACATGGTAGATCATCGTAAGACGGTTAAAAGAAGATAACAGCGACCTCTAGCGACTGTAGTAATTATGACTGGAGCAGAAGCGGAAGTCAGGCGCTGTAGACAGCATAGAACTTCATATGTGGTGGAGGTCTGGGACACAAAACACAGGGTTTTCACCAAGGAGACCGGGGTTTGCATCTGACCTGAAATCAATGTGTAGTTGTCTTTGTGTTCACAAGTGTTAAGTTTCACTTTCACTTTTGAAAGGTTATTAACTTTAAGTTATTAAGCCAAAACACAATATTTTCCCCTAAACTTAACTAAGTGGTTTTGTTGCTTAAACCCAAGAAGTTGTAGTTTTGTTGCCTAAACCTAAGAAGTTGTAGTGGTGTTGCCCAAACCTAAAAAAGTTGTAGTTTTGTTGCCTAAACTTAAAGAAGTTGTAGTTGTGTTGCCTAAACCTAAGAAGTTGTAGTGGTGTTGCCCAAACCTAAAAAAGTAGTAGTTGTGTTGCCTAAACTTAACTGTTTTTGGTTCCTAAACTTAAAGAAGCCTTTTTGTTAGTGTTCAAAACGTAACATTTAATTCAGTTGTATGCGTTAGAACGTGTCGCTCTTAAGTATTGCTTTCACTTTTACAACGTAGTAGGCCCCTATTGACCCACATCTATGGTGCTTATAGCGACCTATAACACCTATTTAATGACCTAATAACAGTTGAATCGGGTGCAGCTAGAACGATAACTATGGCGCTTTCACTTTAAACTCAGTGTTTTATGCTCTCCGGTCTTTGAGGTTTCCTAAGGTAAACACAAATCTCTCTGATTGAATGCATTACGCTCCGGCAGGCTTTGCATTAAAACACCTTTTTTTCCTATTCTAATCTGTAGCCTCATTACAATAAGAATGCATTAAAAGAAACCCATGCATGTGGATCTTTGCTCACTGAGAGCGTGGCATTTTCTCTCACTCTCTCTGATATCCATCTCTGCAGGCTCTCTCCTGGTAGGTGGTTAGACGTTAATCCCCCCAGTGACTGGGTCTGATCGCTCCCACCGCATCGCACCCTCGACCCCTTGACGTACACTTGCATCCTTCACACGAACTTACACACATTCGCACACACACACTGTGTGCCCCTCCTTTCAACTGCCTTTTTTCACACAAATTTCCACTCACCTCTCCTTCCCATCACCCAAATCCTCTCATTTTCCTCTTTCCCTCTCTCCAGCCTATTAAGGTTTACCTCCCTCTTCTAGTTTCTGTGCCCTGGTTTGGCCTTTAAAATCAAACTGAAATAACAACTTAAGACCTTAAAAATGTATTAGACTGTCTTCGATATGCTTATAAGAGATCTCATTTCAGACTCAGTGACAGGATTATTTGTGCTGCATGCCAACACTTGGATTAATATAGAACAGGATTCGTCCTGTAGCACAATGTGGATTTTATCTGCTTAATTAGTATTGTAGCACATTGAGTGTTTTATCTGCTTTATTAAATACAATTGGACTTAACAATTAATTTCCTGTTTTCATTTTTCTCACTGTATAGACTGTCCATTGCATTAGGACTGCAAATTATCATTTTATTCCTTTATTGTGTCATTATTTTTTATTATATGCTTCTTTATTATGGTTGCGGATCATGAATCACACATCTGGTGCAGCCCTTGCCAGCATACCGCTAGAACTGTAAAAGCATTTTTACAGCCAAAGCTTTTGTGGAAAAATGTCTACATCATGTACAATACATTATCTTTCTCAGCAGGCACCCCCACCGGACTGTGGGAATTTGACTCATGTAATTTGAAGTCCCACTTCATTTTTTCATCTCCGTCAATGGATATTCTGCTCTAAGTGGACCTTCCCCCTGATTTAAGAAGACTTACCGGAGGGCTACAATCATATATTAGTCATCATTATTATGTCCCTCACTCTCTAGTATGACTCAGCGGATGTAGACTGTGGGTACATTGGTCGCATATTTCACGCAGCATCCTCCTCCCCTTCCGCTATTGCATATGCACCGTCGCTGCATTCTGGGCTTAATGCCGCCGCAAGACGATTGTGATTGGTTTAAGAAAAACAAACAAGCCAGAGTGTTTTTCCCCCTAAGGCAGAAAGTGTGGAGCAAGACCTCTCTGTAGCACTGAGGAAAAATGTCTAGATACTATGCGAGACTACTTGCTCTCCAACCTGCCCCCTTTCCACCTCTCATCCTGCAGCTCTCAGCTAATGGCAGTCAACCTCAGGGAGAACAGAAGGAGGAGTATAGGAACAAAACAAAGACATCCAATCCCACACCTGTACCAGCTAAATATAGAAGAGACATCTTTGTTTATAATGAGTTTAACTTTCACAAACAGGACATCTGTCACTTTCAGTGAGTGCATGTGTATGCATAAAGCAGAGACACGCAGTTTGGACGCCTGCTGACAAAGAAATTGTGTATTTTATTTACTATATATATTTATAGGAGAGTCTATGTATGAGTCCATTTGTGTCCTTTCTAATGCATAATGTAGTTCCTGGGTACACATGTGCAACGAGCCTGGTCTCCTAAAAATGATGTTCTCATACAACGAAACTGCATTGTCAATTACGTTTCGAGGGAAACTTATTTTCTCCCGGATTTGTTTTTGACGTATTACAAATACATTTTTCTAACCATAGTCCGCAGAAGTCTGCGTAGGGAGGAGGTGGATGGTGGTCGAACAAACACAGGACTTTCACCCAGGAGACCTCTGTTCATGTCTCGTGTGAAACCAAAAGTCAGTGTTGTCTTATTTTAATCAACGTCCGCAACTTAAATAACATAACAAACATACTTATTTTAAGCCAGACTATGAAGTTTTACTAAACCTAACCAAGTGGTTTTGTTGCCTAAACATAATGAAGTAGATTTGTTACGTTTTTTGTTTAGTTTCAATTTACAATATGCACGTGTTTAAAACTGCGACTGTAATCGGGAGAAAATATGTTTTGCTTGAAACGTAATTGAGAATGCAGTTTAGTTTATATGGGAACTTAATAAGTGGGGAAGCAAAGAGAGACAGGAGGAATATGATTGCAAATTTCCCTGCAATGACATTCAAAAATGAAACTCTACATGCCACGGATGATTTATGACGCTTTAAGTAAGCCTACATAAGTTTTGAAAGAAAAACATGGTGCAAAAGTGTACATTTACAATGAAAATTTCAAATGCCATGTCCGAGATTTGTCTTAAGATATACATAAATTCCCTTAAAAAACAATCTCCTCCACACTTCAGCATACAGAGATAGTGTTCTAAATCTCATTTCATTACACAGAGGAATGTTGATACATTTTGGCCAAGATCACACATAGATGCACCATGAAGATGAAAAGCAGCGGGTATAAAACAATAACAGGCAGGTACAGAGTCACACCGTACTGCCACGCAGCTCCTGTTAGTCTATAACTAGGCCGCGCCGAGCCCGCCTCATCTGCGCAAACACACACACATACACATACACACACACAGCCGGTGGGTAATTTTAGCAGACAAAAGAACCGAGCTGTGCGCCGACTCCCATCTTAATGCACCCTGACACAAACCAGCGGTTTTGACACAATACCTTTCGATCACAATGTGTTTGTGTTTGCATTGGCTCTGCCACTTCAATCAGGGCCTCTTTGTCTGTCTCTTTCCACTTTGTCAGCTCTCAGGGAGGCTTCAGCACAGAACAATCCTAAGGACATTCAGTGGAATAACTTGAGACCATTTTAGAGATGGGCTTGGTACACACCGTAGTGATTTTTTCTGCGGAATTAAACTTAAATGCGTGGTAAGTGAGGCAGCTAAAGATCAGAAAATGTAAGGTCAGAAAACTTGCTGCTATTGTGTACTCTTCCACTGAATATATGCATGCATAAAGAAAGCCATACATATGCGAGCACATACACTCGAACACACATAATGGCTTTGCAGATACTTGGCTACTGACAAACTGCTTACACACCTCTCTGGGTGCCAATGCCTTGAGTCAAATCATCGAACACTTTTCACACAGGGAGCATTTACACAACCCTCTCCCCGCGGGGGCTACATTGAAGGTGTCCTTTTTTGCTAACAACACTATCATGGACACACACCTACACGTGTGAACACACACACATTCCTGAACGCTCGCACCGCACACACTCGCAGCCAGACGCGCGACTGTGTGCACACCGGTGGAGTAATTACAGACATTTTAATCACTGAACTCTACTCCTGTGGGGCACAGCAGACATAGCAGGGAGTGGGCAGAAGAAGAGGCCCTTGACTGATTTCAACCTTGGCTTAATGATCGTTGTTTGAGCCTGAATGCTTTGCTGCAGATGCCACTTCTTTTCAGGGATCCGTGGAAGATACTCTGATGTGTAAAACGGGTTTATATAGACTGAATGCAGCGCTATTCTATCCCGGAGAGTAAATAAAGACATCCCGGGGTGTAGTATTGGCCATGGTTTTTGTTAAGGCATTTAATGGTTACAGAGCATAATCATCATTACCAATATTTGAAAAGCTGGAAGGTTAGCCTTGGACATTATAACAAGATTGAATTTAAAAAAGGAACAAATGCTACATTTCATTTGAGTTCTCAGCCCCACGTTTTTTATCAAAAAGCAATTGTGGGGCTTGTATTGTTTACCTCCTAATCACACAGGATTTACCAGTGAAACAGCTTAATCCCGCTAAAACCAAACCTCCAGCTTTAACTTTTCTGCTTTTGGATAGCGTTGCACAAACACAAATCAAGAGACAGTATGGCAGGAGAAATAAAACCCTTAATCTCTTTGTTTAACAATATCAAAAGTGTATAATCATTGGGGAACTGCTGTGTCTGAAAAGTGAAGCCAATGCAGAACTGCCTTAAACTTGCATTCTTTCTAATAGCCAGCAGGGGGCGAGAAAACAACCCTATATCTCACTTGATTTATTACCTCAGTAAACATTGTAAACATAAGTTTATGGTCTCAGTTGCTAGTTTCAAGTCTTCTTCAAAACAGCATGATGTTCATTTAGTAAATTATGGTCCCATTTAGAGTCAAATAGACCATAAAGCAGGGGATGCTTTAGGGCATGGCTACCTGGTCATTGACAGGTCGCTACGCCATAAAGCAGGGTATGCTTTAGGGCGTGGCTACCTGGTCATTGACAGGTCGCTACCACGGCGTTGTCGGGTCTGGGATTTGTCCGCGTTTTCGTCTTAGATCTTTAACCGTTTCACAGCGTGTTTTCAGTTCATGAAAGTCAATATTAACATTGGTGGCGTAAAATGTAGTCAGCGTTCGGTTGTACTTAGCTCCACCCTCTTGTGTCTCCTCTGGTTGCAAAAAAACAAGATGGCGACGACAGAAATGCCAAACTCAAGGCTTCAAAACGGCAGTCCACAACCCAATAGGTGATGACACGGTGACTACGTCCACTTTTTATAAAGAGTCTATGTATATAACAGAGAGACATATGGTGCCTTCAAATGGGGTCGTGTTTACCAAGAAGAGTCCGTATACACGCCCCCCTCTTGTGGTATTCACAACAAGTGGAAAGTTTCTGAAAGCTCAGAGTTGTGACGTGTTTGTTGACGTTGTCAGAAATGGCAGAGCCCATGGAACTTAATTTTTCGACACATGATAACTGAATTTATTGTAATTGTAGTCGTATATTGTTTTTCCTTGTGATTTTATAACATGTCTGAGGAAAAGGTTGATATTCCCAACGGCCTCATCTTTTTCCTCTGTCATTAAGCGTTTGCATTTCCTGCATTATGTTAACCACTTGCTAGCCTCTGTGGCTTCTAGACGCCGACAGTAACGTTAATATTGCCGTTGCTTAGCAGCGATGTTCCCACGTCTTAACCCCTTGAACGCCAAGCATATCGTGTACGCGACTTCCCATGTTGTGAGTTTCATTCGAAGGCACTGATAGTACCCCGCTTTCCCCTCACACTGCATACAGCTCTAACTTTCCCAACTCTCCTTATCTAAGGTGGCATACTGGAAGTATATGAAAAACAACAGGACTTGCTTCCTGGGATCATATCACCTGCGTTTTGTTCCACATTGGTGGAGGAAGAGGAGGAGAAGTACACAAAGCCAGGGGAGTGTGTGTTTAGATTGCCGGGCCGAGCACGCCGACAGGACGAGGCCTCTCCTTGACCCCCCCTTGTGCCTTGCAGTTCAGTAGATTAGCCGGAGCACAACAGAGACCGGTGCTATCGCTGGCTTGCAGCCTCCTCGGCCCCACTGGCCACACAAGATATCACCCACACACACACACACAGATACACAAACGTATGCACACACAAAATCTGTGCGCTACTTTTCGGTCTCGCATGAGCCACCCGCCCACACACACATAATATCTTTGGACCTCATTCCTGTCACTGTGCCTGAAGGTTCATTAGTGACACTGAGGCCACTTCAATAGGAGCAGCACTTTCAGAGCACCCTGCGCACACACGCACACACACGCACACGCACACACACACACACACACACATTAACTCAGACATGCGTTGCTGATTCTATAAATAAGTGCACACATCTTTATGTCCATACTGTATGTCTATGCCTTTGAGTTAACATGTGTACAGAAGATAAAAGAGTATTTGTCTCTCTGACCCTTCTTCAAAAGAGTCCATGTGACTGCAGTATACGCCTGTGAACTCGCACTAACCAGCAGGACTTCGCACCGTAAAAAAAACTGATGTCAGGATCAACAATTCACTATCTAATTACTTCAAGGTCAATTACAGCAGCACTCCGCTTTGAAGTTTCGCAATGTAACATCAAAGGTAGTTTTTTTTTCCACCTCAGGATTTCAAAGCAGCGAGATGCAGTGGAGTAATGTAAGAAAAAAGGAAGGATGTGAAAATGAGGGTAGACATTCCGGTTACATGATTTCAATGCAAGGATAAGGAGAGAGGAACATGACAGAGAACGAGGAAACATTTGTCATGTTTCTTTTATTAGAGGCTTATCGTACATGATGCATAAGATGAAAAAGCAGGTTAATGTGAGTGTGAATGGCATGGCAACGGTTACAAAAAACAAGAAAATCCAGGCTGAAGTTAAAGTTGAAGGATCATTAAATAATCCCGCTGTGATCAAATGTAACACATGTTCTGTAATTACCATTTGCTTTTAGTCTTTTGGCTTTTTTTTGTCATCTCCTAACGATGCCTTGTAGTTGACATTCAAAAGTTCACGCTGAACCTCACAATTTAGAATAATTTTGAATCAAAACTCATTACTGTACCGTGTAAATTACTATAATTTGGAATAAGAAATCATTACCGAAGAACTATTAGGGGAGTGGATTTGTTCGAGTATTTGACTTTAGACATTTCTTCTATTATTAAGATTGTAATGTAATTTGTCAAATTATTCGTCTAAGTGGCCACGCTGAGACTGTTCCTGCAGTCTCAAATGATGGCTTGTGGATCAACCTTCTGCTGGGCATGATTATAATACCGTGCACTTAAAGGAAGCATCCGCTGTGCCGTGAGTTCTGATAAAGACTGGGAAATTAGACAAATCACACAGCATCTGAAAACAGAGGTCACTCTCCAGGCTGAATTTCAATGTGCAATATTCAATCCTCCCGTGTGCGTAGGACACATCCCTGACATCTGTGCGCTTGTGACATTTCACATCTCGTTTCGAAAGGGGCTCATCTGCCAAGCTTCATGAAAAATGCTCGCTTCATGGGAGCTAAATTACTAGTGGTGTCTAACAGTGTAACATTCAAAACCAAAGAGGGGGGATTCAATTCCTCCCAAGAGGCACCCAGTGTGCTGCACAGAAATACACCTAACTTACACACCAGCAGTAATTGGGTGGTTTTATGAACATGAAAACAATTCATTCACTGTGTTTTAACACAAAACTGTGATATGAGCAAACGGATATTTATTCACATGGAAGAATCGGAAATCAGACTGTAAAGATGGAGGTAAACATTACCCGATACACATTGGGGAAACCTAAACAAGAATCAAAAGTATGCCTACATTATTACACAACTATTGATCCCAATCAAAAAAATGTGTGTGTTAAGCAGTGGGCAACATCCAGTTCTGAAAAGCCAATGCGGAAGTGCTTTAAACTTGCTTTCTTTCTAACAGCCAGCAGGGGGCGACTCCCATGGTTGCAAAAAAGAAGTCTGATTGTCATAATCTATAATTTAACTAGGGACACACATTGAGATTAAAACCTCTTTTACAAGTGAGACCTAGCCAAGACAGGGTCAAAGAGCAGCATCCAAAACATAACAAGACAACAACAGTGAAGCAGGGCAGCAACAACTGGTATGACATTTTGGTCATGTATTTGTTAGTTAATTGAAGCAACTGCAGCTTGCAGTGAGCACTCCCTTTATTCTAAGTTTAAAGTCATTTCAAGAGATAAGGCTCTCAAGTTTAAGCTTGACCTGCAGATCGATCCAGGACCAAGGACTGTAGTTGAACAGGCTTGTTTTGCCAGCTTCTGTATTGATACAAGGCACTTTAAATTGAAGCCATTTGTGTTAACTGGTTTGCAGAAATACAAACTACTGGCTTAAGTAAGTAGGACATTTGCCAGAGATGATCTTATAGACTAAAATGTACCAATGTTGTAACCTACGCAAGTGAGGGATGACCATCTGATTGTATAGAAGTCTATAAGAAAATGAGCCTACTTCTCACTTGATTTATTACCTCAGTAAACATTGTAAACATGAGTTTATGGTCTCAATCACCAGTTTCAAGTCTTCTTCAATACAGCATGATGGTCATTTAGTAAATTATGGTCCCATTTAGAGTCAAATAGACAATAAAGCAGGGGATGCTTTAGGGTGTGGCTACCTTGTGATTGACAGGCCGCTACCACAGCGTTGTCCTGTCTGGGAGATGTCTTTGTTTTCGACGTAGAACTTGAACCCTTTCCCAGTGTGTTTTCAGCTCAAAGTTGATTATAACCTTTTTGGTCACTAAAATATGTCTTATTCAGCGTTCAGTTGTACTTAGCACCACCCTCTCATGTCACTTGTGGTATAAAAAACCTAGATGGCGATGGACAAAAACCAAGATGGCGATGGTTAAAATGACAAACTCAAAACGACAGTCCACACAGCAATGGGTTACGTCACAATGCAACCCACCTTTCTCCTGCTACCTTGTGTAAGTTTCCCAATCATATACCTACTCTGGGCTATTCACGTGCTATAAAAAAATGTCCACACTGAAAGAAATGTCCAACTGTATAATATGCAGTGCTGCCTACAGTCTTGACAAAGTATTTGTAGTCCGCAAAACAGACAACAGTTTAATAATGAAATATGCCTGAGGCAAACTGCATTTCCTGTTTTACTTATAATGACACGCGCCCATTTAGCGTTGTTGAAAATACATAATTTTTAAGGATGACACTGTGCCAGGGACCCAGGTAAACAACAGCATTTTAGTAAAAAAAATCTAATATTCATTATTCATCCTTTGACTTGCCAAAAATTACCCAGCGTGTCAAATATGCGCTGTTAACAGTATTACACTCAATCACCTTTAAATCACTTAGCAGTGTATTGCATTTTTACAAAGTTATTGTTTTTGTGTCAGAGGTGGCCCATGTATCTAGATAAGCATCAAACTGTCTGAGACGCCCTTAGCGTCTTCAGAAGATGTATGACAGAGGAGCGCATGTTGTCCGTTACATCAGTCATTTAGAGTTCATCGCAGCGTCAATGAACGGCTCGTCCTTCATGACTAGCCTGTCTCCATCTTATCATTTCCCAACATCGAGAATCCACTAATCACATCGTTGTTTACCTCCTCATTGGGCAGATGCCAGTCAGTGCCACTACTCATATGTGTGTGTGTGTGTGTGGGTGTGGATGGGTGCATGTGGGAGAAAAAGCTAGTGAGGTAGTGTGTACGATGAATCCATCTCCCTGCACCTCCCTGCATTAGCATTGCTAATGTGAGTAAGTGGTTTAGGAGCGGTGCCATGAGGAATACCAAGTCAATCTGGCCACCAGTGAATGTGTAGGGGTTGTCTGTAGTTAGATGGCTTCACGCTCACCCACCCACCAACACACACAGACGCACGCACACTATGCTGAATGCCAATGAAGAACTGCCAACAACTCCGCTACTCCTTCATCAGGGGTCACACATGGAGAGAACTGCAGGCTACGTGTGTGTTTCTGTGCTGAGTCTGTGGATGTGTAGGTAGGTGTATGTATGTGTCTGCATCTGCTTGTGTGTGGATAACAATGTGTCCCAGTGCTGTTTTTGGAATGTGTCTGCTAAGTCGACCTGGTTGGGCGGGAAGGGTACAGCGGAGACCTGAGAGACGCCAGCAGCATCCCCACCTCGCCCTTCACGTATACCTTCACAACACGTTCCCTCTGCTTCTTGCCATCACACCTGGAGGTGCACTGTGACGCGGTCCCAGAAAGCCCAGATTGTCGCCTCTGTTTTCTGGCAGTCCCCCGGGTTTTTTAGCATCCATCACCCCTGACCCACCTCCCGCAAAGCATCTTCCCACAATGCAGCAGGGCAAGATGAATGAGCCTGTGTCGTAACACTCCACAGGGTGGCTGACAATCCCATGAGGCCGCCACCGTGAATCTGTGATAAGACCTGGATACGGTGCCACCGCTCAACCTTGCTTCCAATTTTTTCTTTTTTTACAGTGGCCACTCGCGGTATAGCAGCGAAAAATCCACCCTGCAGCCCAAAAAGCATTTTCCCCATAGACCACCATTGTAAAAGAGATGTCTGTAAATCTGTTGACAGGATGTATCAAGCTTGAAACAAGGTCGATTAAGACTTTTTCTACTCTGAATTTTTGATCCATGGAGGTTTAATATTTGTAAAACTTCCCAAGAGCCGAGAAAAGTGATTTAAAAATTGGTGACGTCATCGCAATGTAAAGTCGATGGGGCAAGCCGGAACTTGTGGGCAGGGCAGCGGGAGGAATACTACTGCGCATATTCAGTGGGCCGCATAACGCAGAAGTAAACCCAGCAGCTAGAAAATCAGTGTATGAGCCAGGTGAGCAATTCTCATTGGAATGAATAGGCGCCATCCTGCGGTCTGGTATCCAGTTCTTATTATACATCCATGGCTGCCACACTCAGGATAAGCAACTTCTGGACCTGCTGTGGCCTGATATTTCTAAAGTAATATTATATGTGTTCTTCATATCGCCATTTGAGTCATGTAGATTTCATGCTGGGTGACTTTCATAACCCACATTTAAAAAAAATATGTTTTCCATTCAAAAAAAGGTAAAACTCCAATCTGCACATGTATTATTATTAAAGCACTTTGATGGGCTACTTTCACAATTTTTTACATTTTACAATAATCCTTGTACAAAGGATTCCCACGGGGGATCAAGTACCATACTCTTCAGTCAGGTGTGTTCTACATATACGCACTCAGCAGGCACGTTTCAACATCCTTTCAAAATGAAACGGAGTGCGACCTATGTTCAGCTACATGATTATGGTAATATGGAGGATAAAACACGTAAAAGCAGTGGTGGGTTGTTCAGGTCTGACAGCTTCTTTGTGGCGAGAGCTATCCATGTTGTAATCACCTCTTTTCACACCGTTCCCCAAGGAGAGAGAGATGTGGAAAGAGAGAGAGGAAGGCAGGGAGAAAAATTTATGTGATTGAAGGACAGGGATTAGTAGACTGGCTGAACCTTGGCTTCTTTTGTTAGCAGACAGCTATTGTTTAAAATGTGAAAGATGTTAAGATAACATATTGTATAGCACACCTACACTATATAAAAAGCCCTTTGTCTCTGTGGCTGTCTGAATCACTCTATTTCAACAACTATCTCTTACACAACCTACAGTATATCCTCAGTGACGCCGTATATCTACACATTTACATGTCTGCTGCCACATACATTGACCTTCACTCACCATGCAGAGTGTAAGTACAAGTGATTGGTAGATACAGCGGCGTGTGCTGTCAGGAGGAGTCACAGAGGTCACCGGTCTGCATGCATTATTTAACAGAGAGGGGCAAAGAGGCGGACAGCAGGTCAGGACATGGTGAGGGAAGACCTGAGGCTCTGTGAGGCTCGGCTCAGTGCCAGCCATCGCCCCCCTCTGGCCCGAATCATAAAGATGTAATCTCTATGTATTTAGTCGCTATCTTACGTAAACATAAATGTATGATTTTCAAGGGTCTAAAATGTAACTTTTGATTTGCAGAGTGTTTTACATGGTACTTTAGTCTCCAGAAGCCATATTTCAGCCTGCATGTAAAGTTAGATTAGACAAGACTCTCATATTGAAAAAATATAATAAAAATTAAAATTGGAATCTTCAAAACTTCTCTCTTTATACTGTATATTTGATTTGATATTGATATTGATTATGCTATGTAAAGGAATTTATTTGACTGTGAATATACATATGCAAGTACATACATTTCTCCCAGACTTTCTGCACCAACACTTTTAAGCCATTTTTAAGAAAAGTAAAAAAAAAAAAAAAAAAGTTTTAATGCCTAGATAATACATTTGATGGTCATCAGGAATTCATAGAGCAAATGTAACTCAGATTTAAACGTCTATAACGTGGGTGCCCAATACGTCGATCACGACCAACCAGTCAATCGCTAAGGCCATGCTAGATTGCGCCTTTAAAAGAAATTGTAGATCACGGTGGTCATTTTAAAAGTAGCTTGCAAACCAAACCGACTTTTTACCGACTACAGTGACTCTGACTTTAGTTCCTAATTTCGCTGAGGGTCCAGATGGTAGTTCAAACGTGGACAGATTTGAACTACTAGCTTAGCAAGTCTTCAGCAGATTTAGAAGAGCAACCCACAAATTGTGTTTACATACAACTAATTTGCAAATATGTTTGACAGAGATAGAATATTGGATTATTTTTTATTTATTTTTAAAAAGAAAAAATTAACTAGAGACCACCTTGCGATGGGATCACACGAGCTGCGACGCCAATGGCCCTTTCTCCACTTCCTTTACCCCCCTACTTCCGGCGCCCTTGCTCAGACCACAACCATCTTCAAACTCAACCTTCACTTTCATAGCAACTACAAAACTGTAATGTTTCATGACTGCATCTTGCACGGTTGTGACGCTTTGATGGTCACAAAATCTGTCCACAGACATAACACGTGGCAAAGTACTCAAAACCTCTTCTGTGGTAGTTCCTGATACAGTAGGTGTCTCCAGGGACCACATTTTGCCATGAGGACACACCGGGTTCTCGTCGGATTCAGGCTCATTTAATTTCTCTCTTTCATTGTGCCCATATACGCCTCTGCGCCGCAGAGCACACATATGCAGGTGGGTGATATAAAGCATCATTAATAAGGAAAATATTAATTACATTCTCTTATTTTAAGAGTTTTTTGAGTCATTTGAGACATTTTTGGAGCTTATCAAATACCCGCAGCGATCCCAATGCAGTGAATCGGCCCGTTAAGAGAGACTGTGCGCATGTACGCACGAGGCACAGCAGTGTAACTTCATGGATTATTTAAATCTCGCTTCTTTCCTATGTTTTTTCTTATGTTCATATTTTAAAAAATGACATGTAGGGGAGCTTTATTCATTTAATTTTCATGACACAACTATCATTGCATCCTGTCACTGCAATGTACTTGCAATGAGGTTCATTTGCATAGAAAGGGGACAATTTTGCGCTAAATGTCTGCACATTACCTAATTTAAAAATGCGCAAATAGCACAGGAGCACCGAGACGCTGTGAATACGCCCCTGAAAGTAGCAGTGGTGGTAAAGTGGATTTTGTATGCTGTTACTCTTTAATAAATTACATTATTGTGTTATCAGTGCTTAAGCAGTATGTGTGCATGTAATATCCTGTTTGTTTTGACACTCTCCACAGAAGAGATGATGGCAGCTGATCAACAAGAGAAGCAGGGGGCTAAAACCGCACTCACGTAAACAGATTAATTAGATCCATAAGTCATCACAATGAATACGCTGCAGGACTCTACAGCATCTGCAATTGTTGAAATTACCAAATGTGCTTTAGATGGGATAAATGAGGTCTGGATATTGCCTCCACATGAAGCGGACCATGAATCAAGTGAGGAAATGAGCAATATTCTGAAATTGGAGTTCTGAGGGATCTAGCACAACTACCCAAATGGGAGTGAAAGCAGAATCTGTGTGCCCATAAATGATACATTGCCATGTGACAATAGAGGAAGAAGATGAGACTGCAGAGCAAAGCAGTGCATGGGATGGACAGCAAAATAAAGGAGGAAGAAGATGAAGAAAAAGAAAGAGAAAGGGTAGAATCACAAATTAGGAGGGAAAAGGGAAGAGCAGAGGTGCACAGTGGCAGGAGGGCAAGAGGGGACGAGCTGAGAGGAAGTAAGTGTAAGAGAGGAAAAGTAATGGGTGAGACAAAAAAAAGAGGCGGAAGAGACAAAGGGAGGGTTCGAGGTAGGGTTGGAGGGCCTCAGGGTTTGTTAGCTTTAATTGGGCCTCAGGCTCCGGGACGTGCAGCGACAACATCAAAGGTCAGATATACATCAAGCGCTGCTGGGAAATGTCGACCCAAGTGGGGAAGGGCCGCAGGGCAAAGAGAGGAAGAGAGACGGAGAAAGGCCATTGGTAGCAGATACATTTTTAGAGGTAAAAGAAAGAACTTTTATAGACTTTAGAACAGATGTGCGCTGCAGAGGGAGAGGCGGCTAACATGTTTGAATTTGAAGGATAAGGCTGACGACAAATCCCAGGAAAAGACCAAACCAATAATGAATTTATCCTACTTACAAGTAGCCAAAGCCTGATATGTCTCATTCCTCTGTGCTATAGACCTCCATTGTGGTCCAAAAACTATTATTAACCCTTAAAGTTGCAGTTGGTAACTTTGAGCAAATATGATATAAAGTTATTTTTATAAATTGTCACTATATCCTGACAGTAGTGCATGAGACAGATAATCTATGAAAAAAAACTCATATTCCTTTGTGCCCTTGTGTGCTCTTAATGGCATCTCCAAGATTTCAGGGACTGGAGCAAAACAACCAATCAGAGCCGAGGACTCTCTAACAGAGCTGTCAGTCACTGCTAGCAAACTCCGATCAAACGGTCAAACTAGGCAGCGCTGATCAAATATGAATCAATATTCTGTTACTGTCATGCCTATTTCTCACCTCAGATATTTTCGGAAACATATTTTAATCTATACTGTTTAGCTGTAAAATGAGAAAGTGTGCTCCATCTGGTGGGCGGTGCTTGTTTTGGCCCGACTGTTTTCAACATGGCAGCCAGGTCACAGAATTAATCGAATTCCATCGAATTAATGAAAAACTATTGGTGCCATCATGAAACCAAAAGATATTTAATATAAATTTCTGCCTTTTGGTTTCAGATTTTTTTCTCAAAGGAGAACACAGACCGAGTGTTTTACAGAGCGAATATGCTGTAGCATACAAAAACAATGCAATTTAATTTCAGTTAAAGATCTCTTGTCTTTAGAGACCCGAGACTATATTACACTCACATTCATTCCATTCAGCATTCAACTCATTGGTATTCCTCAAACTATTTATTTTTAATAATGTTCTGGTGTCAAAATGTCAAAAATGATAAAAAATAATTGTTTTTCCTAATGTTGTTTTATAAAATATTTATAGGGGTCCATAGAGACCCGGGGCTGACAACTACAATGCCTAACCTAAACTGTCTTTTTAAAATGTGAAACTCCATATTTGCGACCAGTTTGGAAAGATTTACGGCTTCAGTAGGAACAAATAAGCTTGGAGCTGATTGCAAAAGACATGGCAGGAAACTTTTGAGACAGTATACTCCAAATCAATGTGCTTGCTGGATGGCCGAACAACTTCTTAATCTCTCTATTTCTATGTCTTTATGTCTGAACTATTTCACTTTTTGATTGTATGCCTTCTGGCAGAGAGTCTGAATGTGTGCACTGTTTTCCCTATATCTGAACATTTATCCCAGCTGGCTTTTCCCTCCTCCTTCAGCACAATATTAAATATATTAGAAATCTTGAAAAGTGTTGATCCACACTTTAATCACATGCTATGTGTGATAAGTTATTTTACCAGCTGAGATTAATGAAGTGCCTTATACTTTTCTAAATCTCCTGACACCGGGAGCACATTGTACTTAAAACTATTACGCAGCTGTGTATCATTGAGAGCCACTTAAAGACCTTGGCGACCCATTTCCTGAGAGAACAAAATAAACTTAGCATGGCACTGGAATGGTGATTAACTCTGTTGTAGTTATAATGATGGAAGCAGAGACAGGTTAGCCGCTCTCAGGGAGATAGTGAAATAGTGTTAATTGACAATGGACTCTTCAATTACTCTCATGTCAAAATTATGAGATGTGAGAGCGTGTGTGTTGGTGGGATTCGTGTGTGTGTGTGTGTGTGTGTGTGTGTGTGTGTGTGTGGTTGCGTCCATAAGGCTGACGCATTCATACTTTTACAGACAGGATAACATCAGGATTAACCCAAACTGACACCTTCTGATAGACTTCGTGTCAGTGTCATCCTCTGCTTCATTACTCCCACTGACATGCACACGGAAATGCACAAACACACACACACACACACACACATAAACTCTCCCTGCTGCTCTCTACTATGTGGCTTCATAGGATTGGCAGAGTGAGCACAGCAGGACGAGGTGCAGGGGTTGTGAGGAATAGAGAGACGAGGCTGATTGAAGCCTTTTATTCACCGCGATGAAATCAATCATTGCTCCCAGATGGGTCTGTGATTTATGATTAGCGGGGCTTTTGGATTGTATATATGAAAGAGGTACATGTACTACACAATCCTGTGGTGCATTTGTGACAATGATACATAGTCGGTGGTGTAACGTGATATCGATGGGCTCAGGTAAATTGTTTTTTTTTTTGGGGGGGTACCTCATCATAAGATCGCTGGCACTTTCTCTGTCAAATATGAATTTGTAGACATGTCGGTCACAGAGTAAACAACTGCAAATATGTCACCATGTTCACAGAGAAGAAGAGGCAAATGTATGGAGAAAAATAACTTTAAATATTAACTTACTATCTATTTCTGCTAATAGTACTCCCAAAATGTGCCGCACTGTGCCTTAAATGTAATGACATTCACATTTAAAATGCTTCCATATTAATGTTTAAAACAAAAACATTTGTGATGTTTTTTTTTTATGTATTTACATATTGTCAAATCTGCACGCACAAATCACCAGACACAAGTGGATATGGACTTTTGAAACTCTTCACTTCCTCTGATCCTGAAATGCGTGTTGCGTTTAGGTACTAATGGAAAAGTTGGATGTCTGGCTTTTCAGTGGATTCGGCTAATCATGACTGACATAATTCTAATCAGCATCTACTTCAATGGAAGGTTTAAGTGTGGCCTGTGGTACCGTGCACCTACTGTTGTGGATTGTTCCAGAAGATGAGGTTTCAACGTTCCTCCCATGGGGCTTCAGGGTTTGCAATGGCGAACACGGCAGCATCTTCAATCCTTCATCAGCCTTCACAGAGGAAAGAAAAAAGTAAACATAAATGGTGTTTAATGTTTTATAAACATGAGCTCTTGTAGTTGAATGACTGAGGTATGTAATTATGCTCTTAATATCCTCCAATTAACAGCTCATGAGGAACCACATAATATACATAATAAACATAATTATGTTGAATATTTTCCATTAAATATTTTCCTACTTACTTAAGACATCGGTAGCTGGTAGAGTAGTTTTGTATTACTTGTTTTGTAATGTGGAAAACACTAAAGGCCTTTGCACACAAAGTCCCTATTTTTGGTCTGAAATTGTCGCACGTTTAAAAATAAATACGACCTCACTTTGTGCCAGTCACGTTTATACACCGACTCCGAAACTTAACAACCAACAGGAAGCCAGCTGGCTCAGCCGGAGGAGGTCTCTAATGTGCACGCTCTCAACCGGCTCAACTGGAGATGGACTCTAGGGGTTTGGCAAATTATTATTGCAAGTCATCTAAATCAGGTTTACATTAACATATTAATACAGTATTACAGGCTCAAAATTGAGGACAGCAGCCCCCCACATACTCTGCAGCAAAATACTGTGCCCCTATCTGGTCCAGGTCACCCCATACACACCATGGCGATGCCTAGCTCAACCCAACCATGCAAATCATAACCGGGACTATACGAGTTACACTCAAAAGATGCTCCAAAACATCAAAGATTCCCCTCAACTACCAATCCAAGCAGACATCTACAACCCAAATACTGCTCGTCTTCCATCTAGACCAATGGTTCTCAACCTTTTTTCGTGTCAAGGATGTCTTAATTGATACACATTGGGTCACGGACCTCCATTTGATGAGATTTTGCTTCAAGGACCTCCATCTGAAAACATGTTGGTTGTTAGACTAGAATTCTTTAGTTGTCAACTACAGTTGAGGGGATAACGATGGAGCAATTGAAACCTATGATCAGAATAGTCACTCTTATGACTCTTACTCACACTGGGTTCACTTCTATAGTGAATTAAATAGTGAAATAACTTCCTGAGAACCACTGATCTGGAATCTGGAAGAAAACCCACCAACCCCAATCTGCTTGGGAAAAGGAATGGAAGTCCAAACAAAGACCTGGTGTCAGACCCCACTCAACAGGCCCCTGGCACCAATGGACCAAAAGGAGACAGTTAGTCATCCCTCAACAGATTCAGGACCAGCTAGCCTCCATAGGTGGGGCAGCAGACACAGCCCACTGTGTGCTTGTGGAGAGGACCAAACAATGGAACACCTCATTGAGACTTGCCCTCTCCAAAGACTAAAAGGAGGATTAGTCACCGTCCATACAGCAGACCAGGAGGCAACTGCTTGGCTCAAGGACTTTGCATTCACTAAATAAAACCGTATTAACAAGATGGATGGATGTATAAAGTTGTGTAAAGAGAGAGTGGGAGTTTATATGACAGAATGTTTGCAGAGGTGAAACTGTGGAAACTTTGGACCAGAATTGGTCCCGTCCTTGAATTTGAATGACTGTGTAAAAGCAGTGGTGGAATGTAATTAAGTGCATTTTACTCAAGCACTGGAGCAAATTTCAACAACTTAATCCTTAATAATAAATCATAATTTATTACTTGATTTGTATTAATAATCTGAAGAGTGCCTGAAGCTGTCAAATAAATGTGATGAAGTAAAAAGTAATACATATTTCCCTCTGAAATGTAGAGGAGTAGAAGTATAGAAGGTATGGAAATACTCAAATAAAGTACAAGTACCTCTTATGATCTCTGGGGAAAGTAGATGTTGCACAAATAAATACATGAAGAAGTGGATTATGACAGGAGGTATTTTTGTACATTTTACTTTCTCTTATCAACTGCATACTGCTCAGTAAAGAACAGACACAGGTTTCTTAAGTCATGTAGACTCTGGCAAAGTTTAACATCTCTAAGGTATAAAGGAGTAAAGTGTCGCACCCTGAGTGACTGACCTAAATTTTGTTTTGACACATTGAAGCAATGTGATGATATATGTTGCACCAGGGGAAAAAACAGCCTGTTTATGCAGGATTTTTTTTTTTTTTTCTCTGCATCTACGTCAGAGATACTGCAGAACCACAATAGTTTTATTTCACTTTAAAATCCTGGCATTGGGTATGAGCAACAGGATTCGCCTACCAAAGTCAAACTGCACATTTTATATGAATCCACTCTGATTATATATAGTGTAATGACTCATGAGTACTGCATTTCACACGCTGATTATGCCCCTAATACGGCACACATTACGGAGATGTGAGGAGCTAAAAAGACTGTGGCGACTGTGAGAGAAGCAGATGTGGGATGTGACAAATTAGTTAACAGAACATTTGACCGTGTTAACTCCTGAGAAGCATCAGTAGCACACTGAGTAACATGTGTGTACTATAAATGTGTGCAGAAATCATGTCTGTAGGTGCCCGAGGTTACATTGAGATTTCTTAATGAGCTGCTTGATGCAGGTCATTATGTACATTAGCCATTAACACAGCATAAACAAACAGACATGAGGAAGACTGACTTCACCAGTAAGAGATAAAGTCAATAGTGTGGATGCTGACACAGCAGGTGCACTATTTGTCCAGCTTTTATTAATTGACTGTAAATAATTAACATTGATGTTCCCCTATTACACAAAGCAGGGCGGTGTTTGTGACTTGTCTTCTGTCTGTGGGACCAAGAAATGACAGACAGGGCATGAAGCCATCCATCTATATTTGTTCCGTTGCACCTGTTGATCTCAATAGAGGGTGAGATAGAAATAACAAGTTGTAAAAATCTCAAACAATCCAACCCGTTCTCACTCCCAACTCATCAAATATACAGCCAATTGGGCAGCGCCCTTCGGCATTGGAAACAGACGCACGGAGGCGCCCTGTGAAGAACCAGGCTGCAATGTAAACCCACCCACAGCGTTATTCGACGGTCAGAGCAACTGACCGTAGTATTAATAGCGTGAGAGTCCGCTAAGGAAGGGCAGGAGGGTTGGTGGATGGGTCAAACAAACACTTTTCTGTCCTGTGTAAAACTAAAAGTAACGTTGACTTATTTTGTCACGAGGCGTTAGTCACGTGAGTAACATGACATGTTAACGTCAACCACGACCGTTTCCTAACCCTAACTAAGTGTTTGTGTTTCCTTAAACTAACTTCCTGTGAAAATGGAAGTTTTATTTTGAGAGGACACTATGCATGTAACGAGCGTATATTGCCACGCCGTCCCTGACACTTCCAAAAGTAACGCAGGATGGGTATTCCGTGCGTTGGTCTCCGATACCGAGGGGTATTGACCATGCGGCGGTATTTGACTAGTTGGAATACGTGTTGAACTATCGGCAATTTCTTCATACTTCATATGAAGATCGATTCACCCAAGAAGGCAACATATCGTTACAGAACGGTTTATATGATATTTTATGGAAAGTTATTCTTCTAGTCTTTTCAAAATAAACATCCGTTTTCACAGGAAACAAGTTAGGTTCAGGCAACAAATCTACTTAGTTGGGTTTAGGAAAAGACAGTGGTTTGGGTTCAAATAACACCGAAAGAGGGGTAACTTAAGTACAGAAGTTATGTGACAAATAAGTCAACGTTCAATGAGCTAATGCTACATTTGAAGACATGTCCAGTAAAAGAAGCAAAATAGAAAACAGGGGGATGACATCTGGAACGTACAATATGACCCAGACTACATGACAGCATTGAAACATGACTTCACTGCATTACTCTGTCACAGTAAAAGCAACTGTAGCTTGCATGGAGAAACAATAAAGACAAGTTAAAGAAGTGAGCTGTTGCAGTAAATATGCAGTGTCTGGTGGCATAGATATGAGCATTTGTGAGAGCAAAGCAGAGGTAGTCTGTGTACTTCAGTGAAATGTGTGCATTTAGGAATGTCATGGATTGATTGTTGGTCCATTATAACTTTTTAAAAGAGATGAGCTATTGATGGAGGGCAGAACAACACCATCCACTGATGGTCTTCATCCTCCAATATAATTTATACTGGCTGCTTCTAAAGGTTTGGACCGACAACAATTGGATCTAACTGTTTACAATACAGTCTGTGCTGTGTGAATGTGACAGAAGCCAAATGTCCCAATGAGATTGATGCCATTGTGTATTACATTGTGTAGTGCCAGAGATAAACAGTGCTTACTTAAAGTGAGCTAGACTCATTAGCACATGATAATTTAATCCGAGCACTGATAATTAATGTGGTAATTAATAGCAGAAGCATTGTCGGTACCGACCAACATCTATGCATACATTTCAAATTGATATCAGTTTCATTTAAGCAATTAAATGTATTTTTTGTCGAGATTAAATCTGTTGAAGAGCAACACAACTTGTGACAAATGCATCCTGATTTTCAATATAAATCAGAGCTAAGGAGGAATGTGAACTCTTAAAATATGAATTTTGATATTTTTGGATTGAGGCAGTTCGTCCTCTACTTTTTAATTAGAAATTCCACTGAACTTTACAACAGAAAGTTTTAAACACTAGTTTTTTATAGACTCTAAAGTTTAGTATTTCATTACTTTCTTTCCACAGATCAGTCATTAAGTCATTCAGACCATCTTTTGCTTGATGACCTCAATCTCCAGGCCTGTCATGAAACCAAAAAGGAGATAAATCATACAAGGAATTATTAAAACGAATCATCACTTAAACTCTTTTATAGTGAGTCTGACACTGAGGAGGTTTGAGTAAAACAATAATGTTTTGACTTCAGCAGCCGTCGTGACGCAGCCCTGTTAGTCTGCAGGTCGACTTGTCTCTAAGCATCTCCATCCTGACACCCCGCTGGGTGTCAGCAGCCACTTCGCAGCTGGAGACTCGAGTCAATGTCTCGAGCACCAGCTGGTTTGTGACACTCTCGGTGCTTCCAGAGGCACCTGTTGGTCATCTGGGGACACGAAAACCAGTGCGAGGGAGGGTAAAAAGACTGCAGTACACACAGGGGCATCATGAGGCTGCTGAGGAAACAAACAAAGGAGGTTAGCTGTGTTCCAGTCCTTAGACAGGCTGCAGTGATCATCAGGGGGGAAAAGAAAGAGAAAATGTGCTTTTGAAACCTGTTGAGTTATTGGGTGATGTTGGGTCAACACTACAAATAAAGCTGCACAAATAACACACCTTCAAACACCCCTGACAGTCACTCCATTCATTCATAGATGGTTTCATGACGTCATCTATTACACCATTCACTGTTTGTTTTATGTCAAAGTGCTACCGCTTCACAGAGACTTTATCTCTATTTATTACTCCCTGACATTTCCAATATGGCAGAGATCGGCTGTGTACAGCAGCAGCCTGGAGGCCTTATCTGTTTAGTGTGTGTATAGAAATATGCTGCGAGCTCATATTCATTGTAGAAAATTAAGAAAAGTGTTGCAAAGTAGGTTGACCTCCCACTGATTTTACCCTACCAGAATAACTCAACCAAACCATCACAACAAGGGAATAACTTGAGCTTGTCTGACAATCTGATTTAATGATGGACTGATGGGTGAACACTGGGCTACAGCCGATAGTACCTTTCAGGGATTGTTTTTTTTTGCAAATTAGTTTCTCTTCTTTTGGGGGAATTTTACTTCTAAAAACTGTATAATCTTTCAAGAACTGAAAAAGGGTGGAACTATTTTGATGAATTGAAAATTGAGTCCATGTATTGACATTTATTGACCAGTTGAATTAACTATAAGACGAGGAATCTGTCTGTCCGTATGTCCGTCGCATATCTCGAGAAACGTTCTTCTGATTGGCTACACGCTTGGTGGGTGTATTAGTCAGGTTCCAAGGGAGTGCAGTGTCGAATGTGGTGCAATTTGGCCAGATGGTGACGCTATAACAGTAAACTTTACGGTTTGGCCTGTAACTATAAAACATTAACTTTCAGAAACAAAATAACTTTTTTTCAAATGGATTTTGTAGGTCCAGACAAATCTATCCATATAAGTCATGCCCATTTGCATCTAGATTGATTTTCGGACATTTTTTATTTTGTCCAAATCAAATTTTTTTGCTATTCCTCCTACACATTTTGAGCAATCGTCACCAAATTTGGTACAGAACATCTCTGGACCAAGCTATTGTTGATATTCCACACAGTTTTGCTATAGCTGGCGCTCAAAGTTAGCTCAAATGCTGTGGGCAGGGCTTATATTATGAAAAGTGTCATACCTCCTGAACGCTTTGTGCTATCTTGACCACATTCGGTGGACATGTAAGAATATGATGTCTGAGTGACCATGACCGATTTGGTGCCATTTGGCAAATAGGTGGCACCATAGCAGCATCATCTAACTATAAATGAAGGAATCTGTGTCGGTCTGTCTGAATGACTGCCCTTTGCACATCTCGAGAACCGTTCATCCAATCAACGTCACACTTCAGTGCAAGCAGCCAAACTGCGGTTCTCTACAACGTTGCAAGCAGAACTCCTGGGGCCAAGCAATCGGCCCGTTACGGACAGGCATGCGCTCATAATTGGCACTGCACTAGTTATTTTTCTGGTGAACTAAACATTATGAGTCATTTTTCATGGTTTTTAAACTTGTAAATGTGGACTCAAAAGATGATAAATAAAATAAATTAAGAGTTGTTTTTTGGTGGTGAATTTTGTAATTAAAAGATTGCTCATTTTTATTTACACAGATCATTCTTTGATTTGTGGAATTAGAAATTCCTTTTTCTTTTGTTATTCTGATATTGTTGAGGTTTCATTACTTTTTCATGGTTACAGTCATGTGTTTCGTGGGTTTTTCTATTGTCATTGACTAGTAATGAGAGGGGCTTGACTGGTACCACAAAAACCTCTGAGAATTAGTCCACAATTGAGTAGAAAGAAAGCAGAAAGAACAACAACACAGTTACTGTGCTTGATTAAACGTTTTGAGGTTTTACATAACAGTTTTTATGATGGGATACTTTACTTTTGCTGCCCTACATTTAGACAGAAATAATGGCTGTAGGTATTTTGCTGAAGACATATTTTTAATGCATACATGATAAGCTCATAAAATACAATGCATTGTTGAAATTTAGACTACGCAAACACATGCAGGATAGTTAGACCACCAACAACATTAAAATGCATTTTGCGGGTTAGCATCATTAATCTAACACTGCAAGCTATAATTCGTCAGAATGAGCACATTTGCTTTTGTACATTTTACTACTATTTGCCAGTTTAAAAAAAGGGCAAGACTATATTGTGTTAGTGATATTTAAATATAGGATTTGAGTTTTCTGCCACTGAACCCATGGATAAAGAGTGTGTTTATGTTATCATGCGGTCCAACATATCTAAAGGCAGCTGTAACAAATGAAAATAATACTTAAGTTCAAGTAAAAGGCATAAAAGACAAGAAAAACAGGACCCCACGACCTAGAGTGCAGAGGAAGACTAAACAACCCGAGCATGAACTCTTCCCACTGAACTGGAAAGAAAAGAAACAAACTTTTAGTCTGAGTTTGAGAAGGAAACGAGGTGAAAGAAGAAAAAGAAGAAAAAGAAGCTATAGATGAGAAGAATCTCTCTTGTGCTTTCAATACAGTTTGACAACCGAGACACCCGGGTCACTCAACCAAATATTTGAAAACTTTTTATTTATTTGACATAAAAGTATTTTCCGTCAATGTCGTTGGTAACAGCAAGATATGAATTTTTTCAACCAAATTGTTTTCTAAAAGTGGTGCTGTTCGTAGCGGAAACTTTAGAAAAGGCTTTCTCACGTAGATCTTTATGTAATATGAGTTCTTGAACCAGAAGAGCATTTTTCTGATGTAGAAATGCATAAAAAGACATAATAAACAGTTCACACAACCTTGATTTTGTTGGCTGTTTATAGGCAGCAGCTCTGGGAGCACATGGCCTGTATACTGTATGATAGAGTGGTAGCGGGCCAAGTAAGATGGTCAAAGCTCATACACGTCCTCTCTTTCTTACAGTTTTTATTTTAAGGTCGGATTTGGGAAAGATTTAGAGTTATTCCAGAGAGGGTGCCGAGAGATCTGAGTGTCCTCAGGGTTTGTTTGAAAAATGTTCTTTTCTGGGGACTGGCACTGGTTTGTTTGGTTCATATTACCCTCCCGCTCTTTCTACTCTCCTCTGCCTTCTTCACTGGTTTGGTTTCCTTCTCTTGTCCTTGCTGTGACTGACTTACTCTCTTCTCAAGAATAAGTCGACATGATCTCACTTCGCCCTTTTCCTTAGGCTGTCTACACATGATCAGGCTTCAGTCATCACTTTTAAACACGCAAACGGCATGGCGCTGTCGGCCTACCGGGCGGTTGCTTGGATGGATTGCCATAACATTGTGTATATAGATATCCATGGTGCCCAGAGGATGGATTCTAATATCTTTGGTGATCCTCCGACTTTCTCTCCATCACCACCATGAGGTTCAATTTTGTGGTTTTGAGTGAATTGTCTCAACTATTGGATGGATTGCAATAACATTTGGTACAACCATTCATGTTCCCTTCAGGATGGACTGTGCTAACTCTGGTGATCCTCTGGCATTTCATCTAGCACCATCATCAGGTCAAATTTTAAGTAGTCCAATACTTTGGTTTGACCAAATACCTGCAAATACAACAATACTACCATATGCCTCAGCTGTACTTTGTGAAAAGTACTAATTTGTAAATGTTAGTATGCTTTTAGCATCAGCATTTTAGCATTGTCATTGTGAGCATGTTATCATGCTGAAGTTAGCATTTATCTCAAAGATCTGTGATCGCTGTGTCTAAGTCTAGCCTCATAGAGCATGGCTGTAGACTTTGTAGCGGGTTTTAATCAATATCTGCTAATAATAATGTTTTTACATCGCCCTTTCATACAACCTCGGAACCCATTGGCTATCAGTCTGACGAAGGTTAAGCCTCTGGGGGCACGGGGCTATATTTTTGGAGTTCCAGCAGATATCCTGACCAAGACTTCCTTTTCCGTGCGCTGCTCATTGTTTACAGTCCGATTAGCAACTTGAGATGCAAGACTGGAATTGGTGTTGAGAGACAACGTATGCGACTGGATTGTTTCACAAGTAGCCAGTTTAGAAGCTAATTTTAAACCAATAAAAAGCAAATCATCGTCAGGCGATAGCCAGAGGGTTCTTGCATTTCGGCCAATGCGTTCCGCCTCTTTTACTCTCCACACGGACTGTTTACCTGCATTCAACCAAAGCCTGCTCAAACTTGATTGATCAATACGACTTGGACAAAAAAACAGAAACCAGAACCATTGTCCCATTGCCTACAGATTCTACATGTGAATATAGAATATGTTTATAGAGATTACCTTTCATACAATGTGGCAATATGAAAGGGGTTATCACCCGAATCTGCAGCTCCTCTCGGCTTCACGGAGCTTTATAGCGGTTTCCAGTGAAAACCTCTAAAACCCACTGTACAGTACATGCTCAGCACCAAAAAGCTGGTGAAGATAGCATTTAGCAGCTAAAGAGCAGGATTTTTCCCTCAGGCAATCGTCGAAAAAAACAAAAACAGAGCTAAAAGATAGTGAATATTGGACTTACATCTGCCAGGTGGCCAGAAGCACAACTCCAAATGAATGATAATGTAGCTTGGGATATGCTTGATGTATAAATAAGCAATAGTGTGCGAACAAGTTCGGAGTATTTTACAACTTGAAGTCCAAACTACTACAACTTTAAACCCATAACTGACCAAGAAGCTTAAACGCAGATAAAGTGTCTCTAAGTTTCCAGAGATACAACAGCAGTCTAAATTAACTATGTATAGAGTGTATCGGTGTGTCTAAAGCATGAATTTAACTTTTAAAATGGTTATAAATTACATAAATTACATGATGACTCACAAGTGTTAAGCTGAGCTCTCGGCAGCCTCTAACCCAGCAGTGGGAGCAGCTCAGCCTGCTTATCATGTGTAGACAGCCTCACCTGTCATCTTTTCAACTTATGATCCCTCTCCCCTTCTTCGGCTTTCTGCATATTACCCCGCTTTCCTCCCTTTTTCCTGTTGTTTCTACCACGGCTCCACGGTGCTGATCCTCTTTCCCATTTCGTCCATCACTCTTCATTGTTCACATGTCTGTGGAAGGTCAATTGATCTGGTTTGGGACTGTGGGAAATGTTTCCACTGATTGTTCGTGACACACACGCACACAATGCGCGGGCACACACACAGACAATAGGGCCCTTCACTTTATCAAGGGCGGAAGATAAACAACTCTGGATAGGGCGAGAGACAAGGTGGGGATGTTAAATGTGCTGCTCTAAATGTCTTCACACATCGCCTGTTAACTGATGCTGAATAAGGGCATCTGTCCTTCTCGCGAAGATCCTGGGGTGTGGTGTGTGTGTGTGTGTGTGTGTGCGTGTGCTTGTACGGGTGCACATATGACCTTTGAAGACTTGCTGTATCTGCAGTCTTTTTCTTCACGACACAATCGACCAATTAATCAAGAGGTCAATTACGCAAGTTATTACAGTAGAGCATGTTTGATCGGAGTTAGAACAACAGTGGAAAAAAAAAAGGACAAGAAATTAAACGCAGCAAGAATAAGCATGCTATAATTTAATGTACAGAACTACAAATTTGTATTTAGCAGTTGCTAATATATAGTTTTCTTTATTAATTACACTCAAAGAGCACTAACACTATATCTGTAATAGTTACACAGCGGCACTAGTAGACCCGGAGGAAAGCAGCTATCAGTCATTGGTATCAGATAGAGCATTCCCTCTTCACCCACGATTAAACAAAGGTGAACTGAGAGGAAAATGTGTTATTTTAAAGGGCACTTGTCCGCCAAATGTGTCCCCCACTCATGCACACAACTAGTGGTATAGTAGCAATAACTATAGTGCAGTCTGCCTCATTGATATGTGAATACAGCATGAGAGATTGCAGTTCAGTCTCTGACCTTGTCACTCCCTGGGGCATTCATTTAAGCCCGCAAATAGGGAGACAGACTGGAGAGTGACAATAACAAATATCTTCCCCAAGACTAGAATCGAAGCCTAAAGGTGAAAACGAGGTGGAGGTGATTTATATGCAGAGTGATCAGGAGCAATGACGAATGTGGAGATCCTTACAGTGACCAGTGAGGACCTGGCCACAGAAACAGTGTTGCCAGATCAGATTGCCAGTTTTCAGTCCAATCACAACTTAAAACCCGCCTAATTCAATAAAAAACAATTCATAACCTTGCCAGAAACCTGGGTAAAAGCGTAAAAACATTACGTGCGCAATACAGAACACATCATAAGCATACAAAGCTTCATATCTGCATGAAACGACCAATAAATAGGCTACCGCAACCCACAAAGAATGATGCTGTCAAGCTAAGTAGGTCCTCCATTATCCCTAACAACAATACTGAAACAAAAAATTGAGCGAACAAAGGGTGTCATGGATACGTGTTGTTGTGAGAAAAGTTTGCCACTTGTGAGTGTGACTTTAGTTGTCTGCCCGAACTAGCTCGTAGGTTTTTTGCACCATCAGTACCAACAGACGTTTTGGTAGTTGTCTCTGCAGTATTAGTAGGAGTTACAATAACAGCGTTGTCATACTAACAAAAGCTGCAGTAGTAAATGTAGTAATACAATAGTGTTCTTCCATAGACAAGGTATTAGCCTACTTTTTCCCTGCTGTCTCAGTTTTCACAATGTGTTTTTATCTAACGAAATATTCTACTTCAATCCATATTTGTTGGCGTTTAGCCTTTCCAAAACAACATTTTGTTGCTGTAGTTATCCACTGCAGGGGATAACTAAACTGACCCGCGCTATTGTGATCCTGCTTGGTATGTTGGGCCAACCGTGACAGTCTCCTCCAGGGCTGCAACTAACAGTTAAGTATTAATTAATCTATCAGTTATTTTACTATAATGCCAGAAAATTGTGAAAAATTGTGAAAAAAGTCTGTCACATTTTTTTTTCCGACCAATAATAGTCCAAAAGATTATTATATATGCTCCTGTTGGTACCAGCATCTAACAGATATGTGCCTCAATGTGTCCTGATTGCTTTCCTGTTACTTCTGCTGCTTCACAGCTTTAACAGCTGAACCACTGGGAGGCTTTTATTGTGAAGCACCTGTTCGGAAATGCAATGCATTTGTTACCAAGAGTAGCAGAGCTGTGGTTTAATAATAGCTGGTCTACACTGCATGACAATATATGTTAATACTGATAATAGTAGTAGTAGTAGTAGTAGTAGTAGTAGTAAAAGCAGCATTAGTGGTGATAGTCATATTTTGTGCTCTGAGGGGAAATCCCAGTGCTCTCTGTATGACATTGTCCATTTGGCTCTGAGGCAGAGAGATTAGCAAGGAGGAGGTTAAAGTGGCAAAAAAAGTGACAGAGGGGGTCAGAGACAGGAAGGGAGGAAAGGATATGTGAGGATACGGAGAGAGGAAGGGTTAGGGACGGACAAGGACAGAACGAGACTTGTGTGTACGCGTCTCTACCTCCTCTGCTGTACATTTAAAAAGTGTCTAGTTTCAAGGTGACCCCCTGTCACACATTTAGAGAGAGAGAGGGAACGGACATAGATGGATGGTTTCATGGCCTTTGCTGTACACTTGCCTGCAGGTCGGGCCAAGTTTTTTTTTTCCTGGCGCTACAGAAAGATGGAAGCGAGGACAGGAACAATGGCCTGCTTCGGGGGAAAACGGGGTCATGTAAAGAGAGCAAAATCAAATCCACTCGCCATCATCTGTTCCCCAAGTGATACTTTGGTACCTTAAGTGCACTCATATATTCATCTGAACGGCATTACAGCCATATATAGACTAATCTGCTGGCTGATTTGTGTGTTGCACTCTCTAGTTTTACAGTACAACTGAATGCTTCACCGACTGTGCCGGCTTTGGGAGACAATGTAGCAGTAATGTACCATTTTGTTCGACCTCAAATGGAAAGATGTGAAAGTGTGGTAGCATTAAGCACTCGCTAGCTCATCATTATATATCAAGACATTTGCAATCCATTATTTCCACATCTGCATTATGATAAAATATGTAATTTAAGACAATTACATATGATTATATATAACTAGAATGATCAGAGACATTGCTTTTAGATGGAATGTAAGATTTAAAGTAACAAGACTAATGGTACATGTCCAAAGCCTCTCTCCTTTCTACTCTTCCCACTCATTGTCTATTTAAGCAGCCGCTTTTGAAACTCAGAGCAGAAAAGTGCCCAACATCATTAGCGTTTTTTTTCTCATTGTGGTGACTTTTGCTGGATACCTGGAGCTATGTGACTTTAACAACTGTACATGTAGTTACCATGATCTGAACAGAAAACAGCAGGAGGCAAATTTGTGTGCTGGCCTATACTTGAGATTTCGGGTAAGTTGTTTTCATTCATTTAAACTATACTATTAACAATAGGTACTGTGCAGTTCATGCTTTGTGTTAAGCTAATGGTAGCACTCATTCAGTGTTTGCACATCGAACTATTTAAAAATAAAATGCAGCAAAATGCTCAGTCTGATCAGGGCCTAAGAGTCCACAGCCACACTAGCAGCTCTGTGCTAATGTGAAGCAGGTATAATGTTGATGTTCAGGCTGATGGGAATGTCATTAGTTTTGCAGACATTCCATCATAAACATACAAAATATTGGACAAATTAAAGTTTACCAAAGTGATTACAATCCATCCTGAAGGGGAAGAGAATGTCTGTGCCACATTCATAGCAATCCTTCCTATTGTTGTTGACACATTTCACTCAGAAACCACAAATGTGAACCTCAGGGTGATGCAAGAGGAAAAGTGAGAATTTCACTAAAGACAGTAGGCTTCCTCCTCTGGGAGCCATAAATGTCTGTACAATATGTCATGGATACTTCAGTCTGGATCAATGTGGCGGACCTACCAACCGCCTGAACGGCCTTCCCATCCCTAGAGCTGCACTGCGAGGGTGGCTAAAAATGACTTCATGGAGCAGAGATCTGGTTTTTCCTTTCCGTATTTTGTTCAAATATGACCGTTATTATTAGAGCAAATGACAACTGCACAGCTAAGTAAGCCTGGTTTTTGTGATATAAGACATCTAGGTGTCTAGAACACAGCATTTTGATGACTTTCAAAAGCTGTAAAAAAGTGAAATTCCTTACATAGACGGATGCCGCTGCAACAACGGGATTAGTTAAGTCTATAGAGACTGCTGACTGCTAGATACTGAACTCTAAAGCTCCATCCAGCCATATTTTAAGACTAACTTTGAATCTAATGACTACCTGTGTTGTAAAAGGTTTGTTAGAACAGTTGAGCCAAAGTGAAACTCACACTCTGCAGATATATGCAGTTTTCAGTCACTTTCAGGTCATTGGCTCATTTGTTATTTCAAGTACTTCATTGTTGCTCCGAGTTTGTTTTGTCGCCTTGTACTTTTTGCTACTTAATGCAACTTTAAGTGTAAAAAAAAAAAAAAAAACACAAGTTCTGCATTGCTCAGGAGTTGCCAAGGCCAAGTATTCTCTGGAGAGCTGACATTTCTCTCTTTCTGCATTTCCCCCTCTCTCTTTCTCTCTCTCTTTATCTTTCTGGCTTGTCCCCGTATCACTCCTCTGCTCGCTCCAAACCAACAATGGGTGTTCAAAGCTTCATCGTGCAGAAAGTCTCCCCTCCTGTCTGCCCCTCCATCCTTCGACGGTCTGCAGATAACAATCCATGTAGGTTCAGCACTCTCCAGATTTCAATTCTCCACCCTTCTTCCTTTTCTCCAATATTATGTCGTCACATGCCTCCACATTTTCTGCTCCTTATTTGCTTAGTTTGTCCATTCTGTCACAATTCCAAGAAGGCATAGCATCAGTCATGGCTTGCAAACAACTAGATAGCTATACATCTAGATAACTAGCTAATAACTAGACAGACAGATGGGTAGATTGCTAAATGGAAATAAGAAGAAAAACGATAGGTAAAACAGCAGGGAATGAGTGTAAAACAGCTGTGTGTTGTGTGTGTTCTCACTATCCGTCAGCTTATGGTTTACACAGGCTTTTCTAATGCATCAGTGCCCTCAGCCTGTCATAGCTTAGCAACGTGCCTGCCCTTAAATATATGAAAATCTGCTCCCTTCGAGCGTGCAAATCAGCATTTTTGGAACATGGCACAGGCAGACAGACACATTCAAACACATACACACACACCACCGCATTTCATCCGTTCAGAGATGCACATTCACATGCTCACTAGCATTACTTACACACACACACCATGCCATGCACGCACACACACGCTCTGAAAGTCACATTGCGATGGCTTGAAATGCCTTTTATGCAGATTGAGTACAAGCCCTCAGCTGATCAGAATCTAGCCTTGAATTTGATATGCAACTGAAAGGAGTAATGTCATTCCAGCTGGGCAAGAGTGCCCGTTAGCCCACACAGCTGCCAAAGCAGCCAGTGCTAAGCAAATCAATTGGCTTTCATTCTGTCTGAGAATGTTACTTACTCCACATGTGCGTGTCAGTATTTCTACATTTCTATTCTGTCTTGTACTTCATTCACAAGGACTGAAAGATGAAGAAAATCCTCCAGACTTAAGGCATTTAACAAGTTCTGACGTGTTTTTTTCGACGGGTGGAAATTGGCTTCGGGGTTTGAAGGTTCAATACATTTACTGGTCCAGTGCAAAAATATGTGTACAGGTATAGGCTAACATACAAACACAAATGCACAGCCACAAACATTCCAGGTATTTCCTATCTCTAAATTAAATTTGCTCACAACCTGACCTCTAACTTTTGTCCCCTGGCAACAGATGTTGGACACATGTGTGACGAAGCACAACACCCTCACACACATGCTCCCGACAGAGTGATGGCAAGGCCTACGCAGCAAAACGCAGCTCGCTTGTGTGCAAGATCCTCTTTGATATTCTGTGCATGGCTGCTGGCTGAGGTTAGCAAGCGGATCACATCTATTACCTTGCTAATTCTACAGCTTGGCCTTTGCATAATAAGATGCATTTTCTCTGAGAGAGGGAGAGGGAGAGAGAGAGAGGGAATGCAGGAGAGAGAGAGAGAGAGAGATAAGGAGAGAAAAGAGACAGGGTAAGTAATCAAAATATGTTGGCAATGACTTAATGAGTGAACCTCGCTATTGTAATGTTAGGTCTCAGATGGTAATTGGGTTAATGAAAGTGTTTTTCACTGCTTTGGCTCCTGCCTGATGACAAATGAGATGTTTCCACTCGTTTGCACCACCCTCCACTGATACATTAACCCCTGCTGCATGTGCCAAACATGATTACACCCAAGAGCCAAGTTTCTTGTTAATAATCATGTTAATTGTGGGTGACTTTTTTTCCACCACCACTGGTTTTCTTGAAAATAATATTTCAGTAAGTGGTGATCTGAGTTGTGTGAACCCATTTAAAATGGGGGCGGAAAATTGTATGTGAGTCATCAAATGTTCTCGACATTTGCCAAAACAGGCTAAAACAAGAGACAGTTTAACTTATGACACCCTAAATTGCTAAAGTCACCATTGCTACTTGAGACTGAAGTTATAAAATAGTTTTTATCCATTATGAATCATCCTATTTTTTGCCAGACAAATGTGTTTTTGGCATTTCAGAAAAGCAAAACATGTTTTTTAAAAGGATTTATGTCTGCTATGTCACATGAGTGTAGAATTAAAATGACCAACGCCAAACAACTCATGTCAGTGATGTTTTGTTTCTAACCATTGTTCGTTACGTAGCTCTACTTACTTTATCCAACTCATCCATTTGAGGCACTTATTCTGATCATGGCCAAGGCGACAGCGAAAATTTATTTTTCCCCAGCAAATTCTTTGAGCTCTTCCTGGGGGATACCAAGCAACCTCAGGCCAGTTACAAGATACAGTCCCTCCAGCAATAAGGTACACTCTTGGGTCTCCTCGATTGTGCCCAGGCCAGAACATTTCCAAAGGATGGTAACTACAGTAGGATGCATTTCTACTAGTGCGCAAACTACCACAACTGGATTCTCCCAAATCACTGTCTCTAGATTAGTGAGAATGAGAACAGCCACCTCACAATAAAACTGCATCTAAGCTGCTTCAAATTCATTCTTCTGATCATTACCCTAAATTCATGACCATCGATGATGAGGGAAGAAGAAGTCCGTCCTTGTTGCCATCACTTGCCCAAAATACCTGAACCACTCCATTTGCATCACAATAATTAGGTGAACAATGGTTGTGAGCCTTCATGAAGACAGCACTAACATTCCCATGACACCCTGATTATCTGTGAAATGGTAAAATGCTGGATCGCTGTTCCATCTCTTGGCCAAAATCCGAATTTGTCCCTCTGAATCTCAGAAAACCAGTCTTCTCTTAAGACCTTGCAACCCGATATCACGCCAAAGCATGTAATAGACCTGTCTGTCCACCAGAGGATAGCGTGTCAGTGTCACCTTTTGCCTTGCCAAAGGGTGAATATTACAAGAGTGTATGAATGTTCAGTACCAACAAGAGGCAACAAAACCATTCACTTAAGTTTAGGCAACAAAACAACTTTGTTAGGTTTAGGAAAAATGTCATGGTTGGGCTTAAACTAAGTACGTAAACTAAGTAAAATATGTACGTAAACAACGTAAGTATGGAAAACATGTCACAAATGTCACTAAAAAATATGTCACAAACATCACTAACATAACTTACAAAACAAAAACACTGGTCTCGGAGGCTGGTCTCCTCGTTGAAAATCCTTTGTTTGTTGGACCCATCCACATCCCCGCCCGCCATAAGCAGGATTTCTCACTTTTTATTTCACGACACTAGATCTGAGCGTAGCATATTCACGCGGATGCATTTACATTGCAGTTAGTACGGACTACATGCCGTAAAAATAAAGAAAGAACAGCGTTCTCATTACACACTTTTGCCTTGCGCATAATCGTATGATTCACAGGCCTTTTCGTGCAACCGGGCTGGACCTTGACAGGTTTCCCCTAGGGAAGCCTAGCAGTGTGATTCCACAGTAGTTGAAACACCATCCGGTTCCTGTTTCGGAAAATGAAGACCAACAACCCTGACAATCAAAGAGCACTGTTGCCCAGATCCACGCAACACTGAGGCGACTTGTCAAGCATGATAGCCCAACAATATCCGAAACCTTTATCTGGTCAGGGTGACATGGTTACTTTGGTATCGTTCACATCACTAATATATTAAACATGAGTACCACGTATTGTGTATTATCAATTGACAGTGACACTCTTTGGCAGGCATACTTGTAGGTGGGCTGCAATATGAGAAGCTTCACTGCTCGCCCTTCTTTGTTCTTAATACACGTATTACGTTACTGTTGCTTAGATGTATGCACACTTGCATATGCACACATAGCAACACAGAGCTCTATATCCTCATTAACATTCAGCGGTGTCCTTTGACAGGGTGTTTACTTTAGAAAAAGTTCAGCCTCAGATTACAGCTGATTACAGTCTAATTATCTCCACAGATACTATAACCCATTTTTTCCAGGTAGCTAACAGAGTAGTCATCGCCAAGGCCAACTCCTCCATGCGCCATCATAAAAACAAAGGAATACGAAGAAAAGAAGTATGAATGAAAGAACGCCGTTTTTTTAGAGCAGCTTGCTCTTTTCACCTTGGCGAGCCCGTTGCCTCAATGGCTGCAGAGTGAAACTTTTGGTGGAGTGGGTTGAGACTGACTTCTTCTAAATAGCATGATCGAAAACAAATGTACACTTAATTTAATTCGATGTACTAACAATGTACTTACTATATTAATTATATATCATTAGTGCTATTAAAGATGCACTGAAATGCATTTAAGCGTACTTGACTGTACTATTTTGAGACACAATTAAGAGGCACTTACAGTAAATATACTAATGCCATTATCTAGAGAAAACAAAAGGTTGTTTTCTTTTATTACTTATAATGTTTGGGTCAAATCAGCCAGTTAATCTATTCAAACGGCCCTGATTGAGTTCACACAATGGATGTATACATTCATGGCTGACAGTGAGGGACTTGATGAAGTTAGCGGTGGTTTTCAAAATAAGGCGTTAACAAGGGGTACATACAATACATGGAAATAAGATTAAGTGGATTATACTGACAAGCAGTACAAAACATGTTACCAAAATTGCAAGAGAAACATCTTTATTCTTTGAATTTTTGGTTGCTGGATTTAATGAATAATTCTGGATGATGAATTTTGTTTTTCAATCATGCCCGTTTAGGGCTTCTGTAAAGTATTATAGTATTTAAATCCACTTTTCAAAAGACTATTAATACACTTAATAATATACAGTATATGAAATACATGTATAATGCAAACAAAATGTGTGGCTAATACATTTTAAATGCAATTTACTAACATTTTGAATGACTTTCAAGTTCACTTAAAATATAACTGAAATAGACTTCAACTTGGAATGAGGTGTATTTTTTAAACGTAGTGATTAGTTAAAAAAAGAGTTGAACTTAATTTAAGTGCATCTAAACTGTGTCTCAAAATAGCACAGTCAAGTACGCTTAATTGTGTTTCAGTATTTCTTTAGTAGCACTAATAATGTTATACCATTTGCATACTAAGTACATCAAAAAATAGCACACTTTTAGTATATTAATCATGAGTATAGTAAGTATAGTTAAATTAAGTCTACTTCAGTGTACTTTTTTTTTACCTGTGGAAAGGCACAAAACGGCACAGTAAAAGCAGGGACAAAGAGGCCATACCTCTTCAACGGTGAAAGGAAAGAGTTACTAGACAGGCTGATGAAGTGGACAACTTGAAAAGTTAACCTTTGTTTTGAACAGAACATAAACAAAAGGGGAAGGAGAATAATGTCTGCAAAGAAGAAACATCCATGAAGAAGAGGAATGAGGTATAAATGTGCTTATGTTTGATATGGCGCATTCATTTGTACCATAGATATGCTGTACGTAGCAGGTTTTGTATGTGGACTGCAGTCTGGACTACCTGCCCGAAAGGAATTTGTAGACGGATGTTGGTGTTATTGTGATGCGAAGCCTTGACACCCGCTGGTCCACCTTGGTTTGTGAGCACGACATTCTGCATGATGAAGCCTTGGCGAAAAAAATAACTTTAGTAGAAAATGAAAATTTCAAGGCCCAGTGCGTCCATAGCTCTTCCATTTCGAGTCCCCACCCTCAGAAAATAATCATGTTCTTGGAGAGGAAAAGCTTTGGTAAAAAATGTTCTCACCCTCTTTCTCTTTGCCTGTACTTCTTTCTCTCATTCTCTCTCTCACACACACACACACTCAAACTATGATCTTAACAGTCTCATGCAAATGAAATGAAACACTTTCCCTATTTTTCTCTCCCAAAGTTTTTGTCTTCACTGTCCAATTATGCATCTCTCAAGCACTCAAAACATCTTATAAACAGTTTAAAAATGGATGCTTATTTGTTTTGGATCTAAATAGCTCTGTGTGAGAGCAATTTTTATGCCATTCCATGCTCCAAAACAAGAATGTTGAGGGCTCAGTGCGCATCACTCGCATCTTTCTTCTTTTAAATCAACAATTAGTTGTTTAAACTCATGGTTTGACATCAGACTGGAATGCAGAAAGCGTACAAAATAAATAGCTGGCTGCTATTCAAGTCTGAGTGAGTTAGCAGCAGGACACAGATAACAACGATAAGAGAAAAAGGGGGACAGAAAGAAAGAATGGGAAACAAAGACATGGACACTGCAGGACATTTTTAAAAGAGAGACGGCATGAAATGTTAAAAAGAAAAAGTTTAGGAGAACCGATTTAGCAGAGGGTAAAAAATGCATGCAAGTGTTGAATACATGCTCTCTTGCAATGTTACTCTAAATTGTGGGATTGCTTATTGTGTGTTCCACTGGATCTCAATATCTTCACATGAGCACAGAGCAGCCGTTTACCCACCGGCCAAGAACTTCAATATCGGCTGTTTTCTATGCCTAATGCCAATGTTTTTTATTTATTCTTGCTTTCTACCATATCTATGCATGGCAACTAAAATTAACATTCAGGAAAGGCTGTGGTTATGGCAAATACAATATGGAGACAGTATGGTTAGGATTTGACAACAAAAAGTTGAAGTTGAGGGAAAGATCATATTTCTTGTTAATAAAAACACAAATATTGCACATCTGTGACAGGAGAGAAACACTTGCTAATGCCCATCCTCCACCTTCTGTCTCGCTGTAGTGATATATCCAGTAAGTAGTGATCAGCCCTTATGTTCAGTTACATTTATTCTAATCTTTATCTCTAATCTTTTTTTTAATTCATGTACTTCCAAACTAGTTTGTATACTCATTTAGTACATATAGCACTAAAGTTTGTTTGACATTTTATTTTGAAATGTTGTTTGTCATTTGGTTCAATCCATAAAGATGTACAGTAAATACCCAGAAACACAACATTTCTCTGACAATTCAAAGTATCCTCATAAAACGGTTTGTATGATAGCTTATGAAAAGTTATTCCTAATTTTTTGTGCATTTTCCTACGAAATGTCCAGTGTCAATTTCCACTCCAGTCTTTTCAAATTAACTTCTATCTTCACAGGAAATAAGTTGGGGCAAGTTAAGGCAACAACACTACTTTGTTAGGTTTAGGCAACAACACTACTTAGTTAGGTTTAGGCAAAAAAATGACTTAGTTGGGTTTAGGAAAAGATCATGGTTTGGGTAAAATAACTCCGGAAGTATGTGTTTGCATGTGCACATTTGTTTGTACCTGTATATATGCAGGTGAGTATGTATGTTTTACTGTATGCATGAGCACATGTAGTCAAAGGTCTGAATGCAGCCAAATGGAAGGCTTAGCAATCTACAAGGTCTGAAATGGGCTTTGCTAGCACTTGTGGAGGACAATATAGGCTGAGCGAGCGTAAAAACAGGACTAAGAAAAGAGGACAAAGGAGACATGTCAAATATGTGAACCAAGGCAAACAGGCTAGTGCTTAATCCTATCAAGACCTTGCAAATGAAGGGAGAAAAAAAAAAAGAAATCACACAAGCCGTTGCCTTGAATGCCTGCCTTCATATTTTTACTGAAGCATACTAGCTTATACTAGCTTCAGTATATCTTTAATGATACCTTGCCACAGTGGAATCTGGTTGTGAAATTTAGCATTTGTCCTTGACTTATCAAGCAAGGCTGACTGATTCCAAGCAATCATTGGCTCCTATTGATCACATTGATCGGACGCTCACCTCACTTACATTCTCTGACCTGTTAAGAGTTTTAGTCTGAGCTTCCTGTCTGGTTCTATAAACGCTTCTCTGCAAGAGACGCTGCAAGCCAGCTACAGCCATGAACACTTGACTACAGAAGTAGCCCTCGGATGCCCGCAGTTGAACTGTGCAGGAGCCTCGTCCTTTATGTTCATATTCTTCTATTTAAAAAGGGAAAACGCTAACAAGCAGGAATAAAGGGAGACATGGAGAGAGGACTACTGACTACACAAGAGACAACAAAAGAAGACAAGACACGACAAGAGAGGAGACCAGTAGAAGAGAAACTGAGAGAATGAGACAGTCCGCAAGACCAAATCAATTCAGATCTCCTCGTCGTCTCTTTAAAGCCAGCTAAATTTCTAGAGCGAGGCAAGCAAGGGGCATCAGGGAGACAGATACAGTGATCCACTCAACCTGAAAATGGCCAGGCCTGACAGAACCAGTGAAACAAAATAGCAAAGAGTCAATATGGGGCCAAATGTACGTGAGAGTGACATTTAGGCTCGAGAGAAACTGAGCGAAGACGGACAGAATGAGAAATCTCTCGTCTCAACATCCTGCTTTCTCTGCATGCTTCTTACTTTTCTCCACCAGCCCTCTTAGTCACAACATCCTGCCTTATTTATATGAACAGTTATGTATCAGTATCTTGAAGATACTTCCGGGCAAGTAGTTGAGATATTTTACTTGTCCAATAACCAAAATGTACTTGTTCGAAAAGGAAAATGTAGATAATGTATTAAAAAATAATAAAATCAACAAAGATTTTGGCATTATTATAATTTATTAAAGGGACTGTAACTTCTTACACGTATAAATCATTGCGGGTCGGTGTCACATGCGTGCTCACGTGTGGCTACGCTGTTCAGACAAGACTCCAACACAAACTACACGGAAGCACCAAAACCGCAAAGTTATATCTAGTGAAGCCTGTCTTGCAAAACAGTGTTGGCAACAGGGCTGACTTTCGTTGACTTAACGGCCACAGGTGTCGCTGTTAACATACAATTTCTGATTCTTACAAACAGTCCCTTTAAATTACAAAACATACAATTAATATGCTCCTCTCAGCCATGAGACTCCTTTGATAGAAACAGTAATTTTGCACCTTGCTGATCATTGTGAAACGCCCCTCATTCAAACTCGACAAAAGCAAAATAAAAAAATCATCGAAACCGTCTTGGTAAGTCTTTTCACTGTTCCAACAATCACCAACCCTGGTTGCTTTCTACAGAAGCTTGGCATTAGTAGTTTTAATTTTGTATTAAGCTGCAAAGAGCTAGTGTTAGGAAGTTAAACAGGTCATTATTCCCTCTCTAATATCTATTTTATATTGCTGTGAAAACATCTCCTTCAAAAAACTGTATTTATTCAAGTTCCTCACCAAAAACTAAATTTTACAAGATTGCATTTGAACACATCATGATAACATTATTATTTACCTTCGATCTATTTTTTACCGAATGGAGTTTGCATCATAATGCAACACAATGCAACCACTGTTAATGTTCGCCATTAGCTCTGTTACTTAGCCAAGCAGTACTGTGCTGCCCATCGGCTGCACCGACAGCTAACGTTGCCTAGCTCTCCTCCTGCCGATTTCAACACTAATTTGTTGTTCACAAGTATTATCTGGAATCGGCGACTAGAAAGCATTAATGCCGATCTCCCGATCACATATTTTTACTGAATATCGGCCGATAACGAACGGCATCCCAAATAAAGATCACAAAAAATGTTCACTTGCCCCATCGACTGCAGGAGGCATTCCACTTGCCTGGACACAGAGTTTACTTGCCCCTGGCAAGCGGGAAAGCATTAATGCCGAGCCCTGAACATCACTAATCGCTCTACAGCAAAAAATATTTACATTATACATGCCAACATCTTCTGTATTTAACGTGTAGAAATAAAACAACACTATGTGGTGCAGGCAGCTTGCCGATTTAGTTGCATTCACTGACCAACAACTGCGAGCTTAGTTCCACACACCTACACACCATCCAATTCTGAACAAATGGCCGGCTCCCCTCACCTCCAAGCTAGACAAAAATTGACAAAATATCACACGTCTCATCCAACATCTGGATAAGACGGCAAATAAATCGTAACTTGTCACTGAAAAAAAGTTAAATAACTGTAACACATTACTGCTGAGCACTGCTGAGCATACTTCTAGCTGTGTTCAGTCCGACATTAGCCCATAGCGTGAAGCAACCAGGAACACCAGACGCTGTATTGGCCAGTCAAATCGAGCGCACATTCTTGGCAGATTACTTTGTAACGTGGAACGCCATACTGCTTATGATCGTCACAGCAAAAATAAAAAATGCTGCCGTGGTAAACTTCCAGATCAGTAAAATCCTTATCTCATAATATTATAAACTGTTGTGCAGTGTTTTGACATCAGATAAACCTTAAAACTCATGAGTCTATTACTCAAACTGGACTTTTCGAGTGTCCTCTACAGAAGTCAAGGAGTGGATTATGCTGCAATAACAGTTTGACAAGTTTCTACAAGCTGCCACCCTCCATCCATGAAGGAACAGACTACAGACTTTTAACAGCCACCTTTCAAGTCTACAGGGGGTGACTGTTTGATACTGCCAAGATTATTGCTTGAAGATTTTAAGTTTTCCTGTAGCTATAAATTAAGCACATTTTGATTAGTTGTTTTTGTGGCACATAATATGAGAAACAGGGACCTTGGCATGCCTACGGGTTTCGCTATGCAACACCCCTCTGTGAAACTGTTTAACAGGGAGAAATAGCTTGGGAAATGTGGATAGATGGAGGAAAGCAGGGCATTTCTACAAAGGCAACCAACCACTGTATCATTACAACATGAAAGCGAGAGCCTTGTTAAAGGTTGCCGTCTGCCACATGCCCCAGTAGTCCTCGTGCTCCTTTAATCCCCCATGCTGGGCTAGTAAATTCCCCTTTAATTAGAATGCAAATACCACTAATAAGGTTAATACACCAAGACTTGTTTTCCTGTGACCAAGGCATAGAATGGGAAGGAAATTAAATGATCCCAAGAAAATTGAGCGGAGGCTCATGAATGTCACGTGCGAGGAAGAAGCGGATGTGTGTGTGTTCTTTTTATAGTCTTTGTCAACAATCTCTATTGTGTTCTTATTGGAGATTAAAGTGAGAGTAACAAAGATGGAAAGCAAGAAAGCTTAATAGGAGAGAGACAGAGAGAGAGAGAGAGACAATGAGGGGAAAACATAAAGAGAATAAGAAGCCAACAGGAAGCAAAGGGAGACATTTGAGCATCACTCATGATTAGAGGCAATAAAACCAACAGTGGCCCATCAGCAGTAAAATATAGCCCTTAGGAAGGTTATGCTCATTTTCTCGTGTCTGTATGTCTGCATACATGCAGGTGTGTGTGTGTTTGTGTGTGTGTGTGTGGTTGGTGTTCTGCCACGCCTTCTAATACTGTTGATTTTTTCTCTCCTGAAAATAAAGCCTCATCAGGCGTCTGAAGTGTGATGGGATGTCATATTAGGATATTTTGGTGCAGATGGAGGAGGCCTAGAAGAGGAGTGTGAAGAGTGCTGATGGGAGGAGAGAAAGTTTTAAGCGACGCTTTAAGACCCATTACGGACTGTTTGATGAGGGAAATATGGATAGCGCAAGTATGAGCGGAACGCCACCTGTGAAATTAAGAGCGATGACAGGGTAAACACTGACTCAGGGCTCATGTGAGGTTCATAGAGTAACAATTGCACACCAATCGCTGAAGCAGAGTGCATTAGGATGCGCCACAAGGTTACCTTCACCTTCATGAAACTTTAAGGAGGCATCAATGTTTAAAATGTGAGTTTTACGCCAAGCGATTACGGCTAAATAAATGCAAAGCATTGTCAGCCAAATGTTGCGACAATCCGAGCTAATGTCGTCAACTTGCCAGATTGTTCTCCCCCTCCTAACCCTCTTGTCTGCTTGACACTCTTCCCAGATTGATGTGTATGTTGCAAGGTAATATCTTTTAATCGTGGGTCGGATATATAACCTAGCCAATCTTTTTTTTTTTTTTTTTTTATTTGATATCCTTGTCGTGATTGATAGATATCATCAAAATTAAAGGCTCAACTTTGAGGTCAGGAAGAGTGATTTGCTGTCAGCGCTTCTTTAATAGTGAGAGGAGAGCCGGGCGAGTCGTTTCTCTTTGGGGACAGTGAGAGAAAGAAGAAGAGGAGGAGGGAGGGAGGGGTGGCGGAGGATGAGAAAGGTGGAGGAGAGCATCTTATGAGGTTATTAGGTTTTAATCAATATGGTATATGGCCAGAAGATGATTGGAAAACAAACCTAATCTGGGAAGCAATACGTCTCTCATTCATCTCCCATGGCTGTCTCTCCGGTGGATCTGCCTGGCTCCTATTGCCAGCTTTTTCCATTCAATACACATCACAGAGAATGTTGGGTTCCTGTACATAACAACCACTTAAACGAAGCAAACAAACAAACGCGCCTCTGCGACATCTGAGAAACCTTGTAGTTGATGGGAACTTGTGGTTTGTCTAGATGTCTTTTTCAATCTACATAAATAAATTTAAATCCTGAAGCACTTCTTCTTCTGCTTGTTGGAGACATTCAGGGCCAGATTCACTAAGGCTTTTTGAGCAAATCGCAGACAGTGTAAAGAAGGTGTAAAACAAAGCTAGAGTCACAGTTTGTGTGTCGTCTTATAGCTCGTGTTTTGCAAGGCACATCTCTCTCGCCGACCTGATATCACGCCAAAGCGTGTAAAAGACCTGCCGGCCCACCAGAGGATAGCCTTTCAGTGTCACGTTTTACATCGCCGGGGCATGAATATTACACATGTATGAAGGTGCAATAGCCTACCAGCAGGGGGCAACAAAACCACTCACATAGGTTTAGGAAAAAACGTTGGCCTTAAAATAATTACGTAAACTAAGTAAGTATGTACGGAAACAACGTAACATAAGTACGGAAAACACGTCATTAACGAACTTTAAAAAACAAAACACTGGTGTCGATCACCGGTCTCCTGGTTGAGAGTCCTGGGTTTGTCGGGCCCAACCACCTTAACAAGTCTTTCTCACGTTTTATTCTACATCACTGGCTCTGATATATTCACGCAGATGCATTTACATTGCAGTCAGTACAGACTACATGGTGTACAAATGACACTCCTAAATTGCATTACCGCATTATCATAAATACTCAATTCTTTTCATTTGTCCGGTATTTAATTCACACAGATAAAAATAGGCTTTACCATGTAATTACTTCATATAGACTATTTATTGAATTAAAATGCTGCTGCTTGCTTTTTAACCAACACTTCCAGACGTGAACACATCAGCCCCGTACTTTACTCGCTCCATTGGCTTCCAGTTCGCTTTAGAATCGAATTTAAGCTCTTGATGTTTGTTTTTAAAGCCATTAACGGCCTCGCCCCACCTTATTTGTCTGAGATTTTAACTCTCAGCGAGCATAATGGGGCTTTGCGGTCATCGGGTCAACGTTTTTTAGAAGTCCCAAGGTCGAGGTATAAGCTGTGGGGAGATCGTGCTTTTGCCGTCACTGCTCCTAAACTATGGAACAAGTTACCCCCTGATATACGCACTATCACTGACCTAGTACTGTTTCAATCTAAACTCAAGACTTTTTTATTTAGATTGGCTTTTAATACCTTTTTATGTACCTTTTTATGATGTTATGAAATGTTGTGTTTTTATTCCTGTTATTTCTTGATGTTAATGTAAAGCACTTTGGGTACCTTTTGGTTATTGTAAAGGGCTATACAAATACATTTTGATTGATTGATTGATTGAAAATTGAAAATGTGCTATATCGTGATAAAGAACGATATGGTGGACACAAGGATGGGTGTGTTTGCATGGTGTCTGGACTGGTGATGAGGACGACCGCAGTGAGAGAAGCCAGGTGAGAAGCTTTGCTGGTAAGTATACCCCCTGGGTCAACACCCCAGGGTAGACCCAGGACATGCTGGAGGGACAACATCTCCCATCTGGCCAGGGAGCACTTGGGGTTCCCCCAGTAAAAGCTGGGGGTAATTGCTCGGAAAAATAATGTCTAGGCTGCTCTACTCACTTTTTTTTTGCAACCTTGGCCCTTAATGAATATTCAAAATGGATAATCAAGTGGAAGCAGGAAACGCTAACTACAGCTTGCAGGATCTGTAATTATACCTTCAAAAATAATAATTTTTATATATATACACACACGCACAGACACACACTTGTTGCTAATTACCAATAACAAGCAATTTGCAAAGCTGTGTTGGTGTACAGTACTTACACAGCATTTAACACTGGTGTGTGACTACATCGGAAAACATATCTTTATTTATATGATGGCGCTGAAACTGTTATTATACAGATTTGACAGCATGGAATGATTGGGTTTTCTTTGTGAATGTGTTCTGAAAATAAACATGACATTGAGTTTAAATGACAGCATCATGATTGGGGTCTCAGATCTGTATTTATAGTCACACACACACACATCAGCACACATACACACACATATGCCTGAGTGGATAGAGTCAGTCATGCATAAACACAGCAGGCACTGCTACATGTACATTAAATCAGTTTTGCTCCCACCATCGTTTCATCAACAGGCCTTTAGATCACACAAGATGTATTTTTACACAGCATGAAATGGTATCACATTGTACATGACATTGGAGGGGGGATTTTTTGAATGCATAATGCACAGCTGGCTGCGAGACATCTGGTGTCTGGTGTATGTGTAAGTATGTGTTGTTGTTTTTTTAAGTCCCACGCAAGCTCTTTGCTTTAAATGTATGCAGTTATACCCATTCACACCTGGCAGGTGCAATACTAACACTCACATTGGAGCAGTTGGGGGTACAGTGCCTTGCCTAAGGGCGCCTCAGTGGGGGTTGTTAAGGGAAGGGAGAGTATTCAATAACTTTAACCCTGCTATTTTTCCCCTGTGCACACCAGTGTGTTGTTACATCAGCACGTTATTGTGCACAGCTGCGGATGTGACAGTGCCCTTTTCCTTACAAACTGCCACCACATCACCCCTTGGTCTTTCCACATTGTAACAGAGCCCAGAAGAGGGACGCTGCAACAGAGCATGACTAAATATTTCAGCAGAGCAGATGGCCAAGTCTTTGTCAGACCTCATGACAAAAAATGGAAGAATATCCAGACCCTGTATGTATTCTGAGCTCCCAGCAAGTTTATTCTTAACATTTTGACCGACAGGATGTTCGTGCGTAGCTGTGCATAAGTTATAGAGATAGTTCATATATTACAATGAAGTTTTAGCCCAATAACTTCCAATTAGGGTGTAATGAGATGGCAGACACAACATTTATGGGGGGGAAAAAAATGATTTTGTGACACTGTAACAACAAGTAGTTTAACAAATTAACAATTTTTTTTCAAAGGTTATTCTAAGTGATCGTTCGCTAAGCCCCACCTCCCTTAGTTAACATTGCTATGCCTGTCAAGCGTCCCTGTTCTCGCGGTGCCATACCATTGTCCGAAACCCAAATAGTCCAAAAAGTATCTCGACAACTCGTTATCCCTAATTATTATGCAAAATGATATCTTCGGACCTTCTCGGCTGTAAGTTTTTTTCTATATGGCAAAGGCATGACCCGCTCTACTTTGCCTCTGATTGGCTTACCCTGATATTCTTACCCTAAACCTAACTAATCTCACTCCTCATGCCTAAACCTAACCAACCAATCCAGCCAACAAAGGCATTCAAGGCAAAGACGGAAGGTCCTATGATGTCATTCTGCAAAATAAATGGGGGGTCCCCTTGAGCCCCCCTTACTCAGACCACACCCATCTACGAACTCAACCTTCATTTCGATCTCAAAGTTTCGTGACTGCATCTTGCATGGTACTTGCAACGCTATCACGGCGACAAAATTTGTCCACAGACGGACAGACAGAAATACAAACACCTGGCAAAGTACTCAAAACCGTTCCTGTGGTAGTTCTGGCTACAATAGGTGTCTCCAGGACCACATTTTACCGTGATGATGCAACACAGATGCGGCTGGTAAAAACACTATCTGTACATTACAATGAGTGCATGCAGTAAAAGAGTGTCCCTGAGCGAGCTGGGCTGGTAGACACTCAAGACAGCAGTGGCACTGCCTGGATATGCAGGAGGGATTCTCAACTATTAATCAATATCTCCAAATAACACAAATATTCATTTAGGAAGTAATGCTAGGTTACTAATGTAGATACTTTACCAAACATGCTAACGACTGCATCATATATTCTAATAAATAAACGCACTGCTTTATAAACTCCTTACACTTTGCTGTTGTATTTTTGATTGTGGAAAGGCGAAAAAAGACATGACCCTCAGAGCTTTTTAAATGCCTAGCGGCACTCTGCTTTGGTATATGGAGAAATCCACAGCTTGATGGGCCCCCATGAATATTTACCATCGCTAAGCTGTGATTGGATAATCACTATTTAGCGAAGGGTCAATTGTAATCATGATCTAACCAGGCAAATGTCTACTGAGCCTTGCCAGACCGCAGTGGGCTGGCCTTGCGGGACTAGTTAAAACATCCATATAATACAGTCGTTTTTAACACTCCGATGTCAACTGTAAACGAAATGATCAGTGTCTTAAATAGTGTTCTACTTTGCTGTGATGTTTTGTCTCTTTTTGCACCTGATCCTGATCTGGATCGGAGGTACACACACCTACTGGTATTTTACAGCACTTTGTCGGCGCTTTTTTGACGGCTTCTCCATTTAACTGAAAAATGAAATATTCATTAAACAAACACATCTTTTCTCAAAGCCCTGGATAATGAGTATGTGAAGAGAGAATGACTATGTTAGGGAGCTGGAGCAGTGATTTAGCATCAAGTTGAAAGCTTTTTTTAGCCTCAGTCTTTGAGGAGGAAAACAGCGGAACACAAAACCGGTTGTTTGTACCCTGTCGTGGTCGAGATGACACTGAATTATTTAAGGATGTCCTTCTGCTCTCCTGTTTGGAGGTGCTAATGCAATAATACCAGGGCTGGGTGTTCAATTAGACTGAAGCTAGATCAGTGCATCTTACATCTCATTCTGAGCATCATTAAATCCTGGCGGGATAACTCTATGATCTGATTAGTTCAAGAGTCAGTGTCTGTGTCCAACCCTTTGATAATGCATACATGCAATGGGTGGAAAAGGAAAATATAATTTCCTGCCACATCCAAAATGATGGATGTCATCAGTGACACGGGTATCAAACTGTGTCTGTTGATCTGCATGAGCGCTCTTTCTCTTTGTTTCTCAGACACACACACATTCACAAGTGGACATCCCAAGTGACGGAGTTTCCTATATTTTGGAGGAGGCCCGACTCATTAGGGTGATTGTCTGAGAAGCTCCTTTGACCACAGATCATGAAGTACATAATTGGCCCTAGATTTGCAGTGAAGAGGGAGAATAATGTGTATGTGTGCTGCCTGTTTGTGTGTCTGTCTGTCAGTCAGCGGGAGTATTTGGCTTAAACCTGCAGTGGTAGAGTTGGAGCAAATATGATTAAAAAAAGTTATTTTTATAAAATGGTCACTATATCCTGACAGTTATGCATGAGACAGGTAATTTGAAAAAAAATGTGACTCTGTGTCCCTCCGGTGTCCTCCGGTGCTCCTAATGGCATCTGCAAGTTTCACAGACCGCAGGAAAACAACCAATCAGAGCCGAGCTAAAGCCTGCAGTCTCTGAGCAGCTGTCAATCACTCGCCAACTTCGATCAAACGGTCAAACTAGACAGCGCTGATCAAATATGAATCAATATTCTGTTACTGTAATGCCTATTTCTCGCCTCAAATGTTCTCAGAAACATCTTGTAGTGTACTGTTTAGCTGTAAAATGAGAAAGTTTGTGACCCGGCAGCCATGTTGAGATCAGTTGAGGAAATACCAAGCACCGCCCACCAGCCGAAGCAAACTTTCTCATTTTAAAACATTTGAGACAAGAAATAGGCATTACAGTAACAGAATATAATTTCATATTTGATCAGGGCTCCCTAGTTTGACTGTTTGATCAGAGTTTGTGAGTGATTGACAGCTGCCTCCATTGAACGAACAGCCAATAGGAACGCTCTCTCCCTGAAATGACCTGTGATTGGCCAAAGTCCCCCATCACGGGATAGATTTAACGCCTGAAAACAGAGCCATGAGGAGGAGCAGAAGTCTAGTTATCTCAGAATACTTGAATTACAATATGCTGAAAGGTTATTATGGAATATTTGCCCAATGATGCCAAAAACTTTCTGCCCACTGCAGGTTTAAAGCAAATTTGGGTATTTTTGCCATAATGCAAAATTGTACAGATGATGGATCTTAGTTCATAATTTTCAGGTTAGATTAGAAATGTGCCAGGTCAGTGATCTTTAATCTGCATTTAAAGCCTAAGAAGTCTCATACCAAAGTTCTCAACATTTGAACTTGTGGGGAATATATTATTGAGTATTTTTTGAGTAAGTTACCTATTGAATACCAAATTTCTATCTGCAGGATGATGGCATTTTAATGACACGCCGTAAATTGCTGTGTTAGCTTTAGTGGACAAAATGACTGATGGTTCTGAGCGTTACAAGGACAAAAGAAAATTTGCAGCAAATTGTGAACACTTTTGTGTATGATGCCACAATTATTAATGTGTTTGCTTCATTGGCGGAGATAGATATATAATGCATTAGCGCTAGACAGGGGGGGGTCAATGAATCATAAATAGGACTTTGAAGATCAGCAAGAGGAATCTGTCTGTTTGCAAATGTCTCTTTCTCCATCTTACACTTTTAAAAGGAGGACTGGATAGTAATGAAGGAAGAGGATGACGGAGGAAGAAGAGCATGCAGCAACAGTTTATGAGGCAGGAAAGAAAGATACAGGCAGAAAATAGATAGGTAAGCACAGGAAATAAAGAGACAGAAAGAAAGATGGAGAGGAGGAGTTAATAAAACTGCATTAACACTTCCTTAAAGCTGCTTTACACCCGAATAGGCATCTCTGCACCTTAATACATTTATGTTCCAATTATCTGCATCATTGAGGTTGATTGATTGGCCTAATATGATACGCATGGCACCAATTTAGCAAAGAAACCAATCTGTGACAGCTTTTGTTGGCACTCACATCCTCCCCCCACAATGTTAGAACCTCCGCTTATGTTCAAAGTCAATTTCGACTCGAGCCAACTTGTGCTGTTTACGAGTGCTGATGAATGAACATAATCAATCACATAAGTATCTTGGAAGCACTTTTTTTTTTTTTTTCAGGATGAACAATGATAAGATTTGTAACAGTAATTAATGGCAACAAGACTATTTATTAGACGAGAGAGGACTCGCGATGTTCAGCCGGGTATGAAGTGATCTCCCACTCGCTGTCTTCATTGTGCGGTTGACAAATAACAGGCGACGGGAATCAAATGGCAGATGTTTGTGATTAAGCGGGAGCATGCCGGTTGGAAATTGTGTTTCCATCCTGGCAAGAATATTCTCTCTGGGAAATTCAGGAATGCACTTTTAGCATTGAGGCTAATGTATCATAAAGGGCAATATCACAAATAATGCATAATTAATAAAAATAGTTTTATTGAAAAAAATCCCATTTATAATACTGTATGAACGTAATAGTATAGACTTGGTGATTGCTCCAGGAAAACAGAGCAATCTATCCTCATACATCTTACGTATGACATTTTACGAAAAATGATTCCTCATTTTTTGTGTGTTTTCCTACGAATGTCCAAAAACGTGACACACGTGTCAATTTCTGCTCCAGTCTCTTCAAATACATTTGCATCTTCACAGGAAACAACTTAGTTAGAGTTAAGCAACAGAACTACTTATTTAGGTTTAGGAAAAGATCAACTTGGTTAGGTTTAGGTAACAAAACTACTTAGTTAGGTTTAGGAAAAGATCGTGGTTTGGGTTAAAACAACACCGGAAGTGACGTAACTTAAGTGGCAAATAAATCAACGTTGACTTCTGGTTTCACACGGGGTACAAACAGCGGTCTCCTGGGCGAAAGTCCAGTGTTTTTTGACCCACCCATCCACCCCGACCTTCTTCCTACGCGCCGTTTGTCGCTCTTTACACTTCCTGGTTCACAATTACTTGGATTACATACAAATTGATTTTGTGGGATATAGACAATTTACAGTGTAGGTATAGCTACGAACGGTGTAGGAGAACAGCCTGAAGATAGAGGATTGAGACCGCATATACGTGTCTGACCTGAGTTTAGCTCATATTTATTCTAAGCCAGAGGCAAAATAATGGTATATTCAATGACACCCATCTAAATGGATGTAGTGTCCGACTATGGGGTGCAGGAGAATATGCATTTTGCATTTCCACCGATATCCCCCCCATGCCCTCTACAAACTCCCTCCAGAAACTCATCGCATTGCAGCACATTACAGGAAGGTTGCACCCAGCATACCACGAGCCTCAACAGGATATCATTAGCATTAGATGCACCACATACCCGGGTTCATGCCAAAGTGACCTTGGCCTGAAGAAATTAATGGGGAGTATGTTTAAATTCATGGAAACAAACACATAACCGAGCATGCTCGTGCACACACGTGCATACACACACACACACCGCATTACAGTGAAGTAGCAGCTCTACCTGACCGCGCACCAGTCACCTGTGGAGAATGAACCACTTTGCAGGCGATCAACGCCGTCGTAAAACACAACGAGCACGTGTACAGTAACATCCAACCTTTAGTGTGATCGCATCATAGACACAGCACTGAGGACAGCGCTGCGAAGGGCAAATGGGTCACAGATTACCTCCAGTGACCAATGATATGTGGTATAGCGACGGTATAGCCTATGTAGTCTCTCCGTATTGGACACCGTAGCATTGGAGACTTCAATCCCCCCTGCTCGGCCAAGATTGACGACGAACATGAAAATATATTTGATGTGATTTTGTAGGCAGTAAAAATGCTTTGTGAAAATAAAGCAAAACGCTTGTACAGCACTTCTATGGTCGCTGGATAGAGAGATGAGGAATGGAGTGGACATGTGGTCATGCATGGCGGAGGGCCAATCTTGAGAGACCTCGCCGCTGGAGAGTAAATCATTTAACCGGCAAAGGCACACATACTCAAACATGTTCATGGAGAGGTTTAAGAGAGGGAATGGGAGTCTGAGAGGAAGCGCTTAAAACAGTGAGGAGTGTTTGGGGAGAGAGAAAATAAAAGCTGAGAGGCATACACATTCAAACTCAATATTGTAGGGATCCTTTTTTCCATCCATGCATACTTTAAAACATGCGCACCATGGACAAGTGCTCAAACTTTGATGTTCTGAGACTCAAAAACTGTTCAAGTCAAGGCCCGAAGACGATAAACGGAGTATTGGAATCCAACCTCACCTATTTAAACATCAATGTATCTACCATCCAAAAGGATTCCTAGAGAAGTTGAGCGAGTAAAATCAGACAACTGATATATTGAACATTGTCCTTGAGCTGAGTGGGCTCGATACAAGATTTCAAACCAATACAATAGCTCACCGAAAAAGTTACACAATAAGATCTGTTGTTCATTTACAAACTTATATTCTACACTTAAAAAGTCCCCCAGTGGATGCCATTCAGCTTATTGCAATTTGGTTGGAAAACAGTCATAAGACTGACCTTTAGTAAGTTAAGAAAATCTTTGTGAGCAACACAGTAATGTTGTTGCTTCTTTCACATTGTGTGCATGTGTCCAAAAATCCCCACATGAATAGAGTCCCCCCCATGATGAATCTGTAATAATCTCCCACTCTGCTCAGAATTCATGACGGGGCATGGCTAAGATACAATCAGATGTGCCAGATCAATGGTGCACCCCAGTCGTCTGTCACTGTGTAATTGCGGACGGAGTACTCAGAGCAATTTGACATTAGCAGCACAAAAGCACATCTTGTGGTAAACACATTAGACCCCACTCAGGTGCATTCAGGTCCCCTCCAAGTTACTTATTTGTTGTGAGGCTGCTGTGAGTTTGTAAGCGTACCTGATACATAAAAATGGAATGCATTAAGAGAATTTTTACAAGTGCTATGGCGAGGGAGGAAATAGAAACAACACACAATGCATGATGGTAGCATGCACCTGTACATAAATGGCTTATCCCACATTGTCATGCAACACAAACACGCAGGAGGTGGAAAAAATACCGTTCAACGTGAAAAAAATTGTTTAGTTGAGAACAAGACTAAGGTTAATTATGGTGAATTATGTCATTTGAAGTCAGCTGCTTAACAAGTCTTGATAACATGGTATGAACTTGGTACTTTTTGGAATTTGTACTTGATGTCCTTTGTCGATTTCCAAAATGATGTTTTCATGAAGCTCATGCTTTATGTTATATTATGTGCGGTCATATATGTGCAGTTACATATTCTTTAAAGCTCTGCAAAGCAAATTCTGCCAGTGGCAATAAAAGTTTCATTCACTAAATTTTGCTGGGGAGAGGGATGTATGACACAGCTTTGGATAAGCAGATGAGAATGGATGGACTGATGGATGGATGGATGCCCTGACAGTCCACTACAATATAGTGTATTTTGCACTCTGCGGCACACATTACCATAGTTTTTAACGGTGGCGTCTATGGTGTGATGAGATTGATCCAATCTTGCAAAGTGAAGTGATGTGGTTCCGTAAGAAAAACAAAAAAAACACACATTTTTTTCTCGTGAATTTGAGAGTTTGATCTCAGAGAATTTCTGAGCTGTTTCTCACAAATTTAAGATTTTATAATCTTAGAAAATATTTTTAAAAAATTCACCTAAATTTGTGAGTGTCTTCTCATAAATTTGCCACTTTAATCTCAGAGTTTTTTCTCGAAATATTAACCCCCCTAATATCTGTGCCTAATTATATGGAAAAGATATTTAGAAAAATAAACAAAAAATGTCACCAAAGTCATTAGAAGACATCATCTGAGAACCATGAATGTCTGTACAAAATTTGATGCCAATCCATCAAGTAGAGATTGAGATGTTTCGCTGAGTACAGTACAGTACTGTATGTGAAAATCTTTACCTCGCACCAGGACCAAGCATCTGCAATCTGTTTATGGTCCTCCCATCATCCGCTCTTGCTGTAAACCCTTACAGCTGACCTAGAATGCTGCAGCACAGCTCATCTTAACCTTCCCTAAATTCTCCCACTTTACCGCCCTTCTATCTGGAAGCAGTCAGTGGCTCCAAGTGGCTGCTCTGAGTCTATTCAAAACACTGAGGTCAGCCTATGAAACAACCAAGGGCACAATAGTTTCGATAACACCAGATCATGATTCAAACCTGCACTCAAGCCCAGTCCCTGTGCTCACACACACCAGCCACTATCCATCGCTCTGCTTGGTCCCATCACTCCCTCTCAAAGGTGGGATGATGATCTGACCTCAGAACAGCAGTCTTTCCTTTTTCTGTTCTGCTTCCACCTTGTACTCTGACATCCAGTCCTTCACCTTAAGTGGTGAGCTGAACCATAGTTTATCCGGGTCAGCACTCAACCAACCATGAAATACACAAACATCTGTTATAATTGAACTTTTAACAGCAGAGTTTTCTTCTTCATGTTTCTCAAATCATGTTGCACATTTTGTAGTGCAGTGAAACATCCATTTCCTTGTTGATACTTGAGGGAAATTTATGTGTTGCACTTATTGAGCAATGCCATTTTTAAGAAACATGGGGCAATAATAATTACAATGAGGACAAATAGTCAACCAGTGAAAAGGAGAGCAGTCTGCAAAATCATCAGCGATCCAAGATCCATCTGAAATTAAATAAAATGGCTAGATGGAGTCATTCCAGGACAGCTGCTAAACACTACAGAATTGAATAAACAGTCATTACTTCTGAGAAAAAATGAACCACAAATGTGTATCATAAGCTTCATGAAGCTGCATTCTATGGCAGAACGGCCATTCAAAGAATGCATGCATCCTTAAACAACTCATAAAGATGCATAAGGAACACAAGTGTGAGTAACACACCTGGGACAGAGATGCTCTACCGAGATGTTCATGAAAGTTACTGCTCGGCTTGTTTCCAGAGCTATAAAGATGAAAACCCAAGTTAGAAAATCTGTGTTTTAACAGACTCAGATCTGAGCTTATGCTGCAATACATCACAAGTAGATAATTCCGAGACGGTATTCCCAACTTCTAATCTAAATGAGTCCCAGAGCATCACGCCCGCAGCAAACTGATGTTTGTGTGGCAAGTCTCTAAGCTTCACAAACATTTACAGAGGACCTATAACAACTACCACAGCATCACTAGCCAAGAGAAACGGCATATAAAGTAACCATTTTTTACTAACAACTAGAAAAATCCTGTGGGGAAATATTCTGAAAAAACTAATTTAAGACATTTTAAGGATCCACTGGAATCTTGTTAAACGAGACAGAGGAGTAGGCTAGTACCGCATGCAAGCAAAAACTTCTATCAAGCACAAATCAACTGAATGGAAATAGCAGCTACAATGTGATTACAGCAAGTTTTACAAGATAAACACTACATAAAATACTACATTAAAGGACCAGTTTGTAACAATTGGGTGGATATATTGGCAGATATAGAATATACTATTAATAAGTATGTTTTCTTTAGTGTATAATCTCAGTAAACTGTTTATGTTGGTGAAGTCAAACTAAATACATTTCTTTGAGTTTCCGATTTGGAATTCCGACTTGCATGTCCATGTCATTGCACTTTTCCATGTCGGAGGTCGTTTTTTTCCCCAGTTCTGAGTACAATGGATTGCAGCATTAGGCAGCCACATCAAGGCAATAATTCAATCAGCATTTTATCAGGGTGGGCTAAATAAGGGGTAATCTACAGTAAGCCGGTCATTGTTGTGAAAGAATCCCGGAAAGGGCGATGCTGCACCCCTCCACTGTGCGTTGCTAACTGTACATTTGCTGGCTTATTACACTGCTACTTACTGAAGAAATCAATATTTTGACCGAAAACCGGTCCGCCAGAGTCCGACATCTGAACTGCGCCCATAGCAATGGTCTGCTATACATAGCAACAGTCTGCTATACATAACAATGGTCTGTTATACAGAAATTACAGAGCGCAGAACGCTGTGATTGACCAATCAGAATCGAGTATTCAACACAGCCGTGTAATAATTATTATTAATCTTAGAATATATTTAAATCGCTGCTCCTCGTTTATAAATCACTGAATAATATTGGGTTGAAATACATTTATGATCTCCTTGAAGAATATTAACCAGTGAATTGATAGTACCTCGAGTCAGAAACAAACAGGGTGATGCTGCTTTTAGCTGCTATGCTGCACCAGTGGGCAACCTCAGAGTATGAAAAGTGAAGCCAGTGCTGAAGTGCCTTAAACTTGCATTCTTTCTAATAGCCAGCCTATTCTCTGGTTGCAAAAAGAAGTCTGATTGTATAGAAGTCTATGAGAAAATGATCCTACTTCTCACTTGATTTGTTCCCTCAGTAAACATTGTAAACATGAGTTTATGGTCTCAATCGCTAGTTTCAAGTCTTCTTCAATGCAGCATGATGTTCATTTAGTAAATCCTGGTCCTATTTAAAAAAATAGACCATAAAGCAGCTTATGCTTTAGGGTGTGATTGAAGGTCCCTACCACGGCGTTGTCTGTTCTGAAGCATGTTCGTCTTACAACTTTAACCCTTTTACAGTGTGTTTTTTTCAGTTCATTATGACATTGTGGTCACCTAAAAAATGTCTTATTACGCATTCGGTTGTACTTAGCTCCACCCTCTGGTGTCACTTCTGGTTGCAAAAACACAACATGGTAACAGCCAAAATGCTGAACTCAAGGTTTCAAAACGGAAGCCAACAAACCAATGGGTGACGTCACGGTGACTATATCCACTCCTTATATACAGTATATGTGCTGCACACAGATGGAACCAACTTCTTGATGATCTCAAATGTCCTACAACCCTAAAGCCACTTTCAAATCGGAACTAAAAAGTCTGTTGTTCTCTTGTGCCTTTGTTTGATTAGTTTCTCTAATGCACTTTTATTTCCTTAGTTGCTTTTGGGGAAACTTACAACTTATTACTACACTCTAACTGTGTTTCTGGTCTATTTTCTTTGTATTTTATTTAATTTTGTGTATTTTATTCCATTTCATCTTTGTTTTGAATCTCATTGTATTCTATCTTATTAGATTTTATTTTTGCTTTTACTGTTTATTGTTTTTAAAAGTTATTCTAATGCTTTTGTTTGCCTATGTAAAGCACTTTGAATTGCCTCTGTGCTTGAAATGTGCTATATAAATAAAGCTGCATTGCCTCGCCATGTCTTTCCCTTTATTTTTTTATGGCTTGATGCTTAAAGAAAGCCAAAGGAAACTTTCACTTCAGTTTCTGTGAGCCAAAGACAGACACGTTGGTGGATCCGTGATGGAGTCAGTAGGTTCAGTGTTGACTGGATGACAGCCAGTTTTTTTTTTTTTTACAAACCAGGTTCAACTGTGAGAATGTCACATTTCAGCACAGTATTTCCATATTAAGAGATGATAATGCTTGCCTTAACTGAAAATTAAATTAAAGAGGGATTTCATAAATACCAGGAAGAAATGAAATGCCTGTCTAGGACTCCCAAATCACCACAATTAATCCTCATTGAAAGACTCACATATCTTCCTAAACACGCTTCAAACTGTATAACACCAATTCAAGAAATACTGAGGATAAACTGCAGACAAACAATATATCGTAGCCTACTCAGGAGATTGCCATTATTTTGTGTGCCCCCTTGTATGTATCAGTATTTGTATTATTTATCTATTGCAACTGATGACTGTATGTACTCTCACCCCGGATTTGATGGCAAACAGAAGCACAGGAAGACAGAGAGAAAAAAACGGTAAAGTGCAAAGAAGTGTAGGAAGCAAAATAGTGCAGAAGAAACACAAACGGCATATCTATAGAAGATGCTGAGACCTGTGAGAATGCAAAAATTGAAAATATCTTCAGCCTTTAGAGTATTAATCCTAGTATGCTCTACATCATGCAAATACAACCACCATTCATGTAAAAAGATATCTTTTATTACTATAAAATATCCATTTGGAAAATGCGGAAAAAAAAAAAAAAAGTTCACGGTGTTTCCAAGAATGGGGAGCTAAAACACTTTGTTGTGTAGATTAGACAAAACTGCATTTGAGTGTGTAATTATGAAACTGTGGGATAGGGCAAAATGTCCCAAAAATGGTTTCCAATAATTACTTCAAATTATGTGATGAATTGCTTGAGTGTAGACAGTTTGCCTTTTCATTTGCAGACTACAAAGAGTTGTGACATTTGGTAACAGCAGACCCCTGGGATGTCCATTTTTGTAATTTTTGTTTCAGTAAATAAACCTCAAACCACAAATTTACAGCCATCAAACCTGGGTAAACTCCAAGAAACAGCAAAGAGTGTGGAAAAAGTTGGTAGTGGTCAGAAGCTAGTTGGGAGAATTATTTTAAGCTCCTGGAACAGACAAATATTATAGATATATAGCTATTTTCTGCCCCTAGTTGCATCTACACAAAGCCTCGGTTTTCTTTTATCCCTCTGTAAGGCATGCTGGTGGACAGGGAGAGAATACAGATTTAAAGTTTGGAAATGGGTGGAAATCTGAGCTCTTACTGTATCTACGCAACAACTATTCTTTTTGGAAAATGTCTAAATCCATAGGATTAATGCTGGGTGTTTACAGTCACATGCATACACACATAAGCACAGAAGGCCTATATAACACATTCACACACATATATCACTTAATCATTTTCACACAAAGCCAAATAAGTGTGAGCCTATAGTTTCTGCATTCTGTTCATCCACTGATGTTGTGTTCAGAGCTCTCTCTTCAGCCGATGATATCTATGTAACCGAGTAACTACCATACTCTGAGGGTGGGTCAGCGCATATGTGGACCACTACCCTCTGACAGAGAATCCATTTCTCCTTAAATGTGCTAAATGCAAGATTGGGAGCATTTCTATCGCTTCTGCACGGCTCTCGACATGGAGACGGCGGAGCCGGAGGCTCACAGCTATCGGTGCCAACAGCGTCAACATTGGAAACAAAGACAAAAGTGCTGACAGAGCTAATAGTTAGTGATGGCGAGATGAAGCCTCATGCACAGCACGTGACATCACTACTAACAGTGTCAACCTGAGGGGGAACCGGAGGATGGGTGCTACGCTTCCATGACGACGTCCGACTATGTCAACAAATCACAGAGAACCTCGCATCACAACACGCACAGAGGGAGAGCGACTTCATTCTCTGCTCAGGTGGACATTACTCCACTAGATATTTACATAGCAGATAGTCGTTCGCTGCTATATTAAAGGGATAGTTTGGGTGTTTTGAAGTGGGATTGTATGAGGTATTTCTCCATAGTAGGTTTAATACTTACAGTAGATGGCGGTTGGCATGCCCCCAGTTTGGAGAAACACACAAGAGCACCGGCATTGGAGCAAAGCAAGACAGTGCTGTGGACGGAGACAGAAGAAAAACATATTTTAGCCACCTAAAAGAAAGATTCACCTAAAAAAAAAAAATTTGATATCTGTTTAAGTGTACGCATTCAGAATATTATCACCACTTTATCTTGCCATCAGACAGTCCTTTCCTTCTCCTTTCCGACGAGTAACTGAACTGTAAGTGAGACTTATCTATGTTCTCTCCAAAGCCAGCAGGCTCATATGACAAAAACAGTAAACTTTCAGTTTAGTTCAGCGTCGAAAAAAATATCCCTTTAGCAGAGCAGTCCGATAGACTTGAACTCAAGAAGTGAACTCAAACAAAACTACTTGGTGATGTTTAGGCAGCATAACTACTTGGTTAGGCTTTGGAGAAGATCATGATTTGGGTTAAAAAAACTAAAATGAAAATAAGTTGACGTTGAGTTATTTTGATCTCCTGTTTGACCCGTCCATCCGACCTCCTCGTACTTTTACTTTCTGTATACGTCACCTGCCTTCCTTTTTTACTCCCATCATAATTACTACGGCCACTAGAGTCAGTGCTGCACGTGCAAAACTGACCCAGAGGGGTCATAGTTTGACGCGTGCGGCCACTGACCAAGCGTCCATTTGTGACGAGTTGGGAGTGAGAACTGGGCTGCTCTATCACCTTGTGCGGCTTCCTATATTAATACCCATCACTTTCTTTCATAAGGACACCTCCAACAACTCTGTAGTTCTCATAGAAAATATTTGTATCCATGGATACACGTTTTGATAACAACAAACATCACTGGAGTAATGGTGGTGCTATAAAAGTCAAGGGAACAATTTCTTCACTTGCCCTTCATGTACTGGCTGTGTAGGGGGCAGTGTGGGATTCCCAGCACATGGTGGCCTTCCATCTGCTTCTCTAGTGCAAATCTAGTGAAAATGGCCATCCTGCCTCCACAGATCTCAATTTTAAATAATAGATCCCAAAAACCCCAAAAATCCTTAATTTGCCTCAAAGAGCAGATTATCTTGTACAAGATACAAAACCTTCTATCCAATGCGGATGAGGAAAAACTCTCTTCTAGCGTCTTGTGTAGGAAAGCACAGACTTCTACTTTCAACAGAAAAAAAGTTTATAAGAGGGAGATGGCCATGAAGGCAGACAAGGGCAGCATGTAAAATCCTCCTGCATATAGCACTTCTAAAAACATCCCAAACAAGCTGATCTCAGAAGCTGGGAATGTCTCAGCACTTCAGCTGCTTCTTTATCACATTTGGAAATACATTTGAAAAATGCAGCTTTTAAAATCAGTGTAAGTTGAATTATAATTAATATACGTTACATTTGATTTGTAGTATTTCATAATACACATATTAGAAGTTATGTACTGCATTTAGTTGTCGTTTATCTTTTTGTGCTGCACAACATCTGACAATTAATTATTGACGGATTATTTTGCAGATTAGCACACATTCACATGATAAACCATCAACGAGAGATCTTGTTCAACTAATTAGACAAAAAGCACAACATAATTAATACAACAACAACTTCCCAGATCTATATGCTTTTCCAATGGGATTCCGTCATTATTATCTCTCTAATCACAAACTACAAACAGAAAGGAAATGACAAATCACTCCCACTTCCCTCATCTTCCTCCTGATTGGAAAGGAAAGCGGCTACTGTCTGCCCGCAGATGATAAGATATTGATCAACGTCACATCTATGTCACTCGGACTATTGGACCTGTGATGAAGGTTCGAATAGATAACAGGAAGGGATTATTATGACAGGCGATAACATTTCATTAACAATTCATCTTGGCCTGTGTCGCTACTTTTGATGAAAAACTTTACAACGAGAGGCGTGAAAGCAACATAAAAGAAAAGTGTTTTAACAGTGAGACGGACGGAGAAAGAGATCTGGTGTTGTTGGAACGTATAGGCAAAGCCTTGGTGTTTAACATCCATGACATGAGCACTGGGAGTGTTTCCTCTCGTTGCCAGTGCCCTCCCTCCATTCAGCTTGTTAAAGGCAGCCCCATGTAAGCACCCCGCCAGCCTGTTAGGGGAGGGATAATGAAGTAATCCATAGTCATTACTCAACCATCACCCTTGGTGTGCACAGGCCGCTGTGGACCACTTAGCTGAAGGTGTGTCGGTGTGTGTGTGTGGAGGAAGGCAGCCAGCGAAGGCATTAGTAGCGCGGAGGAGGTCGGTATGGGACGCGGGGACGCTGTCCACAGGGTGCGCTGAGGAAAAGGGTGAGGGACAGCGAGCCTGGCAGGGTGTATTGGGGCTGTTATGGTATACTTTAATTACAGCTGACGGATAATTTGAGCAGATATTGATCCCACTCCTATGGCTGGGGAGGAGGATTTCTCTCTGTTGTTATGACCTGCTGGCCTAGAGGGGGACGCATGGGTGAGGAAGGTGGGAGAAGAAGGGAGAATATTTCAAGAGTACAATAGGAAGAGGCGGTTGCAGGCATGCGAGGAGGCTTTATGTCGCCATAAAGTTCAATATTATCACCCTGACCACCCGTCTGGGGCACTAAACCTGTAAATAAGCAAGGCGGCACATGCTACATTTCCTAAGGATACTGATTTAAGACTATTTGTTTTGCCAGCTTATTTATTTTTGCATGATGGCAAGCCGGGAAAAAGGCCTGCAGGCCTGATACAACATCAAACACAACAGCATGACTCACAGCCAGCCCCAAAGCCAATTCCCAGGTATTAGAGTGCTTTAAGTTTTATGATCCCCTATCACTAAACCTAATATAATTAGCCTGCAAGGGCACTCTGTCTTTCAGCTATGGGGGGCGAAATGGGATGCTTGAAGAAAAGAGGGGTGGATGCAATGGCGGTGGGCGGATGAGTGGCTACTTGGGAGCGAAAGAGCATATGACGAGAAGAGATACATCATTTGGGGGGTTTTATTATGCATACCCGAGCCCCTCACCAACACACAAGCACGCACAACCCCCCCCCACCCTCCGAGCCTCTCAGACGGTGTTAAGTGGTAGTCCACCATCATATGGGCAGTGACCTTAGCCGTGTTTTTATTAATTGCCTTATTATTTTAATTAAGGAGTAACACCCCGTGTGAAGTGGAATCGACAGGGTCTGTGTAATTAATAGAGATCGTTCTGAAGGTCAGTCCTTAGTGTATCTGTGAGGATGAAGACTGAGTGTGAGTGTGTGTGTGTGTGTGTGTGTGTGTGTGTGTGTGTGTCTCATCCTCTCTTTTATCATCCTGCATGTTGTTGTATGAGGCTAGTATGATTAGCTCCTGTCACACTGACCCATAAGTCATCCCCTCGCTGACGCCTCAATCTCTACTCGCTCTGCCGGGATGCGAAATGTGTCACTGTGGTCACAAGTGATATACGCAGGCATTATGAATAAAATAACCATCGTAAGGATGTCCAATACTGCATTATCTCTGTCCCTGTCTCTCTAGACTCTAGCTCAGTAGCCACAAGGTCAAGCTGCGAGTTCAGAGTTTATGTTTTGTTACGTGTTCATCCCCTAGAGGTCAAGCAGCACTTGCACCTTTATCCTCTGGCTGGAAACCTGGAGGAGTGTCCCCTCATCTCTCCATCGCCTTGTGTTATTCGCGGGTTTTGAGCTTGTTTCTGCCGGGTTTGTCTACCATGCAGCTCAAGGCTGACATGTGAGGGACACATAAAAAATTCATGCCGAGGTAGAGCCACTGAGATAGACGGGAACGAGAGAAACAGGAGAGCAATGTCTGGGTGAGTGGCAGAGAGAGAGATGGCGAGAGAAGGTTAAACTGGCAGCTAAAGGGGAGTTAGAAATGAGAAAGTCAGGGAGAAAAAGTGTGCATCACGCATGAAGGATGAGGAGCAAGAATACGCAGCGGAGGCGAACGCTACGGCAGCGGTGTAAACAGTTATCGGCGGGCCAGGATTCTTCTTTTTAAAAGGTTAATTACGTCTAATCTGTGCACGAGAAGCTGTGTCGGAGAAGGAGACATTAATAAGGCATGACAAGAGGGAAGAACAGGTAGGGCAGCAGTCTGGGGATTGGAGGGACAGTGCCATCCACTCTGGCTATACCATGCCAACTACCAGGACTAGATAAAGAGATGGAGAGAGAGAAGTTGATGAGAGAAGTGGGATGAATAGAAGAAAAAAAAAACAAGGTCTCTATTGGTTATGCAATTGCTTCTCTTTCTTTGCTGCATTAAAATACCATTTCTAATTAAGAGTATATCTGCATTATGATCTCAAAGAGAATTTTCGGTAACAAAGGCGGGGGTTTTTTTGTCTTTGAAATGTCTAACTCAATTCCCTGCACTTTCTTTGAAAAGACAGCCATCTGATAATGTTGCATCCCTTTGGGGTAAAATATTGCTGGGAAGTGAAATCCAAGAAAAGAATGCTGAAAATAATCTCTTAGGAAATCAAAGCAACATAAAGGGAACAAAAGGAGCCAACTGTGCATCAACACAGGAAGAAACTTATGTGCTTTTTGCACACATGTAAGAAGTACTCTTTCAATGCTAAATGCAGCAACTCCATACAGGTAGAGTGTGATGTATTTGCAAATGTATACATCCAAACAAAAAAACAGAAAGTACAGCAAAGACCTGGTTCTGTCAGTGTCACTGAGTCAAGTCTTATATCAAAGAAAACAAGATCTGAGTCATCTGTTCCACGGTGAGGCTTTGTTTTAACTTCAGACGGAGAGTGGAAGTGATGGGTGTGAGACAACAGCAGCGAGACCGCGCTCTGCAGAGACACTAATCCTCGTGATGGCATTATCATCCACACATCAGCCCACTATACAGTAGGCAGGCACGAGTGTAGGACGCGCTGCTCGCTGTGACAGCTGGGGTCTTTATGCTTGGTAGGGAGAAACAGCTCATTACTAGAGATGTTTTTCACTGTTTTGATGGGTAAATAGAAAACTGCTATCAAAAGCCAGCACTGACAGCCACTGCATCGCCTCCCACTTAATCTGGATACGCATGAATGAGAAAAAGGATAATATCATCAGCATACCGTCATATTTTTTTTTTCTTTTACAAAAAGGAAGTGAAAATATCAGCTGCCCCTTTTTCAATCAGTGATTTGTATATCAATGGGCAGCTGTCAATGCGGGCACTTTGAAGTGGCGGTTGGGAGATAAGGATTATAATTAGCCCCTTACTGTGAATAGGTGAATGGAGCAGAAGGTAAGGAGAGTGTGACAGTGTCTCGTGCCTCTCCCCTCCCACTCCTTCGCCGCCCACTTCAAAGATTGAGATGAGAAATCAGTGGGTGTAAAAGTCAATTGCCTCCAACAAAACTTGTGGCGGATGGTTGCAATCCGACTGCGGCGCGGTGATTGCGTTTTATCGTCCAAGTGCTTCAGTCTTAATGCGTCGCTGTGTCATCAGCTGGCAACTCACCCTTGTACCCCCTCGCAGATGCTCCAGGCAAATTCATTGCTCATCAATCCATCACATGGGTTTTTATTTGGCTTTTTATTTGGAGAAGGATTCAGGAGAGAGGGAAGGAATTATGTTGTTGTTTTTCCTCCTTCATGGGAGTGAGAGGGAAGGACTGCATCCCATTCTAATCACACATCAGGATAAGAGACTGAGGACTGCTGGGTGAATCTTTACTCAGTATATTTCTGCAGAGTGTAATTAATGTGCTTCACGTAGACTATAACCAGAAAATATAGACCCGTTGAGGCAATGCATGTTGATGCCATAATTATAAAGTAATTTGAGTTTCATTTAATCTGCTGTTTTTTAATTAAATGTATTTGTTACTTGCGTCTTTGTTTGTCAGCTACTGCAAAAAAGCATGTCACATCTGAAGAAATGGTTCAAGCACAGGCTTCTTTTATGAAAAACAGAGGTTAAAAGCAACTTTATATCTATGATCTGAGGTGACCCAACTAATTGGAAAAAAACCTACGCATTCAGAACATTCAGCAAATGAATCACTCTACTCATCTTCCGACAAAACCCAGACACACCAAACAGGCATCAGAGAACTAGCGGCGACGCAGGCCGCCTGTTGCGTCGCCTCACATCGCCTTTGTCTTGGCCAAAAAGTTGCACTCGAACACACTGCAAAGACTACAGACGACGGCCGACTACCACGTACGTTCTGAGCCTGCGTGAGAGGAAATAACTCTCCCTAACAGCATGTAGCGGTAGTCTGTATTCATCATTCAAAAAAGGAAACCAGAAGACCGAGGACGGGGGATATATAAGATGCAATTGCCGACCATTTTCACACCACTCTCACTTGGATTCATTCCAGATGGCCATGTCGTTGTGAAAATATCCGTATATTGGAATGATCAGATGTGATGAAGATAAAACATGAAAAGACCCTTCTGTGTGTGCTCTCCTGACTTTACTTGTTTGCTTGCTTTCCTCACAGCTGTTTCTCTTCTTGTGCACTGATTCGCGTAAGCTGAACAGCCGTAGTGACGTCTCTCACCGACGGGCTCCGGCGCCGATTCAACATCCTGAATCAGCCAAAAAACCTCCAACACGGACAGACCGGAGCCGTTTTTGCGGTGTGTCCCACACCGCAAAAACTAGGCCGACAGAAGCTCACTGATGGCCCCAAACTGTCCGACGGCTTGGTATCAGGGTCTTTAGGGGCATCCTTCAGAGGCTTGATTAGGCTAATCCTGATTGGCTGAATAAATGTAGAATTTTGATTTGGAGACACAAATCTCTGATGGCCAGACATCCCCATTAAACAGTAAAACCTGTATGGAATAGAGCACTGCCAGATTTGCACTTTGCTGATATATTCTCTTCCATTTTTCTTAAACTTTGTGTGGTTAAGGTTAAATTACACCTGGCATCAGCAGCAGACAAAAGAGGAGAACTTAAGTTGGTCTGGTTTCAAATGAATTTGTCTACTCATAGAATCACAATCCTGATATCTGGGTATGTCTATGCGTGCATGTTTGTGTGTGCTTTGCACCACATTCGTGTGTGTTTTTTTTACTTGGCAACCCAGTTTAGGTCAGATCAGGCTTTGCACCATGCACTTTGTTCTTGGCTCAATGACAGAGGCCCCATTTGCTGGATGCAAATTAGGAGCATTGTCAGCGCTCCTAATTCAACACAGCTCCTCTTCCTTTAAAAAAGTGTGGCTTTTCACAAAAATGTTAATAGATGGGTAGCTCTCCATAGATGAGGTGATCCTATTGCACATAAGAATGAGTAATGTCGCGAAGAGTAAGTTCCACTCAGCGGGTGCACATGAACTTGAACTCGCACGCCGTAGTGTCGACTCATGAAGTTGTAACTCATTTTGAAAAAGATAGTTGCCAGTGAATGTGAACGGCCTCAAACTGCTTCATACAATCAATTTGCTTTCTGGGCGAAGAGAAAACATACAACAAAGAAAAGGAAAACAGACAAGCCCCGGTGTCTTTCCGTTGAGTAATCAAATAACTGACTAAAAGTAAGAATACTGCACAGTATAATGTGTCCTTTTCACAAAGTCAATAAATCCAGAGAATGCACAAGTGGGAGGTACATATAACCTAACTTAGAAAATAGTTAACCACAGCAGAATTCCACAGATCTCCAGTGATTTGTTGCAAAAATAAATCTTCGAGACAGCACATCAGTAAGAAATAACCCATATCCATTTGCAAGGCAAATTTCTCCTCTAGAGAAGTAACCTAATGTACAGTACAGAAACTTGATGCTTTTTTTGTTCAGAGAGAAAACTGACACACCTAAAGGCTGCTGCAGGCTTCAAACAAAGCGTCGCTTGGAACGTTGGATGGCGACAAATTTGAGGTGTGTCAAAAATGATTTGAAGCATACTGTTTTGGGATTTTTTAGCATACATTATTGTCATCCTTGATTAAACATTTTGCTTGCTGTTGTTCATTGTCCTGACTTTGTACATCCCTTCTGTAGTTTGATGTTTTTCATTTCTATCATTTTAACTTTGCACATCAATTCTATCGTTGTTTAACTTTACACATCACAAGTTGCCCACATGTATCCCTCTCCTACAAAACTATGTTCCCATACAACTAAACTGCATTCTCAATTATGTTTTGAGGGAAACATATTTTGTTGCATATTACAGTCACAGTTTTAAACAAGTGGCTAATGCTGTAAATTGAAACAAAATTAAAGAAAAAATGCAACAACACTACTTAGTTAGGTTTAGGCCACAAAACTACAGGGTTAGGTTTAGTAAAAGAAAAATAGGGCTGTCAATCCATTAAAATATTGAATCGCATGGATGTCTATAGTTAAACGCGATTAATGGCAAATTAATTGCATATTTTTTTATCTGTTAAAAATGTACCTTAAAGGGATATTTGTCAAATATTTAATACTCTTATCAACATGGGAGTGGGAAAATATGCTTGCTTTATGTGAATGCATATATATATATATATATATATATATACAAATTAGTGGCTTTAAAACAAATGTGTGTTAACTTTGACAGCCTTAGTAAAAAAAAATATCATAGTTTGGCATAAATTAGGGCTGCACAAATATTCAAAGTTTGATCAAAATCGCAATATGGCCTCCTCGAAATTTAGAAATGGCAGGATGAGGAGGAGATCGCAATATTTGTAAAAGGCAACATGTGTGTCATGTCTAAGGGGACTTTTCCGCTTGTTATGCTCGTTTTTATACCACGTAACTTTAATAATGTTCTTATTGCATGTAACTTTCATTAACGGTCACTCAATATACTACATCACCTGTTCTGCGCATCGTTCATTGTACTACATCGCTTGCTGTGGCAGTCTGTGCACTTAAAAAAACCTATTTGTAATATGTCAAAGACAAATGTTATACGTGACAATACACGTTTCCTTCAAAATGTAATTGAGAATTCAGTTTAGTTGTATGAGAATGTAATTTTTAGGAGACAGGGCTCTTGATGGACCAGTGTAGAGCAGTGATATGAGAGTGAAATCACGGTTTGGTCCCAGGGTTATAATATCAGGGTTAGTACGGTTATCCTTTATTTTGAAGCTGCAGAAGACGTGCAGCTTCAAAATAATGGATGACTGTACTATTATTATTATATTATTATGAAGCTGCAGAAGAATCGCACATCATCATGGCTCGACATGGTATGGCTGAAATGTGCTATATGTGATCAGTGGAAATGGGAAATTGGGCATGACTATCATACACTCCCACTGGTAACTTTGATTACTGGGGAAATTGGGTTGCTAGAAACCATATAAATGCTTTAATCTCCGCATTACTTTAATCTGGTTATCCAGAGTAGCCAGGTTATGATGCGTGTGAAAATGTTATGACTGACTTATTCCAACCAATTTCCTTCCTGTCATGTTCGCGAGGCGCTTCTTAATCAAACCTTTAATGTTATGACTGGACTCACGGAAGAGGAACCGGATTAATGACGACTGGCCCTGTCTGCTATTATAGCCAACAATCCCCTGGGAACAAGGAGTTGGCAGGTAGCACAATGACTGCGACAGATTTTTTTTTCTTTCATGTCCGTCTCCACCACATTAACAGCACCACACTTGTTGTGGATGTGACAGGTGTGATGCATTGTTTACGGATTACATGACAGAGCGATACTGTTAGACAATCAGTCCATTCACTGTGTATGATGTGTTGCTGCTTCTGTCATGATGGATAACTTCCTGGACACGCATCTCTTCCACCTATATGAAACATGTTTCTGTTGTTTTAGTAAAACAGGGGATGTTGGGTTCATTTTGTGAAGGATTTTGCTCGACAAGGGAAATTAAAGATGAATAAACAAAAACTATATGTAGACTATTTCTTTACTGTTGTCCTGCTTCATGATTTAGGATGCTCAGACAAGTGTATTTTCTACAGCTGTCAATGTAAACGCGGTAATAACGTGTTAATGCAAATTTGTTTTAAAGCCACTATTTTCTTTAACACATTAATGTGACTTTTAGGTTGTAGTGGGCTCTTTTTTAAAGCTAGAGTAACGCTACTGGTAACATATGAAACTAGAAAACCTAAAGAATCCATTGGTAACAAGCATTTCATACTTGCTTGTGAAGGAGGCTTAGTAACGCTCCAAACGTAAACTAAATTTTGCTGAGAAAAAACTGCCGTGGCCATTTTCGAATGGGTCCCTTGACCTCTGACCTCAAGATATGTGAATGAAAATGGGTTCTATGGGTACCCACGAGTCTCCCCTTTACAGACATGCCCACTTTATCATAATCACATGCAGTTTGGGGCAAGTCATAGTCAAGTCAGCACACTGACACATTGACAGCTGTTGTCGCCTGTTGGACTTGAGTTTGCGATGTTATGATTTGACCATATTTTTTATGTTAAATGCAGTACCTGTGAGGGTTTCTGGACAATATATGTCCTTGTTTTGTGTTGTTAATTGATTTCCAATAATAAATATAGGCTATACATATATTTGCATAAAGCAAGCATATACTGTATATCATATGAAACACCTGCATCGTTTAGCTCTGATGGTAAAATCTACATATATATACACTGTACATATAAAAAAATTATACACTGAACATTATACAATGTAATCTCTGCTAATGTTTTTCCAAATGAATACATTTGTTTACCACCAACACGTGCATTCAGCCTCATGAACAGACTTTTAAAAAAATGATCTCGATTGACTGTTTCATACTCCGTGAATGATTAGATTGTTTATCACGCGGCATGACTCTTTTCTAATGTAGGCTTCCTCGGCATATAACAACATTTTCAAGTGCCTTAGCGTTTCCCCCCATGTTGTTTAGACAGATGTGCATTGTGGGAATGAATTTTCATTTGGATATAATTGGCCATGTCAAAAAATATCAAATGAATGTAGATGTGTGAACTCATTTTGTTGGATTTCATACTAACTGCATCTAAATGCGTACATTAAAGCTGTCTTGCTGCACATTCATTTGCATTTTGATGAATGCATGCTATGGATCTCATAGAGATCACGTGTCACGTTTCATGAGGGTTACCAACTGGTGGTGAGAGTGGGGATGTTTCCTTAGTATGCACACATGAGAGCGAGTCTCACCGAGCATCAGCCCAGCCAGTTCCTCTCTGTTATTTCTCACTTCAGGGAGAGAGATAGGGTGACATGACTAGAACCCTGCCTCGCTCCCCAAAGGCAGGCACATGTCAGCCATCTTCCAGGGCATTGTCAGCAGCCAAAAGGTTTTAATGGAACTGTGTTTTGGGATTTGCACATGTCGTCCGTGTTGTTCGAGAGACGGAGAGTGTCAGGGGGGAAAGAGAGAGGAGAGACCTCTTTGAGTGTCAAGCCGCTGAAAGGAAGAGACGTGGCGTCCGTCGAGAGAATAGCTGCTCCAGTCTCCTTATCCTTTCCCCGCCGACGCACTCAAATGCAAACTCCCATCGTCCACTCCTCTCCAAGAGATGTTAGCCAGAGATAGGCCTGGGTGTTAGGTGATTGAACTGCCGGCGGCCTATTCTGCACTTCGCATCTTCATTTAGCCAGATTGAACACCTGCATGCGATTCAGTTCTTCGTGCTGGGCTCTGTGCTTCTACTTGCCTGTGCACCAACAGTTTAACTGGGAGTTTTTGCATTTCATATCAGATCCAGTATTCATATTCAAAACATTTACATTAAAAAAAACATTACTTTGAAATGTCAAGATAGTTTCAAATTTAGTTTTGCATGAATATGCAGCCAGTTTTCCATCTGTTTATATTGTCTTAATAGCATTTACTAATGGCTGTCCCCCTCCTGCCCCGCTGACATTTGTGTCATTAAATCTGATTTATAAAATGTATGCAAACTCTCTACTGAAAAACAGCTGTGTGTCATATTTGGCACATTTGGTTATGAAGTCTGGTTTTAACTAGCACACATACTGAGCGTTATCTGAGCAATAAGTAACATATCTAAATATGTTTTTGAGAAAATCAAATACCATACTTCTCCTGAAGGCTTTAATTGTGAACCTTAATAAATGAAGGCTTTCTGACCAACCCTGCATGAATACTACGAATGTATTATGAATGAAAGCCGACAGTTGATGAAAGTAACTGTCAAGAAATCCTCATGACAGATTCGCTCATAAAATCCTGGAAGAATTGTGCAACACATGAAAAAAAAAAAAGAAGTGAACTGACAATATTACCCATTGAGACGTTCTCCTATTTTTCTCTCTCCTCCATCTCGTTTTGTGTTTACACATGCTGTTCGTGAAACTTGTAAAACCAAGTTGGGTTCCCCATTTCTCCTGCATGACCCCATATCGGTTACCTCAAAGCACTACAGCGTGTTGGCCCCGGTGGGCGCTAATTGAAAAGCTATTACACACCAGGAGAGTCCCGTGTCAGCCGCCACGTCTGCCCAGAATGACTGTCGCTGCAGAGAATGCCTGTGGGTTGCGTTGTAAACAGAGAGTGAGTTAATGGCAATTAACTCGGCATGATTACCACTGGATTATGTTGAAACTCTCAGGAGACATGCCTACATCGGTCTGTCATCCTATGGTGGAGTATGATACCTTGAGTGGTAACACAGTACATATCACTAGGGCTTTAGGGCTACAACTTACAATTATTTTTTTAAGAAATCTGTTGATTTTGAGCAGCAAAGTCTCACTGATTCAACTCATCAATTGTTTCAGCAAATATTTCAGTTTAAAAAGGACAGTATTGTTCACACATTTCAGATGAACAAAGAACCAATGCAGTGTAAATAATGACTATTTTAGAGGCAAATGCAGAGGTAGCATGACATTGTTCATATCAGGGGACAGCGATAGGCTATGGAAAGTCAACAGGTATGAGAGAAAAGTTCAACTTCATGCAAGTGTCCTGTGATGCAATGCAAGAGACAACCAAGCGAGAACCAATGGGGCTCGATTTGATTCCCACAGAAACCAACCTGATATCACAGCAAAGCGTGTAGTATAGGCCCGCCTGTCCACCAAAGGATAGCGTGTCAGTGTCACGTTTGTATGAAGGTGCAGTACCAGCAGGGGGCAACAATACCACTTAGTTAAGTTTAGGGAAAACGTCATGGTTGGGCTTAAAATAAGTGCGTAAACTAAGAAAAATACGTACAGAAACAACATAACATCAGCACAGAAAACACAAGACAAACGTCGGTAACGTAACTTACAAAACAAAACACCGGTCTCGAACACCTGGTTGACACCAAGTCCTCTTTTTATTGGACCCATCCACCTTCTGTCTCCCCTTTTTATTCTACGTCACAAGCTTTGAGTGTAGCATATTCACACGGATGTATTTATAGTACACTGAAGTCAGTACAGACTACATGGCGTACAAATGGCACACCTAAAGCAAGAGCAGCATTTTTATTACACGCTTCTGCCTTGCGCACTATCGTGTCATTCACACGCCTTTCCGTGCAACCGGGCTGCAGAAATGCAAACACAGAGTTGTTTGCTATACTCCGCTCCTCTATTAGTGGAATGGGGATCGCTTACAGTGCAGATATATAGGACCGCAATGCCGATCAACTTCCTTGTGTGTAGTACAGTGGCTGACAACGCCCAATTGAAGCTGTAGGAGCTGGCAGGACATTAAGTGCTCTTATAAATTGTATTATCGGTCATATTTGAATGGCATCAACAAGCAACGTCGTCCTGATGATAGAGGTGCTCACAGGGGTCAGTGTGTCATTGTGCGTAATTTGTCATTATTTTGGTTTTGACCTCTTCTCTACCACTACTGCCGACACGTCAAGGTTTCCTCTCGAGTTGGATTCAGATATATCACAACCAAATCAATGCATTTCTAATGAGTTTTGCTGTGGCCATTCATTATCTCCAGAGGATGAATTCTAATGTTTCTGGTGACCTCTTGACATTCCCTCTAACACAACCATCAGAGCAGAAATCCCACTTGCACACAAGACATACAGTATCAAAATCAAAAGCGTTGTAATGCAGCCTCTTGGGGCCTCCTGCAGCTTTGGTCAAAGATGAACCTCTTTTGCTCGATATTAAATCAAAAGGTCACTATCACGTCGTCAACCCAGTAAATATTGCTCGGCCTCTGCTGTGAATCAGAAGGGAGTGTACAGACTTAATGCTGCAGCACCAAACCTCCCTTAAAATCAGAGACGCTTACCCAACCTAATGTCATAATCCCTTCCACTTCATCAGAGCTGCAGAACTACCACCATGACGGCTCAGCTCGCTTACCCCGTGGAGGGAACGCTCAACCATCCAGCCTCATCAAGTCTATTTATCAGAATGATCTCTTTAAAGTCAGCTCTCCCCATCCCGTCGCCCTACTTAAAGCCATGTCGTGTTAGCGCCCATAGATCGTCTCCCTCATTCACGTCGCCACATCACTGTGCTTATTCTCTCATTATAGAGCGCAGGGGCATCAACCCTGTCTTCGCTGGGATTAATGGAACTGGATACTTTGTCAACATGTATGAACGTCTCCATTGGAGAAACTTCACTGTCATTACATAACCCTCATTTATCAAGCAGCAGTACTTTTCTGCTACTGAAAAAATTGGGTTAAAATTATTTCTGCTTTTTTTTTCGGTCCATTTCTCTCAAAACACTCTCTTAAAAGCACTCTTGCATAATTTAGGCTCATTTAATGATGGTTGATTGTCAGTCTAGAAGTCTGACTAAATGTCTCTCAATTCTGCGTTGGATTAGAGTGTGACTTTCGATTCATTTGCAGCCATCTGACTTGCTCTGTTGTCCCTTAACAATACCCACTCCCGGGCATTCCTAAATATATTCCCCACAATCCTGTTTTACCCAATCCGCTTAATTACCCTCCCAGAGGATTCCAGTCCGTGGTTGAAGCATGGTTTTCTCCTCTCGCTTGTTAAACATGCTTTTCCCGCGTGGGGGAAAGAAAAAAAAAATCACAGTACTTTGGGAAGATTCAGAAAAGAGAACATCAGTGATCCTGCAAAAAATCCGATGATGAAAACAAGGCACCACTGTCCCACATAAATATGCTCGGCTGCTGTTCACGTTGGCTGAATCTCTCCCTCACTTATGGTGGAATATTGATTCACAATAAAATGTATCTAAAGGCCATTTGTTATTCTATTTGTTTTCTATCGAGAAACATACAGAGAGGAACACAGTACACTGTACTATTTACACACTAATGCTCCTTATTACTCTTTAGCAAGCCTTACAGAGAGGCATAAAGTATTGTACAATTGGATTATGGTATTTTTCTCCATTCAAATAAGGGGGGCCTGGAGGAATGTTTCATTTTTATTTCCATTTTCATGTATACAACTAGTAAACAGTTGTCTTTAGGCTACTGAAACCACTAATCCTAAAAAGGCCATTAAATATCAAGGTCAAAGGTAACCATATACAAGCAGGGGAAAGCTTTATGGAGATGATAGTCTTATGCTCAATGGGTGTTTGTAACTCCGGGCTAAATGGAAGGCCATTATGTAATATATTCATCACAAAGCACGCTATTATCAGCAAATGGAAATATCAAGGTAATTTTCTAAATAGCGATGGGATAATGACAAGTCAGAAGAAAGCCTCTCGAGATAAAAGAATCCTCTTTGTCTATATCTGGAGATAAAGCAAGTTAAACGTACGTTTGACACTTCGGCTTTGAGCATGCATGCGGTATTTTTTTTTCCCTAGATCAGTTCTTTTTTCCACAAGTTTTGGACCAACTCTAAGACGGCTGGATTTGCACTTGAATGGCATGAATTACTGAAATCCTTCCAATCAGGCAGATTTGCAGCGTTTGAACTGACGTGGGCGCTGAAAAACATCCCCTCAGCAGGTTTGCCTCATTTAAATTAAAGCTGCTGCTGCTGCTGTCCGGTCAGGTCCCACTACAATGTTTTCTGCTATTGCTTACATTAAGTATTTGTTAAAAATTGGGGATTTTGTTTGTTGAATAAGAGTATCAAACCTGTATTTATCGTGGAGTTTAGTGGGGATACTCGGTGAATCTGAATAACCTGCATTAGAGGGGCACTCCAGCTATTTAGTATTGCACTCCAATAAAGCTGGGGGCTTGTGAGAAAATCAAAGCAGCAGAGGCTGAGATATCCAGACTTCTAGTCCCTTGCATGGGTCATGCCCCAAAAACCTGGATCCTTCATTCCCATAATGCAACTGGATGGTGTCTCATTAGACCTTCCCTGTCTGATAAATTCCACACTCCGTATATAAGAAGTGGACGTATACGTCACCCATTGGTTTGTGAACTGCCGTTTGGAAGCCTCGAGTTTGGCATTTTGGCCTTCGCCATCTTGTTTTCTGTCCGTCGTCATATTGAGGAGTATTGTGGGTGAAGTACAACCGAATGCTGAATAAGACATATTTAGACCAAAAAGCTTATAATTCCATGAATTGAAAACACATTGTGAAAGCGTTAAAGATGTAAGACGAAACACGGACAACTCCCAGACCTGACAACGCCGTGGTAGCAACCTGTCAATCACAAGGTAGCCTATGCCGTCTATTTGACTCTAAATGGGACCATAATTTACTAAATGAACATCATGCTGTATTGAAGCAGACTTTAAACTAACAATTGAGACCATAAACTCATGTTTACAATGTTTACTGAGGTAATAAATCAAGTGAGAAGTAGGGTCATTTTCTCATAGACTTCTATACAATCAGACTTTTTGCGTCGATGACATCACTGTGACATCGCCAGAGTATTTCAGACTTGACAAACCTCCAAAGCCACAGAAGACATTTCTAAACTGCTTTCACAAGCTGAGTATCCCTCTCCATGATGAGTGAACTGACCTTCATTTGTAAAATCAGTGGAGAGCCACTTCAATGGCTTTCAACTATTATTGTTGAAACTATTTTTCCATTTTGAATTTTTAAAAACACGCATCCGTAATTTGTATTTAATAAAGTTTGCTCGATTAGCTTACAAAACTGCAGGCCATCTATGCTTATTTCATCACTTGTCATTCAGATTCATGAAATAGTATTTAGCAGTCAACTGAATAGCAGAAGTCCTTGATGTCAGACCTTTCCAGCAGCATTTATATACAATTATTCTCCAAATTAATTCCGCTATGAGGGTTATAGTGTATGTACTGAGGTCATATAAACTGAGGTCCATCAAATAGCATAACAAAAATAAAAGCACTAGTCTTACCTTGAGCAATAGTGTGCTACATTTACATTCAGATACAAAGCCATGAAATCAATATGACACATTCAAAACTTAATGAATGAGAGTCTTGAGGCCATCAGACTTTTAAATAGATAATTCATACGACACCTTCTCACACAAAAATATATCTTATACTGAATATACTGTATATGTTCTTAATATGCCTGTATATGTTCTTAATATGCCCTTGAACAAAGTATTTCCTTTTATAATTGTAATGTAAATGTAATTGTAATGTAATATAACTTATTATTTAAATGGAGCTTCCCAGCAAAAAGTATTTCACACGTTTGTACCTGTACAACCGGTGTGACAATAAACATCTTGAATCTTGAACTTTTAATCTTTAGTTTTCTTGAACCTAATGTCAAGCACATAACATTTTACCAGTGTTAGGAAATTTCCAAAATACAGCTCATTTATTAAACATTGCTGCCTAAACAATGTGATGCCTTTTCTCTGTGCCTGTCGCTACGGACACGGGGTCACCATCCGCTGCACCTGCTCAGGCTAATCACCCACTGTGAGACTGAGGGGTGAGAGGGCTGAGGGCAGAGAGCAAACACACGTGTGCCAACCTGAACCCCCACTTCACCTTTCCACCCCCATCTTTTTCTTACCCCTCCCATTGCGCTCTCTCAAACACCACCCCCCCCCCCTTTCCCTGCTGATCTGCTGCCGTTTTTCTGCAGATGACTAGTTTTGCTACTGCAGCTGCCCCGGAGTGACAAAGCCATCATCAGAAATTCAGATGACTCTGCCCTATGATGCACCACACTGAGTTGCTCTGTTGCAGTGCCTCAACTGTGACTAACTTTCTAGTCTCTTTTTAATTCTAATATATGTAACTGTGACTGAAGTTTTTGTTCCACTCACATTCCCTTTTTGTCTGCTATTCTCCTGACTCATTTTTCTTTGTGCGTAAGATGACACACATGCAAAAATGCAAATGTTAACCAGTGGTGGAAGAAGTATTCAGATCCTTTACTTGAGTAAAAGGACCAATGGAACGATGTAAAAATACTCCATTACAAGTAAAAGACCTGTATTCCCGATTAAAGGTACAGTGTGTAGGATTTGTCGGCATCTATTGGTGTGGTTGCAGATTGCAACCAACTGAGTACCCCTCTGCTCACTCCTCCCTTTCCAAGACTGCGGTAACGTGAGCCGCAGAGTGTAAAACCGTGGTAACGCCGTTTGCCTCGCTCAGAGGCCATCCACACCATAATAACACTACTTTAGGAGCAACGGAAGTCAGAAGGCGGCTGGCGGTACCACGGTTTTGCACTCTGCGGCTCACTTTAGCGCAGTTTTTACAAGCGTGTCGGAGAACTACAGCGGCCTACAGGTAACGTAAAAATGTGAAAAGCTCTCCTTAGAGTCAGTGTTTGGTTTGTCCATTCTGGGCTACTGTAGAAACATGGCGGAGCAACATCCTCGGTGAGAAGGACCCGCTCCCTACAGTATGTAGATATGACGGGCTAATTCTAAGCTAATGAAAACACAACAATTCTTAGTTTCAGGTGATTATATAATAATGAAACCATAGTTATGAATATTATATTACATTTCTGCTAATAGATCCCCTGGGATGTTACACACTTCCTTTAAGTTAAAGTACAGAAGTAGAAAAATAAGTACTTAAAAGTATAAGTACTTGTTTTGCAGAAAAATGGCCCCTGTGACTAACATATTATTATATATCACATTGATATTTATTTTTATTATATATCCCATTATTAGATTGTTAATACTGATGCAATGCTATAGCATATAGATGGTCGAGGTAGAGCTAGTTTTAACTACAGTACCTTATACTGTATACAGTTAGATTGTAATCCAGCGGTCAACATCCTAGGGGTCCCCCCCTTTTGAAGGGTCATCAGATAAATATGATGAGTCGTGAGATGATCGAGTTTTAAATTCTCTGTTATGCTGTTTTTTTTGTGAAATATAGGATATTTTTTCCCCTTTGGACTTCAAACAGTTATTTAAATAAAACCATCAGATACGTTTAAAAGGAGAATGTCTCTTTGGTGGAACTGCTAACAAATCAGACATCTGAAAGTTTCTTTAATGTTTAGTTTTTATTAATATAATATTTTAGTTTATTAAACAAGAAGTCCAACTGCTTTTTTGTAAGGGGTTACAAGCCAAACATTTTAGAAACCACTGGTTTAATCTTTAATGCATTGTATTTCATAAGTTTATCATGTTTTTAATGTGAAATATTGATGTGAAAACAAACTAGTAATTGTCAATTTATTTTTGTTTATAGCTTATTTTGTATATTGTACATTTTTATTCTTATTTTATTCTAACGTTTTATCTATTCTTTTGTTATTATACTGTTTGTCTTGCACCAACAAAGCCAAAGAAAATTCCTAGTGTATACCTCTTACACCTGGCAATAAATACCATTCTGATTCTGATTCTGATTCAGATAAATGTGGTTGAGTACAAAGTAAGATAGTTCTAAAGTTGCATGAAAGGAAATAGTCAAGCAAATTAAAAAAGTGCCTCAAATTTACTGAAGTGCAGTACTGGAATAAATGTATTTAATTACTTTCTACGCCTGGATTTAACTCTTCCCCCTTCTGTTGCAGCTTCCTCTACAACAATATAAAAGAGATGTAAGAGGCATAAAACTTTAGTGGGTGCATGAACTTGCTGCTTGATTAACCAGGTTGAAGAAATTGGAAAGCTGTCATGGGAAGCTGCCCTCTTTCTTGAGCTTTCACTACCTTTCCTCAATACTAAAGCACTAACATGAATTATGTAGATAAGCAGCGGAGAGATAATAAGAGGACAAATCTACGATGTGCATGTGGGTGTTGCCTTGTAAAGACTGACAGATCATGCTTTGTCTGTCTGGCTAAGGAACTTTAGACTTTTCCCTAATTCCACTGAACAAAAGACTTTGCTATTACTCTTGTAAAACAATGGCAGACAAAGACTGCAGATTTATAGCAAATCTACCTGTGTCTATCCATTAAGTCAGACAAAAGGGTTTCCTCAGCTGTGTTTTTTCTTTTAAATTGTAATATATATATATAAGTAAAATACTCTTAACTTATCTGAATTGTATCAAATCTGTGGCATAATGCTCAAAATGCAGACAGCATGGATCTCAATACAATAAACAGTGTAGTCGGTGTAGAACAAATAATGATTCTAGATAGAGAAGATAGCGTTATTGAAGTATTTTCCCCGCTCCATCTCCTACGTAGCCTCCAGTAATTGTCCAGGGAGATGTCTGAACATTTCCAAAGGTTGTAATTATTGATATGTGTTAAATATTGACTCCAGATTGACACTGGGATAACAAATGACTACCTGCATGCGAGGTTTGCACTTTTATATTGATCCCCGTACGTGAACAAATGGCGTGAAAACAAACCGACCATTTGTTCAAATTAGACACGCTTTGATCTCTGCATTTTGTAGACTTTGAATGAAAACTGGTAGCCGGCACTGCTGGTGCGTCCTGACAGCGCTACTGAACATCAAATGGGCATTATGAGGACAGTAAGCTACGCAGTGCTTTTGAAAGACTTTTCTGATTCTGACAAGCACACAACACAAGCCAAGAAACTTTGAAATGAAATGTATCTCATTATTTCCCCCTGCAGCGAAAATATCCATCTGAATAGCCCACACTAAATATTTGTTTGGTTTTAACCCAGTGTTCACATTGAACAAAAACACATTGCTCATGAAAGGCAGCCAGGGAAGTGCACAAGCCTGTTTTTTTCTTCTACCTGCTCTCGCTTTTTTTTTTTTTATCATACACTTTGCTGTGGGGAAGTTCATGGATCATAAATGTGGAGCGTTTTAATGCACCCTATATAGCCGGCTTCGTTCATGCTCTGAGAGTCTGCCTTGGAGCCATTCATGGCTGGTTGGAGCAGGTCTTGGGAACAGTAGCAGGACTTCAACACAGTAGCACCATCACACACTCGAGAAGTAGTGGTGATGCAGTAGCCGACATTTGATGGAAGATATCTCTACACCACAAATAGAGTGGCAGTGAATTATTAAAAGGGAAACAGTCATTTTGTGAATGAATAGTGTAATAAAAATGCACCATACCTTTCACAACAAAGACTAGGGCTTTAAAAGCTAATATCCTGCAGGGATAGACAGGTTCACGGTGAAATAAAGGGGCTGTTAAACCAGCCCGCAAATTCTTGCCCACCGGGCAACATTAGTGTTATATCCCATGGAAAAGAAATGCAGCTCTGTTCACAAAGCGAGCCAAAAGGAATGGAAAGGGACTGATTTGCAAAATACATGGCATGCAGTATTTGTAGTACAAAGTATAAAAGTAAGTATAAAAGTAAGTTTAAAGAGTATAAAAGTTTAGAAAGAATCTGGAGGTGCCATTATTTTTCTTTGCTATAGGTAGCGCACGTTGACTTGTAGAACTGGTCTAATAATAACACAACAGCTCCCCCTTGTTGATAATCTGCATGACGTCTAAATGTACAGTCTGTTAGCAGGAAAATGTGTATGAATGACAATAATGCACAAAGCATTTAGTGTGCAATATTTATAAAATTAAAAATAAAATTGTTTTGGCGTGTCATTTGTACGCCATGTAGTCTGTACTGACTGCAATGTAAACGCATCCACATAAATATGATACACTCACAGCTAGTGGTGTAGAATAAAAAGTAAGAAAGACTGTTTATGGCGGGCGGGAAGGGAAGGGTCCAACAAACACACAACTTTTACCAGGAGACCGGTGCTGGAAGCCACTGTTATGTTAGTGACGTTTGTCATGTTTTTTAGTGAAGTTCGTGACGTGTTTATATGTGTCTATATTTATGTTACAATGTTTCCGTACATATTTTACTTAGTTTATGTACTCGTACAAATGACACACAAAAAGCCTTAAATGCATCCTCATGACACGCTGAATTTCCATGTAATGTTGTGCTATTTATACGCCTTCCTGTGAGACCAGGTTGAAACGTAAGATTGTGATGACGTGTTTTACACCTAGAAGTTTTCAGAAGTGTTCAGAGCTGGCCAGGTCAACAGAATAATAACACGGCTATAAAAATAATAACTACAGGTGGTTGTACTATGCTGCTAGAAGCCAAACTCCGAGACCAGCATAACAGACAGACAAAAGTTTTCACCAAAAATGTTTCCATTAATTGAGAAGGAAGGAATCGAAGTCTAAGGTTTGAAGTCAATCAGGTATCCTGTGTCCTACAAAATGACCTTCCCATACAACTGCACTGCATTCTTAATTAGGTTTCAAGGGGAAAGTATTTTCTCCCAGATTACGGTCGCAGTTTTAAACATATGGTTAACGTTGAAAATTGAAACACAACAAATCCAAAAAACGCAACACTACTTTGTTAGGTTTAGGCAACAAAACTACTGTTTTTACCATGGTTTAATAAAAAAAAAATCATGGATTTCTGCAGACTGTCATTACAAAAATATTTGTGATACGTCAAAAACAAACGTAATTCGATGGTTGTATTTCTGACAATAAACAAAAACTTGCAATTTAGCACTGTAAATCCCATTACCCATTGGGTAACATTTAAGAAGTCAAAGTCTGTGGGTTCCAAAAGGAGTATTAGTCCAAGGCTGAAACGTAAAGGAACTGAAATCACCAGGAGTGGGAACCTCACCTGACAGCTCTCTCAATTGCGTGACGGTTCTGAGTTGGTGGAGCACCTTTATGCTAACTTGCTATGCAGCCCTGTGAAGTAAGTGTCCAACTTCTTATAGGGACGCTGTTGTGACCCTACATCACAACTCCTCACATAATTCATTTTAATTTAATTTTTCTAAAGTTTTAGAAAGTGAACGCAACCCCTGCTGTATGGCGATGCCATTAAGAATTGGCATTCTTAATGGTCTTACGACGACACTCGTAAAAAGTCCATGAATCATGAAGCCAGCATCATTCGTGGTGGATGACATTTTTACTTGGGTTGTGGATAAAATGAAAAAGGAAAAAGAGGGGGGAAAAAAAGAGTGATTGAAAGACACTGACCATCTCTAATCACTGACCAGCGCACAGTATTTCTTCATGTCTCCAAGGGAAGAATAAAGAAACTAATAGATTTAACTACATTGATTTGTTGGTACATATGAAATCAATGCAAACACTCAGAAGCTGCAGGCAACACTGAATAAGGGAGTGTTTATTGAATGCTTGCTGCAATCAAAATATCCCAATCAATATCAATATCACCGCCCCCCGTGTTTTGAATCAACTCCCTATTGACAGCATAAGTTCAACATTTATCTGTGTTTTTTTTCTTTGCTAAAACAAAAATTGGCTTTCTGAATGACAAATATTGTCCAGAAACCCTCAGAGGTACTGCATTTAGCATAAAAAATATGCTCAAATCATAACATGGAAAACTCAAGCCCAACAGGCAACAACAGCTGTCAGTGTGTCAGTGTGCTGCCTTGACTACGACTTGCCCCAAACTGCATGTGATTTGGGACCCCTTTGAAAATGGCCATGCCAATATTTAGCGCAAGTTTGGAGCATTATTTAACCTCCTTCGCGACATGCTAGTTCGACATGGTACCAATGGATTCCTTAGTTTTTATAGTTTCATACGATGCCAGTATCTACACTCAAGCTTTAAAACTGAGCAACATCCGAAAGATGCGTTAATGCGTTAGAACTTAGCGGCGTTAAATCTAATTTACGTTAACGCGTTATTGTCACCTTAACTTTGACCACCCTAATTCTAATCTTTCTGTACATAGCATAGCACATAAATTATAGAACAGCAAGTTTCATGCGAGTTGTAAATGGCGATAAGAGTATTTTATCTATTTTGCTACGCTCACGTCCTCTTTTTCCAAACACACTCTCCCACATTCACATATTTCGTCTTCACATGAGTGGGATACAAGTTTTACTTCACTGGCTTTGAGTGCAGGAAGATAAGTCGAGATGTGCAGCACTTTATTTCCATGTCAGGATCCTTTTTTCCACTTGATTGGCCTTTCATCACACAGTATGTGGTGCAGACAACGAGGCAACAGGAAGTGGGAGCGAAGAATGGAACGCGTTGGAAAAGGGAGATGAAGCGCAGACATGGGATGAGGGGAGGAATGAGAGTTGACTGCTGATGATCTTTGATGAGGCACCTCACGAGACACAAAAGGGTGACTTGAGACCGAAAACCCTGCTCCATATTCACCCATACACCCTCGGTATTCTTGGCGTGTTCAGACATCGTGTTCGTTCATGCACAATATGGCGATGAATGAAAATGAAAGTCCAAAGTGCCGACACCCTCACGCGCAGGAAAGAGAAAAAGCTGGAAAACAACTCATCACAACTGCCTGTCATTCATTTTCCTTCATTTGTTTACCAGAATGAGCCAAATCAGAAAAACCTTAATGTGGAAAAATTTTCTCTTCCTTTACGTCTTTTCATTAATTGTTCTGTACAAAAAAGATTGGTTTAGCAATTCTAACTCCTTACATTCAGGTAATCTACTCTGATATGGCAGAAAAATGGCAATGCCACAAGCTGCGCTCCTCCTGCTTCCATGTGTCCAACTTTCTGTGTCAACAGTGTGAGGAGAAAAATCAAAATGCAGAAAGTTGTGGGAGTGGGGGTGGTGGCTTATTATAACTCCCACTGGAGGATGTTCAAAAGAGCTGAGCTCTGACACCCGATGTGCTGGGTTTGTTGCTCTCTGTTTTAATCTAGCCTAAAGATATATGTTTATCAAAGTGAATTTTCAGTGTCGGTTTTCAAGGCTTTGCCGAAGCTTTCAAATCTCCTAGAATTCAAAAGGAGCAGGCCAAAACATGAAATGATGAGCACATCACCCAGCCCAAAACTCACCGAGATGCAGCAACACAAGCGCAACAGAAACTTGCTACAGAAATGTGATGACTCCGTGTCTGTGTGTTGATGTACAAGAGGATGTGTGGGAGGGGAAAACAAAATGCTTTCTCGTGTCGCTGCAAGAAATTCAAGTTTACAATCTGCTGATGTTGCACGCAACAGGTGTACGGTGTTCCCTGCAAAACGGACGGCGGAGGTTTTAAACAATACGTTACAGTAAGGTAGTGGCTTTGTTGTTGTGTTCTCTTGTGAATTAAGATAAATTGTACAGCAAGTGGCAACACAATCGACTTTTCACGCCCATTTTCGAAATGCATACACGTTATTCCTATGGTATTTTGGAGACAGTCCAAAAAATATTAATAATCATGAACAATGCTCTCCCAAATCCAAAAACTAGAGCACCAAAACTCTAATTTGTGATTTCATAGGGTATACAGTCTGGAACTGTTCCAGAGAGACAATGAATGGGAGATGTTCTAGATGACACTGAGAGGGGAATGATCTCAATATATGGGGAGAATTTCTGTTTCAGAACTGGAACCCAACAATAGAATAAAGCTCATTTGGGTATTGAAAAAAGAAAACAAACATTCTGTTCATCCACAAAATCAGTCTCCCATTCATTGTCTATGGTGCAGCTCCAGACTTTATACCCTATGGCATCACAAGTTTGAAACTTACTTCTCTGGTTTCTGGCTTTGAGAGAGAGGAGCTTTACAAATATTGATTGAACTTTTCTCGGCCATGGAAATAACATATTGGAATTCTTAATTTAGTTGGTGTTCCCCTTTAAAGCTGCATTCATTTATTTTTTTTGGCCAGTTGGGGCAGCAGAACGAGCTGAGAGCACAACAAGTTACATATTATCACCTTATATCACCTTTTTTACCTCTGCGGTTTGGTGTTTTTGCACAGCCGCCGCTCTGCACTGCACTCATATGGCGGTTACAGCTGATAACGCCGTCCCAACCGACAGCGCCGTTGCAAAAGTGTAGCACCAATCCTCCGGTTCCCCCTCAGGTTAACACTATCAGCACTGTTGCCGTTGTTTTCACTCTTAGCACCGTTAGCTGCGGGTTGCCATGTTGAGAGCCATACAAATTTAAATAGCAATAGAAATGCTCCCAATCTCGCATTTAGCACCTTTACATGTTCCAATTTTCAATCTCCACATCAGCCCTGTTATGCTACATATAGCCTACACCTGTTAAGATTAAAAGCACTGACCAAAATGAGTAATATTATTCCTGATTGTCTGCTGTAGGAGTTACTGTTGTAAACTTTGGGAACGGGGAGGGAAGATCAGTCTGCACTGCTTTGCTGCGACTGTGACTTAGATCTGAATAAGAACAGGAGAATAGGAAGATGGTGCTTTGACCTTTCAGCACTATGGACAGCGACCTCAAGATGACATAAGTGTAGGTACCTTGGACAGCTCCAGAGTGGAGGTAGTACGCACTGTAGGGGGTTTGTAGCTTACAGGGACCCTTAACCTCCTTTTCCTTTTAATGCAAGTGTGCACTCAACCTTTTCTCCTGTGCATCTACCTGTATGTGTTGTGTGCATGTGTCATACAAGTGCAGTTCACTGCCGAGTTCTTTATATTTGTTTCGGTCAAAGCCTTTTCTCTCTCTGCCCCCCCACTGTGCCATTTGCAGCACAGCAGTACTCGTCATTATCAGGTCTTCTTAGAGACTTTTAATTAACAAGTTCCATTTGTAGCATCCCTGCATCCTCATTTGTTTATCACTATTAACACAATTGTGTTTTGTATTTATTGGTATTGCATACTGTATGTCGTATTTTAACTTTTGTACTTAGATATAACAATTTTACACACAAGATACATTTTCACTTTTGCAACTTGAGTTTAATAGATTTTATTTAAATAAGTTTCTTCTTGTTTCTGTTGAGATTTCTTTTGAAGAATAAACATGATTAATTTTTCTAAAAAAGTTTTATTTTACGGCTTGGCCCAGATAATTAGCCAAATCTTTTCACCAGTGGTTGAACATTACCACAGTATATAGTACACGCTATTTGCGGAGTTCCCATGTGGTTCCCTTGCTTTGTTTGATTAATTATCATTTCCTGATTTTGTACTTATGATCTGTAATGAGATTCATGTCTCTTCTGAAATTTTGGAGTTCAAAAGAGACGAGACAAAACATTAGGTTGAAAGTATGCAAAAGTAGCATGTGGAAAAATCTCCAGGCTCTGTCCTTGACACACAACCTGTTTCTTACCTACAGGGTGTATATTGAGAGGAAAAGCAAACATGAAATGTACATAAATATCTGATTAATCTTTACAGAAATGCAAGTAAATGTTTTGCCTCTATACTAATTAAGCTATGGGTATTTTTTTATCAGCATAGTCTGTTTTTTTTTAGATGATTAGGCTTCATAATGGCAGCTCATGGCATAATCCTTACGATCAACATTAAGAGACAAACAACAAAAATAATAACCCATGTGATGATCTGTCATAATCTTTGTTATCCTGTTTGTGTTCATTGACTACTTTTAAAATTCATCATTTGGTTATCATCTTGATTTTTAGTTGTTTTTTGCATTTCACTTCTAGAAGAGACTCCTATATGGAATGAATGAAAAAAAAAAAACATCACATCCTATGTTTCAGAAATACACAATGTATCTAGTGATTATCAGAAAATAGTAGAATAGCAAACGCCAAATATTTTCATGAACTAATGCTAAGTTGAATCACTATTCTTATCAATTTGTAATAAAGCACAGCACAGTGCACATCACATGAAAATAGAGAAAATCTGTAATTTCAATATACATTTCTGTTTATGAACATCATTTTTCCACAACATTCGATACGCGGTTAGAGGGTTTGTTGTACCTAAGGCCAGGTTGACTGTAGTTTCTCTGAGGTTTTTCAACTGCACTTTTCCTCAGAGCCTAACATGTCACAGGGAACACGTCGGCGTCGACACGTCAATAATGTTGTTAATAATTTACTTCTCATGGCAGATACACAACATGAGAAAGCCACCAGGAAATGCGGTTTTAAATTTTTCAGTCTTTACAGTCAAGTCAGTCTACTGACTAAGAGCACACTACATATTAGAACAGCAGGTTATTATGGGTTGTATTGCATTCTATTGAAGTTGAGTGAAAAATGTGCATGTAATTACAACTGCTATAGATATTCATGAAATATTTGGTCATTACTGGTCCCAATAATCACCTCTTCAGAGAAAGTGAGAATATTTAAAACACTTCTGAACTCTGGAATTGGTGCTATAGCTTGTGAAAGAGATGCTACTTCAACTCTGGTTGGATATGGTAATTTTTGAAGATTCAGATTGATGTTATGTGGCATCATATCATAAGGTGTGTTAAGACTTTTAAAAATATTTTTGTTTTTGTATAGGAGTCTCGTGAATCTGTGAAGTCTTTAAAATAAGAAGCAGGGTTTCATTTAGGGCTGCAACTAACGGTTATTTGCATGATTATCATTGTCAGAAAAGAGTGCAAAAAAGACAGCCTAAAACCCATTTACAATGTTATTGCAAAACAAAAGCAGTAAATCCTCACATTTGAGAAACTGGAATCATAGACTGTATATAAGAAGTGGACGTAGTCACCTTGACATCACCCATTTGTTTGTGGACTGCAGTTTTGAAGCCCCGAGTTCGGCATTTTGGTCTTCACCATCTTGGTTATTTGCAACCAGAAGTGACACGAGAGGGTGGTTAAGAAAAAAATGCTGCACTGGGTCAGGAAACTCGTTGTTGATAATGTTGAAGTAAAAAATCAGGTGCTCTTGAAGGATGGGGCAATGAAAAACAGTGACTGTTCAGCTTACATTGGATGGAAATCCTTGGTAGAGGATGGTCTGGAAAATCCGGATTTTTACCCTGATTTACCCTACAATCAGAGTGCCTCGGATATTTTCCAGACTGCCATCCTATACCACAGACTTCCTTTCAAAGTAAGCTAGACAGTCACTGTTTTTTAAGGTTACAAGTAACTTTCATGAACTGAAAATGTAGCGGTGCACAGAATGATGTCCCACAGGCTCAGTCTGGTGCTACACATTTATTTAAGATGTTCTGCAAAATGTAAAATAACGCTTTAGGTTGACAATCGCTACACAGTGTATTCTGCTTCTAACTTGTACACAGAGATTCGCATTATCTCACTTATTCACAAGAACAGTAACAAAATGCCAGAAATGCACAAAATCAAAGATTACCCCATCTCTCAACAGCTCTCATCTCTTTAGAGTGTAATATATTGAAATAATTCCTGTTTAAATAACCTTATCTCAGCAGCATAACACCATATTTCTTATATTTCTTAATAAACAGTAAACAACATAAACAATAGTCATAGCAAAAGGCTAATATGAGCAACGGGAGGATTCCCCCACATGAGGGCTCATTGTCAAAGCTCCCAGCGCCCCGCGCTACTACTAATGTTACCATGGCAACTGTAACTGTCGTATTAGCTGCTAGCTAACTGGCTAAATTGAAGCAGCAAAACAGACGCTAACACACGCTAAACATTCACTGAACTGAACACAGTGTCACCGAAGTACAGTGTAAACATTACCCTAACACACAATTGCTAACTAACATCACCAGCTTACCTGTAAAATGTGAAATAATGCTTTAGGTTGAGACTCGCTACACAGTGTATACTGTTTCTATCTTGTACACCGAGATTCTCATGATCTCACGTATTCACGCGAGACTTCGCTGTGACGCTCACTTCACATACACGGCTTCTGTAGCGACACTGACACCTACTGGCGATCTACTGGCACAACACCCTAATAATAACACTGGCAATAAATAACACTGTTCCCTAAATTATAACCACATTGAACACTTTCTTCTTATAAACACATATGAAACATGACAAACTCTCTTCACTTGCATTACTTACTTACTTACTTAGTCCTTGTTGCACCTGGTGGCACATAGGGCAAGGACTAAGGATCTCCACTCATCTCTGTTGTTTGCTTTCTTCTCAATGCTGTTCCAGCTGTATCCTCTCGTCTTCATTTCTCCTTCGATGGTTCGCCTCCAGGTTGTTTTGGGCCTCCCTCTTTTGCGTTTTCCCTCCGGTGTCCAACGCAATGCCACTTTTGTCATGTCATCAGATGGTTTCCTTAATACATGTCCAAGCCATCTCCATCTTCTTCTTATCAATATTGTTTCCATGTCCAAGCACCCTGTCGTTTGGTGTAGTTCATGGTTTGGGATATTTCTAGGCCAGAATATCCTCATGATCTTTCTGAGGCGGGTATTGTGAAAGCTAGAAAGCTTGCCTATGTCTTTTTCAGTCATTCTCCAGCACTCAGCACCATATAGAAGTACAGATAGTACACAGCTGTTGTATAACTTTAACTTGGTGTTTCTAGTTATGTGTGTTGACTTCCAGATGTTTCCAAGTCTTAGAAATGCTGTCCTTCACTTGCATTACACCCAAGAGATGGTTCTGTTTTATAACCTACACATGACTGATTATGCCACAAAAACACACTGTGAAAGGGTTAAATGTTGTAAGATGAAAACACAGACAATTCCCAGACTGGACAATGCTGTGGTAGCGACCTGTCAATCACAAGGTAGCCACGCCCTAAAGCTTTATGGTCTATTTAACTCTAAATGGGACCATAATTTACTAAATGAACATTGTGCTGTATTGAATAATACTTGAAACTGGTGATTGAGACCATAAACTCATGTTTACAATGTTTACTGAGGTAATAAATCAAGTGAGAAGTAGGCTCATTTTCTCATAGACTTCTGTACAATCAGAGTAAGCCCCTGCTGGCTATTAGAAAGAATGCAAGTTTAAGCACTTCTGCATTGGATGTTGAAAATTTGGGATATTTTTGCTTGACATTTTAAGAGAAAAAGTACAATGTACAGTAGTAAATACAGTTAAAACAGTGTAGGCATAAAGAGTTAAGTGCCACTAACGCTGAACAGGATGTGCAGGAGTCGAGTGGTGTGGGAACCTCTTACTGTGTTGCTCCAGCCACTTGACCTGCGGCTCCACAGACAGAACAGAGCAGTAAGGAGCTGCCATAGCAACAGGGAACCACCTCTTCCTCAGGAAGCCCTCGGGACTGCGATAGAAAAAAAGGAGGAAGGGGTGATACTTTGAAAGAGAAGATGAAGCAATGGCAGGGACATTTTAATAAGAAAGTTTTAATTGCCACATTTATTTGAGAAAGGGAATTTTAGAGCACTAATGAAAGAGATATAAAAACAAAAAAAGTTACAGTTGCATGCACACTCGGGGGGGAAGAGGAGCAGAGAATAGGGAGGTTTAAAAAATAGCCTGTTAGAAAGGCCATGAGGTAGAAAGAGGGGCAGGATTGAAGAGCAGACGGCAGCAGTCGAAGGGAGAAATGGTCGCCATGCGTCGTAGCCGCTCCTCATGGGAAATGATAACGAAGCGAGATGCCATCTAATTACATATCGCTTACCGAATCGATTTGAGCCAAAAACAACAGCAAGTGCAACAGGCGAAAAATCTATTCCCAGCGTGGCGTGGAGCGTAAAGGAATCACACTGCAAAATTGAAATCATCAATGACCATCAGCGAGAGTGGATGTGCGGGGTGGCTACTAGCAGCCCAGTGGTGATCAGAGTCTTATCTGCACATCTGCTAGACACCAATCTTGTGCAAAAACCTGGAAGAACTCCCAGTCCCCCGGACTGAGAGTGTAACAGCAAAACAAAACCACGGGTAATCAATTATCTCACAGCAAGTTTCTCAGCAATCTACTTTCTTTGGAAGTCTAAAGAACAAAAAACAGAAGCAACTAGATTTTTCTATACTGTAATGTGTGAAAAAATATTTAAAAGTCCAGAAAATAGTCACGCTTTTTCTGACAAACAAAGCATCAAACAAACAAACACCATCCATACTTTATATTCTAGAAATACAGTGTCAATTAGCAGCATCTACCTGACAGGCCTGTAGGCAAGTATTAAAATATGCAATACTAGGGCTGAGGATGCATCTGCTTCAGAAAATCCCCGAGATGTTCTGTTTAGGTTAATAGAGTCAGTTGCGTGTGCCAAACATGTATCAAACATGAAGTGCAGTCTCTCCCCTAAGCTTTACCAAGACGCCACTGTGAGCCGCCGCAGCTGCCTGTGTGCTGACTTTGATGTTTTATTCATTTTCCTGGTAGCTTGTAAATGTGTCTTTTATAACTATATGGAACATGAACCCTGCGTGTCACGGTGCAGAAGAAGCATATGAAATGGAAAGGTAGACCCAGGCATTGGTTATAGCTTTTTACACAGCGTGGTTGTTTTTTCCGTCCATTCTTCTCTCGCCTGTTTTACAGAATGGCTCCAATTGATCTTGTGTTTGCACAAGCTCATATACAGTGGTAGACATGATGGAAAAGGTGTGGGGAAGTCTTACTGTTGATAAAGTGATAGAATAGACAGCCACAGCAAAACAGAGGTTGTAGTGAATTTGTTTTTTAAATTACATTTTATTTATTCATCTCTATAATGAAAAAAAAGTCTTGAATCTTGATTGTGTCCAATTAAGGCCCAACAACAACATACGGAAAATGAAGCGCTGTGTGTCATTGTTTTGATTATTCCTCTATGATAGACTGTCTGATTGTCCCCATGGTGTCCCAAGGCTATACTTTCAAGCACAACACTGTGACCCGTACTAACAATGAATATACTGTAACACCACAAAGGCCATGTTGCATTGACAGCTACTGTCACTGGCAGTGAATGTTTCACGGCTTCCTGAGGCCACACTCAGCATTACGCCTTGAAAATTGCAAGCACTGAAGATTGGAATCATCTATCATCAGCAATCATCAATAGAGATCTGAGATTAGTCATGTTGCCCTGACATCGTCCTCTGAACATAAATACATCTTGATATTTTTCTATGTTTTACGCTTCTTTTGCTTTCAGCAATGCATCTTGGGTGACAATCCTGCAATCAAAATGTGTATCAAATTAAGGTGTAAATGCACCGAAGACACATTTTAGATCCACTAAACTTGCTCCAAAAACAATCAGTTTTTGTTGTAACTAGCGATGTCACGATACCAGAAATGTAATAGTCGATACCAATACCAGTGATATTCCAGGAATTTCAATACCAATTCGATACCATGGTAAAAAACAAAAGAAAAACAATGAATCCCATGTACTTCAAAACATACTCCTTTATTAATGTTTGCGTACTGTTTTTTGTTAGGAAGTTAAATGGGTCATAATTCCCTATCCCTCTATTATCTATTTTATAATGCTGTGGAAAAAACCCAACTGGATTTATTCAAGTTTCTCGCCAAAAACTACATTTTACAAGATCAAATTTGAACACATCATAACAACGTTGTAATTTACCTTCGTCCAATCCTCATTTTTTACTGAATAGAGTATGAATGCATCATAATGTCAATCAATGGCACCTGTCGTGTTGAAATCAGTAGTAAAAGAGCTGGTTAACGTTACAGTAGCTGTTCAGTAGAAGCCGGTAAGCAGCAGTAACAGCTAACATTAACTAGTTCTCGTCCTGCCGATTTCAACACTGATTAGTTGTTCACAATGCAGCAATATCAGGGGAAAAAAGAGTGCGACCTGTCATCAACGCGTCATCAGTTACACTGCGCACGTGTTATACCCTGTAGTCTTAATGCTCAGGCTGATCGGAATTCTTAAAAAAAATCCTGAATCCCGGATCATGATCCGGATCGCCACTAAAATCTAATGGATTATTTATTGTGCCACACCCCACCCCTCCAAACACTTTTATTCAAATCCATCTTGGACTTTTGGAAAAATCCTCCAAACGGACAAACCAACAATTCAACAAACCAACAAACTAACGCCGGTGAAAACATAACCTCCTTCCTAGGCCTTCGGCCTTGGCGGAGGTAATAACTGCTATGTGTCTTTGTTGCATGTCATCCTCTCCGAGCCAATACTTGGATTCAGCAGTGTGGAAGCTATCCATTTGATTTGACTAACTCAAAGTTAAAGGTTTTAGTACAAAATTCAGATGTTAGTATTGTGTTAAGATACACTTAACCTTTAAAATCACCAGTAGCCTAACCTGCAGTTTGTTGAAACCATCTGCAGCCTCCACTCTATTAAACACAAGAACGTAAAGAAAACTAGACATGTCGGACTGATACAGCCCTGTAAATATATGCACACATATGTCATATAAATTTAGGAGCAACCAAGATGCACTGAAGATTCACTACAGAGGGCCAGATGTTGTAACTGCTGTCTCCAGTTCCCAGAGATCAGTCTGTTTTGGAAGATGTGTGCGTTTCACCAAGAGACTCTGTCTGCCCACTGAAATGGCATTGAGCAGTAATTAGGAGCACATAAACACGTGTTAGTATTCATAAAGGAGGTGGAGGTGGTGCTGGTAAAAAGAAAGACCAGTGAGAGACAAGGGAGATAAGTATAGATTGAGGAAAACGGAGTAAAGCCACTCCATTTGAGTGATGAAAGAGGTGAAGGGTAAGAGACGGAGCGAGGAGGTGATAGATGGAGGGAAAAGAAGAGCTGACGCTGATGGCGGACCGCTGATGATGAAAAGCTGTGTTCGGTGTGCAAGTGTGGACCCGTTAATGAAAGGGAAACGGCGGCATGCGTTTCCATCATTAGCCCTCATTAGCCCCCTCTCTGGGGGGTCCGTTGTGGACGCACTGAGGAGGCGGCGGGATGGAGGGAGACGCAACCGCAGACGGGGAAGAAGAAGGCGTGGAACGGACGGAAAACAAAAAGCGGAGGGCGGGTGGTGGGAGGTTATGTGAGCTTTGTTGTTGTGAATGCCTGTATCTAAAGACAGTCTGAACTTCAGTCAAACATGCATCAGGGTGCATAAATATGTAGCTGCTTTGATTTCAGAACATATGCATAAACTACATCTCACACCACAAAATCTCTCTCTGTATATATATATATATATGTATAGGCGACATCCTGGTACAGTAGTGTGACTAATTATCTGCTGAAACACTGTATTAGTTGCATGATTACCAAGCTCCTCTATAGCTAATTACATAGCCTGCTCTTGCCTGACCTCTGCCAGCATGATACATTACTCTGCTTCTCCATCTCACACTCCTTCGTCCACCCCCCACCACCACCCCTGTCTTTTTTCCTATTTTTAAAAGTTCACTTCAACTCTTTTCACTTCGATGACCTTTTTATACCTTATCTTAACTACCCATAAAATACGGCCATAAAACATATAAAAGGAACATTTTACCTGTGAAGTCAAAATCAGCATAACCCACTACCCCAGTTAATTAAATGAACTGTGTAATGTGTAAGAATGTCTGCGTACCTGTTTGGTTGTTGTCTCATAAGCTTATTTAAACCAAGATCCATTGCAGAAATACACAATTTTAAGCCAGCCAGTGGAATACATATCCAATGGATATTTCGAATTTGCACTAAATAAGAAGCTTCTCATAAAACTTTAAATGCCAGCAATGGATCCTTTTTTTTATTATTCATCCGTAGCTGAACACTGAAGTATTTCCCGTCCTATTACCATCATAGAAAATTATTTTTTAAAAGATTATTTCATTTGTCACGCAGGTTTTCCTGTACAGCCTTGTCTTGGCAGGGTTGACACGTGGAAAAATAAGTGTTGGGTGAACAAAGTTTCTCTGACAAGAGGCCTTGGATGGAAAAGATTCAAGCGGGGAAAGCATCCACCAAGGATGAGTGTCCAAACAGTAAAGCCGGCATCCTCTTTTGTTCTCCCATCCTTCAAACTGATTTGACACGTTTCACAAGGTTTAACTGCTCATTTACTGCGCGTCAGTGTCAGATGTATTGATGTCACCTATCAAACTTACTTTGGATCGGACAGGAGGAGAAAAAAGAAACCGTAAAACACATTTTGGAAAAAAGCGAGACTGATGTCTGCTGGGAAGGGTTGATGTGAAGATTATACTGATATATACACTGGTCCATACTTACTGCCCTAATGGTTGCCTAATGTTATTTAGCTCGGATCAAAGTGCTACGTTGGCTAAACGTGAAGTGAATTGCCTTTAGGTATCGGTAATGGCTGTTTGACCTGAACCCCTCTGTGAGAAGAAAAAGGACCTCCATGATAAGTGAGCACTTCTTGGTCTGGCAGATGGCCAGGGAAGTATCTCATTGTGCACTGGCAAAGTTCATTGTACAAGCATATTGTCACTCTACATACAGAACAAGTAGCGCACAGTAGCAATGTGTTACAATAAACCGTGATATTCTAGCCCCAGATAGGTGTACCATTAATGTACTTATAGTATATGATGTGTGGACACTTTTCCAGTTCATATTGACTGATTGAGTAACTGTAATTTTAAACAGATGTGGCAAAATTTAAGACCTCTACAGCTATTCTTTTACTGTACACGGTCACACAATTGTATACTCAACATATCCTCATACAACAGTTTGTATGATTTCTTACGAAAAGTTATTTCTCATTTTTCATGTGTTTTCCTACAAATGACCAGCAACACGTAACGCATGTGTCAATCTCTGCTCCATTCTCATCAAAATAATCTTCCGTCTTCACAGGAAACAACTTGGTTAGGTTTAGGTAGCAAAACAACTTAGTTAGGTTTAGGAAAAGATTTACTTGGTTAGGTTTAAGTAACAAAACTACTTAGTTAGGTTTAGGAAAATATTTACTTGGTTAGGTTTAGGTAACAAAACTACTTAGTTAGGTTTAGGCAACAAAACTAGTTAGGTTTAGGAAAATATTTACTTGGTTAGGTTTAGATAACAAAACTACTTAGTTAGGTTTAGGCAACAAAACTAGTTAGGTTTAGGAAAAGATGTGATTTGGGTTAAAATAACTCCGGAAGTGGTGCAACTTAAGTATGGAAGTTACATGACAAACAAATCAACGTTTACTTCTGGTTTCACACGGCATGCGAACACCGATCTCCTGGGCAAAAGTCTGTTGTTTTTTGACCCATCCACCTCGATCTCCTCACTACGCAGCGTTTGTCGCTCTTTATACTTCCTGGTTTACAATTACGTGGATTACATAGGAATTGATTTCTTGGGATGTATACAAATTACTTTTTGTAGGTATAGCTACTAACAGTGTATGAGAACAGCCTGGTCTATTTGCACATGTACAAAATATTTTGTTTTGAAAATCAGTGAAACAAATGTAGCATAAGGGATGTCAAAGGTAACACAGAAATGGGTCAATTTTGCCTTATAGCGGACAGTGTGGCCTAAATATTTGTTCCCCTTATACAGAACATTCAGTAAAAAAAGAACAGCTTTAAAACTAAGAAAAAGGTATTGTACATTAGATCCAATCATATGCAGTAAATAAAGGCCCACAAAAGCCTTTTCAATATATCTTACTTCAACATATCATTAGTTCAGACAGAGTCCTTGTGGCCACCTGAAGTATGAGCCATCTCTGTGCTCCATCTGCAGCCTCTAATTGATTGATGTGCTGGATGTTTTCAAAATGCTGCACAATTATGGATGCTTCATCCAATGTGGAAACCTGAAATGAACCTTGTGAATCTGACCAATAAGTACAAACACTAGTGGTTTTTCTCTACACCAAACCTGTAGACTTCAGCAACACAAGTTTATACAGTGGAAATCATGAGGAGTGAAGGAGCTGAGCTGGACTGAACTGAACTGTCAGGACAGCCCGTTCCCATCAATCTTTTGTATCTTCGTACAAAAAGGCCACAATGCTGGTTGCAAAAGCCTGGTGTTTTGTATAGAAGTGTGGTGTAGCATAGTGCTACTCCGCTGAAAAATAGGGAGAAATAATCACGAGAGTAATAGAGGGATATTTCCTCAGTGAGAACATCACTTGAGTGATTTTGCAAAAATATAATAATTTATAAATGAGCACATTTACAGGTAATATATTCTTTTGTAGAGAGTACAGACCCTTTTAAGTTGCAGACATAATATAGACATAATGCTCACATTTTCGACTATTACTGTCAAGCACAAAGTAGCTTAAGCTCAGTAAACTCTCTCAAAACTCAGTGCACGAAACCTATTATACAGATAAAAATATATATATATTACCATATGTGTATATATGAATTGAATTGCTCTCTGATATCGAGTGAAGACTCGCACAGACTTTACTATATTCAACGAAATTTAACTAAAAATGTTGCATTAACACTCTCTTGACACTCTTAACAGTTTAGCGAATTATTACAGCCAAGTTAACACGGTTTAATGTCGACAACATACCTGAAAAATGGGGAGAAATAATCACGAGAGAGTGATGTTTCTGCAATGAGAACTTGACTGTAATATCGCAATATCGTGGTGGAGAAAGACGCAATCGAGCCCAGGCTATAAATTAAGACCATTTTACAACACTATTACATTTTACATCAATAAAAAATAAAGTAAACAATGTGTTTGCAATGTAATGGAATTGAACTGTAAACAATTTTATGGTTTTGTTACTCATCTTTTTAATCTTTTTACATCATTATAGACCATGAATTTACTAAGCTTTTTGAACAGACTGTGAGTATATTATTTTCTAGCTTGTCACAAGAGCAGATGGCTGTAAAGATTTTAAAGTGGGGAGGCAGGTGAGGTGTGAAATCAAAACTATTACAAGGCCTCCGTGCCAGGCGTTCTTTCACAACCAGCAGACACACTGCAATATTAGAATATAGGCTTAGCATTTTTATTTGACGCACTGCTCGGGATTACACCTCGGAAACACAAGATCGGTTTCCACTTACTGGCAGCCTGTCTGGTGTCTCCTCTCTGTTATGGAAATGTCAGCACATTGCGGTGGTGGTTTGCTGATTTGATTGGCCGTGATTGATGCCAGCCCCTGTTACACCCAAAGACACTTAAGTCAACCTCTTAAAGGCAGATTGAGTAGGACTTTCCTTAAAAAACAATGAGTAGACTCATACAAAAATAATTCCTCTCACTTAAAACTAACTCACTAGAAGTGTGTGGTGGTGTCTGTATCTGCAGGGACCCTGCCCTCTGCCTGGATTTTCTTATTTTTAGCTGTGTTCGGGACGTTTCTGGGCGTCATCGTCTATAAAAACGTAGCGACCAGGTGCCATATCAGATGTATGCATCCAAGAGGAAGCTAAGGCAATGGCGGACATAGCGGCAATAAAAAAAAACAACGCAAATATAGCGACAAAGCCCGTTCCAAAACGAGAGTGAATCTAGGGTTGGCTTTCGGAAGCTGGCAAGCACCCTAGGGATGTCAGAGTGAGGAAATATTCCCACCTGTTAATACATTTGTGGCAACACCGGTGTTACTGATTACACCGGACATTTTACAAGAAAAGATGACACTCAATATATGTAGAGTTCTTACTTTGATCTTTAACGTTGGATGGCCGTGTGTCTGGCCTCTCTGGTCGAGCTTTCACCAGCTGTGACCGCTCCGTCCTCCGCACAACGGTTGCATCATTAACGTTATGGTTCAAAATACACTCAAATAGGCATCTTTGCTTTTCACTTTGACACCAAATCCTCCGCCATCGTCTTGTCTGTCAACACTCTCTCTCGTCCCGTGTGTGTGATATCTGACTCCTGCTACTCTGAGCTGAGACTTTGTACGGAGCAGACACTTTCACTTTTAGTTTGTAGCTTCCGTCGTCTGACTATGTACTGATGACACGGCTGATTCGCAAAAATTAATTAAATCGGTTTTATTTCTATAAAAAAGCAACACAACGGTGAGGGCGGTGGGCAAGTAATGTAATCGGTGTTTGCCCGACCACTGTTTAACACCGGTAACACCGGCTACTGCGGCAAGCCTAGAGTACCCTAAACCTAACCGTTGTAAGGGGGCATGCGCTTTTGGTGTCGTTGAGCCGGGGAGAGGAATTTGAATATCATGTTTACAAATCGCAACCAACAAATCGTACTCATTCTGCCTTTAAGTTGCCCCATTGACACATGTTGTCGCATTATTACCAAAAATCTGCCCGTGTCTGCACTTTGACTGACTAAAAAGGCCAAACGCTGTTTAACGAGATCACCCCTTCCGGCCATTGAATCCTGACTGCCTTCTCTCGGGTGCTAATGAAATTGGTAGCCATTTAGAGGCCAGTTTATGTGATCAGCCATTTCTGTGGTCTACTTCCTAAAGCTGCAAACAGATAAAGACGGGACTCGTCTTTACCTCTTCTCCTTTCGACTCATTCTGCCAATCTTTTTCTCACTCAAAGCTCTTTTTCCCTTCACAAGCTTAGTGGCTTTGGCTGCTGCCGCGGCTGCTGTGTGATTTTATCACGTAAAAAGAGGAGAGATTTTCATCTTCTAGTTTTCACAGGTATCAGATATAACAAGGTAAGGAAGTGAAGGAGGGAAGTATACGGTAGAGGGCCAAAGACGGACAGGTAGTGACAGAAATCAGAGAAAGAGCAAATGAGATGCACCCTGAGAGGAGTCAAATTGGATAAGGGAAAAAAAAAAAAAAAACTGAGGATGGGTCAGAAAATGACTTGGTGTGCGGGCTACAGTTACTTGAGGAATGCAATTAGCATGTGGTGTGGTATATGTGAACAAGGTTATGGAAGAGAGACAAGAAGACAAAAGAGAGGAGAGAGAATGAAATGAAAAATCCCTGCAGGTACGTAAAGCCACCAGGGAGCATTGCCTGGAGGAGAGGGGATAAAAAAGAAGGTGATTGACATTCACTTTAATCCACAACTCACCACATGTCATCCAATTTTTACACCTGAAACACGAAAAAGAGCTATAGAGTAGCAGGCAGACAATGAAAGTGGACAGCAGGGAGCAGCGAAAGAAAAGAGGCAAAGAAAGAGAGAGGGAGGGAGAATGACAGAGAGAGACTTAATTCCTCTGACTGGCTGACATACGGAGAGAAATTGCAGGCGACTAGAGACATTTGAAACTATTTGGGATTTGGAGCAGCGTGTGGGAGATGAGAGATGTATAAAAAATAGCATGAACTGAGGAAAAACAAAAAGTTGCAAACGGAAGGTGTGGGGATAAGTCACATAAATGCAAGGCGAACAAAGAAAGAAAAAGCAAACTAGCGGTTACAGTGCTGCTAAAGACCAGTGCAGCCCATTGTGCACAGTAATTATTCTGCTGCTAATGATGCTAACGCTATCTGAGCAACTCCATTGTGTTTAATTTAGGATATCAGAGAGCAAATAGGAGGTGTCATGCTGATGCTGTAGATAAGACACCAAGGAAAACAAAGGAGGGGGATTAACCCATCTGAATAAATTTAGGGGGAGAAAGCAGGTATAACAATAAGCAAATAGCATTATATGTCACACACACAAGTGTTTAGAACATGATGATCCAAGTATATGATGGCCATTCCCATACTCTATTATGTCTCATAAGTTCTTTCAACGATTTTTGGGTTGATACCATTTGTTACACAGATTTGGTGCTAAATTTAACCATTTTTTACCACTTCAGAATTGATAAGAAATTACCAATAATCCCTCCAAAACCACAACATTAAGAAAACAAGACCTTGAGGAACACATAGAAAAAGCCATGCTGTGATTTGGTATCAAAAACTTTTGACATTTGGAGATTTCTGCAAGAATTGCATTTTTTTCGGCGATTGGATGGCGAGCACTTCTGGAAACTGCTCGGAAACCCCCTTATTGTCAATCTACCTGGGAAAGCCACCAATCCTCTGAATGCTCTAGGTCTCTAGTTTGTGGCTGTAAAGTTTCATGAGGCTGTGATTATCCTAGAAGTCACATTTTATACAGTGAGGTCAAGTTTAAAAAACATTGTCTCACAACAATGAAATGGCTACTATGCGGTCTAACATCATCACATACAGTATGAATACAATTGGGCTCATTGGATCCACAAGACTCTCATATTTACAGTGATACCCAATTTATGTAATTCAAGACTGTTTAGGGAATATTAAAATACACCATTTTTCTAATAGCTGCATGAGATTATCAAAAGGTGAGCGTGTGTGTAAAGGGGAGACTCGTGGGTACCCACAGAATTTTCACTCACATATCTTGAGGTCAGAGGTCAAGGAACCGCTTCGGGGCTATTTAGCCCCCTTCCTAAGAAGCTAGACATGGTTGGTACCAATAGATTCCTTAGGTTTTTCTAGTTTCATATGAAAGCTCTAATACTTTCCCTGCTGCAGCCTCTGAAAGACAGTAAAGTCGGCCGAGGGGGCCGGCGCCCTCAAGGAGTTGAAGAAGCTAAAGCAAAATTCCAGGTTAAAAGTGAGGTTTTACGCAACTCAACCTTCACAGATTCACACCAGTGGTTGATAGATAGCGAATGTGCTGCAAAGGTTCTGAGTCCACTTAATGTTTAGCCAAACAACACGCTCATAAATACCGTACAAGAAGTCAACCTCATGCTGTAGTAAACACTATCACTAATGGTAGCCCAGTTTTGCCCATTAATGTTTTACCTTAACTTTTACCTACACTGTACACTTCCACATATGGCCCCGCCATCAATTTTTCATATGTTCTCTCTCCAACGCTCTTTGCTTTTATATATAGCCAGAAAAACTCTTTATTTAACAGCTAAAAACTGTTAGAAGAGGTTACTTGTAAACTTGCCCAGAGTCTTTGTTGAGGGGAGAAAAGGGCCAAAGGTAAACACAGTGTGTACCGTAAGTGAGATGTGGATTTGTTGCATTATTTCCCTTTGAGTCATTTCCAAATTAGGTGAAGACCAACCTTGAAGGTACTGGTACATTTCTTCTGGCTGAATGGGCTGGGTTGGATTACAATGCAAACACTGCTCTCTCTTTCTCTCACCTCACTGCTTCAGTTGTGACCCTCGTTGCAGAAGCTTTTTCTCTAATTAAAAGAGGAGAGAAGCTGCCAAGCAACTGTGGGTGAAACTGCAGACCACTGAGCTTTCCAAGCCCATACACACAAACACACACTCAGAGACATGTGCAACAGATTGCACATTGACACCTTCAAACAAATCTGTTTCCAGGACATGTCGCCCCTGACAAATCACTTCACCCGACCTGTCTGCATACCCTATATGCACTGTATCCCCTATGGAGGAGACTGATAAGAGTTGAATTCCATCACTGCTTCCTCCTTGCCTCAGGCAGCGTCGCCATGGTGAATTTGGTGCCGTTTTATCTTGTTAGCGAGCTAGCTGTATCTACTGTACAGTACAGTAGCTATATTAGACTGAAGATATGTAGAGGTTCAACTAAGGTGCTTCAAAACTACACCACATTGCATTTATATATCAGTCGAGTTATTAATTAAAAACGCACACATCTGCTCGCTTAATTGGTCAATCGATGTCTCAGAAGCAGACACCAGAAAGTCAAACAATAATAATTATGTTAATGCATACATAGAGAAGGACTGAAAAATGATTTTTGATTGGAAAAAACAATCTCAATTCAAGGTCCATTGTGTTCTGGAGATTTCAGGCATTTCTCCAGACGGAGTTTGCTCAGTTGTCATTGATTTGTGGGCTTTTAAATTTCCTTTTTTTTCTGATACGCAATGTCAATATCATCTTCAAAGTCAAAACGCATCATGTAATATGATAAAAAGCTCCAGAACAACTACCGAATGGACATTGAGGTGTCAAGACTGAACTTTGAAGATATAGGTATATTACCAGGGCAGGGTATTGTTTAAAAAAAATTACGATTGCGGAACCGCGTTGTCGGTCTGGACACAGTGTATTTGAGATAATTTAGAAACAGTTTGTTCACCAGAGAGCACTGACAAGTTAGACTTTCTTTCAGTATCAAAATGACACACTTGGGCTTTGCTAGGCTCATGTTTCGAGATTGTTATGTAACTCACAGTATTTCAAGGTCAGTTTAACTCATGTGAGACTGGTGTGAATAGGATAGTTTTTAGAGTCAGATTCAATAGCTTTTTCTACATTGATATAGTTGAAAAGCATCAGCATCAGCACCAGTGATGCCATAAATACATCAGACAACATGTAAAGCATCATTTAAGTTAAATTTGAAGTGTCCCAAGACTTCAGCAGCTGGCAAGTCTGAAGATATGGATGATTATGATAATGTGTTGTTGAGCACCCGTCAGTGAGGGGGAAGCAGCGACATGTGATTAAAGAGTGGCCTGGATTTGGGCTGAATTATTTAGATGAACACAGTGGTGGATGGAGAGAGATGGAGACAGAGAAGAGAGAAAGGGGGAGAAAGTGTGAGATAAAGAGAAGGGGAAAGATAGTTCAGCGAAGGCTCAGCCACCCAAGGGACCACCATCGCTTAACTACCCTCGTACATATTTTGTGTGTGTGTGGTCATTCGCATGTGTAAACCCGTTCTTTATCCTATTTATTCCCAGCTTGTTAAACTAAGCAAGCACCATACGTGGACTCTGATTTTTTTTTGCGAATCAAACAAAGAAATGGTCTCACTTCCTCAGTATCGGCCCCGTCGTGTCAACAGTGCCGATGGCTAAGAGATTAAAGGACCCTCCAGACGGCCCTTTTTCCACACTCTGACTATTTTGGGGGGCAAACTAATCCCTATAAATCTTATCAAGGATATATATGTGAAAAACCCAACCATATGTGGAGGAGATTAGTGCGGCCTTTTCTCGATTTTCTCACTCCAGATAACAGGGGTGTCGGACACGCACATGCCCACATGCACACAAAACACACAATCAATTTCCACATTTACCATTGTTTTCTTTGAAACTTCGAGGGGGTGATAAAAAGGCCCAGTTCAATGGTTAGGATTGATAAGGATTTCGCCGAAACTGAAACGCACCCAAACGCTGCTGACACACACTCCGCTGCTTAGCCTAGCTCCTCCAGTTTAGCCCGCTTCCCGTGCGTCGTCTTGGTTGCTTTGCTCTCTCAACTCACATCGTGTCATCCTTCATTACTTCCGAATGCCAATAAAAAAAGAACCCAATCTACTGATGTCGTTTGAAGTATAGAAATGGGAAATTGAGCCTCGATACAAAAAGAGACAAAAGACAAGCTAAAGAATAAAGAAGTGAGGGAAAAGCCTCAGAAAGTCAGAAGAGTGGAGGGAAAGAAAGAGGAAGCTGGGTGGATGAATGTATAGCAACGGAGCAACGGAGGGTTTGAAAGTGAGACAAAAAGGAAGAAGAAGTAGATTACGGGTGATCTGATTTGATTTCTATGGCAGATATAATGGCGGTTAGTTTTCTATTCATCTTCCTGGCTCAGTGGGAGCGCAGTACGCAAATCGGGTTTTAGGATCTGGCCAGTGGGCAATGAGGAGGGCTATTAAAGGATCATTACCATCTCCTGCCATTACCGAGCTGTTGCTCCGGAGGAATTACCTTGGTAATGATACCAACCTGAAAACTGACTGCTTGCGGCAAGCCTGACGTACATTACATGGGAACACTGTGACACACACACACACACACACACACACACACACACACACACACACACACACACACACACACACACACACACACACACACACACACACACACACACACACACACACACACACACACACACACACACACACACACACACACACACACACACACACACACACACCGGGATGACACTTGTTTTCTTTCATTTCATTTGCCCCCTCTTACTGATGTGTGTGTCCAAGCATTCGCTTTCTTTCACACGTCGGAATGCTCTCTGACACCGAATCCTGTGTGAAACTCTGGAGCTGGTGAGCTATGAGCAGTCATTAACCTGAAATGCTATCTTAGAGACGCATGCATCCTCTGACAGCAGCAAAACCTTTTCGCTGTTGTTCCATTGTGTAATGGGAGTTGAGGGGGGAAACAATCATGCTATCTCATGAAGAAACACTTGTGGAAATACTTTTATTGATTGATTTAAGTGCTTTATTTTGACAATTGTGACAATATTTTAGATAGACACTGTTTAAGTCCATCTCAAATTGATATTTCACCCAAAATCTGTATTCTGAGTGAGTATCTCATAACAAGTTCCTTCAGGTCTGGGAGGTGGTTGTTACTGCAAGGAATAGCAATAATGTTGGTAATAATGGACTCCAATGATGTCAAGTTTTCACAGTGGGAAAATAAATATCGAAATGTCCACAAAAAGCACTCAAATCCTCCTAGGCACCCTAATAGAGTCCCTCACTGCCCATCTGTAAGCTCAATATGTTCCAAATAGGGCTGTCAATCGATTAAAATATATAATCCCAATCAATCGCGTGATTACCTATAGTTAATCACAATTAATCGCAAATAAATCACTCATTACTTATCTGTTCAAAATGTACCTTAAAAGGGAGATTTGTCAAGTATTTAATACTGTTATCAACATGGGAATAGAAAAATATACTTGCTTTATGCAAATGTATTTATATATTTATTATTCGAAATCAATTAACAACACAAAACAATGCCAAATGTTGTCCAGAAACCCTCACAGGTACTGCATTTAGCATAAACAATATGCTCAAATCATAACAGGCAACAACAGCTGTCAGTGTGTCAGTGTGCTGACTTATATGACTTGCCCTAAACTACATGCGATTATCATAAAGTGGGCATGTCTGTAAAGGGGAGACTCGTGGATACCCATAGAACCCATTTACATTCACATATCTTGAGGTCAGAGGTCAAGGGACCCCTTTGAAAATGGCTATGTCAGTTTTTCCTTGCCAAAATGTAGCGTACATTTGGAGCGTTATTTAACCTCCTTCTCTGGCTTCTCAAGCTAGTATGACATGGTTGGTACCAATGGATTCCTTAGGTTTTCTAGTTCCATATGATAACAGTATCTTCACTCTAGATTTAAAACTGCTAAAAAAAAAAATTGCATGTTGCGTTAATGCGTTAAAGAAATTAGTGGCGTTAAAAACAACTTTGCATTTACGCGTTATTATCGCGTTAACTTTGACAGCCCTAGTTCTAAACCATCATTGTCCAGTAGATCCTCAGGGCTAAAAAAAAAAAAAAGGGGGCAATACCATGATTTTGAGGTAATAAAGCACACTAAGCATATAGATGGGCAGCAGAGAAGTTATACTTCTTCCTGCTGTTAAGACTTGTCACCACTGGTGTCCATATTATGCTTTATGTAAGACAAACGCACATTTATTACTGCCAATTTTCAAGCCTAGAGGGCAAGTAGTGTTTGATATTGTAAAGGCAAACTTTGGGTGGAGTATCACTTTAATTACATGGTAGTTACTGTACACTACACGCCATTAATAATAACAAGTTGCTGATATGGGAGGAGGTTGAGAAGTTGCTGTTAATACAATATGACAACATATTCATTTTAGAGGCGCTGGGTTTGATATGCAAACAGTCCAAACGGTGTTGTGTTTGTAACCATAAAGATAGCCTCTGGAACCAGAACTCCTGTAACCAACAACTTAGCATATACACGAGGGCGCACACACGCACACGCTGACACTCGCAGTACCTTTCCAAGGGCAGAGCCCGTTCCAGCTTTACGAGGGACCTAAAGACATGCTGTGGGCAGCGAGGGCTTTGGCCAAAAAGGCTTTATAGGATCATAAACATGGTTATTATACCCCATCTCACCAACATAAATACGTGCTGGAGAGGTACCAAGAGGACGACTTGAAGTCACGCCTGCTCTCAGAGGAGAGAGAGAGAGAGAGAGAGAGAGAGAGAGAGAGAGAGAGAGAGAGAGAGATGACATTCCCATGAGGGAATTAAGAGAAGATGCTTGATGGTCCTGTACTGATTTAGGGCAACAGCAATGACAGGTGTCACAAAGTCCATTCACATAAATATATCCATGTGTTTCATATGATGCCTGATGGTTTTATCACTGATCAGAGTGTTGAATCATTAATGCTTATTATTATTAAACTTCCTCATATTCATTCCTGAGTTGCACTCATCTGCTGTGTCACCTATAGTAACCTGAATATCATTTCACTGTTATCTGACAAAAAAAAGGCCAACAAATATGGATGAGTAGCGCCAGTGTGGACAACCTGTTTTCTTGTTCACTTCGTGAAGCCCATTACTGCCTCTCTAATTAAAGACCCTCCATGTGATGACAGGGTGTTGAGTAGAAGTGAGAGTGTCAGGTTAAGGAGAGAGAGGTAAAGTAAAGTAAAGGGCGGTGTGTTAGCCTCAGAAAGAGTTGCAATTAAAAAAGGGAAATCAAATCACTGAACCCAACAACACACCACCAGAACCACAAGAGTATGTACAGTACATGTGTCCACACAGTGCATTAACAGGATTACTAGGGCTACTAGGGCAACTAAGACTTATGTCATTATTAATCAATCCGCTTTTTTTTTTAACAAGAAGCAATGTGTAAGATCAACCTGATCTAATGGGAAGGCGCATAAATAACACGATATTACAAAGACATTCTGTGTGTCATTTTTACGCCACGTAACAAAACTATTGTAATGGACGCAGTTTGGTTGAGGCAACAAAATTACTCACTTAGGTTTAGGCAAAAAAATCTACTTAGTTAGGTTTAGGAAAAACATCATGGTTGGGCTTCAAATAAGTACATAAACTAAGTAAAATACGTACATAAACAACGTAACTTCAGTACGAAAAACACGTCACACGACTTCACTAAAAAACACGTGACAAACGCCAAACTAACGTAACTTCAAAATAACTCAACGACACTTTGGGACGTGAACACCATGTCCTAAAATGTTGTTTTTCAACTCATCATTGTTATATTCGTATTCTTAAATTTAATATTTTTAGTTTTTTTTTTATGTTTGTAAATGAATTGTTAATGTGTACTTGTGTTTGGAAATTTGCTTGCCTCAAATAGCTTCTTGGAGGGACGAATAAACATTTTGAATTTGATCAAAACCGGAGAAAAGCAGCAAGTCCTCACATTTCTGCTGCATTTTTGCTTAATAAATTACTTTAATTTGTAAACTATAAAAAAAGATTGTTGTTGAACTGACAGCTCAGCTTATCAGCTGCATATTTGCATTTCAGGTCAGGTTTTATACATAAAATTGGCCATTGGACCCATTTGAGAACATGTATTAAAAAAGGAAGCAGTGCTTGATGAAGAATCTACAGCCTGACCTGGATTTGGCTTCTTTTACATAAGGAATACTCATTTTCTCTCTCTCTCTCGCTTGCCTCCGTCTATCTGCCTCGCTCTCCCTTTCCTGAGATACACTTACACTCAGGCAGAGATTTACATACGCACAATGGACAAACGAGGATTGGAGTGTGAGCGCAGAGTGGAGGGAGGTTCTGTTGCTTCTCAGAAGCAGACTGAGACAGAGATCACCAGTCTGTCAGTGTGAAACCAGCCATTCAGTCTGAGAGGCGTCAAGCATGATAATCCTAAAGGAGGGCAGAGGTGTGTGTGTGTGTGTGTGTGTGTGTGTGTGAGGGGTAAAACGGTGTGCGCGATCTACTCCGCCGACGGGATTATGTGAGAATATGCACATGCAGTGTGTGGGGGAAATTATATCCGCATGTGAGACATACGGGTCAAATCCTGAGTATAATTTGTTTGGCATATGTGTGTGTGTGTGTGTGTGTTGGCATTCATTTCTCTATTTGCATGCATGAATCTGGCAGATAGTGGTTTGTAAAGCGACGTGTGAAAATGTGCAAATAGGGGGATGAGGTTGCACAGGTAGAGAACATACTGTGCACTGTGCAGTACGCCATAACACAATGTGATTTGAGCTAGATGTTACTGGGTAGAGAGCAAAAACCTCACATCAGCCTAATCCACCAACACTTTCCCCCAACTTTTCAAGAAATAATATTTTAAGTTTCTAAGCCCCCTCGCTCCGCAATGCACTAGTGGTATGGATCTAGAGAGGGAAATTGGATTCCTGTAGCGCTTATGAATTCAAGTGAACATGACCAGCTTATACATCTCCAAAAAGACATCAAGACTATGGCTGGCAGATGCTCCCTATAGGGTGACAAAAAATAAAGATGTTTGTAATAGGAGATCTCCTTGTGAATATCTCCACCTCTCTGTCTCTCGCTCTTTATCTCTCTCGTGCTCCATGATGAGTAGCAGGTGTGTTGTATTGCTCAAACACGAGAAAGCGCCGTGGAGCACCGAGGTGTGGATTGTTTGCACTCTCTCTCTGCGTGCCTTCCAGCCATGCAGATAGTGAGTCCCCATGATGGGAGGAAAAGCAAAAAAGGTTGTTTGTACCATAAGCACTGATCCACACCACCACCGCCGCAGTCATCCCATCCTCTCTCTCTCTCTTTAAGCCCTGTGGTTCCTTTACTCACCTCTCTACCCCCCTTTGTACCTTCTGCCTGTCTAGGCTGCTGTTTGAGTCTATAGCAGATGTTTGGCTTGACTACAGAATACTAACATGGTATCAGCTCTGGGGTTAAATCTAAAAAAATAATAGCCACTGTTTTGTGCAAAATGCTATTATAATGACTTCCCCCATTTTCAAAAGAGTCAAAGATTTGTGTCCTCTGAGTGTCGTTGTTGGCTTTGTCATCTTAAAGCCTCTAATTCTGCAACCCCTTTCACCTTGATCTGATAAAAAAACGAATCAAACATTCGCCAGCACACCTACTGCACTTGCAAACATTTGATCAAACACGTTTTTGATTTTCACATAGGATTTGCTCGGATGGGAAATGCAGTACAAGATCAGGGAGCCTTGTTAGACTATAGGGATGCTCTTTACTTGCCAGACTGTCTAGCTTAGGGAAAGTGGGAACAGTGCCATCTAGTGAGATGTGTTTACATGCATGCTGTTTAAAAGGATCTCAGAGCCTTTTTTTTATTGACTACCTGCTTTAAAAAGGTACACATGCACGTTCAGATAATTGAAGCATTTCCTCATACTTACATCCCATACAAATACTCAAAGACCTGACAAAGTGAAGAAAAGCAGTCATTTGAACACTAGACACAATGAGCTAGTAAACGCAGCTTAGCAACAGCTGCCCCGGAGCCAAACATCCCAGTGTGACTCGATACAGACATAATGTTGACAATGTGTGTTTCTGGGTAATCTAATTGCTCTTCTGACCCAGACTGCCCACACTTCTACCTTGCTAATACCACCAGCAGGAGAACCCAAGCGGGTTAGTTCATCCGTTAGGTCACTAATCTAATACGCTCCTGATAACTCCCGTCTTTGACCCCCGACCTCCGATTGATTGCTTAAACTATCAGACACCCTTTCGGGAGAGGTTCTCATCAATAAACCTGACCGGCAAAAGAAAATCAGCTTGAAGCGAGGGGGGTTGGGGGACGTATCTGAACCTGAAACCAAGCAATAAATAATTTCAGCAATCAAAAACAATCATTCAATCATGGTTTGCTCTTGGATTAGTGACAAACATGTAGTTGAAGAGGCTCCTCCGCAAGGCAAACGACGTTCTTCTTAGTGACAGGGTGTTGAATAATGTGTGGCGGGGTGAGAGAAGAGAGTGATGAGGGTGTGATCCGGGGTCAAGGATGGATATTTGTGCTGTGCCAGCCTGGGTGTGGATAATGGGTGGTATGTGAGAAGTCAAGAACCATTTAACTCGTGCTCCCATTTGGCCAATTTAAGACCTCCATTTAGATTTTTGTCGTTCGGGGCTACTTAATATAATTCTCTCGTAATTGAAATGGACCGCGTCAAATTGAAAACCCATTACAATCTTTAAGAAATTACATTTCCCATATACACCGTAGAAAAGAGGGATGTGATACCTTGTTTTAACTGAACATAATGTGCTGGGAAAAAAATAAATAAAGAGGTTATCCCTCCTGTTCTAGTGATAAGATTTAGCCCAGATGTGACAGCCACAATTACTCTATACTGACAAAAAAAACACATTTTTAAAAAGTCCAACTGAAACGATCCCCACAAGATTCAGACATCCACACAAAAAAACGATGATTATCAGCGAAGATATGCTATGATAGCATCTCCGTATCCATCATGACTCCAGTATGAGACGGATATCGCAAAAAAAGGCTTCACATGTGACTTTTAGATAAGATGTGTATCTGGAGAAATATCAAATAAATAAATTACCCTTTTAGGGATTTTCCCCATCTACGAGGCACACTCTTTCAAAACTGTTTGTGTTTGGCGTAACCCGAGCGAAACGATTCAAATGAACCAAATCATATCAAGGCTTAAATGCTGCTGCGTTTACGCTGTGAGTGAGCATTCTGCAATGTTTGATTCTCTCACACAATGAGAGGAAAGCGGTCCGCGTTGTCGACTCACTCGAACCTGCTCAAAGAGAGACCGAAGGCCTTGGTTTTCACATGCTGCGGAGACGACCGTTGCTGAGGATTACTGACGGGAAGCGATAAAACAAGTGTATTATTCACTCCCTGTGTGTGTTATTGTACCGGTGGACGAGTGCGAGAGCGAGAGTGTGCCTGATACAACCAAAACTGGCCTCTGCTCACCAGTCTAATGTCCGAGTCAAGCTGGCAGCAGTGATATGAGTAATGCCCACTATCACAGAGAGGCAGGGAGTGGAACAATTGGCTTGTCAAATAAGAGCCACTTGACAACTTCTCAAAGAAGATCAATTATGGTCAGTGTGTGGATCAAAGCACTGACACAGTGTGGCCGTGTGGCAGCCGGAGCCATGCCTGCCCGGTCATGTAAAAGCACTCTAATAGTCTCGGTCGTGGTGGTTTTTATAGCCTCAATGACAACCACTGATTGCATGACACATTATTAAATGATATGATGTGCATATTATAGGAGCCTGGGACTCTATAGGCAGCTGTGCTACTTAACCATCTGCTGAAAAACACAATTACACCTCACGCTGATGTGGCATGAAATGGAAGTAGGGGGGGGGTTCCCTGTAATAATATGATGTAGGTAAATTAAGAGGTAAGGTGAAGACATTTTGAAGGAGTAGTTCTCTGTGATACAATGGTACTGAATTACAGCCCCCTGACCCCCACCTCCCCACCCCCACTAGCTATCCTCTTGCCTGGGAGATGAGGCTGGCACCATAGTGTGACGATATTACAGGCAGGGGATGTGATTACCAGATCTTAATCGGGCTGTAATTCACCCGTCATGCCTGTCCTTAATATGCGGCTGCTGTGCTCCGGTGATCCCAGACGCCGCCGAGTGACACCGGCTCCTCCGCTGACAACGTTTGATCCGGCTCGCGGACGTTGATGTTTCTTAATCATCAAGACAATGGGGGTGTGTGGGGGGGGGAAGTGAAATGAGCTAATGGGGGAAACCACTAGCCAGCCAGGTTAATTTGGGGTTCATTGAATTACTGTGCGAATTAGCGTGATGTCGTAAATTACAACAGGCCCGGTAATGAAGAAATGGAAACTTTGAGGGAAAAAAGGGGAAGCTTTCTGCAGCAACAGCAGAATATAACCTCCTCCCAGATAATTAAATAGAAGCACAGCTCACCAATTAGACGGGCTTTTGTGTTCGGAGGAGTGAGGCTATTCTGTGGGCTGTAAAAAAAAGTGGGAATGACCTGCACGTGACCTGGAGGGGGAAGAGAGGCAAAGGACAGATCTCTCTGCTGTATAAATCTGTGGCAGGCAGAGAGAGGGGGTGGAAGAAATAGAAGGAGGTCACACAAAAGAGTCGGTAAATGGAGGACAATAGTAGGGCAAATTTTATTGGGGGTATTTGAAACAAGGGGTATAGCGCTGGCAGAGGCGAGGGAAAGCGATAAGCTAAAGAATGCAGAGAGAAGTGTGTATATTGGGGGTGGGACGAATTTCACTGCACCCCATTTCTCCCTGACATCCCTCAGCCCATCTCCTGAGCCCATCCATCTTGGGTGACAACAGCGTCCCGATTTGCATACCAAAAACGCTTTCCGATATGCGCCTTTTCCCAGTCGTTGCGAGAGATTAGAAAATATCGACAATCATTGACGAAACCCAGCGGCGTGGGCGACATTCCATCTGGAATATACTGTATATATATATATATATATATGCATAGGGCATTTTTTATTCTCTTATTCCGCTCCTTTCTTCCTTCTTATGAGGGCGCGTTATTGACTTGAATACCTGATTGCCACTGCTGAGGCTTCCAGGTGGAGAGGTGCGCAGGCGTTGGCTTGTAATATGGAAGTGGCTGTTGCTTTGGATGGGAGGGTTATGTTGTTATTGCTGCTTGTTTGTGCACATTTCCCAATGACACACACTTTAATTAAGATAATCATCGCTGTGGCACCCCGCATGGCTCTACATAGTGGGTCCTATGCCTATGCAGATTAAGGGCCCCGCGCTACGCAAAACCCCTGTGCAATCAGTTATTCTGCTTACAGGCAAAGCTTGTGATTACCGTGATAAATACATGACATAAAAGAGAGCAGAGGGATAGAACAGAGATGGAATTAAAAGGGGCCGTAGAACAATTGCTGAGATATTAAGGAGCATCATCAGTTCAGAACTCATGCGGTGAGGCGAGGGAAATGAATGTCATTAATTGAATAAGAGACACGCCATGAGGGATGCCAGTTATTAAAAATATTAAAATATTACACGCAGTGCAGGCTCAAGTGTGGCATCAGCATATGGAACAAATTGGAAGATATTCTTTTCTTTATTAATATGAAAAAAAAATTCTCAGTACAATAAAATGTTTTAAAGAGGACCTATAATCTTTTTTTCTGTTTTTTCCCTGTGTGTTATATACCCGTAGTATTTTGTGCACGTAAAAGGTCTGGAAAGTTACAAAGCCCAAAGTCCACTCCAAAGAGAGTTACTCTCCCTCACAGAATCACCTTGCTTGAAGTCCAGCCTTTTCTTACGTAACTAATGATGTCACCAAGTAATACATTTGCATAACGGCTAGTTTGGCACGCCCTCAAACAAAGCTAGTTAGAGCGGAGCTGGAGCGTATTCCAAAGAGTTTGGTTCGGTTAACCAATCACAACAGAGTGTGCCAGCTGACCAATCAGAGCAGACTGGCTTTTTTTGGCAGGAGCTCAAACGGAGCTTTTCAGACAGAGGGAGAAAAGAGGTGCTGCAGCACAGCCGGTATGAGAAAAGCACATTAATTAAAACATGTAAACATATTCTAGTAGAAATCCAAAGTGCAAGTATGCACCAGAAAATAAGCATAATTGGTCCACTTTAAAAGAGGTCATCCCTGTAGATAAAGTTATGTCTATGAATAGAAATAGAACAGCGTGGAATCGTAAAATTCCTTACGTCCCTTTTCCTGGCTTTAAAGTCCCTTTGAGCTTCACTCAGCGAGGGCAAAGATCTTGTTTAGCGGTAGAGAATCTCCTTAGCACCAGAGCAACCTCCGGTCCCCAGGTAATTAAGTTTCTCATGTCCCGGCTATTTGTTGTTGCTTAATGAGAGCACTCTGCACCCCTCTTGTGTCCTGTACTGTAATTAATGGAAAAACGGAAGATGAGGAGGTGGAGGATGAAGAGCAGGAAGAAGGCAAAGTGGAAACTCGTCCTGTCTGGTGACCTGCTGGTTGCCCTAAGCGGCTCTCCCGTCTCTCCCTCCCCCCCTCCATCTTTGTATTCCTCTCTTAGCTTGCTGCTCTTTTTTTTTTTTTTCCAGTGGGCTGTTTGACAAGCTGCCAGTTCTAATGCCCTCAGTGCAATGTCCCTTGTCAACTCCCATAAACTCTTATATCTATCAGAGCTTCCTCTTAACAAAAAAAGAAGCTTACATTATCAAAGTGATTAAAAATGATCTTTAATTTCGGGGACAGCCAAGGGTATGGTGAGTTTAGACAAAGAGCCAATGATTAAAAGATAAAGTCCCACATCTGCATACCTTTATCTTTTCTTGTAACCTGCGTCTTGTCTTTTTATCCGTCCCTGTATATCTTCCTCTCTCTGCTCCTCTGCATCGATGAGAAGTGTTAAATGTTGCTACAGTAGCGTACACGGATCAATTGACCACTCTGACCTTGACAGCAAAATGTAAATGCTGCTGTTAGATAACTAAGCTTGCATAGGAATCCGCTCCATCACACGGAACCTGGCAACGGCGGCTTGAAAAATGTTTCACAACATCTAAATCTGGTATGATAACCTTACATTTACATATGCAATTACATGATGCACAGACTCATAAATCAATTACAAGGCGTCATTAGTCGGGGAAACTAATGAAGACGTTAAATTACATTTAATAAAATTTGATTATATTACGCTCTCTTCAATTACTGCATTCAAATAGAGTATAGAAAATATATGCAATGTCGTCATTTCTTAAACCTCCAACCAAGGTGAGATGAAATAGCAGGGGGTGTGGGGGAATAAATGTGATATAGTGCAGTGAATAAAAAGTAGTGGTGATGGTGAAAAATACCTTAAGAGCATAACTCTGCCATGCATCAAAAGTACACGCTGTAGAACTTGCTAATTTAATCACCTAAGTTGTGTTGGGGATTTTGGATGGCTGAGGAGGTAGTTAGTCTCCGTGCCAGTGGAGGCCACCTCGGTGTCACTCGGCTCCGCTCGCTTTCCTCGCTTCCTGCGCGGATACACTGCAAGGCTTCGCACGAGCACTGCCTCAATTACATTTCCAGGGTGGCGGTGGTGAGGGGTGTGAAGAGGAAACGGCGACACGGAGGTACAGTGAGTGAATGGGGGTTAAAAAAAAAAAAGAGCAGGCGTCAGTAAGAAATGGGTTTTTGGATACGAGTTTTGGACAGCAGAGTAAAATGCAGGAAAGCCATTAATATGCCAGGACAAGCTTAATTAAGGACTATTACAGGGTGTCCATATGGGGTTTCGCAGGGTCGTCCGTTAGTCACAGCAACAGCATATGATCAATCAAACCCACAAAGTGATGAGTACTAAATGTTCAAAGCCAAGGAAAGAAGGGAGGCGGGGGGTTGTTGAGAGTGTATCTGACACAAACAAGAAGTGGCAAGGTGCAGCTCGAGTGCAGGGCGAAGCAAAAACAAATCACAATTTTCAGATGGCCCTTCAGATGGGAAATTGATGAGCCGGATAAATGCATGCGGTAGAGGACTTTTGGAGGCAAAGAGACGGAGGGATGCGGGGAGAGAAGACGGGGGAGAGTTGTTGTTTACTTTCAGGGAGCGTTGGAGAGTGCAGGACAGGATGGGGACGGGGACGTGATGAATTCTCCTAAAGAGCAGCGCTGGACATCAGACAGAAAATGTGATGAGGCACAAAGGCCTCCCAGCGCATATCAAACAGATGATTTCAGCCTGAGTGATGTTGTCTTGGCATTATCGACTATAGTGAGACTGAATGATAATGCCAGCGGCTGAAGAAGAGGACAGGTTAAGAAGAAGTACTCGGACAGATCTATGACTGCGTGTCTAATGCATACCAAATTCTCCGCTCCGCATTGTGTTCTACTTTCTGGTTTCACACTCACTTGGCTTGCATCACTCCGTCTCGCTGTCGGTGTTTATCTCACCTGTTTGAGTGAGTGCCAACCTCGGGTGGTACGCAGAATTTGTTAGCGTTTTCTGGTTTTGCATCGGAACTCTCTTAAGTACTACGAATAGAATTCCACTTTAACTTCCTATTAGTTTCCATGCCACATGTCAGCGCTTCATTAAGTTATTTCTATAATTGATAAATGATGTAACGTGAACTGAATGCTTATTGTAACCAGAAGGATGAGAAAGGCCAAATATATAATTGGTAAATCCAGGTTTTTCTCCGAGATAACAGGATAGTAGGGGTCCTCTTTTATTTCTCAGCACATTAAATATAATCATATTCAAATATATAAAATAATTTACAATATAAACCACACAAGACCTTTTGCCAACCTCTGCAGTAAGGACAGCCACTGGTTACAGCTCATGACAGTATTATGTGGATGTCAGGTTGGAGCGAAAAAAAATAATTGACAACTAATCTTTCTGATCACCATCTGGTGGTGAGTTGGGTCAGAGGGTGGGGGAAGACTCTGGACAGACCTGGTAAGCCCAAACGCGTAGTGAGGGTGAACTGGGAACGTCTGGAGGAGGCCCCTGTCCGAGAGATCTTCAACTCACACCTCCGGCGGAGCTTTTCTGGCATCCCTGTGGAGGTTGGGGGCATTGAACCCGAGTGGACGATGTTCAAAGCTTCCATTGCTGAAGCTGCGGCGGTGAGCTGTGGTTTTAAGGTCTTAGGTGCCTCAAGGGGCGGCAACCCTCGAACACCGTGGTGGACACCGGTGGTCAGGGAAGCCGTCCGACTGAAGAAGGAGGCCTTCCGGGATATGTTATCTCAGAGGTCTCCGGAGGCAGTTGCAGGGTACCGACGGGCCCGAAGAGCAGCAGCCACTGCCGTGACGGAGGCAAAGCAGCGGGTGTGGGAGGAGTTCGGAGCAGCCATGGAGAAGGACTTTCGGTCGGCACCAAAGTGCTTCTGGAAAACCATCCGGCACCTTAGGAGGGGGAAACGGGGAACCATCCAAGCTGTGTACAGTAAGGATGGGACACTGTTGACCTCAACTGAGGAGGTAATCGGGCGGTGGAAGGAGCACTTTGAGGAACTTCTGAATCCGACCAATACGCCCTCTATGGTAGAGGCAGAGCTGGAAGCTGATGGGGGACCATCATCAATTACCCTGGTGGAAGTCACTGAGGTAGTCAAACAACTCCACAGTGGCAAAGCCCCGGGGGTTGATGAGATCCGCCCAGAAATGCTGAAGGCTCTGGGTGGGGAGGGGCTGTCTTGGATGACACGTCTCTTCAACACCGCGTGGAAGTCGGTGACAGTGCCTAAGGAGTGGCAGACCGGGGTGGTGGTTCCCCTTTTCAAAAAGGGGGACCAGAGAGTGTGTGCCAATTACAGGGGTATCACACTGCTCAGCCTCCCTGGTAAAGTCTACTCCAAGGTGCTGGAAAGGAGGGTTCGGCCGATAGTCGAACCTCAGATCGAAGAGGAACAATGCGGATTCCGTCCTGGCCGTGGAACAACGGACCAGCTTTTCACTCTCGCAAGGATCCTGGAGGGGGCCTGGGAGTATGCCCATCCAGTCTACATGTGTTTTGTGGACTTGGAGAAGGCATATGACCGGGTCCCCCGGGAGATACTGTGGGGGGTGCTGCGGGAGTATGGGGTGAGGGGGGCACTTCTCAGGGCCATCCAATCCCTGTACGCCCAAAGCGAGAGCTGTGTTCGGATCCTCGGCAATAAGTCGGACTCGTTTCCGGTGGGGGTTGGCCTCCGCCAGGGCTGCGCTTTGTCACCAATCCTGTTCGTGATATTCATGGACAGGATATCGAGGCGTAGTCGGGTGGAGGAGGGTTTGCAGATCGGTGTGCTGAGGATCTCATCGCTGCTTTTTGCAGATGATGTGGTCCTGTTGGCATCATCGGTCTGCGACCTCCAGCACTCACTGGATCGGTTCGCAGCCGAGTGTGACGCAGTCGGGATGAGAATCAGCACCTCTAAATCTGAGGCCATGGTTCTCAGCAGGAAACCGGTGGTTTGCCTACTCCGGGTAGGGAATGAGTCCTTACCCCAAGTGAAGGAGTTTAAGTATCTCGGGGTCTTGTTCGCGAGTGAGGGGACGATGGAACGTGAGATTGGTCGGAGAATCGGAGCAGCAGGGGCGGTATTGCATTCGCTTTACCGCACCGTTGTGACGAAAAGAGAGCTGAGCCGGAAGGCAAAGCTCTCGATCTACCGTTCAATCTTCGTTCCTACTCTCACCTATGGTCATGAGGGTTGGGTCATGACCGAAAGAACGAGGTCGCGGGTGCAAGCGGCCGAAATGGGTTTCCTCAGGAGGGTGGCTGGCGTCTCCCTTAGAGATAGGGTAAGAAGCTCAGTCATCCGTGAGGGACTCGGAGTAGAGTCCTTGCTCCTTTGCGTCGAAAGGAGCCAGTTGAGGTGGTTCGGGCATCTAGCACGGATGCCTCCTGGGCGCCTCCCTTGGGAGGTGTTCCAGGCACGACCAGTTGGGAGGAGACCACGGGGAAGACCCAGGACTAGATGGAGAGATTATATCTCTACTCTGGCCTGGGAACGCCTCGGGATCCCCCAGTCAGAGCTGGTTAATGTGGCCCGGGAAAGGGAAGTTTGGGGTCCCCTGCTGGAGCTGTTGCCCCCGCGACCCGATCCCGGATAAGCGGTTGAAGATGGATGGATGGATAATCTTTAATTAATTTATCAAGGAAAAAAATTCATTGTCTGCTTCCTTCTCAAATGTGTGGATTAGATGCTTTTCTTTGTTTCATTCCGTATCATATTAAAGTGGGTCAAACCCTTTCTGATTTTTGACCATTGGCTGATCATTTGAAGATGTCACCGTGGCCTCTGGAGACTTGCAATGGCCATTTTAAAAAGTTTTTGGGACAAAATAATGAATCTAAAAAATAAATTGAAACTAAAAATAATTGATAGTCCTAATAATTGATAGTCCTGCTATGACATCTGAGACTTGGCAGTTAGAAACTACAGATCTGAAGGAGTTTACAAACTGGGGGCGTGACGAATAAACAAGACGAAAATGAGAAATACTCGCCTGTAAAAATATTATATGTGTAGCGCTTTTATTGTGAAAGGTAAGAACGGAAGAAGTGGATCTGGTCTGCGCTGCCTTTGTCAAGGTTGAATGGAGTAATAAAGTTTGCCGCCCTAGTTCGAACTGCAGAGTCTTTGTGTTGTTGTTTCTTAAATAGAGGCGCAACTCAAACAGTTCCGCACAACGTGATTGGTTGATGCCTTCATTCGCCGTTCGAACCGCTTTTTCGCCACGTAATATTTGTGTTCTGTGTGAAAGTACTAGTGTGAAAAAATATATTGACGTGCAAATTAATCGCACGAAAAAAACATCATTGGTGTGTAACGGTCTTGAAGGAGCAAATTATAACATCGCATGCACTTGAGGGCTATTGGAACGCTTGTTGACTAAAAAATACAGATGTATTCAAATTGTGGGGAACACCACATCATATCTCCTTAGGGGCACCATACATATACATACGTATATGGGGGTGGTATCCCATTTTACACATTTTGGGCCTGACAAAGATCCAACTGGAATCAAAACATTGCCTATTTAAATTGTAATTTGTGTTTTGGAGTCAAGTGTGCAGGCTTTATTTATTTCACTGATGTATTTTCCCAGTTGCTTTGCACCTCCATGTGATGTACATATAACTATGTTACTTCAAATGGTAGTTTCTTACGGCTAAAAACTGTCGACTGTCTCAAGGTCTCAGATGTTGTAGCTTGACATATGGCTTTTAAAGCAGTAAGGGTAGCATTAGGGCCTGGAGTAGGTGTGCGAGTGTTTTATCAATACTATCCATTTTGCATTCTTCTTTTAAAAAATGTTTTCTTATAATTTGTTTTCTGGGTTAGTGGATGTTCAGGATCTCAGTTAGAGGGGATGGAATGTTTTTTTTGTCCCACTTTTTGCTGTCCAAAAAAGTTTATTTTTACATGAAAATCTGACCAAGTACAGCTTAAATCTTTAAAGATGACTGACTACAAGCTGACTGGCCACAACTCTCACCGCCCGCACTAGTGAAGCATGTTGCAGTGTTTATGGGGTAAAAAAAAAAGAAGATAATCCCTCTTTGCTGTGGTTTTAAACCCAGCCCAGGAGACATAGGCGTATTATGAAGCTGATGGTTTCTGTTTGTGCCTCCAGGCTGCTCATGTCTGGGTAAGTGAACTTCTATGTCTCCTGTCAATGTTCCTGCTCTGTGAAACATAAAAGGAGTAAAAAAATTATTTGGCACACAAAACAAAAAACAGCAGACTGACAAGGCTGCAAAACAGAGCGACGCGAGCTGGAGAATGGAGAGCAGGTGACGGCAAGAAAAGTGACATATGGGAGAGGAGGACGCGAAGTAATAGGGCATAGCACTCGGGGAGAGAAGAAGAAGAAGAGCAGCCGAGATAGAGACGAGAGTCATCACGCCTGCAAGAGGAATTAGAGGGTCTCGGCGTGAGAAAAAGAAATGTTATAAAGAGAGAGTAAGAGCGAGAGAGAGAGAGAAGAGACGGCCATATAGCACTGCAGTCCGTCACAAAGCCGCTGTAGTATTCTCAGCGTAACAATAGCAGCAGATTGAGTTGGACAGGGTTCACAGGCCTGAATACAAGCCAGCCAGACAAAGCTATTGAGTGGCTCGGCTGCGTTATCTGGCTCCGCTGCTGAATACTCCCCTTCTACAGAGGTGAGCCGGCTCAGGTTACAGCGCTCACTGTCCATCACACTTCCCCCTCTGTTGAGCAGCAACTTGGGGCACAGCTCGGTGATGCTTCACCACGGCTAACACTGAGATCCAAGGACTTCCAGTGGAAAGAAAGGAAGCCTGACACAGATAGCCGTGAGAAACCGGCTACACAGTTTTCATGCTAAAATATTTATAGGAATTTACATCAGAAATCATCTTGTTTGCTCGTGATGTCATTATAAATCATCCGCGGCTCGAAAGCAACAACAATTGCCGCGGCTCCGTCTATTGTTAGCTTGTTTTGTTTTGTCTGATATACGGATTTGTCCTCAGCTGCATTGTCATTGACCCATGCATTTTCTAATTATCCAATTCACAAAGGACATCATAACAGCTAACTGCAGTACATGATCCCCATTATTTCTCCATGAGATGTCATGTTTATAATGGAGGTATTATCTCACTGATCACAGCTGCTATTGTTATCATCATAATTACTACTACAGTGTCATTTAGATGGTAATTTGGGTGTTTTCTCTTACCAAACGTCGAGCTATTCATCACACTCAGAAGCGTCCTATGGGATTGGCTATTGTTCTTGAAGATACACTTGATTAGATTTTCTTTTTATAAAGGGACTTATATTGTACTTGCTGCATGATCTTGGACGTCAGCACTGTAGTGGAACATTTTGGAATAAGGGATTTACACCAGGTTGACCTTTTGTCCAAGGCTCTCCTCGTTTCTGGCCCTGCCGCTACCTTCCGAGTGACTCTTGTCACGGAGAAGGTCTTATAAATATGGATGCCTTCTACTCGAGGCCGTGATGCAATTTCAGAAATAGGAGGGAATTTTTTTTTTTTTTTTAAAAGGGGGTAGAAATGTTCAGTTGGGTTGCAAAAACTGGACCTGCAGCCATTGCCAAGGTTGCTTCTTGATATTTTTTGATCTTATATTGTGACGCCGTTATTTATTTATTTATGCCACAGCTAGTGTCACTGCATTGCAGAGAAATCTGATGGAGGTGGATAAAAAGAGAATGAAAGATCTTTACTTTTCTATACTGCAACTCATTTTATATGAGCACTGGAATAAACAAACCTGTGAGCACCCTTTAAAAATAGTGATGCTGTTTTGATATAAGTGTACACAGGATATTGTGCCTATATGCTGTGGCTATAGAAGCTACTGAATGGACTCAGCTGTGCAGGATGTGTTCTGATTGGATCATCTAATGCCTTGTAAAGATTTTCATTTGGCCATTTTAATGGTCGAGCTGTGCAGGAGGTGTTAAGGTCAAGAGGGGACATGCCAGAACATACAGATACCACAGATGACACAACAGCTTCATTCCACTGCCCCAAGTCTCTCTGCACACTGCCTACAGTAATGTCAGTATCAAAGCTTGATGCTTCAAAATGAACCTGATCAAAGCTATTTTAAAAGCATATCAACTTTTAATAAAAAGGCCATATTTGATTCATGGTGCATGACCACGTGCAAGGAGACTGGGACAACTTGGACTTGTCCCAAGAACAGGGCTGTGTATTGGCGAGAATCTGGCGATACGATACATATCATGATACTAGAGTAACAATTCAATATATTGCGACTGCAAGCAAGGCAATATATTGAGATTTTTTCAGATCTAATTTTAGGAAAACTGTCATCGTATAAAGAACACACCACCATGTATATATAAATTTAGTTTTAAATCTGGGTAAAACAAAAAGTCACTCTGTGAAATGGCTACTACGGGGATTAACATCATTACATACAATTGGACTCATTGGATCCACAAGCGTCTCAGCTTTCCAGTAATACCCAATTTATGCAATTCTAAGACTGTTTAGGGACCCCATGCAGAAATATTTAAATAGGCTACACCATTTTGAAATAGGTGAAAATAATACATTTGTGCATGTCTGTAAATATTGCTACCCATTTTCATTCACATGTCTTGAGGTCAGAGGTCAAGGGACCCCTTTGAAAATGGCAATGCAAGTTTTTACTCACCAGAATTAAGCTTAACTTTGGAGCGTTATTTAGCGTTCTTCCGGACATGCAAGTATGACATGGTTGGTACTAATTGATTCCTTAGGTTTTTTATGATGCCAGTACCTTCACTCTAGCTTTAAAACTGAGCCCGCTACATCCTCCGAAAGACAGAATAGCGGCTGGGTCCGCCGGCAGGTCATCGGATTTTTTAAAAAGTTAAGTAAAAATCGACACAGCGTTTTGGAGAATCAAAACAATATCGCAAAACATAATATCACGATACTCCTGTGTATTGATATTTTCTTACACCCGTACTCAAGAAAATGTTCCGAAAACACCATGATCTCATTGTGTTACCTCCGTCTTCACTTTTGCTCTTGAGGTGCATTTGACAGTAAACTGTTAAGGGACCAGGTGTTTGGCACTACGTGGTGTGATTCTGTGATCAAATCTTTGACAACAAACATGTCATTGTCTCCCACAAATGTCTTTTACGCAAGATTGGCGCCACCACATTGCTCACCCCACCCCCTCACGTCTCTTCCCTACCCCCAGCTCATCCTTCAGGAGCACATGGTCACACACACAAATCCATTCTGTCACCATGTACATCTTATTCGGGGGCATTTTGCTCAGAGCTCGTCAAGAGGAACAGATGTCATTATCAACAGAGATAAAGAATCATTATTTTGACAGCTTTGCAAACAGCTATGCCACCCCAAGTGTGGAAGACAAACGACAGCGAGTTGTCTCGTGATGATCACAACTGTAATTTTTGTGCATGTGACAGCACATATAGGCGACTTTTACTGCGCAGTCGTTATTTTCGGAAAGTTGCCTATAAGCAGCGTTAGCGATACCCTTCATGCAGTCGGAAGCACGTCCTTGGCAGCGATACCCACTGGGGGGAGAGGAAGAGAGCGAGAACGAGAGAGGCTGACAGAAATTGAAAAATAGAAAGAGAGATAGAGCGGCATGCAGAGTGAAGGGGGTAGAGGTGGCTTTATTATTATCTGAAGCTTGCAACAGCATAGGAAGGAGGCCACTGGATATATGAAACTAACATAACTGTACATTAAATAAATACAAAAACAACACTCTAAAGTGAACAAACTGCAATAAGAAAATTATACAAACCTTCATATATCTCCAAGCAATACATAGTTATGAACCATAATGAGGTGAAATTTGGTTGCTTCAGTCTGCAGTTGTTTTGCAGGAACAGATATAGAAATAATATATCCACCACGCACTACTGCATCTTTCTTGTAATTAGAGAAATAAAATGAAAGTTGATTTTGTGAGATACGGCTATGCTATGGAGGTCAGAGAAATATAGGCTCCCACTGTTTTAATCATCGCATTAAGCAAAAATGTGCAAAATAGGTATTACACATTAAATATTGTGTTATAGGTTACTACATAAAATGAGGAAGAAGAACATTTTCATTAAAAAACTGTCAAGCATCACCTGGGTCACCTGAGTATAATGTAATGTAATTGAAATGTTTTACATATAATTATGTTGCTGTAGAACTGTGAAGCAGCATCTCTTATAACAATTACAAGACTAAAGAGTTTACAGTAGTGACTTTGAGAGGCTGTACACAGCGGAGCTGAAGGAAATGCTAACGTCAGCATGCCAACATGCCCAGAACGACAATGCCAGTGTTTAGCAGGTATAAAGTTTACTATGTTCCACATCTTATTTTGTAGCGTTAGATGGCTGCTAACATTTGCTATTTAGCACTAAACAAGTCAACGTATGCTCATACAACGGTTCGTATGTTATCTTATGTAAAATGGACAAATGGAAAAGTTTGACCTGATGATGGTACTAGAGGAAAGGTTGAGGGATTGAAAGATTACAGATAATCCTGGGAGGAACGTGTATGTGTGTATTCATGGGAATCCATCCAAGACATTTCACTCAAAACCATTAGAAGTACCAAATTACCACATTATATGTAAATCTAAACAACCGGTAACAATGAAATCACAGCAAAAGGTACAGCAACATATCATCACTGTAAGAGTTATGAATTAATATCATTAAATTTGTCACTAAGACTTTGTTAAACTTGCATGTTCAGTGTTGCATGGTTGTCAGAACAGCTGTTTTTTCCAACCACTGTAAACCACAGTTTCTACAACAAACATGTGACCACAAGTAAAAGAACATCTGTACATGTGATATTCTATCATTTATGGATAATAACATGGATGGGATATTCATTGCCAACATTGTTGAATGAATCAGCCTACTCCCTCTCTCTTCTTTTTTTCCTTTTTGCATATTAATGTGCTTTCCAACCGTTTTTGGATGCCTGGCACACATAATTATATTGCGTATTTGTATGCGTGTATGGAATAATATTAGGGACTAGGTGATTGCTTATATCCTCAAAATTGCTTTTCTGACACCACATGAAAAATCACCTAAATCACTTTCAAAGATGGTAGGAAAAAAACAGGCTGGTGTGACAAATACCAAGGCAAATTGAACATTTGAACAAGAATTAATGCGCATTTAATCTTAATCAAACAGTAGAGAAAAAAAAGGGAGTGTATCTATCTATATCTAGGAGTTTATGACTTGAATATTCAAATGGATTAATTTTTTGAGATTACTGACAATGTGATGGCTTACTGATTGACTGACAGATATGGAAGGATATAGATAATCACCCCAAGATTACACTAGTCTGTTCAACTTATGGATACATAATTAAAATTACCCATGCAATGTTTTTTTTTTTTTTGCATAAGGCATCACTCACTTACTGCAAACAGTGCAATCAGAAAGTCTTAAGAAATTGGCACATTTTTTGGCATTGTAGCCCAGCTTTAAGATGAAATCATATGAGCTGGCAGATGAAAGGTGCAGAAATTAATTATAGACGTTTTACTATTTTTTTATACAACTTTAGAACATAGAAAGCATTCGGATAAACAAAAATAAACTTAAATGAAGTTATAATATTTCATATTTTACTTGAAATCCTTTTCAGTCAATGACTGGCATCGCTTGTTATCCTTATTAGCATAATGTTGGAAATTTAAGGTATGTTGTGTTATTTTTGTGACATGTAATTTTAAATAGTATAAGGATACGATTTAGATAATTATTTAACAACTTTGATCAAGTTTCAGGTGAAATACTGTATGTTGACCGTATTCCATATTACCCGTTTTACTCTTCACTCTAAACTAGTTTGTGAGGTGCAAACCGTTTTAATTAAGTCATGTGTAAAACTCCACTTTGTGAACACTTACGTTAAAACCAGGCTATGTTTGAAATTATGAGCAGCTAGTGCAACTGGTTTAAGGTTATTGACTTGGGAATAGGGCTGCACAAATATCAAACTTTTATCAAAATTGTAATATGGCCCGCTGCAATTTTCAAATCGCAGGAGGCGCAATATTTGTTAAAGGCAAAATGTGTATCAAAATACCATTTTAAATTAAATATTGTCATGCTGCAGAGATGTCCTGGCCTTGGTACAGATCCCCCCAAAATTACATCATAATCATTTTAATATGTTTTCAATGAAAATAAGAATAATGATGTAAAAATCATCATTCCCTCCAATATTGCAAATCATATCGCATTTGCAATATCAGTCAAAATCATCGCAATTAGATATTTTTTTCAAAATCGTTCAGCCCTGCTTGGTTCCTTTGTCTGCACAGTTCTAAAATTAGAGAATATGGTACACTGATCACCCATTGACCACACACTTCAAGCTAAAAATGAGGTGTTGAACCGCATGGTCTTTTTAAATCCAAAGTGCTGCACTCGGTGCCAAAGCAATTGTTCATATATCATTGTCCCAAAACCTCCTGACTGCACTCTACAAGGCCAAAATGGTAATGCCAAACTGCACATTACAACCTGTTCCCATTCTGTGATTCATGTAGAAATGTAAGCTATATTGTCATGCCGAATCCCTGCTTTCCGCCTCTTCTCCCACACCCACTCATTTCGCTCTGACATGGTGTTAATAAAGTTCTGATTAGGGAGCATGATATGATTTCATTACAGTGAAATCAGGGTAAGCCAAGGGAGGATGGAGGTTGGAGGTGTCTGCAAATATATTTCCTGGTAACCCAATCATTCTTACTCCTATGTGTGTAAAATTGGGTTTTTATGTTTCTCTTGGTTCTGAGAACTGTGTATTTCCTGTTATAAATGCTGGTTAAAGCTTCATGCAGGAAGATTGGACAATGTGCATATATCAAAATGGCATAATTGTGGCCATAATGCTTCCATTCAAGCTTATGAGCAAAAAGGGACTGGATCTACTGGCTGATTTTGCTGTGGTTCAGTGGCATTTCTGGACCATTTGTTGCGGTCAGTTGATATTTTAGAAGGGCCAATTAAATTAGCCCTGAAACTGAGCTCTCATTTTAACACTGGCCAGGCATGGGAACAATCTGGAGGGAGCCAAGTGAAATAGGTCCTCTGAAACACTAGGCAGTGATATTTAACAAACAAAGTCAACCTGTTTAGAGCTAAAGTTAACACTGTGGGGGAATACACAAATTCCATACAGTGGGCATTCAATTGTAGTAAAGCAAACAATTACATTTAGATGACATATATATATGTTCAAATAAGTATTGTAAAGAATTGTTTAGCTTATTCGGATATAAAAGTAGATCAAAAGTGCAAAACGACAACCTAGACAAGCTTCAAAAGGTTTACATTTACATTCACAGAAGTGCAGTACAGTATAGCACATGGATTAAAGAAATGACACTCTTACCTATATGCTTGGATTACAGAATGTGTAGGATTGTTTAAAACTAATTACTCATTGTACAGTGTAGCCTAAATGTAAGGCAAGGAATAACAGGGTAGTCCTGCGTTCCCTTGTCTTTCAGGAGAGAAGGCTAATTTATTATAAGGACCCAGGATTGGTGTCACAGAGCTACTGGCTCCTGGTTGAATGACAACCAGAACCACAACTAATGGGGTTATTCATCCCCACTAAGTGTGGAGAGTTGGATTTTCTTACAGGGCCACTAAAGTGAAAATTGCAGCTTTCAGGCACACGGACATAATGAAATGCACATAAAGCATGAACTCTAATGTGCAAGGGTTGCATGTCTGGTGTCCCTTTGCGTCTATCCTTGATAAAGCATTAGACAGTCTTAACCATGCCCTACATTTTCTGTATACACAATATTATTCTAAAGTTATTCTGTAACCACAGGACAAAAGTGCTGGCAAAAGCCACAATGCCTACAGAGTGTGTCCTCAAAATGTATCTTTGCATTGTCTGAAAGGTATTTGGAATATGTGACAAATTGAGCAGCTTTTGGCAAAGGGGGGAGCGTTTTAAATTGCTGGTCTCTGTATAAAATATACTGTTGCTAGGCTTACATTTACTGTATTATCCCGGCCAACTACAAGGCTGATTGAACATGAAGAATCACCTCTAACCCAGAATAATAACTAGTGTTCTATTAATGTATATGCAAGGGGCTCCAGTGAGGCGATAAGAATGTGGGCATGTGATCTGTGGTGAATGTATGCATATACGTACAAGAGGTCATATGCTTTGATGTTCTCCTTTTTGTCATTATATGTGGTTGAAATTGAAGCGTAAGTGTAACTGGATAATTACATTTTACAGGGTATCTCTGGAAGGGTTAATTGCAGGCCTTTGAGATGATATTATTTCTTTCTTCTCCAATTGGTAGTGGTACTTTTCATAAATGAAAACTGTCTCAAACATAAGAGTTGTCAGTGTTTGTCAATGCAGAATCAATGAATACAAGGATGATTAGCAGCTTCTTATCAAAACCATATGAAGCAAGGATGCAGTGTTTAGTCATGGCATTAGTAAAAGTAAGGCCTTTAGTCGATATTGCGTGTGCCACTTAATTTGTTGTTGAGTGTTATAAGAATGCTACTATATCAGTATGTGAGAGCCATTAGGAAGATCAATATATGCACCTTTCAATTGTACAATAACTTTTATTATGTTGGCTAAGAATGTGGTTCACAACTTTTCTCATATAGAGGCTAATAAGGTTGCTGCTGGTCTACAGCGAGGAGAGGCTCACGCATAATGTGTTTGTCTGCCGGCAAGAAAGCTGAAAGGAGGAATGTGTTTCCCTTGTTTGTCTTTTCCTCTCTGTTCCACGCTAAAAAAATGACCTACGTGGGCACACCATTCTCTGAAAATAAGACACATAATAAAGCGTGTAGACCTCACAGCTGTAAGGCATTGCTTCTATGCTTTATTTGAGGACTCGGGGACTTTGAATCCAATTTTCCACCTGTAAGCAGCAAGTAATTGATTCACACCTAGACTCAGCCATCTAGATAGATGACTGTGCAGCACACCATCCTTTAAAAAACTCATTGGGATATTAGTCTAGTCTATTATCCGCTATCCCAACACCATCCTTTAACAAACTCATTAAGATATTAGTGTAGTCTATTAACGGTTATCCAAACACAATCCTTTAACAAACTCATTGAGATATTAGTGTAGTCTATTAACGGTTATCCCATATAATCTTTGCCTTCTCTCTACAGTTTATCATATAGATAAGTAGCAGTCACACATTGTCACTTTGCAAACAACCTCTCGTTTTTTGTGTAGTTTATACACACAAAAAATATGTAATAGAAATGTAGCTTGAAATAATAACTACAATAAAGAAAGCCGACTGGACCACATAAAAAAAAAAAAAACAATATGAACATTTTGTTTTATTACTATATGTTGCCCTCATGACTCATTGCAAGCACTTAAAACGGTGCTTTTTTCATTTTGTCGTTTTAAACCTGTCGCCAACGGAAATAAAGTGGAGAGAAAACAATGAACAAAGCAGAAACAAAATCAATGTCCACATTTTTCATCACCTTCGCGGGGGGCTGAAAATAACCAGCTTTGAGATTAAACCAGCAGACTCCCCAAAAATTCTTGCAGCACTTTTTGTAAGGCCAAAAGTCTGGACTGGCAAAGCTCCAGCATAAGTAAATCCTGCATGTCTTGGCAACAGAAATCTCTGCATAGTTGAAATCTTGCCCACTCTGAGGATTTTGTACCCTTCTATTCCACACATTGTTGCTTTTTCTGTAAGCTACATCACCTGTTGTAAAATCCATGTGACCCCCATTCCGGTAACAAATGAAAAAAAGAACAAGTTTGTACCTCATGCCCCTCATTAGTTGAACTGTTATACTGTAGCACAGGGGGGCTGATTGCCTGAGCAGTACTGTTTGTTAATCTGATCATGTTTGTGTTTGGAGCCGAGCAAACAAGCTGCCATAAACAAGCTGAAATAGTGAGCCAGACCTCGCTCTTGCTCTCTCCGCTGCTACAAACCCCACACACACACACTCAAACACACACACACACACGAGCGTCAGCCTCTTCTCCAGGGCTAAATAATGAAGAACGGAGGCACATCGCTTAGGTGATTAATTATCCATGTCACCAGATGGGACGATGAGCAAAAAAAGTCAGATTCTTTTTTTTTTTTTTCCTAAATGCATTTCAGAGTGAGGATTCGATTGGGGTAATGACAGCCATATGTTGATGGATGACCATGGGCAAGTATTAATCAGAAATACAGATTTGGGATGTTACCAGGACAGAGGACTGTGTGTGTGTGTGTGTGTGTCTGTTTGTTCGTTTGTCTATGCAACCGTATGGAACCCGCACCGTGTTTAAAACTACAAAAAAAGCCTTGACTCTCAAAACGTGGAAAGAATAGAGGACAAGAGGAAAGATAATGCAAGCCAGCAGATTTTACATTATGTATTTTAGTAATTAGATTATGTATAGAGCCTCTTCAGGAATATGTTTTTGGACTCTTTACCAAGCTATTTCGGCTGTATCTATTAAAGTAATAGCCCATTTATCACATTCAAGTAAATGCGGTATGAAATGATTTCAAAATGAGTGACTTTAGTTTTATTTTTTGCCAGTTTTATTGTCAATTAAACAATTTCTTTTCCACCATGACTCACCTAACCAATCTAACTCATAATTGTATCTTGTTCACAGCCAAATTAAAGAGCGCCTAAAGTCAAATAATACTATTACGACGAGTGAAAAACTGCCATTCATAGCAGTTGAGATCAGCCATTTGCTTTAATTGCCATCTGTTGTACTAAAAATTCTATCAAAAAGAAAAAATATAGAGCAGACAATTAAGCTAAGAAAGTGTGTCAATTTTTATTAATGGATCAGCCATTTTTGTCTTTGGTTGAAAAGACTGAAACCGAGGGGAACTTGCCTCGGGGAGGCTGGGTACACACTGGGGGCCACTTATGTAGGCTGGTCAGGCGGAGAGAGTGGTTCAGGTCATTTTATCCCTCATTGCATGGGCATACATGTCAAATATCTACACCCTGGAGCACCATCATAGTTTTTCTTTTAAAGCCAGTTCAAAAACTCAGCAAAAATGTAAAGTAACATTTCAATAAGAATTTTGTAGGAGTACACTCAAAGTGCAAAGAGAGGAAATTAGCATTAGCTTCCTTGATGGAAAGGAAGACAAAGTTTAGTCTGTTTGACACTTTGTCTAGGGCGCCAGTAGCTCAGTCTGTGCGGACTTGGCTTGAGAACCGAAGGGTAGCCAGTTCAAGACAGTCTAGCACGGACCAAGTACGGAGTGTGGGTGGGTAGATGGAGAGATGCCAGTTCATCTCCTGGCTACTGCAGAGGTGCCCACCAAAACCGTAACTGCTTGGGGGTCGCCTGACCATGGTCAGCCCCATCACTCTAACATCTCTCCAACTACATGTCTGCGGGTCCTGTGAGTGTGTAATTCAGGCCTATGTGAGTGTGTGGAAATGAACATAGACTGAAAATCTTTTACTGACCTGTAAAACTTAACATCCACATAGTGTCTGGTGAAACATTTCCCATAAGTCCCCCATAGCTATTGTACATTGGGTTAAGAGTTGTTGACCTCAACACACATATTGCTGCAGACATTGCAGCAATGTTACTTTAAAACTGGATCACATATGGCAGTTGCCCTTTCCTGTATCGCTCGATAGTAAGTGCTGCATTTCAAAAATCAGACGCTATCCACTTTAAAGTTGGGCGAAGGCCACAATATGTCCAGCCCGCTTTCAAATAAAAAAAAGTAGGCATGAATATGAATGAATATAATCCTGGATTAGAAAAAAATACTTGTTATTCAATCCTTGCCTATCAACATCCTTTTTTCTTTTTAAACTTCTTGAAAGCTACGAGTCCATGAAGATCTTAATTCACAGTGTTTTGAAAGAAGCTCATGTCAATACAGTTGACAGATGACAGAAAACTCTTTTAAAACTTTAAAACAGAGCATTGATCAGAGCAGAAGCTCCATCTTTTTGTTGGTGATGCTGACTGGCTGAATATCAGATATTCAAAACTAGAGCAATATTGGTTCACTATATGCCAATATGTGCACTGTTTCCCACTGAAACGTCTGAAAACTGGTTGTGGTCCGAATATAAAAATGAAGTAGTGTTATGTATATGAGGTAGGAAATGAAATTCAGTCGGGTGGCTTGAAGAATGACCTCTTCACCTATTGATTCCATTCTGTCTAAATGGCGGATCATCAGGGTGTGAGAAGCACATTAATTTCGAAAAGTGTTAAGGCAGCTCCCTTTGACAAACTTTTGACATACCTCGCACTTACTGAGATTTATAGAAAGATTATATAAAACTATGTCAACAATGTGTATCGTTGTTACTTTACCAACTCAAAATATGTCTATATGTCCATAATCTATAATACTGTTGTGCTTCTCATACATGTACAAAGCTTTAAAAGTCATGCTAACTGCCCGTAGATCACATCTGCTTTGTCGTTAGATAAAAGCAAGACATGACTATGAGTGGACATGAATTGTAGCAAACATTGTGAAAGTTATTAACATGCATTAACAGAAGATAGATACTCACATTATTAGCTTAGCTTCAAAAAAGACTGGAATTAGAGGGAAACAGCTAGCTTGGCTCAGTCAAAAGGTAACAAGATCTGCCGAGCAACACCTTCTAAGCTCATTAGTTACATGTTAAATCTCATTTCTTGAAGTTTCTGTTGCCTGGCAACTTCATGGTAGCGACAAGTCTTCAGGAAGTTACTACTCCTAGCCAAGAAATAATCTGGCACATAAACCCCAAACACAACTTGGTCGTCGCACTTCAGTTTCTGTACTAATTAAACAAGACAATGTGTTAATTAATGATCTTGGTGTTGGTAGGCAAATCCGAATCAGAAATGCTTTGTTCCCCGGGGGTAAATTAGAAATGAAAAAAAAGAGCAAAAGTCTCTCTACATGTTTTTTTTAGAGAGTGTGCAGCTTAAATAAGATAATGCTAAAGAAATCTAACAAATAAAATAAAGAAAAAAGCTAAAAGTTGAAAAAAAAAAAGAAAACGAGCCGGGGCAACTGCAACAGGCTGTGTGCACGGTCAGCGCATGCACACATCATCGTGTGACCTTTGAACAGAGCCAGGCCAGCTGTTTCCTTGCTAAGCTAACTGGCTGTAGCTTTATATTTACTGGACAGATATGAGAGTGATATTAATATTCTCATCCAAGTCTCAACAGCGAGCCATTTACAATTTGAAAAACAAAAAAGAGGAGAGATCGGCTATAAAAGTGCATTGTTAAGTATGTGTATGCTACAAAAGTCATCACTTGAAAATAATCTAAAACTAGGGCTGTCAAAGTTAACGCAATAATAACGTGTTAACGCATATTTGTTTTAACGACAGTAATTTCTTTAACGCATTAACGCAGTCGATCTTCCGGAGGTTGTACGAGGCTCAGTTTTAAAGCTAGACTGAAGATACTGGCGTCATATGCAACTAGAAAACCTCCATTAGTACCAACTACGTCATACTAGCTTGTCGCCAAGGAGGTTAAATAACGCTCCAAAGTTGTGCTACATTTTGGTGAGGAAAAACTGTCATGGCCATATTCAAAGGGGTCCCTTGACCTCTGACCTCAAGATATGTGAATGAAAATGGGTTATATGGGTACCCACAAGTCTCCCCTTTACAGAAATACCCACTTTATGATAATCACATGCAGTTTGGGACAAGTCATAGTCAAGTCAGCACACTGACAGCTGTTATTGCCTGTTGGGCTGCAGTTTGCCATGTTATGATTTGACATATTTTTTATGCAAACTGCAGTACCTGTGAGGGTTTCTGGACAATATTTGTTATTGTTTTGTGTTGTTAATTGATTTCCAGTAACATATATACATACATTTGCATAAAGCAAGTATATTTGCCCAATCCCATGTTGAACAGATAAAATGTGGGCGATTAATCGTGATTAAATATTTTAATCGGTAGACAGCCCTACATGTATCTAAATCAGCAGATGGGGAGACAATTCCCAAACAACATGTGCCAAAAAGTGAGCTTCTGAAAACCAAGAAATCATAGCATTTACAGTGAGTAATATTGGCTACATATATACAGCCATTGTATGTGCCTGATAGCCGTACTTGTCGTTGTGCAGCTGTGAGGTTATCCTTCAGCTTGTGCTAAACCCATTCTGACAGCAACGTCACAAACTCCTGACATATTTATTCCTTCTAAGTTAACCACTTACCAGCGTAGAGTTCACATTTGGGTTGCGGCCCAGAGCGCAAAAACTGGTGGGAACAACTAAGGTGGAAAGACATTGACTGAAAATTTTAGGATGTTATATTTCAATAATTCTGTTCACACCTTTAATTAAAACTTAATACACCTCAGTGAGTGTGTAGGGGAGAGCGGCTACGGCCTTGTGGTATATTTGGTTGTCTCTTTCTTTTATACCCCAAACTGTGTAAACTTTGCAGGATTTAGCGGGCTTACTCCTGTGGAGAGTGACATATTAGACGTATTTACACTAGCTGCAGTGTGAACACTGAGTTATTGAGTCATTGGCTTTTGATGAATAACTTTATCAAAGCTCTGCAGAGCTGTGGCCATTTTGTGCTATGAGGAAAAAGTGTTATTGTAACAGTGACCTCTCTCACAGAAGTAACAAGTGAATGGATGGAAAAATGAAGCCCATTGTGCCCACTCTCTACTCAGAGTATTATTGCTCATGACTCATCTCTGAAGTATTTTTACAATACCCTAATACCTGAGACATTCATACTATATGTATTGCAGAAAAAGTGGCTTGAGAAGTAAACAAATCTTTCTTTTCTTTATTATTTTACAATGATATCATGGCATATTGATTGCAGTGATGAGTTGTTGGCCAAACACAAACTCAGTCACCAATCAGAGGCATGGCTCGTAATTAATTCTTCATGAAAAATATGTAGAAGTGACAGCAATCACAGTTCCAGTGCTTGTTTGGGTTTAAGTCATGCAGCTGGAAGAATAGATAAATGTCTGAGAGAGGGATGGGTGTGCTGTCCTGAATTTCTGCCTGACAGCCACAACAATAACAGCTTTTGCTTGTTCCCCTGTCACTTACTGTAGCTGACAAGTTGTTCGGAAATCCAACACTAACAACACACGACTGCTGCTCACATTCAGCTCCCTTCACTTCAAGGCTTTTTTCACATTCTTGACATTATCATTGCACAAACACACGCTACTTTATCCACACAGTTACATGAACGGAAAATTCGTAAAGCTAATAATCACATTGAAAAACACTTTAGAATGTACACTGGCACAGAATATACAGTACATGTCCAACATTGATTATTCACTCTATGCTAATATTCGCACAATGACAATTTAACAAGCTGATGTTTAGCAGGTAAATTGTTTATCATACATTTGCTGATTAGCACCATAGACTGTATAGAAGAAGTGGACCATCCAGTGGTTTGTGGACTGCCGTTTTGAAGCCTCAAATTCAGCATTTTGGCAGTCGCCATCTTGTTTTTTTTGCAACCAGAAGTGACATGAGAGGGTCGAGCTAAGTACAACCGAACACTAAATAAGGCATTTTTAGGCGACTAAAATGTTACAATTAACTTTCATGAACTGAAAACACACTGTGAAAGGGGTTAAAGTTCTAGACGAAAAGGCAGACAACTCCCAGACCAATGCCGTAGTAGCGACCTGTCAATTACAAGGTAGCCACGCCCTAAAGCATACCCTGCTTTATGGTTTTACTCTAAATGGGACCATACTTTACTAAATGAACATCATGCTGTATTGAAGAAGACTTGAAACTAGCGATTGAGACCATAAACTCGTGTTAACAATGTTTACTGAGGTAATACATCAAGTGAGAAGTAGGCTCATTTTCTCATAGACTTCTATACAATCAGACTTCTTTTTGCAACCAGAGGAGTCGCCCCCTGCTGGCTGTTAGAAAGAATGCAAGTTTAAGGCACTTCTGCCTTGGCTTCACTTCTTAGACCTGGACCCGAGGCTAATGGGAATGTAATTAGTTTTGCAAGTATTTATTTGGTCATAAACCAAAGTATTGGAACAATTTAAATGTTGCCTTGATGAGCTGGTGCTAGATGAAGAGTTAAGTGATCACCAAAGTGATCTTTCTGATATTTCAGTCTGGACTAAAGCGTTGGACCATCATCAACAAACCAACATTGCCATCCCTATAGAGCCATGCCGCTAGCATTTCTAAAAACGTTCTCACATCAATGAGTACCTCCTAAACTCAATAGCTTGCAACCATATTTTATCATAGCATCTAAGATGTAATGCATATATCTGACTGAATGTAGCTTCTAATGTACCACAGTACTTCGGTTTGTTTAGACTTGAAAGGAAACTGAAGTATAGCCTCTTATGAATAGGGGTAGATACAGAAGCAGATAAAAATAAAAAAAGATTGCTCTGTGAAGTGTAGATCATGTGTTGGATAAAGGGAGCAGCAAGTGCTGGATAGGGAACACTGAAACATATGGGGAATAAAGAGAGAGGAGAACCAAAGAACAATTAACAAGTCTATGTGATGGTTGGAGGAGCAGTAAAAACACACTTTGTTCTATTTATATTATTTATGTTTTCTTTATTTGTATTCTTCACAGATTTTATTCGCCTTTATAGCTTCAACTGCGGCTCAAAATCCCTCACTGACCTTATGAAATATCATCCATTTCTATTTATTTACATAATTTTACTTTTATTTACACAGGCAAGTCAGTTAACAACTGCTGTTTTTTACTGCTCAGCCACGATGTTGTCATTGCACAGAAGATACACATGGTGAATCATGCTTTGAAAAGGTCCTCATTTCCCTGCAAAGCCACCGTGCTGAGTAAGATCTGAGGAAGGCAAAACCATGAGGCTGGATTTATTAGGGCCTGCAGCATTAAAAGTAAATGAGGGAGTAAAGTAATATTAGCAGGGTTCTGGGAGACATGTGTCGCCTGCGGAGTGAATCCAGAGCCTCAGCTGAGATGAGGACATGAAGGATTCAGAAACTGAGAAGAAGAGCAAAAGACTGCCTCAGAAACTGATCTGATGCATTGACTGATGTTGAAAATAACTTAGGATCGCTATCACAAACTTAATGCATATAATCATTGGTTTGATTTGTAAATGACTGGGTGGACAGAGGGTGCGCTCGCCTCTCAAACATGAAAACAGAGAGACAACTCAACTCTAGTGCACCCTGGTGCTTCAGTTGGCTCAGGCACATACTGCACAGAGCAGAAGGTCTCAACCCGCGGGCCATGGTGTGCCAAAAGTCTGCAGCTTCTCATTCAACTTCCTCTCAACACTCCAGCTGATTTCACTGATTAGTTCCCCCCCTTTGGTTTAATATGTGCTAATCAGTGAAATCAGCTTCCATAACATTTAATTTAAAAAATAAAAAAAGATTATAATAAAAATTGGTGGTACAGTAATGTCTCGGTTTGAGTTTGGGGGATTTTTGTCTAGCACTCCTGACTGCAAAATACTCAGTCCGTAACAATCAGTTAGAGATTTGTGAGAAAGTGTACACACACACACACACACACAAATGTCTGTACAAAATTTCAGTAATTGTTGATATATTTCATGCTGAACCAAGGACCAACCGACCAACAAATCAAGCTACGGCACTTTTTAGGTGGACGTTTCGTCTGGAAGTCACTTTCAGTCAAAAATGGCGGGAAGTGTAGCTTTGCTGCTGGGCGCTGATGTTTCAATGGAACGAACAATTGCCTCTAATGTAGCCAAAATAATATTGATAAAGTCTTCGGGTACACCACTTCAACATGGGTCACTAACAGTGGCCACTCCGGGGTCTGAAAAGTGAAGGCAATGCAGAAATGTCTTAAACTTGCATTCTTTCTCATAGCCAGCAGGGGGCGGCTCCTCTGGTTGCAAAAAGAAGTCTGATCATATAGAAAATGAGCCTACTTCTCACTTGATTTATTACCTAAGTAAACATTGTAAACATGAGTTTATGGTCTCAATCGCTAGTTTCAAGTCTTCTTCAATACAGCATGATGTTCATTTAGTAAATTATGGTCCCATTTAGAGTAAAATAGATGATAAAGCAGGGTATGCTTAAGGGCGTGGCTACATTGTGATTGACAGGTCGCTACCTAGGCGTTGTCCAGTCTGGGAGTTGTCTGTGTTGGCGGCAGCCAAAAACTAAGATGGCGGCAGCCAAAAACCAAGATCATGAAGGCTTGAGGTTTTAAATGGCAGTCCACAAACCAATGAGTGGCATCACGCTGACTACATCCACTTCTTGTGGAGTGAAGCAGATAGGCCTACAACTGTAAGTGGTGTATAGTTTTGGTTTCAGCTAAACAAACACCATCCACATCAGCGCTACCTGTCTACCATCACCCCCGTCATTTCCTCCATGTTGATAGATGACCACCATGGAGGAGAGCGGGTCTGTTACATCAAGACCAACAGACAGAAAACAACCCAAGACACACCCGCATGGGGAATCTGGGAACACTTGTGCAGAGGTGGTGTGAGTAATGGGGGTACCTGAGTGGGGTCAATGTGGCATTTTCAGGCTAAATGTACCCACCATTAGCCAATGCCAGAGGGTCCATCCGAGCCCCCCGCACACTATTAACCCACTTGCAGGGCCACTGGACTGGGAAAATGGGGAATGAGGGGATTTCGCCCAGAGGAATACCTCTGTGTGTCTGTGAAGGTGCATGCATGTGAGTGCAGCATAAGCAGAGCTGGATAAATGTGAGAATTTGCTAGTTTCGGCACGAGGTGTGTGTGTGTGTGTGTGTGTGTGTGTGTGGTTGCGTTTCCATGTCAGTAGAGGCGAACGCCTGCCTGGAATGTGTTCACACATGCAGTCAGATGAATGAAGCGGAGGGGTCGGAGTTGAGCTGCGACAGTGGCAGCTGTCAGCACTGTGGTGTGTGTGATGTATGAGCTCATCCGTCACTACCGGTCCCTTCCTGTGGAGGGGGTGGAATAGTAATCCCAACATAATTTCCAATGCTTTCCTCGGTCAATTCTCATCTTGAATTTTATTGTTTCTTGTTCAGTTTAATTTGCAGTTCTTCTCTTTTTTCTATATGTTGGCACAGATGAGTGAGATGGGGTAAATATTGGTACTCTCTGCTTTGTCTTTCTCCATCTTTGGGAGTATTATGATGCAAATGTTTGCCTGTAGATGGGCTGGACAAGTAAACATGGGCATGAAACCACAAGATTAAAACTGGAAAATGTACTACTTCAAATCCATTTCAAAAGGCATTAATCATTAAAACAAAACAAAAAAGCTTTGGCTATGTTGTTGCAGATGTTGGCAATAAATATTTAGATTTAAATATACTTAGTTTCTAAGCTCTCTCTCAGCTGGATAAGTTAAATGTAAAAAAAGCCAACACACCAACACCCACGCACACACACAGACTCCTGGTGACACATTTATAAAACACACACATATTCATATGCACACACTCCCTGGCCAGTGTACAGCCTCCAGAGACTCAGACTGAATACCAGGGGACACACTGGTGCCACAGTGCCAACATGCTGCCAGTTGGCCACACCTGAGTCAAAGCCCACAGAGGATGAGACACAGATGCAGTGCAAATACGACACACACACATGGTGTGTGTGTGTGTGAGTATTTGTGTTTGTGTAAAAGTCGGAGATAAAGCCCGGGGATACAATAAAAGAAAAAGACTGCTGACGAAGAGAACTCAAAGGACTCCAAATAACAAAATAAATTCCTTGCAGGCCAAAGTTGCTGATGCTCGGTTTGCTTTACTTCATACAAATCTATACCCTTATGTCTCAATTATTAGGTGGTTAAAATAGATCTGCATAATGGATGCAAAAACAAAAAAAGTTTCTCAAATAAGTCAGCTCAGCGAAGGCACAGTTGGTGACAATACACTCTTCATTCCTCCAGATACCCACGGTGTCCGATTCTCCGTGCAGGAAGTATTAAAAGCCTTGTGTAAGGTACGTCTTTGAGATTAAGTGCAATAGTAGGAGATGTGTTACCTCATGTCCCTTTACTTACTCCCCCTAAGGCCCACTGAAGCACATTGAGCAGTCATCACTGCGATCCCTTTATGGCTGTCCATTCTGTCCTCATGAATTACATCTCACATAATTTCCACCTTTGTTCATGCACGGCGGTGCCAAGAGCCCTATGTCTGACACGCGTATAAATCAAAGAGCAGTTCACCGTTTGGATTAAGGTTGCCGGATACAGGCCATCGCTGGAGTCACGTTGTAAAGTATGGACATGAGCGTTCTCCGCGCGCCGTGCCAAGAGCACACGCACAGCCAATTGCAAGGCATGACAAGTGCACATAAGCATGTTTTATATTGCTAGTTTTATGCCTCACCATGTTTACATCAATCCCGTTAGAAGGCAACACGCCCTTCAAAAGCAGCACGTTGTGTACGTTCTTACAGCAAGCTGAGATAGACGGAGCATAAGCTTAATTATACCTCCCAAAATGCTTTATTTGCTAGCTGTGACCATAGACTGTATTATAAAGATAGATGACATGACAGCTCCCTAAAACTGAAGCCAAAACATCTTGATTGCCCCCTGGTGGCTGGCTGCAGTATAGGTCATAAATCCCGCCCCCTCCATGTTAGGGGATGGGACATGGGCCGAATTAAAAAGTCGAAGTACGTCAAATACATTTTTCCCAAAGATGGTTTCTGTCATTTCATGTAGTTCTTATAACGCTGATGTGTGTTCAAGTGTTAATTATTTGGATAAGTTTGGTTTTAATTAGTTATTTGATGCTATAAAAATGGGATGAGAAGTCATAATTTGACAGCTGTGATTGACAGCTGCTCTGAGTGAAGAAGCCGCAGTCGGAGGCTCGGGAATTGTATGAGAGATGAGATGTAATTTTAACTTTCTATAACCGTAATGAGTCTGTGTAATAGAACGTGTCAATTTGATCATAGAGAGATATTACAGTTAGTTGTTGTGTCTTTCTAGTCAAACAGCTACCGTGGTGCTAACGCAGCAGCTAGGTGGCTCACGCTAGCAAGGCGCGGCCGAGCTCGGCTCGTGATTGGCTCTAGCGTGTGTGTGGGCGGGACCAGGATACCGCAGCTCCAACCCAAGCCCCCAGGAAGATCACCAGATTTTGAAGCAAATTTTTTGCAGTGGCCAAACGGCGGTACTACAACTTCTGTGTCTGTCACCTGATGCCATTGGGCCAAAAAATACTTTTTCCCATAGACTTCCATTGGGAAAGAAGTGCATGAATCAGCGGATAATTATTTTAGAGGTAAATCAACTCCCCAGTACGAAAACTTGAATCGCCCTTATTTAAATCATTAGGTCCTAAAAAGTTGTAAAATGCACTAATAGCTGAATCCAGAGTTATTTTCCTTCCTCCGTTCATGTGAATGAGACCGCGGCTGGACCGAGGGCTGGGCTGCTCAATGGGCCCAATGGATGCGGAAGACCGACGGATGATCCGTGTAATTCATTACACGGCAGTCGAGCCATTTTGGCTTAATGCGCCACTGAGCAACTCTCACAGGAAGGAACAGGCGTCCGCATACACCGCTATATCCAGTTCTCTTTATACATCCCTGCTCCAGCCCCCCCCGATCACTACTGCCCAAACTCTGGCTCCAAATGACATCAAAATCTCAAGATGGCAGCTCCTGTATACAGGATATTTTGGCTTCACTTTTGTACAGTGGGAGGAAGTAGAGATGCGTCGTCCATCTATATATACAGTCAATGGCTGTGACACAGAGCAAGTCCAGCAACTGATAACAACTGACAAACAGATTTGCAAATAAATTGTCTGTATTGAATCTCTTCCTCTCGTTGTAATTACTTGCTTGTATTATTTTTCCTTTTGGTTTTGTGTCATCCTATTGGGGTTCCAGCGCACCAAGTGACAGAGCACTTTGTTTTGGGTTGCATTCTGAAGTCTACAGAAAAAATACCACCCACACTGGCTGTGACTCATGCAGCAAACACATGTTTGCATAACTCAAAATAATTGCATAGCATCCATCTCTAAAAAAAAATCTAGTTATGCCCTTCTCTCCCTTTTCTGGTACTCTCTTCTTTTTTCCTCTCTACAGTGAAAGACAAACAAGAAAACCAATAACGCAGAGGCCTCTGAGATGGCAACAACTGAGCAACACATCATGAAATGATTTGAACAGCACCACCCAATTCTCTTTGAGGCAAGCAAGCCTTACTATGCACAACAACCAACTTGCCACTTATTCACAGAGCGAAAGAAATCGTAACCACAGGCCACTTTCTGGGGCCAGTATCCACGGATGCCTGTGGGAATCGCAGAATCTTGCGCGGCTGCCCTCTAATTAACTGTATTCTCCTCTAAGAAATGCTGTTTGTTTGTGAAAGTGCCGCTTTCCTTTCTTGATGTAGCTTTCCGCACATTATGGTCTTTACTTCCAGCCAGCTTAATGGCGAGCAGAAAGTGGTCACCGTGATCCTCCCTGACCCGTCTTTTCATCGTCACCGCTTAATGGGACGTTTCCATCAGCAACTGTATCAACTCTTTTGCAATGCGAAAAAAAAAAAAAAGAAAGTAGCGGGTTGGCAGAGAAAAAAAATGGGACGTGGCAAGGAGTGGGATGGCAGATGCTTCACGGCATTGTGCTCTGCGCCGCTGCTGTCAAGTGTAGGTGTGCATTTTTTCTCGTTTTAAACAAGGTATGTTGTTGAAGGCCGAGTCATAGAGTACATTTAGATCCCAAAGGCCATAGAACGTATTTTACTGTTGGTCCAGGGTGGCTGAATTCATTATTTTTTTTTATCCTTCATGCTTCTCGTGTCTCTATCACTCTGTCTTGTGGGGAGCTGATGGTCTCTGAAGCAGCAAAAATCTGTGTAAATGCATCACTACCACTTGTCAGGCCTGTTGGAATAGATTTTGAAGAGTATGCGAGAGAACACAATGCTAGAGGAAATGAATAACCCAAGGCCTGCACTATGGCTTTATTGACAGGCAGTATAAATCCTTCACACATCTCTCACCGCCTTTCTCATGCTGTCTGTCTGTGAGCACGCACGTTAATACTACTACCACAAAAGCAAAAGAGAATGAAAAACTTTTTGTAAACATGAAGTGAATAACATTAAATGTGCTTTTCAGTGCTAAATACCTCTGCTGCAACCGAATAAACTGAGAATACTGGTATTAAACATCCAGCCATAAATATCTGAATTATGAACAGTCACGTTGTGTTCCCTCTAGGGGTGTCACGATTCCCCAAATCCATGATGAGATTCGATTTTCGATTTAAACATGCTTTTGTTAGACTATGGAGTCTTGATTTGTGAAAATCAACCGATCAATGGTTTTTAAGCCCTGACAAACTGTCATTTACACTTCTTTGAAAAGAGAATTGAACTCCCTTTTACTTAGAAAGTGTTTCAAAAATGAGATTACAACAGTCCACAATATAAAAAGCTGCATCTTTCCAATATCAGTATCTGTGTTTTTTTTTTTTTTATTTGACCTTTATTTAACCAGGTAAAATCAATTGAGAACCAATTCTCATTTACAATGATGACCTGGCCAAGAGGCAGTAGCACAGTCCACACAAGTGACACAAACAGCACAGATACAATACAGTATGACAAACACATGAGAAAATGGCTAAAAACAGCATAGGTAAATTAATAAACACTATGTACAAAAAAAGGCGGATTACTGGATGTTCTTTGTAAAAATGGAAGAGAGAGAGAGAAGTGAGGGCTGGTCAGCAAGTACAGCAGTCAACTATGACTTGTTGCAGCTTTTGTTTGAACATGTTGAGAGAGGTGAGAGCTGTTAGTTTGAGCGTGTTTTGTAGTGAGTTCCAGTCATTTGCAGCGGCAAAATGAAAGGAGTTATGACCAAACACAGTACGGACTTTTGGAATGATGAGCCTAATGAAGTCACTGGATCTTAAACGGCGATTGCTGTCGGAAATGTGCAGAAGATTGGAGAGGTAGCGAGGGGTCATTCCCAAAATGGATTTGTAGACCAAGAGCAGCCAGTGTTGTAGCCGCCTGGTGTGAAGGGAGGGCCAATCCACCAATCTGTAAAGATCACAGTGGTGGGTGGTGAAGGGTGCACATGTGGCAAAACGGATTGCTGAGTGGTGGAGTGTGTCCAGTTTTCTGAGGGTGGTCTTTGATGCCATTTTATAAATTATATCGCCGTAGTCAAATAGAGGAAGGATGGTCATTTTCACAAGGGTGAATTTGGCAGAGTGTGTGAAGGAGGCCTTGTTTCGATACAGGAAACCCAGTCTAGCTTTGACTTTAGCCAGAAGGTTATTGATGTGTGTGTTAAATGAGAGAGATGAGTCCAATCAGAAGCCAAGGTATTTGTAGGAGCTGACAAACTCCAGCTCCGAGCCATCAGCACTGTAGATCTTGGGAGGGCTGGGGATGATGAGGTTTTTCCGGTCAAACAGCATACATTTGGTCTTTGTGTGACCCACCTCGGTACATAATAATTACAAAAACAAAACATAAATCCTTCTGCAGTGCATTACAAGTGTGCTGTAACCTACAAAAATGCAGTGTTGTTGTCACTTACGGTCGTGCTCGTTTCTCTCTTTTTTACCCCTCTCTCTCCTCTGATCACTGTTTGTCATTGAGGGCTTGTTAAACCAAGTAAGACTAAGAGTGATGAGTAAGGAAAAGTAACTAACGAAAGTGCGTTGGCCACTAGACTAATTCATGCAGTGTGAAATGCCATAGGCAAATGCAGGAGGTGAGTATCGTAGCGACAGGGGTGAGGGTGAGGTGGCCATTACATTTCTTGAGTACAGCTGTATTTTCCCATACACGCAATTGGGCAGGGCGAAGGGAAACATAATAATCGTTGATCTTGCTATTGATTTCAATAGTCAAGATCGGAGGCTAATTTCGATCGATTTACGATTCAGGATTGACATCGTGACACCCCTAGTTTCCTCAGATATTGAAAATTCAACTCCGTTTTCAGGTCCAAATTCACTAATTAGACGGATTCCTTTTCAGCCAAAATAAGACACATACTATCCTAGATTATCAGTCTTAATGTTCTTGCTTCAATTTCACACTTTTAATAGATAAAAAAAAGTTTGTTTTAAAACTGTGCAGCTCCTCGAGCACACACGTCTGGAGAAAATATCCCCAAAAAAAGGGATGACATGACCTTTGAAAATCCTGAGGCAGCCATTTGTTTGGCTGTGGATGGATGGATTCCCAAACCCCACTTAAAGGATGCAGTATGAGAAATGAATTTTTTGCGTGCTGAGTATTTTAACTTGCATGTCAGCAGTGGCCTAAAGGTTAGATAAGTGGGCTTTTTACAGTCCTGATGGTTTTTTAAATATTTTTCTTACGTTCACGAGAATTTTTTTTTCCCTTCTGCACAAAGCTCGTCCTCCTCTGCTTCTCCATTCTCGACCCCTGTCAATATCTCTCACTGTGATTTTGTACTTTTGCGCCATCTTCCTCTGTCATCCTCGGCTGTTTCCACTAGAGTGTTTCTTTCTGTAGCCGGTCTTTCACCAGAGCCTTTTGTACTGCCCTACTCCCTCATTTCTTCCCGTCTTTACAGTCTCTCAGCGGCTTTGTCACTTTCCTCCTTTTCCATCTTACTCCTCAACTTGCTTCAATTCTTTTCCTGTGCTCCATTTCCACTTCCTTCAAATCTCTATATATTCTACCCTCAGTCTTTCCTTCCCAGTCAGTCCCATGCAACACTTCAAAGTCCCCATTTCCATTTATTGTCGACTTTTTTGTCTTGCGATTGTTTAACTCCGTCTATACTTTTGTACTTTAGTCTGCTTAGTCGATTTCTCCTGTGTAGCTCTCTGAGGTCTGATGCCACCAGACGGGAGAGCTTGTTGTATTTTTGGCAGCATTTTTGTTCTAACGTGTATGTCTTCCCAGTAAAGCAGTGTGTAATATCATCGCTTCACACAGACACATGTTGAAACATATTATAATTGAATTTTGCGTTAAAAAAAAGCCATATTTTGCCTTCATTTTTGTATCCATATTTTCACTCCCACCAGCAGCTATATTGATAGATGTCGATGTTCCAATGGATTCAGTTAATAATGGAGGTCTGATTGACAGGTTGCAGCTCACTCTGTTAGATATGTTAAGCAGACACTACAAAAACATAATTGAGGAAGCACTGTTTCTTTGAGTTGACTGAATGAATGGCCTAAGGGGCCAACTTTGCAAATCTAAAGAAAACCACCTTTTACTACCCAATTAAATGCTCAAATGCTTTAAATGTCACCTTTGTGTGACACTGGGCAAAATGATTCCAATATCCAAAGGTGAGTTGATTTATGATTAGTTACATTTATCCAATTGGTATTTATTTGGGCTGTAAAAGTTAACGCGATAATAGCGTTAATTTCTTTAATGCATTAACGCAACTTGCGATTTTTAGGTTGTAGCAAGCTTCGCTTTAAAGCTAGAAGATACTGGCATCATATGAAACTAGAAAACCTAAGGAATCTACTGGTACCAGCCATGTCATACTAGCTTGTCTCGAAGGAGGTTTAATACTTTGGCAAAGAAAAACTGGCATGGTCATTTTCAAAGGGGTCCCTTGACCTCTGACCTCAAGATATGTGAATGAAAATGGGTTCTATAGGTACCCACGAGTCTCCCCTTTACAGACATGCCCACTTATGATAATATCATGCAGTTTGGGGCAAGTCATAGTCAAGTCAGCACACTGACAGCTGTTGTTGCTTGATGGGCTTGAGTTTGCCATGTTATAATTTGAGCATATTTTTTTTATACAGTATAAGTGCAGTAGGCTACCCCTGAGGGTTTCTGGACAATATTTGTCATTGTTTATTGTTGTTAATTGATTTCCACTAATAAACATTTACATACACATTTACTTAAAGCAAGCATATGTTCCCACTCCCATGTCAATTAGAGTATTAAATACTTGACAAATCTCCCTTTAAGATACAAATTGTGCGATTCATTTGCGATTAATCATGATTAACCATGGACAATAATGCTATTAATCGCGATTAACTATTTTAATGAATTGACAACCCAAGTATTTATCCAATATCCAATCCAAGTTTGACAGAGATTTAGCTCTAACTTCACCCCACTTAAGCAATTGAGGCAACAGAACTTTAACCTCAGTGATGCTTCTTAGGATGTGTTCAGATTGACAACAGTGCTCTTAAAACAGGTTCTTAAGTCATTTCTGTGTGATCACTGCATTGACACAGCGAGGGTGGTGACGCTGAGCAAAAACTTGGCTCATCTTTTTCTGAAACACATGTGGTCACATGCACCATTGGTGAAACAAATACAAGTATACCAACAATTAAACCACATTTACTTTGACCTCAGCATACTCCTAACCACCAATAGGTAGTTGCAATTATTGCTACTATATCTATTTAAAAAAACACCACACTCGCTGATTTTCAATGTTCATTCTTTCCAATATGCTGTACAATACAAATCATATCCCTCATGTACCCATGCATCTAGTGATCTGATAAACTCTTTCGCTGGATTGGGTCTTTAACTTTGTGCTGGTCATGGGCTCCTATACATTCACACAGTGACAGTTTTCTTTTACTTAACTCCTTTTCTCTTTTCTGAGTGTTTCACATTTTAGTCATTTTGCATATCTCTACTGTTTTATTTAATCCTTTATTGGCAATGCATAAGGTGTATGGCATATCACCCCAGTATGCCCATCTCTCTTTCATGTATCTTGTGTACTAAATAATGAGAAAGCAATCCTAAAAATAACACCCACAAAATGTGATGTACAAGAAAAAGAGTTCAGGTTATATTATGGTGCATTTTGTTCTTTTATCATGAATCATAATATGGGGAGGTTAGAGTATTTTATAAGACAGTGTTAATTTATGGAATAAGACAACACAACAGCTACACAATTATGTTAAACTTCAGCTGTTGTTGTTATACACCTTTGATGGCAGTCTAGTTATGTACTGAAGGTGTTTTTAGGTAATGTGGCTGGCATTTACTTACGTATTTATAGCAGCACTTATGGGGTAATTTACAATTCTGGCCATGTGTTCGTCTTGTGAATCACGAATAACAATATGATGAATTTTTCAAAATGTCAGAGGGTACAACTCAGTTAGAAAATCATGCTAATTAATTATGAATTAAAATTACATAGTTAAAGACCGGCTCGCGAGAAACTCTGCGCCGCCAGCGCTTCAAGCCAGATCATCTTTGATGCATAAGATCATCGCATGCAGCCGTCTTTAATTATAACTGAAGCACCCACTCTCTTATGTCGCTTGTAAATCACTTGATCTTTGATTCATCCTCCAACAAGCTGACAATATACGACTATATGTTTCTATAAAACGTTTACCGAGGTTTATAGCTTCTCAGACATATTTCAACTTTCATTTTTGTACTCACTATAGATTAATTAATAGATGGAAGAGAACATCTGGTGACATCTTTCTGAAACATTGTTTCGATAGAAAAAACTTTATGTTCTTTATATTTGTTGACCTTTGGGAACATTTTTCTTGAGTGACACTTCATCAGCAGAACAAGGATAAAGTAAGCCGCTTTTATTCACTAGAATACACCTGAAATAAGGTCAGACAGCAGCTGTGTTTCATTAACATGCTGCTGATAAGAGATCAAGTGTTTTGCTTTGTTGTCTTTGTAGCGAGTGTGACAGTGTGTTGGTAAATGTGACCATGCTGTGGCTTGTAAAGATCCAATCCTCTCTTGTCAGTCTCTCTCTCTGCCTGTACAGTTTCTCTGTGGTGGCACAGGGCATCAGTGAGGCGCTAATTAGATGCTGCAGTGGAGCATGGGACAGACAGAGCGAGTGGACAATCACCACGGTGAGAGATGATTTCACACTCTCTGCCCTGATAACTGTCTAACGGCTGCTGGAAGCACAACTGGCAGAGAGGCCCTGCTCAGTAATCTCTCTCCAAGCTGAACCAAAGCAAAAAAAAAAAAAAATCATACTGTACGAGCAAGAAAGCAAGCGTGTGTGTGTGAGGATCTTCAAATGGCAATCATTCATCCCATCAGCACTTGATCATAACCCTAAACACAATCCTTCAACTCAACTGTGTTACCCCTTTCATTTGAGGAATAGAGTTGTGGAATAAAATAGAGGTGATCTTTATGAGGTGATGATATCATCCACCATGCAGATATTCAAATATTAACATTACAACAATATTAAAGTTGAGATGAATTGAAAAAATGCTTTTTTAACCTTTTTAGATTACGTCTCCGGTCATTTTGTGCACCTATTTAAAAAGGTGCCAATTACGGCTTTGGGCGCATTTCTATTGCCTCTCAACGGCTCTTGACTTGGAGACGGCGAACCAGATGGCTCGCAGCTAATGGTGCGAACACTAAAACTGCAAAAAATGGTAAAAGTGCTGACAGAGATAACATCTTTTACCTGAGGGGGAACTGGTGGATGGGTGCTATGCTTCCGCGATGACGCTGTCGATCAGGACGGCATTATTATCAGCTGTAACCGTCGTATGAGAGCAGTACAGAGTAGCGGTAACCGTGAGCTAGCCAGTGGGGTTACGCTCACTTGCACAAAAATGCACTAAAAGCAGGCACGGCCTGCTGGCTATGTCAACAAAGCACAGAGAAGCTGGGATTACAACATATTACAGAGGGAGAGTGACTTCATTCTCTGCTCAGGTAGACATTACTCCACTATATCTTTACATAGAAAATAGTTGTTTGCTGTTATATTAATGCTCTGGATATCAAATTTAGCACCTTTAACAACAAATGCAAAAAAAAAATCAATTTCTTCAAGTTCTTTCTTTGTTTCTTCTTCTTTTCTTCTTGTAAAAGAAAATATGACGTGTGCTTACATAAGCTAGTACCAACCGGTTTCAACCAATAATATTGTAACCATCAATCAATCTGCAACTTTTAGCGACTAGGGAGGTGTGTGGAGCGACAGTCAATATATGTGTATATGAGTTTCACATAAAGTATTGCCACGAATAGTTGAGTCAAATGAGAACTAGAGAGAGTAGTTCAAATCCTACTTTCTCACCTCTGCACACCTAGCCAATCACAGCGTGAAGAGGGTGTGGACGTTGGATTCTTGGTTTCGGGAAATTACAGAAATTGTCGGACATTGAACATCAGAAATAGTGTGAGGAGGGACGGGGGGTTCTGAGGCTATTCAACCATCTGACAAGCAGTTCTGCCGTAGTGTACTGGCACCTTTATCCTTACCATTCGCCAAGGTTATTCATTGAACAAGTCCAACTAAGTGAGGTTAAATCTTTTAAGCTTTGAGAAATAAATGACTAAAAGAGTCAGTTGACTAGCACTCACTCTGGTGCAGAAAGGGAAGCATATTAAGGCTTCATGAATCACAGGTCAGGAGGACAGAAATGCATCAAGCTTGCAAGGATCAAGCACTAAATTGATTTTCCAGTGTTACCGCCGGACATCTTTTTACAACCAAAATCTATTTCTGTCGCAAAATGATTAGAATTACAAAATGGCTCAGCATGTTCTGTCTTTGCTTTATATGTTAGTCTTTTTCAGTATCCATCAGCACAGGCTGTGACATAAGACAAGCAGAGGGACAGAAAGGAGAAACTGATACAGACAGTAATGGAGAAGACTGAGAAAGGAAATATATATTTTTGGTTCTATTTGGACAATCCTGAAATGGAAGTTTGCCTTGTTTGAGTGATAGCTACAGTACTTGTTGGTTGTTTGGCCCTTTGGCAATTTCCCAAATCACACCTACTATACTGCTTCACTTTGCCTTGGCCCTCCATAGTCTTGCCAAAAATAACTCTGGTTTTAGAGATGTGCATGCGCCCACGCACACACAAACCTGCACTAACTAAATGGTCCTCCTACCTCGCTCCCGTGTGATAGTGCATTGCAGATGTTAGTGATTAGCCTCGTAATGATGATAACTTGAGTCTGTTTCCCGGCTTCTCGCCTCGCTCTCCCTGTATCCCGCCCTTTCTGTCTCACTCTCCATCACACATTAGGCAGGTCTAGCCATCCTGTGATGTTGATGCTGGGTCACGTTATGTGTTGGAGGCCCTCGGGCCATGGGGTTCAGCTCTAATTAGCCCTGTTCCCTAGCACAGGATTGGCCATTTACACATGTTGCCAGGCAATTAAGCGGCTTGTCTGACATTGGGGTTTCTGGTGAGGGCTGACAGCGTTATCACATGTCGGACGAGAGGATGTGAAAGCATGGTTTGCTGTTGGAAGGCAAAATGGGGGCTTATGCTGCCTTCCCATCCTCTCTCCTTTTGCTTCTATCATGCCAGTGCCCACATGGTGATTACAGACAAAAGGGCAAAGAACCAAAATGCTCCCTGAACTAAGGTTCAGAAAGACCCATTCCTCAGATGACGGCACAGACAAAAGTGTTTCCCTCAACAAAATTCTTCTGGATGCGTATACCTCAGCTAGAATGTGTCAGACAACCAAAGCCAGCAAACAGAGATATTCTTTGGACGATTGCTGGAGCAGTGTGAGCCAGAAGAAGCCTTTGTTGGTTGATCTCACACATTAGAAGGCTGGGAGTAAAGCCGGTCCAGGCACATAGTGGACAGGCAAAATCACAGTTCTGGAGACTCACATCGGGGGGTGTGTAGGAGGAAGACGTAAGCAAGATGCAACACTGCAGGAACAAACAGCCCTGGCCACTTCAGCCATATAACACCAAAGCCATGTCTATTAAAAACAATACAACAACATTTTGAAAATGAATCCATTTTTGAATCCACTTATCATTTCAAATCCCCAATCGCTTCAAATGTAATTAGCTCTTTCGTTTCCAACATTTTCAAGTATAGTACTTTTTTGTCATTTTTAACTTTAGTTCACTTTTTGTTGTCTGAGAAGCCAGAAGCATCAGTTGTGATGCTGGGAGTGGTCAGAGGTGAAACAGGCTTGAAACCTTCCACCAGAGAGGGCAGGAAATCCCAGCTTTTCAACCTGCCGTTAAGTTACTCTTTAAACTCAAACTATATAGAGTACTTTATTAATCCCAGTGGGAAATCATAACATTATAGCAGCTTAGAGCAAAGACCAAGGTAATGAGCAAAAAAACTATACAATACTTATCAATAATATGTGATTCTCCCGAAATTTACCTTATGTGAGCAGTTGGATGATTTCTCTATTGATGAGTTGAACTACAGGCTTTCCTCTTGCGGCCATAAAGTGGTGTTACACCAACACATTCTCATCCCAACTCGTAACATACTGACGCTTTGTCAGACCCCACTGCGTCACTTTTTGGTCGCAGTAATCACATGCTTAATGTTGTGATTAAAAAAACAACAACACTTGCTTAGTTTTAGGCAACAAAATCACTTAGTTAGGTTTAGGAAAACACAACATGGTTGGGATTAAAATTACAATATTTGTACAGTGAAAATGTGACTTGAAGTTGTGAACACACGACACAACATGAACAGATTGTAAAGTGAAAGTGACGCACGGGACAAGAACAGCACTCTCCTGGATGAAAGCCCTGTGTTTGTTGGAATGTTTACTACATAGCTCTTCGCTAATGAAAAGAGGAAGCAGAGTTAAAAATGTTCTATAAAAGATTATGCTATCGAAATCCAACATTTAAAACATTGTTAACTTTGTGTCTTGCAACTGTCATAATTCAGCAACTGAACTGTGGTAAACTTCTCATGGCTCGGTATTACTGTTTCTGGACTGCTATGAAGGCTATTAAAAGCTATAAAAATGAGCTGTTACAGTCCCTAACTGTGGTTGCGGTTTCTAAACTAAACTGTTGTTCCAAGCTTGCAGTGAAACCTGACATTAATGCTATTAAAATCAATAGCAAGAACAGAAAAGTTTGAGTTATGCAAACAAAAAAAAGCTCGGAACTATTTTAGGGATGCACATCACCATTACGGTTATCAATTAGATTGGGTGGTTAGTAAATGCTACCACCTGTCTAAAAGTCTTGCACATTTACAACAATATTCTCATTGTTTAGATGACAGAAAATACTGCATTCACAGATGTGAGCATTCTATGAAAAAAGATTAATTATGATGCAGCATTCATTGTCTGAGCTGTTTTCATTATCAATCTGGCTTCCTCAAGGGAGAGCATCAGTTGCACTAGAGCGACCGAGGATTCTCGTGAAGCTATGTTCCTCAGGCCAAAGTAGTTGTTATGGTTTATTTATCTTCTCCAAAAATACTGGGGTATACGTCGGTCACTGATCAAGCATTTGAGCACAAACGTTCGCATTCAGAGGAGGACAAAATTATAAAATAGGCAAAGTATTATTAAAATACTGTATATCAGGTGTATGGTATGTCTAGGTATGTCTATGTTTTCCACGCTATCTATCCCTTAGCCTGCTTCATTGCACCATTTTCATGCACACAATCACCCCCTATGTCGCATGGGTCTTTTGTGGAATACAGGCGTGTTCGTCTCGACAACTTATTACCGATTAGCACCATTACAAAGGCTGTCTGTGTGCGAGTATACGTCACAGTGCAAATTTGACATGTTTCATTTTGTTTCCATGCCATTTTGATTATACCCTGTTCTTTTCCACGCTCGCACCCTCTTTCACACACAAATACACTCGTGCGTCACCTCGCTTGACTGGCAGACCCCCATGTCTGCTCCCTGGGGCACTGTGGTCCCTTTTATTAGAAATGTATTCTATCAGTGCTTTTAATGTAAAAATGCAATAAAGTCATTTCACGCCATGTTGAGCAACTTTGCCACGTTATTGTTAGGTCTCTGTGGCTTGCGGACCCACATCTACACGCACACACACACACACACACACACAAATACACTGATCTTGGCAACCTCGTGTACCTCCTCTGTGACAGGTAGAGGAATAGAAAAGAACAGATGAATAGCTCAGTAAATCTCTGTATACTAGTGTTGGAGTGGAGTCAGCGGCGAGAGAATAAGCCTCGTTGAGCCTTGCGTAGGTCTGTAGCATATGGATTTTTCACTGGGATGTCACAACATACTGCACAGTACAGTGTGGTGATAGCACATGATGAGTTCATAGTCAAACAGACCAGCAGTTTGCCTGTGGTATCTTCATGAACCAATAGGCCCTTTTCACAGCAGCAATTTTGAAATGCAATTGCAGGGTAACCACTAGGGGTGGGGGAAAGAAAACGGATATTGTAATAGATTTTATAATGCCAGAATCTATATATTTGCTTCATTTGAGTCTATGCGGAGGTAGAGGGAAGTTACCGCTTTTATCATCGGCCACAGCTAGCCGAAACTAGAAAGTAGAAAACGTTGGAGGGTTCACGTGGATACGACCTGCACCCTCACATTTTAAATCCGACATGGTAAACGTTACACATACAGTAAAGTATGGAAACACTTTGGGTTTCACACATTGCCAGGAAAAGCAGAGCTCGACATGATGGCTAAAGCTGCATACTAAACTCTGTCACGTTATTGTATTGCGGTAACGTGCGGTCAAGACAGCCGTCACTCACATCTCCGTGGTCAAATCAGCCGACGTTACAACTGTAGAGCACCCATATACTGACATGTATGTTAAATGCATTGAAATGGCCCCCGATGGAGCTGACCATGGATGTATAAAGAGAACGGAGCTGACGGGGAGAGCTATCGACGGATTTGGCGAAGTTAGCAGAAGTATACACGTGTGACTACGTCCGGTTTTCAAAATAAGGTGTTAAAGGGAATTGTATATACAAAATACATATATGGAAATAAGATTGATTAGATTATATTCACCAGAAGTATAAAAGCATTACATGTCCCTTAAATCTTAAAAAGAAAATAGCACTAATTTGTAAGGGTCTTTATTCTTTGATTTTTGGGTTGCTGGAAAAAATAAAGATAAATAATGACAATAACTGATATATTTGACTTCAGGACATCTCTGACTGCATATATGCTGAGAACCAAACATTTTGACCATATCAATTTAGATATTTTCTGTAAGTAAAGTAAAAGTAATAAGTAAAAGTCCCTAGACGTGTATGATTCAACTTTTTCCCATGGTCTAGCATTAAAAAAATTTACAAAACATACTTGTAGAATCGCAATACTTACAAATCACAATACATATTGAATCGACACCTAAGTATCGTGATAGTATCGAATCAGGAGATATAGGTGTATCGTCCCAGCCCTACTAAACACAGTTAGCTGGTCATTGTTGTGAAATAAACCCCTTCAGTTCAGTTCGTCGTGGCCCACCCGTGCAGCATCGCCCTGCCTGGGTTTATTTCACAACAATGTCAAGCTCCCTGTACATTATCCCTTACATGACATGTCAAAATGACTGCTTTGAAAAAGAACTATAAAAACATCACATGATCATGCTGCTGGAAAAATCCCTCATTTAAAAAATGGCTCGTTTCTTACTGTCTCTATCCGACCTTTCGCTCATTCAGTTGCGGCTTATCGTTATGCAATCTGATAAACCCTTCATGGTACTCTTGTCAGGACACATTCAGACACTGCAAGATCTATTTTTCTTCCCCCAAACCTCCAGTATTGAAAGAAAAACAACCCACAGAACCACCAAACTTCTGCTTGCAAACTTTGCACAGCAGGTACCCCTGGGAGGATGCTAAAAAGACAGTGGTGAAAGCTGATGAGTTATGCAATCAAACCAGTCAGGGGAATGCTCATTATTGTGTGTTTTTTGGTTTGTTTGTTTGTGTAGTTTTTTTTTTTTTCCCCATCCTTTCTCTCCTGTTTATCTCTCAATGGCAAACTTTGTTGTCTCATCTGAGGACTGCTCATCTCTTGGTGATATCGCATTCCTCTCAATTTGATATGCACACCATCTAGCTGATTCTAAATGTTCTTCTGCACAGTGCCAAGGCTGACATGGCAACTTATCAATGAGGGTTCGAGTCACTGAGGCTCGATCCTCCCTCCCATTCATCTGGTTGCATTTGTCAAAGGCTATGAGGGAGTCTAAATGGCCACTAAAGGAAAGGCAGTTTTGGATAGAGTTTTTTTTAAAAAAAAGTATAAATAGAAAAGTGAACCTTATAATGCAATTTGTTTACAGATAGCGTCCAATTAGTGTCTCAAGAACTGATGGTTAATTTGTGCCTGGCGCTGTCTATTTGGCTGACAAGCCCATTTCTGTTAATCAGGAGGAGCTCTTTGACCACTTTGCTACTAATTTGGGATAATAGCAGCATGTTCATTCTCTAAACAAACCTCTGCCTCTGAATGTTTCCTGAATCTCACTGTGTTTGTCCGTCTATCTTTCTTACACTGTCTCTGGTGTGTAATTTCATGGCAGTACGATGGTTGTGGCACAACCAGCACTGCTACAAGTTTGTATTTTCTTGCCTTAAAATGTGCTTTGTTGGCATCTTAAGTATCTTCATGCCTAATGCAGTGTACATGGTACAATAATGGAGAGAGAGATGCGAAAAGATGACCAGGGTCAACTTTGTATTGATTGACAACTAAAACTGGGTACGCACAAAAATAGAAATATGCATTATTTTTGTCGCGCAGACGCCAGATTCTGTGTTATGAATCTCAATCATTGTGGAACTGGGGTGCACTTGCCAAGCCTCATTTCCACAATCACAGTTAGCCATAAATTGATGTAGAAATCCTTAAACATCCGTTTGCGTAATCCATACTCGTGCCCGCTCCACCACTCGTTAGACCCGTCAATGAGAAATACGGCACAGAAGTGCAATTTCACCGACTGTGTCGCATCGACGAGGTTCTCCAGCGGTGCCAGAGAAGCTGTCATTACGCACAGCTGTGGCCATCATCCCTATTTATTAGCACATCTTAAAGTATTGTTGTTTCGAGCAGGTGCTCTTCTTCAGGCTTTTAAGTATTTCAAGTCTGAAGAAGACCATCTGCTCGAAACATTACCACTTTAAGCTGTGCTAATAGATTGCACTTAAACTTGCAGTAGGCAGAATATTTCCATAATAACCTTTAAGCATATTGTAATTCAAGTGTTCCGAGAGAAAACTAGACCTCTGCACCTCTTCATGGCTCTGTTTTCAGGCTTTAAAAAATCTAGCCCGTGACGGAAGACTTTGGCCAATCACAGGTCATTTCAGAGAGAAAGCGTTCCTATTGGCTGTTCATTCAACGGAGGCAGCTGTCAATCATTTGCAAACTCCGATCAAACAGTCAAACTGTCAAACTAGGCAGCGCTGATCACATATGAATCAATATTCTTTTACTGTAATGCCTATTTCTCGCCTTAAATGTTTTCAGAAACATCTTGTAGTGTACTGTTTAGCTGTGAAATGAGAAAGTTTGCTCCTAGCTGGTGGGCGGCGCTTGGTATATCCACAACCTATCTCAACAGGGCTGCTGGGGTCACAAACTTTCTCAATACTCATTATTATTAAACATCAGACGGATGATCAATGATTCAATTATAGCGCTCATGCAAAAAAATAATCATTGAAATTGACAAACAACCTAAAAACATATTATATTCAATCTCCTCCTTATCATTTAACCCGCAGCTATTTCAGCTACAACCATGTGTACGCCTGGTTTGAAATATGCATCTGAACTGTTTATACATCTGGCCCCAGGTGTTTTCAGCACAGTGCCATTCAGTCGATATCTGGTGACTCCATCAGTAATCACAAAGTACACAAAATACACATTAACTACAGAATATTACCAAATAATAATAAATAAATTCTTAAACACTCTCCAAACAGCAGACATCCAGATCAGCAACAAAAAGGTTTTAATTCACTCCACCTCTGCTTGCTTGCTGACTGTACTCAAGTCTTCTCCCTCAGCTGATTGAATCCCTACTGCCACCTGAAGGCATCCATTGTTAACTTCAATCATGCACCACACGGCTGCCCCAAAATAAGCAACACAAACTCATGTGCTTCAGCGCACATCACGCTCGGTTATAACTCGGTATTATCCAGTTTTGTGTGTGACATCCTGGGATACAATTTAAAAAGCTCAGGATGAAAATTTCTTGAGATTATTAAAATTCTTTCCTTTCTCCTTTTCCTTCCAAGAAAACCATGACGCATGCAGCTGTTGCCGCTAACAGTGTTGTGCGTCACAGCTTCCTTTCCGAACATGTCAAAAGGTGGTGATGTTTTAAAAATGCATTTTTAAGTGATGTGATGCAGGAGAAGTATGGCTCTTAGTTGGATTGTTGGTGAGATAGTTTGGGCTATATGTTTTATGTGGGTGTGAGTCAATAACTGTCTGGACAGTTATGTAAACAGGATTATAGAAATGTGTCAATTAATGCAGTCATAATCAGCTTAAACAGTTTTGCTTTGTTTTGGCAGCAGTGTCGTTATTGTCACATGTAAATGTAGCCAAATCTAATTAAATGCTACAGTATTAGTTTGAGTAAAAACTATAAAAATGCAATCAGGATTTTTTTCTTCATTTTAACTTTTATTGTAGCAATTTCCATGTAGCCTACAACAAAGTAAGAAACTGGATATGACAAATATTGTGTGGATAATTGTGTTACAATAGGGCTGTCAATCGATTAAAATATTTAAACACGATTAATCGCATGATTGTCTGTCGTTGATCATGATTGCTCGCAAATTAATCACACATTTTTTATCTGTTCAAAATGTACCTAAAAGGGAGATTTGTCAAATATTTAATACTCTTAACATGGGAGTGGGCATGTATGTTTATATTTACTAATATATAAATCAATTAACAACACAAAACAATGACAAATGTTGTCCAGAAACCCTCACAGGTACTGCATTTAGCATAAAAGAAATATGTTTAAATCATAACATGGCAAACTGCAGCCCAACAGGCAACAACAGCTGTCAGTGTGTCAGTGTGCTGACTTGACTATGACTTGCCCCAAACCACATGTGATTATCATAAAGTGGGCATGTCTGTAAAGGGGAGACTCGTGGGTACCCATAGAACCCATTTTCATTCACATATCTTGAAGTCAGAGGTCAAGGGACCCCTTTGAAAATGGCAATGCAAGTTTTTCCTCGCCAAAATGTTGCGTAAATTTGGAGCGTTATTTAACCTCCTTCACAACAATCTAGTATGACATGGTTAGTACCGATGGATTCCTTATGGTTCCCACTGTTTTTTTTAGTTTCAACTGACACCAGTATCTTCACTCTAGGTTTAAAACTGAGCCGCTACAACCCCCAACCGCTACAACCAAACATTATTATTGCGTTAACTTTGACAGCCTGAGTTGCAAAAATAAAAAACGTACAACATTATGCAGAAAACATGACACGGACCAGACTTTCAACATTTCCACAAACATCAAATCGATTTTTTAAAAAGGCACATCATCTTCGTTTTGGATAAATATTTGCAATGCTGCATGTTATCATTCTGATCCTCTCAGAAAAAAATAAATTGTTTTCCTACTTGGAGAAAACAGTTTGATGAGTCATCCTTGTCATGCACCACTGTGTGATTTGCACAAGTGTTTAAAAGGTATGAAATGAGTACTACAACTATAGCCGAGAGGATAATGATGAATCATAATGCCCATATATTCCACTTCAGAGGGCTCGGTATGAGCTAAAGAACAGGTGTGCTCGAGGACATCCTCATTGACCTTGTGTAAACGACATAAAGCTTTATGCTGGTCTTGCAATTGTAGAATGACAATAGAGCTGTCTTTGTCTCTGTTAGAGGGCCGTATTATATATATATATATATATGGCTTAACAGAAGTGGACAAGACAACAAATTGCTATGTGTGTGTGTCTGAATACATTAAATGCATTTAAAGCCTTTTCTGTGCATTCATTTATCTATGCATGTGTGTGTGCATTGCACATACATCTACACTTCAGTGTGCGATCATACTGTACACTGTCTGTCTGTGTGGATGCACTTGTGCCTGTGTGTGTGTGCTGCTGCAGTGCTGTGATCGTCCTGACCTAGAAAAGCACCGAGACAGAGAGCCAAGACTCTCTGCGCGGTGACAGAAGGAGGGGGAATCCAAGCGTCGTGCAGCTTCACTGAGCCAGGCGGCAGTCTCACTCTGTCAGTAGCACCAACACCCCCCCACCCCCACCCCACTAACCGAAGTGGTGCTGTGGAACGCCGCCGCTCCAGGATGAGGATAGGCACCAATCACAAGTTCACCGTACCCCTCCGAGAAACAATTTTTGAATAAGTTTGAAGAGTTGCTTGCGTCGCACTCGTCTGCCGCATCAAAGGCGGTTACTCATGCTCGCCTTTCAGCTCACTCTGATTCAACTCGCATTAATATCACATGCTTTTGAGAAGCTGTATCTTTTCAAGCACCGTTTAGAAATCTTAATACAAATCATCCTCCCAAAGCGCCGGGTTTAAACAGCGTGTCCACGCGATGTCATATTTCACTGACAGATTATTTCTCATGCTGCTCGAGAGGACAAAAGGTACCGGCAGACAATGCTTAACACTCTTTCATAACCTTTTTAGCAGATAGCAGTTGCTGTTTTCAAAACTACAATTGAGCCCAGTCCCTAGCTGAAAAACACGGTAAGGAGATAAGAAAGGTGAGGCAACAGGGGAGCACATCTGTGACGTATCATGGCAACGGAGGCAGACGGAGGAGAGGACCGTCATAGGAAGGCCATTCACAGCTGCACAATAGATTTGTCACACACTCTCACAAAATACACGCCAGCGCACATTATCCTATATCATCAATCAGGCAAGAGGCAAGCATATTGTCTTTGCGATGAAAAGATCCTTTACTCCACATGAAGAGTCAAATTAACTTAGTTTAATTACAGCCCCAGCTTCCCACTGTGCACAACAAAGACAAGTGGCTTTGTACCCCGAGCATCCCGTGGGCGCTTTATTCACTGATAATGACCCCCGACTTATATTTAGTGGGAGTAATGTGACACACAGGGTTCAGGTGGTTTTTTTGTGTATGAAGGAGCATCCAATCAGACGTGGCAATCAGAGCTGCCAGCATCCAACTGAAAACAGCATCTTACTGACTCACACACTCGTGATAATGTCAAGTGCTTCGTGCGTTTGGACCTCGTTTGGGAGCGACAGTAAATTTGGGTGAGATGAGATTGCTGTTGAAGTGACAGACGTATTCAGACGGACTTAAAGTCTTCAAAAGTAGCTCAGAACATGTCGTTTGCTGTTTCAAGTTTATGTACGAGAGAGAGAGAGAAAGAACACCACGTGAAAATAGGCTATATTCTTCCAGCTGATGTCAGCCCAGCTTTAACTTCTCGGATCCCCTCGGGGCATTTAAGACTTTTGTTCTTCTGAGATCAAACAGTCGCGCTAAACTGCTACTCTGTCCAACCAATTAACACCCTCTCTTTCCACAAAGGGATGAAAGTTGGCGTTTTGGCTATGTTTGGTTTGCGGCAATTGTGTTGATTTATTTCCCCCTTTAGCCAAGCCACCAGTCATAACTGCAAGCAGGGAAAATAACCCAAACACAACACAAGAAACTAAGACATAATGGTCTTTGACATGTCTCATAGATCAGTGGCTCCCAGCCTTTTTTTCTTTCCTTTTCTATCATCGATTAAACCATAACGATAAGTGACATTTTATGGATATTTCATATTATATTCAATGTATAACAATAACAGAACAGAACGACTGATAAACTGAACAATCGACCCAAATAGTGAACGCAAGAACTGCAGGACGTTTGTGTAAAACAAGCAATTTGGATGAATTTTGAGCAGATTATATCCTGTGAATATTGCATCAGAGATGAGTTTTCCTGTCATTTTTAGAACTTTTAATACATTTCTCTGTCTATATTATGTGTTTTTTTTATTTTTTAAAAACAATCATTCATGCTTTATAGGCTTCTTTTTTGAAAATGTTTGTGTTTTCTTCTCCCCGACGATTGGCCATTGTTCTATTAGCTCTTTGGTTGTTTTAACTGTGTATTTTTCTCATGCAGAACAAGGCTGTTTAGCAGAGAGGGAAGGCTCTGTAAATATAGGTTGTGTTCATGTCTTCACTGTGCCCTCATCCTGTTTATAGAATAACTTTAAACCAGTGTCATAGATAACGTCTCTCACTCTTCACACATGCTGTTTGTGTGCTATGCTGCAATGCTTATTGTGTAAGCCATGACTTGTTTTCCCACAAAAAGACGTCACTTTAACCTTAATTGATTTGTCTATTTAATAAAAACAGGTGTGTATGATGTGTACTTTAAGAGAGGTGATGAAACCAATTAAATCCAGGGCCATTGTTTTACGTTATAGTCATTATTGCATTACGCTGCTGAAACAGAGACTGTTGCTGAGGTCCTAGAAGGTTACCTCAAAGCCAACAGCTCTGGACTGGTTTTGTTTTATTTAACTGGCAGGTACATGTGTTACCTCTGTACTGTTATGTCTGAATCCGGCATATGACATGAATACACACTAAATATCCTTACGACATTAATGACTTACTGTCAGCCTCTACACTGTATTTTTACATTGTGTTCCAGCACGTTGGATTTCTCAAGAAAATAGAGATTACTTGACTTCATTGAGGGATTTTGCTTTATGGCACAAAGCAGGAAGAGAGCTTCCAACACAAACAAAGCTAAAGCTTGCAGAGAATTTGCACCAGAATATCAGATGGTGAACTGAATGAAAGATGATCTAAAAATTACTTCCAACACAATTGTTCCTTTTAAATAAGCAAAATAAGAAGCAAAAAGCACATAAAGCAAATAAATATCCTGATTGTGACATGACGAAACAAGTTTACTGGGAATAAAAGCTCAACATTTTGGGAAATATGCTCATTCACTTTCTTACTGAGAGTTACTGCAGATTACAAAAGATGGATACCCAACACGTTCTCATCCCAACTTGTCACACCCCTTGGCGTCACATTATTTTCGGCATTAAAACCACTATAGTTATCCTCGGCATCCCTTTAAGATTAGGCAACAAAACCACTATAGTTAGTTTTAGGAAAGATCTACAGGTTTGGGCATAAAACACTACGTATGTACAGTGAAAATGACACTGAATGTTGTGAACACAGGACACAAATGAACAGCTGATTGTAACGTGACGCACGGGACACGAACAGCGGTCTCCTGGATGAAAGCCTTGTGATTCTTGGACACATCACACCTGGAAACTGCCCAGTACAACCACAGTCTGATGTGCTGGCCACTGAGTTAAGTGCCTTGCTCAAGGGCAACTGAGTGGTGGTAATGAGGAATGGGAAAGCACTACTATTCACTTTCCCCAACCAGATTTATCCTGCCGGTCCGGGGGATTGAACTAGTGACCTTCCGGCCTCAAGCACACTACTCTAACTTTTAGGCCACCACTGCCCTCGTTTACCGTTTCCGCAGATGGGTTTGCATTATAGTTAATAGATCACCCGGTTCCTTTCATACTTGTGCCTAAAGAGAGCCTTGTGCGGTGTTACCGAATGCAGACGGCCGGGAAAAAGCCTCCGTTTTTAACGCCCTGGGAATGAGAATGGGCTGGGATACCACTCTCATGTCTCTACGATAAATATAAAGATAAAGTTGCTTAGCTTAGCATAAAGACTAGAAATGGGGTGGAGGACAGCTAGCCTGGCTCTGTCCAAAGGTAACAACATCCGTCTGCCTGTACCTCAAAAACTCCAGATTGCGGAGTTATAATTTCTTGGCCGGAAGCCGTGACTTCCTGGTGTCGCCACTGGCAACCTCCCGATGTCAAACTATTCCTTTAAGAATCACTTGCAATAGTGCTTGAAATGCATTCAATCCACCTAATTAAGTGTAACAGATTAGTTGGGTCAATACAGAGTGGATATTTAACTTCTCACTTTTAGGCTCTGACCTCTTCACTCCCCCACAGGCCTACCGACACAAAGCTCAACACAGCACCGACTGGGAAGTGACAATAATGAACGTCCCTCAAATAAAAAACACCGTAGAAACAGACCCCTACACAATCCGCTATGTGTGAGCCCAGCATCAGACATAATGTGACATCATGTTCCACAATAATAGCACCACCAACCGTTGTGAGGAATATATACCATCTAGTAAATTAAGATTAATAAATCCAGCAGCAGGCTGAGGCACAACAGTTATGCAGCATCAAATAATTAGCATTTTAAACAACATTTTTATGGCTCGGAGCGAGTCAGTTTCCTCTTATGGAACATTGTGTTGCATTGATAAGTATCAGTACATGAATGTGAGCTTAAGGTTGGCAAAGAGTGCAGGCGGCCGTGTAAATCGCAGAAGAGGAGCTCAGCAGTTTAGATGCAATTATGATATGAAAAATAGTAAAGCGAGATGACGTATAAACATGTTGCTTTGAGGTGAAATATTTCTCTAATGCTTAGCTAAATATAGCTCTGAAATGGGACTACTTATCCTATGCACAAAATGCACATGCTTCCTGTGAATATGAATTTGAATGAGCTGTGCACCAGATAAAAGCGATGCTGCTACACCCCTGAAGCCAGAGTTTGCATAAAGCTAATAGGTCACCACTAAAAACAACCACAACAACCCTCTTGGAAACATGTACTCATTAATACCCAATGAATATTCATATTGTACAACAATTGAAGCACAATGCATGTGCTAAACAACAAATAAGCTCAGCCACAGCACAGGCAGAGAGCATCTAGCAACATGACATGGCCCAGGTAAAAGACCTGGGAGAGCAAAACAAACAACCAGCAGCTTCAGCAACCTTGTAGCACATTACCAAACACACTTATGGCCTTAACTGAACACAGCCAAAGACATTAACACAACAAAACAGCAGACACTTACCTCGGTGAAGTGAAGCTGTGTGTTCCTCAGCAGAAAGATGTCCATTTAAAAAAGTGTCCCGAGGTGATGAAAGCTCAAGTAGGACAGGAAACTGCCCACTTCCAGGCTTAAGTGCTAGGTTAAGGCCCTGAAGGCAAAGGAGAGGAGGTGGAGCTTCTACACCTCAAATGGACCGCCTTAATTGGAAAGGGTGCATTGATATATGTAGCAGGGGATTGGAGTCTGTCATTTGACTGTAGCAGCAACACTTATCTTACCTTATAGCTTGCAGGTTTTTGGTGTTTAAATTTGCGTCACATACATGTATGGCACATGTAAATTGCTCTTACAATTCTAATTTGGTCATGCAAGTGGGTTGACTGACTGTTGCAGGACTGGTGAATTAGACTGCATTATATTTTAACGTGATGTACCTAATAAACTGGCAAGTGAGTGTATATGCTGTAAATTATCTCCACTAGCGGCAACATTAAAATGCACAGGTGTTTTCCCGTGTAGCTGATTAGACCTTTGCTCAGGTTGAAGTTGGGTTGTGCAGACACCTCATCAAGGTTCGTGTAAAACACCTGTGTGGGTGGACCATGGGTGTGAAAGGGCCTTAAAGGGGACATATCATGCTCATTTCCAGCTTCATTCTTGTATTGTGGGTTTCTGCCAGAACATGTTCACATGCTTTAATGTTAAAAAAAAGACACGTTATTTTTCTCATACTATCTGAATATACCTGTATTCAGCTTCTGTCTGAAACGCTCCTTTTTGGTGCCTGTCTCTTTAAAGGGACTGTTTGTAACTTCTTACACCTATAAATCAATGCGGGTCGGTTTCCCATGCGCGCTCGCGTGTGGCTTCGATGTTCAGACTCAGACTCCAACACAAACTACACGAAGCACCAAAACCACAAAGTTCATAATGACAGAGGAAAGAGATGAGGGAACGGTATTGGAACGCACAGATATTCTAATGAGCCTGTAAGTGACATGGGAAGGGAAGCCAAATCTGATTGACTTGTTGAATCACATGTTTTCTGATCTAGGCAGTCCACAAAAAAACTGACTGAGTTGTCATATTTCACAGTTTGTGGGTTGGTAGGCACACCAGATAACTAAACGTACTGTATGTGCACAAGCACGGAAAAGGTGTGTTGTGTGGCCTAACGTTTAAGGTAAAATTTGGAATACAGGGCTCACTTATTTGTAATACTTGTTTTTTTACACTGTTCTACTGGTCTGTTTTCTATATGTAAAGAATCTGAAAACGTCTCTCACCGCTGAATGTTAGAGAATTGGATCTGTTATAACATCGAGAAGCGCCTCCTTCTTCTCAGCCTGGGACAATTTATAGGCCGGCTATACCCCAGGCAACAGGGGGCACTTAGAGGTAAAGTGTCAGCACAGCTGCACACATATTTATCCAGCAGCAGCAATTTATGGGGAGGGAGGCCTTTCACCTGGCGACGCCTCAGACAGCAAGGGGACAGCGTGGGGAGGATGGGGGTGGGGGGGGGGTAATAGAGAAAGTAGTGGTCACTGCATGTGATTGGGAAAGAAGAGTAGAGGACAAATGTCTGGAATGTGAGAAATATTCACAGTCTAGCTTTTCTCTCTGTATCTTTTTTGTCTTTCTCTCACCCACACAAGCAGACACTCACAGTACATCTAATCTATGCACTGGGGCCGTCTCACTGCAGGGTCAGACTGAGAAAAAGACAGAAGCGTAGGGGGGGAGAAAAAAAGCAATAAAAGATTCCGATAATGAATCCATGCAACAGAATGATAAATGATCGCAATGAAATCAGAACTGGTTTAATGACAGCATAATGAAGATGGGTGAAATTGAGGGTGCGTGGAGAGAGAGTTAGAGAACATGAAAGTCAAAGCAGAAAAAGAAAAAGAAAATGAAAGCGCCAGATGTAATGAAAGTGGCAGTAGGGAAAATCTATACAAGACAGAGCGAGTGGAGAGATGGAATGGTAGTCCTTCTCTGCTGCAATAAGCCTCCAGCAGTGAGGGTAAGAGGCAGAGAGGCCAGTATTCCTGACAGAGCCTTATCTCATCTTCACCCTGGAATAAAACCCATTTTCCAGCCCGAGACAATAAAGCACAAGGTTACCGAACCTCGCACCCGTGACACCCCTATTTAGAGAGGGGCCTCGGCCCAACATAAAAATGCATAACACCATCACGGCGCTGAGAGGTCGTGTATGACGCCAGGGCTGAGCTCGCTATGTCTATGTGTGTACACGTGTGCTTTATGATAATGCAACAGACGTGTGTTCAATTTCAACGTGTAGTTGAGCAGATAAGGGCAAGTAAAGAGACTATACACTCCAGCGCTGTCATGCTCGCTGTTGTTGTTTTGCATTTACATGCTAAGAGTTCATTTAATTGCATTGTTCATAACCTTCAAGAGCAGTAGAGTAGTGTAGTTGTGCGAGTGTGTGTGCATGCATGCATTTAAACAATTGAATGTGCTTACACCCAGCATGCATGTTTGTTTCCCCCCTGGGATTTTTTTTTTCGTCCTCACACGTTGATGTGAATGTGACAAGTGGCCCCTCATCATCGCTAAGTGGATTGAGCTGCGTGATGGGCATATCAGGCGCCCTCCGGAAAAAAAAAATGCCACGCGAATCATATAATGTGATTCTCGCCTGTCGTAATGGGTGACAAGTGTTTCCTGTCTGTCCACCCACCATCCCCTCATCCATCCATCCGAGGAGCACTGTCTCTCTAAGCTTCGCCCGAGGAGACGTGGAGGCAGAGATGATAAGATGGAGAGATCGACAGGAGACAGCGAGAAGAAGGGATGGATGGGGGGAAAAAGGACAAGATGCCTCTGCGCATCGCTTCGAGCCAGGAGATGCCCACGAGTCTTTAAGTTTCTTGTCTCATTCGCTCACAAAAGAGAAGGCAGAAAGTGAAATGTCTGCTGTGACAGAGAAACAGACTCTGGCAAAGGGAGATGCAAACACAGGGTGGCTTAGGCTAACATTTGCCCACAGCTAACGCCTGCTTGATTGAACTTTTTGTATCTCTCTCTCCCTCTCGGTCTATCTCGCACACACACAAGCTTATAAAACCGCATTACCCAAAAGAGATGCGAATAAGAAGTAGCACACCACCATGTAGAAAATCCAGCCTGCTCTATTTTCTCATATTATGCTAATTAGGTCAATTAATCCAACGCATGTTTGGCATCATGGAGCGGCTTGTGCAGTTCGCAGAGCATTAACAGCGATGTCATACTAATTGCGAGTCTGTAGAAAAAATTTCAGTCACCACCATTTGGCTCAGATGTGGGTTGCAGTTTAAGTCCCCTGGCCTTACCTTTCTCATCAGAAGGAGACACGGAAAACTGGCCCCGGACCAGTCAGCGCCCATTTGAAGGAAAGGTTTCTCTGGCTCGCTCATTTAAATGAAATAGCGTTGCCGAGCCAGGCGCTGGCATTCACAGACTCCTTTAATTGCTCGAAACACTATAAAGCGGGAAAAAGAGCTATTTGACTGGAAAGCACACTTATCTAATCTCTTGTGAAGTATTTCGCTTGGAAATACAGCTCTGGGAAAGCCGAGACAATTAGCACCTTTTAGAACATATTGAGATAGATCTTGGGCAAATTTCAGAAGGCGTTGGGGGATGATGTGATCATTTGAGGATTTTCGAGTTGGAACTTGGCACTGCTGTTAAAGATATGGAGATCCTTCCCCGGCATCTGAAAGAAGGAGATTACAATGGGGGCATCCTTTCATTCAGGGACCGCACATTTTCAGTTCCAGTCTGAATATCATTATATAGCTATTAGGAAATGCAGTAGCTCTTAAGGCCCAGACACACCAAGCCAACATCGAAGAACTATCAGCGATGAAGGCCGACTGTTGCGTTGCTTCACATCATCTTTGTCTTGGCCGATAAATTGCATTTGAACACACCGCAAAGACTACAGCTGACGGCCAGTTAGCACGTACTTTCTGCTAGTCTGTATTAGTCATTCAAAAAGGGAAACCGGAATATACGAGCCGTTGTTATGATACGTACATGAAACAAAGTGGCATTTGCTGACCTTTTTCACATGATCAGATGAGATGAAGATGAAAAAGAAGAAGCTGAACATCCAATCAGAGTGATTTCTCTCACAGACGGGCTCCGCCGCCGATTGAAGATGCTGAATCTGCCAAAAAAGCCTCCCACACGGGCAGACTATAGGGCTGACAGATGCTCACCGACGGCCCAAAACTGTCTGACGGCCGACTGTCGGCTTGGTGTGTCAGGTCCTTTTAAACAAAATAAGTTAAAGGTGCAGTGTGTATCTAGCGGTGAAATTGCAGATTGCAACCAACTGAAACTTTTACCATGTGCCAAGCGTGTAGGAGAACTACGGTGGCCGACGCAAAAATGCAAATAGCCCTATCTAGAACCAGTGTTTGGTTTATCCATTCTGGGCTACTGTAGAAACATGGCGGTCAGCGAAAAGGACCCGCTCCATATGTAGATATAAACGGATCATTCTAAGGTAACGAAAACACAACAACTTTTATTTTCAGGTGATTATACACTAAAGAAAACTTAATATTATCAATTTCTGCCAATAGATCCCCCTAAATGCTACACACTGTTCCTTTAAAGTAAGCACATGTGCACACATTCTTTATATATTGTATGTGTCAAGTAGCTCCCATATCAGCCAGAAAAGAAAAGAAAAATATGTTAATGCAAATTGTCCCCTAAATATTAGTACAGTCTATAAATATTAATATGCTGTTAGTCATTTAATACAGTGCAGAAACTTATTATGATGCCCTGTAAAAAAAAACTGCCTTTTGTATGTACACACAAATCAGTGAGAAAGTGTTTGTGCCACCTTTATTTTGCATTCTACAAGACAGAATGCTGCAGGCGCCGCTGATCTCTAAAGTAATATAACAGCCATTAAAAATTGACTGCTATTATTGCCGGATCTATTCTCTCATTATTGCCAACGAAAACAGCACTTGAATGCATGATATACTTGCATTTCCATCGTCTGCATTCTGAAGTAAGAGCTTACAAAGTGTACTTGAAAGCGGCACCACCACAAGGCAATTTGCAGTGTGAAAAATAGCTATACTCAGCTAGCATTATTTGACAATGATGAAATGTGAGCTCCATATTTTCCTTTAGGTGTTTGAGACAGTGCAGAAAACTGTAAAAGGGGTGATGGAGGCTTAACTCCTTCCCTAGCATTAGGGACTAAGCCCAACAACTTGGTGTGTTTCTTTGGTAGTGCACATGAGTGAGTCTTTGTATGTGTGTGTTTGTGCGTCCTATACGTGTGTGTGTGTGTGTGTGTGTTTCTTTGTGTGTGTGCGCAGAAGCCCTTTATCAGATGCTGGCAGAGTGGAGCACAGGGGGATCGATGGAGCTTTGGCCTGAAACAGGGAGACAGTACCTGGATCTCGGCCGGCCTCCACCAGTCCTCTCATTGATCTTCATTACCTCCACAGACTGGAGCCGAGCAAGAAGGAGCTGGACGCAGTGGCCCATACACACAGGAATACATACTGTACACACTCCCATAAACGTACATGCGCACACACACTGTACAGTTACAAAGAGTCACAGTAATCTCTGACTTTGTAGCGACCTTAAGTGAACTGAGGCAAGACACACCACCGCTCATCCTTACATCCAAATTACAAATAAAGCAAATGTTGCATGGACGCAGCGTATAGGCAACATCAAACACAGGCCAGGCTATGTATTCTTATTCTATGAGGTTTTTATTTTGTTTGAAAAAAAAAATTGTTGGACCCCTGTCTTCCAAGATTTTATGAAATTAATTATTTATTATAATGTAATATAGTTCAAATAAGTGCTTCAATGTCGCATACCCATTTGCAAAGATAAAATAAAATTAGTTTAAATTTGTAGTTGTCTTATGCTAACCCTTACTTGACTAATAATCTTACAGAGACAGATATTAAGAGTCCAGTCCATCTCACATAACTTAGTTTATAGTGAGGAATGTAATCCAAAATATCATAAAACTATGCTGGGTGTTCTGTTGTGTTTATTGCTATAACATGTTGGAAGTTTATTTAGTATGAGACTCATTCACATACGACTCATTTTAATCTTCAAGTCCAGGAATAATTCAAGCCATGTCAGTGAAAGCTAATTTGAATGAGTCTACTTTAAGAAGTAATTTAAGTCTAGGCCTTGTGTCTCAATTCGAATACTTCCGTTAGTACACTTTCAAGTAGTACACTGTGCACACTATGTACTTATTTGCGTAGTGCGTTAATTTCGACAGGGTAGCGTTGTCTCGAATCGCACACGGCTGTTATGCACTCACCAGAAGCTCATTAGATCAGCTGGCGATAGTCAGCCACCAACATCACGCTGTATCGGCAGTAATTCAAAGTGGCATAAACAGGCAAGGAAGCATGGAGCTTCTGAATGAGTGCCATGCTGCAATTCCGAGTCAACATGGATGAGAAGCCCCGGAGGTACTCCGAATCATAGAGAGTTTGAACATCTGCAGTTCAACGATGACCGAGCAAACACAATCTCCTGTTGAAGACCATGCGATGCGGTCAAAAGGACCTTGTTGACTGCTGTTTCAAAGTCAAGAATGAACAGTCAAGCTCTGCTTTTGAATGACATCACATTTTAATGATGGCCACTGCAGGGCAACTTTTAAAGGGGCACTTCAGTGTTTTAGTATTGCACTTCAAAGTCGGGGAACTTGCAAGAGACATATTTTTTTTTACAAAGAATAATCAAAATCTAAGCAGTACTTTTAATCCCTTGTATGAGTGGAGCTCAAAAACACTGGATCTGACTGTACACTTCCCACAATGCAACTCCTGACAAATGCCCACATATTTGAAACTCCACACTCCCCAGTATGGAGCACATCAGGCTTCCTGCTTCCAACAGCAATGTTGAGCAGAATGAAGATTAATAATTACATATTTGAACCTGCAGGTTTCATATTCATATCAAAATAATAATAAACATTAAAAATGAAGCTGTTATGTTTACAAGCAACATGGAATGATTGAGTAGAATTCAGAACGCAACTAATTATAGTAATGTAATCACACACTATTAAATGCTAACACGTTTAACACATCTCTCTAGTTGTAAAGTGATTATTGTTGTCGACACCGTTGATTCGGTAATGTTTTGTTTAGCTCACAGCTCCATATTTTTACCACATGACTTCCAGTTTGCAGGAAAGCCTTTTTGGACCTCCTCATGGTGAGCTGCTCCAATTTGGATGTCATTTATATCCTTGACTCTCTCTCTCAAAAAAAAAATTCAGATCATGACTTTGTTTACGAAGCATTGTTGGTTCATGTCCAAATAATGTATCTGTATTCATTTACAGTACGTCCCAAGCGGGCACCCTTTGTACTTTATTATTTCCACAAACAATAACACCAAAATTGGATGTAAACATATTTCAGGTTTTAATCAAACCCCAACTTTCAATTAAGCTACTGAAGGTTTTGTCTGTTTGAAGGGAGTATAATTACTCTATTCAATTCAATTATTGAACCGAATGTCCTTGACAATGGAATAACAAACAAGCAAGCAAAAGCCTTTTTTTTTTTTTTTTAGTCAGGGAAATTGCTTGAAATACCCATGTAATCCTTTAAAGATTTCTAAACACTCCCAATCCAAGACAATTTACAGTCAACAAAAGCAAACACGTCAACAAAAGCAAACACGTCCACGCAGCCGGCGAAGACGCCAGGTCTGGCACGTGGATTAGAGACGTTGTTTGTGCATTGTTTGTGTGTGTCTCTGTTCACCTTGTCTCCAAGAAGCCAGGCATTTAATGCACACATGGGAAAGTGGGTTAAAAAAAGGAAGAGGAGAAGCAAGGGGAGAGAGCGAGTGAATGAAAGGTGCTTTATTGAATAACCAAAGCTCTCAGGTGCCATTCTCCCCTTGTGACTTAACTTAATTCAATTCCTCCCCCCCCACCCTGTCCCATCAAGCCTCGTCTGGAAGTAGACGGCATCAAAGCAGAGCCGGAAAACACTAAATGATTGTAACTCAATTGTTGCTGGGCCGTCATTGATTGTTTGTCCGGAAAAGAAGTTGGAAGAGAGACAAGACACTTATTTTCTCCACCTCTCCAACCCTCGGCAATCACTTTTGGGATGGATGTGTGTGTGTGTATGTGCATGTTTGCACCTATTAGGATGAGGAAGCTTATGTGCACTGCATGGGCTTTCACCTGTACTTACAGGGTATAAGCACACAAAGCACTAATGAAGCACAAAGTAATTACAGGGGGATAAAATTGCATGAAAAACACACTTTGGTCCCACACATAGACAGATGGATATTTAATTACAAGCCTAAAACATTTTGAATGCTCTCACGCACTCAACGACTGCGACTCTGCCACATTTTGACGGCATGGTGTTGAGCTGTGGTGCAGACAAAAATTGAATTTACTTTACTTTCTTGAATTAATATTTTCTTGGCCAGTGGTCCAAGGACTATTGTCTTCAAAAACATTAATCAAGTCTTGTGCCAAATATGTACGGAAGAACTGTCTAAGAAAGTTGGTGGTAAAGGGACACTCAACTGATTTTACAGATCAATTTCACTTTACTAATCGCAGGGAGTATAATTCAGCCTTGAAAACACGAATGTCTGCTGCAGCTCTAGAGGAAGCTTTCGTAAGTCTAAAATAAGCTTGGAGACTGCAAATTTTTAAAACTAAAAGCTGTGGGCGTGTAGTTTGAATGACATGAGCAGCGAAGGTCTAATATATTTTCTTTTACCAATTGTCAAGACACACAAAGTGGTACTTGTGTCAAAATTATTGAAACCACTTACTCATTTAGCCTCTCTATTGACCAGGTATGCTTAATCATGAGCACATTGTCTGCTTTACACTAAGTTTGAAATTCTAAAACACACTTTGTTTCGCAAATAACTACACACGCTAATCTACATTAGACCCGTCGTTCAATACAAAAAAGCCTGTATGTTGTTTGTTAAACACTGCCACTGAAATGCCTACACTCAATTATCAATCACCTGCACCCAGAATGCACCTGTGAAAACACTTATAACCAATTAGATAACTTAGAAATCAGAGCTTGGTGTGCACAACAGTGGAGGTCAATTCTAGAGAGAGATTAAGAGGAATGTAATTGCAATATACTGTATTCTGTTAATAGCACAATACAATAAAGTAATTGTGTCTGATGCTGTTATGAGTATTTGAGTATTGAGAATAAACAAATTAGTTTGGTTCCCCATCGCATTTGTGTTCATAGTCTACATTTACAGCATGCTACAAATGAAAATGCCAAAGACTCTAGATAATGGTGTTTTATACATAGCACATCAGTGTGCAGTTGGCTTGTAGAAAGAGCTATATATTTGGTGTTTATTTGTAAAGTTGTGATGCAAAAATATTTTATAGTTTATATAGTTTTGAATTAAATGTTTGCTTTCGTAAGAGATGAAAGATATTTTGTGTAAATGTTTTTTTTTGTGTGTGTAGACAGAGAGACCCCTAGATTCAGACATTTTGTTTTAGCAATGCAAAAAACTGTAAAATATGCTGTTGAGTTGCATTATGGGAAATGTAGGATCCAGTGTTTGGGGGCTTGACCCATACTTGAGACTAATGTCAGGGTATTTCAGCCTCTACTGCTTAAATTTTAACCATTTAAAAAAAAAAAAATCTGTCTCTTGTAATTTCTCCAACTTTTGTGGAAGTGTAATACCAAAACACAAGAGAACCCCTTTAATCAAATGTACATCTGTATGTCCCTACACAATTCCAACCTCCTTTACATCCATCTGACAATGCTATGCATATTTTTTGCATAATGAAATACATCAAAAAAGCGTCCCCTCTAGTAACCTAAATGTAAGTATGTATGATCTGGGAAAAGAGAGAGCAAATAACAAAGACATAAAAGACAAAACTTCACTGAAAAATAGTTTGAGCTGCTGTTAAATGAGTGTCTTCTACAGCAAAATGCTTTAGTGGCTTGTCCAAGAAACAAAGAGCCCAGCATGGGGCCAGGAGACAAATGCTTTGGAGGCTTTGTCACCTGTAATAAGAAGTGTGCCACAGGTGAAGAAAAAAATGGATTGACCTGAAAGTGATTGCAAAAAACGGGATTGCAGAGCACAAAAGAGATGTCAGTGCCACAGGAGGGGGGCAGAGTACCACTTCAGCATCATCCATAGATGACAAAATAGCAGCAATTATTGCTGAGAAGTCTCAGAAAGCCATCACGGCTGATGGAGTCTCTGAGAGCACAACTCTGTCAGAGGAGGCGAGGACCATCAACATATAGGGTACACAGCACACGTTTATATCGTAGTAATGGTATAGAAACTTAACGTAAAATGGTTAAAACTGAATGTCTTTAACATTTCCTCTGCTCCACTCTCGCTCAGAAAACTGCTCAGTATATGCTGCTGGCCCTCAGTGATTAATTGCTAAAGAAACAAGATGATGTAATCCGGAGCATTGCTAAAGTTTAGGAGTTTATTTTGTTAAATAAAGTCCTATGATTTGATCAGAGACTTTTCATCATAGAGCGAGAAAACTGTAAATAAGACCTACTTGGAAAGCTTGTTGTACTACAGCAACACTGGTTAGAGGTTAAGCAATGCCTGAAGACATGCTTGACCTCAACTGTCTAAAGTTGACAATGTTCATCATGCTGATATGGTTAGAGTTTGTGTGATGAATCCAAGCGGCAACCTCCGGACGATCCACCTCTTTGCCCATTTTTGGATTAGTCGTGAGTTAGGCTGTGTGGTTACTGCCAAGATGGCACCGGCCAGAGGCACCAGCTTCACAACGGCTTTTCAGAAACCTATTGGTGACGTCACGGAGACTTCATCCATATTCATCCGTCGCCCGCTCCTTATTTGCATAAAGTTGAGGTCTATAGGCTGCTTTATGCAAATCACAGACGTCCAACGCAACTCGCTGTTTCTGGAAACTCTCGAGAAACATTTAAACTAAGCACTGTCGATCTATAATGAAGATAGATTCAGCAAATGTTTTCTATTTTAAACTATTTTCGTGATATAAGAGAAGAAAGTTTTCAAACGAGTCGCCATATTGGTTCCAGTTTGAAAGCTGGGAGCAGCAGCCCACGAGGGAAAGCGTTCGTCCAATCAGGTGCAGAGTGCCTTGTGTCTTGTGGCAGCCCGTCCAATGCTGGGAAGCGAGGCGATCCCTCACATTAAAATACCACCTGTGGACATGTACTATAAGTCTTTGGCGCTTCTGGTTTGGCATTGATCTTTACTTATTACTCCATTCAGTCATTTTGGACTTTCTAGGGACACAACTCTACCTGATTTTGTTATAGCACCCATCAGCACACTCCAATTCCCAGATTCCCTCCCATTCCCTGTCTGTTCATATTTGAAACTGAGCTGGAGGGAGATTTAAAGATTGGGGGTTGCTGATAGTGGCCATTTTTTCCAGTTACTGTAGCCTGAAATATAAAAAGTTGGTAGGGGCTAAATTGGGATGAGAAATGGTATGTACAATTGCTGAGTGTGATAGGCTGAAACACATGTCGGTCAGTATCAAGGTTATAGGTCAAGCTGATAATTCAATGTAAGTCTGCTGATTGAGTTGTTAAAGAGGACCCCAAACATAACATTAAGGTTAAACTGTAATATATTTTTCATAAAATATTCATCATCTAGCACACAATACAAGTTGTTGTAGGAAAAACAGACCTTTTATTTCTTAGTAAAGTTTGGGGTTTCCCTTTGGGAGTTTTCTCTGATCCAGCATCTAGTGGCCACAAGAGGAACTGCAGCTTAAGTTTCCTCAATAGTGTCTTAAGCATTCAGGCCAGGAACAGCCCTGTAAGCTCTTTCATTTGTCATTCCTATCAGTTCAATTAATTTTTTCATCTCCGGCAGCTTAAAATAAGAAAAGAGGTCATCCATATTCCTACTATGGTGTAGATGATGCTGCATAACAAGTTGTTCAACTGTAAAGAGAAGTTTTATAGAATTAAAAATTGGAACTGGAATTAAAATCAGTAGCTCGACAAGTTGTTTCCTCAGAATAAAAAACAAAAACCAGAATGTGTCATTCCAGGGCTCTTTTGGCAGGTGTTAATGTGTTATTCATTAGAAATAAATCTGTGGCACAGTACTTGTCTATCATAAAGTTCTGCAGCTTGATGATTTCAAACTGGGTTGAAAGCACCAATCCTTGTTTACTTGTTCTCCCAGCTTTGTTCTCTCCATGCCACTTCGATGCACGTATTGGCATCTTGCTGAGTCACTTGGAGCCAAACAGAATCACAGCTGAAAAGTCATTACCAAAAAAAAAAGCCTGGAAAATAAAAGACTTGAAGAGAGTGGCACTGTTTATTAGCAGCTAAGTTTTAAAAGTCATTGCAAAGTTTTAGCAAAAAATGGAAAATATCGTCCATGCTTAATTTATTCTGTCTCCTACATGGCCAAAATTCACTAAAATGAAATAATGCCATTTCACATCTGCGGTAATAAGAGCATGTTTAGGAATGCGTCGCTGTCCGAGTTCTGCAGCACATTAACTGCCGACGTCCATGTGAACATCAAAGTTTAGTTTTTAACATCCATGCTAGATTAATGGTTATTTCAAGCTCTCTCTTTGGCTAAATCCATCTCGTTAGAAACAATGAAAAGGTCACTCTCATGACTCAAACCACTGACACGTTTAATAGTCATCTGAATATGCTGCAGTGAGTCACGCAGAGCGTTCTTTCTCGCCATGTACTTTTAGTTTCATATGTGGGCTGGGTTGGGTAGGAATGTGTTAACAAATTGTCTACTTCATCTACATTAGATGCATTTCCAGGACAACTCCTCTTGACTCTCACAGGTCACTTTAACTTTCATTCCACAGTTCTGCCACAGTTGGTAATAGAAAACAGGAACTGGACTCAAATGCAGACAGTAGAGGAGGCTGCGGAAGGATTTCAGTGATTTATTAAAGAAAAGAGGCACATCCATCTACAGTCTGACATCACACAACAATGGAAGCGCACATTGTAAATGCTAAACCATCAACTCAAAGGCAGAGCAAAGTATATTTGCTTGTATTTTATTAAAATAATTAGGGCTGTCAATCGATTCAAATATTTAATAGCGATTAATTGCATGATTGTCTATAGTTAATCACGATTAATCGCAAATTAATCACATTTTAAAGAGCCTTAAAGAGATAATTGTCAAGTATTTAATACTCTTATCAACATGGGAGTGAACAAATACAGTATGCTGCTTTAGGCAAATCAATTAACAACACAAAACAATGACAAATATTGTCCAGAAACCCTCACAGGTACTGCATTTAGCATAAAAACAAAATGTGCTCAAATCATAAAATAGCAAACTGCAGCCCAACAGTCAACAACAGCTGTCAGTGTGTCAGTGTGCTGACTTGACTATGACTTGCCCAAAACTGCATGTGATTATCATAAAGTGGGCATGTCGGTAAAGGGGAGACTCGTGGGTACTCAGAGACACCATTTTTATTCACATATCTGGAAGTCAGAGGTCAAGGAACCCCTTTGCCATGCCAGTTTTTTTCACCAAAATTTTGAAGTTTGGAGCGTTATTTAGCCTCTTTTGCGACAAGCTAGTACGGCATGGTCGATACCAATGGATTCCTTAGGTTTTCTTCACTCTAGCTTTAAAACTGAGCCCGCTGCAACCTAAAAATCATTTAAAATTTGACAGCCCTAAAAATAATACATGATATCATATAGTAAAACCTGGTCTGCATGTAAATTGATGTCAAAATACAGTATGTCGCCATGTTACTAGGTAGTTGGTTACAGCAGACAATCTCTGAAAGTGATCGACTGCACAAATGTTGTTCGGTAATACATCAAAAATGCAAGAAAAATGTGGAGGCTGCACTGTTAAGAGTTCAATTGTGTACACACTTTCCAAAGCTTGTCACGGTCAGCCATGTTTTTTGTTTACGTTTGGCGTTGTGCACCCCAGGCCTTTTGAAAGAGGCTGGGACACAGTTTTGAGCTCTGGGGTATGACACATGCACATCAGTGTAACTGAAGCTGCGGTCGGGCGTTGCTATTCACTCAATTTTGGAGAGTGCAGATCAGATTTTACTGTGCACTTGTTGTACCCTAAAGATATGACGCGTTGGGGACGCGTGACATCCTCTTTTCACCCTCTTTGCGTGCACCTGGAATGCTTGGAGGTCTGAAGTTGGAAATTTCAACTGGGAAAATTCCAATCTCCAAGTTGTCTGGAACGCAGCATAAACACTTGACTAAAAACTAAACACTAGGAAAAAGACTGCTATGGATGTACTAAGACAAACTGGAAGAGAACAAAGGAACTGGGCTGGTATATATGTAGTGAATGACTGACTGGGGAAGTGAGAACAGGTGAGCAGGAGGTGAGGTGACTGCAGGATGAATAAGGACAGGTGGAACTAACAGCCAATCAAAACACTCAAAGGCAGGAAGTGAAGTGAAACGAGAGGTGAGTAACAAAACAAAACGGGAAACACTAAACATGAATGATACGAATAAATGAAACAAAGAGAAACATAACCTCAGGAGCAGGGGCGGATTATCACAAGTGCAGGGCAAGCTGTCTCACTTACTCACACATCATTAATTGTACAATCTTTAGTAGACGGTATAATCACCCAACTCCACCGAGCATGTCAAGGTAATTAAAGGGCACTGCTCTGACTGACGGGATCTGAGAGTGCAGGCATGTGTTTGCCTATTATTTCTGCAGTAGAGAACCAAAATTTAGAATTAAGAGGCATGGCAAAGCTCTTCCATGCCGTATGTCGTATGTAACTCTGCTGTGTCATTATGAGCCAAGTCATTTTTTCAAGCGGTAACATTTTTTTAGATACTGAAACATAACAAGAGGGTATTTTAAAGAGCTTTACAGATAGCATCAGCACAGTTTGAAAGCTGCCTTTAGTGTGGCTGTTAAAAGATAGCTTGGGATATTTTAGATGCTGAACAGGAGTCTACTGAGGTACAAACTTGGCTTTGGCCTCAATGCCTGATTGGAATGCTTTCCAAAAAAAAAAAAAAATTACTTCATAAAAATAACTATCCTTAGAGATTACAGAATAGCCACAAAAGAGTATTTAGAATATTATAAAAAGCCTCACTTAAATTCACATTACACCCATTTAAAGGATAATTGGGTTCATTAACAGGTGAAAAACATAAACTGTGATTAGGCATGTTGTACACAAGCCAACAGTGTAGCTAGATGATCTAAACATTTTATTTGGAGGTAAAAGCGAAAAGTGAGCACAGCCACAAATGTTGGTAAAAATTGGGATTAAAGTAGCCTATATGCAAAATTAGAGATTTGTCTGTAAAGCTCTTTGATACTGAAGAAAACTGTGATTGTGATGTTTCTCGGGCAAGCTATAAAGCATCTTTTTTCTATGATTTCGGAGCGAATTTATGGTGGTTCGTTCACAATGGACATCAGAGATAATGATATTCTCGGGAAGTGTAAGACACTCCGAATTATATCAATTTGTTTCATGTCTGTGTGTTAAAAATTTGACTCAAATTCACCTCTTGCAGTATATCTCCGCTTTTGGCTTTGTCTTGTGAAATGTCTAAGTCTATTGCAGGCCATATCCTGTAACTCTAAGATTGTTAAAATGCCATCCGGAGCGATGAGTTAAATTACAGAGAAGCACCGTTAATACTTCATTCCCCACCTCCCCTTGTGATGTTAATCCCGTCCAAATAGGGTTTAAAAGTCTAACAACAAATTACCAAAACTATTAAAGCAATATCTACATTTTAATAGATGTAAATCATCTTTAACTTCACTAACAGTACACTTGCACCTTAAACATCAAAAGGTGTAAATGTATTATCGTGAAGAGCAGCAGTTGGCTTTGAACAAGGTGTAGGATGAGATTAATGAGTGGATGTGTGTGGAATAATGATGAATATGTCTCCTTGTACAGAAGTGGTCCAGAGATTAGCAGAGGAAAGCCCCAGAGGAGTGGCAACCAATCTGCACAAGATCTACCATAATACCACTTGTTGTGCATGCATTCCCATCATCCTACACTGCATTGTTATGCAGGGTCACAGGCTAAAGGCATCACTCTATCGCCAAGATAATTGAAGATCATTTCTGAATATCATCATGCGTTATTTATAACATGAGAGGTTACTGTACATGATATATGGTATAATAGATTTCCAAATGAAATGGGTTCTTTATTTATTGCAGTTTATAGACCTGAAATATAAATCACACAAACAATTTAGGTTTTCAGAGCCTACATTAACAATTAGCATACAATTAATGGTCATCCTATTATTCATAGACATCATAGACTATTCACTGTTTAATCATAAAAAAGACAACTTATCTGCTCTGGCTGACAACAAAACAATGTAGTGTAGTTTTACATGCAGCTCACTGCTCCCTCAAACACCACAATCACTGCCAGTTCCACATACAAAAAGGAACGGTTGCTCTCTGGAATAGCAAATCCTGACCTACTCGACGTTAACAGGAAAACACAATAAATGGCATGCACTACCGTAGCACCACAGCACATTTCTCCGAATCTATCACATTTAAATAAGTGTTATTGCATTTGCTAAAGATAGCTTTGCAGGGGAGAGATAGAAACTCCAAATTTGTAGTTAATTTTTGAAACAGTGGGACTTCACACGGTAGTAAACAAAAGCAGATTTCTCATTAGCTCATAAATGTGGATTTTGTTGGCTTAAATTGCGACTGTCACAAGCCGATTTTAATGCCAGCACTAAAACTAAAAATGAGTCGGTTGAAAACTCCTTTCTTCAGCTTACTTTTTAATGTTTCCTGCTGATTAGTTTTAAAAAAGAAGCCTGTAAAGGGGTCATAAATATGCACATGCGGGCTATATGTAATGTTAAAAGACTGAGGTTAAAGCTATATGTCCCAGTTCTAAAAGTCAGCATTCCTACCAGCTGATAAGGTTCAGCGTCGTCAGCATTGCAGGGTAGAGCTAGTTAGTCCTATAGTACAGTATGATAACTAAAAGTGTATTTAAAACATTAGTCTTTCCAACATAAGCCTGTTGGTTTGGTTGCTGTACAGCTTGTATAGAGAACACAGAACAGTGAGGCCATGTTTCTGATAAGTTTGGCACAGTTTGTGGAAATACTGGGTTAAATGTTCATTTAGCCCCAAGCAAAAATGTTCTCATCCCAGGCAGACAGCAAATACCTGTGAGGTGATGAAAATACCTTGGAAGATGCAACCCGCTGCCCGATTACACAGATAAAATTAGGTTGGGTTTGCTCCATTTTGAATTTCATTTTCTCAGATCAGCTGCATCGTCCAGTCAATAACTGATTACCAATAAGGGGGACGCGTCAGTCGGTAAAAGACTTCCGTGAAGGCTGCTGTCGTGTATCCTCGCTCATGGCTCCTCAGAGATCCCTCCTCGCTCCTATGTGCAGAAATGAGAGCTTTGAGACGGTCTTAAAAAATGGCGGACCAAGACAACTTCCGGTTCAAGCAAATAAGAGAATTTGGATGTACCCATGGTCAGAGACATAGACTGTATATAAGAAGTGGATGTCGTCACCGTGACGTCACCCATTGGTTTATGGACTGCCGTTTTGAAGCCTCGAGTTTGGCATTTTCGTCCGTCGCTATCTTGTTTTTTTGCAACCAGAAGTGAGAGGTTGGAGCTAGGTCCACCCGAACGCTGAATAAGACATTTTTAGGCGACCAAAAATGATATAATTATCTTTCATGAACTGAAAACACACTGTGAAAGGGTTAAAGTTGTAAGACGAAAACATGGACAACTCCCAGACTGGACAACGCCGTGATAGCGACCCTCAATCACAAGGTAGCCACGCCCTAAAGCATACCCTGCTTTATGGTCTATTTGACTCTAAATGGGACCATAATTTACTAAATGAACATCATGCTGTATTGAAGAAGACTTGAAACTATTGAGATTGAGATCATAAACTCATGTTTACAATGTTTACTGAGGTAAAAGTGAGAAGTAGGCTTATTTTCTCATAGACTTCTATACAATCAGACTTCTTTTTGCAACCAGAGGAGTCGCCCCCTGCTGGCTATTAGAAAGGATGCAAGTTTAGGTCACTTCCGCATTGGCTTCACCTCTCAGAACCTGAGGTAGCCCACTGGTCAGAGATGTCATGGCGTGTACGTAGTGCTAAGGTCACATATGGGGCTGGTCACTCTTGAGTGAGTAGTTCAGACACTGATACAAACAAACATTAAGAGGCTTTTATTAAGTGTTGTCATGCAGTTGAGAAAATTACATGTTCAACTTAATCATAATTGATTGTTATCCCAGTGGTAAGTCAAGTACGTATGCAGGCAAGCAATCATACACATTTTTATTAACAACTTTGCCTCACTTTGTGCATTTTATATGGAACACATTAAGTATAATTAACGACTCTTTGATTGGCTGTAATCAGCGGCTCTCAGAGTAAATCAGCTCACAGACAGCTCTGCCTTTTCCCAGTCAGTCAATCTCTTCTGACGAACCTTTTCTTTGCACGGACCAGCATCCCGTGGAGTCAGTGTAATGGGCAGAGAAGGACAGAAAGAGGGAGAGCGAAAGAAGATGGTGACCTCCTCGAGGGGGCATCCTGACATCATCCGCAGTGGCGGAGGAGACATGGCGCTGTCACAACACACGGCGAGGGGGGGCTGGCTCGGTGTCACCAGCTCTGACACACTGGGGGTTGACCCAAGCTGGAGCAATGACTGTGACAGTAATGGGACAGGTCTCTGGGAGAGGGATGGTGGTGGTGGGGCAGGATAGAAACAAGAGGAGGTGGAGGGGTGAGTTGTGGGAAGGGTGGTTTGTTGAGGATGATCAGAGAGACGAGGCATACGAGTAGACAGCAAGACTGTGTCAGCATGGATGGATACAGCATTGTTTGGATATCTGAAGTAAAACAGTTCAAACCTGACATGTGAAAAGCTTTGTGTAGCATTTTTAAACATAAGTGTCAAATTAACAGTGATAGTTTTGTATAAACAAATGATCAGACCAATGTCAAGAGAATGTCAGCCTCTATTGATTATTGTTTTCCTATGAATGTCCAGCAACACGTAACGCACATGTCAATTTCCGCTCCAGTCTTTTCAAAATAAACTTCCATCTTCACAGGAAACAACTTGGTTAGGTTTAGGCAACAAGACCACTTAGTTAGGTTTAGGAAAAAAATGTGGTTTGGGTTAAAATGACTATTTTAAATACTTTGTTAGATCAAACACACCAAGCTGACGGTCGGCAGTCAGTTTGGGGCCGGTTAAGCCTAGTTTTTGCGGCGTGTCTCGCACCGTCGGCTCTAGTCCGCCAATTCAGCATGTTGAATCCGTGGCGGAGCCCTTCGGTGAGAGAAATCACTCTGATCGGCTGTTCAGCTTAAACGAATCAGTGCACAAGAAGAGAGACGGAAGTGAGGATAACAAGCCAACGAGTAAAGTCAAAGAGGGCACACGCAGAAGGCTCTTCTCATTTTTCATCTTCATCTTATCTGATCTGATCATTCTGATACACGGATATTTTCACAACGACACGGTCGTCTGGAATGAAGCTAAGTGGTGAGTGAGAGCGATGTGAAAATGGTCGGCTAATGTGCACTTTGTTTCATGTACGTATCATAAAAACGGCTAGCATATCCGCAGTCCTCTGTCTTCCAGTTTCCCTTTTTTGAATGACGAATACAGACTACCGCCGCCTGCTGGTGTGGAGAGTTATTTCATCTCACGCAGGCGCAGAACGTGCGTGCTAACTGGCCGTCAGCTGTAGTCTTTGCGATGTGTTCAAATGCAACTTGTTGGCCAAGACGAAGGAGAATTGAGGCGACGCAACAGTCAGCCTTCATCGTCGCCGAGTCTTTGATGTCGGCTTGGTGTGTCTGGACATTTAGGCAACAAAACTTCTTAGTTAGGTTTAGGGAAAGATCGTGGTTTGAGTTAAAATAACTTCAGAAATGGCCTAAGTTAATTACGGAAGTTATGTAACAAATAAATCAATGTTGACTTCTGCTTTCACACGGGGTACGAACACCGGTCTCCTGTGCAAAAGTCTTGTCGCACTTTATATTTCCTGGTTCACAATTACGTGGATTACATATGAAATGATTTTGTGCGATATACTGTATATACGAATTACAGTGCATTCATTTTCGTAGGTATAACTACGAACAATGAGATCAGCCTGACCTCAAATAGTACCATATTTTCCAGAAAACCCTTTTTTGACCTTTGCCCTTTCCTCCATCTTTGTAGTTTGCTGTGAGAGACAGTCTTCTTGGGGAGGGTCTTAAATGTTCTTTAATGTCTTGAAATCTCCCTATGTTTCAGTTACCAAGTATAAAGCATTAATTTTCTTTGATTTCCCATGCTGATAATAAACTTGTCCCCCAGTTTTATTTCACACATTTCTAATGGGACTAATTTAGTAGCTTCAGCATTACAAGCATATGCATGTGCACGCTCAGCCAATCAGCCTGAGCCCATTTAATCTTTTGGGGTTCTGCCCGATAAAAAGACTCTTTTATGCATCTCGGATTGCCAGCAGGCATTGTGCAGAGACTATCCGGGGTGCAGAGGTGTAATCCACCATTTCAGGATACACAGCTGAATGGTGCTTTCCATAAACAGTGTGGGGAGAGAGGTGTTGATCCAGTGATTTGCTCATTTGGTTCAGTTGTCTCGTTTCCACAACGTCTGCACTTTCCGGAGGGGTGTGGAGAAAGGTTGCTTTTTTGGCCACCCTCACCTAAAAATGTTCTCTGCTATAGGAAGAAAACATCCAGTGATATATTCCTCTGTGGGAGTTGCTTTTCATTCTTCAGGCCCCGAGAACACTTGTGAACCCACATTTTCAGACAGGCCTCTCTTAAATTGTTGTCACTAAGTCTGCCCTGCAGACTCTACAGGAGTGACTTACTTTTGTATTTTTCCAGTTTATTCCACATATCTGCCGAGTATAAAAGAGCTCCGAATCGCATTCCTCTCAGGCAGAATCTGAACAAAAAAAAAAATCTCTTTTAGAATTAATTTAGGAAAAATGATCTTTGCCATCTGTGTTCAGACAAGGTGCATTTGGAGAATAAGTAATGGCTCCAGGAAGGATGCTTGACCAAAACGTAGCCATTCAATAAATTAAGAGCGTTGACAGTGTTGTGAGCTGATTTTGTTACTTAGAGTTAATTCAGGTCAACAATGAATCAGCCGGATGTCTTCTAGCTTCCTCCACATAACAAGAAGAGCAAGGAGAGGTTGCATTGCTCTTGGCATGTGTTATGTGGAATGCTAAGTGGAGGCACATACAATAGAAAGGGAGTGTCTGATCGGAAGCCTGCGTGTAGTCAGGTATGGACTTTTCCTTAATCTTAACATCTTTGTACAGCTTTGATCATTCATCCTGTTTGTTCATCCTGTTTATTCATCTTTTTTTGGACATGTTGGGTCTTTTACAAGTTACAAATACAGGACTAAAGGAGAGCTTTCACAACTCTTATTCCAAATCCATGAGCAGTTTGCCTAAAAATGTAGTAACCATTTTTTTTCCAAACCTAGTGCAGACCAAGAAACCCAAGTACCTAAATCCACCTGACAATGAAAGACGCCAGGCTTCAGTCATATTGAGGTCTAGTTTATTGGTCTATTGACAACTTCATTGGTGGCACCTTTGCACTGTTAGCGAGAACATGATGAAGAAAACTGTTCTTCGTTTTTCTATGAATTCTATATGGCCTTATGGATGTTTATTCGCGATGGACAGCGGCGAAGCATTAACTTAACTAAGTAGTCGTATTGCGTTTCATTGTCATTTTAAGCCAAACCATGATGTTTTTTTTTTTTAATAAACCTAACCAGGTAGTTTTGTTGCATTTTTTTGTGTTTTGTTTCAATTTCGAAGTCATTTTAAGCCAATTTTTGTTTCAATTTACAACGTTAACCACTTGTTCAGTGGTGGACTCAGGCTTTCTAAGGGGCAGGGGCCAAAAAAAATAAAAATTGCACCAGCTGCATGTGGTGGGGCACCAGCGCACAGAAAGTTTTATAGTATTTAGGGTATTCTATATGGCACTGCATCGCATCTTCTCAATTTTAGGGCCACCCTAAACTTTTCTCCTTTTAAGGGCACCTCAGGAAGCATTGTATCGTGTTTTATCTAGGGACATCCAAGAGGGCACTTTGCAAATTTTTTTTTTCAAACAGGGGGCGCCAAGGGGGGGCAGTCTCTGAGACTCTTGTTGATCCAATGAGTTCAATTGTATTCATGTGTGATGATGTTAGTCCCCATAGTAGCTATTTCATTGTAGTGAGACCATTTTTTGAAACTTGACCTCACTGTATAAAATGACCTGTTGTGACCTCTAGGATAATCACAGCCTCATGAAACTTTACAGCCACAAACTAGAAATCTAGGGCATTCAGAGGTCCTAAGGGGGTTTCTGAGCAGTTTCCAGAGCAGAAGTGCTCGACATCCAATTGCTGAAATATGCAATTCCTGCAGAAATCTCAAAATGTCAAAAGTCTTTGAAACCAAATCACAGCATGGCCCTTTCTATGATGTTCCTAGAGGTCTTTGTGTCTTAATGTGGTATTTTGGAGGGATTATTAATCATTTTTATCACTTCTCAATTGGTAAATAAATGGTCAAATTTAGCACCAAATCTTTGTAACAAATGGTATCAACCCAAAAATTGCCGCTACAACTCATGGAACATAATAGAGTATGGGAATGGATATCGTATACTTTGATCATAATGTTCTAAACCCTTATACACAATTAATTTGAATTAAATCATTAATTAATTTGTGTTTATTTCTGATGTATAACTAGAACAACTTGTCACAGTGCTCAGCTGCATCTGAAATTAATCTTCAGCTTTCAGATGATCTACTGTTGACCTGTACCCCCCTAAAAAAGACAAAAACGGGTCTATTGTGGATCTCAGAGGGTTAATAAACAAGAAAATTCTTTACAGATATGTAGGTATCAGGAGAGAATTTACATTCAGATCCAACACAATGTAATGATGGAGGGTGGTGAAAGTGAAAGAGAGGTGCTCGGTTTGAACTTCTCAGCAGCTTGAACAAAATGATCATGCGCTAGTCGTTTGTGCTAATGTGGCTCTGCCAGCCCATTTAACCTGCGTCAACCAACATTGTTTCCTGGCAACAGTGTGGTAACCACATGCAGTACGATAATGAAAATGTGACACCAACATACCACACATTGCAAAAAAAGTAGGTTAGAGAGATATGAGTTAAACAGGCTCGTTGTGATTGGCTGAGCATGTGCATGTATAATCAGTGGGCGGCTAGTGAAGAGAGCCCTAATGAAGAACTACAACTCATCATAGAGCTACAGTACAGCGGTGATATCATGTCTTTAGTCTCACCAAAAAGTCTGCTGCTGTTTTAAATATTAAATTTGCTGCTCAGCGCAGATCATCTGGAATAGCTCGTCTTTGGTATCGCTATTGACAACCGGCTCTGCAAGCTTTTCTTGGATGCTGCCTCTTTCTTTATCACAGATGATGTGGCTGCTTAGTTTTAATAGGGGAGATGAGATCCTCTGCTTCTCTGTCTGCTTAACATTTCTCCTCTCCCTCTCTTCCCCCCCCACCCCCTCCGTCTGACAGAAAAAAAACTGTGATAAAACGATGGAGCATCAGCATTCTCTAGAGGCCAATGAAGGGCATAACATATTCTCTGTAAACACATTCATCTTTCTCTCCGTCTGATCTTTCTCCTGTCTACTTCCCCTCGATGCGAGATAGTATAATATTTATTGCATAATCCAGCCATGTGCAGACTCTTCTATTTTGGGCTAGGTACAACCTGACTTTTTTTTTTTTTTTTTTTTTTTTTGAAAGGACGAACTGGTTTGATGTAACAAGAGGAACCAAGTGAGAAACCTGCTTTGTGGCTTGTGAGGAAGTTACAAATAAGGTTGACAAACATCACTATGGCACACCCTAACTGAAGTTAGTAAATGCCCTGAGGTCTGTATTCTTTTGCTTTGTCTCTCCCTCTCTCTGTCTGTCATTCACATAGCAACAACAACCGATCTACATACTCATTTTCTACAGTGCACATGTGTACCTTTGTTTACTATATATGTTTCAATCATGGTATATGCAGCCAGCCAACAAGTGGGTGTGTCAGCGTATTACTTGGAAACTAGAGAGAAAGAAGAAATCAAACAAACAAACAATAAAAAGCAGGTCTGAAATCCTTCCCTCCTGTGGAATGTATGGGATTGTTTGCTCTGAAGACACAACTATTATCTACTTCCCACAGGGATTAGCTGTCATGTGTTGATTTTGATTACTTTGTGTATGTGTAAGGGCCATGGTTAGTTTTTATTTTAGTTTTTCAATTTCATCTTAATTTAGTTCTTAGAGTGCATTCGCTAGTTTTAGTTTAGATTCAGTTTTTCAAAAAGGTTTAGTTTTACAGTTTTACTTTATTTTTGTTAGGGCCAGGTATAATATCTCAGAAGAAGGATCTAGATGTACGTATGACCATAATATTTAATCCTTGTGCTACTTTAGTGAAGCAATTGCAGCCATATAAGGGAAGGTCAAGGGCGTTCAGTTTCTGTGGTTCAATGTCACGGAAATTCATGTCGTCTCCTTTTTCGGGTAGCGATATATTATAGTTAAAAATACTCAAATTGAAATTAATTTACGTTCATTTTTTATTATTTTTACTACCCAGGCAATTTTGCTTCAGTTTAACTTTAGTTTTCTTAAAGGATATAGTTTTTATTTAGTTTCAGTTCAGGGCTTAGACGAAGTAGTGGGACACAGTGAGGATGTGATACTGTGGGATCTGAATATGATCCCATAGGGGATTTGGGGTGTGTTTGCTGACATCAGTAGTAATCAGTAAGTCTTCTTTTAAGACCTACTTATTGTAATTCCCAGTGTTTTTCTTTCACTTTTTACTCCAAACTATTGTTTAAATATTTATCAGACTTTCATTTTGAGTATAGGCTCAAAGGAGTGCCTGACATTGTTCTTTTTGTCCACATACAATCATCACAGTGCAAAGGAAGGAAGTAAAGTAAGTCAAATTTAATTTTAGTCAAATCCAGCAATCGGTGGCAAGTTGTAGTGACTCTACTCTCTGCTAAAACTCGTCCGTGGTTGCTCGTGGTAACTTATGTGAATCGTTGGCGTATATAATAAACACAGATGTATTTAAAATGGATTAAAGTAGAATTGAAGGGTTTAAACGAGGACACAGCTGCCGTCACTATACGAGCAACCACGACGCATTCGGCTGAGACTCACCAGTTAACACAGTTAGCAGACACTTTGTACATGTTCTTGACTGTGATGCTGACCTAATGATGTTTACTTTGTGGTCATTAGGTTGCCCTAGTTAGAGCAACAAACATTATATTTCACAATAACGCCACAGTTAGTTGATTGACTTCATTTAGTGTCATAAGCAGTGTTAACTTAGCCGACGTTACTTGTTTCACCATGTTACGCTAACGTTATAGGCAGCTGAGAACTGCTCAGACATCCTAGACATCGTAGTCAAAAGTAATGTTGTATAGAAAGTAAAGGTCAAAGTAGAAAATTGTAGGCCTACACTTCTTAGGACAAGCTTGCATTCAGACGGGGCCGTATTGGGAGACGCCACCCCGGTAATGGCAACTTGGTTTTTTTTCAGAACCTAAGTACGCTAGTAATAGGGTCAGTAAATGCAAGTTGATGACACTGAGGGGGATCTTAAGGTTAAATGCCTGAAACCAGTGCAAAACCAAGTACCGACAATGGCTCATACTTTGCATTGTAAAGTACACAACACAATGCAGGTATGTCAACTGTCTGGTTAGTCACCTGCGTGTTGATGACCTTTACTTTTGATCTAACTATCGTTATCACATCATTTTCCATTCTCGCGTCCAACTGTCTGTTTCTCTTTTTATTCTCTGATGCTATCTCTCTTGTCTTCCCTTGAAAAAACCCCGAGGCAGGTCTACTCATGCAAAACAAGCTCAGGTTGAAACTGCCAGTGTGTGAGAGTAAAGTGTCCGTATACGATGCTCCACCCACTCCTCCCATTCCTGACTCTTCCAGCAAGTCCACACCTCAAAGCCAACCCCCTCAAAAATATCCAGGTGAGACTGAGTCAGTCAGCATCGACACAAGGTCAGCTAGGACACATTCGCTTACCAGACAGTCTGTTACACTGCTTCTCTGGGTCTAAGGTAAGGGGCTTTATCTTTATTTATAAGATGCGTTAGATCAAGAAAATAAATAGATACATTTCAGTTTTAATATCAGATGAATACTATAGAGAGGATTCAAGAGGACAAAGGATTGTGCGAGAAGAAGGGACACTAAAAAGGGCAAGAGTATTGTTCATTCTGTTCCTTCTCTATTATAAGAGGGAAGATCTTGTGTGTCAGGAGGAAGCGCAGCCCTGGTGCGTACAAAAGAGTGAGATTTGTAAAGACATAACTGGAAGCGCTGCGAATAAAACTATACACGGATTGCTTGTGCTTTACTCCTCCGGCTGATACGTGTTACCTTGAAAGATGGAATAAAGTCAGGTTGAAGAAGGCGAGATGTGTGAATGACAGGAAAAAAGAAGAAGAAGACGAAGAAGAAAAAGGCTCACAAGGGAACTTCAACCCCACCTTGTTAGCCAGGAGCATTGACTCATACAGACAATGTAGACTCGGGTATTTGCAACTGGCTCAACCTGTAGAGCAAGTCACCGTTAAGGATCTATCAGCGTGTCAGATGAGGTGGTTATGTACACAGGGATTTAGATAAAGCTGTAGTCACGGAGATCTGCACTGAGTATTAATACAAGTGTAAAGGGATCTTTTCTAACTTTCCTTGCTTATAATACCACACCTGTTTGTGTGATGATGAGAATGTTTATGGTCGTTGACTTCCCTCATGAGAGTCACAACTCATGCACACTGTGTTAGACTCTTACCCCATTTGTGCCCAGTGTGCAGACAAATGTGAAGAATTTTTCAAAATCGGTCAAACCAGTTTTTCCTCATCTTTAAGACTTTTGTTTTTACAATAGACTCCAATATATTATAGGAAAAATCATTAGTCCCATGATACCAAATACTAAATATAGTACGATAAGAAAATGGCTGTATGACAGAGACTACAAGGTGCCCGATCAAGTATTTGGTTTCTATGAATAATAAATAATAAAAACAATAAAAATATTAAAGATATGCACACATATGGCAGGGTAAAAAAAAGATATTAAATAAACATAATGTTAATGTTTTTCCTAATTTTTCAAAAATCCTGATACATTCTTCATGAGATCTAAAAAATTCAAAGTTGTACTATTAGATACTAGACCGAAGTATGTTCTTACTAGGGCTGTCAATCGATTAAAATAATTAATCGCGATTAATCACATGATTGTCCTTATAGTTAATCGCAATTAATCACAAATTAATCACACTTTTTTTTTTTATCTGTTCAAAATATACTTTAAATAGAGATTTGTCAAGTATTTGATACTCTTATTAACATGGGAGTGGGCAAATATGCTTACTATATGCAAATGTATATGTATATATATATATACTGTCAGTGTGTCAGTGTGCTGACTTGACTATGACTTGCCCCAAACTGCATGTGATTATCATAAAGTGGACATTTCTGTAAAGGGGAGACTCGTGGGTACCCATAGAACCCATTTTCATTCACATATCTTGAGGTCTTATTTAACCTCCTTCTCGACAAGCTAGTATGACATGGTTGGTACCAATGGATTCCTTAGGTTTTCATATGATGCCAGTATCTTCACTGTAGCTTAAAAACTGAGCCTGTTACAACCTAAAAATCACAAGTTGCATTAATGCGTTAAATAAATTAGTAGTATTAAAACAAATTTGCGTTAACTTTGACTAACCTAGTTTGTACCAATTTTCAGGACTTTTGACCAATCAGAACAAATGTTGACGCATTTTCCCCTATAATATAAATATAGTCTTTGGGTTTAATAAAGCCACTAGAGATGTATTTGCATCGCTATATTGGAAACAAATGCACCCCATAACCTGAGGTTTTCTCAGTCGAGAAAGCGTGATACGTCTCGTCTGTCACAACAAAGAGAAAGACAAACACACGGCAGAGAGATAGACGAGGCCGCCTTCTGTCGGCACGGAAGGCAACATTGCAATCAAGAGCAAATAGGAAAACAAATTGTGGTCCGGCTTCGCCATCTCCCTCAGACAAGATATACTGCTGTCTCTTGAGTTTGTTATTTTTTCCGTATCTGGGCTGAATGTCACCTCAAAGTTAGTGTATGTGTGAGTGTGCATCTTGTATGAAATTGGGAGACAGCTCGCACTGATGAATCGTATGTTCTATATGTTTGTGCAAAAGCAATGAATGATTAATTCCACTCTCCATTTAGAAGGAGAGGTAACATCAGCAGTGACTGAACGTGTCTGGCTTTCAGTAGCCCATGTTGTGATTGTGAAGGCATTCATTGAGTCAAGTCTTTTTATGCTCTGTCATTTTTAATAGTCAGGAATTCTGGATGAGAGAGAAAATAGCAACTGATTTGACAGCTCAATATGTCTACAGTGATGCAGACGGAAAGTGTTTCTGAATTCAAATTGTCTGGATTAGACGAGACAGAAGTGAAATGGAACAGTGGGCAGCGAGGCTGTTATCCAACTGGTTCCGGGTGCATTCTTTTCTGTCGCTGAAAAAAAATCCTTGAGAAGTTGTAACCCTTTTGTGGCGTTCCAGACTCTCCTTATGTTTACACTTACATAACTAAGTCATAATTCAAAGATGTTTGCATCCAACAATGAGTCTTTTTAAACACTCATTCTGCACCTGCATGCACACACCTACATGCAAACAACACTTCATTTACACACCACCAAACCCAGGGAGAGAGAAAGAGGATACACACACAACCAAAGAAATCTGAGAGCACACCAACCACACACAAGGAAATGGAGGTGATCCATGACAGCTCCATCTTTAAAGTCTGCACACGATCACACCATTAAATCCACACGGTGATATTTTTACTAAAATTCCCTTTCTTTCTGTCTCAGAGCACGGGTCCCGCGGTACGATCAAGGCTTGCTTAACATTCACAAATGAAATGCGATCCCCTGACGGTCCTTTGAAGAAGGTTGCAGTAGGCACTTGGGGGTTACAGAGATGGCTGTGGCGGCCTGATCAGCCACACTGTTCAAATAGCTGACTAATAGAGTTGAGAGTATTGGTTTGTCTTTTCAGCACAGGGAGGCTCGGATGATGACTCACTCACTGATGTGTAATGAGTCAGTGCTGAAGAGGCAGCTCTGTGTAAATACGGATCGGCTATGAATGGGAATGTGTTTGTGAAAATGATGTCTGGTTGTTTTGTTGCCTCACAACTGACCGCCGTTTCAAAATTGCTTTTTTGTTTGTGATTGTTTCCTCGGTTTCTTAGGGCTGGGGGAATAACACAATAAAAAAAGTTCTGTAGCCGTTCGTTGCTATACCTACGAAAAGTAATAAGCATTTTAATTCGTATATATCCCATGAAATAATTTCATATTTAATCCATGTAATTGTGAATCAGAAAGTATAAAGAGCAACAAACCCAGCATAGGAAGAGGTTGGGGTGGATGGGTGAGTGAAAGAAACACTGGACTTTCACCCAGGTGACCGGTGTTTTATTTATTTATTTTTCACGTAACTTCCGTACTTAAGTTGCGCCACTTCCGGAGTTATTTTAACCCAAACCACGATATTTTCCTAAACCTAAACAAGTAGTTTTGTTGCCTAAACCAAGTCAATCTTTTCCTAAAACTATAGTTTTGTTGCATAAACCTAACTAAGTTGTTTTCTGCGAAGACAGAAGTTAATTTTGAAAAGACTGTATGCATGTAACAAGCAGATATTGACATTTGGACCACGTGCGTAGACTGTTTATAAAGATGGATGACGCGTGAAGCCAAAATATCCCGGATACGGGAGCTGTCTTCTTGAGATTTTGGAGCCGGAGTCTGCGCAGTATTGACCGGGCCGTGGAGCCGCGGTATCGAGGTCACCCGCCCGGACCAATCACGGGACGAGCACGGCCGCACATTGTCAGTGAGAGAGACTCACAGACTGCCAATCATGACGTCACACCCCCTTTTTATAGCATCAAATAACCAATTAAAACCAAACTTATCGGAAAAATGTACACTTGAACATACATCAGCGTGATAAGAACTACATAAAATGATTGGAACCATTTTTGGGAAAAATGTATTTGATGTGTACTTTGACTTTTTAATTTGGACCATGTCCCATCCGCTAACATGGAGGAGGCAGGATTTATGACCTATACTGCAGCCAGCCACCAGGGAGAGATGGAGATGTTTTAGTTTCACCTTTGGGGAGCTGTCATGTCATCCATCTTTATATACAGTCTATGGTCATAAAAATGAGGAATAACTCTTCATAAAATATACAAACCGTTTTATGAGGATACATTGAGATGTGTAAATCATTAAAGGGGCACTCTATTTTACATGTCAAGTTCAGTTCATGTGCATGTATAGTTTGTGAAAAACGTTGTATAATATCTCCTGGGGCTCTGGAGGGGGCTTGTCCAATCTGAGAAAATAACCCTGACGATGTCATAGCGGTGTCATCGGTCGACTTGGACTTGTAGACTGCAGATTTATAACAGAAAATCTAAATTATAACTTGGCAGTGTGGAGTTTAAAAGATGTGGGTGTTTACCAGGCAGGGAGGGTGTAACAAAAGACGCCATCTGGTTGCATTATGGGAAATGTAGGATCCAGGACTCTTGGGTCTTCCCAATTTTAGGGACTAAAAGTCAAGATATTTCAGCTGATGCAACACTTGTAACCCTTTAAAAAAGAAAAGAAACAAATCTGTCTCGCTCAAGTCCTCCAACTTTAGGAAGGTGCAGTATTACATCACCGGAGTATTCGTTTAAAGCTGCAATTCTTGCTCTATAAAATGAAATGATATATGAAAAGAGGAATGTGCAGTGCTCTTTAGTGCTTTACTATCCTTTTTCTAAACTGCTTTGTCTTTCTTCCATCACTCAGGTTCAGATCATCAAGAACCACCTGGTCTCCTGAGGAGCTCCCTCATCTCCCTCAGCCTCCTCCGTCCCCTCCTCCACCTCTAAGGCAGCAGCCATGAACTGGTCTGCGTTGGAGTCCCTCATCAGCGGGGTCAACAAGTACTCCACCGTGTTTGGACGCGTCTGGCTCTCCATGGTCTTCGTCTTCCGGGTGATGGTGTTCGTGGTCGCGGCCCAGCGAGTGTGGGGCGACGAGAGCAAGGACTTCGTCTGCAACACAGCCCAGCCGGGCTGCAACAACGTGTGCTACGACCACATCTTCCCCATTTCCCACATCCGCCTGTGGGCCCTGCAGCTCATCTTCGTCACCTGCCCGTCGCTCATGGTGGTCGGGCACGTCAAGTATCGCGAGCAGAAGGACATGAAGTACACCACCTCGCACAAGGGCAGCCATCTGTACGCCAACCCTGGGAAGAAACGCGGGGGGCTGTGGTGGACATACCTGGTAAGAACGGGGGGATGTGAACATTTACGCCTCGTTTCCACGTAGCTCTGTGCACGTATGCGAGTCAGTCAACTGGAAGATCATTCATTCCTATGGGAACCTACGTGATCTCCGATGTTTTTGCAAAACTGCAATGATGGCATATTTAGCAGTTTTGTGAACTATTTTGTTAACAGACGTATGAACCACTATCCATGCCCACTATTGTTACACAGCTAGCGATGTTAGCTAGATATGTCATCAATCTTTTCTCTATATAAATATATAAATATCTAGACTGGACGGCGAAAAACAGACATTAATTCATAGATTAAAAACAATGTTTTATGCAGTTAACTTTCCTCCCATTTCTGTGGTGTTTTTTTTTATTCATCCGTAAAAAGATACATTTCTGCGTTGAACACTAGGGGGCGTAATCCGTATACTATACAGATTTACAGACACAAAACAAATCTATGTGGAAACAAGGCGTTATTCTTGGTGTCCTGCTGTAGACGTCACATGTTAAAAACAGACACAAATGTGGTTCGGCCTTCACCAAACTGAATTTAGTCATTGTTAAAAATGTCAAAAATAATTGCCATGGCTGAGTGGCTATAAAAGGCAGGAGAAGACATTTGTGTAATTACATATGTTGTGTTTTTTCTCCTGGATACAAGAAAACAGTTTTGACAGATTCTTTTGCACCTTTTGGGTCAATCAGAAACAAGTTTCACCATCCCTCCAAACCTGGACTGAAGCTGTATGAGTTATGAATGGTTGAAAATCTTTTCATTATAGATCCTGCATTAGGTCTTCCTCCAGTTTATTATCAACCTCAGAGCAGCAGTGACTGAAAAATCACCTAGATATTGTTTGATGGATGGAAAGACAAATGGCCACCTTTTTTTTTTTTTTAATAAATGTCCCCCAGTTTAACCCTCATTTATCTTTCTCACAGGCGAGTCTGGTTTTCAAGGCAGGCTTCGACACCGGCTTCCTCTACATCCTGTACCACGTCTACGACGGCTACGACATGCCCCGCCTGTCCAAGTGCTCCCTGGCGCCGTGCCCCAACATTGTGGACTGCTACATATCGCGTCCCACCGAGAAGAAGATCTTCACCATCTTCATGGTGGTCTCCTCTGCTTTCTGCATCCTAATGTGCATCTGCGAGATGATTTACCTCATCTGCAAACGCATCCAGAAACTCATCAAGAGGAAGACCGATGCAGAGAGGAGGATGTTCGCCGACAATCACGAGATGACGTCGCTGGCAGCGCCCAGGTCAGAGTTCAGGTCCAAAAGCTCAATCAGAGTGGACCCTACATTAATCTCTACCCAAAATCTCAGTAACTTCAAGGAGGAGGAGAGGCCGTCTGAGAAAAAATGATGCACGATATGGCGGCGACCATGTTGAACAGCAAAGTACTGAAGTGGCCGCTGCAAGCAGATGCATTCATCAGACTCTATGGAGAACTGCTGCTCAACACCAAAGAGATATCCATCAATTCAGGGATTTCTGAGGCAGCGATTTGTAAATATTATCGTGTCTGCAGGAACGCACACTTTATGCATGCAAATTAACCCCTCAAAAGGAGGATTACAGAGGAAGCTAAAGGGTTTAGAATATTGTGTGTGTGTGTGTGAGATGTGTGTTCATGTCTGTATTTGTGTTTTTTGTGTATGTATTGTTGGCCACAGTTACAGTATGTTTAAGCTGTTATATGAGGTACTTTTGTACTCTTGTGTGTGTATATAAAAGTATAAAATGTTGTAAGACCCCTGAGCGAACCATTTCCCTGAAGACACGCACACACACTGCCCCCTAATGAATAAAACAAGATAAACGCACTTCCTTTAGGGGTGACGCAGTAATCGGCAGAGATCGCTTGAGGCGTTTTTGTTCTCAGATATGCAATATGAAGAAAATGCTTTATTGTTCAAGAGTTAGTTGAACTCCTCTTGACATTTTGTGTTCTCATGCTATTAAATCAGCTTAGTGAAGGTATGATACATGTATGAACACATGAAAAATTATACAAAAGATGTTTTTTATACCCACAAATTTGCTTATTTTTTGAAAAATAATGAAGACTCCAAATAATCTATTTTTTTTTGTATTTATTGTTGTGATATATATAAAGTTATTTCACTACTAAAATATTTGTGTGTGTGTGTCCTTGCTCTTTTTGAAGCGTTTTTTCACAATTATCACATGAAACTGTTTCACAATAATAATAACAATAATAACTTAAAAGAACAGTTTGATTGCAATACAACAAACATTATGAATAATAACAGTAAAGTTATACAGCTATTTGCCTCCACAAAGTCCATTAATTCCTGATAATGGACACCTTGAAGGGCATTATCTCGCTTATACCATGGTCACTTACCAAAGAAAAAAATATTAAGACAATTAATTTATATTTTAATGCATTTTGCAACCAAAATCTAAAGTTTTTCTACAATGCATTCACTGCATTTCCCTGGTACCCCTGAAGGTTTGCTAATACCTGGAAAAATCATTACCATCCCATAAGGTTCTTATGTCTTATGCAATGGAAATGTTTTTCACTGCTCCAGTAAATAGGACGGACCTTAGCTACGACTTGGCAACTAGTCCTTTACAGTGTTGTAAATAAGATATTGATTTTGATTCATTGAATGTAGCTGCATCGCATTACTTAAGAATGTTGAACAGACAGTTTCACTGGAACTACTTAGTAGGTGTCAATTATCAGGAATTAATGCACACCCTGCAGCCAATCAGAATTGAGTATTCACCCAGACCATGGTTTAAGTTTAGTTGTATGCTTTACATATCTTTGTCTAGCTTTGTTGTCATTGCATTGTCATTTAGCTGCATTTCTATCTTCCTGTAAATTGTTCTTGGAACTGTGTGCAAGCACATTGAGGGTAACTTAAAACTGGAGTCAAATTCCTTGTATGTGTACACACATACATACTCAAGATTCAAAATTCAAGATGTTTATTGTCACGCCGGATATACAGGTTCAATCGTGTGAAATGCTTTTTGCTGGGAAGCTCCATTAAAATAATAAGTTATATTACAATTATAAAAGGAAATACTTTGTACAAGGGCATATTAAGAACATATACATTAAGAACATATACAGTACAAGACATATTTTTGTGTGAGAAGGTGTCGTATGAATTATTTATTTAAAAGTGGACATTAAAGCTGAATCAGATTCATATTTATAGCTATAAATTAAGGGATTGTGTCTGACTGTGAAGATACGGAAAGGACAGGATACTTTGTTAAAAAAGAGAAAAAGAAAATACATTGAAAACAACAGATAAGCATTAAGGTGATTCCCATCTAAGATTGTGCACTGTAATAGTATAGTATTGATATAGCTAAATTAGATTAAAATATGTCCCCTTAATTATTATGCACGCAAATGAACTACCAGTAAGTGCTCCACAGACAGACTCAGGAAATCCTTTGTCCCCTGAGCCATCAAACTGTACAACACCTCTCTAGGGGGGTGACAAACGAGGACGGTCTGCAGGACAGATTATAATGCACTATATACATTTTTTAACAGTCTCTTCTGCACTATATTCACTTCTTTAATAGTCGTGTATCACAGCTGTTACCCTGCACTATATTCAGTCTTAACAGTTTTCTTCATCTCCTTGTATTTTTGTATCTGGTACATATATATATATTTTGTTGTACTTTGTACTAACTTTTTGCCTTTTTACTAACATGTTTTGCACTATGGAACTGTGATGCTGGAAACTTGAATTTCTATCTAAACCCAGTATGTATACAGGACGACACAGCGAGTGACTAACTCACTCACTCAGTATTGGGTTTCCATTCGCATTCATGAGAGTGACTGATGGGCATAGTGATTCATACTCATTTGTTCTGTCGTCATCACTTTTCCACTCCGCCGTCCAATCAGGAGCAGGGATCGCGGGTGCGGTTTATGACAGACCCGGAAATGCACCAATAGCCTCCCAGATGCGGCCAGCTGTCCGCCTCTTCACGGACGTCTTGTTGAAGGAAGTAAAGTCTGTCAAACATGAGTTTCCACTACGGACAGGTACCAAATAACGCTCTTTCTGTTTTGTCTATGTTAATTACACTAACATGTTAGTATTGTTGAATAACTGTGTTATCTGTTTCATCGCCTTGAGATAACGTAACTAAAGGTTTAAGACATAGAAACACAAGTTAACGCGAGCCAGTCATTAGATAGCAGTAAACTACTGTTGCTACTTGATCATAACACTCATTAGCTTGTGTTGCAGTGTGTTCTGCCAATGTTATATACATTAACATTGCTCTAACATTGCTGGAGATGTAGTTAGCCGTCATGGTATTTTCTTATTTGACCGGGTTTCTTGTCTGTGCATGTCCTTTTGTAGTTTCTCTGAGCAGATATCGCGATAGTTTGTACTTTGAGTGGTTTAAAGAAGTATTCAGATCCTTCAAATTCAAAGTGGCAATGTCTTACTGTAAAGATATTAGTCCTGCATTCACAATTTTACACAAGTAAAATACAGAAATAACATCAGGCCTATTATCAGCAAAAAGTAAAAAAGTAAAAGTGCTATTAGGCTTCTATATATATATATATTAAAGGTCCCATATCATGCTCATTTCCAGGTTCATATTTGTATTTTATGTGTGTACTAGAACATGGTTACATGCTTTAATGTAAAAAAAATACGTTATTTTCCTCATACTGTCTGCCTGACTATGCCTGTATTTACCCTCTGTCTGAAACGCTCCGTTTTAGCCATGGATGTATTAAAAGAACTGCGTTGGAGGCGAGGCCCCGGTCATTACTATGAGAGTTGCTCATTGGCGCATGGAACCTAAATGGCTCGACTTTCGTTTGGAAAAGTACCCGTATCTTGGCGGATCTTGGGCAACTGGGACATGCGCAGTAGCGTCCACTCGGTCACATGACTCGGTCACGGGGTCCCAGCGTCACGCCGTCGTCACGGCTTGCGCTCCAGCCTCGGTCTGGGTCTCGCTCACATGAACGGAGGAAGGGAAATAACTCTGGATTCAGCTATTAGTTCATTTTACAACTTTAAAAACGATTTTTTTGAAATAAGGGCTATTAGAGGGTTCGCACTGGGAAGTTGATTCACCTAAAAAAAATGATCCGCTGAGTTACATACGTCTCTTTCCCAATGTAAGTCTATGGGAAAAAGTATTTTTGGGCCCAACGGCATCACGTGACGGACACAGAAGTTGCAGTACCGCCGTTTGGCCACTATGAAAGTCCGGATCGCAGAACGGAAGTGCGTTGCCAGGCAACAGTTTTGGTCCATGTTTACTTCCTGTCAGCGGATGTCATTCACATACAATGCAACTGAAATAAACTGGGGCACATTTAGAACACTTGATGTTTAAAACTGTGAAATGGTTTATATATTATAGATTTGTGACATCACAAATGGACAGAAATCCTGACGGCTTGTTAAAAAAGGCACAGTTCCTGAATACTGGCTGTGTGTATTTCTCCGTGGACTGAGCATTTCGATACTTTCACAGTATTTATATATCACTTAAACCTGCTTTATAATATAACAGAAACTGAAAATCTCACTTCTGACAGTAAGGGACCTTTAAACCGTTGGATTTTTATACTGATGCTTTCGTCTTTAAGCAACATTGAAATGTTGAATTGAGAATCTTTTAAAAATACTTTGTGTTCAGGATAGCTTCATATATAACACAGTGTATCATATTTGATAAACTAATTGCATGTTTTGTAAGTAAAAGTTTTAACCTGCGGGCTAACTTTATCTGCCAGATTAATGTGGAGGTTCGAAAAAGAATATTTCCCACAGAACTGTAGTGGAGTACAAAGTAGTAGAAAATGGATTTACTCAAGTAAAGCGCCTCAAAAATTCAGTACAGTACTTCACTGGGTAGTGAGAACTTCTATACATATTACCTCCATCTAGCCACACACAGCCCATTCATTCCTAAGTTGTACTTCACATACATTCTCAGTGAACTTGTCTTGTCCATCACTGTAGGGCTATCCAGGAGGAGGCAACCCACCACCAAGTGCTCCATACGGGGGAGGCGCTAGTCCCTATGGGCAATCCCCCTCAGCTCCATACGGAGGTGCACCACGTCAACCAGCGGCTCATTATGGTGCTTACGGAGCCCAGGGTCAAGGAGGGCAGTATGGGCACGGACAAGGGGGTGCCCCCGCCGGGCATTATGCGGCGGGTTACGGTGGACAGCCTCACGGAGGACAGCCTCACGGAGGACAGCCTCATGGAGGACAGCCTCATGGAGGACATTATGGACACCACGCTCCTGCAGGTAACTATAGGCCGAGACTGGAGCTGCTTCTGCGGTACCTCTGCCCTGTGGGAGTGGAACAGGCCTATTCTGAACATGAGGAGACTGCAGATGGGCTCTGATTCCCCCCTTCTTCATCGCTTCTCTCTCTCATTTCCTCTCTCCCTCCCTCTCCGGTGGGATGATGGATAGAAAACGACTTACGTTCCCAGACAGTCATGTAGAGACAGGGTTCAGTTTGTGCCCCTCAGCAGGATTACACGGCTGGAGTGATGACTCCGGTAATACTGAGTGAGGGCTAAACAGAGTAAGAGACAGATGGGTAAAGAGTGTGTTGTGTGTGTGTTGTGTGTGTGTGTGTGTGTGTGTGTGTGTGTGTGTGATTATGCTGTTTCCTGTAGTGGCTAAGCCTGAGTCAGAACCTGAAAGCCTATGTTGCTATCACTCCCCGCAGGGACAGCATCCATCAGGGTCTGCTGGCCTGAAGTGTCACCTGTCCCTCTCTCCCCATTCATTTTTCTGACAATCAGCCCTCCCTCCACTCCTCCCCTTGTCTCACACCATATTTTCTAACACCCCCTTTCTCTTCCTCCTTGTATTCAGGTAGTGGCCTCTTGCCCCCGACACTATCTCCCTCTTAGTGAGCTGACTTTTTCCTCAACCTTTCACCCTGCTGTTACCTTTTCTTCACGACCTGTGCTTTATGAATCACTCAGCATGTGTAACTAAGGTTGGGGAGGTTTTCTTTAGCTGAATACAAACTAGTTTCACAACTGTACTTTAGATTCATTATTCATGTTTGTCCCTTAATGGAAGATTATACAGTATTTCAATGAAATAAGTGTGATGGTGGAATTATTAGACATTATTTACAGCTGTCACAAACCAGTATTTCAAACTGGATGAAATGTTTTCGTTGGTATAATCTCACACAATTGTAATGGTTTTTTTTATCCACTCATTCCTATTGCAAGTATATCAATACTGTATCTACCAACTGCAACTTTGTTGTAGGAAGTTATATTAAGCATCAGAGCTGCAACGATTCATTGATTAATTGACTAGTTGTCAACTATTAAGTTAATTGCCAACTATTTTGATAATCAATTAATTGGTTTGAGTCATTTTTTAAGGAAAAAAAATGCTCTTATTCCAGCTTCTTAAATGTGAATATTCTGTGGTTTCTTTACTCCTCTATGACAGTAAACTGAATATCTTTGAATTGTGGACAAAACAAGACATTTGAGAATGTCATCTTGGGCTTTGGGAAACACTGATCGTCATTTTTCACATTTCATAGACCAAACAACTAATCGAGAAAATAATCGACAATGAAAATAATCATTATTTCTATGTAAAGTTTATTCCATGTTATAGTCGTTATATGCTGTTGTTTACCAAATCAGTGCCTTCTAAACACCAAAGCTAAAAGATTGAGTCGAAACACAGATGTATTATTTTTTATGATCAAGTTTCTGCTTGACAGAGTCAGCACAGTTTCCACTGTCAGACAGTGGAAGTGTGTTTCTTCATCTCTCAATAAATAAATAATTGTTTTTGCATCGGAACGAGGCAGCCGCTTCATTTTTCTAAGAATCTTCGCTGTCTTTTTCAGTGAAATAATAACTGGTAAAAAAAAATATAATGACGGGAAATAATTCTAAGAGAATAATTCAAACTAGTTGGCTCAGACATATTGAAGAAGTCGAGGAAAACAGCGAGCAGGCTAAGAAAACAATCTGCTAGTGATGGGCATCTTTCTTCACCCTCCTATTTCTACTCTGATTTCTCCTCTCTGCAGGTAACATCCCTCCTGGTGTTAACCAAGAGGCATACCAGTGGTTCCACACCGTTGACACGGACCACAGTGGCTTCATCAATCTCAAGGAGCTGAAGCAGGCACTCGTCAACTCCAACTGGTCTGCTTTTAATGACGAGACCTGCCTCATGATGATCAGTAAGTCACACATTTGCAGCTAAATGAACTGCTCAACAGTGTGAGTGTGAGGTAGCTCTGTCACTATCAATGCTTTGATTGTGTTTCTTGAGGCAAAATGACACAATATTTCTAGAATACTTTCTGAGGAGGAGGACGTTATTTAGGAAAAAGAAATGGATTAAGGAGTCGTGGGACAAAGAAAGTAGGCTAGGTTTATACGTGAGTAGCCCCCTAAATCTCCTAAAAGTTGTGTTTCTAAAAGGAGAAATGTAGGCAGTAAAGGGGATAGCCGAAAAAACAAGTGAGTCATGTACGTCTCGGTACCTGTTAGCTGTGCGAGCATCCCGACATTCCAGTTGTATTTGCCAGGCGGTGACTAATGTGTTCCATTACCGTAATGAGACCTGTGTGACTCCTGTGTCCTACTTTAAGATAATACAAGGACAAGATCTGCGATGACAGACGAAGGGCTTGCTGGAAACATGGCAATCGCATTTGTGGTCTGTTTCGAAAGACCGTTGAGCTATTTCCGAAGAAAGCTGCCCGAGTCTTGCTTGCCTGAACGTGCTGTCCTTTATGTTTCCTGTTAGACATGTTTGACAAGACGCGGTCAGGTCGAATGGACCTGTTTGGCTTCTCGGCGCTGTGGGATTTCATGCAGCGGTGGAGAGCGCTCTTTCAGCAATACGACAGAGACCGCTCAGGCACCATCAGCGGCACGGAGCTACACCAAGGTATCCCCGTTTGTGTGTGTGTTTGTTACAGATGCTGCAATTAACTGGGGATCATTTTGTAAACAAAAATGACCATGATCGAGACTTTCAGCAACACAGAACAAAAAATGACCACCTATCTTGTTTCCTCTTTCCTCTCTCCCTCTCAGCCCTCGCTCAGATGGGCTACAACCTGAGTCCCCAGTTTTCCGAGACGCTGGTGCGACGCTTCCCCACGCGAGGCGGACGACCCGGCATCCAGCTGGACCGCTTCATCCAGGTGTGCACCCAGCTCCAGAGCATGACGCAATTCTTCAGGGAGAAAGACACGACCATGACGGGCCACATCCGCCTTAACTACGAGGATTTCCTCTCCGGGTCCGTCGGCAGGCTCATGTGAGCCTCTGCACTGTGAGATTCACAGCATCATTCCCATGTTCAGGTCATATTTTGCTCAGTTTTCAAAGCTTTACCATAAGTGCCCCCACCTGTCGGTATCTATACAGCATATCAGCCAGAACACATTATTCCATGTAGGGCTGTCCTCGACCAAATAAATTTTTAGTCCACTAATACATACGATTTTGTCGACTAATCGATTAGTTGATTTAATTAACGTATCTGTGAGTTCTTCCACAAAGAATCACACAAAAGCACCACTTAAAATCTTGCGTTTGTGCTCATAAGTTTCTTGGAAATAAGTCATTCAGCATAAAAAACGACTAATTTACAAAAGAAATCTTAGTCGACTAAGACCAAAACGACCGATTAGTCGACTAATCGATTAAGAGGGGACAGCCCTAATTCCATGGCTTATTGCTGTAAGTAGGTAAAGCCTTACATCACGTACTTGAATGCAGTTCAGTGGCTATTATAAAGGTAGCTAAAGCCCTTACTGGATGGCTTAACTTTCACCAGGGGGTCAGCAGCAGGTTGTGAAAGTGTTTTTGAAGTTGACTGATGCTATGCTGAGTCATAATCTTACCATATATGCCTTGGTGACAGTTAGAAAGTTTCCTGTTTACCAGTACCAGTATTTGATTGAATAGTTTAACTGAGATACAAGAGTCACTGAATGTTGACTTGACAATCCCCTGAGCCAAATATCTGTCAGGGCTGAATCACTGTGTACAGACTTGACTAGGAAGTCAACTGCATGACAAAATTATGCTGAACAGCCAATTCAAACCGTGTGAATCTGCTCACATGCAGCATTAACATGTTCCCGTGCCATTAAAACGATAGCCTTTTAAATGTACGTAGATCAGGAACATTCAGCATTTCCAGAGGGTATTTCCATGCAATAGTTGCACATTGTATTGAACATTGCTTTGCATTCTGATGTGTGTAATTAAGCAAAAAAATCTGAATTATTCTACTCTCACAATTTTTGCTACATTGCACTCGTGTAAGCCAATATCAACCATAAATAAGAATACCTGTGGCCAAAGGATAAGTGACCCCAAAAGCACTAGAAAGTGTTCCCTATTATGTTTGCCAATTTCCCCTCAATGAAATGGGATCTTCAGTGATCATGAGGTCTGTACTTTAATAGATATGTTTTGAAATCAGTAAACATGAACAAAATGGTTCTTCATGCCAAAAACAAATAAATGCTTTTCTATCACATTTTGATGTTTTCATATTCTTGATTAAGGCCCCTATTGACCCACATCTACGGTGCTTATAGCGATTGATAACGCCTATTTAATGGCCTGACAACAGCCTAATCGGCTGACCATTCACACTAATGAATAACTACAGTTCCTACACTTTTAAGAAGCTGCATACTGTACAGTACGTACGTAGTGTTTAATCTTTATCTTAAGGGTAAGTATTGTGTAAATGCAGCAGTAACTACTTTACTGTCTGTATGACAAATGTGGCCATTTCTATGGGCTTGGCTGAATTCTTTTTTTCTGGTCTAAAAGCGAGAAAACGGTAACTTAAATGGAGGAAAATCACTTCAGAATTGTTTTCTATCTCAGCAAAAGTGCAGCTGTTACTGTGATTTCTTTAACAGCAGTCATGTCTCGTTGAAATCCAAACCCTACTCATGACCTTTGCCCTCAAAATGTCCCAAATCAGAAACTCATTGGCTGCACAAAAGAGCAAAAGATCCTCTGTCTTCCCCTTCCACCTCTGGCGCTTCTTTCCCCTCACCAGCTGTTACTCTGCTTGATCAAAGTCAGTGTCAAGAGTCCTCCTGCTCCTCCTCGTCTCTTTCCAAATCAGAGGCGATCCATCAAACTCTCTTGTGCATCTTTTTTTGGTCATATCTCACGTCTGTCTGCTCCTTCCCCCGTCGCCCTCTATCTTAATCTGAGGCTAAACTTAGCCGTCCCAAGTCCTTAAGCACACTTTGTGTCACACTCTCCCTGCCATCTGACACATCACCTGAATGTGGATTTGGTTTGGGGACTTACAATTGGCCCAAAAGTGCACCATGCTTGAAGGTCTCAGCCCCATAGAGAGTGTTGCAGCAGCCCTTTTTCTGGCTTATGTGATTCAGCAGTGATTTAACCTGAAGTCCTGATTGTCATTTCCCGTGTAATGAGGGAATTTCCCACCACTGACCATGCCTGACATCTGTAATTAACTTGGGCAAATAGAGCAGGTCTGCGGGGCTTCAGTCAGCGAGGATGCTCCGCTCCACTCTGTCAGCCTCCAGTCTGTGATTTGGATTGATAAGACGGTTGTATTTTTACATAAAACTCTTGGCTAGTGCAGCTCTAAATCTCATTTACTAATAATCAGGAGCTGATGAAATAATCCTGGCACTGCTGAGGTTGCTGGTAAATCCAGAACTGGCACTAGTTAATGTTGTTTTCCCGCAGGGGATGATGAACACATTTCACTTTATCTGACAGGACTGATCAAATGCCAGTTCTGGCAACTACAAGATGGACGGCATCGAGGGAGGAAGTGCTTAAAAGAATCATTTTGAAGCATGAAGCATAATCACCCACACAGAACCCTGTTAATCACAATAATTTCAGCAGTCATTGGAAGTAATGACAACATAAAAATGTGGATATAGCTGCGTTTTTATTTTACTTTCTGCCTCTGCACAAATGACCAATGAGTCGGAACTGGTCATCGCTCCACGACAAGCCGCATTCCAATCGCTATAGATCAGCCCTGCGCCCTGCATGGTATAGTTTTGTGGAAAACTTTTGGGCCTGGGAGCTGAAATATCAGTGTCATCAATCATATGGAGCCTCACAAAGAACACTTACCGATTCACTACCCAGAAACTACAGTAGCATATTTTCTCCCCTCTATAGTCAATGCTGCAATTTATGGTTTCCCAGCTGGGTGGCTGAAACTTACACACAATTTCTCTGCATCCCTCATAAGCAGTTAAAGCAAACAAAAGCAAAACTTCCAAAACAGTTTGTGTATTTATACGGTTTACCAAGCCTCTGAGAGTGTCTGTCTTTAAACTGTACTTTTTAAAAGAAAACTATCTTGGCACTTTGTCATCCAAGAGGGGTATAGTTCACGCCTTGTCAGCGTACGACACAATACTGGTGACAGATCTGTCATGAGTATTCCTTGAGAGGAGGGTTTTTCTGCAAGAATGCCATTGTTGTTTGAACAAGGAAAGTAAAGATGATATTGTTATGGCTTCCAGGAAGGGACAAACATGCATGTATGGTATGCAAACGCACTCCTATAGTCACAAAGCACATGCTTTTGAGGTTATTTGATGGTAGTGTATTATTAGTTCTACAGCTTAATGAGACATATTTGGAATGTTTTTCATACTTGTAGGGAAATTGTTGTTTCAGTTTTCAAAGGATACACAAACAAGTAAGTTACTTTAGCCTATAAATGTTGGAATACTGTTATATTGATATAATATGTAACCTAGTTTCATTTTTCTGTTGCAGTGAGTCATTTTTTTTTTTTTTAATTTCAAAATGTATTAGAGGATAAACCCCTTGAGATGCACAATCTCATATTCAAGGGGGTTTCTCAGGCAGAAAATATGGAAGTTAACAAACATTTAAGCAAATACATAATAATAATGATAATAAATTAAACAAAAAAATACATTCAACAACAAAACAATCAAAATAGTAACATCAACAAGGACATACACATAAAGGCTTTCCCTCCATCCCATCCCAAACCACACCAATATAACATGAAAATAATGAACATAAAAATAATGATGAATATAATAATTAAATAACATTAAGTCAAAATACTGAGTCTGTTTGTTAACTGAAAACAAAGGCAAATAAAATCAAAAACAAGTGAGTAACAACCGAGTAAATTGGGCAAATTATTCCAGTCTGATGGTACTTTAAACTTAAAAGCACGTTTCCCAAATTTCTAGGCACGATAAAAAAAAAGGTTGTTGAAGTGAATATGATGATCTGAATCTGACCTTTGTGTCACTTTTGTGCAATGCAAATACTGTAAATCTACTGTTACGGATATGTGCAATAACATATGCTGATCACTCTGTGCAATAATTTTCTGATGCTGTGCAATAATTATATAAATATCTGACGGACACTTTGTGCAATAATCTGGCAAAACTGTAATCTGGCAACTGTCATCTCATCAATATACATATTGTATTTTTAAATTTTATATTGTATTATCTTTTCATTAGCACCTATGGGATTGTCACAATCTAATTTCGTTGTACTACACAATGACAATAAAGGGCTTGAATCTTGAATCTGATATCATAATAATGAAATAACATTAAGTCAAAATACTGAGTCTGTTCATTAACTGAAAACAAAGGCAAATAAAATAAAAAAACAAGAACAAGTAGATTTAAGATAAACAAGCAAAGAAATCTTGGAGTTGTGGAAAGAAGTAATCGATCTGAGTAAATTGGGAAAATTATTCCAGTCTGATGGTACTATAAACTTAAAAGCACGACTCCCAACTTCTTTAAGAATTCTAGGCACGATAAAAAAAGATTGTTAAAGTGAATATGATGATCTGAGTCCACATATTTAATTATCTTAAATTTAATATATGTATTTTTATATCATTGTCTATAAAGTAATTATTGCAAAGCGTTGCACAATGTATTAGATAGATAGATAGATAATAACTCTATTGATCCCGAGGGAAATCAAGTTTCCATAGTGCAAAACAGGTTAGTAAAAAGGCAGTAAAAAAGGTAGTAGTGCAAAGTACAAAAAAATATACCAGATATAAAAATACAAAGAGATGAAGAAACTGAATATAGTGCAGGGTAACAGCTGTGATACACGACTATTAAAACAGTGAATATAGTGCAGAAGAGACTGTTTAAAATGAATATAGTGCAGTACCAATAATCACTAGCAGTACCAGTAGTATTATCAATAAATATTGTTGTATATTCTGTTTCCTAAAGTATTCCTCCTCTCAGAGTAGTGCACTATTTCCACCACTAGGCGGCGCTAAAACACAGAGAAACACGCAGGTAAACCCTTCTTGGTTAAAAGCAAAGCGAGACTCATCAGCCAATCAAATTGAACCAGGACGTCACACGGATATTGCGTATATCCGGTGCTGCGCCAGCGTGTTATAACTGCAAAGGTGAGTGAAGACTAACGAAAGAAACTCTTCATTATCAAAGTATTACAGAGATTAAACACCACACGGACTTGTTTCTAGTAAAGACGAAGGGTGTAGCCTATTACTGCTCGGATTGTAACGTTACTCACTAAGTTACTGTAACTGTAAACACTCCTCTCCACTGTCTGGTTATAGGTTAATGGTTGGGCCGACGCCACGCCAGACTCCATAACAAATTTGACCATTTCATTTTCATTTCTTATTTACAAATAAACCATACGGCGTAGGACATAAATAAATACAGTTTCCGAATCGGGGAGAACCGCTTTTCAATTCGGCATAAAGCAACACACGCACAAACGTGAAATTATCGTGACATTTTAAGTTTTAAAATGTGTAAAGACGGTCATGTTGGCATTGCTAAGTTAACGTTACATAGGGTTGTTTACATTCACGACACTGGCGTAAACTGTAATCGGCAGAGGGCATGAGAAGGACTGGTGTCTCTGCCTGATATTAATAGGCTACCCAAGACAATTAGACATGTATCATACAGTAACGTTACAGTCAGTTTCAGACATCTCATGTATCAACAAAGCTGAATTATTTTCATGTCTAGGGAAGACTATAATAAACCTCACTATTTTTGATTTGATGATTAAAAATGTTAAAAAATACACTTTCTCAGCAGGTTTTCTCCCCTGTGGTTTGAAACCAGATGGAACAGAAAATGTTATTTTTAAATAACAGTCTGTTATTGAATTCAGTTACATGTTGGACATAAATGCTCTAATATGTGTGAATTAGGGATGTCACCATACCAGAAATTTAGTAGTCGATACCAATACCAGTGAATTTCCACGATTCTCGATACCAATTCGATACCACGGTAAAAATAAAATAAATCCCATGGAATTCAACACGCACTCTTTTATTAAAAACATTTGAACATTACAAAAAACATGTAGCCTTTAAGTAATAAATAAAAAGATTTGACCCATTTTGTTCATTTTGGCGTATCAGCGGCATGTTATCAATCGATAGTCAAGACGACGGACGCTACATACTGACCGTGGACGCATCTGGTCCTTCAACTCAGAGTAGTAGGAGCAGGAGCAGAGGATTTATTATCGAAGCGAAAAGCAAACGCACCTATTTGGCAATATTTCACGTTTAATCCCAATGCTATAAGGGAACCATAACCTTAATGAGGTAATCGCCGCGAGGCGGATGGAGCCGTCACAGCCGGTGTGCACGGAGCAGCGGCACCAGGTAGACCCCCGCAGCAAAAGCGCTACCGGAGAGGCCAGACACACCGCCAACCGATGATAAAGATCACAGTCAGCGTTCTGCACATATTGACCGTAATCTTTCTTGTAAAATGTCCGGTGTAATCGGTAACACCGGTGTTGTCACAAGTTTATTTACCGGTGGGAAAAATTTCTTCACCGTCACATCACTACCAATGACCATTACAGGCATCGTACGGTACCTTCGGTACGGTAGAAAAAGAGTACCGTCACTTTTTTTAAATTTAGGCATCGACTTGGTACAGAAGTATCGGTTTTCGTGACATCCCTAGTGTGAATAGCTCTTCAGTTTCCCACTTACTATAACACTAGCTCTTCAGTTTCCCACTTACTATAACACTGTAATCAACTGTTAATGTAAGCTAAAACACACTTTCAATTTCAACTTTTTTTTCCCCCCAACGCAGCACTCAGGAGCCAAAGCAGAGTGCAGCCATGTGGCCTATAGTTTGGATGTCGGTACGGACCTATGCCCCTTACGTCACCTTCCCTGTGGCCTTTGTGGTGGGAGCGGTGGGCTACCACCTGGAGTGGTTTATCAGGGGGACCCCTAAACTTCGAGAGGAGAAGAGCATCCTGGAGCTGAGGGAGGACAGGAAGCTGCAGGAACAAGAGGGTATGGACAGCACCCAGGTGCTCAGCCTGAAAGAGAAACTGGAGTTCACACCTAGAGCGGCTCTGAACAGGAACCGACCTGAAAAGAGCTAACGCCGTGTTGGTGTGAAGAGACTAAAGTTTACCCTTTCTCAGCAGCAGGACAGTGCATCGGGGGTGAACCAGAGGGCAAAAAACACCCATTCGTCCCATTTACCTCAGCCATACACTCATGCATCAGCTTGTGTGTAAACATCTGCTACTCTTTAGAAAGTAGGGGGTAATTAAAAAACACATTTTGTCTTTTATCAAGTCAAATATGTGCTGTATGTGATTCTTTGACCTTCTGCTTGATGTCGCACATGCATGCCTGTTCATGCGTTGATCAATGACTAATGTAAAGACACACCTTGAATATGGACCCTCTGGGTATTCAACGCTTTGAACTGATGACAGCGTTTGGTCATTTTCTGTTTTATTTATATCTAGTTGTGGTATTATGCCAGATTGTTATTGTGTCTTTGATGTTAAAATCACACAAATGATGCAAGAAGAAGTCAAAGATGCAAATAATTCTCATGTTCCAAGCCTGTCAAAAAAGTGTGTCTCCTTTTAATCATTTCTGTACGTTGAGAAAGGACTTGTGATGGTGAACATAAAAGCAGAGGAAGAGAAAGGAGACAGGTCTTTGTTGTAGTTTCTTTTTATCTCATGTAACCTTTGATGGTATGTGACAAAATAAGCCAACAGCGTGGGCGGTGTCTCAGGATGTTTAAGCTGCGTATTGTATTATTGTCTGGAACATCATACTTTCATTTTAGAAAGTCTGAGTGGTTTGCACACCATGTTTTAATTATGAGTGTTACTTAACGAGAGAAATAAAGGAAATTTGTGTTTGCTGACATCTTTTCTCAAGAATTGTTTTTGAAAAATTCCTGACATCATCCAGTTCCTGCTACTGATTTCTTTCAACAAAGTAATAAAACAAAAGTTTCGGTTTTTGTCACTTGTGTGTCAGCAGCGTTGTTTCACATTCAGGTTCGAACAAATATCTCATCCCACTTGGTTTTGAAACAATGCTGCTGCCAAGGATAGAAATCAAAGGAAGGAAGTAATGACTGCTCATTCAGCTTCAAGACGGAAATTATTCTCGAGGTAACGCGGTAGTCAAAGCCATGATAAATAAGGAAACTGACAACTCATTCACCTTTTGGAATTTGACCTGTGTTCTGCCTTTGGTGTGTTATTAATGATAAAAGAAAATCAACAAATCCATTTGAAAAATCTGGATTTTTCACTTCTTCAAAGCTGGCTTATGATGTATCTGCAGCTGTTGTCTGAGCAACAAGCCCTTAATTAAACCCAAACCTCCAAAAAAATGCAGGTTTATTCAGATAGCTGGTTCATGACCAAGTGTTTTTAAGGTGAACCCTACACCCTTACATGAAGGCAATTTCAGATACAAATTATACTTTTTTTCTCTCAAAGATATGATGATTTTGAATGAGACATTGGATAAGACATACACTACAGTTTTTGAAGCTAGAAAAGATAAGATTTGCTCTACGAGGACCTAAGATTAATTTTAGCAGCGTATGGCAACCTTTCATTAGATATCCGCCTGAGCAGCTGTGAGATTGTAGTATAGTTTGCTTTCATCATTTGGTATAGAATTTGTTTACTCTAAACTGCCACGCACATATACAAACACACCACGTCTTTTTTTATGTCTGTTTTTTTTCATTATTATTAGTGTAGTAGTAGTTAATTGAAAGCCTGGTGCGTTTCATACAAGCGCCAAAGGGTGCCTTCTGCGTTGCTATCACACGCCAATGGCCATGACAAAGTGTTGGCATTGTACGCCCCGGGAATGAGAGCAGGCTGGGTAGACATTACTCCTTTTTTGCATCTATATTAATGCTCTGAATATCTTATAGAAAACCTAATACATAAGTTGTGGCAGCAATTTTTGCATCGATACTATTTGTTACACAGATTTGGTGCTAATCGGGTGACCAGATCCCAACAAACCAAATGTGGGACATGTTGCCCTCTCGTTGAAAAATAACAAATTATGCAAGAACTCTTTGAGAATCGCCTTCCACCGGCTTTCACCCAGTTATAAGTAGTTTAACAGTCGTTGCTGTAGCTGCATTTCCTTTTCTTTGTGGTAGTTTCCATCATCCCATTGGCTGTAGCGTAGCAAAGACAGGTTAACCTGCACTTGGCCCACTGACGACAGCCTTCCCTGCTTTCTTTACAGCCATTTGATAAAAGCTAGATTTAAGAAAAGCGTCTGTCCTGCAGTGGTTTGACTTTTGAAAGCTAGAGCCGATCAAAATGTGGGACATAGTATCAATATGTGGGACACGGGAAAAGGGATGAAAATGCTGTGCAGTCCCTCATAAAGTGGGACACCTGGTCACCTTAGGTGCTAAATTTAACCATTTTTTTTTTACCACTTGTGAATTGATAAAAAATGATCAATACTGCCTCCAAAATACCACATTAAGACACCAAGACCTTGAGGAACAACATAGAAAAAGCCATGCTGTGATTTGGTTTCAACATTTTTTTGACATTTGGAGATTTCTGCAAAAATTGCATTTTTGGGCAATTAGTTGACAAGCACTTCTGTTCTGGAAACTGCTCAGAAACCCCTTATTGTCAACACACCTAGGAAAGCCCCTGAATGTCCTAGGTCTGCAGTTTGTGGCTGTAAAGTTTCATGAGGCTGTGATTATCCTAGAGGTCACCATGACATGATATGTCCCCTTTAACATAAATAACTGTGTTCTGCAAACACAAATGTACTAAGAGCAAAGGAACTGGTGTTTTCACTCAGACAAACAAGTGCTGTCAGCAGAGAGCTCAGGGTTCTGCTGCAGGTAGTGCAAAGGGCTCACACCTGAACTCAATCCCCTATATATAAACTCTGATCAAGCCAGGCTCCTCCTACTTCCTGCTCCTCCTCAGACAGCTCCGCCTCCAGACCTGTTCCTCACAACAGTGGACCTCATGGTTCGAAATTCAAATTCTCTTAAATGTCTCTTAATTTTCTTTAAAAAAATAAAAGAAGTCAACTACAAATGTACCGAGCATTCTTAACCATCTAAATCTGTTCTTACCCAGGTGTGCTCAATGATTAATCCCACTTGATCGTAAATTGGAGGCGTGTGGCCAACTGTTTGTTATTAGCATAGATAATGCCCTTAAACACCATATAAGGGCAGGTATTGTGCTGTGTGTAAATACTCTGGCACACGCCCAAGAATGTTAAAAGAAGAAGAACATAGATAGATGGATAGAAAGATAATTATATGATATTTGTGTATTTGTTTCCTTGTGTTGGATAAACAATTTGTAGGCTGTGAAAACAAGTATTTTTTTTCTTATCTTGGTAAGAGTGCTCTTGACCTCTCGTAAAATGTTCTCTTAGAGAAGAGCAAACATAAGAAAACATTGGTGAGTCCCAGAAATCAATGGGCACTAACAAAATAAGAACAAATCGTGGATATCGACAAAAATAAGAGATTTGTTAGTATAATGCTTCCTGCATGAAGCCCAATATGTATTAGCCCTTATTAATGTGTTTAGATACAGATTACAGGTGGTCTTGCTGCTACCTGTCGCTGTTGTTAATTTTGAAGTGCATCTTATCGCTAAAGGGCTCCATATACAACAACATAGATAGTTATGTGAAAACATTCCTTTTGATACAGCAGAACAACATGGGGCTAAAATTCACTTTATCCTTTTAAGGGCAGCTTTCTTCTCTTTATCTCACAAGCCATCAGTAGTGTCACACATTTATATATAACAATGATTCACTGTCGTACCCTTGTGATTTTTGATGATTAAAAATATGGTATTTTTTTTTGGAATAATATAGTGCCAAAAGAATATTTAGGAGGACTGTCGCTCAACATGAGCACTTCAGTGATGTCGTCTGTACAAGATGACCTTTGATCTCCCTGTGTCGGCAGAAAGAGAGTAAAAGTTACCACATATTCAATCAAGAGACTCTTTATTATCCTCATTATTACAACGAAAGCAGTGATGTGGTCCGGGAACAAAGACTTTAATAAGAACCCGCCATCGATTGAAGACAGAGAAGTTACTGGTGTCGTAAAACGCTACAAAATGAGAAAACTTTATGAAGCTTTTTAAACCCGACACGTGCTAACTCACATGCACTTAGAGAGAAGTCTAATAATTATTTTGTTGACGCTTTTACTCCAGTCCCGCGGCCTTTCCTGCGTTAAATAATGAAACACAAAGGTCCATCTCTCCCGTGCCCCGGGAGCTCTCTTAATGGATGATAACCTTTTCTAGTGTGCCAGGATAAGTTCCGCTACGTTACCCTGCCAGCTAGTGAAACGGGGAAAGATTATGAGGCCCAGATTTACATTGGCACCGAAGTGGTGAGTGCCGTGCTATCGGCAGTCATCAGCTTGTACTCCCCTCTTGAGTTTGCTATCGGTGGTGGAATGACCCGCTCCACTCCGGTGACCCCGCTCGTGCGTGTTCGGAGAGGCAATTGCTTCAAGCTGGTGGAAGTTTCCATATGAAACTAGTGAGGATGGAGAGGTGCGGCTAAAATATACTGAGAGAGTTACTGTTACTGAGAGAGTTAACAAGGAGTGTGGTGTGTTTAGGTGTGTGTGTCCTCCTGGGAACAATCAGAAGACAGGCTGTCTAACAATGGCCCAGAACTGGACAGTACTGTGGGAACCGAGCACAGAGGCTCCTGGGAAAGGAGGGGGGGATGTTGGAGGTGCTCCATTGTTCATGCTGGATGATGGGGATAATGGGTGCGGGTGATGCTGCCTGTTCCTTTTCTTTCTTTTTTTTAAGGAGGTCCAATCCAACATCCTGAGTGGACATGCCGGAGACGGTGTTCCCTTCGCTGCAGGAACAATAGAGCTGTCTGCCTGCTGGAAGGGCACCACATCCCAACAACACACTCACACACAGAATACAGGTATTGCTGTATATCAAACTTATACACAGACAAGAAGCTTAAATATAAACATATAAAGGGGCTCACACAAGGTCAAGGTAAAAACAGGGGAAATTTAAAATATGAAAAATGTTTACAAAACTTCTCCGACAGCCAGGATGCGTAATATAGTTGGACTAACTAAACTGGTTGACATCAGATATTACTCAAAAATCTGATATAATGATGATATAGTAATGACTACCCATAGAAAATACTGAAATGTAAATATCTTGGCTGTCAATACTGTATATTGTTGTTTCCCACTTAGAGCAGTGTCTCCTAATTCCACAATTCGCCTTATCTATAGATCGTGAGAAGAGCGAATTTGTGCGTAAATGAGCATTCCCGACCGTTTTTACTGCCATTTCTGCATCATACTATAATTATCTTGAATAGGTGAACCAATCATTTCAAAGAGATATACGTTTGATAAATCACAACTTTGTTTTATGCATGTTATTGTAAACACATACACATGTTAGATACTTAATAAATGAGACCAAATAAATGTATTAAGGCGGAGTTAAAATTTTGTTTTTTTCCCTCTAATCAGTAAAACAAACAGAATGTACGCTAGCCTTTCATAGTAGATTCGGTGTTATAATTAGGCTACAATCATCACAACAACACAAACATTCAGGCTCCCTCGTGTGGCTCAAAGGTATACTGCAGATATAAATCTTAAATAAAAGAATGACTGTCTGAGAACAATATTTTAAAGAAATCCTAAATCCTCTTTCATAATTTATCTAAAGGATAATCAGGATGGTTGCATTCTCAACTTTAAAGCCGCATCAATTGTTTTTTTGGTTGTTTTGTTTGGCCACTGGGGTCAGCAGAACACACTGAAAACACAACATTGACAAGTTATCTCGTTAAAAGTTTGATGTGGTGAACATGTTGCAAATAGTTGCCTATTTACACTTGGAGCAGACACTGGGTAACATTTGCATTCACTTGAAAATGTGCTATTATTCACTCTCCTTTTAGCTATTACGGTCTCCACCGACTCTTACTTGCTCATTAACTTGCTACATGCTCCACTACATTCACATTGGTTCTGGGCAGGTAGCGTACAGTCGGTTTAACAGAGCATTTTCACTAAAACCAAAACCGTAAACGTAAAACCAAAACAATGAGCTGAAAGACGTTAAAACGCTCCATAGAGCTGAGGGGGACAGTAGAGCTGGCGATACTTCTCTGTGGGTCGGTCAATATGTGCGATCCCTTTCATCACATTTTAAAGTCGTTTCACAACAAGCACGGATTTTCGTCCGAAAAATCATTTTTCGGACTATTGGTGTTTCGGAATAATAATGGGCCGTCCCCTTCTCAATACCCAATAATGTACAACAAACACTACTACCTCAACAACTAAATAAAGGACAATAAATCCCTTTATATCGCCCAGCAGCTGGGATATGATGAAGATGGTAATATAGCTGATATGCACTTGCTAATGTTATGTTGGTCACGGAACAGGGCAAGCAAAAACAGCCAGCGTTAGCATCAAATTAACATTAGCCCCTGGACATTCTCTGTCTGGATAGGTTTGTGTGGCGTGGACACGGCTCTATTTAGGGGAAACTCACTGGACCTCATTGACAAAAATGGAACGTGGCAACGCAGATAATTCGCACAGGACCCCGGTGTGAAAGTTTGCATTGTGGAAAATTCAAATGTGGATTTGCCGCATTCCCACAACGTATTTCGTGTCGGTCTGGTGAGAAACGGCTTTTTGTCATCTTACTCATTTCATCAATATATTGATTAGTGCAGTTTTAAATTAAACACCCATACATTAACCGATAATGACACTCTCCTCTCACTCATATGACTCTTGTGGTACAACTAGTTCTAAAAGTCTACTTGTAATACAGCTTGACAACCAATAGCTTAAGAGAAACCACCAAATAAGCACAAGCATGCCTTATGCACGCCTGCCCCACCTCTCTCTCTCTCTCTCTTCTCTCTCTCTCTCTCTCTCTCTCTCTCTCTCTCTCTCTCTCTCTCTCTCTCTCTCTCTCTCTCTCTCTCTCTCTCTCTCTCTCTCTCTCTCTCTCTCTCTCTCTCTCTCTCTCTCTCTCTTTCTTTCTCTCTCTCTCTCTCTCTCTCTCTCTCTCTCTCTCTCTCTCTCTCTCTCTCTCTCTCTCTCTCTCTCTCTCTCTCTCTCTCTCTCTCTGTGAGCCATAAGTGATACCAGCCCTCTCAATTGACTCCAGCCGCACAGCCGGCACTGTGCCCATTTCCCTCATCCTCCACTGGCCTTTGATTGGGGTGGCCGTGACATTAGATCAACACAACCTGACGGAGCTGGGACAAAACAATGCAACAATGCCCACTGCAGCCCAATTGTCAGGGTGGACAATCCCAAACGACCAATCCCTGGGGAGAAACAATACTGGAACAGGAAGCAGATACGGAGCCACTTCCTCTGCAGAGTTTAAATTTAGTAACTACTGAAAGCATTTTTTGTTGTTTTGTTGAGGAGCACAAATGCCCAAATTAAGGACTGGGTGCTTGGACGTGACATTGTTATGGATACGGCGAAAGCTGTGTTTCGGCATTGTGTGTACGTATGTTGAGTGAAACAAAGGGAGTTGGCACACACAACGCTGTAAGCCTTTCACACACACACACTATAACATAAACACTGGTCTTTGCTGTGCAAGGCACATTATTTCCAATTACAGCCAAATAAAGAGATCTTGCATAACCTCGACAACCTCATTTACCCTGTAGCTTGCTATTTTGAGCCCTGCTGGTTCCTTGTTTATATGTGTGTGTGTGTGTGTGTGTGCGTGTGCGTGCGTGTGTGTGCGCGTGTGTGTGTGTGTGTGTGAGAAAGTCACATCAGTTATTCCTAACTTCTTGAGTGTGTTTGTGTGTGTGAGTGCCCTCTCTGCCTGTTCAGAGTGCCATTTTGGACCGGCCTGGCACATATGTGGGCTCTTTAAAGGTCTCATTGAAACCATTTTTATGTAAACGAATATTTTTAAAAAATTGTACATTCACAGAGCCTTTAGAAAGGTGTTGAATAAAAGTATGGCTTTTTCTGAAAACATTTTTTATGATTGTGAATTAATCATTTTTAAATGTTGGCGGGTCCAAAATGAATGTTTTGTTTATCTCTGTGGAAGATATCAGATGTTTGGTTCCAACTTCTAACATGCTTGTGAGCCAATAATAAAATGGCGCTGGTATGACGTGGTATCTCCGGGTCGTCAGTTAGTGTGGAAAAAACGAACAAATGGCTGAAATTGACGGTAGTTGCCTGGCAACGACTTGTTGTGAAGTGAATGCAATGGAACGGGGGAAGGAGAATGCGACATCTAGTGGCTGAATGTTATCAAAAGCACCTTTAAGTATAGAGTACGGTCTAGACCTGCTCTATATGAAAAGCGTCTTGAGATAACTTCTGCTATGATTTGACGTTATATATAAAAATAAATTGAATTGAATTAAAGACTGTCCAGAACCTAGTGCGGGGCACGGCTGTAAGACCTTCCCTAAAGTAGAGTTTGCCTCTGGGCATGACACAGTTGGCCTTTCATAACACCCCGCTGGAGCCCGGAGGCTAACTTGACGGCGCTTTGAACTGCTTCACAGTCTAAAAGCTTGTATACTGTAGTGCGTGTGTCCCTTCTGTCTGTGTGAGTACACTCATTCACCCAGCTGAGATCTACTGCCTGTCTTTGTGTGTGATCAGCGGCATGTGGCTTCACCAACAGAGCGAGGAAATGCATCAGCAGTGACTCCAACAATGTCAGGAAGCGCGGTCAGAATGGCACCCGATCCCAGAGGTTGCATGTATAACCGTTAAAGGATGACCTGGCGCACAGATTGGGGTCTTCCCACCTAATGACTCCCACTTTTATTTGCTCAGCTTTACACAAACAAATAGCTCCATTGTCACGTTTTTATTGGAATGTCCTCTGAAAGCAGTGTGTGTGTGTGTGTGTGTGTGGGAGAGTTTGGGGAAATAGTCTAGACCTGATTAGGTAATCAAACCAATAAATGTGGGAACATTTGACTAATTTCCTAACAGAGGAACTAAAATATCACTTTCACCTGCACTGTTAGGGGGCTTGATAGGAGGGCTGCGATTCCTCTGGCGAGTAGGTATTGACTATAGAGGGAAAAAAATGGCCGTTGGAGCAGCAAATAACCTGCAATGTTGTTCTCATCTTGGGAGGTTTATATTTGCTTCACTGAACAGGAGGTGAGAGTTTACTCTGTGGAAAGAATAGAGCAGGGCGTTGGGCTTCTCCGGCTCCATCGGCTATAAGGAAGATGGATGTAAAAGGGAGCTCCGCTGTTCCGCTGCTGGCTTTGGTTGGCAGCAGAGGGACGATACGGGTCGCACCCATGCAATCTGTTCCGTGACCCCCCCTGGCTTTTTGTGAAAACACACACATACAACAATCGCGTGGACACGTGCACACACGAGTGCACACACATGCTCACACCCACCCGCACTGAGATAACAAGACTGCACGGGAATGCCAGCCAAGTTGTTGTGAACAGGCATTGAACTGGGCAGCTTCAGCGGGGCTCTGTTTGGATTGTTTTCTCAACAGTGTCTGCCAATTTATCCTTGACACAGGGAGAGGCTGCCCACAATAAAAAACACATTCCTCTCTGCGGGCAGAGAAACAGTTATTATTATTAGATCATAAAACATTTTGATAAAACCGCAGCAAAAGAAAAGAAAAGTATTTTTAATTTGTTTATCAGCTGCTTGTTGCAGTTCTTGTTTGGCCTCATACTGTTTGTTTTATGAGAACCTGCCTCACTTGGATTTCCCATAAACCCCCTTTTCCTGCTATAGATAACCGCTTATCGTCATGGAGACAGTTCGGTAAATTGCTGGAAATGAGTGCCGTATTGCAGCTGCAGACCCGCAAAGACATATGGCTGCATTCATTTCAGAGTACCTTTGTTAAAGGTGCTGGACTTTTATCAATTACTCCACACGAAAACAGCATTAACAGGCAGGACTCCCCAGGGGATATTAAATAGAGCCAACATAAAGCGCTGTTCCACCTTGTATGAACTTTTACTGGCATATAATTGATGCCTTTCTTCCCCCCGTACAGCCAGAGCTACGGATTTGAAAACAGCCATTAAATCAAAATTATTTCCCTCCATTTGTTCCCCTCAGGAGGTTATGTTCATGATAGCCTGTAAGTCTCATCCACTTCTCCATACCTCCGTCTTTCTATTATTCCCAAAGCGCTCTCTCTTGAGTGATTCAGTGCCTCCATATTGTGACAGTGTTTGGATAGCGGTTGGACATAGAAGCCACTTCAGAAACATTTTCCTCACACAGAAATCTCATCCCTATATTCAGAAACTAAAGTATACCCTATATAGCATTAGGGGTGTAAGAAAATATCGAAAAAATCTAATATTGCAATATTATGTTTTGCGATACTGTGTCGATTCTCAAAATGTAATCTGCATCCATTTTTAATTAATAGTTTACATGAAAAGATGAACTCAATCAATACTTTATTTCATTTGCAAAGAGATGCGTCCTCTCAGCGTATGTGCCCTCTAAAAGTAGTGCTATGGTGTCGGAGGTTACAGTGACTGTGATAAATGCAAATGCAGATCAGAACTGTTCGGATTGCATAAAAAAAGTACACTTTTTTTACTCAGATTTTATGCATATGGTGGTGTGTTCTTTATACTATGACAGTTTTCCTAAAATTATATTAAAAAAAATTGCAATATATCGCATTGCTTACAGTATCGCAATATATATAATCGTAACCCCTGTATCATGATACGTATCATATCGCCAGATTCTTGCCAATACACAGCCCCTGGCATATTTTGTATAACAGGAAAAATGTGGTATGTAATATGATCATAATTTGACAATGTCATCATTAATTTATAGTACTTAAAACTTTATTTTCCACAAAATAATAAATATTAACACTGGTGTTCCTTCATAATACTTTAAAACATTAAATACAGTTTTCACATAATTGGTCATTTCCTTTCATCAAGTTTGCACATTTCTGTACCGCTTTCAGTCCATTCAATGTGCGATCACTAAAGCATCTTTTGAGTTCTCTCTCAGGCTGTCGAAAAAGGTTAGATTTTTAAAACTGGATGCTTGTCTTTCCTCCATTATTCAGCTCTCATAATCTAGTATGCAGTAGTCTTCTCTCTCCCTCGTTCTTCATAGCTAAATTACTCTGGTTACTGGCAATGTTGTACAAGTCATTCACAATCCCAGAATTCCTCTGGTTTGGCTCTCCTTCTCTTCACCCATGTCTTCCCCGGGCCACATCCCCAACTCGAGTGACCAAAACTCACTGGGTGAAAGGGGAAAAGTACATTGTGTGCGTGCACGCATGCATGCATCCACGCAGTCATTATCCTCTCGGGAGCAGAGCGAGATCCAGAGACCAGTACATTCCACAGTGTGGACGGAGCCATGGGAGAGAGAGGGAGAAGAGGAGGGGGGGCCTTCAAAGAACTCCAGGGGTTACAGTGCAATTCCCAGAGGAATATGCTTAAATCTGGTACTCTCCGCAGACCCCCCATTGCACTGTTTTTTTCCACTGTCGCATCCAGCACTAAAGTCATTAAAAGGCATCTTATGACTGTAATCTTCTCTCGTCACGGAGTCTCATTTTCTTTGCCTTGGGGAGTGTTCTCAAAATGTTTCGTTTTGAATAGGTCCATTTATCTGCTAAATCTCCGTTTGCCTGCCTTCCTCTGAGGCATAGAAGTTCACAGTGCAATAGTTGTTCTTCGTTTCTCCCTCATTGGTGCACTCCTGATAGTCAAGTGTCATGTGCAGGATAGTATCCATGAAAAAAGAATCTGGAAACCAAACAAAGCTTTCGTGGTCATAAACAACAAATCACCACATCTGACTGCGTCATACATAATGCTTCTGCTTTGAGAGTGCCTTATGGGCGCCTTTAGTGTTTTTCACCCCTGTGTGCTGTGTGTGTTTCTTATAGTGGACCCTCGGGGAATGCGTTGTCTTCATGGCCCCCACGCAGTTCATATAACTGGGAAGTAGGTCACCCGCAGCCTCCCCGGGTCCCCAGTTCACCTCTATCGCCAGATCCCTGTAGCTCTCGCAAGGGTTCGGGTAGCATGCAGCCTCACGCTGCATTGGGAGGCTAACACGGCTCCCTGCTATGTACGACTGCGACGCACACGCTTGGAGTTCCGGAGCCTCCTGTTGAGCCGGTACCGACCGAGGTAGGTAGTCTTGGAGCTCTGCGCGGTAGCGTTTCTCCAGCCGGTGGGCGATGGCGAGCTGAAGGAGGTGGAGGAGCTCGATGAGGTTGAGGAGCACGGAGACGGCGGCGATCACCTGAGTGTAGATGGTGAAGATGGTCTTCTCCGTGGGTCGGGAGACAAAGCAGTCCACCGTGTGAGGACAAGGGGACCCCGTGCACTCAAACTTCGCCGCGATTAAGAAGCCGTCGTAAAGGAACCACAGCCCCAGGATGAAGCCGACCTCCAGGAGGACTTTAATCAGGATGCTGCACGCGTACGCACACAGCAACCTGCCTTTCAGTTTAGGAGCATCTGGCGGAGGAGCCTTGTCAGCTTTTCTACCTTTCCCACCGTCCTCCTGTCTCTCCTTCTCTTCTGCATTGTCTTTAGTCACATTGTTATTGTCCCTTTCTATTGCTATTTTTCCTCTCTCACCACCACCACCACGACCTTCTGCCTCCCTCTCATCCTCCTCTTTTCTCTTGGCCTTCCCGGCCCTTATAGCCACGTATCCGAAATAGAAGATGCTCGGCGTGGAGACGAAGATGACTTGGAGGACAAAGTAGCGGAAGTGGGAGATGGGGAAGGCTCTGTCGTAGCACACGGGGGTGCAGCCGGGTTGCCCCGTGTTGCAAACGAAGTCGGCTTGCTCGTCATCCCAGGCGGATTCGGCGGCGGTTCCCAGTACAAGCATGCGGAACAGGAAGAGCACGGTAAGCCAGACGCGGCCAACGCCCGTCGAATACTCCTGGCCCTCCTCCAGCAGGTGCTCCAGGTAGGACCAGTCAGCTCTGGACATCCTCTGCTCCTAAGAGGGGACAGTTGGTAAGAGTTAGTGTCAGGCTGTTCTTGTTTAAAACTCTCCTCCGCCTGTTCAGATTGTGAAAATCTATATCGTGTGCCTGGACCCCCTGCACGTCTAGTTGTAGTTGTTATGCAAGTCGTATACTTTCTCCACCTTTTATATTTCCTGCTCCATTGCTGAACAGATTGGCTTCAATGTGCCACTTAACACCTAATTGCTATATTTAATTTCCACGAAAATAGAGCTTTTTATTAATGCACAGCCAATGCACGCGTGTTTAATGATTTCTATAAGCAACTAAATGAGCTAAGTTTCTCCAAGCTTTTCAGTATAATGGTGTCTTTTTTACTGGGGAACACATGTATCTGGCTGCGGCCCCCCCTATTAGTTCTTCCATGAGCTCACACCGTTGTTAAGGGTGGGCTCCAACTCCTCATCATCGAGATGTGAGAAAAGAAGGCCTCCATACACTAAAATGAACTAAAACAAAAACACATGGCACTAAAGTTAACATTTAATATGAAAGGGAATAGTTTACGCTTTCACTGGAGTGAATGAGTCCAAAAGAGGCCACTCAAACTTTTACATTACACAGCATTATTATACACAATTACCTGTGGGTAGCTAATTGGATTTATGAATCGATTAAAGCTGAGTCAAATCATACCTGATTTCATAAAGGTATTGGGGGGTTTGATGAAAGTTATCAATGATAAATGACACAGTCAGTGACTTGTTGGGAAGCTCACACGCACACACACACATGCACACACACGCACACTGACATCTGAATAAACATCCTGTGTGGGGGAGTCAAGGGACTGCTGTGACATTTGTCTATTTGTTTAGACTATTTATGTTTTTGTGTTATTTCTTCCCCTCTGAGAAAAGAAAATATCCTAATAGTGAAAATACAAACTCTGGTGACAGGATGAGACAAGACAATGGACTGTCAGGGATTCTGGCCTGCTGAACAAGCACAAAAATGATAAGTGGACTGATCCACCTCCGGGAGTATTGTCTTCAGTATTACTGGTATCTCTACCACCACAGAATACCAACAAATAACGTGAACTAAAGACTGTAAAGTTCATACGGAGTACATCACAGTATAAAATACACTACAACACTATAACTAAGAAATCATTAGTGCCACAGACACTACAAGGACTATTGACAAGTCTACTTTTAAAGTCATTTCTAGCCTTATTTTTGGCATACTTTAGTTCTTATGTTGTATCAATATGACCTGCGCTCTCACAATATTCTACAGATGTTGGTCCCCAAGTTTAGAACAGAACTAGGCAAAAAAAAAAACTTTTAAATAGGCTGCCCATTGTTTCTTTCTTTCTTTCTTAACACAGATAAAAAATTAAAAAGATACAATTTGCAAAGGAATGGCCTAAAAGACATCCAGGGGCTTGAAAAGTGGCATTCTCCAGGCAGCATATTACATGAAATAATTACAATAATGTAATATACACGATTTGTATGTATCTATCAATAATTGCAGACATACACGTAAAAAAACGTAGTGAAAAACGGATACATAGTTTAGCAAAGTACTTAACAATGCATCCCATAAACACCCATACAGTAGGTGTTGCGGTCACTTTTGATCAGTGTGATTGCTCTTTACATTTTTCACTCAAATCATTTTAAAATTGGAATTGTTTTATGCATTATAACAGTTTTTTGTATTGTATATTAACTGGACATTGTGCTTTTTCACTTGTAGTGTGAGACAGCTGTATTAGTCTGCTTTATAATGTTTGTATTTATTATTGTAATAATGTCTCTGGACCAGGTCACTCTCGAGAAAGAGATTTTAATCACAATGAGATTTTTACCTGGTTAAATAAAGGATATAGTCTATCTTTATAGAAATCCTATGGAATTACAAAAACAAACTAACTAACAAAAAAACACCTAAAACAACTAAATAAATACATAAATAATCATAAAACTCAATATAAGGACCACAGATTCACTATCAGTTATACTGAAAAACTAATATAATACAAAAGGGATTCAAAAGTTCATCATGTAATTCCCTATAGGGGATAAAATAATAACACAGAAAGTCAATAAAAAAGTATACTAGGCACTGTAAACACCGTGTAGAAATGTGATTCTGATACTTCTGGGGATTAAAAAACAATATCAAACACACGATCCACTCGCTGACAGCTATTGACAACTACAGGGACATATGATTGTGTCCTTATTACACAATATAAGTGTCCACATGAACAATCCTAATCTGTTTTTGTTCCTAATTGGTAAAGATTCTTTACCTTTCTCTCTCGTGAAGCGGGTCTTTGTCTCTCCTGGTGTTTATTGGCCTCAGCACTCCCTCCGTGTGTCCTCTCAGTGTGTCCCTCCGCTCCCTGCAAACTACAGTACAGTAGCTGTCTGTAGCTCCAACTCGGTTTGTGTGTTTCCTTCTTTAAAAAAGAATCGATGTAATCGGAAAAAGTGGGGAGAACTTTCCCATGGCTGCTTGGTTTGGCCCTCCTCCCTCAGGAACTGGCTCTGCAGGAAATAGGATGGATGAAGTCAAAGTATAGCTCTCTGGTTTACTGCGCGCAGGAGGTGTTTAGGGGTTTTAACTGTGCGTAAAGAGACGACAATTTGCAGTAATTAGACGGAAAGATCTCTTATTTAAAGGTTAAAGGTAAAGAAGCGGAAGACGTCGAGGCATGAATGGACAATGGCATTCAATTTTGAGTTTTAAACGGAAAAATAAACACTTTAATTCACTGTTAGTGCAACACTATTATAATAAATATAGAATTACAGCACCATAATTAGACTTACATCCAAGTGTCATTTTTTCTCACCAAGAAAACAGCCTCTTATTATCTTCTATAAACATAATTTATCTATATTTGTCTCTACAGCAGCCTGACAGACTTATAATCATGTCTTTATCTTTGTCCTTCCAGCGCCTACCCTCCTTGTTTTATTTCTGATAAGATTTTTTTTTTTTTTATCAGATGACAATAAATAAGGACACTATCTGACTTTCATGTAGACTTGTGTAATTTTCCATGATGCCACGCAACGGCGCCAGTCACCTTATTTCCGAGAAGCTCATCATGACGCACAGATCAGTGGAGCCCCACTCATGCCTCAAATATGAACCTGAGTTATAGAATGGTTTCAACTCCTTATGTTTATGTTTTTAATATCCTCACTTGAGGTATTTTTTTCCATTTCCTGCTACTCCACACTCCTTTTCTACTGCACTACATTCATTTGACAGTTGCATTTAGTTTCTTCTCAGGTTAAGATTTGGATACAAAACATTCATTTTTTAAAAATGATACAAAGCTGCAGATGAAACTACCCAAATGTACATACAGCTTTTAAAATGAGCTTAATCACATCCAACTACAACAATAAAGTACTGCTCCATGTTAATGCATCATTAATAACAATCCAATGATGTAATAATATAACACTGACAGGGGCTATTAAAGCTTCAGTAGGCAGAAAGCTTTTAGCATCATTGGGTAAAAGATCCATACTAACCTTTCAGCATATTGTAATTCAAGTGTTCTGAGAGAAAACTAGACTTCTGCACCTCCTCATGGCTCTGTTTTCAGGCTTTAAAAAATAGCCTGTGACTGGAGACCTTGGCCAATCACACGTCACTTTAGAGAGAGCGTTCCTATTGGCTGTGCTCCAGCTGGTGGGCGGTGCTTGGTATTTCCTCAACTGATCTCAACATGGCTGCCGGGTCACAAACTTTCTCATTTTACAGCTAAACAGTACACTACAAGATGATTCTGAAAACATTTGAGGCAAGAAATAAGCATTACAGTAACATAATATTGATTCATATTTGATCAGTGCTGCCTAGTTTGACCGTTTGATCGGAGTTTACGAGTGATTGACAGCTGCTCAGAGACGGCAAGCTCCAGCTCGGCTCTGATTGGTTGTTTTCCTCCAGTCTGTGAAATCTTGAAGATGCCATTTGGAGCACTGGAGGACACAGAGGCACATGTTTTTTTTCAGATTACCTGTCTCATACACTACTGTAAGTATATAGTGTTTTATAAAAATAACTTTTTTTAATCATATTTGCTCCAGTTCTACCTACTGCAGCTTTAAGATTTGGATACAAAACATGATCAGTTTATAAAAACTATGCAAAGCTGTATGATGAAACCACCAAAAAGTACATAAAGCTGAACTCAACCTTGTCCAACTACAACATAGCTTACATGTTAATGCACCATTAATACCCATCCAATGATATACTAATATAATACTAACATGGGGCTATTTAAGCATAATGAGTACTTTTTGTACCCAATATTTCTGTGCGTTTTTGAATGAATGGAGTGTTTTTATAGTATGGTATTGCTACTTTTGCTTAAGTAAATAATCTGAGTTCTTCTTCCCCCACTGGAATGAAGTTAATAATTAGGTAGCTGCTTAGTAACACTAAGTACTGTATTTAAACCCATTAAGGTTTAATATGTTATAATTTGATCATATATGTGACAATTTGTACTCCCTAAATTAGTGAATACAAATTGAATGTAAGTTGGAGCCCTACTGTGAGTGTTGGTGCTAGACTTATGTGATTTAAGTGTGTATTACTGATGCCATAAATAGGCTTTAATAGTATCGGTTCTGCCTATTCAAGTCATAAAATATCCTACTTGGTAGTATTATAGATTACAGTATCAGAAGGAGCTCTATTTTCTGATGCAAACTATGCAAACAGATCTCACCTTGTGTCTGTGCTTACTGGAAACTACAGCCTGTCTAGTTTCCTTTTTTTTTTATTCAAGGTCCAGACAGCTGGCTGGCTGTGCACAGGCTTTATTTGCAGTTGTGTGGCTATAGCTAACTCAAACGTGTTGTTATAATTCAGATTCTTAAGTCCGTACAGAGATAATGCAAAACCTTGAGGCCCATCTCGGCAAAAAAATGGGTAGAAAAAGACATCTTTTCAAAACAAGCCTTTCTCCTTTCGGAAGATGCAAACAGTACATATTGTACTGTGAATAAAAGGTTGCTGAAAGACTAAATTTCTCATCTTAAATCTATTCTGGCACAAGCGAGGATGCACACCGCTGTGAGTATTAAATCCAATGGCATTCTCATGCTGGCAAGAAATTGAAACGGCGATTGATCGCAAACGAGCCTTTTACACAAATACATTTACTGCATGATGACACAAATTCAAAAACAGCCCAGCTAGTCATAATACTGTTCAGGACCATATCACATTGTCATAACATAGTCTGTGCAAATCCAACTAACGGCCACTCCAGTTATCACCTCCTGACACCGCACCCAGTCAAAATTAAAGTCTTCGCAGAGAAGTCATTTCCACACAGTCGTTCCCAATCAGAGCTGCACCGTCATACGTGTCAATATGTAGATTATAGAGGAGTTAGGAGGCCGGGTCCGTCTGCCCGGCTGCTGCACGGAGCCTAGCTTTATAAAAAGGCTGGTAAATTGACAGTGAATCATCCTGACAGATCAGCGTCTTGCTCTTTCTTTGGTCATTACATCCGTAGATGAATGGCGAGGAGGGAAGTGAGGACAGCCGACAGAGAATAATGGGACTGTTTCCATTCAGGAGGTGTGTTATGCCTTCCTGTGTTCCTTCCCGCCGTATGAAACTAATTGCCAGCTTCAACTTCAATCAATTCCTCACCGCTGGACACATTTTAGCATGCGCTATTGTATTTTAGGACTGATTCAGTCCTAAGTGTGCATCAGTAATGCAGATATGAATGTGGAATGGGAACACTAATTCAGAGATGGATTTGAACATCACATTATGAGTTTTTGAGGATGAAAAATCTATCAAACTTTTTCTTTTGTCATTGTTTAAACCTACATAATAAAAGCATGCAGTCAGGTATATCCTCACGGGGTTAAAATGAAACAGAACAAAGAAACAAAATGACAGGATCCATTAAGTTGACAGCTTAGGTCCCTCTAGGAAAAAGGAAATACTGACAGCCAACAAATCATGCCCATGTTTGTGATTTCTTTTTACATGAATAAGTAATGGTGGGAGTGTTAAATCAACCTTACCTTGCTTTGCTAAATGATTAACTGCAACCATCGCCTGTAGAAAAACAAGCTGGAACACCATCTACCCGCTATATATTTACTGAAACAAGATGGATCTGAAGTTGAATATTAATTTTTTGAAAATAGTGTGTCAAAATCTATGATATTTTTAGCCTTGCCAGAGGCATGGTTATAGGGATAGCCACAGTCGGTCCACCACTTGCCATGAGATTTTTTCTTCAGATATTCATGGTTCCCAGAGGATGAATCACAATGACCTTGGTGATCCCCTTACTTCTACTGATCCCTTCTATAGTGTCTACAATAATGTTAACATTTGTGTTTTTTTTTTATATTTATACACTATTGGATCCTCTAATGCTTCCACCAGGTCAACATTTCCACTTGAAATATGATGGATTGGCACCAAATTTTGTACAGACATTCATGGTTCCCAGACGATGAATCATAATGACTTTGGTGATCCCCTGGCTTTTTTTTCTAGCATCACCATGAGGTTCACATTTGTGGTTTTGAGTGAAATTTGCCAACAGCTGTTGAAGGTGTTGGGTGAATTGCCATAAAATAAGGTACAAACATTCATGGTCCCCTCAGGATGAATTGGTGACTCCCTGACATTTCTGCTTACGCCATCATCAGGTCAACATTTTTAATTGTCCAGTAATTTAGTTTATGAACAAATACCTGCAAACCCAATGACATTCCCACCGGCATCAGCTGCACTGTGTGTTTACTGCTAAGTAGCAAATGTTAGCATGCTAGCACACTAAATTAAAATAATGAGCATGGTAAACATTATAAATGCTTATGTTTGCATTGTCAATGTGAGCATGTTAGCATGCTGATGTTAGTATTTACTTCAAAGCACCGCTAGTGCCTAAGTACAGCCTCACAGCAGCCTGATCTCCTAAAAATTACATTCCCATACAATGAAATTGGATTGTCCATTAAGTTCTGTAGGAAACACATTTTCTTTGTTTGTTTTTGACGTTTCTAATTGAAGTCTACTTAAGTCTGCGTAGGGAGGAGGTTGGGGAGGATGAATGGGTCAAACCAACATAGGACTAATCTTAGCTATGAGGAATAGTCATGTGATGGTGCAGAGGCCGATGGGCGATGCTTTGTGTTGGTTCGACGGTTTTCAACATGGCGGAGAGAATCTTGATTCATATTTGATCAGCGTTGCCTAGTTTGAGAGTTTGATCACGAAACATGGTGTGTGTTAGCTCCGGCCGTCGGGCAGTGCTTAGTTTTCAGCTCGACTGTTTGTAACATTGCTGCCGGGTCACAAACTTTCTCATTTTACAGCTAAAAAGTACACTAAAATATGTTTCTGAAAACATCTGAGGTGAGAAATAGGCATTATAGTAACAGAATCTCGATTCATATTTCATCAGCGCTGCCTAGATTTTACAGTTTCATCAGAGTTTTGCGAGTCTGCCGCCTTACGATGGACGTACCTCATTTGCATGAAGTTCAGGTTGAGGAGTCATGATGCAAATTCAGATACAGGGACTGGTCAGTCAACTCGCCATGCCTGATTCCATCATGCAACGTGCAACCGGATCTCCTGCTCTCCATAGAAAATGAATAGGGTCCGTCAACTTTATGTTCGTCAACGGACTTGGTGGATCTCAACCCTTAGGACCACTGCAAACAAACATGGCATTGTATGGAGAGTTGTATGGGAACATCATTTTTAGGAGACAGGGCTGCTCACATTGCTGCTAACATGACTGTTAGTCTTGTTTATAATCAGTTTGTTATGCTGTTATCTCAGCCTTCTGGTTCCCCAGATGATAAGCTGCCTTTATAATTTATCAATGAGCAATAGTCATGTTGTCTTAGAATGGAAAAAAAGGAGAATTAGCTTTTGGTGTAAACAAAGAAGTCTCTGAGGTACAGGAACGTTCTTGTGACATGCAAAAATAATCTGCAAGAGTAAGTACAAATATCACTACTGCTACTGTATGTCTGTATTGTGCATTGTTTGCATGGGACAGCGCTAGAATTGCTCAGTCTGTCACAGTAACAGTAAATTTCCAGCACAGAAAAGCGGTGTGTGTCTATCAGTGCTGCCTGGTTAGTAAAGATGTCAAAGCTACATGAGCTATGGGCTCCGCAGCCTTGCATGTCGTGTGTTGAAATATGCATGACACTGGCTGGCAGAGCTGTAGATCTTCTGAAGTGATGGATATACATATATATAGTATGTGTTGAATCCTGGTAGGCCGATGGGAGAAGAGTGATATCACACTACACTAACAGGGTCTGTGACATCACCACGGTGCCAGCAGAAACTAAACACAGCTGCACCCTGCATCTCATACATTCTAGATCAGGTTTCTCTCCCCTTTTAGTGGACAATTCGGTGTCCTGATTCTTTAGTAGGATTCCCATTAGCTTCTAGATAGAAGATGCATTACCAATTCGCTCCTCTTTTTCCATCTCATGTGTAAACACAGTGGCATGTCTTACTGTTGAATTCAGGGTCCGTATCCAATCCGAGCGTCGCCTACATCCCCCCCCCGTGGTACTTACCATGTGTCTCCCAGCCTTATTACGCCTAGGGACAGGCGCTATTGATCACAGCCAGGCTTGGAGCGACGCCATGAAAGTGCACATTGGCAGCTGATGACAGCTTTATTAGAAAAGGAGGACACGGCGGATCAGCAAGTTTCCCCGCATCAAAAGGCCCAAAGGGGATGATCCATGGATAGAGCTCATCACATTTGTTTGGGGATCAATTGAGTGGCCGTTTTTTTTGACGGTGATCAATCTGTTTGGCCCAGTGGGGATAATCCACTCTGACCACAGGTAAACATGAGCCATCGCAGAAGGAAAAGCCTCTGTTGGGTGATTATGTGATACTGTAATGGGCTTTTTTTTAATGCTATTACTGACTTGTTTATGAATTCATTTAGCCTTTTTTACATTTTGCAAAACATTCCATGCTTTATAATAATAATAGAAAAACAATGGATTGTATTTGCAGTGATGTATGGATGTGTATTTGTACGCGCTGATGGGATGTGGGCAAGGTTGTGCAAATTTATTTTGGACTGCGTTTCCATGAGAGCCTGCGAGAGAGAAAGATTACTATTTGTTTTTACCATTGACTTTCATTTGTTTCCTAAAGATTGATTCTTATGGGAAATACCTGCTTTGCTAACACTTGGACTGTGAAAGTACGGTAGGTTTTTCAAATAACAATCCAGCCAATGTTTCTGGAGCAGAAAATAGCATTTCCAATTTATTTGTGACCATGGCAATTCTGGACTTCAATCTCAAGATCTATAGCAGGTTTACAGGGAAAGAAAAAAAAAAAAAAATCTTCTACGACACAAAATTGCAACCAGTGGGTGGACTTTATTAGACGTGAGCCGGGGTCAAGGCCTTCTGACATCTGGCTTAAGCGCAGTTCGGACGAGTGCTAATGAAGATACAAACAGATCTGCTGGCAGGCCGTGAAGCAGGTGGCACAAGGCCGAGCTGTAAACGATTCTAGCCCAGTGATGAATGCCCTGCCACATACATGAGGGGTGAGGGCGTCTATTGTGTCATGTTGAAAATGCGGATATTACACCTTGACCCAGTGAACCGATAAATATTCATTAGGCTGCCTTCCATCGAGAGAGAGAGAGTGTACAGTTTCATCTCAGTGGCCTTGTTATGTTGGAAAATGGTGTGCCATGGCTGAGCTGGAGTGCAATTGACTCGGAGAGATGCCACAAACATAATGAGGCTAATATACTAAAGCGCGGTTTTCTCTCCTATACTTTACATGAGCATTAATGCACTCTTGACTGAATAAAAGACACTTGCCTATAGCGAAGCTTAGGCCCCAGGCATGCTGATGTACTAAGTGTCAGTGTGGGAGGTTGGTTTGTTCAATACACCTCTTCTTCTGCAATCACTTTGTGACAACTAGACCACTACTGTTGAGGTTGGTGTGTGGATCCACGCAACGTCTCCTCATACAACGGCTCGTATATCTTATGAAAAGTTATACCTAATTTTTCATGCGTTTTGCTATGAATATACAGCAACACGTGACACACATGTCAATTCCCACTCAAGTCTTTTCAAAATAAACTTCTGTCTTAATAGGAAACAACTTGGGTAGGTTTATGCAACAAAACTACTTAGTTAGGTTTTAGAAAAGATTGTGGTTTGGTTTAAAATAACTCCAGAAGTGGCGTAACAACGTGACAAAAACTACTTAGCTAGGTTCAGGAAAAGATCGACCTAGTTAGGTTTAGGCAAAAAAAACTACGTAGTTAGGTTTAGGAGAAAATTAGGTTTAGGCAACAAAGCTGTTTAGTTAGCTTTTACTCCGGACGTGGCGTAACTTAATCAACGTTGACTTCTGGTTTCACACGGGGTATGAACACCGGCCTCCTGCAGCGTTTGTTGCTCTTTATACTTTCTGGATCACAATTACGTGGATTACCAACACTTTATAAGCCCAACTTGTCACAGCCCTTGTCCTCTGTAGAAAAGAGGACAAGGCCCAAACTTAAAACAGTTCTGCATTTTGAAGGCCATCCATTACATGGTGTTTTTAACGGACTCAGAAGCTCATTCAGTGAACGACTAGTGATGCCTCAATGTTCTACTGAACGATTCAGGAGGTCTTTTGTTCCAGCAGCGGTCAGATTTTTTAATGAACATTCTTAGATATGGTATTCTTAGATCCCTGGCACCTCTCAGCTGTTGATTATGTCTCAAAGGGCTTCTTATGATGTTATTTATTTATTGGTGTATTGTAAATACTGTGTTTTTGTTGTTTGTTTGTTGTTGTCTGACTTGGTGGCAATCGAATTTCCCCACAGGGATCAATAAAGCTGTCTATCTATCTATCTATACCGCTTTGTCACGACCCTTGGCGTCATTTAATTTTCGGCATGATAGTTAAACATGATAGTTACCCTTTGGCGTCACTTTAGGATTAGGCAACAAAGCCACTATAGTTAGGTTTAGGAAAGAAATACAAGGTTGGGCTTAAAACTGCTATGTTTGTACAGTGAAAATGACACTAAACGTTGTGAACACAGGACACTAACCAACAGCTGATTGTAACGTGACGCACGGGACACGAGCAGCGGTCTCCTGGATGAAAGCCTTGTGTTTGTTGTTTGTTGCAGTTCCCGGCATGATCTGAAACATCCCCTTATAAAGTAATCAAAGGCAGATATGATCAAACTGTTCATGGAATATAATATCACTCTGATCTGAAGTTGACTCAAACCTTTCATCCTGAGAGTCAACACGTTTATTTCTAGTGTCAGCATTCTGGTGTGAACAGTTAAAAACACACAGGCACACACACACACTAACAGTCTCACACAGTGGCCTTTAGCAGTGTCACTGACCATGGTGCTGAAACTAAAGGCTGCCAATGCAACCAAGCTGCTCCTGTTCCACAGCCGTCACTGCTATTAATAAGTAAACAGGACTATTTTACAATAAAACACTGGGGAACATAATGCACTTGCACATCACTCCCCATGATAAAACAGTTCTTAACAGCAAAATGCTGAATCCTCATCAAAAAGAGCTGCAGCAGTAAATTAAAGTGTCGGTGAAACACTGTGAAATTGCCAGTGGGTGAAAATCACAAGCTATATAGTAAAACAATTAAGTGTATTTACAGAAAAATATCTAAACCTCAGAGTCATATTCATTTTTGAAAGTACTTTATTATATCATGAATATTTATCAGCTCTGAAAGGGGGTAAACTCTGTTTTGCTAATGAAAGACGGGGAGCTGTGTTCAAGCATGAACCCTGAAATACATCCTTCAGGAGGGATGATATAGAAAATTGTCATTCCACGTCGTGTAAATGTTCGAATTCTTCTCTTAAAACATAAACATGATGGCTGCCTTTACCATTGAGGATAGCTCATATAGGGTGGACCCACCCTGCTGCACAGACTGCTGAGGAGCGTCTATCTGTTTCTGTCTCTGTGGGAGCAGCAGCGCTGAATGTATTTACGCAGCATCGCGAGAAATTAACACAGAAGGCGCCTGTGAAAATGACGGCCCCCGTTAGGAACCGACAAAAAAAACGCCCTCTCGGTTGCACACGCGCATGTGCACACCTATATCAGTCTCACTCTGTCTGACTTCTCCTTCCCTCACCATGCACGTGCATGATGAGTTTACCCATTATCACGAGTTCAGCTTAAAAGTTCATGAAAGGTCATCAGGTAATTATAATAATAATAATTAGTATTCATATTTGCAAGTATCACTAAGCCCTCTTGGTATTCAATCATGCAATAAAACACTCATTCATCAAATCATGAAATGGCCTTAAGGCCTATTGAAAATGAGTCTTTATTTCATCCCTCTCTCTCTCTCTGCTCTGACCCATTTACAGCTACCGTCTAAGTTAAGTGGCTGACGTGATGGCGTATTCAGAATGGCCGGCTACGCTGCTAAAAACATCACAGTGACACACACTTTACCTCAGAGCAACTATAGTGATGTTGTGCCTCTATGTGAAGGGATAGTCTGATAGGTTGAAATTAAAGCTGCAGTGGTAGAAATGGAGCAAATGTGAAGTTATTTTTATAAAACGGTCACTATATCCTGACAGTATTGCATGACACAGGTGATCTGAAAAAAAAAAATCACGTGCCTCTGTGTCCTCCGGTGCTCCTAATGGCATCTGCAAGGTTTTACAGACCGGAGGAAAACGACCAAACAAAGCCGAGCTGGAGCCTTGCCGTCTCTGAGCAGCTGTCAATCACTCGCAAACTCCAACCAAACGGTCAAACTAGGCAGCGCTGATCAAATATGAATCAATATTATGTCATTTAAATGCCTATTTTCTCATCTCAAATGTTTTCAGAAACATCTTGTAGTGTACTGTTTAGCTGTAAAATGAGAAAGTTTGTGACCCGGCAGCCAATATTGAGATCAGTCGAGGAAATACCAAGCACCGCCCACCAGCCGGAGCACAGCCAATAGGAACACTCTCTCTGAAATGACCTGTGATTGGCCAAAGTCACCGGCTAGATATTTTAAAACCTCAAAAAACAGTGCTAGGAGGAGGTGCAGAAGTCTAGTTTTTTCTCTGAACACTTGTATTACAATATGCTGAAAGGTTATTATGGATTTTTTTTGTCCAATGATGCCAAAAACTTTCTGCCTACTGAACTTGATCCTGCAATCATAACATCATACAACACAGGCCTATACAGCTAAAGAAATAGCCTTGAATAGGATTTGAGCAAACATATAATCACAATGAGTAGCCTATATATATTAACCTATACTTTTGTAATATCAACTATGGTTTTCTTTTGCAGTGCACTCCAGCAAATCCAAATGCATCCGCATATATATATTGGAAACACGTGGCTTATAGGTTAGACCATCTGAATAAAAATCGAAATATATATGACTCGTTTTTAATAGAGAAAAAATCACTAGGCATTGGAGCTGAATGGCTTGATTGATTTATTTGCAGTGTGCTTTTTATTTGGCCCCTCCTAAGAGCAGCGGATGAGGGGCCGCTGGGGATCCTAGTGGACCAATCCACGGCTGCTAATATTTCAGTGGGGGTAGAGAGAGAGAGAGAGACAGAGAGAGAGAGAGAGGCTGCTGTTTCTGCTCCCTCCGTTCTCCTCCACACAGCGATCGGGGAGCTGCGGAATAGGCGTGCGTTTCTCTCTTTTCTGTTCCTCCAACGTTGAGTGAAAAACGACGCACAGAAACCCTCGACTTGAAGGTAAGAGGACGCTCATCAAGCGGTTGGATGGATGGATGGATGGAGGGTAATAAGAGGCTGGAGGTGCAAGGTGCTCCTGTGCATCAAATCTTCTCTATGCACGCATGCAACGCGAGCAGGCTTGTTGTCTTTTTGGCTGTATATGGTGAAAGAGAACGACCAGATGTTGGTTGCAGTATAGGGGCAGGTCGGTGTGTCAACAGCTGTGTCAACTTGACAGGAGAGAAAAATGGGAAGTTGCGCCATTTGTGAACGCAGGACGACCCCCATCCTCTCTCAAACACACACACACACTCCAACACACAGGCACCAAATGGTTTTGGGGGCTGGCAATTCAACAACACATCTGGAAAAGACTGTTTGGTGATGGCCGAGTTTCATTCGTGCATAAAATGTTCTTCTGACCGTGAAAGCGCGCTTGTGTGCATGTTGCATGTATGTATGTTGTAGACCTGTGTGTGTCCCGGAGAGGAATTTGCTCGCAAGTATCGCGTTGACACACTGCAAAAGCAAGAGGTGCACAACGGTCTTAATTAATCATAGGAGAGAGGAGAGTATACACAACGAGCATGCATGCATGGCGCTTGGGACAGCTATAGGGAGGAGATGATTCCTCATCCAGGACCACCCTGGTCCAGGAATCCTCCAGGGTGGGGGTCGTTTAGGATGCTGCACATTTATTACTCTACCTGGATGATTAAAGGTGCACAGTCCTGAGGCTATAATGTCTTTATTTATTTAAAAAGAATCCCCATTAGCTGATACCAATGGCTATAGTCTTCCTGGGGTCCTAAATCAAGTACATTACATCTATCACATACATACTATATATACATCATCATATTTGTGTTACACTAATAACATTCAAATTTTCCAAACATATATAAATGTCACCTTCATACACATCTTCCACAACCATTTAGCTTCAAGGCCCATCATTATTAGGGGAAAAGGAACAAAAGAAAAAACATACATGACCAACACTGGACTATCGATCAGCTGCTTAAGTAATGTATTCTTAGATGGTATTTGAAGGAGGATTTGTTAGAGGATTGACGGATGTAATGCACGTTTGGTGCTCCTTTTTGAAAACCATTCTCCCTCTTAACATCTTTTTCCTGTATGCTACAGCCATATACCGCTGCAATACAGACAAGACACCGCCTCACTGCATTTTTGGGGCATTACAGTTGGATTATTTGGATAATGTGTGAAAAATCAGATCGATCAGGCATAGAACATGGCTCATCCACACCACACACACAGGTGTGGTTTGATACCTCTTCCTATGGGGTGTGATGTGAAATTAGATGTTAGGGATGATTGTGGGGGGATTATGGGTAAACCACAGACCGTGTAAACTCGAGTTGTGTTTATCTAATGCATTTGGAGTTAATTAAAGGAACGCAAGTAGCGTTTTTTGCCTCTGATTACTGGGAATCAAGGCTGCATCTTGCCTAGTGTGTGTGTGTTTGTGTGTAGGTGGGGGTTGTCTTGCATTAAAGGGCTTTGATGTTGTGTGTGATGTAGTTAAACATCCTTGCATCCAACACTTGGTTACATGAAACCAAATGTCGTTGGATAACAGAGTGGAGTATTGCCTGACCGACCAGGTACTGTAGTGTAATAAATTATTAAAGCTTTACAGAAGGGCATAGAAACTGTCTTTTTCTGGTGTGGTGAGTGAATGTGCCACATCCAGCTGACTCCCTCCTGCATCCTTTTTGGTTTCCCTCTCGAGTCAGTGTGTCCTGCTTGCACACAGTTTGCAGAAAGAGCCGGAGACACCCTCACTCAAAGGCACTTTTCTGTCTGCAATCTGTCAGATGTGAAAATGGTACGAGGAAACAGCAGGTTCTGTCGTACAGCAGGAAACGCTGCTCATTTTGTCCGTCAATTGGGAAAGATGAGTCACTTTGACAGGACAGTGACGGATTACACAGAAAACAAGATTGATACAGTGGAAATAAAGGTTATTTTTAATCACAGTTTGCTATCTTATATATATACACTGTCACAATATACATATACAGAAATTACAATATTTATAATCACAGCTCCATTTTTAATTATAACACCATGTGCTCTGGACGGAAATAATAACTCCAAACAGTGAATGAAACCCTCCTTTGAAAGCAGATTTTTTGGAATGATCCCAAGCCTCTTCTGTCAAATCAAACCGTCTCTTCTTTATTCACCAGGAAATACAGGCCATTAAGAAGGCAAGATGTTATCAGAATGCAGGTTCACCGTGACTTATCAAGTCTCATTCAACCTTAAAATTGATTTTCTTTCCTTGAACCATGTAAAAAAAAGAATAGGCAATGGGGGGGGGGTGGTAAAGGCTCATTCTGGTGCATCAACACGCATTGCATAAAATCCCATCATTTCTTTTCACCTTCACATAAAAGGCTTGGTAATGATGCTCAGCCCTGATGGGTACATGAAGATTAAGCACCCGTTTCGTTTAAGGTTCCTGCACACAGAGAGGAGGAAGAGATGCAGGGAGTGGGACAAGGTGCACCTTGAAGATCCACCGTGATGACAGACACAGAGATTTCAGTTCAATTTCTTGGGATAAAGTAGCACAACGTCTTATATCTGACGGGATATTATGATGTCAAACAACTTAGAACATTAGTTGATTGTGCTCAACACTGATTTGATCTTTGCTCGTGCAATACACACCTATAACAAGAGTCTACAGCTCATGGCACTTTGAAGCTGTCGGCTATCGGTCTGACAACGGATAAGCCTCTGGAGGCTTATCCGGTGTAGCCAGCGGATATCCAGGGCCAAGACTTCCTTTTCCATGTACTGCTCATTATTTACAGTCCGATTAGCAACTTGAAATGCGAGACTGGAGTTGGACTTGAGAGACGACGTGTATGACTGGATTGTTTCACAAGTAGACAGTTTACAAGCTAATTTTAAACCAATAAAAAGCAAAGTCGTCGTCAGTCGATAGCTGGTGGGTTCCCAGATTGCATTTTGGCCAATGCGTTCCGCCTGTTTTGCTCTGCACACGAACTGTTTACCTGCATTCAACCAAAGCCTGCTCAAACAGGATTGGTCAATACTATGCAGACTACGGAAACCAGAACGCTTCTGATGCCAAAATCTTGTCCCGTTGCAAACAGATTCTACATGTGAAAGCAGAATCGGTTTGTAGAGATTATGACATTGTTAACATGCTGATGTTTAGCAGGTATAATGTTTATACCATGCTCACCAGTTTACCATGCTAACATTTGCTAATAAGCACTAAACACAAAGTGCAGCTGAGGTTGACAGGAATAGCATTAGTTTTGCAGGTATTTGGTCGTTACCAAAATGTAGGACACACTTGGAAATTTGACCTGATGGTGGCGCTAGATGAAAAGCCAGGGATCACCGAAATGATTACAATATATCCTAAGGGGGACTTGAATATGTGTAGAAAATGTCATGGCAATCCATCCAACAGTTGTTGAGACACACACACTCAGAGGCACAAATGTCAACCTCATGGTGACAAGACGGATTCATCACATGGAAACCATTAACGTCCGCACCAAATTGCATAGCAATCAATCCAGCAGCTGTCAAGATACTCAGTAAAAGCCAGAAATGTCAACCTGCTGGTGTGTCTGGACCAACGTGGCAGACCGACAGACAGATCGACTGACATTGTCAGTCCTAGAGCCATGCTGCTTGCATGGATAAAAACTACCAGCTCAGTTTCGACACAAATAGAACATAACCACCCTTCCAAACCCAATTAATGCCAAACATTGAGTGCCAATGCTTTCTAGCACTTCTTCTAGCGCTATTAAGTGATTCCAGGCTTAAAAGCAAAAACTTAATTTGTACTTGACACAAGCTTTACTTAATGTAATATACACTGAGCACCATTGACAAATGTAATGGTTTGTGGACCATCTTTAAAACGTTAAACAATATTAGGTCTACATATCAGATTTCCCTGCCATTAATAGCTGCTTTGGAGTCAAACCCTTTCAGACTCACTGATAGAGGATCGTTTTGCAACGAAGCACTTTATCATCTCTACAGTATATCAAAGCTCTGTGCTGAAATCCTGCAGAAAGCAATACTGGCCCAGATGACAAGGTGAAGGGCTTTAAGGGGTTTTCCATATTGTTGCAGTTGCCTCTAAAGCCGACCGCTGCATGAAAACACAGGGCAGAGGAGATGGTGAAAGAAAACCTCTTCATGTTGATGTAGTGCATTCATTTAAAATCTGGATGAATGGGTGCTGTCGATAAGAACAATTTGGGGGTTGCAGTGGCTGGCTGTGCACATATTCCCTCCCAGCTTCATGTTGTCTGCTCATCTATCTACCTCTCCTTCTCCCTCAGCCCTGACTCTTATAAACCACGCTGAGTGTTAAGCCATAAAGAGGCCATTTTGCATATTGCATATCAATAAAGAGCAGTCAACTCTAGCACTGGGGTTTTTTATTGGGCTCTCACAGACACAACCAGCAGATTGGCGGCCATTTATGCACAATACGAGCACGCCATGGTCTGCCATCCATGTGCTTTATTGAGGTAAGGTTTAGATTTGTTGTCTGGTGATCAAGACATCAACTTTTAATGAATATAGAAGGCAGTTTTTTGCAGCCATATCATTAACGTCTAATGGTCACTGGAGTTAAAACAAATCAAAGTAGAATAACAATGACAGATGTGAAGTAAAGTACACTCTAAGTGGGTGAAAGTCAGCTTAGAGGATCAGATGCGGAGTGGAGTGATAAGAGCCATGGGCGTGGTTTCTCCATTTGAATAATCAGGATGCAGTTGTTTTTTTTCCTGGTGTAATAATCAGCTCAGGTTCTGAAGGGGCCCACCATGACTGATTCATGGTCTAATCTGGCTTGCCTGCTAATATCCCTGTTGTAATTAACAGTCTAACATTTACCTTTGAGTTAATCAGTGGATGTAACATTAGTCATTTAAAATGTTGCCTGTCCTACAGCTGTGTCTTCCTCACGGAACCAAACAGAAGGAAGGAGGGAGATTACTGTCGTTATGAAACGCAGGCCGGCACAGATGAGATGATTAGATGCTGCAGGCGTTATTGAAGCTAAAATAACCAGGTGCATTCATGGTTTTTCTAATGCAGAGTGGGTTCAGTATTGGCTAAATTATGGCAGTAGATGGAACATCTGCTATCCTTGAGCTTGTTGTAGAGAAACATGAGTCATGAACACAGTGCATATAACAAACTGAAGCAGGTGCATTACTTATACCCACATCAATTAGGAGAGACAAGTTAAAACAAATGCTCGGAGAGTTTTCAAGAAATTAATTAATTTGATTCAGTGTGTACAATATAGGAAAGTGTCAGTTGACTAATTTTACATATAAACTCATTATGAGGAGTATACGCAGTCTGTTAAATCAGTTGTGTAATGTCCTCTGTGGCTCTGGAGGGAGCTTTCCAAAGTCTGGGAGAATAACCCTGATGATCCTGGCATTGGCTTGGAGACCTCAAGTGTATAACTGAAAACCAGTGGGCAACCTCTAGGTCTGAAAAGTGAAGCCAATGTGGAAGCGCCTTAAACCTGCATTATTTCTAATAGCCAGCAGGGGGCATCTCCTCTGGTTACAAACAGAAGTCTGATTGTATAGAAGTCTATGAGAAAATGACCCTACTCCTCACTTGATTTATTACCTCAGCAAACATTGTAAACACGTGTTTATGGTCTCAATCGCTAGTTTCAAGTCTTCTTTAATACAGCATTATGGTCCCATTTAGAGTCAAATAGACCATAAAGCAGGGTATGCTTTAGGGCGTGGCTACTTTGTGATTGGCAGGTCGCTACCATGGCGTTGTCCGGTCTGGGTTCGTCTTACAATTTCAACCCTTTCACAGTGTGTTTCCAGTTCATGAACGTTAATTGTAACATTTTGGTCATCTAAAAATGTCTTATTCAGCATTCGGTTGTACTTAGCTCCACCCTCTTGTGTCACTTCTTGTTGCAAATAACCAAGATGGCGATGGCCAAAAACCAAGATGGCGACCACCAAATGGCCAAACTCGAGGCTTCAAAACAGCAGTCCACAAACCAATGGGTGACGTCACGGTGACTATGTCCACTTCTTATATACAGTCTATGCTGAAAAAACTAGTTTGAAAGACATTGGCATTTATTACAATGGTAGATGTCTGACAAAAATATGCTCTTGGTTGAGAAATGTAAGATCCAATATTTTTGGAACTTGACCCAAAGTAGTGAGGAAAAGTCTGGTCTTTTGTCCTGTGTCAAAAGGGTTTTCTCTGCCCCACTCCTTGTTGGCAGGCTCAGAGGGTTGGCCCCAAGACAAACACTAATAAAATAGCGAGGCCTGTATTGTTAATCCAGGTTCGGTGGAGTGAGGGCGTCACGCACACATGCACACACTTATACGGATGCATTTTCACACTTCTCTTTTAATTGTCAGCACTCCCCCTCACATCCATAAACATACCTTCATTGTTGCTATAATGGAGCTGCTCCAACTGGAGAGTTGGCACATTGTTTTGACACATTTCCCCGCCCGAATGATGAGTATTTAATCACGCCCACCGCCCTTATTGCAGGATAACGGGTCAACCCAAACTAATAACCGCTATCTCTGCAGCACACGCTCACAGTAGCTGTACGGGTCCCTCATCGTGCTCAAAATGATGTAATGGAGAGAAAGATACCCGCCCAGCCCCCAACACTCCAATACGAACTCTGTGTTTGAATCGTCTCATGGATGCGACCTGAAACAGAGCTCGCAGGCGAGCGGCGAGGTTAAAGAGGCGAGGGTAATTGCTGTAACCTATCTGGGTGGAAAAAATGTTTGCTCGTGTTCCCAGTGTACTCTTCTCTGATGCACTTGGGCATGAAATTGTTCCCCTTTCCACCCTTGCAAGCCCCGAGCCCAAGTCCATTGCCCATTTCTAGCCAGGCAAGTTGGTCTTTGGTAAATGGTAAATGGACTTGCATTTCTATGGCGACAACTCAAAGTGCTTTTACACTACATGCCAACATTCACCCCCTTCACACACACACACACACACACACACACACACACACACACACACACACACACACACACACACACACATATATTCATACACTGATGGCATGCAAGAGGTCATCTGCTCATCAGGATCTAATCGAATCATTCACATACACTCACACAGAAGCAATTTGGGGTTCAGTATCTTGCCCAACGACTTCAACACGCGGACTGGAGAAGCCGGGAATCGAACTGCAGATCTTTCGATTAGTGGAACATAGTTGTACATCACAACATAATGTTGGAACAATGGCCAACAATGACCACCTTTTACTAGACACTAGACAAACGTCTTTAAATCAGCTTTAAATACTGCCAGCAAAAAAAGTGTATTCTGTAGAGAACAACCAAAGCTGATAAGAGTTTTCAACAGTAGGCACTACTAACAGGCAATCAGGTGAATGTCTGTATCCACTGAATGGGTCAGTCCTACGGATGGTGCAGTGTCATCGACATATAAGATGGTCGTGTCTTTTCACATTGAGAGGAGAGGAGGCCTCGTTCATAGCCAGCTGGATTTCTCCTCCTCGAATTTCTGCAGATCAATGAAAGGCTTGTCGATGGACTTGATCATCAGTTCGCCGCAGTACACACATTCAGACGCAATGATGTCGTCCATGTCTGATTTTATCTGCTCGCGACTCGTGCCTGCATTGCCCACTCTACCTCCTGAGCTCCTTTTTCACACGTGTCTTTAAACGCCGGGGTCGTCTGTTTGCCTCCGGCCGCCAACTGTGTGAATGTTCATTTGAGTGGGTGTTGATGTGTGTGTTTGTGAGGGGGTGGTGGTGGGGGGGGGGGGGGGGTGAGCGGAGGATGGGTAGGCGTTGGGTGTCAGCTGGCCCTCTCCATTCCTCTCTGACTGACAGAATAAGTGAGCGAGCGCTGCAATGATTACGGGCTGCATGGAGAACTGTGGCAGAGTGATCACTGAGCATTTCACGCTAAAATCAGAGACAGAAAAAACAGTATGAGGAGCTGATTTGAGGACAATGGCTCAAGTGCTTCTGGATATGAATCATATTAGCATATGTCCATTCATATATTGATAGAGGAATGTGTGTTTGTGTGTGTTTTTCTGCTTTCTTGATTGATGAATTGATGAGTTTCATGATTGATGGCCATGAGTTACAGCCATTCAGGTACATGGGAAGTTCAACCAGTCATATAGTATGAAAAATATCTATTCTTGTTTGTGTTTCTGTGAGTGTGTAAGTCCCTGTGCTCCCAATAGAAAACCACAGTAGCGTTGGATCTATCCAACATGCTTCAAGCTGTGCTATGTGCTTGAGAAACGCTGCCCAGGAGATGTTTGTTTCCACTGTATATTCTTACTGTATATTCACTAGGAATTGTCAAGGGGAATACGCATGTTATGCTCAGTGTTTCCCATGACAATTGTGTGCAGGAGGAATAATATTTATAAGCAGTCGGCTCCCAGTTTTTTCCTGCATAACTGCATTGTTTCCATGCAAATGTCATGAAATTACTTTTATTTATCACGACAGAAATGAAACATCCATATTTGTACTCTTAGTGAGCACAAAAATCAGTGTTATTCCATTAGAAGTATAGCAAACATGTCTTTAAAATGTCATAAAATATATTTTTTCTGAATCCAATTGACCGTTCGCCAACCCCAACCCCCCTTAGTTACTGTTACTATGCCTGACAACCTTTCCGTTCTTACAAGTAACAGTAGTTTTTATAATATCATGATTCCAGGTCGTCCATCCGTCCGTCCGTCCGACCAATTCTTGTGACCGTGTTATCTATGGAATTTCTTCAAATTTGGCATAAACATCCACTTGGACTGAAGGACGAAATGATTTTGGTGGTCAAAGGTCAAGGTCACTGTGACCTCATGTCTGTCCCATTCTCGTGATATCTCAGGAACTCCTGGAGTGAATTTCATCAGGTTTTTGGCCATAACTCAAGAATTCATATGCTAATTATAACAATTTCACACAAATATCTAATAGGATAAAATGATGAAGTGATGACATTTTGGACAGTCATGGATGTAAACGGCAATCTGACTGGTTTGTGGAGGCATACAACTGCGAGGCGGTAATTCTAGAGTTGTAATTCTAGTAATTTTTTGAAAGAGTCTTCAATTCCACACAGAAGTAAACAAAAGCAGGCTCCTCATGCAGCCGATGACGTCTGAAATGACAACTGTCGCCAACGGTTTCTGATTCTGATTAATCCATTCCTTTCAATTTTACTGCGATTTTGCTTTTTCTAAAACACAAAAAACAAGTGTCCTAAAACACTGCTCAAAAGCATTTTGCCTGATTCATGTAAAAGCCTTGAAACAAGTTGATTGATTGGATATGAAATTATCTCTCCCCAGTGGCAAGTAAATGAAAACGACATGAGAAAACCCGACGCCAGATTAAATGGCGTGTTAAACTGGATGTTTTTATGGTCGAGGCATGGCTTTCCCTTCGTTGCTGGCACCGTTAGAGGGACGCGCTTCACCTGAAGATGATCAGGGGATGGAGGAGCGGGAGGGGGGGAAAAGCACGTATAAAGGAGGGTGGGATGATGGCCTAATGGAGTGGATGAGCAATTGCGTCGATGACTCAGGATGAAGGGATGGCAGTCGTTTGATGAATGGGTGACGGAGGGGAGCGAGGTGGGAGGGAGAGGGATGTGAAATGATAGAGAGGAGTAGTCTTTAAATGCTACATCCTACGGTAGCTATTCATTTCATTTACCCCCATTCTCTTCTCAAGGTGCACCACTTTTTAAAAATGTCTTTCCTCCTCTTTTGCACAGTTTCAATTACTCATTCCTTCCTTCATCTCCTCTCTCCTTTTCTGGCTTCCTTCCTGCCTTCTGTCTTGTCTTTTGGCTTTTATTCTTCACTCCCCTTTCATGCTTCCTCCTTCCTTCCCCATTTCTTCCTTCTTCCCTTCTTCTTTCTTTGCTCCATTCATCATCTCATTCTCCCCACTCCTTCCCCCATCTCATCTTCTGCTTATTTCCCTAATGCCCCCTTAATATCTGCCTCCATCACCTTCTTCCCTGCCTCCATTTTCTAGACTTTGTCTCCCATTTTTATTTCATTTGTCTAACCTCTCAGCCTCCCACTAATAGCTGTCGTGCTTAAGGCCCCCCTCCCCTCCCAACAATAACATCTCGGCCTCCCCATCACTTTCCCTCGGCATGTTTTCCTCTTTCACATCAAGCAGTCCCTTGTCTCCTCTCTGCAGCCCTCTCAATCTCTTGTAAGCTGGGCAGGTGGCGGTGCAAGTACACGCTTTCAGTGGGACATGCCTGCACTCAGATTTAAATAGATAATGGCAGAGCCCTAGCGCTTGTTGGGCTCTCTGAATAATGCAGGAGATCCTGAAGGCATTGTTGCCAGGCATCACTGATGGTGACATGCATACGCCAGCTCGCAAGCTTGCAATATTGATATCAAGAGAGAGGAAGGGACTCAGTGGCAGTTATTTTTATTTTTTTTCCCCCTATATGGCAGCTTTGTTCTTTATTCTTAAAGTTGACCCTTAAGCTGAAGAGAGTGTCCTTCAAAGAAATACGACATCATGGGTTACTTTGGCTGACTCTATGACTCATGTCCATTGGGAGCGCAAGGTGAAGCAGCGTGACATTGTTATAGAGCCACAAAGTCTAGAGAGGGGGAGGTCGAGGTGGTTTGATGCTTCAAAAACAACGTTGAACGTCAACTGTTCATTTCCCATTTCCTACAGTCAATGTTGATTTCTTTTAAACATCTAATTTGAAGCTGTTGAAGCTGATGGTGTCATTTAGCCCACAGTGTGTGCGGTTCATTAGGTGTATTCCATCCATCCATCCATTATCGGTAACCGCTTATCCTTTACAGGGTCGTGGAGGGCTGGCGCCGATCACACATTGGGTGCTTTTTATTTTGCTAACTTATGCTTCCTCGCGTCCTCTCTCCTCCCTTGACCCAGAAATCATTCCTCTTCTGCCGTCATGGAGGATCTTCCGATCCCTTAAATACACCTCGAGGAGCAAGGACAGAGGAGGCTTCTGGAGGAGCTTAGAGTGAGGAAACACAGGGGTGTATCCTACGCGGACACATTCACACCTATGGGCAACTTAGAGTCAACAATGGACCTAACCTGCATGTCTTTGGACCGTGGGAGGAAGCCGAAGAACTCGGAGAGAGAAAACCAACACTAACACGGGGAGAACATGCTAACTCTACACAAAGCAGGGCCCAAGCCAGCCAGCAGGTTCAGATCTTGAACCCACTTGCTTTGAGGCAGCAGTGCTAAGGCCCTAGGTGTATTTCCAAGTACAAAAAAAAAAAAAACATTTAGATTTTGGTGAACTGCTTGAATTGGGGAGGTGGTACAGACTTCTAACATGTCTTTACTTATCCAAAAATCCTGATCCAACTTTTTCTCTCCCGATACCAAATTTGAATATCTTGCTGTGTGGAACTAATTGGAGTCATTATTATGTAGGTGACATGAGGCCAGGGATTGCTATGGCACTAAAAGTGGCGACCTGCTGTCACTGAGCGGATGGGACTAATAGTTGAAACACTTCATTTTTTTTTTAATGACACTGATGACAAAACTGTATTTTATATGGATCAGTCCAATCATGGTGGTACAAGGGTGAGGTGCAGTCTATAGTTCAGTTAGAAAACTGCTGGTTATAGTTCTGCTTGAGCCTGAAAAATCCTCCGTCTGAAAATGGTCTGTGAGGAGTCCGGCCATGAGTCTTTTTTGTGTATAATTCGAGTCATGACTCGGTCAAATCTGAAGTCACAGACATGACATATGGATAGTATCTCAAGCGTGTCGCAGATAAGCATCCATACATCTGTTTTGGAATCACAGAAAAAGAATGAAAGCACTGGGTGAACTTACACGGTGATTGTTTAGTAGTGTAGTACACTGTTTTTCATTATAGATCACTGTAAACAGGGAAAAATACCTGTGGTGCTGTAGTTCAAAACATCACATGAATCAAAATGTATTTGTTCCCAGCCTCTGCGACAAATGATTAAGAACATCTTACAATTTACATTAAAAGCTCCTGAGGTGATGCTAGTCGCCTATCTCATATTGTATGCTATAAGGTTATAGCATGGAGCATCAGATCAGACTCTATCAGGGACACATTGATGATCTTCTGTATAAGTGTCGTAAGTGTTTGCCACTGGATCATTTACTCATTAACCACTTGAAAACCGATCACAACGATAATATCACCAAAACCGTTCTCTTTATCTTCCTCCTCTTTCCTCCGATGCCGGCTGATATTCTCATTTGATCTCAAATCATGCTCTCATGAAACCTAATCATAGGGGGTGATTGTTTAGATTTCCCACAAGCCACTGCGCTAATAACTATCAGTGTTATCCATTCTGTCGTGAACACTAATCTTCTGGACTGTTGGGCAGCTCATCTGAGATTGGCTGGTCTATCAGAATAGCCTCATCGTGATTTGTAACACCTGCAGTTATAAAAGGGAAAGGATGGAGACTTTAAAGAGAACAGGCTCTTTTCAAATGTGGGTAGATTTATTGTGCTTTTCAGCCTTTTCAAGGTTTTAGGGACAGTCTAGTGAAAAAAAAAAGAAGTCATACAGAAATATCATAAAAGGGGAGAAATAAGTGGAGCTGTGAAAAAGAAAAATGTGCCCCATTGTCTCCCGGTGTCCTTATATGCACCGGTACTTGAGGAAAGAAGAATATAGATAGAGTTGTGTTTGTGATCTTATCTTGTTGTTTTCTCTCTATTCACTACTTTTTCTGTAAAGACTTCTCCTGGAGGGCGCTTCAGACTTTTCAAGAATACAGGGTTGGTCCCGTGGGGGGCATTTTAGGGAGCTGTTTGTGTGTGGGCGCCTTTCAAACTGTCTGTCAGAGAGAAAGGGAGAGAAGGGAGATGGAAGTGGAGGAGAGGAAGGACTAGGTGGTGTTTGATCAGTGGGGTGCTGAGTCACACCGGGGTGTGATGGAGAGAGAGGTAGCGTTGCGACAGAGGAGAAAGAGACTAAATGTGAGTTTGGAGAAGCCTCAGTGGTCCTCCTTCCTCCGTCAAGGTGTCTTTCACAGAACAAACACACGTGAAGACACATATGCACAGTCACAAGTCTTTGACTCTCTCTCTTTCCTGTCTCTGTCTCTCTGTGGGGGTCTGTCTTTGAGTCGGAGCGAGATCTGCGAGGTAGATGAAGCAAAAAATCCTGTCTTATATTTCGCCATCCATCAGAGGTGTGGTACAGTGTGAGCGAGAGTTTCTGCTGTCAGCGGCGTTCTCTCTGCAGAGCTGACAAATGTGGGGCCCCTAAAAGCTCCACTTTTACACCTCCAACAATGCTCTCCGATGATGTTGTGAAGTGGGATTTGTTGCTGTCACATGTAGTCACAGTGCTGCATGTCACCGGCAATACGTGTGATAAACAGTTTTACATTTACCTTACCGCTTATGCTTCATCGCAGCCCCACGCAACACTAAGTTTAGGTTATACCAATTTTATTTAATCAAATTGATGATATATGGAATCAGAATTTTTGCAATATAGGGGGCTTATTATACAACCAATTGATAATACATCTATCACATAATAAATTGTGTAGGTTAAATATAATCAGCCAAATAAAATGATTCATCTTATAGAATGCTCCAGGGATGATGTATTTTTTGTATAGGCTAACCAGGAAGTTAGCACACTGCAAAAACAGCCCTACTAGAAATAAGCCAAATATTCTTAAATTTCGACAAATGTTCTTGTTTTGAGCAAAAAAATCTGCCAATGGGGTAAGCAAATTTTGCTTGGCTAGAATTCTTAAAACTAAACTATAAATCTAGACACTTTAAGACTGTAATGTGTCTTAAAACTAGAAAAATAGGCCAAAATTTGGCTTATTACAAGCAAAGAAACTGTTATGTAAGAAATGTTTACTTAAAATGAGTGTTGTGCTTTCTTGATTAAGCTGATTTTAAGATATTTTTACTTAATTTAGATTTAATAACGTAAAGATTTTAATATCTTATTAAGAAAAAGTTAGATATATTTTCTTAAAATGAGATTACTTTTCTAATGCAAAACTTGCTAGTCAAGATTATTTTTCTTTTTAGACAAAAAATAAGAAAAAATTCTTGTAAAGAAGGCTTTTTTTACTTTCTTAAAAATCCTTTTTTTTGCAGTGCATTGCTCATTTTTTGCATTGGGTTTTGGAGTATGGCAGAAAAAAAGCTCTGTGGCAAACAAATGTTTATGATACTTATGATTACTGAGGAGTAAATGCAATCACCAAAAGTAAAAAGCCAACATTAGGCAATAAACGATCTACATCACGGTCACATGAGCGCGAGTATACACAACGAGGCTGTGAAGGCGGACGAGTCGGCGTGATGACGTTTAGTAGTCTCATTTAGCCACTTGTTTGCAACTGCCTTTCTTAAGACACATAAAAGCTTCAAAATTCACAAGTGGGATATTTACTGACGCATTTTATATCATAGAGTAAAACGTTAAAATCTCTTAAAGGTCACCTATTATGCAAAATGCACTTTTCCATGTCTTTTAAACATCAATATCTGTCCCCAGTGTGTCTACAGGCCACCATAGTATCATAAAAGACCATCCTCTCTCTTTTTCTCCTCCTCCGTTTGTCCGGAAATGGGTGCAGAATTTTTTTTTGCTTTTTTCCTTGTATTTTGACGTCATTAGAGAATGCAAGCCACGTGAGGGTTTCCTGGTCGAACCAGAGAGAACCTTCAGTAGCTGACCCCGCCCCACAGCGCGTCACTGTCTCTCCTCCTCAACCGAACTTGAGCAAAGTAGCTCCTACAGTTAGTCTGCAAGAACCAGCAGAACCGTCTTCATGTACTCCCATCATCTAAATATAACATGTTCTTTCACAAAGGCTTTATGTAATTACACTGTTTAAACAGATGATATTTATATATTATATATATTTGATGTCATGCATGTAGCAGAGTACAGGTAGTAAATAGTGACTTGTAAGCAACACAACACATTTCTGTTTCACAGTCAAACTTTATTTGAGTTGACAGATGACAATATTAATTATTCACAGCATTTGTAATCATCCCACCTGTTAGTTAGTTATGTGACATGGTACAGGAGAAAGTCTTCAGCTCTGGTAAACTATGGTAAGCTAAGCTCCGGTGGTCTGTAGTCATGGTAACACAGAGACAGCTACTACTGTAAATAATATACCATTACTCTGATCTTCCATACATTTATCTTTTAGCAGAAATAATGAACTGACTACTGTTTCACATCTTCTATTTTCCACCCTGATGGTCGCTGTGTTTACACACCGTGTCATAGCGGTAGCATGTAGCTAACCCGTTAGCATGTAGCCACATGCTAACGGGTTAGCTACATGCTACCGGGTTAGCTTTGTATCTCCATGTAAACAGAGCCATCTGCTCTCAGCTGTCTGCTCTCCTCTGGGATGATTCTGTCGGTCATTTCTCACAGATGGATCTGTAAAGACAGACGTAAAACAGAGTGTATGTTTACGGTTTACAGAGTTGATGCATGAGGTAAACACTGAGCTAACTAACAGAGATATAAACAGCATTATTTACCTGAGAGAAACCGTCAGGAAAACCTGGAATCTGGACCGCAGATGTTCATCATGTGTCGCCGATTTCTGATCAGATTCCTCCGGTAATGTGCGCTGGGTGAAGTTTCTGGTTTATAAACTTTAAAGTGGTTTATAAACTTTATTCTAGCTGCTATCTCTCCACTCGTCTCTCTCTCTCTCTCTAGAGAGAGAGAGAGAGAGCGCTTCTCCGGGAGGGAGGGGGAGGGTGACGCTGTGTTGTTGAGGACGTTTGATTGACAGAAAACGCTGACCAATCAGAGCAGAGTGGGAGGAGACAGAGGCTACAGACACAGAAATCAGCACTTTTGGAAATGGGCTGAAACAGAGGTTATAGAGACATGCTGGAATGCATGATCTGATTGTTTTTTTGAAAAAAAAACTTCAGAGACATGGTTTGGAGGTGTCTGAGACCTATAATAACTAGTTTAAATGGAGTATAATATGTGACCTTTAAGCTTTTCAGGCATTTAAAACTAAAAACCCATTCAAAAAAAAACATCGACTTCCAGACGAGGGAACCGGAAGTGCAAAATTCTAACTAATTTCCGGGTTTTAGGATTCCTGCAGCAATCTATTGCACAGCAGTTATAATAGAATATTATGAACTCTTTCCTAGTGAGTCATTAGTTGTAATATTGTGTTGCCATCTTTCGCTGGCAAGAAATATGGCATTAGCAGAGACCTTATTACAATAACAACGTGTCCAATGCTAATCACTTCATGACAGACTTGCTCCATTTAGTTGACACTTTTTGATTTGGCTAAACGCTATTTATTTCATTTTCCAGCTGATGGAATTCATTATTTGAAAAGATAATAATTTGACAGTTGAATGAAAACAGCTTTATTCAGAAAACAGATGAAATTGCAATTTTGTCATTTCTATTTTTTCCCCCAAAGTAAAACTGTAACCTCTATAACATGTCATTATAACAGCAATGCTAATTTCCAGTTGGGGCCAGTTTGGGTTAAATGTGGCTCGTCTGGAGGAAGGCCAGAGGCAGCAGCCGCCGCTGCCAGGAAGAGAGCAAGGGGAGGGGGGGCCCACAGCTGTCACCCAGCTCTGACCTGACGGCATACAGGAAGAGCAGAGGTCCTCTGGCCCGACATGATACTGCAGAGACCCTGACCTCTGTCTGCGGTGTGAAGGCCGGCTAATGAGGAGACACACTCGAATATGAATCATAATGAGAACAGAAGAGATGAACTCATTTATTTGATTTGACAAGTGAGGCAATGTGCTATTATTTTAACTATAGTAATAGGCCCAATACTTACAGTACAAGTTGTGATTGTCCAACATACAAACTGTACCTTATGATGCTGTTTCTGACCCCTCGCTGTGTAGACATTACTGGCAAATGTAGTGCCACCAGCAGGCAAATAAATAGGCAAGAGACGAGCTCCACAGGGGGGCCAAACTAGCAAGGTGCATACACTAACAAGCACACACACACACGCACACACTCTCCTGCCACTGTGACAGTCAGTTGCATTTGTTGGATCACCGCAGGGCTGCGGGACCAGGGCCATTAGAGACTGAGCACAGCCAGTGTTCTGGTACCTACAGTACCCACTAATGGAATACATTCACCACCCCTGTGTGAGAGTGTGTGTTTGTGTGCATTTCAATGTCTGTGTGCAGTTAACACGTGCACAGCAAAAACTTTCAGTGTATGTGTTTGTGCAGTTAATGAAACCCACGCCCGTACACGCATGAATGCATGTATTCCCCCCGTTCCCATCATGCTACTGGTTTCCAGCTCATCCTCCTCAGTGTTGGCTGCACTCATTCACTGATTCACTCACTCACAGTGATCACTGTGGGAATGCTCCCACAGTGTTGGAGATAATTGCCTGTGGGCATTTTGTGAAGAAGATTGGCGCCAGAACTATCGCTCTATCGGTTCTATTTATTTATTATGATCATTTGATTAATCATTAAAGTGATTTATGCCAAATGTTTGCTTGTTCCAGCTCGAAATTAATTTAATACCATTATATAATAAAACAAAGTAAGGATCTGTTTTGATCAGGTACATTGCCATGAGCTATAGAAACAGGCAGGTTTACTAGTCTCCTAGAAGCAAAAAAATACTTTATGTGATTTAGATGACATTGAAGATGATGTCCATATACTGCCTATTATGTGATGATTTAAGAGCGATATATTTGAGTGAAATGTCCTTCATTTCTGATGAGTCCTTCTGGTTGGATGATTATAAAAACCTTGTGTTTTAGGGAGGGAGCCTTTTTTTGGTAGATTTTATTTTTCTGATAAATATTTCATCATTGTAACAGTATTTTAGTGTCTTATAAGTGCATATGGGCTCGGCACTTGCATAACATGATATATACTGGAAAAACAAAGTTCGGAAACTTGTGTTTGGTCGATTATTTCTCTGTTGTTACAATGCTAATTGGCATTGTATTTTACATCGTTGGAAAGCCTGTTTATTTACCTTCGCAATGATGTCCAACTTGTAAGGATCATGCATTTGTGGGATGAGCAGCACAGCTGATTATGTGGGTAGCGCCCAAGAAAAATTTGCCAAAATGCTCCGTCAATGGTAAACAGTGTATTCTCCTGTTGGTGTTGACTCTTGTTTTGAGTTGATTGGTGGATTGGATGATTGAACTCTCTATCAGTAACAGGGAACAAACAAGACATATTGGCAATTTTACACTTTATTCATTTAATACACCGTCAGGAGCCTCAGAAGCGGTGGAAGATCCATACGCAGCCACAACAGCCTGGCACCTCCTCCTCATGCTGGTCACCAACCTGGTCACACGTTGCTGTGGGATAGCGTTCCATTCCTCAACCAGGATTCGTTGCAGGTCAGCCAGCGTGGTTGTGTTGGTCACTCTAACACGTACAGCACGCCCAAGCTGATCCTACAAGTGTTGAATTGGGTTGAGGTCTGGACTCATGGCAGGCCGTTCCATTCTCTCTACTCCCACATTGTGGAGGTAGTCTGTGATAACCCTGGCTCTGTGGGGGTGAGCGTTGTCATCTTGGAGGATGAAGTTAGGTCCCAGATTGTGGAGATATGGGATCGCCACTGGCTGCAGAATCTCATCCCGATATCTCGCTGCATTGAGATGGCCTTCAATGATGACAAGCCTTGTTTTGCCAGTGAGGGAGATGCCGCCCCACACCATGACACTGCGCCCACCAAAAGCTGTTACTCCATCGGTGCACCAATCAGCACAGCGTTCTCCACGTTGTCTCCATACTTTGACCCTGCCATCCAACTTTGGCAGACAGAACCTGGACTCATCACTGAACATGACATTCCCCCACATGTTCAGGTTCCATTGTCTGTGTTGTCGACACCAGTGCAAACGGGCCTGACGGTGAAGGGCAGTCATTGCAGGCTTCCTGGTAGCCTTATGAGAATACACTGTTTACCATGGCAGAGCATTTTGGCAAATTTTTCTTGGGCGCTACCCACATAATCAGCTGTGCTGCTCATCCCACAAATGCATGATCCTTACAAGTTGGACATCATTGCGAAGGTAAATAAACAGGCTTTCCAACGATGTAAAATACAATGACCATTAGCATTGGAACAACAGAGAAATAATCCACCAAACACAAGTTTCCGAACTTTGTTTTTCCAGTATATAAATATCATAGCATGTATTATGGGTCTTTGGCTTTTAGGCTGTTGTTTGGACAAAACAAATGTTTTTGAAGATGTCAGTTAGGGCAGTGGTTCCCAACCTTTTTCCTTAAGGAACCCCTTTTCTATCATTGAGTACTAACTGACAGCCACTGACTAGGTGACATATTTTATGGATATTTCATATTATACTCAATGCATAACAATAACAGTACAGAACAACTGATGAACTGTACAATTAACCCAAATAGTGAACGCAATAACTGCAGGAAGTTTGTGTAAAACGAACAATTTGGATGAATCTTGAGCAGATTATTTGATTTCCTGTGAATATTGCATTAGAGAACAGTTTTCCTGTTATTTTCTTGTTCCTGTAAGAACTTTTAATACAATTCTGTCTTTATTATGTATTTTTCTTAGCAATCATTCGTACTTAATATAGGCTTCCTTTTTTTTTTTTTTTTAGCAAATTCAGTCCCTGATGCTTGGCAATTGTTCTATCAGCTCTTTAGTTGTTTTAACTGAGTACTTTTTTAATGCAGGACGAGGCTGTTTAGCAGAGAGGGAAGACTCTGTGACTTTAGCTTGTGTTCAGGTCTTTATCTTAAATAATAATCAAAACTTTTAAAATAACTATTTCGTTAAGTTTTAATCACAGAAATGAATGAAATGTTGAGGTATAGGCCAACTCTATATTTAAAAAAAAAAGTTATCTTACACCCCTTAAAACCAAGAAGACCTTGCAACGCCCCTGTGAAGCATTGGCGACCCTAGTGGGGGTCGGGACCTCCATGTTGGGAACCAGTGAGTAAGGGCTTAGGGAATTTGTGATGGACATTTTTTTCCAAGATGGAGTGATCAATCAAGGGAAAAAAAACAGTCAGATTTTATCAATCATTAAAATAATCATTAGCTGAATAAGTGGACTCTGTGGAAAATCTACCTGAGCCAATAACACCAACTGGGTGAGATAGCGCAGCAGTCTTTTGGTCCATGTTATTTAGATGCTGAAACACTGATTGTGCTCTCTGTTACAAGCCGAGAGCACTTTATTACCTCGTATTAGTAGACCGATATGGTTTATGCGCGGAATTCGTTGTCAGCCATGACTTTCTGTTTAATCGTTCAGTTCCGTTTCAAAAGGCGATTAAATAACCAATCGCCAAATTGTCAGTGTGCAGAGGTTAAATGGTGTTTATTGTACTCTGTGTTGGATTTAGTTTTGAGAGAAAGCAGCCAGGAATTAAGTGAGTGATGGGATTGTGTTGAGCTTTGTTTGTGTGTGTGTGTGTGTGTGTGTGTGTGTGTGTGTGTGTGTGTGTGTGTGTGTGTGTGTGTGTGTGTGTGTGTGTGTGTGTGTGTGTGTGTGTGTGTGTGTGTGTGTGTGTGTGTGTATGTGTGTGTGTGTGTGTGTGTCCTCTGAGCTCTGGGCAGCCCAGTGTGACCATTTTCTTTGACAGCTCTTGTGGACTGGTGTGTATGTTTGTGAAGGTGCAAGTGTGTGTGTGTGTGCTATGAAAGTAAATCCCACAGCTCATATCTATACATAGCTAACCCTCCGATTTACTGTATATGATTTTGTCACTCACTCAACGTTTTCTAGCTTCCTTTCTCTCAGCTCACACCCTTCTCCCCCGTCTCTCATTTTCCACCTCTGATATTAGGGTCACTGCATCAGTCCATCGCTCTTGGAGGTAGATGGACAAGGTGAGGGTCAAAGGGAAGCCAACGGGGAGTTTAAGAGAGGGTGAAAGTGAGGAAATGTAAGGGTCAGCAGTGATGGAGAGACCGGGAGATGAGGGCGGCAGAGAGAGGTCGGACGAGGGTGCTGTGATGGAATGAATCAATGGAGGAGGAGGATGGTCAGGGTGAGGGTGAGGTGAAAAGGGAGGAGGGGGGAAGGAGGGAAGGACATAGGAAGAGCAGGGGAGGTGATGTAAGGGTGAAATGGTTCCCTTTAAGCCCAACATTCATTGAGGACAATATTTTCTGTTTGGAATATGATTTTTATTGGTAAATTCACAAACATAAATGTTTATTTTGGTTATTTGGTTGCTATTTGGTTATTTTTCTCTGAAAACAAGCTGCTAAACCTCCCAATGGAGAGAGATCATTCCTCTTCACCAATGCAAATACACTTGTTTTGAAGAGTTTTCCTAAATTAAGTGGCGCAAGTTGGATAGAAGTTTAAGTGACTGATGCTTGTTTTTGAAGAAATTTCTGAAAAACAGGTTCATTTGCATTAAAAGCAAGTGGAATTATCTCCTATAGCCCTGAAAACTTTGCTCTGAGCTGAAAAATATGGAAAATATCGTAGTTTGGCTTAAAATAACTCCGCACGTGGAGTTACTTAAGTACGTCAGTTACATGACAAATAAATCAACGTTGAGTTCTGGTTTCACACGGGACACGAACAGCGGTCTCCTGGGCAGAAGTCTGGTATATTTTGACCCACCGATCCACCCCGACCTCCTCCGTACGCAGCGTTTGTAGCTCTTTATACTTCCTGGTTCATGATTAAGTGAATTACGCACAAATTTATTTCGTGGGATACGCCACGAATTACAATGCATTACTTTTCATAGGTATAGCTATGAACAGTGTATGAGACCAGTCTGAACAAATACATATCTTCAGAATTCACTTTGTAGTCCAATTGCTTCGCTCACTTTTCTCCAAGCCCTCTCCTCTTTTGTTCTGTCTCTGTACAGTACTGACATTGAGTCGTAGAGCTCCGGGTACCCACAGAAGGAGACAATAAGTTTGTCCTCCATTTCTGATTGTCGATGAATCTCAATGCTGATTGGCTTTCACGATGATATACAACTCGTTGGTGTCTATTTGCGCATTTGCATTCACTTTTTGTGCAATCGTGCCTTGGCGAAAAATTTGCTTCGAACACTCGTTAAGAGAAGAAAATCCATCTCATATGTGCTCATTAGGTAGGATGCTGGAGTCCGGACTTCTTTAGCCTAGCTTAGCATAAAGACCGAAAGCTAAATCTTAGCATAAAGACAGAAAGCAGTGTGAATGTAGAATATATACAGCATTAATGTTCGGTTTGAGATTGACATCAATCATCTCATCTCGCTCTTGGAAATAGAGCATGCACATATTTCCCCCCAAATTTTTTTGCTGCTCCTTTAAGATCGGTGAATCCTGCAGATGTAATTGTCAAACACAATCATGTGGTCATTATGATGTCAGTTAGCCTCCATGATTTTCATGTATACCCCTCCATTGGAAACAATACTTCTCCGGGTTTTTGGTCATTTGTCCTTGTTTCCCCTCTGCCCTTTCTCTCTTTCTTTCTCCCCCTCATTCCATATTCAGTGCATCCATTCAGGTCAGTTCTAATTACTGGGGTCCAATTGGAATTGGCTTTTCAATTGTTGACGCTGCAGTGGTGGAAATCACAAGGTGCCAGCGCCAGCGCCAGCTTTCTCCCACCCCCACCCCGCTGCTCAGCGCCCTCCTAGTATGACTTAATATGCCTGATACATTCACCTCACTGCGCCAACACTTTGCAATGCAGTGTGACTGTGTACGTTTGTGTGAGCGAGAGAAAGAAGGATGAGGCTATTACTGTAAGTCACTATGAGGCCAGCCAGTATGTGTGGGGAGAGAGCAGTGTGTTTAGACAGTGGAGGATGTGAATGCGTGTGTGTGTGTGTGGGTGAGAGAGAGGGTAAGTGCATCAGTGTGTTATAGAGAAATATTGAGGGAGAGGAGCAGAAAGAGGCATTTCTGGGAAGCGAGGGAAGGATGGGAGTGGCAGAAAGAGCCTGGGTCTCTCTCTTCTGTCTTTCCTTGGGTCCGCAGTGCAGGAGAAGAGAAGATTAAAGTGGAGACGCTGCTTTTGAAGTTGGGCAATGTAGAAGAAGCAGCACACACGCGTAGACACACACACACACACACACACACACACACACACACACACACACACACACACACACACACACACACACACACACTTCTTCCTTATAGCCTACTAAGTGAGGGAATATCAATGCTGCTCAGACTGCCTTTGATTCAAACTGCCGTTATGTGATCCCCCTCGCAACCTTTTAACATTCTCTCGCCTCGACCACAAAAAAAACAACCCCTTCAAAAAAAAATAAAAAATCGAATCCCATCCCCTATTTAAATGAGAGCAAGGTGATAAAGAAGTAAACTCGATTAAGTCCTGACTGTGTTTTGTGGCCGTTCGTTGTGGGGGATTTGGAGCCTGGGTCCACGCAGATACACTGGCAGCCCACTTGCTATCAAAGACGGGGATGGAAATTACAACTGTAAATGTTTGCAGTGGTGGTAAATAAGAGGATTAATCGTCCACTTTCGACACACACACACACACACACACACACACACACACACACACACACTCCACCGGGCCCAGTGAAAGAGGCCTGAATATGAGTCTGATGCAGAAATGTCAAGAGGTAATTGTAGAAGTACTCTAGACTGGTGAAATGTCAGACTCGCCCTGCCATTAGTGAGTCCAACCATTCATTACAAGCATATGGACTTTCCCTAAACTAATGGTAAACAATGATCATCGACCACTTCATGTTAATGATTGTGTTACAGTGCCCATGATGTGTTTACCATCTGTGCGCTTGAAAAGTCAGAGGATGCGTGTTCAGGCACACCTACTAACATTTCTGTGTGTGAACGCTCACATCCGTTCCCAGCTTTTCAAATCAATCTGCATTTATGGACATCGACGTGTGCCGAGCACTCCTGAAGACTGATCAGGCTTATACTCGCTCTGGATTGTGGATAGTGAAGTGTCCAAAGTGACAAATCCAGAATAATACTGCTGATGACAGAGCTGTCTTCAGCTCATAAGGCAATGTGTGTGTGTGTGTGTGTGTGCTGTATGGGGAGGAGCTGTCCAAAATAACTCATAATGTGAATAAATTGGATTTTAATGTCCTTGTCAAGTCGAATGGTTTCCCATTTGAATTCTCTGGAGGCTGGTACAAGCGCGCTCCGTAGCTGCTTTTCCTACATGACCTAAAATTCCCTCTCGCTGCATGTTGAGGGGGGGGGGGGGAGAATGTGTGCTAGCCTCTCTTGTTCTCCGGCTGCATCTCTTTGCATCATTCCCTTTGACTGTTCTTCTCACTCGCTGCTCTTGCTTTTGGCGTCATTTGGACGCCAATGCAGTAGTGGGGCAGCTAAGCTGAAATATTCAATTGTGCATTTTGCGATAAAAGAAAGAAATTTGGCACATATGTAGGTTTATATGTTATTAAAATATATAGATATCGGGGGGCTGCAAATTAGGCCCCTGGGGGCCGTGGCAGCCATTTTTCAGGGTGCTAAATATTCCAAAATGTTGCAGAAAACTGATTCTATAACTCTTGATGATTTCCAAGGTGGGTTATAGCTGTGTAGATCACATGTCAGAAGATCACAGACACGTCTTTTTCCCCTCTTTATTTTTTAAGGGTGCTTTTTAAAAGCTAATAACCTGAGAAAAACGCAAATTAAATGAGCCTGGTCACTTCAGGGTCAAACTTCACCCTTTTGACTTCATAATAGAATGACAACCAAAACATCTTTAGAACGGCAAGATCTTCAGCTTTCCAATGGTACATTTATCTTTTCATTAGCAGTCTGTACTATGAAATTAAAAAGTCTGTACATTAGTCTGTACTGACTGCAATTTAAACACATCCGCGTAAATATGCTAAGCTCAGAGTTAGTGACGTAGAATAAAAAAGTGAGAAAGACCACTTGTGGCAGACGGGAGGGGAGGTGGATGGGTCCAACAAACACACGATTTTAAACCAGCAGGCCGGTGTTCAAGTCCAGCGTTTTGTTTAGTAAGTTATGTTGTGACATATTTTTTAATGACGTTTGTGACATGTTTTCCGCACTTATGTTACTGTATTGTACAGTAACCGTGCCGTTACTGTTCCCGTACGTATTATACTTAGTTTACGTACTTATTGTAAGGCTAACCATGATGTTAGCTTGCTAATATATGACCTGTGGAAATAAGATAATATGGAATATGGTGTCACGAGGGTGGCACGGTGATGCAGTGGTTAGCACTGCCGCCTCATAGCAAGAGGCCTCTCTGTGTGGAGTTTGCATGTCGTCATCGTGTTAGCGTGGGTTTTTTCTCCGGCTTCCTCCCACAGTCCAAAGACATGCAGGTTAGGTTAACTATCTATCTATATAACTATCTATCTATTCTTGTATCTTCCACACACACAAACAGGTAAGTATATTCCTTTATTATATCACAATAGGTTCATTTTTGTCAAATGAAAAATGAAATTACAGCTGCATTCTAGAGATCCAGGTGAAGACACACACTGCCTACAAACTCCTCCACTGCAAAATCTCTACACACAAACAACAAACACTGCAGCTAGAACAGCCTCTAGACACTAGACCACACTTCTTTTTTTTTTTTGCATCCAAGGCCCTGCAATCCACTTTATCTTCTTTAAACATGCAGAGCACTCTTTTTTTTTTTTTTACAAACGCACACTTGCAGCTTTCAAACACACACACTGTTCTTCCATCAGTGATGTTCAAGCTCTCAGGCTCGCTGTGTCTGTGTCTCTGAAGGGACTCCTACTGTACACCGAGAGAAAAGCCGCTTGAATTATTGAAGGCAGAAGGAGAGAGATGGAGAGTGAAACAGGGGAACTTGTGCGTTAAGGAATGAGAGAGAGAAGTGGACCGGCAGACTGAGGTATAGATATGGAGGGAGAGAGGGAGGAAGGAAGGCATGGAGACACATTGGGAAGGAGTAGACGGTACGAGGAAAATGCAGAGATGCCGAAGGAGGCACAGACAGGAAGAGAAAGAGAGGTAGAGGTAAGTAGAATAGTGTAGTTTCCCTGTGGCTTGTTTTGCCTGCTGATGAAAAGAGGAAATGGCTAGATCAGCAGGGTGCTTTTACCTACACCTAGTTTAGTTGCGGAAATACATGCGTGCCACACGTGCATATAAAAGTCCGTGCCCCACGGGGACTGGAGGAGATGAAGGGAAAGAAAAACAGACACTGTGCAGTAATGTCTTCTTCATGCTCAGGTTACACTGCTCAATAGAGCTGCAGAGGCTGTCGGGCTTTTTTGCACTTTATTGCTCATGCCACTGTTTATGTGTGTGAACTTTTGTGTGTGTGTGTGGAGACGGGGACTGTGTGTGTGTGTGGAGACGGGGACTGTGTGTGTGTGTGTGCGCGCGTGCGCTATAAACTGGCAAACCTACTGGGACTCTGACTTCCCCCGGTGCTGGCTTTGTATCACCACCCAGCTGAACATGGCTGCAGATCAATGTCATCTCCAACACACCACACACACATGCACACACACACTCTCGCACACTAACATGCACACTTTTGGACTTGTTTACAGTTTAAACAGCAGGTGGCACAGATAACAGCCACTTAATCCGCAGCCATTTGGACAACCGAATGCGATACCCACAAATCTGTGTTTATCTATCTCCCTTCTCTGTAATATACTTGTTCTTTTGTGTGTGTTTTTATAGGAGTAATTTGTTCAACCTTGCTGTAGTGATGCACAAGTGTACTTTAAGGACGCTGTGACATCCCTGTTTGGTCCACGCATATCAGTGTCGCGGAGGTGAGAACGTATAACAGGCTTCTCACCTCAAGCTCTTTAGAGGGAGGAGATGAAGATGTGATTATTTCTCAATGACAGCAGGCGTTTCATTCTTCCTTGGAGTGTGGCTGTTGGGATTACTATAAAGGATTTTACCTTTTGATGTGTTCGGACGACATAGACTTAAAGAGTGTGGTCAATGAGCTAGTGATACCTGGACTTTCATGTCGGAGAACAAAGTTTGTGTCCTGTCACAGACCAACAACTAATGTTGACTCTTTTTTTTTTTACCTTAGCCAATGACCTTGCCGATAAGTTATGAGCGAAACAGTTCTTTTCAGTGTACTGAATCACTAGAATCAGTTCAGTAAAAAGAGTTGTTCAGTGCTTGACCGGAGCTCCAACTGCACTGCACTTAGTCCCACTCACTGAACTAAGACACAGCTGAACATTCAGTTCAGCTCGTAACTCGTAACTAGTGACCTGAGGATGGAAAATTTACTTGGATAAAAATACCGTTTGCAAATAAAAAGTTGTTATCTGTTTTTAAATATTTTTTGACTATAATTAAATGAAAACAAGAAATACAAGTAGGAAATATAAATTACAGTGCAAATAAAAACAATATCGACAAGAAAATACCAGAAAATAAATATAGACTACAACTTTAGTGCAAAAACAAATATTAAATCAAGGGCATAATTGGCAAGATTTAATCCATATAGAAACAATTAATACTGTCTATTTTAAAAATGATCAAAAAGAAAATATTAACTTAAATGTGCAATCAAAAACAGAATAAATAGCCTAACAAATATTAAATAAAGAGCATAATTGACAAGATATAATACAAAGAGAAACTGTTAACAATACTGTACGTTAAAATGAAATGAGAAATGAATGAATCGTTCCAGGAAGTGATTTGGTTCAGTTCATTCACCCAAAAGATTTGTTCTTTTGAATTAATCGTTCGCGAATGACCCATCACTACATCCCTAACCTTAAAGCAAGCGTTTTAGTTGCCAACCTTTACCATTACCTTGACTATACAGATTATGTACCATAACCACTATCTTCCATGTAATCTTAACCATACTTTGATCACACTGTAGTTGGCATGAGCAGATAATGAAGACATTGAATATTTTTTAATGTTCAATGCCAGCTAAATCCAAGGTTTTGCAGGACTGTCCTATATGAACGTTCTGGCATTAGGGCTGAAAAGATAAAAGTGCCACATGCAGAGACGTAAACTTCATGTATAAATCAATGCTGAATGACACGACAGAACCAATCGCATATGTTTGATTGACAAGAGCAATGAATGCTAAACACCAAACATGTCAAAATCAAACCTCATAAAGAAATTGCTTTTATGGAAATCTCGGCCAGCATGAGGTCCTTGTTTATCTACCTTTTTATTTACTGTTTATTCACCTTCACCTCAGTGATTACAGATGAAGTGTGGGAAAGTTTCTGGCATGTGTTCCTCCTTGACTGACAACGTTGCGTCCTCATTGTGAAAGCTGTCAGCCGGCATGTATTTACTGCCGGCCAGCTGTGATGACGCTCACACACACTCTCGGCCGGGCAGCCGTTCAATCCCTGCTGCTGCTGCCGCTGCTGCACCCATGGCCAACACAGCGGGACGGCTTTCAAAACCATGTGTGTGTTTGGGGGCTGGGTCGGGGGTGTGTATGTGGGTGTGGGTGTGTGTGTGTATGCGTGCACATGCATCCATACATGGAAAGTGTTTATTGGCGAGGCATTCTCCTCCCACATCTGCAGATCACTCATCCTCGGGGAGGCCTTCCCCTCCGCTTTCATCAAGCCGCACGGAAAAGTGGGAAATAATTAAAGGGTGAATGGAGTGAAGTGGAAAAGTATAGATGAGGTAGGAAGTACAGTGGCACATGAAAGAGGGAAAGAGAGCGAGATAGCGAGCGATCGAGCTTTAGCTAAAGTAAGGAAAGCGAGCGAGGCATGTGGCGCGGTGAAGGCTCTACCGGTCACCATGGCAACCCTTTAAAGGCCGATCCCCAATGCAATTAGAGTGGCTTTGAGGCAGCCAGTCTGAGGGCAGAGAGTATGAAAAATAATGGCAAGAAAGAACAGACATATGGGAAACAACCCGGCTGAATGAATGAATGAAAACCATTAAGTGTGTCAGTGATTGCATGGGATAATTGTGTGGAGGCGTCCATTTTTCCACACAGGTTGTGGGAATTTTAATAAAGAAGACCCCTCTGGCGAGGCATGTTTATGGGTTTGTAACGCAAGTGTGTGTGCAAGCTAGCGTGTGTCTTAGTGTGTGAGAAAGTATGCAGTAGAAAAAAACACTGCAGGTTATTTATTGATACCTTTGACCGCAGAATCCAAAGGCAAAAGCAAACTTTACACACGTCAGCAATACTTCAACAAGACAAGACAGAGAGGAAGAGGGAGGGAGAGGAGGCAGAGGTTTTATTCATAGCAGCAGAGAGGGATAAAGGCTGAGGCTCAGGCCACCAAGGTGATATTATCAATGAAATTAAACCTCGGAACTCTGTATTATTATTGCCTGCAATCCTCTCAAGTCCTATCTGAGCCCATTAAGCACAACATATCCAGGCACAAATGAGTACCATTTTCTTTGGTGGACACAAGAGCTGCTTCGTACTTCTTGCTTAAACCAACAAACAGCTGCTTAATTTTAAACGGCTTGTGCTCTACTTTCACAGAAGCAAAATGCAAAGTTAATATTCAGGTTTGCGTGCTGAGGGCCTTGGCGGTCCGTCCCACGAGGATCACATTGATTAGTTCGTCTTCACGCTGCGGATCGACTGCCAATTATTAAACAGACGGATCGAGGATTTTTCCCTTGCGATCGTCATCATAACCAGTTTGTGACTTGTGAATATCAGTCATGTCAACAGCCAAGTCATAGGAAACTTATTTGATTAAATAATACGAGGGGTGTCATGGGTGAAACTAGGATGATTTACGTCAGCCAAAATCGATGAAATGAAATATAAAGTTAATGGATATACCGCAGGATTGACTATGGACAGTATCTTTAAAGGCCCTGACACGCCAAGTCAACAGGCTTTTGGCCCATTCAGCATGTTGAAATCACTGTGATAAAAATCACTCCGATTGGTTTTTCAGACTAAACAAGAGAAACCGAAGTGAGAAAAGTTAGCCAACAAGTAAAGTCAAGAGGAAAAACACAGAAGGCTCTTCTCATTTTTCATCTTCATCACATCTGATCATTCCAGTACACAGATATTTTCACAGCGACGTGGCCATCTGGAATGAAGCTGATGGTGAACGACAGTGGCATGAAAATGGTCGGCAAACGGCACTTTATTTCATGTACGTATCATAACAACGGCTTGTATATCCGCAGTCCTTGGTCTTCCGATTTCCCCTATTTGAATGACGAATACAGACTACCGCCACCTGCTGGTGTGGAGAGTTATTTCATCTCACGTAGGCGCAGAACCTACGTGCAAACTGGCCGTCGGCTGTAGTCTTTGCTGCGTGTTCAAATGCAACTTTTTGTCCAAGACAAAGGCGACGCATCAGTCGGCCTTCATCGCCCGCTAGTTCGTTGATGTGGTGTGTCTGCAACTTAAACATGCACTCGAAAAACGAGGGAAAAAACATTGTGTTTGGGCATCAAATAACTGTTTCAAAAGTAAAAGTGAAACTTAACAGTTGTGAACACAATGACAACGACACATTGTTGATTTCACACAGGATGCAAACCTCCATCTGTATGGAGTTCTACGCTGTCTATACGGCAGCGCCTGACTCCCGCTTTTGCTTCTGTCATAATTACTACTGTTGTTAGAGGTCGCTGTCGTCTTCTTTCATTCCTTTCTTTTGGTGATCGACCATGTGAATAGATAATAAAAACCTACCAGTGAGTGTAGCAGGGCCCTACTGACCCACATCTATGAGCCTTACATTTAATGACCTGATAACAGGCTAATCGCCTTGAAAGTAAGACAGGATTTGAACTTTCTCTCTCTTTCTCCACTCTTCACACAACTACTTCTGTCTTTTGAAAGTCACCGTCTGAAAGGGTATACCGTTTCCTTTGAGTGTGGCCAGAACAGGAATGCCTTTAGCTGTGGTTGAACACGAACAAAACACCAACACAACAAAGGACAAGAATCTTGCCCCTTCGCGACCTTCCATCCCACATGAATTGAACACAACATAAAAACACAACCACGTTGTCGAGACATTTTTTTGCCACAACACCAGCTCTGCTTGCTAGAGTCATGAAGGTTGGTGTAAAATACTGTCGACCTTGTGAGAAGTCAACTCTGCTGCCCGTACATGCAGCGAGTCGACTCAACGGCAACTCCATTAATGTGGGGAACGCTCGGAAGGCAAGCAATGAGGATCTTTTTCATTGCACATCCAGGGCAAATTGATGGCTTGTGTTGCGGCCGTAGCCTACTGAGTGTTTATAATGTAGCATTTGCACTCGACTGCCCCGATCCTGCGACCCCCAGAGGGAATTGATTTCTGCCGCTCTGCTGCCCTTTCACGTCTCTATCTTCTCTCGTTGTTTTCCAATTCTCTCTCATTTTTCCTTTTTTCTCTCATCTTCTCTTCCCCCCCATCTCCTTCTGCTCTCTTTCTTCTCTTTGTACTTTCTTGCGCACACACACTCACCAATGTCTTTATGATTCTGCTCTGTCTTCATCTTTCTTCGTCCTTCATTTCATTCGCTCTTTTGCCGTCCTCCGTCCCTCTGGCTCTCTTGTCAGGTCTGCGCTGTTTTATTGCTTCATACAGTATCTCAAAGCCTCCAGCTAGTCTTCGCTCCTCGATTCATCCCCACACTCTGCTCCCAGTTTCATCGTTCAACCACTGTCACTCTCTACTGTCTTCTTCCCTCTCCTGTGTTTACACCCTCCATCTGTCTAATCACTCCATCGTCTCCTTTCAGTCTTTCTTCCCTGTTTGTCTTTCCCTCTCGTCTTCTATTTATTATTTCCTACCCCTCCTCCTGTCTGTTTGCGCCTCCGCCGCCAAGTGTTATCCTTTCCTCCTCTTCTCCGTCTGTCTCCGTGCATTGGGTCCCGTCCTCAGCCCACAGCTTGGTTGACAAATGGATTATCTCTCCAAAGACACCACATAACCATCTCCAGACCGCTTTATTTAACCAGCTACAGCTATTTTATCGCTGTCACTTTTGCAGATTGCTACCGGCGAGGTGGCGCCCCCTGACAAACACACATATGGGCATGTTTCGCTGCTTTTTTTCCCCTTATCTTGAAGTCTTTTCACATATCTTGTCATCACTCTCTGATCTCTGTCTATGTTTTACTCCCTCTTAGTTCATACTGGAAACATCCAAGTTGTCTCATGTTGGAGCTTTAATGGAAAAGAATAAAATGTAAAAATAAATAAGTACAAGTATCTCATATGTATGGTGTAAGGAAACCAAATTTGTTTCATGCTTCTTGACCTCTGTCTCAAGCTTTCTCCCTTTGCTCTGCCCAGGCCCAGATATACAGCAATGTGAAGGAGATCCCAGGTTCCGGTATTAGAGAAATATTAGCTTTAAAATAGGCTGAAATGAAAGCATATTATTCACTGTGGGGCTGTGACTTGCCCCTGTAAAATATTGGATAGGTTAGCTCCGGTGGTTAAGGTTTTTCAAAACTGCCCTTTTGTGTGAATTATTAAGCATTTTCACCGTGGAAGCCTCCAGTAAAAGGCTCGGGCCCATCACACATGGCCCACATTTCTGTCAGGAAAAAAGTTGTATCAACCGCACGACTGTGAACTTTAACCGTGACACCAATTGACCTGACATTTATCACAAGCTGCATCGGAAAGTACATTAAAGACAAGTTTTAGAAGTAATGAAATTAGAGATTTGACCTTTGTCTCCCTAATGACGGGATTCTTTTATTAATTTAATTTATTTTGACGTTATCTCCTGCGTGTATGTGTGGTTGTGTGTGTGTGTGTGCAGGGTTTTATAGTGTGGGCACCCCGCACATTGCCTGAAATAAAAAGCAGCTCAGCTAACGTCAAGAAATTATTAACTTTTAGGGGAAAAAAGCAGTGGCACTACTTCACACAGCAAAGGTAATTTACGTCATAATGCATCTACATTGATAACACGGTGAGATGCCAGGATCTGTCTGATTTAACTAATTAGGTGATTGATTGATCATATCATACGTTCACTTTGCAGTCACTAGAGCAGCCTGTTGTAATGTCGGGGAAAAAAGTAGGAGGGTAAAGATTAACTGATACCTACAATACTGAGACATTTGTAATTTCTCACTATTGTAAATGACTAACCAAACACAGAATTTATGGGCTCTAGAGGATGTTTGACTCAATCATTGGGCTATTGTCATAGACCGTATAAGAAGTGGACGTAGTCACCGTGACGTCACCCATTGGTTTGCGGACTGCCGATTTGAAGCTTCGAGTTCGGCATTTTGGCCGTCACCATCTTGTATTGATGCAACCAGAACAGACATGAGAGGGTGGAGCTAAGAACAACCAAACGCTGAATAAGACATTTTTAGGCGACTAAAATGTTACAAATATCTTTCATGAACTGAAAACACACTGTGAAAGGGTTAAAGTTATAAGACGAAAACACGGACAACTCCCAGACAGGACAACGCCGTAGTAGCGACCTGTCAATCACAAGGTAGCCACGCCCAAAAACATACTATAGACTTCTATACAACTAGACTTCTTTTTGCAACCAGAGGAGTCGCCCCCTGCTGGCTATTAGAATGAATGCAAGATTAAAGCACTTCTGCATTGACTTCACTTTTCAGACTAAGGAGTTGCCCACTGGTTATTGTACATAAGTCGCTGTGATAATTGGCAAACAGTTTTAGTGACTGCAGTCATACTGACAAAGTTCCTTAGATGTTTTTAAGCAATGATAAAGGTAAAAGTCATTTTGTAGTGATGAGCTCGTTCATAAAGTTATTCATTTTTAACATGAGTTAAATGTCCAAATAGTGTTAGCTGTTGTTTAACTGGTTACTGAAGCCATGTGGTGTTTTATAAACAAGGACTGTGCAGCGTTATTGAAATGAACAAATTCAGAAGGATGTAACTAACCATGAATTTTAGTGTAAAATTCATTCCTATGAGACTAGCTAAAGAGTTTTCGACACTGCCCATGTTTACTATTGCTTGTGTGGCAGAAGAGTTTTATGGGCCGTTTCTATTTCAGTATTTGAAATAAAAACTGTGGAAACAATTTATTTTAGTCTCCATTTTATTTCTGAAACCCTGCTGAAATTGCAGCTACAAAATTGGCTCCATGTATTTATTGGTTGTGCTATATAGATCCTGTACGTATCTGCACATGTGTGTGTGTGTGTAGGGATGAATTCTTGTAAAGTGCAGCATCAGTAAGTCCATGCTTTCTCTTTGCCATTTAATCTCCATGTCATTATTGAGAAACCCCTGCATGGCACGGTGTGTGTGTCTCTGTGATTATTACATATTGCACACGTTAGAGGACGGATGGCATGTTACTGTGAGAGATTCGCAGCTGAGGGAGCAGCAATTTCATAGAAAGAGAGGAAGATGGATGGAGAAGCATACAGGAGGGACCACGGAGGAGCAGAGGGGAGGATTTCGTTTGAAAGGCTGGGTGGGATGCTGTGTGACTGGACACATAGAGAGAGAGCGGTATATGACACATGAGGCCTAGACAGGTGCTGTGGTCACAGCCACAGACTGAGTGAAAGACAGAGGCAGTGTGAAAAATTGATGTGCCCTACTTACAGCAGCTGAGCAGAGACGGGGAGAGGGAGGGTGGGAGGCTGGAATGATGTTAGATTTTGGAAGCGAGCGAACCCCATGTTGTGTTTTTTTCCTCTTATTGTGCATTACATCACGCCAATTTGTTTTCTGGGTGTGGGTGTGTGTGTGCCAGTAACTCGTTTAGCTTCATGTTCAGCCAACATGCGGCGCGGCTTTGTTGTTCTGTTTTTGTAACATCTCTGAGCGTTATTTGTTTTCAAACCAAGAGTTCCTCGCTGCTGTTTCCCTATTAATTTTACAGGCTTGGCTGTAAACCAGCCAACATATAGACTTTCTCTCACACACACACACACAGCTCCCATTAGCCCATCTCACACTCTTCGGCACTGTTTGACCAAGTGGAGCCCTTTATCGGCCCTCCTCTTATTTGAACGAGGTGGGGAGGAGAGCTAGGTCCCTGAATGAGTCAGCAGAATGGAAACCGCCGTGTGTTAATCAACGCTCCCGAACTCCACACAGGGGCAACTAAGGAGCTGCGCCGCTTTAGCCTGTTTACTCCAAGGAATATCTTAATGACCAAAAAGGATTTATGGGGGGCTAAGTTGCAGGCCACGCTGGCGTTGAGGCTTTGAATTTATGCTGTTCTCAGCAGCCGGCTTAATGCGATGTAGTGACCATGACTCACCTGAGGGCTGAGATAACTATTACAGAAACCTAGCTCAGTGTTTTAACTCCCATCTCTCCACTTGTTAGGTGGGTATGAATTGGTGTGTGATATTTAAAAGCGCTTTGCCTCAGGCAGGCGAGTCCTTGTGTAGCATGTAAACCAGGCCTCCTCTTAATCCTCCCCCATTTCCTGTTTTCCAAGGGGGTCAATGAACGACAGCGTTTTCCATTTGATTGACAAGACAACTGTCGCCTGTTACCAGGGAGATGATCTCACAGATATGACAACATTTCATTATCCCTCTGAATACCATATGTACTGTATATCGGGGCCATGGGTGCACGATAATACGTGCGACCAGTTGACAGAGAGAGAGAGAGAAACAATACCTCCAGGGACAAATTGGTTCAACACATTCCAAACTAGGAAACATAATTATACAAATTGAACATGCTGCCATTCGAGATAAAGCATAATGAGAACATGTCGTTGTGATGGACAGATACGAACATATGAAGCTTTGAGTGAGTTGCTACTGTGTGAAATGTACAATCATAAGCTTTGGTGTCATGGTGGTCTATAGAGACTCTTACAACCATAAAATACGTGGGATGAGGCCCAATTCTAGCAAGGATCGTTTTGTTGAAGTATGCATAAGTAAAAAGCTAAATCCCTGCCTTGACCTTTGACCTCCCAGGGGAAATAAACTGGACAAAAAGGATTTTTTTTATGGTGTACAGCCATGACTAGAGCTGGGTTTGAAACATCAACACTTTTTTTGGTATAGACTGAACTTTGTCTGCAGTATCAAGTATCAAAAACTGTCAAAGCTGCTAGCAAATGTCTGGTCAGATTTGTGTATTACTCTTGTATTCTTATTCTTTGATTAGACAGTTTGCAGGTGGCACGGTGGTGCAGTGGTTAGCGCTGCCGCTTCACAGCAAGAGGGTCATTGGCATGTTAATCCCGTGTTAGCGTGGGTTTTCTCCAGGTTCTCCAGCTTCCTCCCACAGTGCAAACAAATGCAGGTTAGGTTAATTGTTGACTGTAAAATGCTCGTAGGTGTGAATGTGAGTGTGAATGGTTGTCTGTCTCCATGTGTCAGCCTTGTGATAGTCTGGAGACCTGTCCAGGGTGTACCCCGCCTTCGCCCCATGTCAGCTGGGATCGGCTTCAGCCCCCCGCGACCCTGAAAAGGATAAGTGGTTACATATAATGGATGGATGGATAGATAGTTTGTGATTTAAATTAATAAAGTTGCAAATTAAAAGGCCGGGTCACACCAGCATTTAAAACTAAGACATTTTGCATGAGGGTGAATCCATGCAAATTTTTCACATCAAGTTCAAAGTTGGTTAACTTTCACATGTGAGAAGTTTACCTTCAGGGCTTACTGGCAGACATCTATAGGTTTAGGCAAAAATCTACCTTGTTAGGTTTAGGAAAAGATCATGGTTTGGGTTAAAATAAACCCTGGCAGAAGTCCCTGAAGGCAAACTTCTCCCATGTGCGGTCAACTTTCCAATTTTTTGCCTTTAACCAATAGCAAACAGTCCTGACTCAGCTGACCTTTGAGGGAACGGAAAGCAAAGAGTCCAAAACAGAAAAAAGGCTGCGTTGCACCAACTAGTTTTAATTGAGACAAGGAATCGTCTCTTAACCAAACCATGTGCACTTTTTAGCAACATAGCTAACAGGATAATAATGCAACCAAGCTAACAGAGAGCTATGCCTAGCAATATGGCATGTTAATAGAGTTAGCTACAATCATTCACCAGCCCTGCGAGTAATCATTACGTCACCACCATTCGGGCACCATCTGTTTTGCGATGATGAAATTTGCTGTGCTACTTTTTTTTTTTGTTGCTGTGATCGAGCCTACGCTATTTTATTTAAAGATATTGCATTGAAAAAATTTATTATTTGTATATTGCTATTGGAATTCAATACTCTGCCCCGTAGTCATGACAACAGAAGATTCAATACTGCCTCTGTACTGTTGCCTAACTTTGTAGGGCAGTAGGTTATCATGCCAGCTCCCATATTTAACTCCCTGTGTTAGAAAATGAATCAGTTTGACTCCTGACACAGGCAAATACATAACAGTCACATTCTCCTGTTTGACACGGCCATTAAAAAACAAGGAATGTCCCACACCAAAATAAATATTTTAGTTTGAGAGCATTGACTGATTGTGAATAACAACATATCATAGCTTTGTCTATTTTCAAATATTCTCATTACTGACTTGTACAGTCTAAACAGCTATGTTCCCGCTATAACAACTCTCCTAATGAGGTAACCTCCACCAAAGAGGTTGGAGTTCATCACAAGTTACATGCCGGTTAGATAGAGTATAAAACCTCCTGTGTCTAAGAGGATAATTTTAGCACCTGTCGTCTCTTCCTAAAGTCTTTATCTGTATTTTATGTTTGTCCATCTGTCTCCTCTTTCACAGCACTCATTGAATAGGCCCCATTTCTCTGTGGGAGCAAGGCATGCTGGGTAATTGAAAGGGGGCAACTGGCACAAGTCAAACAGATGGAGATGTAGTGTGCTTAGAGAGTGTGTGTTTGTGTGTGGGGCGGCGTCTGGCAGGAGTCAAACGGCTGTGGATTTATCAGCTCCCCAATGAAGGCCAAAAGCAACGCTTGCCAGATCGCTTCAGCCACTCTCACTCACAAACACACACATGAGGCCTCACGTCTTCCAGTATTTCCCCCACTCCCCTTCTTATTGCCTGTCTTCATCTAGGTGTTTTTCTGGCAGCTTGTTGTTTTATTGTTGTCATGCATCCTTCCATTCATCCCTCCTTCTCTTTGTAGTTTCCTGGAAGCACTCTGAACACCACCTGTCACAAGTACCCTCCCTCATCTTCTTGCTCCTTCTTCTTTGCCAATGGCAATCCCAGTAAGTGACAGATGCCGGGCAGAAAGGGAGAGCGAGTGAAGGAGAGATCTTGAGAAAGGAGAGAGAAGAAGGAGAGAGGAAGAGGAGAGGTTTGATGTTTTGTTGCTCTTGTGTTCTAAAAGGAAGTTTTTTTTCCTTTATCAACAGTCTAACAGGCTGCTGGGCTCAGTCATCCTGCCTTTTCTTCGACTGTTTACTGCTGGGTGTCAGGGCCCGCACAGTTGGTGCCACGCACACACATATTTCTTTCATGTTACAATATGCATGCACACACTGACACTTTATTCAACAAAAAAAATGCTGTCATCCAAAACAAATATTGACAAATATATACAGCATTTGTGCATTTTTAACGGCTGATTTTTTTTTCCACAAAGCATCGCTTTTTTTTCTGAAAAACTGGAGGTCGCTTTTGTTGTAACAGCATCAGCAGGAAACACTCGGAATGACTCAGAAGAAACCATTTCATCTCCAAAGTCTTTTCAAGCTGCTGTCCTTTCCTTGACTGTTCATTTTAGGATTTAAAGGCGCTTCTTCAAGGCGCGGAGGAAATAATCCAGTGTTTCCATAATCCTGCGTGGATGTATGCACTCACCCGGTCACTTTCACACACACACACACACACACACACACACACATATACTCACACGCATATTTAAATGAGCATACACAGGCGCATATACCTGCTGCAGGTGTTCGCTGTGTTTCTGATAACCTGCCGAAGCGGCCCGCCAGTGTGTGACAAATCATTTACCGTCTTTATTGCAATCTTTAAGGCTCTGTGCCGAACGGGATTTGTCACATGTGAACTGAATCTTTTGATGGGTGTCCACGCTTTTGAAAGATCTTCTGTCCTTTTCATCTCCCCCAGCTTTTTTTCTCATCTGAAAAGAAAATGAATAGGCTTGTCAATCAGTCTTAGCGAGCCACCTGGAAATCGTATGATTAGGCTTGAAAATACTTTGTACGCCGTCACTTTGTAGTGCAAAATGAGTGATTGAAATCGGGACTCAGTGTGTGGCCCCTGAGCAAGGACTGAGGGGAATAACATATGCTGCCAATGACAAAATATTATTTTTAGAACTAGAACTTTAAACTTGTATTTTCACCCAAATGTCCCCAAAAATCTTCTTCTCTTTTTAGGACTTTAGTTATCGACCTCACTAAAGTGACTTTTTCCTCCCTACTTTGTTGAAGGTGACTTTTCCTTCCATTCCCAAGCCTAATTGTGGTTTAGGAATGAGCCATTTGGCATCACAAGAATTGTCTTATATTCCTTCAGTAGTTTGGCTGAGCTTCATGGATAAGACTTGGTGACAACAAACAGCTTAATATGTTTTAAAGTGACTCCAGAGAGGATTGAAGACAAAGACAGAGGATATAAAAAAGCCCTCTTTTAGGTCTCTGTTATGCCATACTGCACAGGGATAGAGGGAGGGGTAGGAGAGTGGGCTGTTTTTTGCTGTCTCATACCTTTTAAAAGTTCTGCAGTTTCACAGTCAAACAGGAATCCATCCATGGCCTGACAGGAATGCCAGGACAGTATATCCTGAGCACACACACACATAGTGAAAAATACCCCAGACACTCCAAAAAGCAGGCAGTGTGAGTGTCAGGGTTTAGAAGTTTAATTGGCCAATGTGTCAGTAGAGGAACAGGGTGTGAGAGAAGTGTGGACAACTGCAGAGAGAGCATGTCGCCCTCCAAGCTCTGTCTGATTTACAAGGTGTTACAGCCAAAGATGTGTTCCTGTCTGACTGCCAGTCTCCCTTGTGTCTCCACTGTTCCCTTCAATGTTGCAAAGTGAGAAAGGTAAGCAACTGTATGGAGCGGTTCTTATGTTAAATGTGGAGCTCTTTGGTGTGAGATCATTTTGTGCATTCTGGGTGCATGACGCCTGACTGTGGTTTGTGCTCTTCAAAACAAAATGGTCACTTTTTAGTAGGTCTACTTGGGTTTAGGGTTAAGGTTAGAGTGTTAGTAATATGTCAAAGTTAAGGCCCGGTGGCACAGAGAAATGCATCTGAATGTCTTATGCAAAAATATGTAGTGGAAGCTTGGTGATATAGCGACTACTCGCAGTGGACGTAGTCACCGGGACGTCATTCATCGGTTTGTGGACTGCCATTGTGAAGCCTTGAGTTTGGCATTTTTTATGTTGCCATCTTAATTTTTGCAACCAGAAGTGACACGAGAGGGTGGAGTTAAGAACGCTGATGACGACATTTTTAGGTGACCAAAATGTTACAATTAATTTCATTAACACACTGTGAAAGGGTTAAAGTTGTAAGACAAAAACACGGACAACGCCATGGTAGCGATCTGTCAATCATAAGGTAGCCACGCCCTAAAGCATACCCTGCTTTATGATCTATTTTGCTCTAAGAGGGAAGACAATTTACTAAATGAACATCATGCTGTATTGAAGAAGACTTGAAACCACCGATTGAGACCATAAACTCATGTTTACAATGTTTACTGAGGTAATAAATCAAGTGAGCAGTAGGGTCATTTTCTCATAGACTTCTATACAGTCAGACTTCTTTTTGCAACCAGAGGAGTCGCCCCCTGCTGGCTGTTAGACAGAATAGAAGTTTAAGGCACTTGCTCACAGCATTGGCTTCACTTATTACTGAGGTAACTACTTGCTAGTGAGCTAACTAATCAGTCACAATTGCTCTTCGAGCTTCTTTCTTTTGTCCCTGTAGTTCCATTTACTCCCCCTTGCAGTTTGTTCTTAGGATTTTGCATCATTCATAAACATTAAAGAGTAATTGAAAGGGGATAAAAGCTCTTTGAGTAAGCAAGATTGTGTGCTAACTGTCAGCATGGTTTATTCCAAAGATGAATTTGTACCACTGACTCTTGTCTCATAGCTATCTTGTAAACCGTTGCTTTTTTTGCGGACAAGTTTATACTCAGGAGGTTATAAAAGTGGATGGCGACACACAGCTAGCTAATAATCTATGTTAGCTTCCTCCATCTCGGACTCTCTGGCTATTTGTTCCCTCAAAAGGTCAATGGCCTGAATTTGCATGTCAACCTCTTTCACCAAAGTTGAACTCGTCGCAAAACATTTGCGCTGTTCTTCGACCCCCGAGCAAACTGAGGTTGCTATATTCGATTGGAATGAATATCGCCACAAGATGTCACCATTTTGAGCGCTGATGTGACCAGTTCTTTAAAGTAAAGTCGTGCACATAATGAAGAGTAGTGAGGATAGGTGTTAGAGATTGGATGCAATCAGTGGAACTGTCCATACAAACCTTTGAGTGTATGCATGTTGTTTTTTGTGTGAGCATTTCTGTGCAGGCACGAAAGGGTAGAAGGACTCCCTGAAGGAAAGACCTCATTCCAAGGCCTTGCCTGTCGATATTACAGCCACAAATCAGACCTCCCACACCGCTTAGAGCAGCAAATAGTACCTACTCACACACACACAAGCACACACTCTCAGACTCCATTGACTAAGGGAAAGTTTTATTACCAATCTCTGCCTGATACGGCTCCCCTGCTACAGTTTGGACTGTGCGGGAGTAGCTCCAATGCTCTTTGTTCATCCTGTGTGTGCATGATGTGCTTATGCATGCACATGTATAGGGATGGGCTGGTGTAAGAAATTCCAAGCTGGTTTTATATTAAGCAGAACACCGAATCGGACCGGTATACTTAATTTTACCGCTAGGTGTTGCATCTGATTCCGCAGCTGCTCTCGAGTTGAGCATAATGAGAGTGTAGCGACTCCTGCAGTGTTTATACGTTACTTCTTCTGTGTTTTTCGGCTCACCTCTTTGGTCAGCTTCCAATCCAAAATGTTGCACATATTGGCGCAGTTTTAGTTTTCTTTGAGACTAAAGGCCTTTACACACTGGGAGCGTGCCGAATAAACGACACAAAATTGCTAAATACTCACCTACGAATATCATGTGTCTAGGGCTTTTATTGTGAAAGGTGAGAACAGAAGGTGTGGATCTGGTCTGCGCTGCCTTTGTTAAGGTTGAAAAGAGTAATAATGTTTTCCAACTTGGTTCGGACTAGCTCCGTTTTGTTGTGGTTTCATAAATATAGGCGCAACTCAACCATTCTGCACAACGTGATTGGTCCATGCCTTTATTTAGATCAGATAAATCCACCTTGTTCCAGAAAAAAAATACGGTGCTTTTTCGCTGCATTCTGTGTTTAAATACTCATGACAAAAACAACAGGTCCAAAAAATATATATATTGACATGCAAATTAATTGCACAAAAAAATGCCCCTGCTGTGTAAAGGCCTTAACTCTGCCATGTCTCGTCCACCCAAAAAACACATGAACTTTCTAGTAAACAAACTTTCCCCCTCACACCTCTACTGAAATTTGATCTCTCTCATGTTGCTGGCCTCGGCAAACATAATATATTAATCGCATTGTCCTATTTCTTATTACTGTAACATGTTCGTCCCTGTTCATTGTATCCATCGGGGATTGCCATAGGAAAAAGGGGCAGGACGGAGAGCTCCGGAGAGGAAGACATGGATGGTCAATTGGATGCTCTGTGTACGTTTATTCTTTTCTTATAAAACCAAGCTAGGCGAACTTATGAAGAGCTGGTTGTGGCGGTTCTGATTCCCCAGATTTCAGCTGATCAGGTACATGCCTGAGAATCAGTTCCCAACCAAATAATGCAGAAATATTTGCTCGGAGAAATAAATCTCACAAGTGCCTTCACAATGAAAAAAATGCCTCTTCAATAAGGAAACATGTATAATGGTGGTTTCAATGAAAATTAACCAATAAATCTAAAACCTGTGGATGTTAGGTTATCATTAGGCAAGCACAAACTCTTGCACTAAGATCTGCCCTGATGCAGGTAACCTAGTGGAAAGGTGTTCTTTATTATTCATTCCTGCTTGGTTTCAGAATGCTTAAAATCACCCTCAATCAGAAAATGTAAGCCAGCAAAGGAGTCTCAAAAGGGCCTAAAGAACAGAGTTTCTGGCTGAATCTGCTAAAATGATGTCTGCATTATGTCGAGAAAGGATCAGAGTGCCCTGAGTGTACAATTCCTCACCTCTCTTAAGCCCTAAAGAAAAAGTGTTGTTTCATTCTGATTGGCCAAGAGGGGAAATGCACCAAGCTGCTCTTAATTGTTAATTAGGAGTTAGTCCTCACACCCTGCTCAACAGGTGATCTGAATAACCTCCAATCAACTCAGTAGAACTGTGACATTCAGCTAAACAAATTGGAAAAAGGGAAATGACAGCAAGCATCAAAGAATGATGGACTGCTACACGGTTACATAACTAATGCAATAAAAGTTGGATTTAGCCTCATGATGCTGTCGGCACAGGTTGCCAATGTCGGGCTACTTTTTAATTTGCCAGAATGTGTCATAATGATAAATGCCGGTTCAGCCGGTTTGCATAAAATCAAACCGGTTTAAGCTACTACACCAGACCTGGAAATCGACCCAACTCTACACACGTGTTTATGCCTGTATTTCATTTATTTGTGTGCATATGTATGCACATTTGTGCACACATGGGTGTTTTATTAGTATGCCTGTGTGCATGTGTGGTTTGACCTGTTTGCTCAGTTGGGAAAACAGATTGCACTCTATCTGGACAGAGATGTGCAGTGGAGCAACAGAGAAAACAAAACTAGTCTGAATCAAATGCATCAGCCGGCTGTCTTTGACACTGTTGCCATTTACAGAGCCCTTAAAAGCTTAGAAAAACCCATGATGCATTTCTAATGCTGTGTGTGACCTTTTGTATATTTTGCTTCACATTACGGTGGTCCAAGACACTCGTTTCAGCATTAAATCATGTAATATGTGCAAAACTAGTAAGCTGCGATGTTCTCTAAGCGTTTTTTCTGACAACACTTTTAATTTTATTACCACCCTGCATTTCAACATGTACATTTTCATTACATATTCACAGTTCTGTTAGAATAGAGGAATTAGAAGAAGCTAGAGGACAGGGAAACTCCTTCTAATATAACTCTTTCCCATTATCCATGCATTGCCTGTAATGATAGAGATCAACGAGTAAAGCCTGTTCTTAGTTATGATAGCCGCTCATCCCACCAGCGGATCACACCAGATCCACAAAAGATCCCTCGCTAAACCTGGGTGGTACAGTAAAAGACACTCAGTCATCATCATCCATCTGTTGTCGATTCGCCAGACCTCAACTTTATCTCTCGTCTGACTATACACTTTATCTGCGGGTAAGGGGCAAAGAAGGAAGAGTGTTAGAGGGAGAAACAAAAAGGTGCGACTGATGGAGAGAGACATTGAGAGACAGAGAGAGACCACTGAGACCCACCGAGTCTCTTCCCACCTGCAGCGTTAATGCGACCGGACGGTGAGGGTGTCAGACAGACTGATGTCACAGTCGAGTCCGTCACATGTAGTTCCCTCGAAGTTGTGAAGTTGGACACCCAGCTTGAACTCGAACCTGAACTTTTTAAGGTAAAAACGCAAGCAGGCCATGAAGAATCTGATGATTCCTTTTGCTTCTTACAGCCAGATATGGTTCTTTATTGACTGTGTGAGATTGATTTTAGTTAGATTAGGGTTGATCTGCCGGCTGGAGCTTCCTATGATTCATTTTGACAAGTGACATATTGGACAATAGTGAGTTAAATATGGAACGGATGTATTGTAGTTTGCGTCTCAAATGATCAAACCCACTAAAAAGTTCTCCCCTGGCTCATTGTCCACTCATTTTTCTAATAGTTAATTTTCCATTACACACCCACCCTTTTGTTCCGTGTCCTCATTTAAAAATGCAGCACTTTTATGGACTAAATTGAATGGCTTGTACTGTTGAATTGATTCAGTTCAAATTTGTACTCCCACACACACACATATCTCTGCTCCCTGGTCATGCGGATGCTTCCAACAGCATAATAAAAGCATAATTTAAACAGAATAATTCATCGGTGGAAGCATTGTCAAATCATTTGTTGACAGAAGCCTGTGATACTGTTCATAGTTCGGTATGCAATACTTTTTTTATGAATACATTATGACCACTTGTGTGTGCGAATGTGTGTGTGTCACATCCACACCAACCATTCAAACCGTAAAGCTTTGCAAATGCACAAAAATATCCTCCAGAGCTCCAGGACTACATGGGAGGTGACCCAACGATGTTCGCCCAGGAAGAGGTCAATCCCTCTGGGTCCATCTGTCAGCCTCACTGCTTCACCAGGCCTCACTCCATGGAGCTGGACTTTGGTAATGCAGCAGTCTTCATCCAATTGATTTGGCTAAGTGGCCATTTATCTTGATTAGCTAATGAATAGACTGGTTGAATGGGGATGGACGCAGGGTGATTTGACTTGATCACATTTAGTTTTGCTGGAGAGCAGTTCCACTTCTTCTCGCAATGAATCAAAACCGTGCACCCCGCTGGTTTTATTATACAAGAGATACGAAGTGAATGACAGATGAAATGCAGAAGTTAAAAAAGAGAGATGCAAGACAGAGAGCACAACAGAGAAGGTTTCCAGACTTTTAAAGCCGTCTTTAAAGTCTGAGGGATTGTCCCGACTCCCGGCGTGTTCTCTCTTCTCATCCGAGGCTTTTCTCTCCGTCTGACATCAGATTCATTTTCATTTTTCAAGCCATCAATATTTTGTGCACTGCTGTCACAGTCTGAGGAGACTATAGGTCCCACCACCTGGACCTCACCACTCCTCTACAGGAAGCAATTGACCATTAAGCAAAGCAGTTTAACTCATGTACGTAACGTTGGCTTAATTAGCTAGCTAGCTACAGCGGAATTAATCTGCCAGTGACAGGGTTGTATCTAGAAGGTAACCCCCAAGTTGCGAAAACTATCATAACCTTAATTATTCAAGGTCAATGCCTAACCTTAACCATCTATAGACTCCATATAAAGATGGACGACATGGTAGCTCCCCAAAAGTGAAGCCAAAACATCTTGATTGCCCCCTGGTGGCTGGCTGCAGTACAGGTTATAAATCCCACCCCCGCCTTATGAGCAGATGGTACATGGGCCAAACAAAAAGTCAAAGTACATGTCAAATAAAATTTTCACAAAGATGGTTTCTGTCATTTTAAGTAGCTCTCATCACACTGATGTTTGTTCAGTGTTCATTTTTCTCATAAGTTTGGTTTTAATTAGTTATTTGATGCTATAAAAAGGAGGTGAGACGTCATGATTGACAGCTGTGATTGACAGCTGCTCGGGAATTGTGAGAGAGAGGAGATGTAACTTTAACTGTCCATAACCGGAGGACATAGAACATGTGTCAATTTGATCATAAATGTAGTTATAGTGATATCATGGTGAGTTATGGTGTCTTTCTAGTAAAACAGCTACCATGGTGCTTACGTAACTGCGGCCACGCTTGGCTCGTGATTGGCTCAGGCGGACGAGTGGGCGGGACCTTGATTCCGCTGCTCCAGCCCCCTGATCACTACTGCGCAGACTCTGGCTCCAAATGACGTCAAAATCTCAACATGACAGCTCCCGTATCCCATATTGCAAGAGTTTTGCATCTATTGGGTTACCTTCTAGACACGACCCAGTGGCAGTTATCAATTCAACGTTGAGGGTTGCCGACTAGAAATGAGAGGTCTTCTTTTGTCTTCTTCTCTCTGAAATCAAGTAGATATTGTTTAAAATATTATGATTCATTTTGAATAGTAAATCAGCCACCGTCATTGTAAACTGCAGAGGTGGAATGCATGAACGGAAAGCTTGACGGACGTAGCAACAATACAGCGCAGCTACTATTTGAAAAAGGTTGGAAACAATATCAGGTGCGAATGAAGCCCTCTGTTGCGTGGGCCTGTTAGCATTAACATTTAACCAGCTGTTCTCTTTAGGTTAACAGAAGGTATGTGACATAAGAAACTTGTAGACATCATGTGTTATCATTTAGGCTGACTTTTAAACAAGAACTGAAAAAACACAGAGTTCGCTGTCTACTCAGAAGCCAGGTGCAGCAGATGGTTGACAAAACAAAGGTTTGACAGGGTTTGAGATAGATGATAAAGGTAAAAAAAAAAAAAGTTGCATCTATTATACCTGAAATACGTGCTGTGAAAAAGTTCCTTGATCAAAACCAGCAGTTATACGCTCCAAAGCTGCAGCTATTTGTTCAAGTAAATAATAAAATAACATTAAGCTTAAGCATTCTAATTGCAGGCACTGTTGAGACAACCTAATTCTGCAACGATAAGCATAAAAATTCATGACTATGCTTTGAATTCAGGGTTAAGCTACCCTGGACGAACTAAACAAAGCACAATTAAGGATCAGAGGAGCAGTGGTTGGGGGGGGGGGAATCGCACAGTGTTATAAAGGAGAAAAGAGACGAAAGGGAGTGAAGGCTAAAGCTGCAGAAACTCTAAGTATAAAAAGCCGAATGGAGAGGCAGGCTTAGCAGAGCAGATGGTTTCAGCATTTTTGCCCAAGGCGCTCCATACTCACAGAAATCACTACAAGGAGGGAGAGAGAGAAAGATGATGAGTTGAAACACTAACTACACATCTGCACTTCCTCTCCTCCAGTGCTTCAGAAGGGGTAGAGAGAGCGAACTGGAGGGGTTTTGACAGGCATCACCAACACTGTGCCACATCCAGTAGCCCTCAGTGTTCAGAGCAATCACAGTTGACACACGGCATCCATCATCTCATGATAGGTTTTTTACCAATTTCTTTTACATTTCGCTGGATATTTGCTGTCAAGCAGATGTACTGCGACTTTTAGACATGCATATTTAAAAAAAAAAATGTAGTTCAGTGTTTCTGGGGGCAAACACAAAAACATAGCTGACCTGAAATTCGGCAGCTGAGCTTCAGCGTGACAGCCAATCTCCTCAGTGTCACCTAAAAGTACACTGTGGACAAACACACACACACACCTATGTGCTGCCTGGCTATATAAATGAATGGTGAATGATGGATGAGTGTGAGGCTTGGTAGTGTTGCCATCTGTTCCGACACGACACAGAGAGAGTGGAGGGCTCGCGGTTCATCGAGCTTCAAGCCCATCACAGCGTTCAACTCACCTACTGTATACGCTCCACTGACACCTTGATGGATTTGTGTGTGTGACTGTGTGTGAAGTAGATTCTACTGTATAGGACTCTCGACCTATGCTACTCGCATTACTTAAGCAGAGATGGTGATCATTTCAGATATGGTAATATCTGACTGCGGGGAGTCCATAGTCGCAGAAGTTGATCCAAAATCAATTGCTTTTTCTCATTGAAAATCTCTCGACGTCGCACTGCCACACAGTCAATTTTCTCTGCCTCCTCACGCACATGTGCCCCCTAACTGCCTCTCTCCGTCTCTATTACATGCCCTGCCATTCTCTCTTTACACCACGATAGCCACTCTAAACACAATTACCATCGATTGCTTGATATCTCCCTTTTTTTTTTGCCTCTTTCGGCTCAGGTGAGAGGAAACCGCAGGTTTCTGCACACGCCGCCTGAGAGGGGAGAGGATTAGAGAATGAGAGGGGATTGATTGAAGAGTACTGCTTTCAGTTTGCTTCTGTATCGTCCGACACTTTTCGAATCCCCTCACGGAGATGACTCACACACACACTACATATGGTGTGAACAGCCACCTCATACCAAACGATCGACAACATGACACACAAAAGCAGCATCTCACAGTGCCATTTTGAGTGCTCTATCTGTCCTAGTCTTTGTGTGTGTGATGCAATCTCTCTCTCTCTCTCTCTCTCTCTCCTCCCCTCGCCCTTCCTCCTCCTGATGACTGGAAGGTTATCGTCGGAGTGTCATGCCCAAAAGCCAGCAGACAGCTCTGCCCTTTACAACAAAGTATCGGTGCTAATTAGAGACTATGAGTATGTCACTGGACTTAAGTGTGTGCGTGTCACTGCTGTGACCATCCATGCATGGCTGTATCAGCCTCCTCTTACATTCAAATACAGGAGCGTGTTCATCATCTCAATGGGACTTCTGAGATCTGATCCTTCGTTTTACGAGGCCACATCTCTGGGCGGTCACACACACACACACATGGCTTGAAAACGTCAGTTATTCATCTTGCAGGGATATATTTGTTTAAATATCTAGCCATAATACCTTTCCATACTCTCCCGCTTTGTCTCTGTGAATGATGGATATGCCCATTTACTATGGTTCAGTTTTAGACTTCATCGTGACTGCTTAGCATCATCTGTTTTCATCGTGTTTTAAATATCAGTCCAGTTGTGCTGAGAAATCGGCAGTGTTGCGGAGACTCATTTATCAAGACAGTTTTGTAAATAAACAAGTCTTCGGCTGTGCTAGAGGCTCTGCATGCTAACATGCTCACAATGACAATGTTAGCTTGTATTATGTTTTCCATGGTCACCATCTTAGGTTAGCGTGTTACCATGCCAACATTTGGGTGCCATGCCAATGCATTGTTCCGACTGCTCATTATTCCGAAACCCCACGTGTCTGACAACCTGTTATTTCGAATCCCTAATTATTATGCAAAATGACGCCATTGAACCTTCTCGCTCACAAAATAACTTTTCCTATCATGACGAAGGCATGACCCTAACCCTAATCTGGTTGGCTACCCTGATTACCTGTAGAGGCTAAGCCAAGCTTTAAGCCACTGAGGCGTTGCACCTGGCTCACCTGATCGACGCGCTGATTGACGTTACCATGTATAATCAAAGTCCGAAACACTTTAGCAACTTTATGCACGAATACTGCGTTGGTTTATTTCTTCTATGAAACTTATCGGTCTCCATTAACTCTATTACACGTTCACTCCAATAGCAACAAACAAGCAAAAGCTATACACAAGTAAAGACTGCTGCGACGTTTTGCCTCAGCGGTTAAAAACAGTTTTTGCTTCCAGGCGGATCACCTGACCCGGCCAAGATTGGTTCCTATACTTATGCATTTCAGAACCAGTTATCCCCAGGAGACCCAATAATACACCATCTGGCTCCTACACACCGGCCCCAAATTGTTAATGCCAAGCAGGTATAACAATTCAATACAAACAAAAGAAGAGCCAAATGTGAAAACCTCAATTAACATACATGGGAATGGAAATTAACATTCAATCTACACCTCTTGTATTAAATAAAGGTTAGTTACAGGTCTCTCAATAATGTTGAATTTGGTCTGAAGCTTGTGTTGAAGGTCAAGAAAACATCTTGGGCCGATAGTAGACTGCTTCTTTTATCTTCAACACTTCTTATAAAGTTAAGGTCTACTGGAATCTTCAAAAAACAGATCAAAAACTGCACTGGAGAAGTTTTCAAAGTTTGATGCAAAAGTGTTTATTTCTGTCGTCAAAAACAAACACGAGTCGTCAGTTCGAACGGAGGACTAACATACATGACAAACCAGTCCTCCTTATATACCATGAGCTTCATTCACAATTCTCTTTCATGTTCTTTACCCTCGGTGGGCAAAATACCCAAAACTCATTATTTTCTTGCAAACTCAGCGATTCGGCCTTATTTTGGTCCCATCTGACAAATTTACGACTAACATTTTTACCTCCAGCCTCCTCCATTCATGTCACCGCTAGAGGTGTTAGATCTCAGGAGGAGTCAACGTTTCGCTGACAGTTTGTATCAGCTCCCCCCTCAAATCTCAGGAGGTAGTTTATACTGTTATAAAAACAACCTGAACATTTTTCAACATTTGACAGAACGCACCAAGCCATTTTTGTCTAAAAAACCGCCAACACTTTGCAGAAGGGCCAGGAACCACATGGAGCTGAAGCATTAACGATGACTAACACATCTCCAGAGAGAGATGAGATTTTTCTTTTGTGCATTATGTCTTTATTAATATGTTGCATATCCTGTGCTTCACAACAGTTGAGTGTTCAGGATTTCTGTGTAGCTGCTATCACATACTTTCAGTTGTAGGGTCTTAGAAATGATCAGAAGCTGCACATTTCTGTGAAAAACGGTGGGCATGCTTTGATTTACATATTCATCACTTGAAATCCATACTTTTGTATTACAGGAAGCTGTGTATCCATTACCAAGTTCAATTCAAGGGCGGACAGATGAAAGCACTAACGCATGACACTTTCAAGCAAAAAAGTACAAACTTGCAAAACATACTCTTACACAAAAAGTATATATAACATATTCCAAGTGTTGTAATTTACTTTTTTGGTGCACCAAATTGCCTTGTCTATTTCAGCTTGTACGGAGGGATGTGAGAACTTATCCAGCCGAGACAAAATAAGAGCTGAGTGACTCAAAAAAAATACAGGATCTCTTGTGGCCACAACATTGTATGCTGTTATATATCGAGGCTGCAACCGGAGTCTTTGGGTCTTTTGATGGCACAGCTATAAACTCTGGAAACTATTTGGAGAGATAGAGGTGGTGGGAACAAAAAGGAACAAAGCAATAGGCCCAGCAGTGCAAGGTCCATCATTTTGGGGGTGGATTTCTCTTTATGAGAGGACTTGATTGAGCCCATTATGATGGGATTGTGTCCAGGCTTATATAGAAATACCTCCAAGTGGCAGCCAGGCCTCCCCAAGATGAGATCTGGCTCATTGGATTACAGTTCATGGTGTTTGACAGCACCCATAGCTGCCAGAAAATGCATCCTGGCAGAATGACAACAATCCCTTTTGAAACAGCGTGAAGCCGTACACCAAGCGAGGACTTTGGATGGCATTTTAGGATTTACTCTCTCGTTTGAGTCTCTCCTATTGTCTCATACTTTGCAGGTGAACTTTAGTGCATGCTCGTTAAATGTGAGGCAGATCCTTGTTTCATCGCGCTCCTGCTTTTTCTCATCAGGTGTCTCAGCTTGAAAACGTGTGCTGGTGAAAAAAAAAAGGAAATAGCTGATGTTAAGCTAGAAAACAGAAAATGCAAAATGAAAAAAGCAAGGCGGGCGAGAGCAGAGGAGGGGTCGCAATCTGGTGATTCTGCAACGAAAATGAGAAACTTCCATCTCAGGCATTAGCTTTTGTGATTGTAGATTTAGGAGAGGGCATTAATGGGAAGGATGGCACATTCAATTTCCTGTACTTTATCTTCTAAATTCATTCAAATGCATGAACGCAGGAAGAGGCCTGGTGCGGGCGAAAAAAACACATACCTGCTCCTGCTTCTAAATGCATATTTGATGGTGTGGATCTCTACGGGGTGGGTTAGAGGTCGAGTTTACACACCGGGTCCCACAAACACACTCTCTCTGCTGGCTGGCACTCTGCCCACAACCTCAGGGCATGAGAGGAGAGAAATTCAGCAGAAAGAAAGCAGAGAGAGGAGAGAAGGTTAACCAAAAGTGTGAAGTGGAGGAGTTTCATATTCAAATATGTACTCTGAGAAATAGTGTAATGTGCTACATGCTGTTTTTTTAATCCTCTGTTAACCACTCGGGTCTCTCCTCTCCCCGAAATAATTCTCTCCTTCATTTAAGCTCCAACTTCTCTGCTAGCTGATGAACATCAGACGCACGCTGAGTTTAGGCAATTTCTCTTCCCTGACTCTGTCTGTCTGCAGCGTTCCTCTCCTAGCTCTCTCCATTGGATCAAAAATAACCGAGCTGCTGGCTTTGTTGTCATGTAAAGGACAGCGGGGGGAAATGTAGCTATACTCTATTTGAGATACGCTCCGGCTGTTAGCGCAGTGCATGGTAAATCATGGTTTGTGAGGCTTGTGGTGCGCAGCTCCCATTCGATGAATTAATAAAACTCCAAGAAGAAGAGGTGCTATCTTCGCTGCAGAGCTCAGACTTTGTAATGAGTTTTGCTGTGTGTGCTTGCATTCTGCATGAATGCATGTTTCTGTATGTGTTTTTGTGAGGGCATGCTCGTCTGTATGTTTGTGTGACTAGTACGCAGCAGAATTCTCATGCAATATGGATGTCCCTGAGTGCTCCGAGTGGACTGTCGAAGGGAGCGTGTGTGGGGATGGGCAGCAAAGCAAAAACCACAGTAATGTTATGCAAGGCTGCATCTCGTGTGAAATGGTTTTACAGTGTGCGATTTTAGGAATACACTTTCATTTTTTGTTGTGAAATGTTGCAGAGAAGTTTGGCCAGCGAAGGAGAAATGCATGAATTTAAAATAAGCAGCAGCATGCACAGATGCACACAGCAGCGAGCACGGACAAAGATCAGGTCCGACAGATTTCTCTGGCCAAACATACATACTGTATTTGTTTATGTTTTGGGGGCGAAGGATCATTCATATCCCAAACAGATTCCAACCCACACAAAAACAGACTCCCGTTGGGCATGGGCACACACATTCATCTACTGCCGGGCCAACGTGAAAACAGTTGTGAAAATCGAGGCCTTCGGTATATTCGTAAAGACTGTCAAGTATGAAAAATTGATTAGTGAAGAGCCACATGTCATCACATTGGAAATCTAAGACGTTCCAACGTGTGACTTATGGCTCCTTCATGTGAGTGACACATGGAGAGGGAGTGACTTATGGGAAGTGTGTCTCTCTTAGCATGCGTCTTTTGTGTGTGAGCACTTCCCTGTGTGTTGGCACTTTGTTCCTGTGGAGCTGCTGACAGCGTGTGGATGTTCTTGCTCTGTTTAATGAGCAGATCTCAGGATTAACACAGGAAGATAATGAGAAACAGCATCGCGGGAAGAGACTGAGAGTGCCAAAACAGTTGTTCAAATTTTCAGCACCCTGCTAGTTCGGCTGCACATCAGACTGACTCGTATTTCCATAAACTGCTCATGGTCCGATAGGAAAGCTGAGCGGCTGGAACAGTTGCTGGCTGGCTGGCTTCACATGCTAGTCATGACACGAATATCAGTTCCTTATGAGTGCACTGATTTACTACTAGAAAAATCATACCTGAGCAGTCACCTGTATAAAGCTTCAAAAAACTGCTGAAAACATCACTTGTCACCTACGTGGTTTTATTGTGTCTTTCTTCAGAGCACCACTTCTATTGAATCCAACACACATCCTCACCTCCTTTTAGAGGTTAGTCTTGCTGTTTATGGAATTTATGGGAATAAAATGGGGTTGTTTGCTCAGGCTGCATTTGCCATGCAAATAGAAACAAACCTTTTATCATATTGTAAGCAGACATAATCCATTAATTTGCCAAATAAATCCATTAATTTAATTTTCAACTACATAGAATGTGAGGTATATAGCAAGATAGAGGTATACTATGCAGCATCTTCCTAAAAAAAACTATATATAGACTCATACAAACGTAATCCCTCTCAATCATCACCACGAGCAGTGTGTGGTGGTGTCTGCAGAGACCCTGCCCTCTGCCTGTATGAGGTCAGGACTTTACTTTATCAAAATGTCCAACCAGGTTACATCCCTGTGTCCATTTCTCTCCTCTGCTCTCCGTCTATGTCATGGTTGTATAAAGAGCTGCAGGTTGACTGTGTGTCTGTTTGACCGAGAGCAGGGTTGAGCCACACACACACACACACACACACACTGGCAGAGCAGAGAGGCCACAACAAAGTCGAGCGGACAGGATGAAGCGTGCACTTTGGCTACATTCATTCAAAATCCGGCAAAGCAGCACCTTCCCATGTAGGGTTGTGCGGATATGTGGGTGTGTTTATTTGTGCTTTCGAACGTAACAGCTGTGAAACAATTAGAAAATTACTTTTTATTTCTCTGATTCACTGCTTTGCTCTCGCTAACGCCGCTCCCTCTCTTCATTCAGTCTCTAGCTCGCACCAACCGACAGTGCTGCAATATAAACCTTTAACTAATGGGGAATGGTAGTTTCAAAAGCCGACAATGATTGAGCCGACAATGTGTGCAAACTTAGGGTTTAACGTGAACAACTAATCTATAAAAGATATGTTTTACAATAAAGAATGAATGAAAGTAGATTATTTAAAACTCCTGAATTAGCATGCTCAATCAAGCTACATCCCACATGATAACATCTAGCTTGCAAAAACTAGCAGAATGGGTTAATAAGTTATGTGTACTTTGATATCGATTCTAGGCTACTATCTGCTGGTTATCTGAAATATCATACAAAAATATAAAATATATTCACTCCAGTAATATAATCAAAACTTACATGAAAGCCAATTTGGCTCAGACAGTGCAGTACTGTTGGCTGAACATGTGATGCACAGTGCATGCAGAGGGCTGTAATTGGAATTTTTAGTTCCCTATTTAACTCCTATGGGATGCTGAATGCAGTGCATGATTACAATTCAATTAAATGGGCATATACTTTTAACTAAAACATGCCATAAAACCTAGTATTGCTTTTTTATGTGTATATTTAGCCTGACTCTGCCCTAAGATCACCAAAACCTCAAATTAATTAACACATTGTATCTTGTTGTATTTTTACACCAAAAGTAATGTAAAAAAAACAAAAAAACAAAACATTTTGTGGTTTTAGAGAGAGTTTAGTGCCGTAACTTCTGCAAAACTTCCATGTTACTAAGTAGCAAGGTTGGAGCCAGATGCTCCAGTCGGCCTCTGCATAATAGCAGCAAATGATTATACAGCAAATGAATAAACATCGAATCCTCCCTCTCAAACATAATGTAATGGTTAAAGCGAGTCGTGTTGCTTTCCCCAAGTTGCCAGGTAACATGTAGGTAACAGCAACCCTTTATTATCCACCAATCCTTTGACATTCTGCAAAGGCTGAAAGAGATCCTGTAGCAACTGTTTGTACCACGAACACCCTCCTCTCTTTGTTTTTCCTCGCTCCCTAACAGAGCTCTCCCTCTGGTCTTAATGCATCGAGATGGATTCCTTTAGATCACAGCCACATAGTACAGCAGGAGCTTCACAGAACAAATTCTACGCTAATCCCTGTATTGCTTAAGGGCTACAAGCCAAGCAGTAAAGATGGCGTTGCACAATTTCACAGCCCGTAGATGAATCTGGGCAGTGAGAGGAAATGAGGTATCTCTCTTTTCACTTTGCTTTATTATTTCTGTTCCTTTTGCGGTGACTCTGTGTGAAGTCTCTCTGTCTTTTTCATTTAGTCTTCTAAACATTTGCAGGAAGACATGTGGACATAAACACATTTGGGTGCCATTTTGTTGGGTTTCTTCAATCGTAGGTATGATGTGAGGGGCAGCAAAGTTAGAAAGTCAGGTAAGAGAAAGAGTCAAGAAATCAATAAATAGTCGGAACATTGACAGATTGATGGAAACAGTGGGGAATAACCTGGCAAAGAAAGAGAAAGAGAGAGCTTGTGAATGTGTGCAGATCACCAACGTAGCCAGCATTGTCACATGGAATAAGATAATCACCTCCCTCTAATGATGTGGCCGCTCATCGCCGGGGGCAACCGCAGCCCACGGGACTCTGATGTTGACAATCGCCACACGCGCGAGCACACATGCCGGACATACATCAAGACCCTTGCAAGCGCGACAGCCAATTAATGAGAGGGACGGGATGGAAGAGGACGGAGATTTCGGAATTACGACATTTCTCATTGTCAAAACTCTTAGCGCCGCTTTGCTTCCATCCGCTAATTAGTGTCTAGATGTCCTTCACTTTCTCTCTCTGCAGGGTGCGGATGCAGGTCTCTTTGACATCCACCGTGCAATTCTAGTCTTTGCAGCTTTTTTTCCCCCTGCTAATTGGTATAAGCTGAATGTGCTCGGTGTCAGAAAATGGGATGTTTAAATTCAGGCGTAGTTTCCAAATGGGCTTTGCCACAGTTGTGTTTTACATCAGAGAACATGGCAGAAGAGCAGTTTGTTGCATTTATTTTTGCTTTCATGCATGCATGAAAACCGAGGCCTGCCTCTGTCTGATGCGTGAGAAAGATGCACTAGATGTTTTTGGATTCCTTCATGCTTGCGGGAATGAATGTGGGTGTGTACGTATAGTGGTGAATGTTACCTACAGACTCACAAAGCAGCTGTGACAGTGCTGGCCTTTAGCAAACTTCTATGTGATGGAGGGTTTTACCAATGATAAGGTGAATACTCAATCTGCAAAAGCAATGCATTCACCCAATACGACATATGTGTGTGTGAATCGCTGACTTTTCTCCTCCCCTTCCTCACTTAAAGGTCACCGGATCATTTGCTTTTACGAAACACACAAATAAACACATGCACACACACACACACACACACACACACACACACACACACTGCAAATGACTGTTTAGATTAAGACCGACTCCCCAAACAGAAGAGATATGCAAGCAATCAATTTGGATGCTCTTTATATTGTAATTAGACACACAAACCTATGCGCGTTATGCAAGCAGCAGTATGCAAATTGCAGCGGAGGCAGCCAGTCCGCGACGAATGTTACGCCCATTGGTTCCGCTGGTGTGCACGGCGACAGGTTGATGACAATTTTAAGATACATAAACTCCTCTCTTGTTTGTTTATCTTTCTTCTCTCTGTCTCTCACTTAAATATAAAAGATATATTACATGTAAATGAGGATATAGCTCAGCAGGTAAAAGAAGGACAAATGCATTTTCTTCCTGTTTTGATGCTTTCCTCCCTCTTCCTCTCTGCCTCCTCCGTAACACTTGTCATTGTAATGGGGCTGTTTGATGGTGCACTTTTTTGTGTCCTTTTCCATGAACAGCATCTCTGACCACAAGTGCTGTGTGTTTCTTTGAACGGCTGAATTTTAAACTCAATTAGCACCTGTGCACACACACACACACACACACATACGTGCACGCACAAACACACGAATGCCAGCTCGGTTCGCACTCACACTGGGGGCTGGCACAAATTAAGACTGTGAAACACACACGCACATCCACGCTCTTGAGTGGTGAAGCTAATTTGCCCGAGCGGACCTGAGTGAAAGGAATAATGAGGCTTTGATGACTTCACTCGAGGAGACCCGCTCCACCGTGACATCATCTGCGACCTTGATATGACCCCTACTCTACTGATTTATTCAACTCCCTCCCCCCTCCTCCCTCTGTGGAAATCTGCACTTCTGATTGGCTGAACTCCACTGCGTCACATAAAGAAAGATGAAAACCAGTTGTCGCCACACTTATTTAGCTGCATTTGGGTCAATGAGAAGAGACGTCTGAAAGAGCTGATGTTCTTTGCCGAGAGAGAAATTCAAAGCACTCTTGAAAATGTTGCAAGGGCTTTGAATCAATAGGCATTGAAAAGTAAATAAACTCCAAATGAGTGTTGAATGACGGCTGAAATGATCCAATATGGTTCCATGCTCACAAAGGTTGTCTTTTATCCGAGTGGTACAAATGGGGCCAACATAGAGGTCCCACTTGTTCTCATGCGACAAGGACCCATTATAGAAACTAGAAAAGACAAAGAGTGCTTGCTTATGCTGAAAATCACACAACACTGTAAACAGGTTAAAGTATCTGAAATTGTCAGCATCTGAGATGTTGAATGGGAGCTGTGGTTTAAATTGAAGCACTTTAAAGCAGTTAAAGTGTCAGTTGAAGTTGAAACACTGAAAGGGTTTGAAGCCTCTTTTGAAGTGTGACGGGAGACAGGAGACAGGAGACAGGAGACTAGCGTTCATGTCCCCAAGTGAAACCAGATGTCAACATTGATTTATTTGTCAAGTTACGTACTTAAGTTACGTCACTTCCGGAGTTATTTTAAGCCAAACCATGATCTTTTCCTAAGACTAAAAAAGTAGTTTTATTGCCTAAACCTAAGGAAGTTGTTTCCTGCGAAGACAGAAGTTTATTTTGAAAAGACTGTATGCATGTAATGAGCGGAAATTGACACGTGTTCATGTGTTGCTGGACATTCATAGGAAAACGAAGGAAAAAGGAGGAATAACTTTTTCGTAAGATATCATATGAACTGTATGACAATACGTTGCACAGACAGTTGAAGTGTGTGCATGACATGAATATAAATATATTAGGGCGAGCAAACTAATTACAAATTTTGTTTTCATTCAAATTTTGTATTGTTATTTTGTTCTTTTTTGTTTTTGATCCTTTGTTGGTAGAAAATATGGTTCCGACTGTACACAGTGCAAAAACTGGGATTCACTCTCAGTGTTAAATTGCAGGTGACCTCAGTGGAACCTGATGACGTGGTTCGGGATGACGCTGTAAACCCTAGCTGTAACCCCTGTGTCGTATTACCAATAGTCTGCCGCTAATGGACATCCTATTCATTGCCTCGAGACTGCATCTGAACACACACAATTGCAAGTGCACACATTTACGCACTCACAAAGAGGCAAAACAGCATGCATCATTCATTTCTGTAATCAGCGCGCCGTCAGTATATTTGTCTAATGATCCATAATGCATTAGCAAGCTTGGAATCAGGTTTCGGGTGAAAGGACACGGAATTACACTTAGAGATTCACACATGCGTGTGCGTACAATTCAGATATGTTCAAACACCCACGCATAGACAAAATCTTTTTTTCAGGTCTGACTGAGAATAATGAGAAAGATAGTGATTGTTTGGATGCTCCGGGGCATCATTGCGACTGCTATATTCACCAGCAGCGGCGGAATGAATTAATCATAACTTTAGTCATTCTCCAAATTGCCCGCTTGTGACTGGCGAATAACGGGAGGTAATATGGGGCCACGCTGAACTCTGCAAATTTGTTCCTAGGCCGTTGTTGTTGCTTTGTTTTGCTCTGTTGTTCCTCATCATGTCGTGTCCTAGGAGAGCCGAGCAAATTAACGAGAGAAAAAAAAGGATAGAGGAATAGAGGTAAAATGAAAAGGCCGGGCTCAGGTTGCTGGCGAAGGAAAGAGGAAGGCAGCAAGGAGAGAGCTTAAGTTGTACAAGTGGAAGGTAGTGAGAGGGTAAGAGGAGTGAGTAGGAGAGGGTGAAAGATTGATTGAGAGAGAGAGTGAAGGGAGAAGAAACACTCACTTACAGTATCCAGCTGCTGCCAAGGAATCGCCTAATGAGAACCGAGAGATCCTTTAGAGTCGAGGGATGGAGAGAGAGAGAAAGAGAAAGCAGAAATGCTATGAAAAATGGTGCGCTGTCAGGTGAGTGCTAGAGAGGGAGCTGGGCTCTAAGTGTTTTGCCCTGACCACAGAGAATATGTGTGTGCGAGCGCACCCATAAAGACTGTGAAGCGAAGCACAGCTGCACACACATACACATGTGCATCCATATAAGCGCATACACATTTACAGTACATGCAGTCCACACACAGATGTAACAATAACACACAACCCAGTGAAGCAGAAAGAGTCCCTTCTTTGTTCCTGCTTCAGCTTTTCATTTCCCTGATCCATCTCAACCTTCCCCCTCGTGTCCTTCACATACTTATTATTTTTTTTTTTTTACCTTTCTTTCAAACAACCCATGTCCTTCTCTGTTCAGCTCAGCGGTGCTCCCTCTGATTTATGCATGCAGCTCTTTGCCAGCTTAAGAGCACCATATCACCACCACCTCACTTTAATGTGCAGCGTGTCTGCCCCGAGCTGGTACATTTCATTTGATTTGTGTACAGTCAGAACAGAGTCTAAAACCCATTAAGACAGGAAATGGGGGTGCTTGTTTTGCATCCAGTTGCCATCCAGTCTCTATGTGTGTGTGTGTGGGTCTACTTCTTTGTCCAGCTGCTCATGTGGAGAGGATTTGGCAAAGGGTGACAGTCCTGATGTTGAAACAGGTCATTTGGAGGCCAATAGTGGGAAGTTCTGTACTGATACGGATACTTTAATGCAACCTTGGTTTCAAGAAAAAATAGTTTTCAAAGCATCAGAAAAGGTTCGATGTAGAACAAGTTGAACTGCGTGCAAGAGCAAGCAGCAGTTCTGTTGTTTTCTGACACTATTAGCATTTCAAGGTGAACGTTTCAGGTACTCCTTTCCTTGCCAGAAACAGACATCTAGCAAAGCCATCTTCACTGCCTTTCAATTACCGCTATCTATCACAGATATATAAGTATGACGACTGCAGAGAATAGTCTCATAGTGGCAAGGCAGACATTCCCATTTAATGAAAAAATATAGAGTTACTGTGAATAATAAAATTCAAGACAGATTATCTGATCACCTACATCCATCTGTAGTTGCAGTGGTGCTATCAACACGAGAACTGAGGCTAAACTATGATTCAAAACCAGTTAACCTCTTAAATCAACTTTACTCAGTTAATTCCGTTTTTACCATCCAGCCCTTCTATGTCTCCTCCACCGCTCGCAGGGTTATATAAAATTGCATGGTATGCCACCACTAATAACTTCCTCTACTTTGGACTCTCTAGTTCTCTCAAAGGTCAGCAGTGTCAAAATGGTTTGCAATTCAGACCAAGGGCACAGATTTGTGTGTAAAACTTCTGCGCAAATTTACTTTGCCCCCACAAGTGAATGCTAGCACATCTACTAATTGCAGAAATTCCATTAAAATGTTTTGATATTGATTATAAATGGAGGGTGAAATTACCTGCTACACAGACTCCGTCTTTGTAGCGTGTGGGTGCATGCCAGCTTCACTGTGTGCATAGTTTAGAAGCGCAGGCATTATTAACTGGTACTGAATTAATTTACTGGATTTTTTTAACTACAGGATCATGGATGCACACTGATTTATTTTAATGTGAAATGTGAAAAAAACACCCACAAGGTCGCTCTGCTGCGTTGTATTGCCTCTAGTACAATGAGGTATTGTACCATTGTATCAGTACCATATTGTACCACAACATGTATATTGATTTAATCTTTTTAAACAGATGTATACTTGTTTTTTTACACAGTTCTATGTAGTCACGTAACAGCGCATTTCCACCAGATCCGGTGACGGAGGGCGTCTCAACACTTTCCATTCGTTTCCTATGGAAAACAGGATTAGCAGGCGGTTGCAGTAAGTTTTGAAACTCTTCATTTTGATGAGCCTGTGCAGTGCCTGTGCAGTGCCAAGTTGTCAAACTAGGCAATATAGTTCTAAAATGAAATCAGATTCAGTAGTGGTACAGCCTATTTCTCACCTAAAATGTTTTCAGAAATAGATTTTGGTGGATTGTTTTGACAGAATAACAGAAAGTGTATGAGCAGGCCGCCATGTTTCCTGTGTGAAACCGCGAGCAGAAAACCACAGACCATTCAGGTGCATTCCACGATAGGGTACGTCACCACTTGAGTGGCCAGTTGAGTGGAGCTTTGCGTCCTCTAGCGTCCTCGCCGGATCAGGCCGGACATGAAGCGTCAGTTGATTTTAATGGACGCACTCCGCAGCGGGCATGCTGCGGCAGACGTGTCATTCTTCATGAAAAGCAGCAGAAGCACCTTTCTGTTCACTTCAGCTAGCAAAGTTCACCATTCCTGCTTCATTCTGTTAACCTTTCTTCTCAAGCACCTTTCTTTTATTGCTTTTCTTCATCCATCCGCTACATCTGGATCAGCTCTCATAGATCACCAGGGAAAAGCAAGCATTCCTCTGTCCTTGCCCTCCTCACCCCTTATCTCGTTTTTTTCTTCCCTCTCTGAGAAAGCCTGACCCACACGGTCTCTAAAGCTCTGTCATCTCATGTGCAGCTTAATAGAGCTAATTCTAGCAGGCAGCGTGCGTCAGGCATTTACATTATACATGATCTCCTATAGAGATGTTCTTAGCATGTTCCATATATGATGGGCACTCTACTTAACTATATGTCTTACTCAGAGATTTGCGTTTTAGGGATCCGTGGATTAGCCTATCACACAACGTCATGGTATGGAATGAAGAAAATCAGAACAGTACATATGGAAGGAATACAAGCAACTGTTATTAAACTTTCCCCCCTCTGTTAAGCTGATGGAAATCCCCTATAGGGTGTTTGCCGAGCTGAAGTCAGTGTTCTGTTAATAGGATCTAATTGGAAATGGCTGGTGTTAAGGAAGTTGCTTGGGTTGTCTGAACCTAATCCTGTGGAAATCCCTGAGAAGTTAATAAGAATCTATGTGCTATGTCCTAAATGTAGGGCAGTGGTTTGCAAACGGAACTAAGCTTTCCGACTCGTTGGGTTAAGCAGTTGTCCCAAAGTTGAGAATACAGTAATACAATGCTCTTTTGCAAAGGCACTTTAAACACTGCTTGAGTGTTTTGTTGTCAACTTTGTTGTCAATTCTGTTAGTTGTCATTTGTCAAATACAGCTGTGACTTCCACCGCTGCCTTTGTATACTTACACAAAACAGTATGTTCTGGAGTGTTGCTTTGCCTCTGTCCACAGGAACAAATTCAAATTAAGTTTTCATTTCAGCGCTTGAAACTTATGAGGAATTTTGAGTGCCTGATGGTTGGACACAAGCCTTGTCATCTGTTAGGTCAATGCGCTGCTTTTGCGTTGCTGAATGCCTCGCATTTTTCCACTCTCATTTTTCACAGGAGCACCCTAAACGCCTCGAGTTGAAGAAAATCAACACTGACCGGAAAAAGCGCCTCACATCATTAGCGCCTTTTCTCAGTGTGGTAACTTTTGCTGGATACCCGGAGCTTTGTGACTTTACCAACCGTAGTTACCATGAACTGAACAGAAAACAGCAGGAGGCAAATAAGTCTGGTACTTTTTTTTTTAGATTTCGGGATAGTTGTTTTCATCAATTTAAACTGTACTATTAACTAGTACAAGCTATTAACTACTATTAGGTAATGTCAATGGGTAACTCCGGGGTCTGAAAAGTGAAGCCAATGCGGAAGTGCCTTAAACATGCATTCTTTCTAACAACCAGCAGGGGGCGACTCCTCTGGTTGCAAAAAGAAGTCTGATTGTATAGAAGTCTATGAGAAAATGATCCTACTTCTCACTAGATTTATTACCTCAGTAAACATTGTAAACATGAGTTTATGGTCTCAATCGTTAGTTTCAAGTCTTCTTCAATACAGCATGATGTTTATTTAGTATATCATGGTCTCATTTACAGTAAAATAGACGATAAAGCAGGGTATGCTTTAGGGCGTGGCTATCTTGTGATTGACAGGTCGCTGCCACGGCGTTGTCCGGTCTAGGAGTTGTTCGTGTTTCCGTCTTACAACTTTATCCCTTTCACAGTGTGTTTTCTGTTCATGAAAGTTAATTATAACATTTTTGGTTGCCTAAAAATGTCTTGTTCAGCGTTCAGTTGTACTTAGCTCCACTCTCTCGTGTCACTTCTGGTTGCAAATAACCAAGATGGCGACGGACAAAATGCCGAACTCGAGGCTTCAAAACAACAGCCCACAAACCAATGGGTGACGTCACGGTGACTACGTCCACTTCTTATATACAGTTTATGGTTAGCGTTACAGTTTGCGTTAAACTAACATTAAGACACATTTGGTCGTTGGCTAGCAACAATTAAAAAAAAACGGCAAATGCAGGTAACTGCTAAAATACAGTAGCTGTCTGATTTGGCGTCTTCAACCAAAAAAAAAGCAGCGTGCTGCGCCTCGCTTTTTCAACCTGCAAAACGTGCATCTGACCAGAGCCTAATGCGGACGGGCTTAGCGAAATGTCATCATCATCATCATCATCATCATAAACAATCCATGAACTTAGTAAGTTTAAACAAATTAAAACCTGGTTATTACTGGTGTGTCTTTTACTCTCATCCTCCATAGAAGGGGTGTTCAACAGAGCTATCAAAGTTAAGCAGGTCTGCTGTAGATTGCTGTGCAGCAACTGCTGTCTCTGTGGTCTCTCTCATTGTTTCCTGATTGCATTGGTCAGGCCAAACCTGTCCTCTCCTGGCCTGGTATGAACCGGCCTTACTGCTCAGCCCTGTGGGGAATCCTTGGCGCATGTCTGGCCCTAATTAATGCCCCTACTGCAGTCTCTTGTTAGAGAGGAAGATGGAGAGAGGAAGTGAGAGGGGGGGGATCAGTAGAGAAGGGGACTATCAAATATTGATTGTATTTGCATAAATAGCCGCAGTTGTTAAAAGCCCTGCATGATCCCACTTGCTAGCTTCGCACTCTCCAGGCATGCGTAGTGGAAAAAAATAAAGAGGGGCTGAATGAGGAAGAAAAGTGGTGATTAGAGTCAAAAGAATGCATGGATCTCCCGCAATGCGACATAGCGTCGGCCTCTCAATCAAGCCATCCCAAAGGCTACGCCACTACTTGTTCACTTTGTAATTTGCACCAATTATTGCCCCATTAGTGCGGCCCCTGTAATAAAGCAGACACAAGATAATGATGCTCTTCTGTTGAGTCGGTCATCAATACAATAGGTTGAACAAAACACCTGAGGAGGGGAGCCGTCGCTTTTAGTCGTACTCTGTATATCAGTGGTGGCACTTAATGAATGTGGCCTTTGAAATAGAGGGGCAACACAGTGTAGAGCATCGAGAGAAAAGAGAAAATAATTGCTTTTCTCCACACTTACCTCGCTCCTCTTCATCCAAGCTGCTGTTCAGTTTACATCCCATAAAGCTCTGCAGTCTTGGCCCCTGGACCCTCAGTGAGGTGACCCGTGGTGATCCTGTGTGAGCAGGTAGTGGCTGGACTATATATGATACTACTAGTTGTTGTGGAAGTACAGAGAGTGAGTCTGCGTGTGCAAAAAAGTGTAACACGGCGTGTGTGTTTATATAATATAGCCTATGTATTTGAGAAAGTGTCTATGAGGTTATTGAGGATTTACTGTTAACTAAGCTGTAGCTCTCTCTGCATTTTTAGAGGTTATGCAGAGGAGAACTTTGAGTCCCACAGTTGTTGCCAAAGAGTGTTCAAATACATTTGCTGTTGAAAGAAAAAAGAGAGAGAGGATAAACACACAGAAAAGCTAAGCAAAAGAACACGATTTTCTTGGCATTTACTGGTAAACAAAAAGTCTGGTAAATTATGAGAATCCTCAGTTCTCTTTATTTTCAGAAAAGACCCGAGTCTAAACAGCCTGAAGCTTTATGTAACTGAAAGTATTATGTGATATGACAATCATGATGTGTCTACAGGCTATGTTTTAAAGAGTCACCAGGCAACTTCGCACAAACAATCAAACAAAACAGCCGATTAGACTGTTGTGAGGCCGTTAAATAGGCGTTTCCGTTCTCTATAAGCACCATATATGTGGGTCAATAGGGGCCTACTACACCCAATAGTAGGATTTGTCATCTATTCACATGGTAGATCACCAAAAGAAGGTATAAAAGTACACGACAGTGATCTCTAGCGACCTTAGTAATTATGACAGGGGCAGAAGCAGAAGTCAGGTGCTGTATTATAGACAGTGTGAAACTCCATATGGGGTGGAGGAAAGGTTTTCACAAGGGAGGCCGGGGTTCGCCTCCCATGTGAAACCAACAACATTTGTCTTTGTGTTAACAAGCATTAAGTTTCGTTTTCACTTTTGAAAAAGTGTTTTTGTTGCCAAATTCACAGCGGAGGAGGGGCGAAGTGCAGCCTGCAGTGAGCTGCCATGTAATGTATATGAAAAGCTGCGGCGGCCGCTCCCGAGCTCAACAATTCTGCAGCAAAGTGCGGCCAAACAAAAGTTAGAAAAAGTTTAACTTTTAACTGCAAAGTTCGGCCAGAGAGTACCCTCAGCCAATCAGTATTCAGATCTCTTGTTACATGTTGACCTTAGAATTTCTTCCCACCTGAAACACATGAATACGCCTCCCGGACGCAGAAAAGTGTTATTATTGCGGCGAGCCACACTTCACCGCTGGTGTGAATTCAGCAGAAACCTAAAAAAGTTGTAATTTTGTTGCCTCAGCCTAAAGAAGCCTTTTTGTTTGTGTTCAAAACGTAACATTTCATTCAGTTTGACATGCTTTTAAGTTTCGCTTTCACTTTTACAACGTAGTAGGCGTAGTAGGCCCCTAATGACCCACATCTATGGAGCTTATAGCGACCGATAACTCCTATTTAATGGCCTGATAACAGTCGAATCGGGTGCACACAAAATATAAACAGATTTAAATGGATTCATTTACTATGTCCCTTGCTGCGTCCAATTTTAATTTAGTGTTTTTGTGTTTGTGGTACTTATCTATTACATCCCATTACCACAAATGACTGTAAACTAATGCAATTCTTACACCACAGAGTATTATACACACATACTTACTGTCACAGAAACTAAAGACAGTTTCCAGTCTGGTATTGATTTTGGAACAAGTGAATGAATTTGCATTGACTACGTCTGGCAATATTTTCTTTTTGCCGTGAGGAGCTTGAAGTTACTCATTTTGCACTATGTGCTCCTCGTCGTGAAGTTGGCAGTGTGTGGGCAGCGTAGCTGGAAACTGGTGGGCAGATGAAGCCGTGAGCTGGCGAGTTTTTCAGATCTCACACACCCGTTGGGACTGCCATCATTAATGTAGCGGCCGTGGTGTGGGTATTTACCTATCTCAGTGTGTATGCCCTGTACAGTATGTGCACCATGCCATCGCCATGTGTGCGAGAGAGCATTGCCTCTCCATGTGTGTGCATGTGTGTGAGTTTAACTGCATATTTTGTGTATTAGAGAGCTAGCAGAGCTGATCAGTGTCCATGCTGAGGGCTTTGTCACAGCTGACCTATATTAGATGAAAGCAGCTGGATCAGTGGCCTGCAGGGACAGCAAAAGAGTTGTGTTCTAATTATCTCTGCAGCTAGCTAGCGACACATCACACCCGCACGCGCACACACTTGAACAAGTACACACACACATACACACGCGTACATACTTTTCGGCAAATCAATGGGAGCTCATGAGAGCATCTGCCATGCTTCGCTTGACGAACAACAGCGGCAGATCCTCCGTGTAGGGGTTGGCAAGGATGCATGCAGCGCCTCATGTCACACAATGCATATTAAATTAAAATCCTTCTGTAATCATGGACTATGCACTTCGGTCTCTGAACGTGACTGCATGTGACACAACTCTGTTTTGCTCTGTTTTGAAATCTAATTATCAGGTGATACCCTGCTAAAATGAAATCTCTTGTTGAGGCATTTTGGGAGTTGTAGGAGTGCAGACGTCTTGTAGACGATTCCTCAAATGGGTTCAAACTGTGTAAAACGTAGCAGCCTATTAGCCGCCGTTGCCATGGAACCATGAGCTAACACACGCTGAGGGTGTGCGTTAGTTATAATGAGGCGCAAAATGACAGAAAGAAAACTGCCCAGGGAGCTAATGCTAACAGCGAATAGTAATCACTGGACTAATGGGAGGGTAATAGTTAATAGGGTGAATTAGCCTAATGTGGGTCATTTTTTGCATTTCAGATTTCTGGAATTGATTGTGATATGAAGCCAGTACATTAAATCCAAACCCAGTACTGCTCTGAAATCCCCAGGGTCAAACCAAAAAAAGAAACGTACTTATAAAAGAAATGGTAGACATATCAGTACTGTAATGCCAAAATTTCTCAGACAAATTTTGATTTTCTAATGTGGGACAGTCATGTCCGAAATGTGGGACATTGCAAAGTCTGTTAAAAGGCCTAAAATCACCTTAATTAATGTAGGAAAAACAATTTAATTAAAGTAATTTTACCACTTACAATGTTATTACAAAACCTAGGCGTATGTGTGGATGTTACATGAAGAATCAAACAACATCAAACAAACAAAAAGACTATAAATAAGAATAAATAAAGATTAATGAATAAAGACTATAATAGTTTTGAAGCATTTAAGCATATTAGAAAGACATTAAATATGAATTGTTTTATTGACTTTTATTAGTTTGAGGAAGACCTACACCCATTGGAGCTTCGGTGTCCCACATTAGGAAGTGTCCCACTTTATGGCAACTCACCCTATAGTGTGTGGAACCCCATGGCATCCTCAGTTATCAGCATTTGTCATTCAGCTCACTCAGAAACACATCAAGGATGAACGCTTTATTCTTTCTTGTGTCCTATTATCCCCATTGGTATGAACACATTTGTTCTGACACCAGGTGACGCACTCAAAGTGTTATTTTTGTGTAAGCCTTTTTGTGTTTTCTGAAGTCCAAGTGAATTCACACATTCTGCTACCTTCAGGAGGTAATTGGACGCAGCGCACACTCAATTAATCTGTTAGCCTCTTAGTCATCGTCTCCTTTTTTTTTTGTCTCTCTTTTTCCTGCGTCTATTTCTTTTCGTCCCTTTATATCTAGCACAAAGTTTGCTCTCCTTTCCTCATATGCTCCCGTTGTGCCTTCATTTGTGGGTCTGGGGCCTACAGCGCTCCAAGCAAGAGAGCTGTAAGCCTTAGCCAGGCAGTCGGGGGAGCTTCTTGTTTCGAGACCAACGGACACAGCCGCACATTTTCCACCACATTGCATCTTCAGGCACCGCCGGGGACTATTTTTACAGGTCGTAGCTTATGGGGAGGGGTGCTTTTCCCATGACAGAGGGAGGGATGTATAGCCTACTGTAGTAGAGAAATGAAAGAGAGACAGAGCATAACGCTTCCTGCCAGGTACGATAGCGTTTGCACAAATCATGTGAGCGTTTTACAGTTTCCCTTATGTTGTTCTTGTTTCTCTTCCTCTCTGCAGAGTGACTGAGTTCTTTAGCCGGCCGTTTCTACCTGACGACATGGAGCACCATTTCCTGATGAGACTGTGGTACGTAGAGTTTATGCACGCACACACACACACACACACACGTATGTAATTCCTGCAGCTACTTGTCACCTGCACCCTCACATATAAATCCCACTTATGTCTTGTGTGTCCTTGAAATCCATCCCCACTGGAGGAGTACGTAAGGGTTCCCAGTGGAACCTCTCAAGGATTAACCCGCGTCAGTGAAGTGCGGATCAGGAGCGTGTGTGCCACTCACTCTGTTCTCTCTCGCCTCGGCCTCTAGCATCTTGTGTCTGATCTCACGTGTGAAGCAGTATTGATTGAGTTAGTCTAAATGATTTGCTTTAGAAGCTGCAGTCTACATTCATGGCCGAACACACATACAACGGTCTGAGTTGTACCTACCGTGCGTGGGTTGGGAATGCGCCTTTTCAGAGGTCACAGAATGCATTGATTATTTCGTAGGAACGCGACAAAGTTGGCCTTTCATTTGGGAAAATGATGGATGGAGAGAGCGATGCAGAAAGAGAGGAGAGGAAGATGTCAGACGAGTGCCGGCTGGCACAGTAGTAAAGTAAAAAATAGCAGGACGATCGTGCTGGCCCGAGGTTGTACTACTATTCTTAGCCTCAGTCTCCTCCTTTTCTTCACTCTTCTCCCTCTTGCCTCCCTCCTTTCTCCTTCTTTTGTTACAGCTGTGACGCCAGCGCTCTTCAGTCCATCTGGTGTCTGGTAGCACTCTGGATCTACTCTCCCTCTCTAATTGGCTAAAACCACTTAACTGTCTCCCATCCATCTACCTCCCATCCATTTGTCATTTGGCTTATTTATCCTCCCCATTCACCTATTTATCCGTCACCACCTCAGCTGATGCAGTCATTCATCCCTTCTTTTTTTGTCCAGAGTTGGATTTGCCAATACATGCTCTGAAGCTTCCACTTATTTACAGCGAGAGAGACTTAGAGACAAAGCGTGTGAACGAGTGTGTGTGTGTATTTTCCTCTGATGTGACGGTAAAGCAGGATGGGTTTGGATGTTCTATACAAGTGAAATCACACAATCATCAAAATGTAGTTGTGAAGAAGCGGAAACCATTTTCACTGTTGCCACGGTGATACTTGTCATTGCTTTCGGGGGGGACTGCAGCGCAATTCATGTCTGACAGGTGTACGTGTTATGTCAAGCGATCTCACATGACGAGGTGCCCCGATATAAGGAAGTAATGGACTCGGTGGAGGTGACGGATGAAGACGTCTCCTCTGACATTTCCATCAGTTTCTAAATGGAGACATTTCATCCTACGTATATCATAGCCACTTACCATAGATTGCATTCAGTTGAACTCATGATTTGATAAGTTTTCATCAGTGAAGCATAGGTATTGTTGCTATGGTTACTTGCAGTACTCCTTAGGGTGAAGTTCTGCTACAAAAAAATTGTATTAATTTGTTGGACTTCTTTCCAATCTTTGCTTTTTGTAAAATAGTGGATCATTTTAAATGAAATTATCTGAGAAGTTTCGAGGGGAAATTGCTCTTTGGTGGAACTGCTAACAACTCATAGACATCTTAACATCTTGTGACAAGACACCCCAATTAGACAGTGCTTTTTATGCACCGGCAACATGAGTTTCTTCAAATCTGACAAACGTTCACTTGGACTCAAGGATGAACGGATTACAATTTGATGGTCAAAGGTCACTGTGACCTCACAAAACACGTTTTTGGCCATAACTCAAGAATTCATATGCTAATTATGACAATTTCACACAAATGTGTAATAGGATAAAATGATGAAGTGATGACATTTTGGACAGACATTGACTGGTTGGCAGAGGCATACAACCGCAATAATTCAAGTTTCTTTTGTAAGGGGTCACAAGCCAAATAGGATCTTTTACAAAACATTGTAATTTATAACTTTAGCAAATTTGTTTGTAAAACCTTAATTTGAAAAGTAACAAATATTACAACTGTCAATAAATGCAGTGGAGTAAAAAGTACAATATTTCCCTCTGAAATGTAGTGGAGTAGATGAGATACATACAACTTATGGAAAAACATTTTAAAACTACGTTAGACTAACGTTAATTGAATTTCTGTTTTTACTTTACTCCCTTCAAACTTTGCCTCACGGACCGTCTGCTGTCTGGCTGGTTACCTGAGGCTGGTGCTACGTGCACAATGGGAAAAGGAAAGTCATTTTCTCTGAATAAAAAACAAATGCACACGAGAAAAGCACCCTCGTCAAGTGGGTTGATAATGCCACAATGTCATGAGGAGCCCTGGCAAAGGTCTGCATGCAGGCTCGGGCTGCAGAGCCGGCCAAAAACGGCAATGCCTCACCTTTGGTGAGGGGAAAGGCAGAAGGCAGCGAGCCAGTAAATAATGAAGCAGTCTGTTTCATTACTTTGTATTCAAGTAATAAATATACAAATGTCAATTACATGGTAATCTGCGTGAGAAATGATGCGCAACAACAAAACAGTTGATCAATTGGACCCGGACAGACGTGATCAGTATAAGCGGTTTCCACTGTGTTCCATGTCTGCCAATAGATCCCCCTAAATGTTACACACTGTTCCTTTAAACACACAGGAGTTGGAATGTGTGCCTGCGATTAATAGCATTTACATTTGTACTAACCTAAATACATAAATGGAGATACGCAGATGCTACCTTAAATGGTGTATATAGTGTATAATGTTGTATGTAAGGGATAATGCACAGCGAGTCGGTTATTGTTGTGAAATAAACCTCGACAGGGCGATGCCACACGCCCGAAGGACCCTGACGCAAAGCCTCTGAAGCCTTTTGCATCGCCCTGAAGGGGTTTATTTCATAAAAATTACCAGCTAGCTGTACATTATCCTTCTTATTACATGGCTACTTACTTAAGAAATCAATAATTTGACACAAAAACAGTCCGCTAGAGTCCGACATCAGAACTGCACCCATAGCAACGGTCTGTTATACATAGCAACGGTCTGCTATAAAAAAAAATAACGGACCGTAAAACGCTGTGATTGACCAATCAGAACCGAGTTTTCAACAAAGCCGTGTAATGAATAGTATATATATAGCACAGTTATTGATAAATGTCAAACCCCCTTTATTGCAGTTTATTCCGGCATGTTCAATTTAACATCATTTTCCAGTACAGTGAACTCCTCAAAAGGCTTTAAATTGATGTCATGTGAGGTGTATTTTGCAGAGATGAGTCACCTCTCTCCATTTTTTCCCCCTTCACTCAAGTTCCACTTCTGAATGGGTGCCTGTGTGTGGGTGTGCATACATTATTACATTATCGCGTGCATGTGTGTGTGTATGTGCATATGGCTTTGTGGCTCTGTGCCCAGTCTGCTTGCTGTCAGCATATGGTTTCCGAGAGAGTAAAACTTCAAACAGCAGCTTTTTGTAGCACTGAAGGACGGCATCTCATTAGGCAGCACATCAGGATGTGTGTAGTTTGGTTCGTGTAGCTGCAAAGAGGCAGACAGAAGTGAGCCTGCAGGAGAACATCAGGTTATCAATTGTGCTTCTTGATTATCTGCAGTGCAGCTTATCAGCGGCAGATAAGAGAATTAGCCCGAGAATCGTTTTCTCTGTCGCAGTCCTGCATTCGCAACAACTTAGGCCTAATGCAGGGATGATATTATTTGATTTACTTTCTTATAACAGTAGAAAATAAACTTTTGTTATTATTCCTTAAAGGATTGTGTAATTTTCCAGAACAAAAAAGTTATTTACTCTCCTGCTTCTTCTTCTCCGAGCTGCACAAAACAGAGGGCCATCTGTCACTGTCAAACGCTGCAGCTCCTGCTTTGTATTACAGACAGGAAAATGGACACAATAAAAGCGAGATAACAAAAAAGCATGTAATAAATGTGTTCGCCACTTTGTGCCACGGGGCTCCTGTTGGTCTTTTAAAAAACTGATTGTGTTCTTGTCAAGTTCAAGGAAAAAGGCCACAACTTGAACTCAGCCGGCGGGTAAATTCACTGTCTGGATTTTTTTTTTTTTTTTTTAAAGATGAATCTTATAAATGATTAAAATGATAAATAGAATTGACCCCAAACTTTCTCGCTCATTTGATTTTTTGATGAGAAGATTTAATCAGTTATTCTAGGTGAAAATTAACAAGTATTATTAGTTTGGAAATTACTGTGACATTATATTCTTTCTGATTATCTGTTTCTCTGCATCTATCTGTCCATCTTTCCTTTTGTCTCCTCTCTTGGTGTGTCTCTCTCTCTCTCTCTTTCTCTCTCACTCCAGATGATTTATGGATATCTTTTATCAATGTTGAAAGCAGGGCTCATCTGTTCTGAACTACTCAAATCCCATATCATACAGTGAAAGAAAAAGGAGATTGAAGTGTAAGAATTCCAGTCCGTGTGTGTGTGTGTGTGTGTGTGTGTGTGTGTGTGTGACGGAGGACGAGAGAGAGGTAAGGGGGGGGGGAAGACAGGTAGAGTAGAGAGGGAGGCAGTGACGGCCTCAGCCTTCATATGATTTAATCAAAGCCATCCATCACATCTGGATAATTAGACAGCAGCACGGATCGCATGACCAGTGCCCGTCAGTTAGAACACACACACACACACACACACTTCCACACCCATCTCTATTTCTACACAAAAGAGCCCAGAAAACAGGGGAGTATAGGGTCCCAACACAGACTGAGTTCCAATCTCGTCACTCTGTATGCACTATCGCCGCTAAAACGTGTTGGCACAGATTTTAAACATAATCAGCCTGTGATGGAGTTGGGAGCAGTTTTGGTTTCCAGCCTAAGTTGGTCTACGTCAGAGGAGGTTTTCGGTGCTTGATGGCCAATTAAATGAATTAGTGCTGGCAGTTGGAGAGCGCTGCGCAAAGCCAGATAATGACCAGAACACAGGTCCTCACGGCAGAAAATGTCAACAAGAAGTCACGCAGTGTCAACTGAAGTCTTAAAAGTATAGTCCTACAATAAATTTAAAAAAGGGGATACGTTAGCGTTCCACTTGTTTAACAATGCTCTTGGCGATTTTTTGGTCAGTCGGTTTGGTCTACTGCTGCCTTCAAGTGGGGTCCATATGAACACCACCCTATTGTGGTATTCACAACCTTGTAAGTGGAAAGTTTCTGAAAGCTTCACGAGTTGTGACGTGTTTGTTGACATTGTCAGAAATGGCGGAGGCCTTGGAAGTTCATTTTTAGGTGTATAATAAGTTTATATATTGTAATTTTAGTCAGAGTTTTTCTTTGTAATTTTATAATATGTCTGAGGAAAGTGTTGATATTCCCAATGGACTCATCTTTTTCCTCTGTCATTATGCCTTTGCATTTCCTGCATAACGTTACCTGCTTGCTATAGCTTGCTAAATTGTTAGCCTCTGTGACTCCTAAACAACAACAGTAATGTTAGTATTGCCCTTTCCTAGCAGCGGTGTTCTCACAACCACTTGAACGCCCATGTCGTAACCACATACCACTTTGATCCAGACTGAAATATCTCAAAAACTATTGGTCATGATTATGTAGTTTCACTTATCCCTATCATGGTTCCCAAAGGATGTATCCCTAATGAGTTTGGTGATCCCCTGACTTTTCATCTAATGCCACCATGAGGTTCATATTTGTTGCTTTCAGTGAAATGTCTCATTATCTATAAACTATTGGATGGATTGTCATGGCGACCCTGAGGTTTCTTTTTATGCCAGAGCCCTCTGCTTTAGCAGTGTCACCGGACTGACATCATTCAAATGAATAAAGGGGGCTGCATTTTTTAACCCTGTGCTGAACCATAGACGTAGTGGACGTAGTAACTGTGACATCACCTATTGGTTTGTGGACTGCTGTTTTGAAGCCTCAAGTTCATCCTTTTGCCTTTTGCCTGTCGCCATCTTGTTTTTTTTGCAACCAGAAGTGACACGGGAGGGAGCTAAGCACAAACACATGTTAAACAAAGACATTTTTAGACAACCTATCAATCACAAGATAGCCTTGCCCTAAAGCATTCTCTGCTTTATGGTCTATTTGACTCTAAATGGGACCATAATTTACTAAATGAACATCATGCTGTATTGAAGAAGACTTGAAACTAGTGACTGAGACCATAAACTCATGTTCACAATGTTTACTGAGGTAATAAATCAAGTGAGAAGTAGGGTCATTTTCTCATAGACTTCTATACAATCAGACTTCTTTTTGCAACCAGAGGAGTCGCCCCCTGCTGGCTATTAGAAAGAATGCAAGTTTAAGGCACTTCTGCATTGGCTTCGCTTTTCATGGCTGTAGACACTTAGTAGTTTTCATTTCTAGGACAAAGTCGTTACACATATATAAGACACTGTCTCAAAAATCAGTTGTTAATGATCGTTGTGAGATTTTCTTTCAAATAGAAGATGCTGAAGTGCTCAATATTATGTGTCATTGTTGCAACATATGTCATATTTGACTTGATAATGTGATACTATTTGACTCATATTTGGCTTGACATTTTCTGCAGCGATGTTTCAATGTGCATCAAGTAAACTGAGGTAAGATGTTGGTCCTGATTTGCTATCTTGGTCAAGCCCTCCCTTGCTGATATGTGTCCTGACACCTCGGCTTTGCAGAGATTTAAATCTTTACCAAGCCTTCCTTCACTGCTTTCTATCATTCCAAAAAATGTATACATGTCTCAGTGCCAAGTGTTGTAAAAGTGCATACTGCCTTTATTCAGGTTATAATGATGCTGAAAAATGGGTCTCAGTAGATTGCTATGAGATATCGTATCACATTTACATGCTTGTATGCTAAAATTGCTTGATTTCGACAAAACAGATAAAAAGCAGCTCCAAACATTCCCTGCATGTCAAATTTGCTTTGATCCTCCTGTGTGAATGCTTAATATGTAAAAGACACTCAATAATGACTCCGCCAATTACATGCACATCAGAGGATGATATGTATTGCGACTACAGATTAGCAGTAATCCTGCCAAGATGTAATTTTTTATTGTGCTAGCTCGTAATCAACCAACAATGCTGCGTTTATGCTTTGAGTGATCCTGTTTTAATGGCGAGTTTGTGTTTACATTGATTTGATGAGTGGGTGTTGGGTGGATCCGTGGGCTCTGGTAGGATTTTAAAACAATATAGACTAATGAATGTGCGTATATATTATAATGAATGCATGCACTAAGGGTTGATCTTGGGCAGCAACGTCTCAGTCTCTGCTGACTAAGAGCAGCGAGCTCTCTTGTCCTTTTCCCTCTCCTCTATTCCTCACACATTCTCTCATTGATCATGCGAACGAGTGACAAGAATGCAGCGTCGAGATTTTTCGAAGGAAGGTGAAAACTTCCCAGCGTTTTTTTTTTTTTCCTCCCCTCTTGTCTTTGTACTTCATCGCTGCTGCGACAATCTCTCCTTGCTTCTTTCTCTCTTTCTCTGCCACCTTCTCTCTCCATCTCCCAATAAACACACGCAAAAAAAAAAGCCAGCAAAAGAAAAATCACATCCTGATTCGTCATTATCACCTTATCAGCTGCAATCTTTCTCGCTGCATTTCATTTTCGGTTGTGACTGAGATGTCAGCGCAGGTAATAATAAGAGCGTTTGAGCCTAAAACAGATCAGATTTGTCACAGAAAGCAGCTGGTAAAGTGAGGTGCCGTTCTGAAGCTGTAAAATTCAACAGATTCAAGCCTTGCACACCGTGTGTGTGTGTTTGTGTGTGTTTTTCACACATGAGTGACTGTGTGTATTGTGTCTGGGGGGAGGCAGGCAGTTGCAGATTCTAGTCACTCGCAGCATTTATGCTCCCTCAGTGACCTGCCTTGCCAGTCACAGCTGAAACAACATGTGCTTCAAACAGCACAACACACACACACACACACACATGCACACTGACTAATGTGAGCATTAAGTGACTACAGTAAGGCTGTTTAATCATTGATCTAAGAAGCATTGTAATGTACCGTATTTCATTGAATTATGCATAGACATAGATAAATGTAAGATGGCGTCACTGCTTACTCACTGTGGGCAGAAATATGCTTCCCATCCACCGTAGCAACATCACAAAAAGGAAGTCCCAACAAGAATAAACGTATTTTGAAGAGAAAATAAAGATGAACAACAAAATGATTACCCAACCTGCTCGTTGACCTTTACTGCATGTCATTTCTCATCTGTCTCCCCTCATTTCCTGTCGTCTCTTACTGTTGACTCCAAAGTAAAAGGCATGGAACGCTCAAAAAATACTTTCCCTTTATACGCATTGCACTGTGATAAAAGGTATTGATGTGTATTAAGTCTTCCAGTTTTAGGTACTGGCATATTGTTTTGATAAAACAGTGTATTTTTATTAACTTGGCACATTTAACAATACTGGAAACAGTGTAGGCGTAATATATAGGGAACAATAGATGACACGAATGTAATCATTTTCTTCCATTTCTTACCAAATGTTGATATTTTTTCCTCACAGTTCGGCTGTCAGATCAGAAATACAATCACACGTGCAGCATTGACCCAGTAAATTGTGTATTAGTGACATCTTCGCTCTGGAAATTTATACATCAATAAGAGACACACATTATCTGACAAGAGTTTGTGTGCAATGTACAAACACTGGAAATGAATAGATTGAGGGTAAAAATGGCAGGTGGTTACCATGGTGAAAGCAGCCTATAGCAGACAACCTGTCAAGCGAATGCAGAGAGAAGCCTTGAGCATGTTGCATACGATATACTGTATAAACACACACACACTCACACACAAAAGGTATGAAAATATGATATGATACACAACAAGCTACTCAGAAAAAGTGACTTAACATCGAAGCTACTTCTTCAAAAGAAAAGAAAATATAGCGATGTAGCATTTGGTTGTGCCATCCCACCTCTTACCAGATAAAGTAGTTTACTTTTTAATCGGTATTTCTTCCTTATACAAAATATAATGACATGTAGATATACTGTATATCCCACTCTCACATCTTCTTGTCCAGGGTCACACAAATCACAAAGAAATCAAATGTACACATACAGAAATAGGGTTGCAACTAACGATCACCCTCATTGCCGATTATTGTCTCGACCGATCGTTTAGTCCACAAAATGTCAATGAAAAATTTCCATCCCAGCCCCTCAAAGCCCAAGGTGACGTCCTCAGATGTCCTGCTTTGCCAGTCCACAACCCAAAGACACTCAGCTCAACATGATATAAAACAGATAAAGTAGTTTACTACTGGAAACATTACATGATTTTGCTACCCGACTGGTACTGGGGATATTTAGTTGAGCTAGTAGCGTAGCGGCGTTTCTCACCCGGAATACCTGTATCTGTCTTAAATTAGCTTACAAGGGCCTTTTTTTCCTGAAAAATACGGTTCTCTGTTGTTGATTGGTTGAATGTTGTACACTATAAAAAAAAAAGACGTTTTTTTCAAGAAATTTTACATTTTTTGTCTGTATTTCAGAATGACAGAAAAAAAGTGTAAAAATTACATGTTTCATTTGTGATTTATATGTAAATGGTCTTAGATTTACAGTATTTTTTGTAATCACAATCGTAATTATCTGTATTTAAGCTTTTCTTGATCATTTTTAAAGATAATTATTCTGTTTTTTTAGATGTTTATGACTATTTTAACAATTAATTTATGGTAGAAGAAAAGGATTTAATGGAATTCTAAAAATATTTCTTGTAAAAATACAGTTTTAAAATACAGTACTTCTGAGAGTTAATGTAAATTTGGTATTTTGCAATGTAAAATTACATGTTTCATTTGTGATTTATATGTAAATGGTCTTATATTTACGGTGTATGACTATTCTAACAATAAATATATGTTAAAAGTAAAATATTTCTTGTAATATTACAGTAATAAAGGCTAATTATATAAAGATAATTACTGGTTTTTTTTACAGTTTATTTATGTTAATTAACAGACAGTATTTTTCCGTTTTTTAACAGACATTTTCTGGCGCCCCTGCTGCCAGAAAATTTCCGTTATTTTACACTTTTGTTTTTACAGTGTAAATACAGAAATGTAAACACTGGTGAATAAACAATGTTTTTTAGTTTATTCTAGAGAAGACACAAAGGGAAATAGAAGAAAGTAAAAAAGGAGGATTTGTATGTGCAGTGCAGAGGGAACAGAAAGTGTAGGGCATACGAAATGCATCACTGAGCCGCCAGCCTCCCTGACAATTGACTTTTTCTCTTCTCTCACTTATTTTACATTCTATCCCTTTGCATCGCCGCCGCATTTCTTCACCCCATATCCCCTCGTTCTCTCCATCCTCCGTTTTTTTTATCTCCGTTCCCATGACTGTGCCCTGACACTCCAAAGCTCTGCTCCCCTCATTAACTCTCTTTCATGGGGCTGCAGATGACAATAATTGGTTTGAAAACAGGAGACAATGGGATACAAGGATTATCCCCGGCTCACACCCACCACCACCTCATATACCCACTCCTGGAGGACATCGCCGCATCCTCCCCTCCACTTCCTGTCCTCGTCTCTCCTGCAGACGGCAACTCCACTTCTCCTTTCATTTTCCTGTCCTTTGTTTCATAATTGCCCGTTGGTCTCCTCTCTTTCACCCTCATCATTCCTTAACCCCTCAAACTTTTTTTTTTACTCTTGAACTTCACCCTACACACACTTTCTTATTATCTCTCTTTTTCGTCTCTCTCTAACCCCTTATCCCCTCTTCTTTGTTCATATTTTCTCTCAGAGAGCTGTGAGACGAGTCCCCATAGGGATAAATCTTCTGTTCCTGCCAAGAGTGGAAGTGACATTACTGCCACACTCGCGCACGCAACACGCGCACAGACGGAGAGTTCTGTGAAATGATAATGACATTTGATTTAACACTGTGACTAATGTGATGTCATCTTTCCAAGGAAACCATGAACCTGTGACAAAGTGATGGAGGGAAATGGAACAGGGAGAGGGCAAAAGATGGGGAGGGGAGAAGGAGGAGGGGTGAGATGAGAAATGGGAGAGAAGTGAAAACAAAAAAAAAATAAACCCCCAAAAGGTACAAGTTCACCTCATGCCGAGTGTGCAGAGAAATGTCAAGAGTTGTCGTTCCGCTCCTTCTCTCCATCACCATGTTTTCTCCGTCATTCTCTCCCTCCGTCAGTCGTTTCCATTTGTCCTAAAGTCACTCTCTCCACTGCTCCGGCTTATCCCCCTCTCTCTCCGTCTGCACTCTCTCCATCTCTTCCCTCCGGTGAGGGCTCTCAGGTTTCGGCTGTAACTGCTTTAGCGCGAGGGATAATGGTTTGTAATTCACTCCCAGTTCCTCTCTGCTGGTCAGGAGGTCCACTCATGTACAAGCAGAGAGAAGTAATCAGTGTGTGTGTGTGTGTGTAAAGAGAGGGTCCTCGTATCACTTTTTCAGCCACACTGCCTGTGACTGTGTGTGCTTCTTTCTTTCTGGTTGCATTCATGCGGATATGCGTGTGTATTCGCATTATTTGTGTGCAAAATGTGCACAGAGAGCCTTTCAACCACACTTCCTGTATGTGTGCATGTATGTGTGTGTGTGTTTGTAATGCACAATCTGAAGCTGTATGGGGATCATCTGATATGTTACATAACATGTCAAAGATAAATGCCCCTTCCATCCAGAAATAATGAGCGCACACACACTAATACGCGCTTCTGTTGATGATGCAGAAAGTGTTAAGCGACCCCCTCTCTCCCACTGTGGCACCATGGTGCAAGACTCCAATACTTCACCTCCCTGGAGTATGAATAATAGAAGGATCCCATATGTGTCAGCTTGTAGAACTAGATCACCAACTGTGGGCCCGAGGAAGCTTGGTCGGCCCAAGGGTGCCCCAGGGTGGGGGTGGGGGGAGTGTTTGGGTTGAGGCTAAGCAGGACCAGGCAGACTGTCCACCGTGCGGTGCTCCACCTCAGGGTGACAAACACGCAGTGGGGACCGCATAAGAAGGCCAGTATAGCATCTCAAACAACACTGCCCTTTTACCCATCATTACTGTCGTAGACTGGATTGATTTTTGTGTATGTGTGTCCTTTATGTGTATGTTTTGTTGCATACATACACACCTCTTTCAGAAATGTAAGTAATTAAATATAGATGGGCAAGGAATATGCTTTTTTTTCTGGATTGTTTCAAGGTATTGTAAGGCAGGCTTCTCGCTGCCTTAACTATAAACTTACTTTTTACTGAATTAAACTACTGTAGGGCTGTGGGTAAAGCAAGAGCACGGGGAGAGCTTCGTCTGTGCAGCAGGATCCACTTTAATGTCTCAACTCCAGCGTAGGACAATTGAACACCAATAACCAAAAGGTGGCACATCACTTTCTACTTCATATCACTCCGCCAATCTTAATCATCGCTCACCTTACAAGCACGTAAAGTGCGCCATATTATATAGTTCCGGATATAACTTAAGGAGCAGAATACCATATGTATACTGTATAAAATAAATCTTTACAAAAAGAAATCTAATCTTTCAGTATTGTCACAATTTTCATTTTATTTTTTTTAAAGCGGTCTATAGTTAATATTTTTATAATTGTTTCGGTTTATGGGTCCGCAACTTTACTGCTTTAGTGACATGTCACTACTAACTATTTTTAGCCAAAAAAAACAAACAACAACCTGTATTCTACCTGCCCAGAACCAAACGACAGAGACAGTAAGCAACTAGTTGGTGAAAGTAGTGGAGCATTTATTTGCTAAAGAGCCAGATATTACTCTCACAAGTTGGTAGAGACCAAAAACAGAGCTAAAAGAGAGTGAATATTGGATTTAAATTTGTCCGGTGGACAGAAAAATGGCTCCATATGAATGATAATGTTGCTCTGCTGGATGTGTAATAATTAAATGTATGCTAACACCATAGACATAGAATAGAAGTAGAGCGGACATTATGGTCGGAGCAGTGGCCATTCTTATGTGTACCATTGCCATTGAAACAGGCCAACCTAACTACCATATAAACCGACTTTCGGCAAGTCGTGGATTCAATCATGCCAGCGTGACGTGTAAAACAACGGCGTCTGTGTGTGTGTGTGTATGTAGTCCAACGCAACACACTTTAGGTCCCACTGACGTGTGTTGTCACCATAAGTACTAACAATAATTGCTATTTTCTTTACAAGTCAAATTACCACGGCAAATATTTCAATGTCCATTCTACTCCTATTTTATTTCTATGGCTGACGCGTTCGCTATATCAACTTAAACTGTGATAATATGTCACAGTTTGTTTCCACTGCCAACACAAATACTTCTGTGTTATCTTTCTTCCCAAAGAAAGTTATCCTCGTCAACCCTTCATCCATATCATTGTAATCTTAGAGTACCTTGGATACAAGAAGGAGACTGATCTAGATATTATTTCTTGCACCATGGTGGTGGAATCTAAAGAATAAATGTCTACAGGGACCAATTTGTGCTACATTGGCTATTTCTGTACTTCAATCATTAGATTTCAACCTGCAGATGTCAGACAGGCTGTCTGCCAGTGAAAGTTCAGTGTCACTCAGACTCATCTAAATGGTTTTCCAATACACTCAGAAAGTGAATGGTACTGTCATGTTAAATGCAGAAGTGCCCTCTTCACTCAGAATACTTAATACTACTTTGTCTGCACGTCTAGGTCAAATTTGAATTCAGCATATTGGTAATATAGCTAACTTATTGTTTTTATTCTATTATTTATAAGAGTAAGGTCAAACAGTTTGATTTTGTCACAGTGTGTAGCATACGTTACACAAATCTTAAACCACAAACAGAAAATGGGCAAATTGAAAGGTTTTTGTGTCAGTGACACATGTTTGATTGCAAGTCTACAGTTTAAAAAAAAAAGAAGTTCTATTTCAACACTGCATCAATAAAAAGTCCATCAATGAACCCAGGACAGTTTTCTGGGCTTGTTACACGAATAGTTCAACATTTTAAAAGGCACAGTGTGTAGGAGTTGGCGGCATCTAGCGGTGTGGTTGCAGATTGCAACCAACTGAGTACCCCTCCGCTCATTCCTCCCTTTCCATGACCACCGAGTGCAAAACCGTGGTAACTCCGTTTGCCTCGCTCAGAGGACATCCTTACCATAATAACATTACTTTAGGAGCGGCTGGCGGTACCACATTACCGCAGTTTCACAAGCATATTGGAGAACTATGTTCTACTGGTCCTCAGGTAATGTAAAAATGCTAAAGGCTCTCTCTAGAGCCAGTGTTTGTTTTTCTTTCATTCTGGGTTACTGTAGAAACTCCTTGAAGAGGACCCGCTCAATTATGTAGATATGAGGGGCTCATTCTAAGCTAACGAAACACAAAGATTCTTAGTTTCAGGTGATTATAAACTAAAGAAAACATAGTTATGAATATTATATTCTGTTTCTGCTAATAGATCCCCCAAAATTATACACAGTACCTAAGAAATACGCTTATTTGCTTTCTTGCGGAGAGTTAGATGAGGCGGTTGACATGATATAACCTGTTAAGTGAGCTTTAGAGGTAGTGGTAGGTGGTTTTTGTTAACTTTTGACAGAGCCAGGCTAGTTGTTTCCCCTGTTTCCAGGGCTGGACTGGGACAAAAATTCAGCCCTGGCATTTTGGCCCCATCACCGGTCAATCGAGCTGTGTTTACCACGTTTTGTTGAAGGCTCTGTTCGAGGAAATCCCTTCAAATGTGGTTGTTTTGCATACTTGCCAACCTTGCCAAACCGGGGGGTCTGTGGGTCCTTCCCCAGAAAAATTTGAGTTTCAGAGACTTTGTTTCCTGAATTCTGGTGACTTTAAAACAATGAAAATAACAAAATAATAAGTACACTGCAACAGCATTTTTATGTTAAACTTCTAATTTTACCTTTAAATCTCAGGAAAGAAAACTGAATAATCCGCCCCTCTGGCATAAACTTTGCATGTGAATATCTAGCATAAACTAATGTCCATCAGTTATAATTCATTTTTTGCCCCTGCTGTCCCTTTTTTGGGATTATACATGCTATACAGTACAGTGCCAGAAACAGGTTAAAAAAAAGTTAATTTGATGTAAATTGGGAGAAATACAAATTGAAACCGGGAGAGGGCAATGAAAAACGTGAGTCTCCCGGCACAGAGCGATTGGGCCGGCCCAGTGTCAATTGAGGAAAAGAAATGGGCCGATTTACCCGTTTTATGGGCCAAAAAAAAAAAAAAAGACATACGTCGGCCCAAAAGGACGTCGGCCCACCGGGAAAACGCCCGGTATGCCAGATGGCCAGTCCAGCCCTGCGTGTTTCCAGTCTGTATGCTCATATTTACCATGCACAGAGTGGTATCAATCTTCTCTTGGCAATAAAGCGAACAAGTGTATTTACGAAAACGAAAATATTTCCTTAAGAACCAGTCACTTAACTGCATGCAGTAATTTAACATTTTGACAATAAGGAATGTGAATAGACACATTTTTCCATAAGCACCACTTGAAGAACCAGATTTTGGTGGAAGTGTCTTAGAGCAAAGAACCACGTCCAATCATACAGTGCACCAGTACCTCCCACCTCACCGGTCCGTTCAGCTGCTCCGCTGCACTTTTGATTTAAGCCCCCAGATTTGTTTTCTTTCCAATAGTTACTGAACTTATCAGGCTCTGACATGGGTGTGTTGTCGCTGTCACGGTGCTGGTCCTTCCCTCTGTTGGCAGAGAGGTGGAGAGTTGCGTTTGTTTGTCGAGATGTGCTCAGCAATTCAATTTCACAGCTCTGTCTCCGATGAGAGCTGGAGGAGCATAAGGAGAGAGGGGACAGTAATTGAAAGGCAGTGGAGCTCGTCCTGTGTCCTCCTCTTCTACTTTTATTCCTTTTGTCTACATCTCTCTTATATTTGTGCGGGCATTTATGTTTGCCCTCTTTAATGTCGCACTCTGTGTCATTATTGCTGCAACAATGGTCATTTTTGGATGCTCCATGTAGTTATCCAAAAAACAATGTATTATAATCGTAGCTGGCTCTCCGTCCCTTTGTCCCTGCTTTTGTATGCAGCACAAAGCCATCCCAGATTTGTCCAAAAAAAAAGTGTTTTGATCTCTACCTTGCTTTGAATCAAAGCCCTTTACTTTAATCAATGATTGAATTACCTGTGCGACAGCAGAAATAATCATTTTAGCCACATGAAAGAACTTAAATTTGCATGGAAAGGTACATTGTCGTCCCAGTTAATTTAAATTTGGGAACACATCTTCCTTAAAGTTTGAAACAGGGGGTGCTAAAACTGGGATTGTTCCGTCGGCGATTAAAATGAAAAATAAACTTTATATTTGCGGTATCTAGGGTGACATTGTGACCAGCTAGGATTTAAATATGAGTATGTAATTATGCTATAAAAGATGAGGCGAGGATCTGCAATTTTGTCCTCAAATTCACTGTAAATGGCACAAATCCAGTTGGTGTTGTATGATTATAACATAATATAAATAATAACGTGTTTGTTTCTGCTTTTGGCAATCTGTTTCAGCCATCAAAAAATAACATACCACCAGAAATGAAAGATAATTGCACATATTATATCATACTTAAAATATTTTTTTGACTGATCTGGGCATCTATCAGGTCTCCCTTCGTTGTGTCACTGGAGTGTGAACCAACAAAGGCTTTTAGTAGAGTCTAACTAGGTCTGAATGAATGTTTTGGCTGTGATTTTGGCAAGAGTGGAGAGAGAGGGAGAGTCACACTGCATAATTCAGAGGGGATAGGAGATTATGCGCCATCTGTGTCCATATCCCAGTGGCCCTGTCAGAATTGATCCACAACCCTTGACCTTTTCAGATACTGGGGGTGTTTTCCACCCGCTCTGTCGTGCGCGGTGTGTTAGCGTGCAGACATGTGGGTGTTTGTATTTCTGTGTGTGTGTTTGAGCATGAGTCAGCCTGCTGCTCGCTAACCTTTCCACTGGATTACAGAGTGCAGGTCAGATACACACGAGCACTTTTTTTCAGACTTTATTTAGTCGTCACTCAAATTAAAGGTCAAATATTTCTGCTAGAATGTGGGATATCACTGGCACTAAATACACTACGTAAATAGGTCATATGAAGTTAAAGGAACAGTGTATAACTTTTTGGGGAAATTTTCGCTTCCTTCCAGAGAGTTGGATGAGAAGACTGATACCACCGTCATGGCTTTACGCTGACTCTAGACTCAGCAGGCAGTTATTTTAGTAATTAGAATAAAGACTAAAGACCTGAAGAGGGGGAAACTCCTTGTCTTGTCACACTGTGAGGTTGCCAGACAACCACGGAAGACTCATGAAGTCACTGCATGTGGCCAAGGAAAAGCATGTAACACCCTGTATAACCACAATTTATGTAACATATCATTACGGAGCATGCTTTAGTGAGCTTTTGAACAGAGCTAGGCTAGCTAACCATACAAGGACCTTTGTCTTTTCTCTAAATGATATTTAAAAGGAGTAGTTTGCCTTTTTATTGGAAATATGCTAATTTCTTTTGTGGACTGCTGTTTTGAAGCATTGAGTTCGTCATTTTGGCCGTCGCAATCTTGGCTTTTTGCAACCAGAGGTGACATGAGAGGTTGGAGCTAAGTACAACCAAACGCTGAATAAGACATTTTTAGGAGACCAAAATGTTACAATTAACTTTCATGAACTAAAAACCCACTGTGAAAGGTTAAAGTTGTTAGACAAAAACACAAACAACACCCAGACCGGAAAACGCCGCCGTAGCGACCTGTCAATCACAAGGTAGCCACACCCTAAAGTATACCCTGTTTTATGGTCTATTTTACTATAAATGGGACCATAATTTACTAAATGAACATCATGCTGCAGAAAACTTGAAACTATGTGATTGAGACCAAAATTTTCTCATAGACTTCTATACAATCAGACTTCTTTTTGCAACCAGAGGAGTTGCCCCCTGCTGGCTATTAGAAAGAATGCAGGTTTAAGGCACTTCAGCATTGGCTTCACTTTTCAGACCCGGCGGTTGGCCACTGGTCTGTGTGGTAAGAAGGTGGAGCCAGCTGCCGGTTAGGTTAACTTATTATTGTTTTACACTTGCCTTAAATACACAAGCTATACCGTTCTGCTGGTAGGCAGATCTTGTTACCTTTGGACAGAGCCAGGCCTCCTGTCTGCAGCCTTTATGTTAAGGTAAGGTAACCGCCTGCCAGCTCCATCTTCTTATTTAGTGTACAGACATAAGAGGGGTATTGATCCTTTCATCTGATTTGGCAGGAAAGCGAAAAAGTGTATTTAGTTCTAGTGTGTCTTTCATCTTTACAATTGCAAGACTCCATAAAGGTGTTGTGCAATGGCTCTTTTGTCGGCTGTGAATCTCTGACCAGCTTGACAAAGCATCGAGGACAACCCGATCCTGTGTTCACAGTTGCCATGAAAAGCTACCTGAGTATCTTTTCAAAGAGAAAAGTGTTATAATAGTACAGTACATAGTGGAAGCGTATGGCCCTGAATAGAGTGATGGCTGCTGTAAGTTCATGGCTTTGATCTGAGACTGCAGAGCATCAACATAGCAAGTCCTATTCTCATACTGATCATATGCACACCTCTGCTAGTGCACATCTTTTGCTATAGGGCTGTCGCAGTGATGGAATTTCCCCTGCGGTTATAGGCTCAACAACGCAATATGCAGTAGTATTACACGGCTGTGCTGAATACTCGATTCTGATTGGTCAATCACGGCGTTCTGCGGTCTGTAATTTCTCTTTAACAAACCGTTGGTATGTATAGCAGACCGTTGCTATGGGCGCAGCTCTGATGTCGGACTCTGGCGGACTGTTTTTGTGTCAAAATATTGATTTATTAAGTAAGTAGCCATGTTATAAGCGAGATAATGTACAGCTGGTCATTGTTGTGAAAGAATCCCCGACAGGGCGATGCTGCTTCGCGTCGGGGTCTCTCCTCGCCCTGAAGGGGCAATGACCGGCTCGCTGTACATTATCCCTTACATATTGCCTTTTTTTCCTGCAAATTACTTCATTTATCCAGATTTTTGTGCTATATAAATACACTTTATTGTTAGGCTATTAGGTATATTGTTGCTTTTTAAAGGAACAATGTGTAACATTTCGGGGGATCTAAATTTATTAGCAGAAATGGACTATAATATTCGTATCAATGTTTTCGTTAGTGTATTAGTGTCACCTGATACTAAGAATTGTTGTGTTTTTGTTAGGTTAGAATGAGCCCTTCATATCTACATAGGGAGTGGGTCCTATTCATGGAGTCTGCCATGTTTCTACAGTAGCCCAGAACAAACAAACCAAATACTGGCTCTAGTGAGAGCCTTTCACGTTACCTGAAGGCCACCGTAGTTCTCCGACACGCTTGTGAAACTGCGGTAAAGTGAGCCGCAGAGTGCAAAACCGTGGTACCACCAGCCGGCGTCTGACTTCTGTTGCTCCTAATTAAGTGTTATTATGGTAAGAATGGCCTCTGAGCGAGGTGAACGGCGTTACCACAGTTTTGCACTTGGTGCCTTTACGTTACCGCTGTCTTAGAAAGGAAGGAGTGAGCGGAGGGGTACTCAGTTGGTTGCAATTTGCAACCACACCACTAGATGCCGCCAAATCCTACAAGTTGAACCTTTAAATAACAAAGATGACAGCTTTAAAACTAAATACTTGTTTATTGTTCAATACAGAACCCAGAAGGGCAATAAGGCACAGCGGTTGTAGCATAGCGTAAATTTGCGGCGCTCCCATTGTGAAGATTTTTAAAAAGCAGTTGTGGCAGTTGGTTGCCATCCCCTGTGGTTGGCTTGTTAATAGCACAGTATTGCAATATTGCAGTTATTGCGACAGCCCTACCTTTAGATCTCCTTTATATGGTACCATCATATCCAATATAGGCTGATACAGGTGTGGTGGTATTACCCATTCTCTCCACATAATTGCGATGATGACGAACGAGGTGGCTAATCATGTTCTTTTTGTTACCCCCATACTTCATTTCCATGAGACAGGTGTTGCAGATTATATTGTCCTTATCAAGTTTGTTCATCCAATTACACAATCCAAAGTGGGCCTAACTTTTGATTAAAAATATGCCTCTGTCTCTCTTCAGTGCTTTCCCCAGCTGTCTTGACATTGTGCTACATTTTTATTATCATGGCATATTAGTTAACTTGCTCTCATACCAACATACTTAACGTCAGAGCAACCATAAGGAGTCACAAGGAAGTGACTCTCTGCTAAAGCCAAAATGGTAGCAAGATAATTTAGAGCACTATCAATACTTGGCACACGTGGATTAGTAGCATATTACAAAAGGAAACAATCGATTTAATGCCCCATTGCATTTTGATTTTGTGTGCTGAGGCTACTGTGGTGAAGAAATTTACATCTCAATGTCACAATGGAGTTCTCGATGGAGTTGATTTGGCCAAATGATGAACCCAAGATGAATCTAAATGATGTAACTTACGTATATACCATGTTGCCTCCCATTTATTCAGCAATCTGCAGGAACACAACCTGTACAGTGTCCATTTATCATGTTCCTCTTGCACATTGGGACAAACCAATCAGAAGCAACTCTCTCAGAGCTAAAAAAAAGACTGCTCGATGGTCTCATACTAGCGTTACAGTCTAGAGTTATTGACCATGAGTGGAAGATTGTGAACTGAACAAAACACTGACCTTTAGCTTTTATTCCATCTATTAGCTCAGGAAAAAAATGTACCTTTAGCTCAGGAAATCACTGCATACCCTTTTATCTCTATCCAACTCTGTACATTGATGTGACATGGTGGGTTAAAGGTCAAAATAGACTATTTGTGTTTCTGGATACTGGTAAGTGTATTCAGGGCTAAGGAGCAGGATAATTACTACACTATAAAAGTACATGATACTTGAAATTTTCCATCTGTATTTTTGTCTTCATGTGCTGTGAAATGCAGCTAGATGTCTTTTGTTGAAGTGGGCGCAGCCTTAACATGAGCACAGTCGAATGCCTCCGCAGGAGCAAATCGGCCGCATGATGAGCTTGAACTAAATGACTATCTTACTGTAATTCTCGCCAGGGTTGGGATGCTTGAATACAAAGTACGACATGAAAGGCCGGGAGCCTCGTCTCTCACGCAGCACACATCAAAGAGCAGACAGGCGAATGACACCGAGCTTTCCTCTGATCCTCAAGGAGTCAAGAATGGGAACGAGAGGTTGACAGTGCTCCTTAAAATCGCTCCGTCTCCCCACCCGAATGACTCCCCCGCCTCTTCTCTCCCGCTCATTCTCAGCTTTTGTGATTTTATCTTTCGTTTGATTGACTCCAGATTTTTTTTTTCCCCTCCTCGTCACAGCTGGCTGAGAAGTTAAGGCCGTTAAGGGTTAGTATCGATGTGATGAGCTTGAATCGTTCCGCTTTCATGGCGCCCTTGAAACTTAGTGAGGTCGCGCCGCAGATGCCTGTACACATACAAAAATATAGTGATGAAAAAAAAAACACCCATGGCCAGTCAGACTGAGTTAAGGCCACTGTGTATGTGTGTATGTGAATATGTGGGATGTCTAGGTAACGCTAATGTGCTGTAAATTCCTGTCTGATTGTGATTAATTAGATGATGAGAAGTGTGCGCTGACAAGCTGCTTATTCTGATTAGAGAGATCAGCTTCCTGTGAGAAGCAGAACTAACGAGGCTCGTGAACCTCGACACCGAGCTTTCTTAACACATCTGCACCTTGTCTGCACTCTCTTCCCACCGATTTAGTTTTCTGTCACACCCTCAACTTCATAAAACCCCTTATAAAGACACCCGCTTTATATTTTCATTAAACCAGTTGTTATTCTGGGTTTCAATTAGTGTTTCAATTACAATGTTAAGTAAAATACATGTGCTCAATAACTCAGCCTTGCAATAATGCTGTCAAGCAACAGTTCGGTAACTTTGTGTGAAGCCAAAAAATAACACATTAAAGAAATACTTTTGAAAGAAGAAATGCCATCTTCCTCTTACAAATGATGAAGTTAAATCCATACTCGGAACAAGCTAAAAACACAACATCTGACATATTATCAATTGCCTCTCTTCCAGCATTAGCATTTATTGGGAGTTGTGTTTTTTCACCATTTTCACCAGTTTGTGGGCTGGAAAACCAAAACAATTAGTCGAAAGAAGCTAAAATGCCAACGTATCCTCATACAACGGTTCGTATGATATCCTTACAAAAAGTTATTTCTCATTTTTCATGTGTTTTCCTATGAACATTCAGCAACACGTGTCAATTTCCACTCCAGTCTTTTCAAAATAAACTTCCATCTTCACAAGAAAAACTTGGTTAGGTTTAGGCAACAGAACTACTTAGTTAGGTTTAAGAAAAGATCGTGGTTTGGATTAAAATAACTACGGAAGTGGCGTAACTTAAGTACGGAAGTTTGTGACAAATAAATCAACGTTGACTTCTGGTTTCACATGGGGTACGAACACCGGTCTCCTGGGCAAAAGTTTGGTGATTTTAGACCCACCTATCCACCCTGACCTCCTCCCTATGCGGTGTTTGTTGCTCTTTATACTTCTTGGTTCATGATTATGTGGATTATGAAATGATTTTGTAGGATATATACGAATTACAGTGCATTACTTTCCGTAGGTATAGCTACGAACATTGTATGAGAACAGCCTGAAAATGCTTGATAGAGGAACCACAGAGTTAGGTGGTAACTTCCTGGAGGTTTGTCACTACTGGCAACCACACACACACATATAAATACATTTGATGTACTGTTAATATAAATAAATATTGATAGTGCAGCTTTAAATCAAAAGAAGTGAATTGTGATTTATGAAACATATGGTGGTGTATCACAACTATTTTATAAAACCCACATGAGGCAGTGCTATGACAGTGCAAAACTTCACTTCACTTTGTTCTAAAAGTCAGAGTGGTTTATTGGTTTAAAAGAGAAGGTCTGTATCAAGACAAGTGGTTCCCATATAATTACAAGTGAGAAAAATGTTACATCCACCCTCGAAAAGCTTTGACATCTCTTAGCATTACCCTAAAATATGACTCTGTAGACTAAACGGTGCTTCGCAGAATCACTTCTATTAAAAAATTGGACCACTTGGACCTTTAAATGAATCACCGCTGTTCAAACACTTCCATGAACCACCATATTAAAACTAAATTGCTTTGTGGTTCCGGGGTTCAACAACGGGGTTACATGAATTCCAAGTGGATTAAACATTGACAGAATTATTAATAATGAGTCTTCCTTTTTTATAAGCTTTTCAGTACAAATAAAGAGCTATATGCTTGTGCGATGGTCATACACAACTTGGGGGAGTTAATGAAGAAGAAAATACTATTTATTTGTGAATTGTTCCCTGCATGGATTTGCATCCTTCCCTGTGGGACTTGTATAATCCTCCTCCCTCCCTGCCTGCTGCCTTCGGCCAAATGGCAGGTGTCCAGCTTGTTTTCCAGCCAGGGATGTGAAGAAAATTAAAAATGTGGCTAAGCTACAAACAATTGAAAATCAATTGCATTACAGTTGGACAGTAATTCATATCGAACGTTCAGAAGAGGCATTACTTTGTCTTTAGAGTGGGTTGCTGCAAGGTTTGGCTCAGCACTCAATGCACCAACGCACAACGATAGATTTCTTTTCTTTATCTTTAAAGATCAGACTTCCTATTTAGAAAAAAAATAATTATATATATATATATATATAGGCTATATATAAAGGGTAGGGGTGGGGGAAAATGTATGATTTTGAAATGCCAGAATCAATATATTTGCTCATTTGAGTCTATGTGGAGGTAGAACGAAGTTACCGCTTTATTGTTGTAGTCTGAGTAACGTGACGTCATATCCGTTCCGTATCCGTCAACCAAAACAAACTGCAGCAAGCCGAAATGACAAAGCAGAAAACGGCGGAGAGTCCGCGGGGATACAACCTGCACCCTCACATTTTAAATCCAAAGTGGTAAACACTACACACACAGGTAAGTATGTGTAGTGTTTACAACTTCTACCACTACCACTTCACCAGAAGTATAAAACATTACACGTCTCTTTTAAATTAAAAACAAAATACCACTAATTTGTGAGGGAGATGTCTTTATTCTTTGATTTTTGGGTTGCTGGAAAAAATTAATCAATAATGCCTGACAATGACTGATATATTTGACTTCAGGACATCTTTGACTACATATATGCTGAAAATCAAACATTCTTACTGCATCAATTTAGATATTTTCCAAAGTAAAAGTCCACAGAAGTGCATGATTCAACTTTTTCCCATGGTCTAGTGTTAAAAACGCAATAAAGCGTAATATCGAATCGCAATACTTGTAGAATCGTCATACTAAAATATCGCAATACATATCGAATTGGCACCCAAGTATCGTGAAAGTATTGAATCGGGAGATACTGTAGGTGTATCGTCCCAGCCCTAGTAAAGAGTTTTCCTGAATAAAAGAAATAAGCTGAATTCCATCATGAAGATATCCACAGCAGATGGCAAGGCTCCTCCACAAATGTGTAAATTTGAGTTAAGGTGGATTTACCCTCTACTGTTTTGCTGAATATAGCTTCTCCCTCTGTGTAGGAAGGCTTTCTCGGCTGAAGCTGTCTCGCTCATCTGTTTCCCACAGATGGCTTGTCAGTCATTCAGTCTCCAATTCACCAGAGATCCACAATTCCTCAGAAAGTTTTACTAAGCGTGTCCCTCTGAGTCATCCCAACTCTCTGTGTTTCTTTCTGATTATGGATATTTCTCTGAGGGCTCATGGCTGTCTTCTATTGTCTCCATTGATGGGTGATGGACAGACCATCCTCGCTAGCTCAATGACACATGCAAACACACACACACACACACACACAAATGTGCAAGCCTGTGAAGCTGTTTGGCATTAAAGAAGAAATGATAAGTCCCCTGGCAACAACACAGGCCGAGACAAAGAGACACAGTTGGTGAGAAGATGGAGTGCAGAAGTATACATTACACGTACACACTGCAATTCTACATTTGGAAACACACTAATCATGGGTACATTGGCTTCCATTACTGCGAGTCAGAAAGGTAATCAAGTGACTGTTTCCATGAATTCTCCCCTCATTAGCACTCATAAGCGTTTTCCCTCTCGACTCGACTACTTCCACGATCTTGATTATCTGTGGACCTGAAGTTCAATTCAATTCAATTTATTTTTGTATAGCGTCAAATCACAACATAAGTTATCTCAAGACGCTTTATATATAGAGCAGGTCTATGACTGTACACCATAGTTTAGAGACCCAACAGGATCCACCAAGCGCGCCAAGAAGTTGGCTCTACAAGAACACAGACTTCTTAGAGAAGCAGCAACAGACCTCATTTATCAAGCGAGGATGCAACCAGATTTCATTATTACACTCTGAGATCATTAGTATTTATGAATTAGATTTATTTTATTCTAAATGAGGTATCCACTGTATTAAAATCCGTGACCCCTTGACCTTGCAAGCTGTTCTTATTCAAGTCAGGAAAGACTGACTAAGTGACATTTAAATGGAGCTCCACTGAGTTTACACATCGAGTTTAGTTTACATGCATGGAGCGTCCAATTCAGCCTGTGGAAACAGTTGCATATCTCAGCATGGGCTTGGAGACTACACATTTTTAACAGACAGCCTGCGGTACAAGCTGGGGGTGGGGAGTTTGAATGACATTTACCAGCCAGGGAGTTGGCTTTCGAGTTGCATTATGGGAAGTGTAGGATCCAGTGTTTTTGGAGCTTGACCAAAATTCAGAGTATCTCGGCCTCCGCTACTTTGATTTTGACACCTTTTTAAAAAAAATGTGTGTTGTTAGTCTCTTAATTTTATGGATGTGCAATATCAAATTGTGAAGAATGCTCCTTTAAACTATGTATTGCTACAAAAAAAAAGCACAATCCTCATTACTTACAGTCAAAGGGATACGAATTTTTGTATCACAATGTTTTTAAAACTTTGTGTTAAGTGTATGTTATAGCTGCAGAAATGCTTGCTTTTTGCTTGAGCTTTAAACAATAAGTTAAAAAATATGTTCATATTTTTTTAGTCTGTCTTAAAACAATACTCAAAGTGTCGTTTGCTGTAGGATATCTTCCATAGACTGTATAAAATATGGACATAGTCTCCGTGATGTCACCCATAGGTTTCTGAAGAGTCGTTATGAAGCTCAAAGTGGGTGGCGCCATCAGTTGCCATCTTGGCAATGACGACACAGCCACAACTCACGGCCAATCCAAAAATGGACAAAGAGGTGGATTGCCGGTGGAGTTGTGGCGGGTCGGGTGACGCAGCAGAGCAGACAGCTAGCAGCTAGCAACCTGGTACAGCAACCACTTGTCAAGCAGATGATCTATTGGGATTGATTTGCTTTTGGAGCCAACCTCAAGTGGCCATTCGAAGAACTGCAGTTTTTGGCATTTGCGTGTTGGTTATATTTCTCAGCACCGGAGGTTGCCGGCTGGCATCTTCCAACATCCCTTTTTGAGCTACGGCGGAGGGAATATTGTACTACAAACAGTAACTTTGGAAGATTGATTTGACTGTCAGAATGCTGAAGCCTCGTATTAGCTTTGGCTGAATGTTGAAATGCACTTTTGAGCAAAACAAGGACTATGGATTTTGTCCCCCACCACTTAACATTGGAATCACAATAAGAAGTGATCTCTTTACGGCCAGTAGAACAATCACAGCGACCAATAACTCTTTTCATGTACATGTGGGCATGTGAGTGTTGTTTTAAAACAGACTTGAAAAAATGTGAACCTCACCTTTAATACTGTGTTAATTTACAGGCAGATATTCTTTTATTCGGAACACACATGTACAACCGGCAAAAACTCAAAGCTTTCTGAGCTCATAAACTCAGCACCCTGAAAAGGAAACAAACAAGAGATCCTAACAGCTTATTGTTTCTACCACTCAGCACCACTGACTCCAGTGGATACAGGCAGCCTTCCTCGAGATAACACAGTCCTGTCGATGTAACTGTCACTGTGAAGACATGAAACAAGCCACCAGCACACAATATGTCAAAGTAATTGAAGCAATGCAGGTGGAGGCGACGGTGTCCTGTTTGAAGATGACATGTATTTTCACTGTTCAATAGTTAAACTTTTTAAAGAAGGCCATATTGTAACATGTATATGTCAGAGTTTTAGCACATCGGTCTATTGTTTCTGCAAAATTACAAACCTTTTTAAGTATCTCATTGAGGATAGGACAGAGAAGGTAAAAAGCATGAATTGATGCTTTTAAAAGTTTGTTTATATATATATATATATATATATATATATATATATATATATATATCTCTAGTATTTTGTCGCTATATCACTGCAAAGAACATCTGACTTCCCACATTGTTCTTAGTCGCCACAGCCAAAATGACCTTTCTTGCATTATTCATTCTGCATAACCTGTAGTAAAAGACTACCACTTTCTCTGATCTTTCCTTTGACAATTTTAATAGATCTGCAGACTCATTTTCATTGTGTCTGACAATTTTATCTCACTAACATTTTATTGAACCAGCAATAAAAATCAAAGGCACAGTGAGCCACTAACAGCAGGGAGACACGGCCGTTCCCTTTGCTCCTCCATTCAAATCCTCCTGTTCTACTCCATTGAATTGATTGGAAATCCAACATTCGCACACCACCTGTAAATTTCGCCGGAGGCCGCTGCGCGACTGTGTAAAGATTTTTGGATTCCTGCTTTCTTTCAGTGTGCAATTCTACAGATTATGTCAGTGTGACAGCAAGTGGGAAAGTTTCCCACAATCAGGCATTTTTTAAGGACATCTCAGCGGTGGAACTTGTATTGGTTTCAACAATGGCGTGATAAATGAGGGCTGGTATCAGCGCTGATTAATGAAGTCTTCATTATCTCCTGTTTTCCTGCTTCTTTTCATTCTCGTGTGGTCTCATTGTTTTGCCTGGTTAGATTGCGCCGATTTCGTACTTCATAATGAGATGGGGAACAATAGCAGAGTACTTTTTCACTTCTCCTCATTTGCGATACTTCTTTTGTCTGCATTCTCAATGAATGACTCCTGAATGTCACTCTTTTTTTTATCTCTCTCTCCCTCGTTTTCTGCCAGCAATTCTCATTGATTCTTAACTATGAATGGTGACTGGAATGAATGAGAAGACCTTTCCATTTATAACACTGCTGACTTGTTGGGTTTGTAGGCGGCTATAAACCAAAACACCAATTTATAAAATTCAAATGCACGTATGTGTGGGTGGTTTTAAGTGACAGGACTAAATGTCAGTGTTGTGTGACTATCGGTCTTTTTGAAGGAACAGTGGTTGTATAATGCTACATGGCAGTATGCATATCCTATTAGATAGTATCTATTACAGAAATGAAATTACCTTCAGTTAATTTGATTTAGATAATATTAGGCAAATAGAAGTGTGCAGTGCTCTGTGCTGAATATGAATTGAGTGAACAGAATTATTGCTGCATCTGCATGGGCTGCATTTCAAGGCTCTCTTTCTTTTCCATCTTACTTCTCTCTCTTTTTTTCCTTTCTCTGACATAATCTTTACACAAAAAAAAGTACAGTAATAACAAAAGTCAGTCACTGTGCAGCGCCGACAAGTTCAACACTGAAGTGAAATAGATTACTATACTTTTGTCCGGCAGTGCAGCACATGAGAGTGCAATAATGGAATTACATACATCGCTCATCTCCGCCAAAAGTAGAGTAGGCTTAGCCTCATGCTTGGATGTTTTGGAGGTTTGTAAATCAGAAACAGAGCATTATCTGTGACAGTCGTACACAATGTTCTAGAGGAGTTATTGTGTCTGTGCATCTTCTTCTTAACATTAAAAAAGACAAAATTATCTATGTTCACATCAAGAGCTGTTTTGGCTTTGAACACGTTGCTGCTAAAGCTGTGTTAATTTAAGTTTTTTTTTTTTTTTCAATGATTACCAATGATTGCTCCTACAAATTGTGGCATGTGGCTATCCCAGGCCTGCCTGTAGCTGGTAGCGTGGCTCTTGGGAAGGCAATGACAGCCTGTTGGCATTGGTCCAGACAGAAATATCTCAACTATTAATTTTCTGACTTCTGACTGAGTGCCACCATGAGGTTGTCATTTGTGATTTTGGGTGAAATGTCTCATCAACTATTGGATGGATTGCCCTGAAATTTTGGATTGAAAGAAATATTAAGTCAGAAACAAATCTCACAAGTTCCTTCAAATGAAAAAAATGGCTTTTCAATTATAATAAAATGCCACTTCAATAAAAATCAAATACCTCTTTGATAAGAAGGAAATGTATTTAAAGGGGGTCTCAATGAAAATAAACCAATAAACAAAAATAAAGCCTGCAGGCATTAGGTTGGGTATCAGGAAAGCACAAACTCTTGCACGAATAGCAGCACTAAAAAGATCTGCCCTGATGCAGGTAATAGTGGAAAGGTGTTCTTTATTCACTTGCTAGGTTTCAGAGTGCTTAAAAATCACCCTTAATCAGAAAAAACAAGACAGCAAAAGAGTCTCAAAAGGGCTGAAAGATCAGAGTTTCTGGCTCACAATCACTGCTAAAATGAGGTCTGCATTGCATCAAGGACAGATCAGAGTGTTCACTTCCTCACCTCTCTTAAGCCCTAAAGAAAGGGCGTTGTCACATCCTGATTGGCCAAGAGGGGAAATGCACCAAGCTGCTCTTAATTATTAATTAGGAGTTAGTCCTCACACCCTGCACAACAGGTGATCTGAATAACCTCCAATCAACTCAGGAGAACTGTGACATTCAACTAAACAAATTGGGAAAAGGGAAATGACAGCAAGTACCAAAGAATGATGGACTGCTACACTCTCCCTTCCCCTATATAATAATAATAATTGGAGTTCTACTGGAGTATCTACCCATCCTTCTTCATCATCATCATCATCCTCTTCCTCCCCAGCCAGTACGTGCACCTCCTGCACAACTGCAGGCATATCCAAGCTGACATTTGCAGAAGGCTCAGATTCCAATTCAGCAAGCGAAGGTTCAATGCGGTCATTGTAATGTCTGGATTTTCCAAAGACAATTCAAGAACCTACACTCAATAAATACACTAAACAGAGATCAAAAGATGGGACACGAAACTAAATCTATTTATTCGAAAGATTATGCTTTGTGTCCCTCCTTGATTGACAACTGACTCTTCCTAAGTCCCGCCCCCCCTTATGTTACTGTCAGGCTGTTCTCTCAAACACCATTCATAGCTATACCTACGAAAAGTAAATGCATTGTAATTTGTATATATACCACAAAATTAATTTGTATGTAATCCACGTAATTGTGAACCAGGAAGTATAAAGAGTGACAAACGGCGTGTAGGGAGGAGAGCGTGGTGGATGGGCGGGTCAAAAAACACCAGACTGTTACCCAGGAGGCCGGTGTTTGCATCCCGTCTGAAACCAGAAGTCAACGTTGATGTATTTGTCACGTAACTTCCGTACTTAAGTTACGCCACTTCTGGAGTAATATTAACCCAAACCACAATCTTTTCCTAAACCTAACTAAGTAGTTTTGTTGCCTAAACCTAACAAAGTTGTTTCCTCTGAAGATGGAAATTTATGTTTTTATTATAAGACTGGAGCGGAGATTGACAAATGAACATTCGCAGGAGCAACGTATGAAAAATGAGGAATGACTTTTCGTAAGATATCATACGAAACGTTTCTAGGTCGGACAAACCTGACAAAAAAAAACATGGCGACACCGGCTGGGCGGTTCTGTTAAACCAGGTGCCGCAGAGCGTATTCGATTCGGGGCATCAGGCAATAAAGCTTCAAGAGGAAGACAGCAAAGGACTTGGACTTTTTCCCATTGGAAACTTAGGCATCATGTAGATCCAAATAAATAACACCAAAACAAAGCAACCAACCTATATACCTATCTGTCCTTATCCAAATCTTTTTAACCACAGAACAGAGGTGACCATTGTAAACATTCTACCTGCTAAATATCAGCATGTCAGCATTCTCATGGGCCTTTTTCACAGCAGACATTTTGACTTGTCATAGCAGGAAAAGCACATGCCTAATAACACTTACGATGGGTCTGATCTGTGTCCCAGTGAGAATGACAGTGAGCCAGCATGCACGATACCAGGACCGAAACATTTAGATTGCTGCTAAACACCCACCTCTTCTCACTGGTGTTTGATAAAGTTTATCTCCTGTTGTGCTGCAACTCTTTTTCTACTATTATGTGCACATTATGTTTATTGTTTTTCTCTGTTCTTGTATTCATTTTATATTTTTGTACATGTTCAGCACTTTGGTTAATTGCGGTTGTTTTTAAATGTGCTATACAAATAAAGTTTGACTTGACTTGAGCCTGAAATCTAATGGAATCCAGCCATCATTCGTTTATTATTATCACCTGTGCTTTTCCTACTGTGACAAGTCAAAATGTCTTCTGTTAAAAAGGCCCATTGTGAGCACATTAGCATGCCGACGTTTACATTTAGCTTAAAGCAATGCCGTGCTTAAGTAAGGCCTCACAGGCCTCTTCGTTCGGCAAAAAAGTTGTACCTGGCTCAGCTTTTGCTTCAACGTCATCTGGCAAAGCGCTGTGCTGCCCGATCACATAAATGCATACACACACTCCTGGTATAGATTACTTTGTAACATGAATGCCGTATTTCTACTGTTTACCTCGCGTTCGTCGTGGCGACAGATAAGATAATTGCCTCGGTGATTGCAGATTTGTAAAATCCTGTCTGTGAGTATTACAAACCATTGTGCAGTGTTTCGGTATCCGATAAGCCTTTAAACGAATTCATCTGTTACTCTAGCTGGACTTCCGTCTGAATACCTGCTTAGTCTTGTTTATTGTTCAGGGATTTAACCAGGTCAAAACGTGGGACTAAAATATTAGCCTACGTGGGACTTAATTCAAGTGTCAAGTTAAGTCAAACCTTCAGAGTCAAATCTCACAGCAGTCAAGCTTCAAAGCAAGTCCCCGAGTCCTCAAGTCTCACGTGTCAAGCATACAGCTCTGCAGCCTTTTATTCTTAATAAGGCAGAAACGTGTATCTCAGTATCAGGAAAACTAGCAGAATGTTAAACTTATAGTCACAAAAATACCTGGGAAAGCTGCTGGGCCCACCCTGCAGAGCTATGCTCACTTCTTAGCCTCTCCTTGGGTAGTGCATAGGTGTGTTAGATGGGTACTAGGGGTGGTAGCTGGATGGGATAAGCTTGGTACAAGCAAAGCCAGCAGGAGCAGGTAGTACACATGCTGCACGCTCTAGCATTTTTTACTTCCTGTCACTTCTCACCTATAATGCACAGCTGTGCCTCTATTGCCGGGAGTGTCAGACCACCTCTCAGCACGACAAGGTTTTCATCTTTCCGTGTGTATCTCCAGGTTGTTGTGTACGTGTGTAAAATCCACCCAGCTATTGATTCACGCAGCATGTGGCGCAGCGGACATTGAGTCTGCCTTTTAAATGATGTAAACACATCCTGTTTGGTCGAGATGACTGCTAAACTACTTCTTTTTTTGCCCCTCAATGAGATTAAGAGGTATTAAAAACCTCCTCCATCTGTTCAATATTAGAGTTCTCCAGACTGTACGCTGCACTTCTAGCATTGATATGAGTTTGTGCTATAATGAGGAGTTGCAGTGCAGGGAGGAGAAGAGAGAGAGAGACTGGAAGGAGGGAAAAGTGTGATGGGCATAATAAAAAGTAGGAATATGGAGGAAAGGAGAAGAGAGGAGAGGAAAGGAAAGAAAGTAGAGGATAACAAATGAAAGGAGAGGAAAGGAAAGGAATGGAAAGGAGAGGAGATGAAAACAATGGAATGGAGAGGAGAGGAGAGGAGAGGAGAGGAGAGGAGAGGGAAGGAAAGGAAAGGAAAGGAGAGGAGATGAAAACAAAGGAATGGAGAGGAGAGGAGAGGAAAGGAGAGGAAAGGAAAGGAAAGGAAATGAAAGCAATGAAGTTGGCCCACCTCTGTATTGGCCTCAGAACCACTCTACAAGGCAATCCTACATCAAAGCACCAGCATAAGGGACCACACACACACATGCATTATGCAAATGCACATATGCATTTTGCATGTATACTTTATTTGCATTTCAAACATGCTTACATTTGTATCTGAAACATATTCAACTAAACACACACAAATAAGCCCTAATCCTGCTGCATTGCTGACATGGTTGCACCCCAGCAGATGAGCTGAGGCTGATCATCATTACTGATCCCAGTAGACAACTCCTCTTTCTCTCTCATGGTGTATGAACACCCATGTGAGATTTATGCAAATATGTTCTACATGTAGTAACCTAGTTCACCAAGTAACCTAGCAACACTAGAGTCAGCTGGTTAGAAGTGTGTGTGTTTTTGTGTGTGTGTGTGTGTGTGTGTGTGTGTGTGTGTGTGTGTGTGTGTGTGTGTGTGTGTGTGTGTGTGTGTGTGTGTGTGTGTGTGTGTGTGTGTGTGTCCATCCCTCTGCCTGTCTGTGATTTGCATCTGCGGACACAGCTGCAGCTGGTATCCATGTATGTGCAGCATTTGGAGGAGTTTGGAGTGAACGCATGCTGGGAATCCGTCTACAAACTGGTAAAGTCGTGAAGTAAAACTGGAGTGATCCGTCACACTGCATGATGTTAGTTTGTGAGTTACTGCTTTTTCTGATTTCATCTTTGCTCTTAAGTACGTCTTGCTGTGATTTTTCCTTCGCTGTCAAACACTGGGTCCATAACTTCATGATAGTGTGAGTTTCTGTAGGTCATTCTTTCTCTTGGACAAAGTGGTTGACTAAGCAACCTCACAAAGTCCATTTTAAAGCTTGCTCTTGTTCATATCACATTATCCTCTACTACAGATTGATTTTGCCCAGTGGTCATGGATGGATTTTCAATTTTTTCCTAACACTTTAAGGACCTCTTGTCCATGTTGGCAAAGTTGAGGCAAAGGGGCAGCCAGAGAAGTGTGTGTGTGTGTAAAACAAAATGTCTTGCAAACTTCCCCATTGTGGGACTAATAAAGTAATATATTATCTTATCTTATCTTAAATTAAAACAGATTATTCATGCTTTCCTTGCAGTTTATGAGTATGTTTCTCATAGTTGAGAATAAAAGTTCATTGGCTCATTCACCATGGCTATTGCTGCTCGAGCTAATTAAACAGGCTGTTCTTCTCATACACCGTTCGTAGCTATGATAAGTAATGCACTGTAATTTGTATACATCCCAGCATTTTGTATGTAATCCATGTAATTGTGAACCAGGAAGTATAAAGAGCGACAAATACAGAATATGGAGGAGGTCGGGTGGATGGGTGGGTCAAAATACACCAGACTTTTCTCCCAGGAGACCGGTGTTCGTACTCCTTGTGAAACCAGAACAATGTTGATTTATTGGTCACGTAAATTTAAGTAACATCACTTCCAGAGTTATTTTAACCCAAACCACGATCTTTCCTAAACCTAACTAATTAGTTTTGTTGCCTAAACCTAACCAAGTTGTTTCCTGTGAAGATGGACGTTTATTTTGAAAGACTTTATACATGTAACAAGCAGAAATTGACCACGTGTTGCTTGACATTCGTAGGAACACACATGAAAAATGAGGAATAACTTTTCATAAGATATCATACGAACCATTGTATGAGGGTATGCTGAATTCTAAAAATCTTATTTTTTTGCTACTGAAGAATCCAAGTAACACATCATAGTCAGGTGAAAAACAGAGAACCATTTCAGAGGTGTTGGCACTTTAAGGCGACCAAACTTCATGAGAGTGGGAAAACACTTTGTGCTGCTGTTTGGTGCGTGTGTGCATGTGTGTCTTGATTCTCCTCTGAGCTGCTGGTTTCTGCATCTACCTTTGATTTTCTGTCAGGAGAGTTTGTAATACAACACAACACGCGCGACTAGAGAGACGCAGAGAGAGAGAGAAGGAGAAGCGACGCATTGAGAGAGTGGCAGAGAGAGAGGGAGCGAGAGGAAGACACACAGAGAGGGAAAGAGAGTTATGAAGTGACAAGTTAAGAGCTGCGGAGAGAGGACGCAGATGAAGGAAAGAGGGAATAAAAAGGACACAAAAAAGGAGCGATATAAAGCCAAAAGGAAAAAGTATGGAGAATACACTTCTGTGTGTAACAGAAAAAGAACAGTGATGCCAAATAAGAGCATAAGCACTACAGTGTGTATGTTGAATGACGAGTGCCTTCCTAGAAGAAGGTTAAAGGGGACCTATTAAGCTTTTGTGTTTTTCCCCTTTCCTTTAGTGTGTTTTATAGTTTTTTGTGCATGTTAAAGGTCTGCAAAGTTACAAAGTCCACGCCAAAGGGAGTTACTCTCCCCCACAAAAACAATGCTCCTGAAACGCCTTGATTGAAGTCCCGCCTTTTCTACCATAATGTGGTGATGTCACCAAGTAACGCAAGTATTTGCATAACGGCTAGTTTGGCACTCCCTCGAACAAAGCTATAGTTAGAGTGGAGCTGGGGCGCAGTCCGAAAGGTTTGGTTCGGTTGACCAATCACAACAGAGTGGGCCAGCTGACCAATCAGAGCAGACTGGGCTTTTCAGGGTGGAAGAGGTGCTGCAGCACAGCCAGTATGAGGAAAAATAATGTTTTTTTTTAACATTAAAGCACGTAAACATGTTGTAGTTGAAACCCAAAATACAAGTATGCACCTGAAAATAAGCATAATATGTCCTCTGGCCTGTTACGCTTTTCTCTCATTGCCTTTGCTCTGAATCTGACCCCGTCTAATATCCTCGGTTCTGTCCTCTCACGTTAACTGAGGTAAAGAGGGAAAACGCAGGCCAATTACAAGCGAGCAGCACTCTGCTAAGTGGTGTTGGTATTTTCCTTCTCATTAAGTCACAGTCAGAAGCCCTCTCAGACTGTAAACATACAGCTTTATGCTAAATGTGTTTCTTCATCATGTTAATTCAATCAAGCTGATGAATGTTGGCTGAAAGGCTGTTTTAAAGACAGGAATACATTTCGATATGATTCGTGGGTTTTCATTATATGTCAGGTCGTCTTGTCAGTTGAGGAAATTTACGCTAACTCCCCAAAATCACAGCCCATTCAGTTTCCCTCTTCTTGATATCCTCGGTCAAACAGGATGTGCTTGCTTTGCAGCTTTCTGATAATGCATTTTTTTTTTTTAAATTGGAGTACCAACATACATGGAGCATTTCCACTCATCAAGTAGCGTGTAGCCCAATGTAGCGGAGTAGAAGTACATATATTTTGTTGCAAATGTTCTTGAGTAAGTGAAAACTATTCTGCAAACCAAATACTCTCATAAAAAAAAATAATAATCAAGTACATGTCGCTAAATGTTAACTAACCTGACTGTATAAAGCAGGCAAAAGAAAATATTTTCTTTTGTTAATTAACTTAAGGACTTTTTTTCTTTTAGCAAACTTAATTCAAGACTTTTCAAGACCTGCATATATCCTGTTAATAGAAACCAGTGTTGACAGTTGTCAACGTCACGTGCCAATGTCAGAATCATATGCTTTGTGCAATGACCCCTTCCTCCTCCCTAAGGGGTTTTGTGGCACCAAAACTATTTCCGTCTTTGCGTCTATGCTTGAAAATCTAGGGTTTGTGCAGGGTCATATGTAATTCTAAATGTACATACATTACAACTATAAGTGTGATTGTTGTGTCACAGCCCGGCTCAAAAGCTGCGACAATGTAGGGAGACCACACAAGTTTCAAAGTGGTGAGTAGGCATATTTATATACAACGTAACCATATATAACAAAACAATCAATCCTTTTTTGTGGGGTTTCAGTCAGCACCAACAAACAAACACTGTCACTACTGCTCACTACAGTAGGAAGCTATCGTGTCATTATGGGCGTGTGTCGATTTGAATCAACCTAAAGGCATGAATCATTTTTAATTGGTTAATCCATCCATCCATTTTCTGCCGCCTGTTATAGTCCATGTTGTGTTACTATAATTGATTATATCATTAGGAGTTATTATTATATACTGCTGGCAAGTACTGACAAGAATGTGATATAATAATAGATAATTATAGGACCATATCAACACTGCTCATCCTCTCATACATATATATATGAAACAAGTATTATATTCTACGTGGTATTTAAAAGGTCTTAAATTCAACTTGGTGAACACTGCAGAATAGGTTTCCAATTTGCTTGAATGTGTGTGTTTTTATCTGCATTGTGTTGCCGCCACCACAAACCAAATACCTGATAAACTGAAGGGGTCAGACTTGTTTATGTCCTGCAGGACAGTTGTTTCTGATAGCATGCTGTAAGTAGAGGAGTGAAAGTGAAAGAATAGGAGATAGGAGGATGGAAATAGCAGGTTGTGCAGGAGGATATGGGAAGAATGAGAGATGGGAAAACAGGGCAAGAGGAGGAGTAGACGAGGAGAGCAAGATAGAGGAATTACCCCCCAGGCACTCTTCAATTTTGCCCTTATGATGGGAGCATATTTCCCCTGTGTTGTGGCCATCATCTCTCTCACACACACACCATTCTGTCTCACACTCTCTCACTCCAATATTTCCTCTTTCTCGCTGCCTTTCTGCTACATGTTCCTCCTCTCTCACTTTTATCTGCTCCTCATAGGCATCTTAGGCCACAGTCAATTGTCAGCCACCGTCACCAACGCCTATTTATGTCCAGAGTGTGCGTGCGAGTGCACATACTTGCAGGTGCAGCATCTGCACTCGGATGTTAACTCTTGTCAATTCCCACCTGAATGTGCAGCTACAACATCATCCAAAATAGATATAAAAAGCATGTACCGCACCACTAGATGCCTTGCATTTTTTAAAACCCTAAGCCATTATCTTTTTCTTCATATTTTTTTTTCCACTTATTCCACATCAGCCTCCGTCTCCGTATGCACAGAGCTGCTGACGAGCTGCAGGTCTGGCTCTGCAGTCATATTTTACGGGTCCTCTTCCGCGGGTCACTCTTGAAATGTTCCATCTTTCCCATCATCCATGACTCTTTCTGGATCACGATGGGTTAGCTACGGCAGTCACCCGGCTGCCAAAGTGTGTGTGGTGAGTGTGTGTGTGTGTGTGTGTGTGCATATGGGAGAAGGCAGTGGAAAAATGAAAATAGATCATTCACGGCTAAAAGCTGAGAAGAGCAAATCAGCCCTCCTGCCAGTTACCCAGCATGCATGTCTCTCTGGCTGGTGAAGAAGGAAGTGCAGGCCAACACACGGCTGAGCCAATCCTCTATTATTTCCATTCCAATTTTTATACGTTTTACTATTGTCTGTCCCACTCCCCATTATGGGTGTGCACAGCTCCAGTGGTTAATAGCATCTTTGAAGTCTACTGTATACTGGCACATATGGGCAGATACCAGACTATTGAAAACGTTCCCCATTGTTTGACTACAATTCTATAAGGGCTCTGTACAGTTCCACTTCTCGTATTCCCAAATGAGTCGACATATCTGGTCCGGACCACGCTGCAGCTTCGTTCATTGTATCTGCAGTCGAACAAAGCCGGTTTTCAGACACACAATACCCACTGCTTTGCAGCGGTAGCCCATTTCAATAAAAGCCAAGACTGTGGCTGCCTTGTCCAAATGATTGTCTGCATTGTCTCCCATTCTGATAGCAAAAAAAAACCCTATTTAAAGTTATAATTCATGACATTGTATATATGTTAAAGCAAAGGGGGTTAAATGGCAGGATTATTTCTTGGTTTGGCACAGTGACAACAAGACTCTAGGAAGTTAGCACACAATTCCCCATAAGACTACAACATGTCGTTTAGTAGGTGGATTTTGGTACATTAGGCCAGGCTAGCTGTTTTCCCCGTTTCCAGTCTTTATAAATTAAGCTAACTGGCTGCTGACAGTAACTTCATGTTTACTGTACAGACCATAGACTGTATATAAAGATGGACGACATAACAGCTCCCCAAAAGTGAAGCCAAAACATCTTGATCGCCCCCTGGTGGCTGGCTGCAGTATAAGTTATAGCGGATGGGACATAAGCATATTTCCTAAAAATGTCGAACTATTCCTTTAAAGCCAGTTTTCCATCCATCCATCTGCAACCGCTTATCCCGTTAGGGGTCGCGGGGGGGCTGGAGCCGATCCCAGCCGACATTGGGCGAAGGCAGGGTACACCCTGGACAGGTCGCCAGTCCATCGCAGGGCTGACACATAGAGACAGACAACCAACCATTCACGCTCACATTCAGCCTACGGGCAATTTTAGAGTCCACAATTAACCTAACCTGCATGTCTTTGGACTGTGGGAGGAAACCGGAGTACCCGGAGAAAACCCACGCTCACACGGGGAGAACATGCAAACTCCACACAGAAGGGTCCCAAGCCGGATTCGAACCTGCAACCCTCTAGCTGTGAGGCACCAGTGCTAACCACTGCACCACCGTGCAGCCCTTTAAAGCCAGTTTTGCTTTGTCTAATTTATACCATACATATATTAGATGTTTATTCTCTGGAGGTGACACCTTTGACCATCAGCCGCTTCATTCATGCTTCACAAATCACTGGCTTGTTCACAGCTGTGCGTCAATCAGCTGACCAGTCACGTCCAATCATATTAAGGTGTTTCCGTCCACCAAACTCCATCAAAATACGTTCATCATTTCAGCTGTTGAACTTACAGTATCTCACTGATGTGAAAACACCCTTTGACCCACAACTCACAGCGATGGGAAAGAGCGGGCAGACTCAGCTGTTAGCAAAGTGGGTCAGAGCAGCTGGCATGATAGCATGAATATTTAAAATGAAGCAGCTCCAGACTGAAGCCTCTGTAACAATCACGCTGATGCCAAGCAGTGTTAAACAATGACAGCATGTTGTACAGCTCCAACTCCCCACTGAGCAGCTACACAATATTTCTGTACACAGAGAGGAAGAGGAGGGTGGGGGGGGAGTTGTCCAAAGAGAAAACAAAAAGATGTGTAAAAGGGAAAAGGAAGTAGGTAGGGTCAAATCAAGTAGTGGCAGTACGTTCAGATTTGAAGAGATCCCAGAAGCACCTATTATTTGGTGTATAAAATGTGTGTACATAATACTGTAATACCTCAATTATCTTACGAGAAGAAAGAGGAAGAGAGAACACCGCAGGATGACAGAAAGATCAGTAGAGGCCAAGAGAGGAAGAATGGAAACAAACTTTGTAATTAACTCAACACGGAGAAGGGATGACAGGCAGAGAGCCAGACGGACTGACAGGTTTAAAAAAAAAAAAAAAAAGAAAGAAAAGAGGAGAGCGTAGGGAGGGAGAGAGACATGACTGGAGGATGGATAGAAGTAGGTCAGGAGGAGAGACTGAGAGGAGAGGGAGACATGTGGAGAGATGGATAGAGGGAAGGAAATAAAGGAGAGAAGACAGCCAACGTTCGGTTGTGTCTCTCCTACCTCTCTATCTATTCAGTTGGGTGTCTTTTTTTAATGTGTGGCATGTGCGTGCGTGTCACTGTGACTGACAGCTCCCAGCCAGCAGCCTGCTCCGAAAGCCAAAGACTTCATAATAAACACAACAACATGGTTTAATTTACTCCTCCAGGCAGAGCGGCACTGCTCACTTTGCTGTCTATTCATACAAACAGGGACACACGCAGGCAAGTATGACACACTGTAAATAAAAAGTCCATCTCACTAAAGCATTTGATATATATATATACGTATATATATATATACGTGTATATATATATACATATATATATATATATAATAATTTAATTTAATTTCTAAGAATTTTAAAGCCAAATTGAAATTTTAATTTTCCTCACATTTTGTGCAAGGAGTTACAAACTATGATGACACGGCAATTATTGTGCATATTTTCCTATTTTTCAAAAGAGGATGATTTCAGGTGATTAGCCTGTTATCAGGCCATTAAATAGACGTTATCAGTCGCTATAAACACCTTGGATGTGGGTCATTAGGGACCTACTCAGTGGTGATTTTAGACCCTTTTAGGGGTGCTCAAGCGCACCTAAATTTCATCTCAGCACCCCTAAAATATAATTATCTTACCCACTGAGACTTGCAGCCTTTAAGAGGCTGTAGCAGGCTCTTTCTTAACGCTAGTGGAGATATTGGTGTCATGAAACTAGAAAACCTAAGGAGTCCATTGGTACCAACCACGTCATGCTAGCATGTCGAGAAGGAGGCTAAATAACTATCCAAATTTTGGCTACATTTTGGCAAGGGAAAACTGGCATGGTAATTTCCAAAGGGGTCCCTTGACCTCTGACCTCAAGATATCTAAATGGAAATGTTTTTTTTGGGTACCCACGAGTCTCGAGCCAAAACCATGCAGCTATTTGCATGCAGTATAATATACAGTATAATACAATAACATTAAATGAGAAAAGTTTAGTTTCAACAGGAGAATAAACATTTTGAAAGCAATACATAATGACTGAGAGCCTTACTGCGTAATATTCCAATATATTTTTGTTAATATTTTGAATTGTCACCTTGCGCCTGAATTTTGTGTTTTCCTTTACATAAATAAAGACATTTCCGCCATAACTTGATGCAGAAAAGGCAGAAATTGTTGCATGAAGTTCACCAAAATGCAGAAAATTAAGTATGACGCTCAAAATTTCCTGGGGGAGGATCCCCACAACCCCCCACTTAATATTTGTCCCCCCTAATGCTGAAACAAAACCTACGCCCTTGACTGTACCTGGGTGTACTACACCCAATATTCGGTTTTATCATCTATTCACATGGTAGATCACCCAAAGAAAGTATAAGAACACGACATGACCTCTAGCGACCGTAGTAATTATTTCAGGAGCAGAAGCGTAAGTCAGGCACTGCAGTCTTTTGAAACATTGTTATTTTAAGCTAAAACACAATGTTTTTCTTTAAAATTAAGTGTTTTCTTGCCTAAACCTAAAGAACCCTTTTTGTTTATGTTCAAAAAGTAACGTTTCATGCAGTTTTAAGTGTTATAACGTGTTGCTTTTAAGTTTTGCTTCACTTTTAGTCCGTAGTAGGAGTAGTAGACCACTAATGACCCACATCTATGGTGCTTATAGCGACTGATAACACCTATTTAATGGCTTAATAACAATCAAATCGGGTGATATTTTGGGACATATTTATGGATACTGTTTCAATAAACTTCAGGCGTCTGGGTGCTTTTCCCATGGGAGCGGTTGTCTCTCATTTAGAGTTGCTCGGAGACACACTCTTAACTGTCTAAAGTGCGTCCCAGCCCTGTGTAGCCTACGAACGTGAGTCCCCATCCACCCAGGTGCTATGGCTGTCAGAATAGTGTCCACGGTGGGATGCTGACTCGGAGAGGCCCGTCGTCACGGCTACACCAATGACACGGCTGGGATGTGGGTGAGCTTCCTGGGTGGCGGCTCTCATTCAGCCAATCAAGGCAAACAGGCCACGCTCTATTTAATGATTATCCCAGCATCTGTCCCCTATCTCTCATCTCTGTGTGGAAGCAGACAAACAACTAAAGCACAAATAGACTCGCAGTGAATCCCATCCAGGCGAGCGGCTCGATTCCTGGCTTTCATCGAGTAATTTCATCTCAGTTTAATCAAATCTAGAAAAGCTCGTTTGCATTATAAACAAGCCGTGTGCCCTTGATTCATTATATAGTTAGTGGAGAATGTGGTTAATAGAGGATGAGATTACAATTAATGTCAGTCCAATAAAATACATGATTACAACATTTGGATCAGTTGTTATCCATGTGCTGAAAAGAAAGGCGATACAAAGATAGGCTGATTCCAGTCTGTTTAGTTTTACTCACACCAACCAGAGTGTGTGGGCGATAAGGTTTACACCGTGCCACATTGTTGCTGCGGCTTGGCAAGGTGTATTGATTTCATTTCCTGCATTTGTTTTGTGGAGAAGAAGATCCCATCCTCTTCTGCCTGGTCACATGGATGTTGTGAATCTTGTTATTGTTCAGTTGGTACACTCAAAAACAGTGAATTCGCTCTGTAATTAATAGCACGGAGGTTTGTGAATTTGCTTGCCGCCGCTCTCTATCTCCCCTGCTTTAGGATGCAGGTGATCGATAAACACACTGTTTTCCTCCGCTGTAAATCATGTGAACGCTCCGAGACTCCCCGCAGGCATGGGTGGAGGAAAAAAGAGACGGACAACAAGGAGTGCTGGGCTGATGAATTTAAGGATAAACAGGAGAGAGGAGCGAGAGGTGCTAAATGGGAGAGCGAGGAAACTGAAGAGACACAGTGAGGGAAAAAAAGAAAGGCTAATATTCTTGATTTATCAGCGCAGCAGCCTTTGAGATGAATGAGGAGAACAAAGCTGTCTGTGGCCCCTTATTGCAGCCCGCGGGATGAATGCTCACTATTGCACTGTTTGTCTTTGGTTGGGTAAAATGAAGTGCAACATCAATAGAAATGTTAATCAGAATACGAAAAAACACATTGTGTTCACTTTCAATTTAACAGGCCACTTGATAAAAGAGGGAAAACAATCTGGACATGAATCTACAAAGTCCATTTCTTTTTGTTGTGATTCATTTGTAATTCATACCATGAATTACACTCCACTGCACCTCCCACCTTTGTGAGACAAATACAGTGCAAAAAATCAAATAACTTTGTTTATAGCTGTACGCTCTCAGAATCATATTTTAAAGGATTATACCGCTGTTTTTGCATGTTATAACCCTTAGTGTGTACATTATTTAGAAAGCTTGAAATCTCAGCAACTGTTTAGGTAACAGAAGAGGTATAGTGCAGAGAGCAGATCTACTCATCATCTCACAGTTGTTCTGTGTAATGAAACTGCAAAATATATACTGATTGCAACACTTGATTCAATTATTTGATAAGATTCCTATTTTTCTTCATACTTACAATGCTCCTGTTGTCTCGCATACTATATTGTTGCTCTTTTTGTGCCTCCAGGTGAGACCGGTGCAGCCCTGTCACGCCCACAGCGCCCCCTTTCGGCCCGGACGGCCCACCACGCCCCGGCGCCTGTGAAAGGGTACCATGTCAGCCGTAGCATGTCCCAGCATTCCTCCGGTGGTGGCGGAGGAGGCCCCTGCCACTGCCCGCCTGAGGACTGTGACGGCCCGGGCAGAGACTACTACCATGGTCACAGCGATGGCCACTATTACCCTCCCGGAGGTCCGGCTGAGGCCCTGGCGCTGGAGAGGCACCATTCCCATTCCCACTCCCATAGCCACTCTGGAGGAGGAACCTTCCCTCGCTCCCACCCCAGCCAGCACCCACCTCTCCAGTCATTTGACTCTTGCGAAGAGTGCCTGTCCTCAGGCCACGGAGGGAAGATGCACCGCATTCCCCCGAACATGATAGACCAGTTTGAGAAGCAGGGGCCCTTTCATCCGGACGGCTTCCACACGCTGCAGTACCAGCGCACCGCCAGTGGGGGCGCTGAGCCGCGCAGCGAGAGCCCCTCGCGTATCCGCCACCTGGTCAACTCCGTGCAGCGCCTCTTTGCGAAGTCCCATTCCCTGGAGGCACCGACCAAACGGGAGTACAACGGCACGAGAGGAGGTGGCGACTACCGCGGCGAGAGAGGAGGAGGCCACAGGAGCGGAGGGGAGGAGGGCGGAGGCCACTATTCGGGTCACCAGCCTCGCTCTACCAGGAGGAGCAAGTCTCGAGAGCGTAGCAAGAGCGGAGACTCGCGGCACGAGTCGGGCAGACGCCACCGCAGCAGGACGGCGGGCTGGTGGAGCTCTGACGACAACCTGGACAGCGACAGCAGCTTCCTGGTCAGCGGGGGCAGGCGAGGGTATCCCAGCGGACACGAGAGCCTGGATGCAGCCATCCAGGAGCTTACCATGAAGAGGCCCAAGGAGCGTGGTGGTGGCGGTGGTGGACATGGTGGTGGTGGTGGTGGTGGTGGTGTTGTTGGGGTCGTTGGTGGTGGTGGTGGTGGTGTTGTTGGGGTCGTTGGTGGTAGTGGTGGTGGTGGTGGTGGTGGTGGTGGTGGTGGTGGTGGTGGTGGTGGTGGCAGTGGTGGTGGGCCAGGACATGGGGAGTGCATGGCGTGTACCACAATGGCTCTGGCCGGTACCGAAGGAGGGGGACACCACGGACAGCACGGACACCACGGACAGCACGGACAGCACGGACACCAAGGCCACTCCCTGAAAAGGAGCACCTGGTCGGCCATGACAGTGAGTCAGGCTAGAGAGGTGTACCCTTCCACCAGGGGAGGAGGCTACGAGAAAGCCCTGGTGCCCTTGGAGAGTAAGCTGAAGGAGAGGACCTTCCACTACCTACAGGTACTCTTGCATGTCAACCAATGATCATGTGTGTGTTTGTGTGTATACAGAGGGAATATGGTTTGTGGGTGACTTTGTTTGCTGCTCAAAGCTGACCTCAGCTCCAGTTTACACATTTTGCATAAAAAATTTCACACCTTCTTCTCTGAGTCATAGCTCGATCAAACCGGAGTGCATGCTACTCTTTCCAGTGAAAGAGTAGCGGCGTTTCCAACGTCCATAAACCCTTTTCAAAACTAGAAGGGCACTCGTGTAGAGCGCAGACCTCCGCCAAGGCAATGCCCGATCTCACATTGATGATGAGTGAAAAAATAAACCGTGTATCCACCCTGTGATTCAGATCCCCTTCAATGAAATGAATGGATTCTCCCTCGGCCCATGCTACACTCTTCCACCAAGTTTTCATGAAAATGAAAAAACATGACCACCTTGGCTGAGGTAAACATGTTAAAACATAACTTCAGATCATCCCTAACCTGACCCTGTCAGATGGCTTGTTTCACAGAACCATCTGAGAAGCCGTCATTGGAAACTGTTTGGAAAAAGGGCCGGCACTTTCAAAAAATACTTGGTTGGTGATTGGATGAACCATCTGTTCAAACTAACGAAAGTGAAAGTGACTGGAGGCGAAAACGTCTCCGTACTTTACACCTTCAGTGGCGTTCTTCTCACTCTATGGTCTCACTTTCTCACACACCTAAACCATGCCCGTAGCTACCAGTAGGTGAACCAGACACAAAAGCATTACGCGTGACATCGCGAGAATCCAGTCCATGTCTACAGTGCGAAGGGGAAGCGCTAGCAGCTAATGCAGCACAACTTCGGGGTGCAGATTTGCCTAAATGTAAAGAAATATAGGCTAAAAATGTGGCTCATATGTAGCTAACAGCTAACTGGCAACATAGCACTTTCTTTTTTTGCATTACTCAAAGCATAATGGGAGCCGTAGTGCTCAAATCTCGAAATGTTTTATTCCCAAATTGAAAATCCAAGAAAATAAATGTACACTCAATACATTTTTTTTGCCAAGACGAAGACATAGTTTGTATCAACATGATTAATGTCCTCTATCTGTTGGTTTACAGGTATTTGCAGTGTATTAAAAACCCTTTTCACACACAGGCTAAAAAACAATTTTTCCCTTCCTCTCATTTTGTATACATGAATTCCGTAAAATGAAAAGCTAATGGCTGTTAGAGTGTGTCTACAAAGTCAGGTGAAAGAGCGCACACACTCTCACATACCCACACAAACCTCCAGCTGTGCTGAGGTAGAGCTGCCATGCAGGCTGTGTTTCTACGGAAACAGCAGGTAGCCGCAGGAGTCCCTGGTGTTTTTCCAACTCTCATCCTTTAGACACAGCTGAGGTCTGCTGATAGAAGAGACAGAGAGAGAGAGCAGGGTGTGTGTTAGTGTTTTCAAAGGGAAAAACCCCACACAATTTGCCTCTGTGTCTTAGGATACCATCACATTCACACCTTAGGACACAAAATGAACTTCCCCACTGCAGCTTTTCTCATATCTCCAGGCGTCACTTGCAGTTTTCGTGAGAAGGGGGGGTGACGGTGTGTGTGTGGAGTGAATTTTGTGCTGTGCTTAGATGTGCTGAAGTCAGCCAGATTGATCCCATGGCTTCAGAGCAGACAGCTTCCTGGAGCTGCAGATATAGAGCTGTTCAGGTCTACTCCGCCGGTATACTACACCTCAGGACAAACAGCAGCACAGGTGCCACATTGAAGCAACAGCTCCAAACTGAAGCCTTGTTCTCCAGAAGTGAAATTGACAATGTTTGCTGCCAGACAAGTGCAGACGGAGTGTTTAAAGACTAGACGTCATGCATTCAACAACTGACTATTCATTTATTCAGACATTCTTATCCATCCAAATATGCTCTTATACCCAGGTGTGCTGAATGATGAATCCAACCGTATCATAAATTGGAGCCGTAGCATAGGGATCGCCCCCACATCACTATATAAGGGCAGGTGTTGTGCCTTGCGCAAGTACTCTGGCACATGCCCAAGATTTGGAGAGATGCCACCAAACAGCCAAAAAGACTGTAAGAAGAAGAAGAAGAACTTCAGCAGTAGTGAAATTGAGATACTGTTAAATAATCTTATTCAAAGTTGTTTTTCTAGAGCGTCAGCACTAGCGCTACAGGAAAATCAAAAAGCATCAAAGAGCAGTATATAAGCCATTCAGAATCATCCAAGGGTTTTATAGTCTTAATTGGGATCAATGGACCAATAGTCTTTCTTTAATAAATCCAATCATTATAATTACTCCAAAGTCAGTACTAGTTCATGGGCTACGTACAGTCCAATTTGATCTCCAGTGGGTCGGACCAGTAAAACCATTGCATAATAACCTATAAATAATAACCTCTCCCTTCCTGTTAGTGTAAAGTAGAATTCTGAAAACTTTCACAATTAATGAAAAATCCATTTACAAAACAGATGATGAACAACCTGAGATGTTTCACTGATCTCTCGGTTACGACTAAAAACAGACTGCTGTTTCCTCGAACCTTCCAACAATTCATTTATCTTCTCTGTTCTCAGTTTTCCTGGCAAGTTCTCGTATTTTTCGCCATGATGAATCAGACAGTGGCGCCGAATATTATATTCCTAGAGCAATGAAAGGTGCTGAATACACCAAACACACTGGCTTCCCATTTACCTCTGCGAGGAAATAGGAACTAGTCCATTTTTCTTGGAAAACCCGACACTGTGTCCACTTTTCTCCTTTTTGACAAAGGCATTTGACAAAGGCATTTTCCACCGGCGGCTCCTGCATGAACAGTAGCTTGACAGTGTTGTGTCACATAACCTGTTAGCGTGTGGGGTCTATAATAGTGCATCCAGCATATAGGGCCTGCTACTGAACTCTTATCAGGACAGCGCAACCCCAAAATAGGAACAGCAATGTATTTTATTGAAACATTGGAATTAATGACTTCTCTGCAATGTTTACACTTTGCAAAGTCATCCAGTGGGCCAGATTGGGCCCTTTGGCGGGCCAGTTCTGGCCCCCGGGCCGTATGTTTGACACCCCTGCTCTAAAACATATAATAATCTAAATTTGATTTTACGATATTCATGCGTCTATTTCCTTGTGTTGGAATAAACAATTTGTGGACTGTGAAAACAAGATGTTTTTTCCTTATCTTGGTAAGAGAGCTCTCGACCACTCGTAAAATGTTCTCTTACCAAAAATAAGAAAATATTGGTGAATCCCAGAAATCAATGGGCACTAACATAATAAGAACAAATCGTGGATATGAACAGAAACAAGAGGCCCAATGGATCACATTTCTACTTGTATATGAAAGCGGTCACTCATGATGATGAACCCACAGAGAATTATCACCCAACTCGCTGTTCCTCTCAACTCTACGAAGCTTTATAGCGTCTTTCAACTCATTGTTTGGTTTCATACAGTAGTCTGCAACTTTACTGTTCTAAAACAAAAACAACTGCATGCTACCTGCCCTCCACAGTTAGCGACTAGCTGGTGAATATAGTGAAGCATTTACCAGCTACAGCTCCCTCAGGTGTTAGTGGCAACAAAGAACAGAGCTAAAAGGAGAGTGAATATTGGATTTATATTCATCAGATGGCCAGAAACACGACTCCAAATGAATGCTAATGTTGCTCCTTATCTGCTGGTTGTTCACCATATACGTACATGTATATCAATAATATGTCAGTTTTTGAAAATAAAAGTTTTGAAAAGATCCTGATGACCCTGACTGGATAAGGACATAAGGAATTAAAGTAAAATATCATCATATAGGCTACAACAGTATTGCAAAGTTTGTTGATCTGTTGACCCCAAATTAGCCCAAACTTGTTTCCAATCGAAAAAATGAGTGATCACAAAGTCATGGATGTAGTCATCAAATCTCAAAGTAGAGAACAAGGAAGACATTATGATTCTTCTGAACATAAACATAAAGCATGCTGTACAAAAACAGTACATTTCAAATCAATTCAAGTATGCCACGACTGCTCCTTTAAGTCGGAAAAGAGACCAAATAGTTATAGAAGTTGTATTTTGAACTGGCATTTTGTAACCTTAACATGTATATACAAGTCCACGCTAGGTCGTCGCTCAAGTTTGACGCACAAATGCAAAAAAAAAAGTGAAGCAGTTCAAAGTGAAAATGGAAGCCCAAAAAACAGTGAGTGAATCTTCGCGAGTCTGAATTACTGTGGTCAGAGTCAAAGAGACATGTACACGGTTCTGTCCCATGGTGTCAACGCCAATCACGCCGCGCGGCATCAGACCCTGGCGCTCTCCATTCCCTAAGCCTCTCCCTTCCCATCGGCCTGGGTCTGATAGATAAGGAACGATAAAAAACGGAATATGGAGCGAGAGTGAAATTAAGACAGTGAGGGAGAGAGAGACAAAGATAGAGGAGGGGAAAGAGCAAGGTAGGGGGATGCAGAGATAGCAGAGCAAGCTCAGGGATAGAAAAGAGATAAAGGAGGTGATGGTAGCCAAAGGGCACAGCGAGAGGAGGAGAGAAAGAGCAGGATGAGAAAATGAGTGAGATAGGAGAAGGCCAGAGGGATTGGGAGATTAGGCTGAATCATCTTTTAAGTGATGACCTTAAAAACACACACTCAGCTGGATGCCAAACCCTGGGGGTCTTCCCTATGTGTGTGTGTGTGTGTGTGTGTGTGTGTGTGTGTGTGTGTGTAGGTGTTTTTATTTGGTCACATGCTTGTGAGAGACTACACACCTCACAGCATTTGCAAAAAACTGAAAGATGGAGATGCTCAAGCAGCTGCTGTTACGCTACTTCCTGTTAGACGGCGTGCAAAGCTGTCATCGTACTGGAACAGAAGTGGGATCAAATGGTACAAACACATATTTACATATCGAAGTGGAGTGGTCATCCACAATAATAGAGTTCTCTGTACAAGGTTGGTGGGTATTCACGTCTGCTATGGTGCCAATTAAAGCTGCACTTGTCAGTATTTTTTATATTAACAATGGATCAGATGACTAATGTGAAAGGCACCATTCATAGAATGACGAATCCACGGAAAATCCTCAACTAACCCTGCAGTAAGCGCTTCAGAGCTTTTAACCCTCTTTTAGCTCATTGTTTTGGTTTTTCTTGTCCACAAAGTCTGGTCACATCAAACCCATTTCCAAGCTCAGATAAACAGACAATATGCTACCTGCCGAGCACCAAACCAAACACGGAAAAAGTTAGCAACCAGCTGGTGTCTCTTATAGGCTGCGACAGAAATGGAAGACCAGATGAATTTAAAAAGTACTAAATAGGGATATCTTTTTACAACATAACAAGAAACAACGAAACAAACATGTAAGTCAGTAACCAGTCATGGTTAAGGTTAGGATATATTGTCTGTAGCTTGTCTCGCAAGAGTTTTTGCAGATCTCAGATCAGATTTTGCAATTTGTTGGCTCTTTTCTAGACACCGACCCTGCAAAACAAAGAATAGCCAGCATCAAAAGGACACAGTGACCCCAACTGATTGTCACTGGAGGGGTGCTGCTAGCAGGAAAAAGCAGGAAAACCAGAAACTATTGATTCCCTCACTAAAGCCTGGCGCATTAAAGGTTCCAGTCTAGGACCAACAGTTTACAACTCTCCAATAACTCCTCTGACGGAGCTCTCAAGCAGTCCTCAACATACCATGACTATCCAAACTAATGTTTATAACTCCTACCTGCAGCACACTGAGCTCAAACAGCCCCAAGGCACAACCAAAACTATCACCGCAGCCTCGTCCCTCTAATTGCCTAACCAGGAACTTACTAATACTAGCCTTCAGGTGTTACTTACGCACTGTAACCCACAAGCCCAGTAAAGCAACCAAAAATTGGTGACCCCACCTGCAACTTCCCCAAGATAACTACTCTAACTTTCATCACTACACCATCAAAAAAAAAACAACAAACACCAATGGGAATTCTCTTAAGCCTATAACTGGGACAGAACAACAGCTATTTACTAACCGTATATACAGGATCACCCGAGCTGTGCCACAAAATCACCAGCGTAACACAGCCTGGCGACACAAACACACACGCCAATACATTCGCCACTTGCAATGTGAGATGTTTTCAGTTGTCCTGCTGCCCCCAACTGGCCCAAAAAATCAACTAATGTAGCTTTAAAGACAGGAACTGTGATGTATTTCATTTTCTCTCCTTATAGCTGCCTGGCTCTTCAGTTTTTCATTGGTCAGGTTCCCCAAAAAATCAGACCATACAACATTTTAAAGAGTTATGAAAGCATTCTGACTTATGAAAAGTCATACATTTTACATGACGGCCACAGTGGGAACCTGTCAATGTGATTTTATTTGTTTCATATCATAGCTCCTTATCAATTCTCTGTGTGTTGTTTTCCTCCTTAGTTTCTTGTCTCGTCTGTGTGTGTGTGTGTGTGTGTGTGTTTTTTCATTTTGTTTTCTCATCAGAATCTCATTCATCTGCCCATCTGTCTTCCTGCTCCCTGCCCGCTTAAGTCTGTCCTTCAGCTTCTCTGTTTCTTGGTTTGCCATGCACCCTGTCTCTCTCTCTCTTCCACCTTTCCTGTCTGTCTGCCTACATTTTGTCCGTCTTTCCATTCTGCTGGTCTACCTTTTCGTTCATTGGTTCTCTCTGTCTGTCGGCTTACGCTGTTTTTCCTTCTCGGTGTCAGTGTTTCTCCAGCTGTCAGAGTTTCTCTCTTTCTGTAAGTCCCTTGGTCTCTTTCTCTCTCTCTTTAACATTATCTCCCATGTATATGTACATATATGTTTGTATGCGCTCTCATCGCGTGCATGATGAGCATGCCTGAGCTATATCTGTGTGTGCGGGGTGTGTCGGCTTTACGCCGGGTGCACGTGTGCCGTGACTGTACGTCTGATTCATCACTCTCCTTCTGTTCGAGGTGTGAAATATTTTTCAGTGATGAAATATATTTCTGTTTGGAGAAGTCCTTTGACTTTAACAGCAGATATTGAGAAGAAGAGGCTGCCAACAGTGCAGTGATGACATCCTCAATATCTCAACACTAATTAATTCACACTGTGACCAATTGTTTTTCCCTAAACAGTTAGTGTAGAAGAAGAATGCAAATTAATTTGAAGTCATTTTAACAGTGTTTAACCCACTAAAACTGATTGATTATGTGGTGGTACACTTATATACTCACTGTGTGTTGCAGATTAATCCTCCTCAGTCATTTTTATCTATGACTACGTGAATGTGACTGTGACTGTGTCTCAGGTCCCCTCAGAAGACTGGGGTGGTGGATATGGCGGCGGCGGTGCTGCAGACGGCGGAGGGGAGATCCCATGCCGTCGCATGCGGAGCGGCAGCTACATCAAGGCCATGGGCGATGATGACAGCGCGGACTCAGACTCCAGCCCAAAGGCCTCGCCCAAGTCCACCCTGATCGCCCAGAGGGACGCCTTCAGACGATCTATCAGCATGGATCAAAGGTCAAATGTCCCAAATAGAGTGTTTATATAAATGTTGAAAGAGCCTTCAGCTATGCACGCTGCTCTGCACAAAGCAATGCTCATACCCACTCCAGCCTGCCACTCTCTGGCCTTTATTATGCTACGTTAGCTGTAGTTAGATCACTAACATGTTTGCTCCATTCGAAAGCCACTGAAGGCATAATCTATTGTTGTTGATACAGTACATGACTTTAATATCCTTTCATTTTTGGCGTTAAGGTCCTGAGTTCAAGGGGTACATGATAAAGACAAAAAGTGTCACAATATATTCTGATTACAATACAACTCAAATTCATGTTCACCGCTTTGATTAAAATGTTTACATTGTATTTTAGAAAAAGAAAATCTACATTCTTACAAAAAAAACAAGAGTATATATTTTAAGTACTTAAAGGGGACACTCTAATAAACGCTTTATATTGCACTTTTCAGCCCAGTCTCACGGCAAAGCGTGTAATAGACCCGCCTTTCCACCAGAAGAAGTGTCAGCGTCACATTTTGTGTCGCCGAGATGTGAATATTACACGCTTTCATGAAGGTGCAGTGTTTTGTAGTGACGGTTGTCACGTGATGTTTGTCACGTGTTGTGTAGTGACAAAACTCTAACTTCAGAGCTAGTTATGTAGTATTTAAAGAGAGACCACTTATGGTGGGTGGATCAAACAAACACATGACTTTCCGGCGGGAGACCCATGTTTGAGACCGGTGTTTTGTTTTGCCAGATGGTGGCTTTTTTCACGTGTTTCCCGTACTGACATTACATTGTTTCCGTACGTGTTTTACTTAGTTTACATACTTATTCTAAGCCCAACCATGATGTTTTCCCTTAACCTAACTAAGTGGCTTTCTTGCCTGATCCTAAGTCAGTGACCATGAAGTTTTCCCAAGTCTGTGGTTTTGTTGCCCCCTGCTGGTACTGCATGTTAATACAGGCATGTAATATTCACGTCACCGCGAGGCAAAACGTGACAGTGACACGCTGTCCTCTGGTGGAGTCTATTCCACACTTTTACGTGATATCGGGTTGCGCTTGTATAAAATTGAGGCCCTCCAAAACCACTGGATCCTACGTTTCCCATAAAGCAACTCGATAGCACCTTTCATTAGACCCACCCTGCCTTGTAAATGCCCACCATGTCTCGCAAACTCGACACATTCAGTGTGTAATGGAAACCACACATGTGTGTAGTCTTTAATTAAGTTGGGATAATACACCCTGATGACATCATCTGGGGTTATTTTCTCAGACTTTAGAAAGCTCCCCCCGCAGTCACAGAGGATATATTATATAACTGTGTTCACAGGCTGAGTAAAATTGCATAACATCGGTGGAGTGCATCCGCGAACCACAGTAATTTGAGATGAGGATTTGGTCACAATATTGGTAGAGATAATAAGTGATAATGTTGAATTATTGCCCAACACTATAGTGCAGATAAAATCCAATCTGTTTATCACAAAAGCACAGTCAGGTAGCCAGTATAAAAAAAGAAATACAAGTAGCATCCATGTCCTTATAGTATGTAAGCTAGTGGATACTTTCATATAGGAAAGCTCCTTAACTGCACTTCTGTATAACCAACATGAAAAATACATTTACTCACATGCTTAGAATGATTTCACATAAAATAAATCAGAGTGATAATAAGATGCATTGCAGTTTTTCCCCATTTGACATGGGAATGCAGTATTACAACACTCAAAAATGCCTCCAGCTGGCACAGAGCATGACTCAGCGACATTTTATTTCATAGTTCTGGTGTTGGTTAACCCAATGTGTGTTGCTGCAGTCAGTTTTTGACAAAAATAGCACAGCTGAAGATTTAACAGCCAGAATATCATGTAAGTATACGAAATGTGTTGTCATACACTGCGGTTGTTGCAGTCATCAGAAATGCTGAATATATGTATTATTTGTTTAATTCAGGTACTCGTGTAAGCAGTGTACAGACTCCTACCCCAACAGCCGAACTACACCCAAAACTCAAACCCGCTCTCGTAGTTACACCCGCTCTTTGACCAGCTCACAGGTAATAACAAACAATCTGGTTTTTACTTGTGTGAATTATGTAATTTGTGTAGGTTTGGACTACAGCAATTTGTCTCTTCACAACCTCTCGTCCTTCAGCTGGGGGACACGTTGAACCGTCAGTTCGAGGCGGTGTGTGAGACCATGTTCGGGGAGGTGGAGTCTCAAGCCGTGGAGGCCCTGGACCTTCCAGGTGTGTTCCGCACTCGCAGCCACAGCTACGTCCGCGCCATCCAGGCCGGCTGTTCCCAGGACGACGACTGCCTCTCCGTCTTCTCCATGTCGGGCCCCCAGGGAAGCATCAAGGGCGGGGCCGGTGAGTGTGTGTGCGTGTGTGTGGTTTGGCGAACACCAATTGGTGTCTGCATGAGTGTCAGAAAGGATGTGTGGTTGCCTTTTTCATGTGGTGGCAACCTGGTGGGAGACACAGTAGGACAGCCAGTGTGGGAAGGAATTTTATGACAGCTTGTGTCTGCTTACCTCGACAAAACCACGTTTATGCACTCACACACAACCGCAAACCCAACACACACACCCTCATTCATTGCACAGCTGCGTGCAATGTGTGCAGCCATTTTTAATTTGTAACCTTTTTTTTCCTCCCTATTCCTTCAATCTCTATGATCTCACTTTTTCACCCCATCGTTCTGCAGCACTTTCCTTTGTGTACGCGTATATATGCGCGCACGCTATATAAGCATTGTGTATGTGTTATTGTGCATGCTCTTTGTTCTCTGTCATCTCTGTATCTCTCCCATCGCCCTCCACGGTGTGATTGCAGGTTTCTGTTTCTCAGTAATAGGTAGAGGAGCGCTCGTGATTATGATGATAGCTCAGTGTCTCCGGCTGCTTCTTTCTCTCTATCTATATGTCTACAGTATATGTCTCTTCTTTTGCCTTCTTACTCTCTATCACTCTTTATTTGAGTATTTCTGATCATTTTTTTTGTTTTATCTTTGCAATCATGCTCTTATTCAAGCCTGATATACAGTAAATCTGCAGTATTTGCAATAGTGTATGTGTGTGTGTGTGTGTGTACAGGAGACTGCAAAGCCACCTTGCAGGACTCAAATGTGTAAGCTAAAAGACCAGTAAATCCCCCCCAGATATTTACTAAAGCCTTTGTGACACATACAAACACACCTACATACATGCTTGCACACTTAGAGCTTCATGGTCAGGATCTTTGTAAACTGTGACAAGCTGGTTGGTGTTGAAGACGCTTTGTAAGAAACGCATTAAAGTTTGATCCTTTATTCACTGAAAATTAACTGTGTATACGCGCGTGCACGTGTATGTGTACGTCAGAACCAAGATGTGAGACCGAATCTGCACTTTCTCTCAGGAAATTGCTTTATCGTCCTAGGAAGCAGAGTTAACTTAGCTCAAGGGAAGAGGTTTTCTTTTGTCACTTCTGTCATGTCTGTCTTCTCCACCACGTTGCTCCCTGTCTCCCACTGAAATTCATACCAAAAGCAGATTTTTTGGCGAAAAGAAATAGTTCAGTTTATGAATCTTTCTGTCACATCTTGCATTTGGCATTATTATTTAATTTTTTTTTGTTGTTTTCTCTCCCCCTTCTCTCTGTATTTTTCTGTCAACAAATTCCCCTCCTTGTCTTTCATTTCACCTTCTCCTTCCAGTCTGTCCCTTTTGTAAGTATCCATGTCCCCTGCTCCCTGTTGATATAGTCCACTTTCTGCTCTTAACAGCCCACTATGCCTCTCTCTTCCTTTCTCCCCTTCTTCTGACACTTCAGTCTTTCCTTATCGTAAAGGTGCTCCTCCCCCACTCCCACCTCGCATGTCCAAGTCTTCGCTCTCGGTGCGAGCCCAGAGCAGCACCGAGTCCACCCAGGATGCCTACTTCAGCGGACCGCTGGCCTCGAGCTCAGGCCAGGGGCGTCCCAAGCAGCACAGCAACTCAGTGGACCTGGGAAGCTCCGACGGCCCCTCGGGTCGCTCCTCCAGAGGGGGCTACTACACCGCCACGGGCCCTGGACGTTCCCGACAGCACAGTAACTCGGCAGAGAGCCTAGACGGGGTCAGGGGGTCGCGGGAGCTGGTGCCCTACGGAGGGGGCCCGGGAGTCGGAGTGAGGGCCAAACACAGCAGCTCGGCTGACAGTCTGCTGGAGGGGCCACCCAGGCCGAGCAGGGAGAGGGACGGCAGGGTCGGGGGCAGCTTGGGGAAGTCGGTGTCTCTGCCTCAGAACAGCATAGTGCTGAGTAAAGCTGGGGGGCAGGACGACGGCCGTGGTGGGAGAAAGTGGAGGCCATCCATAGCAGTGCAGGTGGGAAAGGACATTTTACTCCATCAAAATAAAGCTGCAACTAACTTTATAAATTGTCATTTAGTTATTTAATTTTAGTCTACAACAGTGGTTCCCAACCTGGAGTTCGGGCCCCCCTTAGGGGGAGGCGCCAAAGATCACAGGGGGTGCGCCAGGATTTATCTGCTCTGAGGTTGTTAAAATTAGATATGCACATGTATAACTAAAATCATAATAACACACCTATAAAGCAAATATATAAAACTTTTTTAAAAAGATACAATTTTTGCTATTTAGTAGACCACCTTTTGTTTAAACCTTGTATTTCTGGAGGCTACACTAATATTATTAGTATTATATTATTTGTAGAATTAGATTCCAGTGGTGGCTGCGTAGGATTGTTTCCGACTCCTGTGATCCAAATATTTCAAAAAAGTCCAGAGTGTTGTTAAGTCCAAAAGTCAAAATGTATTGTAAAAAAAAAAAAATTCACAGCATGTTTTTATCTAACGAAATATTCAGCTTCAATCCATATTTGTTGGCGTTTAGCCTTTCAAAAACAACATTTACATTGCGGTCAAAAACCTATTTGCTCTCCTGCTTGCCACAAACAAAGGGAGACACACACTGACGAGTTATATTAACATTCAATTCAGTTATTATTTGATACACCGATTCACTTCATTCAAACTGAGGATTTTGTTCGAGGATTTGTAATTATTTTAAGGTATGAAATTTGTATTAGATACAAGTAGGGGGGCTTCAAGGAAAATAGGTTGGGAACCACTGGTTTACAAAATGTCAGAAAATAGTGAAAAATGTCCATCACAAGTCTTCAAGTTGCTTGGTTGGTGTGTCAAAACATATTGAATTTACAATGATATGCAGGTACATGTTAAATAAACACATTCCTTGTTTACATTTTGGCAAATACAGGAATATGCTGTCTTGCAGAGAGAAGATCGATACCACTCCCATGTCTGAGAGTGATGTCGATCTTCTCACCTGAGCTCCAAAGAATGAATGATTAATGAATGAAAATGTCTAACTAATAATTCCAGTTGACATCTTTAAAGTGGGTGTTTTAGCAAATATAAGCTGCGCTCTGATTGTGGTGCTTTGTCGCTTCTTCTGTTCCAGGTGGACAGCTCAGAGACTCTGTCAGATTCAGACGCAGACGGCAAAGCTCTCACCGAGGTCCACTCTATAGGAGTCCAAGTGGAAGATGACAAAAGGTAATGGAAATACAGTAACATCTAAGCAGGGAAAAAGTATTTATCCTTGAAATCTCTTCCCGACTTGAAGTGTGTTTATTTTTGCCTTAATTATAGACACAATCTAGCAAACTAAGATGTGCAGTTGTTTATTTGTTAATTTATCTTTTCCCCCAAAATATGTGGCTTCATCAAGAGCTTTTGGTCTTTGCACAGTAATTTATGTGAATAATTTTAATATGTAATTTTGAAAAAGCCTTCATCTCCTGGGCGCCCAGCAGTGCAGCCACCTATGGTTGATTTCGAGGCTGGATCCTATTATTTCATTTAACATTTCATCAGACATCACAGCTTGAACCCGGTAACACTTTGTTCCAAGAATGTCTTGTTTTTCGACTGTAACCATGACTACTGCAAATCATGCACTCGACATGACTTTCGCACATGATGCAGCCCTTCTCCTAATTATATCCAGCGTCGCTTACGGGTCAGATTCACACGCATCGCATGCGAGCGCTCGCAACATTGCCGAACCCCGAGCGAGTGTGTGATCATGCACCTGTTAACAATGTCCCCCACCTCCTGCGATCATTGAGGATGACAGTGTGACGTCGGGGGAAGAAAACAGAAGTGCGAGAACGGAAATCTGAGTCACACCTCACACCTAAACAGACAGCGAGGGAAAGGATGAGGGGAGGTGGGGTATAAACTTGAAATAGAGTAAACACTCATCACTGAGTCCATTGACATGACATTTGCACACACTGGTGTGTCATATGCCAAAGGATTAAGCAGGGCTTATCACAGCCGAGTGAGTAGTAGTGACTGCACTGACAGCGTGACTATCTTTGCTCCAATAGGAACGTGCAATTATTAAAAGAAAAAAATGATTTTTGCTTTTGCGTGCGATACTCTGACGTGACTGGATGGCTCTGGGCGTGCCGTGACTCCCTGTGTTGCAGGCGGGCTCGTTTCAAGCGCTCCAACAGCGTGACGGCGAGCGTGCAGGCCGACCTGGACCCCGAGGGCTTCCCCGGGCTCAGCATCGCCGTGCCAACCCAGGACAAGAGTCTCCAGTTTGGCTGTTCCTTCCAAAGGCACTCGTCAGAGCCGGAGTCAGCTAGCCAGTTCACCGAGTGCCACCGCACCGTCCACACACAGGGACAGTGGGCTTACAGAGAGGTAGGTCTGCAGTGATACGCTGTATCTTATCATTCATTAGTCAGTGGTCCAGTGTCCCCATACCTTATGGTCAAAACTAGACTAAGACATGAGGATTGAGGGTGAGGTATAAATTAATAATGGTCCAAATACCAAGTCCAACGGTTTCTTTTTGCTGTCCCAGGACTTTATCCAGGGTGGCTATACCACCGATGCCTGTCCAGCAGACCCACGGCCCCACCAGCACCCACACTTGCCTCCACGTTCCCACTCCCCTCTGCCCATCACCTCTGAGAGAGCTTGGGCGGGGACGCCGTCCCTAGAGGGCCCCCGGAGCCTGCCCGATTCGGGCCGGGCCTCGCCCTGCATGAGAGACGGGGAGTTCTTCTTACGCCTCCTGCAGACAGAGGTGGAGAGGATGGAGGGTTGGTGCCAGAACATGGAGAGAGAGGCGGAGGAGAACGAACTGCCGGAGGAGAGTGAGTTTGGGGAGGAGGATCGACAAAAAGGATCAACAATGAATGATTCGCTGATTTCTAAAAAATGACTTGTGTGCTGTTTCCTCTCTAGTTCTTGAGCTGATACGAAATGCGGTTGGCAGTGCCCAGATGCTCATGTCTCAGAAAGTCCAGCAGTTCTTCCGCCTCTGCCAACAAAGTGTGGTGAGTATGTGTGATTGCATGCAAAAGAAATGGCAACACACATTACATACGGCGCATGGTTTTGCTGAGATTCACTGAAGGCAAAATTAGCTTGGCTGCCAAAACACTTTCGCAAAAAATTGGTGCTATTTAATTTGTCGTCTTTCTCTCTTTCACAAAATCCTTGTCACCCATCACATGTCATGCACCCGTCTCCCCACTCACCCAGGACCCATCAGCGTACCCCCAGCCCACCTCTCAGGATCTGGCAGGCTTCTGGGACCTGCTCCAGCTCAACATAGAGGACGTCAGGGTCAAGTTTCAGGACCTCCAGAGGCTCAAGGACTCTGGTTGGAGGCTCCCACCTGAAAAGAAGGTGAGAGGCCCAGGGGTCCAAACAGCCCTGGTTTCCTTAAGGCACTCCCCCAGAGCTAAGATGGCAGTGTGCAGAAGAGTAGCGCAGATGGTCGTGCCCTCCAAGCCTTTGCAGGCTGTGAAAATACAGAACAGCAAGAGGAACTGAGCTGAGCTGCACACGAGACGGCGGAGTCTTAAACTGATAGAAATCTAAATGCATATCAGCTTTTCTTTTGCATTTATTGCAGCTGGCCAGAAGAAACTTGTCTGTTACATTATTGTCTATAAAGGTTAGGCTACTCACTGACATTCTTCTTGATAACAAACTAACAATTGTTTCTCTTTTCTTCTTTTTCTTTTTACATTATCTTTGTTTACCTTTTTCTTCTCCCATTTCATTTCCTTTTACCCGATGCCAATGCATGCTGAGATGCTTTTTTGCTTATTTTTTGTCAATTATGGTTATTTGTCTCTCATAATGTCTCGGTCCGTGATTCTTCCTCTCTTGAGTTTTACCCTTTTTGTTGTATGGTTTTGCTCTATGGTTTGTCATTCTTCTTTGTTTCTCCCGATATTTTTTTTGCATGGGATCCCTTTCGTACAACCATACAAAACCATTTTTTTTCCCACCACCCCGACACAATAAATCCACTGTCCGTTGTCATATTATATATATCTACGTCTCACCATTGCCGGGCTAGGAGGATAAGAAGCTTCCTCCTCCCTTACCAAAGAAGCCAGCAGGCGGGGTGAGTGGCAGCCTCCGGGCCGATAGCGTCGGGGATGTGGGCGCCGGAGGTGGAGGAGGTGGATCGGGAGGCCTGGTGGTGCCTCGCATTGGTGGACACACCCTACCCATCAGGGAGAAGTCCCTGGACCTCGGGGACCGTCAGAGGACAGAAGCGAGGAGGAGGCTGCTGCAGACCAAGCGCACCGCCTCCTTCAGGCAGAACTCGGCCACAGAGAGCGCAGACAGCATCGAGATCTACATCCCCGAAGCCCAGACTCGACTCTGAACACTGAGGTGTCTCCCACCCGCCTCCTCGCTCGCCATCAGCCCTGCGAAGCTGACCTGCACACTAATCTCAGTCTTTCTCTGAGCCTAGTTTTTGGATCCTCTGCAGGTCATCGCTGTTTATCCGCTATACCCTCCCATCACTTCACTTAACCACAACTGCAAATTCACTTCTCTTGCTCATTAAACAAGCAATGACAGCCATTTTAGTGTCTTGAAATTTGGACATTTTACTGACACAGAGGCCTCGACTTGAAGTGGTAGCTAGCGGACTTTTTTAAGAATTCTCTGAATTTCTTTTTGGCTGACAAACAAGAAACAGTCCACTTTTATAACGGTATAGTCAGCGGGAGGTTCACACAGTAGTAGCATGCCTGTGCGTGTTCACCTAGCACTTCTCCATCACTGAGAATAAAGGGCTTAACAGGCACAAAACCTCTGTGGAGAAGAGGAGATGACAGAATCTCCCTGTGGATCCTCCTGAATGCCATTTGCAACAGAATACGATAGAGCCACACTCTTCACCGATGCTACCAGTATGGATGAATAAACATGGATTCATTTCTCACCATCAGTTTAAATGCCCTTAAAGTCAGATGGTTGGCAATCCCCAAAGAGCAAGCATAGTCAGTCAGCTACAGCTGGCACTTTTCACCCAGGTGCCATCTGTCCACTCTGGCGCCCGGTCAAAGAATATGAAACTATTTTCTGTCTCTTTCCCCTCATTCCTCGCATCCCACGTATCCATCGACTACACACAGTGAAGCCGTTTGAATGTGCAAGTGCTATTTGTACATAGTGTGCACACTCATGTTTGCCAAAAGGAGCTTTTTTTGCGGTGTAGCATCACAGCCTTGACAGCTAGAGAGCATCACAAACAAACAGAAAAAACAGCTTTTTATGTAGTCTCTCTGAAGTTTCAAGTGTTCAGGGGTGGGGTTGCTGGGGATTTTTAGGGGAATATATTTTGGTGGCTTTTCAGGACTCTACTGAAGAAGGCCTCCATTTCACTGTGAGACTCTAGCACCACCAAGTGGTCAAATGAGGACCACCAACAGTGGTCCGTAGAGAGTTCTGTCCACCTCAGTCAGGAATTAACAGACGCCCTGATGAAACAGCCATGAAAGAAGATCACTTTCTTCATTACTTCCCCCGCCCCCCAGTTCTTTCCCCTCTCTTCTCTTGAATATTCGGAGTGGACTTTCACATGTAATTGCAAAGATAAAGCAGTGGATCACAAAGTAAAAAGAGGGGGAGAGCTGTCTTTAGCAGAATCCACTGGCCTAACTTGAAGTACAATCCTCTCCGTTTCACACGCCGCTGACGAAAGAGGGAATCTCTGAATCGAGGGAAAAACAAAAGGAGTCGTATTTAATGTAGCTCCCTCCAAAGCCTGTCCAAAGAGTCATCACAGAGAGGAAACCATCCGTTGTGAAATGATAGAAAAGAAGCAACATGATAGTTTTTGGTAATAATGATGAGATTAAGGATTATGAATGGACTTATACTGTATGTTTGTTGCACTATGTGCTCCTTTCCTTTCCTCTTTATTTACTTCTTGAAATCCACCCGCTTCGACTGTTATCAGGCCATTAAATAGGCGTTGTCAGTCACTATAAGCACCATAGATGTGGGTCAATAGGGGCCTACTATGCCTACTACATTGTGAAAGTGAAACTTAAAAGCAAAACGTTTTTACATGTTGTAAAACTGAATGAAACATCACGTTTTGAACACAAATAAAAAGGCTTCTTTAGGTTTAGGAAACAAAAAAATCATGTTTTGGGTTAAAATAACTACGAACACAAAGACAACTACACATTGTTGGTTTCACAAGGGATGCAAACTACGGTCTCCTGGATGAAAGTCCTGTGTTTTGTGTTCTGCTCCTGTCATAATTACTACGGTCGCTAGAGGTCGCTGTCGGGTTATTTTATACCTTCTTCGGTGATCTACCATGTGATTAGATGATAAAACCTACTAGTGGGTGTAGGACGCCCCTACTGACCCACATCTATGGGGCTTATAGCGACTGATAACGCCTATTTAATAGCGTGACAAGTCTTAATGGGCTGAAATCATACTATCTGGTGTTTCCACGGAAGAAAGTGTAGCATGATTTTAAAATCGTTGAAAGGAAGGGTCTTATTTATTTATGTCCAAACAGATATTTCTAATTTAAGTATTTTGTATGGATGGTGCATATAGTGCATATGTGTGTGTAGTGTGAATATGAAGGGCTGTGATGTGATGAAGCCCGGTGAAAAGTCCAAATTAGCTGTTTTAAAGACAAAAATCACAAACTATATGAATCTTTTAGCATGACCTGTTTGTTTGTTTTCTAACATTTGGGTGGAATGTGTTGGCAAAATGGGGATATTTTAATGGGAGATGTATATTTTATAATATAATCTACATTTCTAGATTAGTAGAGACTATTGAGTACAGTATATGTACAAAAACAGCATATATCAAATGTGAAATACTACAGTATTATTATGATAGATTATAGCATTGTGTGATACAGCTGTGTGGCATATCCAGACTCAGTACACGTTGAAAAATGAATTTCAAAATGATTATTATCTTCAGTTTGTGAGTGCTGGGTCAGGTTCACAGGGTATAACTGGCAAGAATTGCCAAGTATGATCCTCCTTAGGCCTACTGTATATCTGTCTGTGGTTCTAACAACATATACTGCTGTATCCCCTCCCCGTATCCCCCCTTTAGAGCCAACTACATGTGCCTAACCAGCTATATGTGGAGGTTTCCTTTGAACACAGTTTACAGTATATATATAGAGAAAGATGTGTAAATAGAAAAGTATCAAAAATCTGCAGAGAAATATTGTTAAAGAAAATGTTTTTATTGTACTTTGTCTCCCTCACTTTCACTTGCAATACACACGTAAGACTGGCAGATTTTGTCGATGTTAATACTGCATGTTTTATGTCGACCTCCTTTGAAAAATTTAGCAGAATCTCATTTTTGACTGATAAAAGCGAAGCAAATTTTGTAGCTTATAAACCGTTTTTTGTGATTGAAAAACAATTGACAGGATTTTACAATGAGTCATGCCTTTGTACAACGATTATATCCTTGGAGGACAATGATACTGGCAACCTTGAAACAGCTATTTTGATTTGAATCGCAACAGATCAATTTAACAACCTCCATGTAAAACAAGCTGCCCTGGCAATGAGAAAAAAAAAGGGCTGAGAATCAGACTCCATGTTTAATTCATTTTGCAGCAGTGTGGGTTGCAGAGCAGCCTTTTGATCCCCCATGTCCTCCTCCTCCTCTGTTACCCTCAAACTTGACAACATCTCAGTGGTGTTTGACACAGCCCTCATCGAACAAAGCACAAAGACCTGCTTTTATACTGTTACTCCACTGTGAAGGCCTCTTGACTCCACCCTCACACTCCTCAAACCTACACGCAGAGGGATGGCAAGGTATTTCCATTACGAGTCGGCCTTGAGGGGACACCAGGAATCAAAGAGGCTTTGTTGGATGTTTATCCACCGTAGCAACTTCTTCTTCTTCTTCGATTCTTGCTGGCTTTTCTCCTCTATACTTCTGATCACACGTTGAGGTGTTAGCCAGCCACCTTGCCTTGAAACAGGTCCATTGCAAACACATTTTTTGGTGGTTTGATTTCCATATTGTGCAGTATTTTACCCATCCATCTGTCCTATATCTTCACAGTATAAATACAGGAGCCTCAGCTAGAAATAGCACCTGGGTGTGTAGTCGTACAAACGTGATCTGAGCACTCACCAACACACCAGACAGACTACTATACGAACCCTTTCACCTCTTTCTAGAAGTGCATAAAAACCCCTCGTGGACAGCCAGACGGACAAGTCAACTCCGAGTACCTCAGTTTCTAGCAGCAGTGTCTCCAACCCCGACCCAGGCCTCTGTCCTCAGGGGATTCTCTAACGCCACACAACCGACGGACCCTGATAACACGGCACCGGATCAGTCCCGCAGGAATGTTGTCCATATTCTCTGAATGAACGGGGGAAATCATTTGATTCTCTAGCCATCCTCCAGTAGCCATTGTTCTGAGACTGGAGAGTGGCAGAAATCACAGGCAGTGAAAGAAATGGTGGTTGAGGTGAATTGTAGCCAATATGTGTGTGGGATGTATACTGTGCATCTGCAACAAAGTGGAGCAGGAGGGATGCTGTAGCAGCAGATTTGAGTTTTAGTTATGCAGACGTTTCTGAGAGGCCGAGCTGCTCTGGAGGAAAAAAAAGTAAAGTCACTGGTTGAGTTAAACCTCAGTGGGAGAATGCCAAGGACCTATTTCGTCTGCAGAGCTATGAGCTGTGGCTTCTGGTTCTATTACTCCCTGCAATATTTAAAACTGATCTAAAAAAATTTAGGAAATTGTCTTGTTTTATAGGGGCATTTGTTCGATGAACAATCACGGTCACCCCATGTTCTAGCAGTTGAATGCTTTTAACTAAGTGACAACAATAGGACATTTGGGGATAGTATCAGCAGTAACTTAATACAGTGGATCTCAACCTTTTCGAGTTGCAACCCCCAGAATAATCAGGTTGGTATTCGTTGTCAAATAACGCTGGATTACATGCATTGTTTCCTGTGAATCTCTTGTGCAATCCAGTCCAGTCCAATCCAGTGGTGGACCCCGCCACTAACATTGATAACTACTACATAGAAAAGGAATTACAGAATTCATGTCAAAAACGGGGTCTGATTTCATGAGAATATTAAGAATTATGTCTCTATATTTATACATTGTCCAGACTTCCTTATAGGTGCAGTGTGTAGGATCTGGTGACATCTAGTAGGTGAGGTTGCAGATTGCAACCAACATGGCGGCCGGCACCTTGAGGAGGGCCCGCTCCCTATTTAGATGCAAACGGCTCATTCTAAGCTAACAAAAAACCCAACGATTCTTATTTTCAGGTGATTATACACTAAACAAAACATACTTATTAATATTATATGCCAGTAGATCCCCCTAATTATTCCTTTAAAATGTCATTTTTTGGCTTCCCTCTCAAAGGTTTTACTTCCCTCTGCCTCCAGAGCAGCTCAAACCTCTGAATACATTTAACTGAAACTCCAATGTGCCTTTAGCACTGAGGTGTAATTATGTTTGTATGTATGTGCGTGTGTGCGTGTATTTACACTGTAATGTTGCTTTACAGTATACACACAGGTAACCATGTGGGTCAGACACAACTGAGCAATTACTGTGTAATTAACAAAAACAAATAATACCCTGCCACCCTCACGTTTACAAAAATGTAAATAACCTGTTGCCAATGGACATTGCTATTCTCAATATATTGTTATTACAATATGATTCTTATTATTAGTATGATTATTGTCATTAAAAGGATTAATTATTGACATCACTCATTATTATAAACGGTGTTGTCGATTATAGCTATGGGTAAACATTGTTCTGTATTCAAGGGGCGGGTCTTGTGTACTGTGACAAAAAAAAATAGTTTAATCTCTGATGACGAGTCTGAAATTGCTGCTACTAAGGAGATGGAGTAGAAGTAAAGCGAACTGACAATAACTCTGGGAAGACATTTGTTCTCTGGGATCAATGACAGACACTCCAATGAGGAGTGAGAGATCACAAGAGGAAAGTAAGCAGATGGACTGAATGGAAGATCCGAACATAAGACCTTCTTTCTCCATGTGCATTTATGTGTGCATTTTAGAGGGGAAACAACATGGACATCACGCTGATACAGACTCTCCACTCGCTGTATTCTACTCTGTAATGTAGCAAAAACTGAATAGCCCCTTGTTGTGTACTCTCTCAACCTCTCCCATGTATTTCTCACTGAACACCATGATTTTTAATCAAACGGGTTTGATATGGCGAGCTTTTCTGTCTTTAAGCTCAGCTTTATCTTGAGTTCTCTTCTTTTATACACGTTTGATTCAGTGCCAAGACAGCATCTTGTACATACAAACAGTTAAATGCTTTTGTTTTTTCTCCTATAAAAACAATTGACTGGAGCATATAGCAATAGCGATGCCATAAAGACATGAACTTTGTTTCAAAAATGCCACCAGTGGAGACACAAGATGCATGAGAACACCACGGTGACGGGGGGAGTCGGAATATGTGCTGGACGGCAAGCGGAGGGTGTTGCACAGTGACGTGTAAAATCATGATTCTTTTTGTTGTGTTGTGGTTTCTCATTTTTGTACATACAAATTTATTTATTGATCTTGTATGTTTTATGGATCTAGATGTGTCAAAAGGAGCACGTCTGATAGCGCTGAAGCCCAGAGAGATGGCACACTGTGACGTGGTTTACCCCAACACAGAATGTAACACTGTCAACGTTGTCAAAACATTTTCTAATGGCTAATATTATTACTATTAATATGATTATTATAAAGCTATTTTAGCGAGTTAAATGAGAGGTGCAGTGTCTCCTTTGTCTTTCTTTTGTGTCGATTTTCTGACTCTATTGAATGTTGCACAGAATCCCTTAGTCAGTCAAATTTACACTGTGTAGGATTTGGCGACATCTAGTGGTGCGGTTGCAGATTGCAACCACTGAGTACCCCACGTAACGCTGTTCGCCTCACTCAGAGGCCATCCTTACCATAATAACACTACTTTAGGAGCAACAGAAGTCAGACAGCGGCTGGCGGTACCACAGCTTTAAACTCTGCAGCTCACGTTACCGCAGTTTCACAAGCGACAAGCGTTGAAGAGAGGAACCGCTCCCTATGTAGATATAAACGGTTCATTCTAACAAAAACACAATTCTTATTTTTAGGTTATTATACACTAAAGAAAACATACTTATAATATGATATTCTATTCCTGCCAATAGGTCCCCTGAAATGTTACACACTGTTCCTTTAAGACTGAGCACAAGACTAAATGACTTAGTAAATGTTTTGCAGTGCAGACAAGCCCACCTGTGCAGCATCCATCAAATATGCAAAGCAGAGGTCAAAAGGGAAGGAATTTTCTAAAGAGAATTTCAATTTGTTGTCGTCTCTCTCTCTGCCTGCGGGGATTTGCAATGCAAATGCCGAGCAGAGCACACACACCTATTAAGGAAGGTTAAAAGAGACAGAGAACAATTTAGCACTGGCACACTTGAGTCAAAAGCACAGTCCCAGTGGGTATACTCTTCCCAGTCAGGTCCAAACTCAGACTGACATATTGAGGGGGAGGGTATTTTTGCCCATTCACACGGTAGTCGTGGTAAAGAATTGCACAAATATAGACTGCTGCTACTGAATATAAAGTTTCCCGCTGATATTTAAGAACATGGAGCAGTAGCCTCAGGGTAAGAGAAGCAGGTTAAGGTCAGGAGTTAGTCAAATATAAATATGTGGGAGGCGAATGAGTAATGTCATCCTGAGGCACTTCAGGGAGTTCTTGAAAATAAAAGTGCAAACAAGTGCTGCATAGAAAATCAAAACAGTCATCCAGAAGTACCCATGTTATCTTCTTCGCAATCGTAACCATTAGTGAAAAAAAAAAAAAGTGATTCGCTACTTCTCGAGTGTAAAAAGCACTCTCGAGGTTTGTACATCTTATCCGAGACTACAGAAATTCAGATAGGACTTGAGTTTTTTAGAGGAGGTAATTGTGTCTGAGCACAAAAGGGCAGCAAGGAACAAGAAGTTCCTAAAGTGATGAGACCTGAAGGATGCTTAAAGCGCCATTATAAGACACATAGTAAGAAAACTTTGTTTCTTGACCTTGCTTTGAGAAAGTGGACCAGTTTCTGAACTTCTTCGCTTTTTCCCCAGAGCTCCTTCGGAATAACATGAACCTCTAAGTTTACTACTCGACAGTATGACAACAACAACCATTCATCAGAAAAATCAAATCATCTTTTATTTAGCCATTTTAAAGATAGATCATAGATAGATAATAGAGTAAGAAAAAAGTGCTTTGTATGTAAATTGTTCAGTTTCCAACAAACCCTTTAAAAAAAGTAATTGTTTCTGAAACAGCAATTAGACAGTTGAGAAGCTGCCAGGTTCATTCATTCAAAAAAAGAGCACAATTAAGAGGCAGTGACACATTAAATCTTTCAGAGCTGCAAAGGAATCATTGAATAGTCTCCCATTCTTTCATTTTGGCAAAAACACTAAATCATTACACAAGCACTGTCCCTTTAACTATAGTGCACAAGTTTCCCCTTATCCCACAAAACAACCTGAGATGAATACATTCTGAATATTCAACCTTGAACACTTCGGGGGTTTAAGGCTCACTGGACGCCGTCCAGTTTGAGTGTCCAGGCCTGACCGGGGGAATAGGGCAGCTCAGGCAGAAGGACAGTAAGGCCAGCGTTGGGCTGGACTGGGGCCCAGGGTAGGGGATTTGGATTCCCCAACAAGGTCACCTGGACAAGACACAATAATCAGTAATTTAGTTTCTCATACCTACATCCCTTCTGTAACTTAATAGTCACTGGGCTGGTTGTAAAATGTCATGTTTTGGACAGCGAGTAGTACAGCTCCTCTAAAAAAAAGCTATGTGTTTCTGTATTAAAGGCAGGGTTAGTAACGTTTTTTTTTTATATTTATTAATATTTGTATTATATCCCGACAGCAATCATTAAATCAAATGCTCTGACACAAAAAAGAAAAAAATCTGGTATCTGTGGCTTTCAAAGGACTGTAATAAACCTGTGCAATCATTTCATTCAGCCTGAATGTAATGATTGTATGGGCTACCTATCTGCCTGTGCACACTCTGGCTGTGAACTCATTGCGCATCACCAGAGTTTTCCAATAGCCGTGTTCGTTGTTTACATTCATAATGATAATTTTTGGGGGAGTGGCTTTGGAGGGAGGCCTGAAGCGACGGACGGTCAGTGTTGCCGACTTGGTGACTTTCTCTCTAGATTTAGGGACTTTTGGAGCTAGTGCTGCTAGCTACTTTCACTGGAAAAGACTTGGCAACACTAGGCTCGTTTTTAAACCTGCCTTTAACAACGTTACATTTGTTTTTGTCACGGTCTTACTGTTGAGTTTTTATAATCTGTAAAAACACACAAACATTGTTAGGGCCTTTACCTTAGTGGATTTTGTTGTTTTGGGTCCCAACAGTTGCAATGTGAGCTTGGGGGGTTTGGATGTCATGATGGCGTAGACAGCGTTTCCTTTAGCTGTAAACCTAGAAAAAAGGAGATGATAATAGCATCATGGATCTCAATTTCAGGGCGTCCAGTAGCTGAGTGGTTGGGCAGTGTGCCACATGACCACAATGTTCTTTGTTGCATGTTATCCCCTGTGTCTCTCTCCCTGCATTTCCTGTCTACATCTCTACTATCCACTTCCAAATAAAAGCAAAATGCCCCCAAAACAATTTTAAAAATCTGCCTTTCATTTCGTGAATCGACCACTTAAACATGATCTTAGCAAAATGTTATTCTGCACTGAAGTGGGATTTGGCAGAGCATATCAAACTTAAAACTAAATATGTTAATTAACACTACACAACGTGTGAACGCATCAATTATAAATAACAGGAACTACAAGCTCACAGACTGCTTCTCGTTGATTCAGCTCTCCCTCGGCTTCTTACCAGATTGGTACAGTGGTGTTCTCGTTCTGGACCCTCCAGGGTGTGGAGGCGTAGATGGCCTCCCCGTTCATCTTTAGCCAGGCTCCAACACCCCTGAGTCTCTCCTCAAACACTGCGGGGATCATCCCGTCTGGTGTGGGACCCACATTCAGAAGGTAGTTGCCTCCCAGAGCCACAGTGCGAACCAGATCCTGTAACAGAAGTACAACCAGGGGGACAACCAGTTAGTCATTGGAAAGAGACGCCTCGCTGATGACTGACACATCATGTACTTGGATTAATTTCGGAGCAGTATTCTCTTGACAATGACCAAATAAAAGGCACACATGATTGTAACACAGCCAATTATGTATCAGCAAATTGACTGATTAAAAAAAGCAACATTTTCCTCATTACATTAGATTCCCGTGGGAATGTTGGCTTGAATTGTGTCCATGACAGCTGTACACAAGAGCAGAAATGACCTGTATTCTATATGTGTGAGAGCCATATACAAAAAAATAAGAAGAACCAGCCTGGTAATAAAATTATACCATCACATATCCTCACCTCTATGATAGTGGGTAAGTCCATCAGCTCGCTCATCTTCATGTTTCGACGGTAACCCCAGGAAGACGTGTCCACAGATGTGCATTTCTCCCATTTGTGCTTGGGCAGCTGGCCTGGAGTGTATTTGTCTTCACAGTTATAGTAGCCGCCGTGTTTACAGGCACAGCCAGCTCCCCATCTGTCATTGGTCACAATGGTATCCTACGACAAGGAAAAGTACATGCAACCATACTGAAACAATTTCATTTCATTTCAAAATGTATTTCGAACATGTAGAATACAAAAAAAATAAAATAAAGAAAAATAATGATCATACCAACAAGTGGATACTCAGAAACAAGTAGTATTTACATACAATGAAAAGCGTAAGAAAAATAAATTGTCAACACTTGATGCCTTGATTTACATATTCGAAAAGGAGTGAGAAGAAGTATAAACTTATTTAATCCAACCTCTTCTCCATAAGTCAATTATTAATTATTAACCAGCTTCCTTATTGAGCCATACATATACTCTAATTCAATTTTCCTAAATTTGGCACCATAATTACTATTATCTATAATTATTCTAACTATAATTATAACCTTTTATCTCTGTCATACAGAAATATAAATTAATTACTGATATAATTATATATATATAAATTTGTTATCAATCCAGAATACCAATTCATTACTTATAATATAACTTAATCACAATACCAATTCATTACTTACATATTTATCTTAATCATATTGACTATTTCTTATCTTTTCTTAAATGCGCAAATTATTATTTATAATATACAATTTATAATTGTATTAGTAATTAGTAGTTGAATTACAAAAACACACACACTGTCTATTTACAGCATTCTTGTACAGTTACGTGTTGCTTCTTTGTTATAAAAAACCCTTACTTTGACGGGGCTGTCGTTGTAGAGCCAGGCCAGAAACTGGGTGGAGTTCCAGTAGGTGTCAGGTGCTTCCCAGTCCCCATCAGACCAGATCAACTCAGGTCTGTACCTGCAAAAACAACAGGAAGGCAAAGGTTTAGACATACTGCCATAAGGTTGTATTGCCATGTGCCTCATACAGGCACAGGTCAATATAAGTAGGAGTTTATTATCATTATTAGGTGCAATAAACATGTTTGTGTTGCAATCAGCGGCTGAGGCTTTACAGACCTTACAACCATGTTATAAAGCTCTGGTAGTAGTTTCTGCATCACAAACTCCTGTGTTTTAAATCCATTCTTCTTGTCAATCAGGTAGAGAGGGTGGAACCACTCATACAAAGAGTTGTAGAGTCCATAGTGCAGTGACCTAAACGAGGAAATAAAAAAAACAAAAAAACAAAATGCAGGCATTAAAACTTAGGAAAGCCAGGTATCTGAATGACATGATAAATGCAAAAGCCACTAATTCAACAACACAATATTTAAATTGTATCATCTACAGTAAGTGTTCTTCTGATATCTAGAGTGGGGATGCACTGATCCAACTTTTTCTCTCACAGTACCAAAACCTCAATTCACTGTATCTGCAGATACGGAGGTCCGATCTGATACCAGGGCTCTCTTTTTCCTAAATTGAAAATCTGTATACTCATTGGAATCATTTTGATATAAAAAGGTATCATGAGAACAGGGATGCTGTGGCACTAAATGCTGAGTCTGCAGCCCGCTGTGACTGCATGAACTGATAGTGAAAACTAGAGCTGCAAAGATCAATCGATTAGTTGTCAACTATTAAATTAATTGCTAACTATTTTGATAATCAGTTTGAGTCATTTTTTTAAGAAAAAAAAAAGTCAAAATTCTCTGATTCCAGCTTCTTAAATGTGAATATTTTCTGGTTTCTTTACTCCTCTACGACAGTAAACAGGATTTCTATAATTGTGGACAAAACAAGACATCTGAGGATGTCATCTTGGGCTTTGGGAAACACTGATCCAACATTTTTCAGCATTTTCTGACATTCTATAGCGCAAACAACTAATCAATTAATCAAGAAAATAATCAACAGAATCTTTAGTTGCAGCCCTAGTGGAAACACAGAATTATTATAATGACATTGACAAGGCATCACATTATTTAATGTGAATCGTCACGGCCAATATCCAATTCACTTATTAGGGCTGAACAATTTTGAAAAATTATTTAATTGCGATTATTTTGACTGATATTACAATTGTGATATGATTTGCGATATAATTTTTTTTAATCATTATTCTCATTTTCATGGCAAAACATTAAAATGATTATGATGTGGTGTTTGCAGGGATCTGTACCAAACAAAGATGTTTTCTTAAGTTATCTCTGCAGCACCACAATACTGTGCCTTTAACAAATATTGCGTCTCCTGTGATTTGACAATTGCAGTAGGCCTTATTGGCCCTACTTAATCCAAAATTCAGCTGCTCAGCTTTTAACTAGACACAACAGAAGATCCCATATCACCCCTATTTTATACTCTCTGCACTGGCTTCCAATCCAATTACTTATCCATTTAAAAATACTGGTGCTAACCTTCAGAGCCTTGCATGGTCAAACACCCCAGTATATCACTGACCTCCTCGTGCCTTATACACCTAATCGGGCTCTTAGGTCTTCTAACCAAAAGCTTCTGTCAGTCCCCTGAACCCACTATAACACCCGAGGTGACTGTGCCTTTCAAGATGTCGCACCCAACCTATGGAATGCCATCCCCCTATCGCTGCGATCCCTAGAGTCCTGTGACATTTTTATGAAACAGCTGAAAACATTGTGATTTAGACAGGCTTTTGTTAATTCGTCTGAATAATCAACTCCACTTAATTTATTGCTTTTATTAGCCTTTTCTTGACTGTATTTGTTACCTGTTAATGTGTCTTTGTCCTCATTTTTTTTGTTTTTTTGTGTTTTTAGCTTGACAGCCCTGTGCTTGTCATCGCTACTTTTAATATTGACTGATGTATTTTTTTATTATTGTAAAGCACTTTGTGATTTTTTATCTGTGAAAGGTGCTATACAAAGAAATGTACTTACTTACTTACTCAATAAGGTCTGTATCTATCAGGTTGACGCATCCCTAACCTACAGTAAAGGGATTTCTATGAAATCTGCAAATATATTTGGCCCAAACTAGCTCTACACAACACTACTGAACAACAGATCATAAATCTTCTTCACCAGTGTTTCAGGAGGAAAGCAGCAGTTAAAATGTCCTGAACAGGACAAGTTGTACTACATTCTTTAAATCATTGTGTTAAATCACAAGTCTCCACTCCACCTGCAAGCATGGTATAGAATGCCACTGCTGATTAAACCACTTCACCTAGATTATATAAATCTGCCCTCCAAACAATCCCAGGCAGAACAAAGAGAGTGATGTGAGTTTGATATGGCATTTTGTACCTTTATTATTTATTTGGTTGAAATGAAATATATATTGTTTGGAAGTTAACAGATTGTTTTGTGTTATGTTAGATACCTGAATTTAATCCTATGTCAAGGAGAAAAGGAAAATTCCAGATTGTGGATGCATGAAAATGTAAATTAAAATGACCTAATTTATAATTTGTATTATATTTATGAGATATATAATATCATCTGTTAATGTTTCTTTGTGTAGACAAAATCATCCACCAACTGCCATCCAACTGAACCACCTTGACTTTAATAAATTGTTGGAACGGCTCCCTGGATCCTGTGTTTAAATATGCAGATGTTTTATGAACCAACACCACCACAAGCAACATAGCTTCTTCACACTGCATTCTTGGTATATTGCTGTCAGCACTTTAATAAGTACCAGTTATAACACTTTCCCTGAACTTCCTATATCATGTGATGATGACCCACCTGTTGCGCACTGCCTCCCCCAGGTCTCCCACCAGGTCCCTGTGAGGACCAGTATCCACTGAGTTCCAGTTCCAGGAGTTTGGAGAGCCCCAGTTAGTGAACCCTTCGTGGTGTTTGGCAGTCAGGACCACATATCTGCAACAAAGACAATGAGGAACACGCAGCAGATGTATGTCAACAATGTGTTCAATACCAGGAAGTGCAACTGTCTGTTATCAGAAACACACTCACTTTGCACCAGCAGCCTTGAAGATGTCCGCCCAGTCCTCCGGGTTGAAGAACTGAGCGTGAAACTGAGGAGCAAACTGCGGGTAGCTGAACCCGGGCGGGTAGTTCTGTGACATGTAGTTCACACACTTCTGGTCCGGAGGCTGCTGGCCCTGCCAGTGCCACCAGAACCACTCACTGCCAAACCCGGGGACAGAAAACACACCCCAGTGGATGAAGACTCCCACCTTAGCTTCGTCGTACCATGCAGGCAGCGGTCTGGCGTCCAGACTGGTCCAGTCCGCGGTGTACCGAGCAGCAGCCGTCTGGGACGCTACAGCCACGAAGAGGACCAATACAGCCAACATGGTTACTAAAGGGTAGCCTGGCTGGATGCTACTTGATGTCTTCAGGCTGGTTAACTAGCCTCAGATCATGTAAAAGTGTTCCACTGCTGGCAGATGTGATAGACGAGGGGTTTCACTTTTTGTTGTGACCCTTCCAGTGGAGCCGGTTTCCCATCATACAGCTGTCACATAAACTATCACGTGATCATCACTTCTGCTTTGTTAGGGGCTTGCTTTCTCTTCGTCTTTGGTGTTTATTGGCGAACCATCTTAGAGGTGCATTACCGCCACCAGCTGGACTGGAGTGTGGAGCAGGAGATTGTGCAGAAATAAAATTAAAGAAATTTAAAGAAAAAAGAAAAAAGAATAATAATAATAAGATATAAGATAAGATGAACCTGTATTAAGCCGATAAATACTGAAATCATTGTCTAAAATACTCACCATGTAAAAGTTTTTACTGTGGAAGGAAAACTACCTCAATGTTTCTAAAACACAATGAATTCCCAGAAAAACAGCCCTGCTGACTACACATTGGACTGTATAGACCTCTCAGCATTTTGTATTTACTTATTTACACTGTGGTTATATATTGTATGTGTTTGATGCACATATTTGTACATATTTCTTATAGTTTCAATGTCTTATTCTTATTCTTATTTTTTCTACAATTTATGTAGAAAAAATAATGTAGCATTATGTACATACTTTACATTTTACATATACTCCTTTATTTCTATTTTCTTACGTTACTTTCTGCTTTTATATAAGAGCTACTGTAATGTCCCAGTTTCCCGTTTTATAAAAATAACTTTTTTTAATCATATTTGCTCCAATTCCACTGCTGCTCTAATGGTAGATACAGCCCTGCTTGGACTGTATAGACCTCTAAGCATTTAGTATTTACTTACACTGTGGTTACATATTGCATGTGTTTGATGCACATATCTGTACATATTTCTTATAGTTTTAATGTCTTAATCTTATTTTTCTCTACATATATGGTGTTATATATTGTAGCATTATAATTCACATGTTACATATACTCCTTTGTTCCAATTCTCTTATATTTCGTTATGCTTTTATATAAGAGCAACTGTAACATCCCAATTTCTATCCGAGGATCAAAAAAGTATTTCTGATTCTGATAATCTATATAAAGCAAATTCACCATCCCATTTATTTAAGGATTTGATTCATTCTTCATTTGAAATGTGTAACTAATGATGCCTGAAGATCATATTTGGTGTTTTCCCCGCGAGGTAATGTTTTGAGCATCTCTTGATGGAGAATTTAACATGTTTATTTAATGGTAATAATTAACAACGTAAAAGTGGTTTTGTTTAGAAATTTGAACAGGATATGTCCAGTAATAATCCATGTGTTGGAGAAGTTCAGAGATTTCTGTTAATAATTATCTGCAATCTGTTCTTTCATTGTAAACACACAACAATATTCTGGATAGACGTTGATAGAAGCAGAAAAAACTGATCATCCAACTACAGAACATTTATAACTGTTTATAATGCAAAAAAATGGGCAACGTTTTTTGTTTTTTTTATCTGATTACATATTAAAGGACCCATATTATGCAAATTTTCAGGTTTATACTTGTATTTTGTGTTTCTACTAGAACATGTTTACATGCTGTAATGTTAAAAAAACAACTTTATTTTCCTCATACTGTCAGCCTGAATATGCCTGTATTCACCCTCTGTCTGAAACGCTCCGTTTTAGCGCATTTTGACGGAATTGCAACAGAATTGTGTTGCTAAGCAACAGCTTGGGTCCATGTTTACTTCCTGTCAGCTGATGACATTCACATACACACTGCAACCAGGAAATAAACTGGAACACATTTAGAATTGTTACGTTTAAAATTGTGTCATGGGTCTAAATATTGTATATTTGTGACATCACGAATGGGTAGAAATCCTGACAGCTTGTTTCAAATGCAGAGTTTCTGAATACGGGATGTGTGTGTATTTCCCTGTGGATTGAGTGTTTCGATACTTTCACAGTATTTATATAGTATTTAAACCTGTATTATAATTAAAAAAAACATTTTGTTAAAGATATATGCACATAAATCAACTTTCTTTGGAATAATAGTCTCTAAACAAGATCTCCATCTCTTTACTACATCATGCCGGATCATTCTCCTTGCTGCACACTAATAAGTCCGTGTGGGTCTCCAGCTCCAGCGGCTCTGGGCAGGATGTGTACGCCGCAGCCAGAGCGTCCAGCCCGGCCTGCACCAGCGTGTCCCTCCGCTGAGACATGCGGCTGTAGCCGAGCCGCTTCAGGGTCCTCCGGGTGGTGGTGAGCGAGATGGGCTTCTCCAGCCCGCTGCTGTTGTTGTACAGAGTCTGGATCTGCACACTCGTAGCCTGGTTGTTAGCTTCCACCACTCTCTCCATCGTCTTCTCACCACTCTCATCGACCAGGCGTTTTCTCCCGCAGGACCCCCGGTGACTGGAGGTCTTCTGCTCCGCACACCACTCCCTGTAGACCCGGGCCACTGCGGTCTTTGAGAAGCCCAACAGGTTCACCGTTTCCCCGATGCTGCAGCCTGAGCGTCGGGCTCCCACGATCATACCCCGCTCAAACTCACTCAAATCTCGAGACTTACCCATGTGTCACTGTGCACTCCCAACAGGGACTTTTATTAAGCAGCACTTGCATATCCTTGCAGATGCTTTTTCTGCTAAAAAAAACAACACAAGTCTTCTTCTTTTGGTTTCTTGGTGGGGTTGCAACTTTACTTATAAAGTGCATACTGACACCTACTGTACTGGAGTATATAGCACGAGAAATTGTCCCTGCATACATACTGTGATTTGGTTTGAAAAACTTGATCCTCATCAGGGACAATTAGGCTCCACAGCTGCCTCTCCTCAGAGATAATTCACCCTACCAGCCTGCTGAGTGGCAGGTGACCCTCACAGTGATGGCCATTCTCATGCTTTATTATGTCTTATAAGTTGTTGCAGCAATTTGTGGTTGATACCATTTTTTACACAGATTTGGTGTTAAATTAAACCATTTATTACCACTTGACAATTGATCAAAAATGGTCAAAAATGCCTCCAAAATACTACATTAAGACACCAAGACCTTAAGGAACACCATAGAAAAAGCCATGCTGTGATTTGGTTTCAAAAACTTTTGACATTTGGAGATTTCTGCAATAATTGCATTTTTTTTGCAATTGAATGGCAAGCACTTCTGTTCTGGAAACTACTCAGAAACCCCTTATTGTCAGTATACCTAGGAAAATACCATCCATCCTCTGAAGTCTCTAGTTTGTGGCTGTAAAGTTTCATGAGGCTGTGATTATCCGAGAGGTCACAACAGCTCATTTTATTGAGTGAGGTCACGTCTCAAATTAATGGTCTCACTACAATGAAATGGTTTCTATGAGGACTAACATCATTACACATGAATATAATTGGGCTCATTTGGATCCAAAAGAGTCTCAGCTTTACAGTGATACCCAATTTATGCAATTCCAAGACTGTTTAGGGACTCCAGTATGCAGAAATATTCAAATACACCATTTTAGAACGGGTGAACATAACAGTTATACTGCATTCAAAACCTGCATTGTTTTTGCCCCAAACTGCATGTGATTATCATAAAGTGGGCATGTCTGTAAAGGGGAGACTCGTGGGTACCCATAGAACCCATTTTCATTCACATATCACAGGTGAGAGGTCAAGGGACCCCTTTTGAAAATCGCCATGATGCCATGATTTTCTTTATTTCTTGGGGTGGTGGTGGATTTAATTGATAAAGTAATGCATTCTTCCTTTATTGCTATTTGATTTTAGTTGTGTCTCCGCTTATTGCATGTAACCTCAGCACCATTGAAAATGAGAGTTTTCCCCCAATGTGTTTTCTGAGATTTTAAAAGAAAATAAATGATGGAATGAGGAAAAAAAAAACTTCCAGTACACAAAAACACTGTCCTTCCTCCATTTTTCCTGAAGCATGAAAAACACAGGCCAACCAGTTTGCTGTCTTCCGTGACCTTTTATACCCTGTCACCTGCTGTCTGTGGCCAATCAGGGAGGATCTCTGGAATTAGTGCCACTTTAACCCAGCTGGCATCAATCTCCCCTCGTTTGGAGCCAGTTGGTAGTCAAATGCACTTTGACAAAAGCTATTAATCAAATGTACCCTCTCAAGAGGCTTGAGCAAATCATATTGTTTGTAAAGTAGACAAAACAAGTGTTCAAGTAACAATTAAGTTCTTTGTAACTAACATTACAGTTGTAAAAATTACCCACAAAGACATTTTAAAGGGGGATTGCACTCCTTAAAGGGCGGGTCCATTAATTTGAGTTTTTTTTTTTAGGTTTTCATATCATTCTGTAGCTTCTCAATGGTGTTCCTTTCCGTCAGACAGCCCTTTCCTACAGGGAACTGAAACCATTGTATCACTCTCCTCAAAGCCACTAGACTCGATTCACAAAAGCAGTAATTTTACCTTGCAGAACATGGAGGTGTTTACAACCCCATTTCAAAAAATCCAAACAAACGCTTTCAGTTATTTACAAATTTAGCACAGCTAACGCTGACTCAGCTAATGCTAGCGTTCACATTATCATAACCTTATTGATTAGCTTTTTTTGGTAACCTACGTCACTGCTTTTTGATAATGCCTGAGTGGGCGTTTCCATTTGAAAACCCGAGAAAAGATCGCAGATGGACCCGCCCTTTAAAGGGCCAGGCAGGTCAGGGAATTATAAATTATATACCCATCCAGAGACCTCTACATGTGTAACCAGCTTTATCCTTATAGTAAATACCTGTGGGAATGAAATAACATAACACAGTGATTGACCATATACTGTTGGTCCTGCTGTGAGCTTTCACAGCCTTTTAATATTACTGTGAATGTAACAAAAAATCCACTTAAATCCCTGATCATTTAATGTACAATTACTCCCACACACAGTACAGTAAAATGTATAACGACATGCCCTTTGACCTTAAGACTACTTGGTGTTGATTGTCTTACAACTCTCTAACGTTAGACGACTCCCTCCAGTTTCAGACACCAGGCCTTTCCAGGAGATATTGGCATAGCAGGCATAACAATCACCAGCCCAGCTGTTGGTGTCAGTGGTGCCCACTTCAGTGGTACGTTAGGATAGTCCATAAGTGTAACCTGTGGATGTACAAGAGTAGAGTGTAGAGTTTATGATTATAATAAAATGAAGTTAACTGGGATTAAACTTTATAGGCATATACTGTATAAGGCTTACTTTTGTGGCACCAGTAATCCTTGGTGCTGTGAGCTGAAGTGATTGTTTGGACGGCCAGTCAAGGATTATGGCATAAACGGTGTTGCTTTTGACAGTGTACCTATAATAGGAGCAAAAAGTGGCTTATTTTACATCACAAAATCACAAGATGTTGCTAGGGAGAGGGACGTCTGGACTTAGCTTGCTTAGTCTGCTGCCACTGTGGACTGGCCTCTCATAAAAATAAAAATCTCACCAGACAGTGACGGTGCTGTTCTGCATCTGGACCCTCCAGGGTTTGGAAGCATAGATGGCCTCCCCATTGATCCCCAACCAGGCACCGAGTCCCCGCAGCCTCTCCTCAAACACTGGAGCGATCATGCCATCTGCCATGGGCCCAATGTTCAACAGGTAGTTACCACCCATCGCCACCACATACACCAAGTCCTGAGGAAAGAGAGTGTTACATTAACACAATAATTAATAAAAAAACAACTAGACAAACATCAGTTGTAGGTGATGACCTACAGTGACCTTTCACCTTTATGATGGACGGCAGATCCATGAGCTCGCTCAGCTTCATGTCTCTTCGGTAGCCCCAGGACCGGGTGTCGATGGACTGGCATTTCTCCCATTTGTGGTCTGGGAGTTTACCAGGTGTGTACCTGTCGGCACAGTTGTAGTAGCCTCCATGTTTGCAGTAGCAGCCCTTACCCCACCTGTCATTGGTAACCACCACATCCTGAAGAAACACACAAGTTGTTATCTACAGAAAAAAAACATGCTCTGATGAAACCATGTTGCTGTAAAGACTCTTTCACCTTGACTGGGCTGTCATTGTAGAGCCAGGCCAGGAACTGGGTGGAGTTCCAGTAGGTATCTGGTGCTGCCCAGTCCCCATCAGACCAGATCAGATCAGGTTTATACGCCATCACAAGGTTCACAAGCTCTGGAAGAGTCTTACGGGCAACAAAATTCTGAGTCTTGAATCCGGAGGCCTGGTCCATCAAGAAAAGGGGATGGTACCATTCATAGAGAGAGTGGTAGAGACCCAAATGTAGTGACCTGTTGGCAGAGAAATATGAGTGAATACACAAAGCAGTTTAGCCCTGTCATTTTTATATCAACAGTTTCCAAACTGACTCATTTAAGACTTAAGAGAATTTAGAAATGCATAAAGAAATGTAAAAGGAAATGTATAAAGAAAAGAATACAGAAATAAATAAGTTTGGGGAAATAAATAGGGGGGAAAGCATGCATAAATAAATAAATGCAATTTAATAACGAGTAAATACATTTAAAAATAAATCTAACATAAATTTAAAAAAATAATAAATACATACATTTAAAAGTTAATATAAATTAATAAATAAATCCGAGGGGGAATTAAATAGAAAAGTAGATAGAAAACAGAAATATAAATAAAACAGAAATATAAATCTATGTCACATTTTATCAATTAATTAATACCTACATTTATTTTAATAATATTTCTAGTTCAGATAATGGCATATTTATCGAGTCATTTATTTATTTATTTTTTATTTGGGCAGGTTCCATCCTCCATAACAGCCTTTTTTTAAAAAAAAAAGAGGTAGAAATTGAATGAATGTAGATGCAGCATCTTTCTCCTAATCTCCTCACCTCTTCCTGACAGCTGCAGCCAGTTCTCCCACCAGATCCCGGTGAGGTCCCACATCCATTGAGTTCCAGTTCCAGGAGCTGGCTGAGGGCCAGTTTGTGAATCCTTCATGGTGTTTGGATGTGAATACCACATACCTATAAAAACATGCACACATTAATGTCCTTACACATTTCTGGTACTTAATTACAAATTCAAGGTACTTGAACTTTACTTTCCATTTTATGCTACTTTATACTTCTACTCCACTACATCTCAGAAGCAAATATTGTACTTTTAACCCCACTACATTTGTCTGGCAGCTTTAGTTACTAGTTACTAGAGAAGGATGCAGTGTTCCTTTATGTGTTGAGAAAATGATCCTACTTCTTAAGATAAATAAACTATTCAAAAACCCTCTTGGATCAGTTGGGAAAAAAAATGCATCGTCACAAAGCTGAAAACAGGGCTGTTTTTCTGACACCAGGAAAACATCTACAGCAGTAAAATGCAACATACACATCAATGCTGCAGTAATATTCAATATAAGAAAAAACATTATATATGATAGTAAAACAATGATATGGAATATTCTACTGCACAATGAGTAGTTTTACTTTTCATAATTTAAGTACATTTTGCTGATAACACGCATATGCATAATACTTTTATAAATTGTACATGTAAGGTTTTGAATGCAGGACTTTTACTTGTAGTGGAGTATTTTCACAGTGTGGTCTATATTGTACTTTTATTGAAGTGAAGGATCTGAATACTTCTTCCACCACTGCCTGGAACAAGGTAGAAGCTATACACTGTTATATATATATATATATATATATATATATACACACACAGTAATATTCTGGTATAACTTTTGAGAAACACTGATTATTGTTTCCTAAATAATATAGAGGTATACTGATTATTATGCCCTGAGTAACTTTGCCTACAAGCACATACATGACCCCTGCAGGTGTGGCTGAGGCTGAGGTTGAGCAAACATGGCAACAAAAGAGACTGCACTGAAACTGACACAGATACACAAATACAACAGGTTTGTGCACATTTCTATGGCACCAGGAAGAGAGCTGTGAGTATCATACAGTACCTGGCTCCAGAGGCTTTGAATATCTCTGCCCACTGATCCGGATCGAAGAACTCTGCGCGAAACTCGGACGCAAAATCTGCGTATTTAAAGCCTGGAGGGTAGTTCTTCCGCATAAACTCAACTTCCTCTGCGCGCTTTTGGGACTTCCACCAGTACCAGAACCACTCACTGTACTGCCCGAAGCCAGGGACTGAGAAGACCCCCCAGTGGACGAAGATCCCGATCTTCGCCTGGTCGAACCACTGTGGCAGAGGTCTGGCATCCAGACTGGTCCAGTTTGCTGCGTAACGCGCAGAGCATCCAGGTCCCCACATGAGAAGAAGGGCTATTACACTAATCAGAGGCATAATGCATGTAGGGCGCATATGAAGTGACATGATCCCTTATGAGTTAGTCTGTAACTCCAATGAAGAAGCTCTTGTTGCTTGCATATAGTCAGACGCGACAGGTGAGTTAACTCTACCTGTCTGTAACGTGCATTACACTTGAATGATGTTGTGGGAAGGGCAAACAGTGTAGCCGCCCCTCTGTGATTCAGTTCATACATAAATGGCCAACATACTTAAAGCTGCAGTGAGTAGAACTGGAGCAAATGTAATTAAAACATTTTTTTTTTTTTTATAAAAAAGGTCACTATATCCTGACAGTAGTGCATGAGACATGTAATCTGAAATAAAAAAATCATGTTCCTCCGTGTCCTCTGGTGCTCCTAATGGCATCTGTATGATTTCACAGACCGAAGGAAAACAACCAATCAGAGCCAAGCTGGAGCCTTGCAGTCTCTTGAGCAGCTGTCAATCACTCACTAACTCCGATCAAACGGTCAAACTAGGCAGCGCTGATCACATATGAATCAATATTCTGTTACTGTAATGGCTATTTCTCGCCTCAAATGTTTTCAGAAACATCTTGTAGTGTACTGTTTAGCTGTAAAATGAGAAAGTTTGTGACCCGACAGCCATGTTGATGAGATCAGTTGAGGAAATACCAAGCACCGCCCACCAGCCGAAGCAAACTTTCTCATTTTACAGCTTAACAGTACACTACATTACATTACAGTAAGAGAATATCAATTCATATTTGATCAGCGCTGCCTAGTTTAATCGTTTGAACCAAGTTTGCGAGTGATTTACAGCTGCGTCTATTAAATGAACAGTCAATAGGAACACTCTCTCTCTGAAATGACCTGTGATTGGCCAAAGTCTCCCGTCACGGGCTAGATTTTTTAAAGCCTGAAAACAGAGCCATGAGGAAGTGCAGAAGTGTAGATTTCTCTCAGAACACTTGAATTACAATATGCTGAAAGGTTATTATTGAATATTTGCCCAACGATGACAAAAACATTCTGCCCTCTGCAGGTTTAAATTGGACTCAGCTCTAATTTTGTGCAATTCCAATAAGAAAACAAACAAACAGGGGAAAAGGCATTTTAATTGGTATCTTTATACATTGATAAGTAGTCATTTGCATTTGATTTCAGTGATTGGTGGCACAGATTTCTACACACTGAATAATTTTTCTCTGGTAGGGGCTCAGCCACTAGAGGGCGCCAAAGGGCACCTTTCGTATCAATACTGCAGTTTGGTCACCTGATGCAAATCCTTGGCAAGCAGCAGGGAAATGTACATATATCACACAAGATAAAAACAAATTATTTACATGTAGAAAAGCACATAAAAAGTGTGATAAAATATGAAATATGTCAACAATTACACAACACATTTATTACAACAATGGTCCCATTACAACCACAAAGCGTAATCTGTGAACTGCAGTCTTTTTGGACAAAATAAAACATGCAACAGGCTACTTTATCATCTGTAAAGTTGATGTTCTCTTTAAATGCAGCACATACAGAGAAATTTGGATTTGAGCAACTGTGCAAAGAAATAAAAATAAATTAATTTATGTTTTAAAAACATTTTAAAACACTAAATCTATTTGCAAATCACTGGAGCATAACATCTCCAACAGTCAAAAAGACACATTTTCCAATTAAAAATGAGTCAATAAATAAGGCCATCTTACAGTAATAATTTAACATCAATAAGTATGGCCACAGTTAACTGAACAGTAGAACAGTTCAAGGAATGGTTTTCTTCTCCTACAGAGTCACTGTGTTATCGGTGCAGACAGCCAGCTGCCTTTCAAGCATCTGTTTCTCTACCAAGTCCTCCACTCTGCCAACCTCCACCTCGTCTACATCGTCCATAAAACTGGACCAATCCGTGCCCCCGTCTGCACGCTCCATGGGCTCTTGTTGGCTGGCGGGGTGAACCGATGCGGAATCATCCTGAGTGGTGGTCACGCAGTTGCAGCTGTCGCAGATGCCGAAGCGTCGGAGTCCCGGCGAAACACTGGATCCAGCGAAGGTTCGCCTGCAGCTCTTACATGATACCGGCCAGTAGTGCCTATGGACCTGTTGATGGTCAGCACAGTGAGAGAGACAACACACTGTGAATTATTTTGCACAGGTAACACCAACTTTTAGATTATTATAGGTGAAGAATAACAACATAGGAGCCAAAAGATTTACTGCTCTCATTATACTCCCTTCACTGCACACAAAACACAAGCAACAGAATTTAACAGCACTCATTAAAGAGGGAGACAGCTAATTGCTTTTTACAACTAACTGCTCGCAATTACTGGCTTTAACTGGTTTTGTACAAACTACTATGTATTATTGACTATACAATTACACTACAACCGAGACAAAATACAACAATTAATCTATGAACTACAACAAGGGGACAGATAATTGCTACTGTGCAGTTTCACCACTACAATTTAAATAACAAATATACGGAACAACTGTTTTCAATATTGTTTTCAACAAGTGAACTCTTATTCTGTAGGATAGCTGCCAACATCTGGCTGGCCATGAAATCTTAAATTCCTCAACAATTTAAAATAATTATAACTCACATTTCAAAATCACTTGTAATTTGCTTGTTTAACAAAGTGCAGTATTCTGTAAATACCACATCCCTGACAACAAAAGACCCAACATTGATTACTATTGGAAAATGGAATTGATAAAAAAAAACAAAAAACAGATGTGAGACTAAACAGTGGGTTTTTGTTTTTTTGTTTGTTTTGTAAAGTAACGATTTTGGTATCGAGTGGCCAGTTAGTGTGGAAAAAATGGATAAATGGCTGAGTTTGACACTGATGTCTCCGTCAGGCTGCAGAAAAAGTGAATATTTACTGACATTAGCACATATAAGCTGTTTTAGCCTAATCGTCCAAACAACAATAATCCATGAAATTACAATTTGGCATATTCAAACAAAACCAACAACTACCAACAGTCCTTACAGTCTTGATTAATGTGTTAGATTGTCAAAATGCGAAAAAATAACAGCTTCAATCCCTGAGGAGCTACGTTAGCATTTTAGGATTAGTAACGGTTGCGTCCAGTGGAGATATGGAAACGCAGACAATAACCTTTTAGTTCCTTGAAAAGTAGTCCCGGGACAAAAATTACCAGGAACTTCTTGGTGGAAACCCGGCTTTACAGGCCTACATATCAAAACCAGGTTAGGTGGGCGCAACACAATGCAAAACTGGGCTGATTATGACGCAGTCACACCGAGTTCTTACACTGAGGGCATGGCTGCGAAGGTGCTCCTGTCTTGTGAACCTCTTGCCACACATGGGACAGGGGAAGGGCCTCTCTCCTGTGTGACAGCGGATGTGTCTCTTCATGATCCCCTTCTGCTTGGCAGTGTACGGACAGAACGGGCACTTGTGGAGTTTCACTGGCACTACCAAACCATCACCTGCAGGGGGAGAGAGAGGCCAACGGTTCAGATATACATCAATGCTTGAGAATGCAACATAGTATTAGTTTCAGGATGTTTTAAGGCTACAGTGAAACATATGTCACCCTAGGCCGTTTGCATGAGCTTAGATTGATATTCAAATTACCTGTGTCCTCTCCAAGCCAATCAGACTGAATCTCCATGATAGATGATCCCACAAACCCTAAACTTTCATCCATTCTGCCTCCTCCTGTGCTGCTACCTAGTCCTTGTGTAAAGCGCTGCCCCACTCTGTCCCCCAGAGGACTGGGGCCTTCACCTCGGGCCAGCATCTCCATTAGCTGCCTGGCATTAAAGGAAGGGCTGTATCCCATGGGAGAGCGCTCATTGGAGGGAGAGGGAGGAAGTAGCCTGCTGTGATGAGGGTTATGGAGAGAGGGCCCAGGATATGAGACCAGGTCTTTGCTGTCAGGGGACTCCATAAGCTCCTCGTCGGGGTCGTACTCTATCTTGGGGTGCACTAACTCAGGGGTCAAAGCAGATGATGAAGAGGATGAGAGGTTAGCCTGATCCATGTGTCCCTTCTGTCCTTCACTCCCAGATGCAAACTCCTCCCTGGAATGGTAGTCGCTGTCCATGTCTCTGCTGGTGCCCGGAGTCGTGGTGACAGGGATGGACAAGGGGGTCCTAGCCGAGGTCACAGACTCCGGACCTAAACCCGACCCTCTATCTGCCTCTGCAGCCTGTGAATGAGTCTCGACAGCCCCGGCACCACTGGAGGTTGTTGCGGCAGGAGTGCCGCTGTCTGCAGGACCCATCCCTCCATCCTGTGACTTGTTCTCCTTCTCTGTGTTCCTCTCCTTGTCCTTGTTGCATATTTCCAAAGATGAGCGGATGTATCCCTTACAGAAGTTTACCAGGTCAGTCATCTGCAGGTAGCTGCCTGCTGACATCACCTCGATGACGTTGCTTCTGTTCAGGGCCAAGCGGCCGGAGTAAAGGTAGTCCAGGATAATCGAGAAGGCATCGGCTGTCACAATGTCCAGCGATGCTGTGCTGTAGCGCTGTCCACTATCCTGAAAAGAGATAGTACATATCATAGCAGTGTATGGCCAGCAAGAACAATAGAGAATCAGCTGTCATATCAACAAACCAGACCAGACAAGAGTGCCCCAACTCCCACCATCCACCCATGAGGAAGCCATTTACTTCTCACATTCTTCTTCACTGCTTTCATAGAAAGTGATCTGCATTTTTGTAACATTTTAAGGCATTAAAATAATCATCGATAACACAAGAATAAATACATTATCTTAGCCAAATCATTACATTTGTTTCTAAGAAGTCATACCCAACACTTGCCCACCTCTCCTAGAAATAATAACACTGATATAAGCTATTCTCACCTGCAGATAGTGGACCAGAAGAGCCCGGAAATAGCCGCTGCCAGCAAACAACACATTACGATGAGCCTTGAAGACACGACCTTCGACGAGGATGCTGCAGTCACAGAAGAAGTCCCGTTTACGCTGCTCATTGAGCTCGAAGAGCAGTTTGGGCAGGTAGCAAGGCACCTCCATGTCGATACCTCAGTGCGACCTGCCAGGGAGAGCGGACAGAAGAGACAATATAAAAGGGGAAACATGAAAAGATTGATACCAAATGAAAGCCATAACATAACCAGGACTAAACGAAGAAATTGATTTTAGTCAGTTTTTGTAGTGGTTCTTATGCATGTGGTCTGGTACTGTTGCCATAAATGATTATATATTATTACTTATTTACTTTTTTCTGTCTTGTTATCTGTATATTTATGTTTTCTTATTTTATTTTCATTATTTTCTCTGCTTTTTTTGACATCCTGTGTAGAGCCATCTAGTGACCACATTTTGCACTTGTCACCTGAGAGTTTATTGGCCTCTTGCTCAGGTGTTTGCAATCATCAAATAGATTAGGTCCAATTAAGCTTCCTGCCAGCTACTAACATTAACATTAACAATGCAACAGGAAATACAAAGAGGATGCATTAGGTTTGTGTACACATTTAATCACTGATGTTAAATAACCGAAAAGACAACAAGGCTTAAACATAAAAACCAAATAGCCACTCGTTATAGACAGTGGAAGTAATAAAAGCGAAGGTAAACTCTACTTTCTGTTTGATTACAAGCTAACTGAGCTAGCACCGAGCAGCCAGTTAGTGAGACTTCATTCAACAAAACGACAGACTAACAACACCCACTGCTCTCTGCAGAGCATGTTGACACACAGTGTGATAAGAAAAGGACATATAATACGGTCTCACCTGTGTAATTACGCGACTGGACGTGAGAAAATGAGGTATCATAACACAGACAGATTAGCAAGGTTCATTGTTCCGTGTCCACACAACAACTTCCGCGTTTAGCAATAAGTGACGCGTCTCGTTCATCCAATCAGAAGCCGACGAAGGCGTGGCCAGTACAGCTCCTACATGTACTGTACACTTTTATGTGGGTTAATTAATAATAATGACAACAATAATGATAATAATTATAATAATAACGACATTATTATTATTATCATTATTATTATATAATATATTATTACACTAGTAGCAGTAGAAGTAGTAGTTTTACTATTATAATATTAATAATGTCATTATTATTATTGTTTTTATCATTATTATTATTATTATTACTAATAATAATATTATTATTAATATTATTAATATACTTATTATTTATATAATATATATATATTATATAATAATAATAATCTCGTTATTATTATTATTATTATTATTATTATTATCATTATTATTATTATTATTATTATTGTTATTGTTCCTACATGTACTGTAAACTTTTATGTGGGTTTATTAATAACAACAACAATAATAATAATAATTATAATAATAACAACATTATTATTATTATCATTGTTATTATATAATATATTATTACACTAGTAGCAGTAGAAGTAGTAGTTTTACTATTATAATATTAATAATGTCGTTATTATTATTGTTTTTATCATTATTATTATTATTATTACTAATAATAATAATATTATTAATATTATTAATATACTTATTATTTATATAATATATATATATTATATAATAATAATAATGTCGTTATTATTATTATTATTATTATTATTATTATTATCATTATTATTATTATTATTATTATTGTTATTGTTCCTACATGTACTGTAAACTTTTATGTGGGTTTATTAATAACAATAACAACAAAAATAATAATAATGATATTAATAATAATAGTAATAATGATAAAAATAATAATAACAACGACATTATTATTATTATCATTATTATTATTATATAATATATTATTATACTAGTAGTAGTAGTAGTAGTATTACTATTATAATAATAATAAACTTTATTTCTTTATGCAAGAAATTCAGCACAAAGTGCTTTACATTAAGTGGAAATAGACAGAATGAACATAAAACCAGTTGCAAGACACTGCACTGACATAACTTAATTGAATTAAAAGAAAGTTTAAACAAGATGTACCAGATGTGAGACGTTATTCTAAACAATGTTCCAAAAAAAATGACCTAAAATAGGGTCAGAAATATACAAACTAAAGGTCTTATTGAAAACATTTTTTAACAGAGGAATATTTAAAAAAAAAAAAAATAATACATCCACAGAACTTTTAGAAGGGTGACAAATGATTGTGAATAAATAATTAAAAACTTTTTGGTTCCCCCTTCTCACAAGGCTTGTGAGCCAATAGTAAAACAACATTGGTATCACGTGGTATATCTGGGTCATCAGATAATGTGGAAAACACGGATAAATGTAGTGAAGTAGTTGAGTAAAACAGTTGACGGAAACATAAAAACTCAAGTAAAGCACAGATACTCCCCCTTTTTCACTTCAAATGAGTTATTATACAGCAGTTAAAAGTACTTGTGTCTTAATCGCCCTTAGATACATGATGGTTATTATGTGTTTTTGACTATAAAACATTTTCTTTAAAGTTTCATTTCCACTGTAGAAACTCATCGATAGTGATGATGGCCATGCTGATGATGATGATGATGATGGTGATGATGTGCAGAAGAACCTCAAAGTGTCGCCCTCCTTCTCGAACCAAGTCCAGCATACCGCTGCACAGCCGCAGGCGGCTCGCTCCTGCCCACATTGTCTGCTCAAGAATACTTGTTTATTTGCTTTCCATTTCGGAGAGAAAATAATTCCCTTTTTTTATTTTCGGACATAGCGAGAGTAAACAAGTAGTTCCTTCAGCGCTGCGCCACACCCTCTCAGCACAATCCACAGCTCTTAGAAGTGTTTTTTTTACACTGATGGGTGCCGACCAAGCGACTTATTTGTTTAAAATATTTTCCCATGGCAAACAGGGCGAACACAAAGGCTTCGTGGTGGCCCGGAGAAACCACAGGGTAGGCGTACATGAGCCTCCATGCTCACCCTCTTTTGAAAATGAAATTTATGGCACCTCATAAAAGTTCTATTCGCGCTTATAAGCACTAAATATAAACCAGTATAAACCAGCCGGGTTTGACTCAAGTCCTTGTAAACTTGACCTGATGGAGCGTTGCGTCCGGCCGAAGGCAGGCCAACCGTCGGTCGACCCGGCCGCCCAGCCCTAACACGCGTCTGCCCCAAAGCAAAGGGTTGAACTGTGAGGTAGCTCTGGTTGTCCTGACTCAGGGAAACACAAGGCCTTTGTTTTGGTCATTTGTTGACATATGGGCAGGAAACTCCCTCTCCACAGCCAAGCAATCACACTGGAGTCTCGACAATACTGCCCTATCTGTGTGGCAGTTTAATGCTGGTTTACACCCATCAACCCCTTAGGAACAAATAATATTCATGATTTATGATCGGGGTTTTGGCTTATGCCTATGATTATGACGACGCGTGATTTACAGATCAGTCTAAAAAATAAATACATGTACATACTGGCTGTTATGCAAGGCTGCATCCAGATTTGGGAGCTCGCTCGCTCAGTGTGTTAGCCGCTGCGAGACCCACGGCTGGCACAGAGGGCTCCAGCAGCACCCCTCCGGGTCCCTGCGGTCTGCGCCTCAGCACATAACAGCCACTTAGGCCGGCATTTTCCCAGGCTGAGACAACACACCACGGTGGCAGCGCGAGCCACAGAGAGGGCCTGATTAAAGAGTAGGGACAATGGAGGGAGAGAGACCGTGGTGGCATTTTCCATCCCCGCCGCTGTCTCCTGGGGGGACCAAGTATGTGCCGTGAAACGTTTGAATTATCCCAGAATCTCTGGAATTCAGACAGAGGCACCGCGGAGAGGACCCTCGACCGGGGATCAAAGAGCTTTTGAGAGGAGTGCGGTGGACTGGTGGTGAAGTTCGAGTACATAAGGGAGTATGAGTGTGTGTGTATGTGTGTGTGTGTGTGCTTGTGTGTTTCAGAAAACTGACTTGAAAAAGATAAAGACGATGTTTGAATTTTAATCATATTTTCTTTTATGGCTACATGTCTTAAGATGTGTTCAAGAGAAGCCATGTTTGACTTCTGAGGATCAGTGATCGTTGAGCAATGAAACACAGGCATGTGGTGTGCGTGTGTGTGTGTTGCTGTCCCTTTTATCCCTCATGGGATCAGATAATGCAATCATAGCCAATCATTGGGAGTCTAATACAGCGGGCGCCCCTCTTTAGTTTGGAGACGCCACTCTCCTCTGTGGTGGCAAGAGGAAGAGGAAGAGAGAAGCGAGAGGGGGAAACCTCGTCCCTCTCTTTCTGTCTATCTCTCTCTGTAATTATCACTTAATGTTCTTCGGTAATCCCGAGACGTCTGTCTCTTGCTCAGTCCTTTCTTCCCTCGCCGGAGAGGAAATGTATCACGGTCTGAAATAAATCTGCCAGCCTTTTTATTATTGTATATTTAGCACCAGAACAGAGTAGTAAATGGAGCCGTCCCAGACCACAAGCTTCCGGTAGTGCAGAGCCTCGGCTCTGGCTGGCTGTCTCTGCCACAGCCAAGTCCACAGATCAAAGCCTCCTGTACTATATACAGTTAGCTCGTCGTCCTCGAGCGTCGACCTCATGTCTGAGAAAGACAGCATGTGTTTGTGCATGAGCCACATGCAGAGTGTATAGAATTAGTTCAATACACAAGTAGGCCTTCCAGCAGTCTGCTGTGTGCACTTTTCTGAATGTGTGTCTGCCTCCGTCCGTGTATCTCCGAGCTGTATAAGTCCAGCTTTGTCATGGCATTGTCTCGATGTCAAACACGACTGCATTTGCGTTGACATAAAAACAAAATGTACAAAGTGGTTGTCTCATGGCATTCAACGATGACACAATTAGCATCATCTGATATAACTGTGATTCCCACCCAGTCTTCAGTTGCCAGCGGTTACAAGAAAAACTCAACTAATTAAATCAACCAAATTCAACTACGGATTTGATTTAAAAGATTTATCCACATACTTGTGTTGGATGGAAATGAACAGCCAAATAAGATTACAAACTGGCGCGATGTTTATCTTTAGTCAATTTACAATAACCAGTGAGCTGCCCATCAAATTCAGCTGAAACACACCAAAACCACATGTGTGTGTGTGAAAACTAGCGAGACAGCAGAGAGGTTGAAATCTAAAAGTACTCAATAAACAAATAATTAGCTAAAAGTAACAATAAAACAGTTGAAATAGCAAGCTAAAAGTAATGAATATACTGTAGAAATAGGTAGCTATATTAGCTATATAGCCATATTTTGATGTTTCGGCAACATTGTTTTTTTTAAACTTTCATGCCATTAAAGCCTAGGGATAGTTAGAAATGATGAATAAACAGTTCAAATAACAGTAAACGTATGGCTTAAAAGAATGGATAAATGACAAACATCTGTTTTCTGCCACTCCAAGTGACACAAATACAAGCTTGACCAAAGTAACCCAAACATTTACAATTAAATTACGTGGAAAAAAGTAACAATAACAACGTAAGGGATAATGTACAGCGAGCCGGTCATTGTTGCGAAATAAACACAGACAGGGTTTATTTTACAACAACGACCCGCTTGCTGTACATTATCCCGCTTATTACGTGGCTACTTACTTAAGAAATCAATAATTTGACACAAAAACGGTCAGCCAGTGTCCGTCATCAGAACTGCGTCCATAGCAACTGCTTTAAAGAAATAACAGACCGTAGACTGCCGTGATTGACCAATCAGAATCGAGGGTTCAACAAAGCCGTGTAATAATTTTATATAATTAATAGTGTTGTATAGCACGCAGTTTATAATCATGAGAACAGACTTGGAACATGATGGGCGGTGTTGATGATGGAAGGGGTACTTGAGGTCATCTGACATAGCCGAGGGGGTATGTCAGACCAAAAAAGAATAGGAACCAATGGGATATCTACTCAAGATAAGGCTCTTCACTCCAGTACACTAATATAGATTGTGCAGATTTATAGCTGAACTGATCCAATCCATTAGTTTAACTGAGCAACGCAGACTTATTTGGCGTCAAAATAAAACAGAATGAATGCATCCATTCTTTCACTTGGTAATTTTAATTATATAAGCATCTATCAAGACCAATAAAAGTTGTACCAACTCCCTCAGGATATGAAAACAGTGTTTGTCATTACCCTCATCCTTCCTCCCTCAAAGTCTTCCTCTTTCCCTGCACACTCACTGTAATCCCTTTTCTGGGAACCGCTAAAAATTACCCGGCAGTGCGGTGGCGGCAAGTTTTTATGCTGGTTTTTAGGGGCTTACGCCGGCTCTTCGGAGCTGCCGTCGGAACGAGGTGTCGGCCGGATGCCTCCCTGATAACGCCGTAATCTGAGGTGTAAAGTTATAGGAGGGATTTGGGGAAGTGAGAGGCTGTCAGAGAGCAGCAGACAAGGGTGACACCGGGATGGAGCACCATCTCCTGGGTTTATGACAACCAACCTGGAATCCAATCAATGCAAATCCTTGAATTTCAAACTGACCGGGGAACAGATGCATATGTCTCCTGTTTTGAATCCATCCTTCTTCTGTACTTTTCCTCTCAGAATTGCCATTTTCTACCAGTGGTGGAAAGTAACTAAGTCAATTTACTCAAGTACTGTACTTAAGTACAATTTAGAGGTACTTTTACTTTACATGAGTATTTGAAATTTGTGGTACTTTATACTTCTACATTTTAAAGGGAAATATTGTACTTTTAACTCCATTACATTTATCTGACAGCTTTAGTTACTTTACAGATTTTACAGACAAAAGATGTAATCAGTTTATATAATATGATACTGTGCTACAGATTAAACTATCCAACAAATCCACCAGCTGTCAACATTAAAATGCTGCTTACGTGTTAAAAAGCATTAGTAATAATTTTCCAATAATATGATATAAAATAATATAAACTCTCTGAAAGGGACAATTCTGCCCATTAAGTACTTTTACTTAAAGTTTATTTTGATGCTAATACTTTTGTACTTTGCTCAGCTAAGATTTTGAATTACGGAGTTTTATTGGACCAGAGTATTTCCTCACTGTGGTATTAACGCGTTTACTGAAATATCTGAGTCCTTCTTCCACCGCTGGTTTCTATACTAAACGCCATTTTTTTATTTTGACACTGACAAAAATAGAAGGCTGATAGAAGAATTAAGCGTCGCATGACTCCATGCAATAAAAATTAGTCTCCTCCATAAACTTGAGTGATAGTCAGAAGTCAAAACGCTTGAGCACAGCTAGTTTTACAGTGGCTAATATTAGCCCAGTCTTAAAACCCCCAGTCATCAAACGAGGCACAGTCGCATGCTCGGCTGAGGGGACACAGTGGATTAGCCTTGAACTCTTTCATTTTTCACTTTCCCCCTTTTTCTTCTCCTCCTCTTTTCTTTGCGGCTCATAAAAGATTGCGTCCCGTGTGTGATGTGGCGGAGGAGTGCAGTCAGAATGAACTGATTACGGACGAGGGCCGGCGTGCCTTTGAGTCATGGCGCAGAACGACATTCTTTCAAGCACTTAAAAATAGTAACAGCTTTTTTCAGGTTTGTTTTTCCGACTTTGGGGCATCCTCTTCTGGCTTTTTTGGAGACTGGAATCATAACCAGATTCCCCCCCCTCCTCCACGTTTCTTTCATTTTGTTATTGGGAGTTTGTTTAATCTTGTGAAGAAAATTGGCCTAGCGTGGGAAAGGCAGAATTCTTTTGGGGATGGGTTTTGTTGTTTTAGAGTTGTGCGCATTGTTGTTGTTTTTTTTCTTAGCGCAGGGAGAAAAAGTGCCAGTTTGTGCCAAAACCTCATGAAGTATTGATAAAAAAAGGAGTTGAGTGAGAGGGAGGCCGCAACACCACGACAAAGATATGGGCTGTCTAAGCAAAGAGCTTTACAAATGACAATCTCCAGGGGGAATAAAAGGGGGAGACAACATAAGGGTGGGAGGGAGTGGAAGAGGAAAAGAGGAGAAACAAATGTGGATGGATTGGTGGGAGGAGGGGGAGGAGGAGGAGGAGGAAGATGGGTATTGGGGGGGAGGAGGGGAATAACGCAGAGCAGTGAAGAAGAAGAAGAAGAAGGAGTGGGTTGGGGGGTAGATGAGAGGGGAAACATTCCCCCTTGCCCACATTAAAGACATAAAAAAGAAAACAAACAGAAAAACATGTCTGACATAAAGAGGCTGGTTTCCGCGGCGACAGCACAATGGCTGCCTGTGGCTCTCGGGGCCCTCGCCGTCCCGTCTGGGGCCCGGCACCAGCGAAAGTCACCGCAGTCACAGGGCCCGTCAGCGTGTGTGTGTGTGTGTGTGTGAAACATGGTGAATGTCATCACAGGCCTAGTGCTGTGGGAACCGCCATGAAAGGGACCCCACTCGGAAGCCACAAAAGTTCCTTTCTGCTTCTTCTCTTTGGCTTTTAGCCTCTTTATTTATCTGTGTGTAGGGGAGCCGGATGAGGAGGGAGGACTCTCTCTCTCTCTCTTTCTCTCTCTGTTCTCTCTCTATGTCTCTCGCTCTCTGACAGGCGGCATGACCCATCGCTGCAGCCCTCCTGCCCTCCTGACACCTCAAATCACAACAGCCACTATCTCAAACACATATACTGACTGTGTCTAAACCCTGTTTCTCTGGGGGTTTATTTACACCTCATATCAGTTCAATCGGAGCATTAAAAAACACAATGCAGCTCTTATAGGAACAAACCTGGCGTTCCCAGGAATGCCTCGTAGATCCAGGTTATTCCGAGTGAATCGTGGCGACGGCCAGACAGTGCCACAGTGCCACAGGTCCCAGGCATTCCTCATGTGTCTGAAGGGCAGATAATTCCCTCATGGGTCCAGCCTAGACAGTGCCAAGCTACTCCCAGTGCCAGTTCCCATGCCAATCCAATCTTGACCCCAGTGACTGAGCGCCCAGCCACAGGCGGACTACCATGGAGGCCTCATACCAATAAGAAATCTACAGATTTTTTGGGTGGGATGTCAATAGCGCTTGCATACAGCAGGGCGCCATGCAGAGGGCTCCTTTGGCCACAATTGGCCTTTCATACATTCTCAACAGGGATTCTAGACAGTGAACAAACATTTCTTTTTACTATTTGATTGCATCTGAGGAGTTATTTTTGGGTACCTTGTTATTTCAAAGATACATTTGCAAACACCAATGCCATTCCTATTGGCATCTCTTCCATTAGCAACCAAGATGGTGGCGCGTGCAGACGCAGTGGCTAAGCTCTCTCCTTTTGTTCTCTTAGTTTGTTTATGTTTCTCTTAGTTTGTCTATTTTCTATCAGTAAAGCAGTAGCCTTTAACACATACGACCGATCCTGTTTTTATGCTGCTCTTACTGTTATTATCACTTTTATTTATTTGTCTTTATTCTGAACTACATCGAGAAAAGCTTGCAAAATTGAATTGTACCTGAGTATAATGACAATAAAGATCATTCTGATTCTGATGATTAAAACCATGGTATAAAAAGTGCATCATAATTGCAAAAACCAAACCAAAAAAACTATGATAAAAAGCATCTGAATGAATATTTAAATCACTGGCGAGCAATAATTAAAAAAAAAAAAAACAATTCAGCGTTTCGCCATCTAGGCTTCGCTCCCACATGTCGTAAATGTATGTCATTTTTGTATTTTCTCTTGCATTATCATAAATGTGCTTGTGATTTCAACACAAATACAGCAGAACAATGTAAAGTAATTTTATTCCAACCCTTTTTTGTGCCTTGCTCATTGAAAGTCTAATGCAGGGCTGTCAAACTCATTCTAGTTCATGAGCCACATACAACCCAATTTGATCTCGAGTTGGCCAGAACAGTAAAACCATTGCATTATAACCTATAAATAACTATAAAGTTTTTCCTTTATTTAAAGAAGTACAAGTACATTCTGAAAACAATTAATGAATAATGAACAATCCATTTACAAAAGAGATGATGAACAACCTGAGTTGTCTTGCTGATCTCTCTTTACGAGTAAAAACAGGCTGCTGTTTCCTCGAACCTTCAAACAATAATTCATCTTCTCTGTTCTCAGTTGTCCTGGCAAGTTGTTGTATTTTTCGTCATGATGAGACTGACAGTGGCGCCGAATATTATATTCCATAGAGCACTGAAAGATGCTGTGAACACACCAAGCACATTGGCTTCCCATGAAAAAATAGGAACTGATCCGTTTTTTCTTGGAAAACCCAACACTGTGTCCACTTTTCTCCTTTTTGACAAAGATATTTTCCACCAGCGGCTCCTGCATGAATAGTTGCCTATACGCTTATAGCAGTGCATTTTATTGAAAAATTTTAATTAATGACTTCTCTGCAATTTTTACACTTTGCAAAGTCAGAGAGAAAGACCCTTTGGTGGGCCGTTTCTGGACCTCGAGCCGTATGTTTGACACCCTGGTCTAATGCATCTACATCATTAAAGATTAGGGCTGTCAAAGTTAACACCATAGTAACGCGTTAACGCAAATTCATTTTTTACGCCACTAATTTTGTCAACGCATCTTGCAATTTTTGGGTTGTAGTGAGTTCCGTTTTGAAGCTATAGTGAAGTTACTGGTATCATAATATTTTGGTGAGGAAAAAACTGTCCAGGCCATTTTCAAAGGGGGTGCCTTGACCTCTGACCTCAGGCCAACTTTATGATAAGCACATGCAGTTTTGGGCAAGTCATAGTCAAGTCAGCACACTGACACACTGACAGCTGTTGTTATCTGTTGAGTTTGCTAAATGAGGTACCTGTGAAGGTTTCTGGAAAATATTTGTGATTGTTTTGTCTTGTTAATTGATTTCAAATAATAAATACTTAATACATGCATTTGCATAAAGCAAGCATATTTGCCCACTCCCACGTTGATAAGAGCATTACTAGACAAATTCTAAGGTACATTTTGAACAGATAAAAAATGTGTGATTAATTTGCGATTAATCGCGATTAAATATTTTAATCGATTGACAGCCCTACTAATTGACCTTTTTTTTAACAGCCCTTTTTTTCACTTTAAAAAATATATTTAAAAAAATGTTTTATGGTCTAAAGACAATGTGATACTGTGTGAAAGCCCCACATCAGTACTTTTAACCAGCTTGTGCCCTTTTGCGAAAAAGAAAATGCACTGAAAAGACTGTTTTTTGTATTTAGTTGATGTTTATTTGTTTTACTTATTTTTCCCTTTCAACAGGTAAATTCTTTTCAGTGTCTTTTTACACTAGACTACCTTCATCTTCGGGAAATAAATGTTGCTGAAAGTTGGTGTTCTGTTTCTGAGTACAAATAATTAAAGTCAACCATGCAGTGAGACATACGGCATCGGACCAGTTATTCACTTTGACATGAACGCAGAGGAAAAAGTCACAAACAAAGTATCTCGTTGAGCTGGTTCCATCTCACAGACTTTCAAACAATAGCAATAGTCATGCATCGGAGGCAATAATTGCAGCCGAGTGTTTGTGCCTTATAAATTGTGGGTCTGCACTGTCCGCATTCGTGTGAAGGAGCCGAGTGCGTATGAATCAGTTGTGCGTATATCCCTGAGCGTTCACACGTTCATATTCGAGTTGCGCATGTGTGCGTGTGTGCGCAAATTGTAAAAGTATGAGCTTGTTAATTTCAATAAGGGACGTCGCCTTGTTGTGGTTTGGAGGGATGGGAGGGAGAGGACTTGAAGTGGCCGACCAAAGATCGCCAGAAATCTCCCAGAATTCCATCCCACCACCCGGTGCCAGCTCTCTCTCTCTCTTCTTCTTATGTTTCTCTCCATCACAACCCCTTCACACACCCCCACCATGAAACTATTTTCATAATTAACTTATTTATTTATTCATTCATCTTCTTAATTACTTTCCACTCAGTGCGTGTTTTTTATGCAACTTGCCTCATCATCCTGGGACGGCAAGAACGATGAGTGAAACCAGAGTTCATTTTAAAAAAACAACAACAAAAGAAACAAGAAAGGCTGGTGATACAGAGAGGAAAAGTTATTCTTTGAAGAGAAGGGTGGGTGGGTGATAAAAATAACAACAGAGAAGAGACTGACTTCATAGATGTCTCTTTTCTTTCAGACTCTTTCTTCCATGTTTTCTGATGCTGAAATGAGATCCAGATCTGAATTAAGGAATGATTGGTAATGAAAGGATATGTGAAGGGGGGGGGAAGGGAGAGAAAGAGGGGTTTCTCTTTTCTGTTAGTCCTGACTCATAGCCTACTCACCACACTATAAGCCCCCTGGTGATGGTCACGCTGATTACTGACACTTGGGTATTACAAACACACGCACATGCACATGTTTCAAGTTAGTTTATTACTTTACACGTATAAAATGCAGGCGGGCAGGGCTCAGTTACGTCTAATGCAACAGAGATTAACAGGAAAAACAAAGCTGTTGAAAAGCACATCATCATAAAAGAGGGAAAGAAAAAGAAACATCTGGAGAAATAAGTCAAAAATATACCTGATTTTTTTACACAAAGCTCTTTTGCAACTTTCAGGACCAAAATAAGCCCACATAAAAAGACTTGTTCCAAAAACATACACAAAGATCTCATGCATTGTAGTATGTTTAAAGTAACACACCCTTCCAGTCTGCCAGGCAGGAAGAGACACACTCAGCTGGGCATTGTGTGGAAGGGGGCATGCCACTTGGCCTCTCTCCGTCTTTCACACACACATGCACACACACCGCTGGGTCAGGCAGGCATCGCTCCTAACAACGGGCGCCTGGGCCTCGTGTTTCCATGGCAATCTGTACCAGCAATCTTCCCACGGTGGCAGCGGAACCGAGCGCTGTGAGTGAGTGTGTCCGCGTGTGTGTGCGTGTATATGTGTGTGTGTGTGTGTGTGAGAGTATAGGGAGCACTATCTTGTCCAGTGAAGAGGCCAGATGTTCAGACACTCACTGGACTGATTCCTCTCTTGACCCCTTGCTACCTGCCCTCATCTCTGCACACAAGTTTGGAAGAGGCTGGGTTCAAATAAAGTCTGCGCCTGAGATCAAAGCTTTTGCTTTCTCAATTAGCAGGATGTTTTTATGTCATAGTTTCTGAGAAAAAAAAAGCCACAGCCAAATCTGTGTCAAAAGTCGCATTTTTTAAAATATCCGCAGTTGGTAAATCCCAACCAGGGATAGGCTAACGTTACTTGAACAAAGAAACAGCTAATGTTAGCTAATGGTAAATGTAAAGATAATGGATAAACAACTTAAATAATGAGCTAAATATAATGGATACATAGTTGAAATATTGTTAGTTAAAAGTAATGGATAAATAGTTGAAATAGTAAGGCTAGCTATTGTACATTAGCTAGCTAAAAGTAGTGTATTAACGTTAGCAGTTAAAAATACAGTTGAAATAGTTAGCTAAAAGTAGGCTAATTGATAAATAGTTTAAATTGTTGCCTTCAGCTAAAAGTGGGCGGTAACCTTCGGGTCTGAAAAGTGAAGCCGATCCAGAAGTGTCTTAAACTTGCGTTCTTTCTAACAGCCAGCAGGGGGCGACTCCTCTGGTTGCAAAAAGAAGTCTGATTGTATAGAAGTCTATGAGAAAATGAATTTCTCACTTGATTTATACGTCAGTAAATATTGTAAACATGAGTTTATGATCTAAATCACTAGTTTCAAGTCTTCTTCAATACAGCATGATGCTCATTTAGTAAATTATGGTCCCATTTAGAGTCAAATAGACCATAAAGCAGGGTATGCTTGTAGGCATGGCTACCTTGTGATTGACAGGTCACTACCACGGTGTTGTCCGGTCCTGGAGTTGTCCGCGTTTTCCTCTTACAAATTTAACCCTTTCACAATGTGTTTTCAGTTTGTGAAAGTTAATTGTAACATTTTAGTCGCCTAACATTGTCTTTTTCAGTGTTCGGTTGTACTTAGCTCCACCCTCTCGTGTCACTTCTGGTTCCAAAAAAACAAGATGGCGACAGCTAAAATGCCAAACTAGAGGCTTTAAAACTGGAGTCCACAAACAAATGGGTGGCGTCATGGAGACTACATATAATCACTTTTATGTAATTAAAGGGCTAAAACATCTATTCATAAGAAGAGATATGGAACATGGCCATGGTAGGTTGGGAATGACTGGTATAAATGGTTTTACACCTTAGTACGCAGTATTAAAGCAATGTGGTTGTTTATAGAGGATAGAGGGAAAAAATATGCGTGCTTTTCTTATTTTTATTGTGGTTCTTTGCTGATCACTGACAGCTGCAGAGGGTCATCTTTGTATCCCTGCGGTAGTGTTTTCTCTCTGCTGTTTGTCTCTCACACTCACTCCCAAAACGCGGTTCAATAAGTCCATTCTCCGAGTCACCTGTGCGATTGTGTGAGAGCCGAGCTTTATGCATTGTCACACACTCGCCCTGTGGATGATGGAGTGTTTTCACAGTCCATCATTCCCACACTCCTCACCTCTCTTCTTCCCTCCCTCCCACCACCATTGTTCTACAAAAGCGGTGTAATTAAAAGGAGCAGAAATAGAAAGAAAGGAGGTTAGAAAGAGGGAAGGAAGGAGAGCAGGATGAGATTGGAGGCTAATTGACTGAGGATGACCGAGCAAAGGGTGGAAAGATGGGGCCGAGGGGGTTGGGGGGGTTGACAAGCAGAGGAAGGCCAGATTAAAGGGAGGGAGGAGGGACAGGGAGAAGAGGCGGGGGAGCCAGAACTGGCAACCCTGCCCCAACTGCCAAAGTCCTATTTTGTCATTGGGTGGCTGTGACAGAGAGAGGGAGCCAGGAGAGAAATAACAGAGAGAGAGAGAGAGAGAGAGAGAGAGAGAGATTGGATGCCAGTGATAAAGTAAAAGACTAAAGCCGCTTGTGAATTTTCTTAGTTGTCATGGGCCCTTGGGGGTCGAGCAAGTGGCACCGCTGACTCAGAAGACACATGAAGAAACAAACTCAAGTGACAAGAAGTAACTAAGGACAACAAGGCTTTTATAAGTAACAAGAGAAACAGAGAGTGAGGGGCACACAGGGTGAGTGCTTCATCCACAGGGGAGACAAACTTCAGCGTGTTGCCTCAGCAGAGAGACAAGATCCCTCAAATCCATCAGTCCGTCGTCTATCCATCCATCCATCAGTCCAGTGAGGAAGAGGCTCAGACATGAAGAGACCTCACGACTACAGCTCGCCAGACTCGGACACAGACGAGTTTATTGACGTGGGACAAGAAGACGGTTTTTGGTGAGCATCCGCCAACCACACCTGAGGTTGTCACCTCATGCCCTCCAGTCACACTTTAAAGGGAAATTACATGGTACACAGTTGAAATTAGTAGCTAAAGACTAATTAGCTCTAAACATACTTGGCAGTGAACTGTGGGGTTTTACAAGCATTTTCACACTTAGATGCTGAGTTGAAACACTACAGGAAAAGTTTTTAAGTCTCAGAAGCTGACGTGGTTCATAAAGCGATGATTTAAAAAAAAAAAAAAAATGTGATTCCGTTCTTAAAAGTTTTCTGCATTCAGCTTTAAAGTTTTTTGACAAATAAGAATTTTGACACATCTTCCAACAAAGCTGAGATGTCAGTTTAAAGTTTAACTTCACACCTCTGGCAGCAAATCTCCCGTATTCACCGAAATATAAACTCATTGCATTGTCTTGTTTGCTCCTTTAACATGTGAGTAAATGCAGAGGTTGGTAGTCGTCATCGCACGCATGACATGCATTACAAGTATAGGTTAAAAATGATGTAAGGCCTGTCATGTCTGAAGCCTGGAGACGGGTTGAAGTCATGAGCACAATTTTCTGATATTGAAAAATAAGTGTATTTAATATGGAAAATAACCTCAGATCAAATTCATTTTTGAAAGTCTTCATTCACAATTTATTCATCAAATATATTTTTGTTAAAATTTCTAATTGCAAATTATTGTGATGTAACAATATTAAATTTTTAATCCTTTTAATTCAGGAACTGTCGAATTACACATAAAACTGTAAAATTAACTCGAAAGTAGCAGCAGAGAGACAACCCCACATCACATAGACAGGAGTTTTTTGTAGTTATTTTGTAGGAATATTTGAGACACACATTTTTTTACACATCAATATATTTTTGATTTAATTCACAGTTAAATATACTGATGTTTTTAAAGGCTAAAAGTTAATTAATCTTCTCAACTTTGTTGTATTGTATGTCATACTCGTATAAAGGAAATTTTGAGAGTCACAATTTCAGACAATTTATCATATTTTGTTCATTATTCATATGCATTTAGTTAAATATATGGAGTTTTATAAGGAATAAGATGGAGATGCAAAAATAATTTTATTTGATAGAAGAAAATAAATCATTTGAACCTTTGACAGCTAATGTGACCTGCAATGTCAGGCTGTTTAACTGCAGTCTATTATGTATAATTTGTTTCAGTTGTTGTGGAAAATGTCTGATAAGCGGTAAAATGACTCCTAACACTGCACACACTCTTTACAAGTCATTATGCCATTTTGCTTTTAAGTTAAATTAGTCAAATTCCTCATCTGAAGTTACGGAAATGTGGATTAAAGCGGACATTCATCAGAGTGTATTCGTAGCAGTGCATCTACAGAATATAAAAACACATTCAATACTGGTTACATCACAAGCACCAAGCCAGCCAGTAACACTAAAGACATTTTGGATAAATCAAATTGCCATGTGACATGCAAACAGAAGACAGCGCCGCCTTTTTCAAGCCGGCCCCATCAAACATGAACCTAAACAAAAACACACAGCTAAATTGGCAGCCTTCATGTTCAAATCTAATAGAAATGCAGAGAGTCTTTGGTGGGGCAGTTTGAAGGGAACTCCAAGCTGTCAGGCTCTTTCAGGCCCGTAAGATGAGAGTTCACAAACAAACACAATCCACATTGAGTGACTGTACTCGGAGGAGCTCGGATCCCATGCTGCACGCTGGAGCCCCATGCGAGCGAAAGCGTCGCCCCGAGGCTATATAATCATCTTTCTAAAAGTGCTTTCGCTCAGATGGAAAGGAGAACAGCATGTCATTTCACTGAGACTAATGTCCAGAAACGCATTAAACCAAAAACAATCTCGTCTTCCCTCCTCTCCCGGGCACTCCTACGCTGTTCTGTGCCCAAAAAACAAATTAGATTGAAGGGAGCTGATGTGCTATCCTTCCTCTGGGTCATATTAAGGACGGTAATAATAACAATATGCAGGAGAATCAAAGTGAACATGTTACTCTCTGTGCCAATACTTTCTCTCTCTCTCTCTCTCTCTCTATCTCCGTGGCACAGCCCAGTCACCGGGTCCATGTCTCCTGGCAGCGCCTCACAGATTCTGGCTCGAAAGAAGAGAAGAGGGGTGAGTGGATTATAGCCTTTGGATGTTAATATTTTTAGTCCTGTCGTTTCGCTTGGCCCTGACTGTCCCTCTGCTCTTCTTTGTTGCGTAGATCATAGAGAAGAGGCGCAGAGACCGGATCAACCACAGCCTGTCAGAGCTCAGGAGGCTGGTGCCCAGTGCTTTTGAAAAACAGGTGACCACTCATAAATCCACCATCATTTAAAAACTGCTTCAACAACAGAAGTGATATCATAAAATCTGATGCAACTGAGTAAAATGTTGCTCATTTGCCCTGCAGGGTTCATCCAAGCTGGAGAAAGCAGAGATCCTGCAGATGACTGTGGACCACCTCAAACTCCTGCATGCCATGGGAGGAAAAGGTGAGACTTCAGAGTTTGTTGCTTGTAAAACAATTTTCGTCACAAAAAGCCTTTGGATAGTGCTGGAAAATATCTAAAACCCATCAAAAACTGCATTAACTGCAACTGCATTCCATTACCATTATTCATTGTATGACTAAGCTCTCTTTTTCTCTTTCAGGTTACTTTGATGCGAGGGCGCTGGCAGTCGACTACAGGACCTTGGGCTTTAGGGAGTGTGTTGGTGAGGTGGTGCGGTACCTCAGCTCCCTTGACGGGGACTCCCCGGACCCTATAGGAGCCCGCCTGGTGTCCCACCTCTCCCATTGTGCAAGCGAGCTAGACCCCCTTCTCCTGCAGTCGCCCCCGGCCTCCGCCATGCCCTTCCCTCCTTGGCCGTGGGCGTCCTTCACTCAGATCTCCGCCGCCACACCGGCCTCCTCCACGCCTCCTTTCCCCAGCGGGCGAAGAGATCTGGCCCTGCTGGGGAGCTACCCGTCGCACGCCTCCCTCCGCCTCGGCCCCCTGGCCGGCTGCCAGCAGGGGGTACCGCCACTCCTCACGCCTACAGCTCTGGCCACCATCCACAGGTTGCCGTCTCTTGCAGCGTCCACAGTGCTAGCCCCCTCCAGACCGACCCAGTCGTCGCCTCACAGTGCCACCAGGGCCTCGCCTCTCCCCCTTCTCACCCCTTCCTCCTCCTCTCCTTCTACCTCCTCCTCCTCTTCTATTTCATCATCTTCCGTCCCGCTACAAGTCTCTTTCAGGCCCTTCGCACCTCTGGGCTCTCCCACAGCCCAGCGCAGGGGCTTGAGCGGAGCAGCCAAGTCGGCCCAGGGATGGGGGACTGAGATCGGAGCTTTCTGAGGGGTCAACTCCGGTTTTCAAAAATGAACTCTGTCCAGTAGACATGGAGCTCCCATGTAGCAAATATGAAACCGTTGGAGAAAGACGTATTGAACCTTCAATGATTGTCTCTGCTTTTGAGGGACTCTAAAAAGCCATATCAGACTGTGGGTGTCAGATAATCACAAATATATATATAATGGAATAATGAAGGAATGTGAAAGATTTGAATAAATTCCTGTTCATGATCTTGCTTGACAAATACACACATACACCAACAGAGCCATATATAACGCTCAACAGAGTGACGTTGAGTTTTTACTGATCTTTTTAACTGTGATGTTTGTTTTTGTTTCCGAAACATTTATACATTTGATTACATTTTCCAAGTCTGAAGAATGTTTGACAAAAAATCTCTATAAAGACTAAGTGCCTTTACCTTTGTTCATGTTTTCCTCTGTGTGTTTATTTCTGACTGTATAAGCAACATGTACTTGCAAGCTATCAATACAAATGGAAAAGGAATGGTTGAAAGCTACATGTTACCCACTTATCCACATTAGCCATGTCTGCAAACACTGCTTGCATGTTCTCCAGCCGTAACCCCCCTCTGCATCTAAGCTGTCTCCAGTGATGGCTGATGGGAGCTGTGGTCTTGTGGCTGCAGAGGATAAACATGGTGGGAGCTGGTGATGTTTTTGGGATGCCGCGGCGAGGCAGACAGACCCATCACGTTGCCCTCTAACTGGCAGTCCCCTGTAATTAACTTTCCCCTCATATCAGTCTATGTATCTTCCTCTCCTCCGCTGTCTCTCTGCCATTCTTTCTCTCCAATCTTGCGGTACACCAGCGGATATCTTCTCTCCCCGTTTGTCTGCGCCACTGTCTCCTCAACAATGGACAGACGGTAAAGGAGAGGGCGAGAGGGAGGATGGAGAGACCGAGAGAGGGGAAAACAAAGAGAAAGATCTGAAGGGCTGCGGTCGGGTGACTGATTTGGCGTAGACGTTCAATAACAGGGTGGGAGGGAGGCAGGAGACAGGGTTAAGGAGAGATGAGAGGGATTGCGAAGGTTTAAAAGGAAAAGGAAGGGAAATAGTGTGAATCACAGAGAGTCGGCCAGCGCGGTACAGGGTGCACAAGAAAGCCCCCGAGCGATGATGAATGACAGTCGCAACGAGTTGTTTCTCAAGAAGATCAGCATAATTGTGCCGTGCTTCACCAAAACGGCTCCGCGGGGATGAGAGAGCAGAGAAGAGCCTTGTGTGTGTTTACTGCTGGAGAACGCTTTGATCTACTTCAGGATGCAATGTCTGTGGTCTGTGGTCCAAAAATGTGTGTGTTCCGCAAAGTGCATATTGTTTATTTGCGTGAGTGTGCTAGTGTGTGCTTAAGCCAGGCTCATGTGCTCTCTGCCCCGTGTGTGTGTGTGTGTGTGTGTGTGTGTGTGTGTTTGTGCCTCGCCGAGTGTTTTGTTTATGTGGTGTTGTGTGCACACATGTCTTGTGTGTGTGTGTGTGTGTAATGTGAGTTTTCAGGGCTGGCGTCAGGACTGAACCGCGATGGCGGCGTGGCTCTCGTGCGAGGCCGGCCGGCGGTCGGACGGACGGTACGGTGGTGGAATGTTTGTGGAGGGTGCGTGCGTGCACACACACATACGGACGACACACAAACATAGACACACACACACACACACAGGGTGGCTGGCACTATTCTAGCCTCTGAGTGGAGGAGCCAGAGTCACCACCACAGCTTCCAGGAAGGACAACCACAGTCACACTGCACTGGGTTTCCCACGGGGGAGGGGAGGCTGCAGGGGGAGGAGAGGAAGGAGGGGAGGGAACGATGGAGAAAGAAGGAGGGAAGTGCATATTCGCGTGTTTGTGTGAGTGTGTACGGCGAGGCGAGGGTGTAAGGAACAGACCGACGTCGTGGTTCAAACTGAAAAGGAAGGAAAAGATGCAGGGAGGAGGCAGAAGTGAGAGGGGAAATAAAAGTGTCAAATTAAATCAGGAAGTGAGAGAGATTTCTCCTAATAAACTCTTTCATGCAGTATAGTGATGAATCTTTTATTGGATTATGGGAGTTCAGTTTCTGTCTCAGAGAGTGTCTGTAGAACGCTGTTCACACAGTTCTTCAGGGAGAATCCAGACACAACATCGGCCAGCTTGGTAACTTTAGGAGGAGCAGGCATGGCGATGACGCGCTTGAGATAACATATGTGTCTAGAAGACAAAATCAACAACAGCATCAATGATTATGTGACATGATTTATGTAGAAATACACCTGCCATCAAATTGATTAAAATTAGAAGTCTGGTTACAATAGCATCTGAGCACTAATTGAATGTACTGTTACACAATTTCTGGGTATTTATTTACTGTGACATTTTTATCAAGAACATGATACAGAGTTGTATCTCTCATCTCTGGTACTGTATTAGCGCTTTGTCCTAAAAATGGCGTTCCCATACAACTAAACTGTATTCTGAATTACATTTGGAGGAGAACATATTTTGTCACAGATTGCGTTTGTCTTTGACATTATCACCACTACGTTTGTAAAGGCATGGTCATACATGCATGAAATTAACACTTGCCTCCCGTTCACTTCCATTATGAAAGTTACATGGTATAATAATGAGTATAACAAGCGAGATAGTCCACTACAGGTGGAAGGGGTGGTGAATGGGTCAAACAAACACAGGACTTTCCCCCAGGAGACCGCTGTTTGTGTCCCATGTGAAACTAAAAGTCAATGTTCACTTATTTTTATTTCATTTTCATTTTCATTTTTATTTTCAGCCAAACCATGATGTTTTTTACTAAACCTAACCCAGTGGGTTTGTTGCCTAAACCTAACTAATTAGTTTGTTGCATTTTTTTGTTTTGTTTTGTTTTGTTTCAATTTAACCACGTGTTTAAGACTTACAAAAGACTGTTTAAAGGCACGGTCACACATGCGCAAATTTAACATTCACCTCCCGTTCACTGCCACTCTATGCAAGTGAAGGGGCAAAAAAACATTTGCTTCCAGTGGCTAAGCAAATTCGCACCTTTAAATTTGCATGAACTTTCAGGCGAATATCGCCTCGGCAGGCGTGTGACCGTGCCTTAAAACTGGGACCACAATCCACGACAAAATAAGTTGCCCTCAAAACGTAAAATGTCATTGAGAAAGCAATTTAGTTGTATGGGAACGTAATTTTGTAGAAGACAGGGTTGATTAGCGATGTGCAATGTCACCTTACGCAGCTTCACCTCTGTTTGACAATACTTGAGTTTGTGTGTGCATGTTTGCATGCATGCATATTAAGACACAGGCATACCTGTGTGGAGGCAAAGGGAAACTCTCATCGACATAGGTGAAGAACTGGCAGTTGGGATCCTCAGTACAAGACCTCTGGCACGCCTCTGCATCATCCGCCCACAAATTGCGAAAGTTAGAACCCCAGAAATCTACTCCTGCATGATGCTTCTTAACCCAGTCTGTTAGCAAAGAGGAACAGGGTTAGACTGCTGCTGCTCGCTAAACTACAGAACACAACAGTAAACAAACCAAAGAAGAAGAAGAAGAACCAAATCACACCAAAACCAAATAACACAAGGTTTAAAGCTGCACTAAGAAATATTTTCAAAATAACGATGGAAACAGTGACTAATGGGTATTGACAAACCTACAGAGAATTAGCACCAGACTCTGGATTTAGTGCGTTTCAGCTCATTGTTTTGGTTTTACAGCCCACAAATGAACTGTTGTGGTTCAGTCTCACTGCTCATATCAACCTCATTTTCAGCCATGTAAAAGCTCTGGTAAACCCAGTAAACCTGCCTATTACCAAACAGTAGACAAAGTTACTGACTAGCTGGTGAACATAGTGGAGTATTTAACAGCTAAAGAGCCAGATATTTCCATCAAGAGTTGGTGGAGACCAAAAATGGAGCTAAAAGTAGGAAAGTTAATTTATTGCTATGCAAAAGCTCAGCAAATCAACCTTGTTACAAATAAACTATTAAGTTGCTTTTTCGCTGGGTAATATTAGCATTCTGTGTGAAAGCATTCATGACAAAAACAACAGTTCAAAAACGTATATTGACGTACTAATTAATTGCACGTCTGTCCGTAAATAGGCAACAGTTTGCTAATACATTTGCCATAACAGGTTAAGGTGATAATATGTCAGTGTTGTGTTTGCAATTTCTTGTGCTACCCCCAAGTGACCAAAAAGAAATCAGTAAATGCAGGTTGAAAGAAGCATCAAATGTTAACCAATGTTGTCATTCAATAAAAATTTGCTTTTGGTAATTGCAGATAAGATGAGGCAGGACCAAAAAAGTAGATGGCACAACTGCCCTAACCATCTTGACTAAAAAAAAAAAAACTTTTACTGTTTATAAGACTGTAAATGCTAAAAATAAATAGTTTCATGTGGCCCAAACAAAGCCACACACAAAATATTAGAGCAGGGTTAGCCTTTTTAAATACCCAAAACACTCTAATGGTCTGTGTGCACTGAAACTGTGTCAAATATCAGTAATATGCTTTAGACTTGATACGTACTGTTGTCTAGCTGACAGGAACGTGCCTGTATCCCAGATGTGAAGCTTTCTTTAGCTTGTACCACCATTTCATTTGAATTGTTCTTCAGGTAACACATGAAGTTATCACTGCAACATAACGACAAAAATATTGGGTTAAATATTATGTGCAAATGTTTAAAGCCTCTGTACACCCACACATGTGTTTTCAGTTATTCTGGGTGATTAGATCTCTGCTCAGGTTGAATGTGGGCCAGAGCGTTGATGGGAATTTATTAGGTCACAAATTTTCATCTACCAATAAGAATAAAGCTGTAAATTGTCCCGCCCTAACAGGTTCAACGAAGCAAACAGGAGACTGAGGAAGATGTCACTCAATACACACCCACACAGTCCTGAACAGAGGTTTAATCAGCCGGGTTAACTGAAAACACCTGTGTGGTGTTCAGAGGCGAATAGGAAAGAAGCATATGGTGCCTTCAAATGAAACTCGTGAGCTCGTGTTTACAACATGGGAAGTCGTGTACTCAACATGCTTGATGTTCAAGTGGTTAAGTCATGAGAGCACCACTGCTAAGTAAAGGCAATATTAACGTTACTGTCGGCGTCAAGTGGGTAACATAATGCAGTAAATGCAAAGGCGTGAAGATGAGGCCTGTCGGAAATATCAACATTTTCCTCAGACATATTTTAAACACACACTACCTGGTATAAGAGAAGCAGGTACATTGTGGATGAGCAGTGCACAAGGTGTGACAGTGTTCAAGAGAGGCAGCAGGCAGATTGTCCATTTCATTTCCTGGGATATCAGTATTCAGAAATAATGTGGTCGGACATGCTGTCAATACACAGATAAAATAGTGAGAAACCATGAACAACAGCCAGCAAGACGCTTCTGCGACCAACAAGTTTGAGTGTTAGTGTACCTGTGTCATACTGTTGACTTATTTGTATTTTGTGGGAGAATCCGGACACTAAACCAGCCTTCGCCTCAAGCCGAGCAATCCTTGGCACTGTCCAGCTGAATTTCAGTTGGCACTTATATCTACAAACAGAAGATGAAATAATATTGTTTTTTCGGTCATCACTCAACCATGTTAATCATAGACTTTAAAACTGGTGTGTACAGTCGCCTAATCTGAGCTGGGATAGTATTGTGGCTTGGAGTTAACCTATAGCCTATAATTTAAGGTAAATAGACTACATTTCTGTAGAGCACGTAAGGGTCTGTCTAACATTACTATTCTAGAGCAAATGTTCCTATGGAGGTTTATCTCAACCATACCAATTTTCATTTTCAACGCAGCACTGACATTGAAAGAAAAAAGAAAATATAGTTTAAAACCAAAGTAACAGTCTCCCCTTTCACCTATATTCTCCTGATGTAAAGTTTCCATTGTTAAAGGTAAAGAAGTGACAGGTAGGGTCATGTGTGCAGGCTCTCTGACACTCCTCATAGTCTGCTGTGAACAAGGTCTTGTAGTCTGCACCTGAGAAGTCCACATTCTGGTACACCTGAGACAGGCAAGGCTCTGGGAGACAGACACAATTAAGGACACTGTCACCACCAACCACTGCATAGATACTGAACTTTAAAATGGATGTACAGCTACTCAGTAACTGTAACTGATTACAATTACATTTATTACGTAACTCCGTTACATTTAACTAGTTACTCCTCAACACTGCTGGTTTGAAACGGTTGTGAGCCTACGTGGGTCTGGGGTGCAGGGTTTGAGAGAAAAGCCAGAGGTGACACCCTGCCGTCGAGCCCGAACATCGGGTTGTCCAGAGGGAGAGGACTTGAGGTAGCAGTAGAAGTGCCTGAAGAGAGAGGCAGGTGTACTGAGGTCAGCAGTCAACATAATCAACAAGGCAAGTAGGTGAAGGCTTCAGACTGGAGGACAGTAAAAGTCAATTTTAATTTAAAGTTACCTTAATGACGTTTGTGACGAATTTTCCGTACTGATGTTACGTTGTTTCTGTGCGTATTTTACTTAGTTTACGTACTTATTTTAAGTCCAATCATTATGTTTTTCCTAAACCTAACTAAGTGGTTTTGTTGCCTAAACATTACCGCGACCGTTTCATGGTAACGCTATGGCATTAAATGACACGTGACTCGAAAAGCCTAAAATGCTTTATCATAACACACGGAATGTCTTTAAAATGTCATGCTATTTTTACGCCTTCCCACGAGCTCTGCTTGCAATAGCCCTGGTCCTTATGACCAAAATTAATCAATCAATCATTTGGCGTCACTTTTTGGTCGCAGTAAACACATGCTTAATGTTGTCAATTAAACAAAAACACTTGCTTAGGTTTAGGCAACACAATCACTTAGTTAGATTTAGGAAAACACAACATGGTTGGGCTGAAAATTACTACGTTTGTACAGTGAAAATGTGACTAGACGTTGTGAACAGGGGACACGAACGAACAGTTGATTGCAATGAGAAAGTGAAACGTAATACACGGGACACGAACAGCGGTCTCCTGGATGAAAGCCCTGTGTTGTTGGGCGGAGAGTTACTCAAAGTTACTTTGAGTAAATCTTTGTTGTTTTACTTAATTTGTTTAAGTAATGTTATTTATAAAAACCACAGAGATTACACTGTCATGTTACTGCTGTGTAATGAGCTCTCATATCTGACACCTTCACAATTTTAATAAAATTGTGCAAAAACTCTTTCTAGGACGACCAAAATTATACTATATTCTGTTATGAATCTTGACTGCAACTATTCACATCAAATAAATCCTTATTTTCAAAAAGTCCTGGTTATTCTGGAAAAGAAAAATGTGCAATACATCCATATTTGAAACATTTTCTGGCTTGTGCTTCGAATTCTGGTCATCACATTTGCAGCAAAAACATACAAGTAAGACCTAAACAATACATCTAATTACAACAGTGGGCAGGGTTTTGTTTTTACACTCGAGCTTTACATTTTGAGCTATATTTTCTGAAAAGCATTTTAAATTAAATACTTTGCTTCTTCCAAAATTACTCTTTATTTCAGTGTGTGTTTTTCATAACGCACTTATTTCTGCCACTCTGGTCAAAGGTGAAGAAGAGGCAGGAGGGGTGCTGGGTGCACAACTGCTGACAATGCTCAACGTCAGGAGAGTAGAGGGATGTTATGTATGATCCCACGTAATTCATGTTCTCCCGAAGCTTCGTACGACACTCTAAAGAAATGGAAGAAAACATGTACATTCACACGTTTAGATAAATAGACACTTGTGCGGTGGTTATGCGTAAGCAGCATGTAAAACAACATATAACATGTATGCCCCCATGACTTGTGTTTAAGGATGGAGGTGCTGTACGTTAAGTCTTACCTTGACTAATGGAGACCCCACAGAGATAGAGCAGACCCACTAAGATAAAATGTGCTCTCATCTTCGCAGATTTGAAGCCAGTAAAGATTCTTCGAGCACCGCAGCAAATTGACCAAAGGGCTGTTTTTTTCCAGTCCCCACATTTGTACATCTGAACTAACTGCGTAACTGATTGTTGACTCATTTAGTGATTGGGTGGCAAGAAACTCTGCACAGCCTTGACCTGCTGTGAGGTAACATGCGGACACAACTCACAAAGAAGATTAATATTTCAATAGTTATTGGCTTAAATGATTATGCATGTTATACTGACTGGGTAACACTTTATTTGGATAGTCCATCTACAGTATTAGTAACATATTAACAGCGTATTAGTTGATTTTCAACAATTCAGCTGTTTCGCTATGTCTGTAGATGTTTAACAGATTGTCCAGAGTAAATTCAACTAACTTATTCTGAGAATATGTAGGTATTTTCATGAATTGTCACATATACTTTATAGATAATCTGTTAAACATCTCAATCTCACCTGTTGCAATGTTACAAATTTTCTATAAACTAGTGGAAGGTGGACTATCCAAATAAAGTGCATTAGTTTCAAAGGGACAATCAATAGTCCAAATGCACCTAAAGAGCGTCCCCATCACCAACATTCAAAAAGATTTGAACCAGCTATCATTCCCTGACTGGCTTTTTAGACAGGGGCTTACACTGAAAGAAAGCAGACCTTTATTTCTAGTTATGATGTGTTGATGAATGTAATACGGATCTTTCATTATGAAGCCTTACATTTATGTTATTAAAAAAAGTACAGATTGGGGTTGAGTATGTAATGTCAAACTGTGCTGAAACTAAATGGAGAAACATGCAATACAACACAAATAAGTTATTAAAACAAATTAGTTTCACAAGACTGAATTAGTATAACACAGAAAGAGATGAGATGATGATGCATAAACCTGTTTACACATTCACATTGTGGGGCCTCACCTTCGAAATTAATGTAAGTCAATGTAATGTCCTAAAAAGTCATGAAAACACAACTGTGTGTATGTGTGTGTGTGTGGGCGTGTATTACTCACATTGTGGGGACATATATCTGTTTACAGTCACATTGTGGGGACGCGCAAAAATGCCTTTCGCCCAGGAGACCGGTGTTCACACATAGTGTGAAACCATAAGTCAGCATTGATTTATTTGTCACGTAACTTCCGTACTTAAGTTACGTCACTTCCAGTGTTATTTTAACCCTAACCATGATCTTTTCCTAAACCTAACCAAGTAGTTGTGTTGCCTAAATCTAACCAAGAAATTGACGCTGGACATTAATAGGAAAACATATGATAAATGAAGAATAACTTTTCATAAGATATCATGAGAACCATCGAGAATGCGTTGCAGAGTTAGAACAGCTGAGCTGACAGCAGCGTCGCTTCATGTGGCCTGTTATCACCCACAGCTAAATATGTTCTCAAGTAAAAGCACCTTATTTCACACTTACAGTATGTACTTAGGTTATTGAACGAATGTTGTGAGCAGGTTTACAGGTTTTAGGTTAACACACACACACACTTCATGCAATTATTAATTTAATGTCTTTGATTTCTGCTAACATTAAAAATAAACCAGCTCTCAAAATCTTATTATACTTAATTTGAAAGGCATCATATTTTTTTCACATAATATTTACCGTGTCAATATTTCTACCACTTATTGTTATTCACTATGTAAAGGTACAAATTATTACTGAATAGGGAAAATACTGTCGTGACCTTGGAATGCTTTAAACTATGGGCAATCGCCATTGCTACAATTATTACAGATAATTAGGAATTGACAGTATCTTTTCATGAAACGTGATGCCAGTGGAAGAATATATTGGTGTAGAAACAGACAGATATTTTAATATCATTGCTCACCTAATACATAACACATGTTCCTGTTACAAGTGGGCTAAAATAGGGCCCTGTGGATACTGACTTTCAAATGAATAAAGCAAGCTGAAAGCAAACTGATGTTCTTTCTGTTTTATTGCTTTTGTTTATACACAAAAGAGTCATCTGCAGAACAACATCTGTATGTATGTGTGTGTGTGTGTGTGTGTGTGTGTGTGTGTGTGTGTGTGTGTGTGTGTGTGTGTGTGTAGAGCACTCCCTCAGGTCACACACTTCCTCAGGTTGAAGCCTGACACCACATTGGCCAGTTTGGTAACTTTGGGAGGAGCAGGCAGGGTGATGGCACGCTTGAGATAGCAGCGGCGCCTAGAACCCAAAATCAAAAACAGCATCTTTAAGCATGCATCATAAATACAGCTGTCATCACATTATAAAATGCTACAATAGTGTCTGATTGATGATCAAGTTGAATGTTTTTACAATTTCATTAAAAAAAATTAACAATATTTGTGTTTATGGAAGTTTGAATGCATGCAAATAGAATAGTGTACCAGTAAGCTCTGTCTGAGTAGGTTTCATTGACGTAGGTATAGAACTGGCAGTTAGTTTCCCCAGTACAGGTCCTTTGGCACGCGTCCGCATCGTCCATCAGCTCAAAACGAATGTCAGAACCTCGTAAATCGACGCCTTCATGTGCCACCGTAACCCACTCTGTTAGCAGAGAGGAACAGGGTTAAACTACAGAAATACTTCACTAATAATAAACTGAAGGATAGATATAAAAACAAGCGCTGAATAATTCTGGTCTTTCTACTAGATCGCATAAGAGTTTGTCACTCATCTATACATACAATGTTAGAGGAAAATGGCTGTTATCATTGTTTCTGAAATGATTGAACAATTTTGCCATTCAGTGAAAGTTGTCTTTTCGTGAATACAGATGAAACATGAAGAAAAAGTCCAGCTTTGGCACAACATCTTCATCACATAGGGTCTTCTGTCATTCCATTAATGTTTTTAGACTTGGAATTCTGGCACAGAGCAAATAACATACTTTAAAAATAAAAACAACATAAAGACCGTAAAACATTTCACATAAAAGAGACAACAGACTTAAAACAAACAGCAGGTTCATTAAGTAACAGGACGTAGGAAGTCCATTCAGTGCTCGATACTTAATCCTGTTTTTAACATATATATATATATGCTTATAAAATAATCTAGTTTAAAATGTCTCTGTAGCTCACACTAAGATGAGGGTCCAAAAACTTTAAAAGTGTTTTCACCAAAAACGGTGCAGGTTCTGGGAATGATGTATCTAATTTGTCCGCATAAACAGAGGTGGCAGCTACTGCTAGTCAGTATAAAACATAAATAAGGAGGCAGTTTGTTTAATATGGCCTGAATATGTGCACTAAATTTCATGGGAATCCATTCATGATTGTTGAGACATTTCCCTCAACTCAAAAGTCAGGGGATCACCAAAGTCATTAGGATGCATCATCTGGGAACCACGAATGTCTATAGAACATTTTGAGTCAATTCAACTAGTAGATGCTGCAGCCCGTTCTCATTCCCAGAGCGTTAAATACCGAGGCTTTGTCACGGCAGTCGGCCGTCGGTGTTCGGTACCACCGCACACGGCAAGGCCCGATAAAGATAAGGCTTTCATCCAGGAGGCCGCCATAGCTTTACATTCATGTACCGTTTTCACAACGTTCAGTGTCATTTTAACTGTACAAACGTAGTTTAAGACCAACCATGTAATTCTTTCCTAAACCTAACTATAGTGGTTTTGTTGCCTAATCCTAAAGTGACGCCAAGGGTAACTACAGTGGTTTTGATACCAAATATAAAGTGACGCCAAGAAGGGGAGTGACCCCAAGAAGGGGAGTGACACCAAGAAGGGGAGTGACGCCAAGAAGGGGCGGTATGTGATGAGTTGGGAAGAGATCATGTTGGATGTTGAGATATTTCACTAAATAAGTAAAAATAAGAGTGACCGACTGACCGACCGATCTATTTCCATCTATAGAGTCATGCTGCTAGCATGGCTAAAAATAACAGGGGAAAGATACGTTAAGTTATTCAGTTAGTTGATCTACCCATCCAAAGTAGTTCAGATGGTCTATGATGGTCTACTGAAAGCCTTTCTCACAGTTTCAGGTTTAATTAGTGATACATACTGTCGTCCAGCTGACAGAAGCGGGCCGGTATCCCAGATATGACTCCTTTTTTTACTTTTGTCACCATTTCATCTTTGTTGTACTTCAGGAAACATTTGAAGTCAGCACTGCAAAAAAGAGAGAAATAAAATGAAACCGTGAATAAAATGATGCCTATATTTTGAGATAACATAAAGTAAAGAACAGATCTGACTGACTGACCAAATATTTAACCACATCAAAAGAAATACTGTCAGGTAAGTTGCTGGAGCAACAAAGATAGGCTGATATAACTCAGCACTTTCTAATTGCTCATTGTATTTGGACACATGAGAGAAGAAAAAGTTATATAATATTTGACTACCTGACAAAAGAGAAGTAGGTGCAGCTTGAATGAAAAGAGCACAAAGTCTGACAGTATTCAACAGAGACAGTAGGAAGAACCAAGATGTCATTTCCTGGGATGTCGGTGCTTGGGAAAAGCTTGCCGTCACATGCTGTACAAAAACAAAGGTATTACAATAAGAGAGCATGCTAAACAACCTTCAGAATGTTTTCCTAATGCTTTTTCTATGAATGAATGAATGTTTGTGTACCTGTTCTAACGTCTTGAGTTATCTCTAAGATGTGGGAGAATCCAGATACTAGACCAGCCTTTCTTTCTGGAGTAGGAGTTATTGGTACTGGCCAGCTGAATTTAAGATGGCACTTGTACCTAAAACACAACAAGAAACAACATAGTTAGAGCCTATTCCATGTCGCCACCCTGCAGGTGCCAAAATCTTTCATCTTACTGGTTGGAATAAACCTTAGACTTGAAGGTACCATCACTGTTTATGTCCAGTGCATCCGAAGATGTAATAGCTAGTAGGAGAGGATAAAACAATTGAATTTCAACAGCAGTGTATGATCCAGTTTTACCTGATCTTCTCTGGTGTGAACACCCCATTTACAAAAGTAAAGAACTGACAGGACTGGTCCTGTGTGCAGGCTCTCTGACACTCCTCATAGTCTGCTGTGAACAACTGTCGGTAGTCTGCACCTGGGAAGTCCGTGTCGTGGTACACCCTAGGCAAACAAGGCTCTGGGATGTAGACAGAGTAAAGGAGTGTGACCATGCATCACTAATCAACAGTATTGGGAAGGTTACTTTTCAAATGTATTCGGTTACAGATTAGTTACCCTGTTAAAAATGTAATAAGTAATATAACTATTTTAATAAATTAACCAATGTAATGTTACTTGTTACGTCTGATTCTTTTTTGATCACATTTCTAACACATGTATAAAACTGGGCAATAAAGCTGAAAAGTTTTTTTTATCAAAAGTTCTTAAATAAAACTTGAATTGAGATTAGAACAAAGCTACAGCATTAAATGTTATATTCCATATTTTAAGGTTTTTTAACCAAAAAATAATATATTTAGATGTAACCCCTTTGTAATCACCAACATTTTGATTTGTAATTGTATATTAATTACATACTTTTCTTCTCAGTAACTGTAAATGATTACAATTATGTTTATGACGTAACTCCGTCACATGTAACTAATTACTCCTCAACACTGCTGGTTTAAAATGGTTGTGAGCCTACGTAGATCTGCGTTGCAGGGTTTCAGAGAAAATCCAGAGGTGACACCCAGTAGAGGAGTCCGAACATTGGGCTGTCCAGAGGACGTGGACTTGAGGTAGCAGTAGAAGTGCCTGCAGAGAGAGCAGATAGTGTGTGTATGTGTGTGTGTGTGTGTGTGTGTGTGTGTGTGCGTGTGCGTGCGTGCGTGCGTGTGTGTCTTTGACTTAAAACCTTTAAAAAACTGAAAAGGAAAGTTGGTCATCTCAGTAAGTAAGACAAATAGTAAGTACCCATGAAAATTACATAATAATCAAATACAGCAGTTTTTAAAGATAACACCTCTAAAAGAGATTAGATAATATATTTTTTCATTTATATTACATTTTGCATCCAGCACCTTCTCGACTTATGGTAGTGTACGGTAGCTCTGGATTTAAACACTAAAAAATTCATACATTTTTGTGACCTTGGTTGGAATTTCTTTTTTTGTTCCAACTTTCCAATTTTCAAAGATCAAATCTTATTTTAACCAAAAATTAAGTATTTGCTCATAGAAATAAGTACTTGCTTAAGAAATAAGTATTTACTCATAGAACTAAGTACTTACTTAAGAAATAAGTATTTTCAAATTAGTACTTACTTAAGAAATACAAATTTACTTATAGAAATAAGTATTTACTCATAAAATTAAGTATTTACTCAGAGATAATTAATTACTTACTTACTTAAGCAATAAGTATTTACCCATAGAAATAATTATTTGAAAAATAAGTATGTACTTATAGAAATAAGTACTGAAGAAATAAGTATTTACTAATAGAAAGAAGTATGTACTTACTTAAGAAATAAGTATTTACTTATTTCTAATTACATGTGTACTGCTTGTTTTGTACCTGTTATCTCTGGTCCAGTCAGCCCGAACAAAGGTGAAGAATTGACAGGAGGGGTGCTGGGTGCAAAGCCTCTGACAGTGATCTACATCAGCAGCGTAGATGAATTTGATGTCTGTTCCCGGAAAATCCACATTCCCCAGAAGCTCTTGATTACATTCTGAAAAAATGGGAAAAGGAAACACGCACATTTACATGTACAAATACACACATATTAAATACATTCTACCGCATGTAAGTGGTGAAACTACAATATATAATGTATGTATTACCTTGACCAAAGGAGAGGCTGCAGATAGACAGCAGACCCACCAAAATCAAATGTGTTCCCATCTTCTCAGTAAAGATTCTTGAAGCACAACTGCAGTAAAAGAGCTGGTTCTGCAACTGCACGTTAGTCAAAGGACTGTTTCGCAGTCACCAAATTTGTATGTTTGGCGATTGTATAGGTAGTCCCATACGAACTATGACCTCAGGTCTATTTGCTCTTTCAAAGTCCAGATTAAAATCAACATTTCGATGTTCTGGCAGTGTTCTGTTTAATTTTGCCCTGCTCACCCATTCCCTATCTGAAATGTTAATGTGATTTTGAAAAGTTTCATTCCCAGTATGCGGTTGTTTTTATGGCATGCTGAATCCTATCACTGCACTGTCCTGGGATGCCCCCTGGACTCAGTGGAGGCGGTGGGAGAGAGGAGGATGATGGCTAAACCACCCCATGCAGGACACCATCTCAGCACTGGAGAGCTCCTTCAGCGACAGGTTGCTCCACCTGAAGTGTGTGAAGGAGCGCTATTGCTAACAGATTGTGTAGAGTAAATTCAACTAACTTATTCTGAGAATATGTAGGTATTTTCATGAATTGTCACATATACTTTATAGATAATCTGTTAAACATCTCAATCTCACCTGTTGCAATGTTACACATTTTCTATAAACTATTGGAAGGTGGACTATCCAAATAAAGTGCATTAGTTTTAAACGGACAATCCATAGTCCAAATGCAACTAAAGAGTGTCCCCATCACCAAAATTCAAAAAGATTTGAACCAGCTATCATTCCCTAACTGGCTTTTTAGACAGGGGCTTACACTAAAAGAAAGCAGACCTTTATTTCTAGTTATGATCTGTTGATGAATGTAATACGGATTTTTCATTATGAAGCCTTACATTTATGCTATTAAAAAAAGTAGATTGGGGTTGAGTACATATATCTGTTTACACGGTCACATTGTGGGGACGCGCCTCCTTTTGAGGACAAAATGCAAGTCCCCATAACATAAATCATTTTAAATACTTTTTAGGGTGAAGACTTGGTTTAAGGTTAGGGTAAGGGTTAGGATTAGGCAAGTAGCAGTGTGTGTGTGTGTGTGTGTGTGAGAGAGAGAGAGAGAGAGAGAGAGAGAGAGAGAGAGAGAGAGAGAGAGAGAGAGAGAGAGAACCTCAGGGTTCAGGCTGTTCTCATATACCTTTCATAGCATACGATAAGTAATGCACTGTAATTCATGTATATCCCACAAAATCAATTTGTATGTAATCCACGTAATTATAAACAGGGAAGTATAAAGAGCAGCCAACGCCGTGGAGGGAGGAGGTGGGGGTGGGTAAGTGGGTCAAAAATGCCTTTTGCCCAGGAGACCGGTGTTCATACCTAGTGTGAAACCATAAGTCAGCATTGATTTATTTGTCACGTAACTTCCGTACTTAAGTGACGTCAACTTCCAGTGTTATTTTAACCCTAACCATGATCTTTTCCTAAACCTAACCAAGTAGTTTTGTTGCCTAAATCTAACCAATAAATTGACGCTGGACATTCGTAGGAAAACATATGATAAATGAAGAATAACTTTTCATAAGATATCATGGGAACCATTGAGAATGCGTTGCAAAGTTAGAACAGCTGAGCTGACAGCAGCGTCGCTTCATGTGGCCCGTTATCACCCGCAGCTAAATATATTCTCAAGTAAAAGCACCTTATTTCACACTTACAGTATGTACTTAGGTTATTGAACGAATGTTGTGAGCAGGTTTACAGGTTTTAGGTTAACACACACACACACACACACACACTTTATGCATTTATTAATTTAATGTCTTTGATTTCTGATAACATTAAAAATAAACCAGCTCTCAGAATCTTATTACACTTAATTTGAAAGGCATCATATTTTTTTGGTGTACAAACACACAGAGATATTTTAATATCATTGCTCACCTAATACATAACACATGTTCCTGTTACAAGTTGGCTAAAATAGGGCCCTGTGGATACTGACATTCAAACAAATAAAGCAAGCTGAAAGCAAACTGATGTTCTTTCTGTTTTATTGCTCTTCTTTATACACAAAAGAGTCGTCTGCAGAACAACATCTTTATGTGTGTGTGTGTGTGTGTGTGTGTGTGTGTGTGTGTGTGTGTGTGTGTGTGTGTGTGTGTGTATGTGTGTGTGTGTGTGTGTAGAGCACTCTACAGACACTTCCTCAGGTTGAAGCCTGACACCACATTGGCCAGTTTGGTAACTTTGGGAGGAGCAGGCAGGGTGATGGCACGCTTGAGATAGCAGCGGCGCCTAGAACCCAAAATCAAAAACAGCATCTTTAATCGTGCATCATAAATACAGCTGTCATCACATTATAAAGTGCTACAATAGTGTCTGATTGATGATCAAGTTGAATGTTTTCCAGGTATTGTCTGAATTGTTACAATTTCATTAAAAAATTTTTTTCAATATTTGTGTTTATGGAAGTTTGAATGCATGCAAATAGAATAGTGTACCAGTAAGCTTTGTCTGAGAAGGTTTCATTGACGTAGGTGTAGAACTGGCAGTTAGTATCCCCAGTACAGGTCCTCTGGCACGCGTCTGCATCGTCCATCAGCTCAAAACGAATGTCAGAACCTCGTAAATCGACGCCTTCATGTGCCACCGTAACCCACTCTGTTAGCAGAGAGGAACAGGGTTAAACTACAGAAATACTTCACTAATAATAAACTGAAGGATAGATATAAAAACAAGCGCTGAATGATTTTGGTCTTTGTACTAGATCGCATAAGAGTTTGTCACTCATCTATACATACAATGTTAGAGGAAAATGGCTGTTATCATTGTTTCTGAAATGATTGAACAATTTTGCCGTTCAGTGAAAGTTGTCTTTTCGTGAATACAGATGAAACATGAAGAAAAAGTCCAGCTTTGGCACAACATCTTCATCACATAGGGTCTTCTGTCATTCCATTAATGTTTTTAGACTTGGACTTCTGGCACAGAGCAAATAACATACTTTAAAAATAAAAACAACATAAAAACCTTAAAACATTTCACATAAAAGAGACAACAGACTTAAAACAAACAGCAGTGTCATTAAGTAACAGGACGTAGGAAGTCCATTCAGTGCTCGATACTTAATCCTGTTTTTAACATATATATATATATATATATATATACTGGAAAAACAAAGTTTGGAAACTTGTGTTTGGTGGATTATTTCTCTGTTGTTACAATGCTAATTGGCATTGTATTTTACATCGTTGGAAAGCCTGTTTATTTACCTTCACAATGATGTCCAACTTGTGAGGATCATGCATTTGTGGGATGATTAGCACACATGATTATGTGGGGAGCGCCCAAGAAACATATGCCAAAATGCTCCGCCAATGGTAAACAGTGTATTCTCATAAGGCTACCAGGAAGCCTGCAATGACTGCCCTTCACCGTCAGGCAGATGGTTTATGATGGTCTACTGAAAGCCTTTCTCACAGTTTCAGGTTTAATTAGTGATACATACTGGTGTCCACCTGACAGAAGCGTGCCGGTATCCCAGATGTGACTCCTTCTTTTACTTTTGTCACCATTTCATTTTTGTTGTACTTCAGGAAACATTTGAAGTCAGCACTGCAAAACAGAGAGAAATAAAATGAAACCGTGAATAAAATGATGCCTATATTTTGAGATAACATAAAGTAAAGAACAGATCTGACTGACTGACCAAATATTTAACCACATCAAAAGAAATACTGTCAGGTAAGTTGCTGGAGCAACAAAGATATGCTGATATAATTCAGCACTTTCTAATTACTCATTGTATTTGGACACATGAGAGAGGAAAAAGTTATATAATATTTGACTACCTGACAAAAGAGAAGTAGGTGCAGCTTGAATGAAAAGAGCACAAAGTCTGACAGTATTCAACACAGACAGTAGGAAGAACCAAGACGTCATTTCCTGGGATGTCGGTGCTTGGGAAAAGCTTGCCGTCACATGCTGTACAAAAACAAAGGTATTACAATAAGAGAGCATGCTAAACAACCTTCAGAATGTTTTCCTAATGCTTTTTCTATGAATGAATGAATGTTTGTGTACCTGTGCTACCGTCTTGAGTTATCTCTAAGATGTGGGAGAATCCAGATACTAGACCAGCCTTTCTTTCTGGAGTAGGAGTTATTGGTACTGGCCAGCTGAATTTAAGATGGCACTTGTACCTAAAACACAATAAGAAACAACATAGTTATAGCCTATTCCATGTCGCCACCCTGCAGGTGCCAAAATCTTTCATCTTACTGGTTGGAATAAACCTTAGACTTGAAGGTACCATCACTGTTTATGTCCAGTGCATCCGAAGATGTAATAGCTAGTAGGAGAGGATAAAACAATTGAATTTCAAAAGCAGTGTATGATCCAGTTTTACCTGATCTTCTCTGGTGTGAACACCCCATTTACAAAAGTAAAGAATTGACAGGACCGATCCTGTGTGCAGGCTCTCTGACACTCCTCATAGTCTGCTGTGAACAACGTTCTGTAGTCTGCACCAGGGAAGTCCATGTCGTGGTACACCTTAGGCAAACAAGGCTCTGGGATGTAGACAGAGTAAAGGAGTGTGACCATGCATCATTAATCAACAGTATTGGGAAGGTTACTTTTCAAATGTATTAGGTTACAGATTAGTTACCCTGTTAAAAATGTAATAAGTAATGTAACTATTTTAATAAATTAACCAATGTAATGTTACTTGTTACGTCCCTTGTTACTTGTTACATTTTTAACACATGTATAAAACTGGGCAATAGTGCTGAAAAGTTTTTTTTATCAAAAGTTCTTCAATTAAACTTGAATTGAGATTGGAACGAATCTACAGCATTAAATGTTATATTCCATATTTTAAGCTTTTTTAATCAAAAAATAATATATTTAGATGTAACCCCTTTGTAATCACCAACATTTTGATTTGTAATTGTATATTAATTACATACTTTTCTTCTCAGTAACTGTAAATGATTACAATTACGTTTATGACGTAACTCTGTCACATGTTACTAATTACTCCTCAACACTGCTGGTTTAAAATGGTTGTGAGCCTACGTAGATCTGCGTTGCAGGGTTTCAGAGAAAATCCAGAGGTGACACCCAGTAGAGGAGTCCGAACATTGGGCTGTCCAGAGGACGTGGACTTGAGGTAGCAGTAGAAGTGCCTGCAGAGAGAGCAGATGGTTTTGTGCGTGCGTGCGTGCGTGCGTGCGTGCGTGCGTGCGTGCGTGCGTGCGTGCGTGCGTGCGTGCGTTTTGACTTAAAACTTTTAAAAAACTGAAAAGGAAAGTTGGTCATCTCAGTAAGTAAGACAAATAGTAAGTACCCATGAAAATTACATAATAATCAAATACAGTAGTTTTTAAAGATAACACCTCTAAAAGAGATTAGATAATAGATTTTTTCATTTACATTACATTTTGCATCCAGCACCTTCTCGAGTTATGGTAGTGTACGGTAGCTCTGGATTTAATCACTAAAAAATTCATACATTTTTGTGACTTTGGTTGGAATTTATTTTTTGGTCCATCTTTCCAATTTTCAAAGATCAAATTGTATTTTTACCAAAAAAATAAGTATTTACTCATAGAAATAAGTACTTACTTAAGAAATAAGTATTTTCAAATTAGTACTTACTTAAGAAATACAAACTTACTTAAGAAATAATGATTTACTTATTTCTAATTACATGTGTACTGCTTGTTTTGTACCTGTTATCTCTGGTCCAGTCAGCCCGAACAAAGGTGAAGAATTGACAGGAGGGGTGCTGGGTGCAAAGCTGCTGACAGTGATCTGCATCAGCAGCGTAGATGAATTTGATGTCTGTTCCCGGAAAATCCACATTCCCTAGAAGCCCTTGATTACATTCTGAAGAAATGGGAAAAGGAAACACGCACATTTACATGTACAAATGCACACATATTAAATACATTCTACCGCATGTAAGTGGTGAAACTACAATATATAATCTATGTGTTACCTTGACCAAAGGAGAGGCTGCAGATAGACAGCAGACCCACCAAAATCAAATGTGTTCCCATCTTCTCAGTAAAGATTCTTGAAGCACAACTGCAGTAAAAGAGCTGGTTCTGCAACTGCATGTTGGTCAAAGGACTGTTTCGCAGTCCCCAAATTTATAGGTTTGTCAATTGTATAGGTAGTCCCATACAAACTATGACTTCAGATCTATTGGCTCTTTCAAAGTCAACATTTGGATGTTTTGGCAGTGTTCTGTTTACTTTTGCAGTGTTCTGTTTACTTTTGCCCTGCTCACCTATTCCCTATCTGAAATGTAAATGTGATTTTGAAAAGTTTCATTCCCAGGATGCGGTTGTTTTTATGGCATGCTGAATCCTATCACTGCACTGATCAGGAAGGCCAGCTCTGTCCTGGGATGCCCCCTGGACTCTGTCGAGGCGGTGGGAGAGAGGAGGATGATGGCTAAACTACCCTATGCAGGACACCATCTCAGCACTGGAGAGCTCCTCCAGCGACAGGCAGCTCCACCCAAAGTGTGTGAAGGAGCGCTATCGCTAATAGATTGTCTAGAGTAAATTCAACTAACTTATTCTGAGAATATGTAGGTATCTTCATGAATTGTCACATATACTTTATAGATAATCTGTTAAACATCTCAATCTCACCTGTTGCAATGTTACAAATTTTCTATTGGACTATCCAAATAAAGTGCATTAGTTTCAAAGGGACAATCCATAGTCCAAATGCAACTAAAGAGTGTCCCCATCACCAACATTCAAAAAGATTTGAACCAGCTATCATTCCCTAACTGGCTTTTTAGACAGGGGCTTACACTGAACGAAAGCAGACCTTTATTTTCTAGTTATGATCTGTTGATGAATGTAATACAGATTTTTCATTATGAAGCCTTACATTTATGTTATTAAAAAAAAGTACAGATTGGGGTTGAGTATGCAATGTCAAACTGTGCTGAAACTAAATGGAGAAACATGCAATACAACACAAATGAGTTATTAAAACAAACTAGTTTCACAAGACTGAATTAGTATAACACAGAAAGAGATGAGATGATGATGCTAAAACCTGTTTACACATTCACATTGTGGGGCCTCACTTTCGAAATTAATGTAAGTCAACGTAATGTCCTCAAAAGTCATGAAAACACAACTGTGTGTATGTGTGTGTTTGGGCGTGTATTACTCATGTTGTGGGGACATATATCTGTTTACACAGTCACATTATGGGGACGCGCTTCCTTTTGAGGACAAAATACAAGTCCCCATAACATAAATCATTTTTCATACAGTTTAGGGTGAAGACTTGGTTTAAGGTTAGGGTAAGGGTTAGGATTAGGCAAGTAGCGGTGTGTGTTTGTGTGTGTGTGAGAGAGAGAGAGAGAGAGAGAGAGAGAGAGAGAGAGAGAGAGAGAGAGAGAGAGAGAGAGAGAGAGAGAGAGAGAGAGAGAGAGAGAATCTCGGGGTTCAGGCTGTTCTCATATACCTTTCATAGCCTACGATAAGTAATGCACTGTAATTCATGTATATCCCACAAAATCAATTTGTATGTAATCCACGTAATTATAAACAGGGAAGTAGAAAGAGCAGCCAACGCCGTGGAGGGAGGAGGTTGGGGTGGGTAAGTGGGTCAAAAATGCCTTTTGCCCAGGAGACCGGTGTTCATACCTAGTGTGAACCATAAGTCAGCATTGATTTATTTGTCGCGTGACTTCCATACTTAAGTGACGTCACTTCCAGTGTTATTTTAACCCTAACCATGATCTTTTCCTAAACCTAACCAAGTATTTTTGTTATCAACCACAGCTAAATATGTTCTCAAGTAAAAGCACCTTATTTCACATTTACAGTATTTACTTAGGTTATTGAACGAATGTTGGTAGCAGGTTTACAGGTTTTAGGTTAACACACACCCTTCATGCAATTATTATTTTAATGTCTTTAATTTCTGCTTACATTAAAAATAAACCAGCTCTCAAAATCGTATTGCACTTAATTTGAAAGGCATCATATTTTTTTCACATAATATTTACCTTGTCCATATTTCTACCACTTATTGTTATTCACTAAGTAAAGGTACAAATTATTACTGAATAGGGAAAATACTGTATTGACCTAGGATTGCTTCAAACTATGGGCAATCGCCATTGCTACAATTATTACAGATAATTAGGAATTGGCAGTATCTTTTAATGAAACGTGATGCCTGTGGTAGAATATATTGGTGTAGAAACACACAGATATTTTAATATCATTGCTCACCTAATACATAACACATGTTCCTGTTACAAGTGGGCTAAAATAGGGCCCTGTGGATACTGACTTTCAAACGAATAAAGCAGGCTGAAAGCAAACTGATGTTCTTTAAGTTTTATTGCTTTTCTTTATACACAAAAGAGTCGTCTGCAGAACAACATCTGTATGTGTGTGTGTGTGTGTGTGTGTATGTGTGTAGAGCACTCTACAGACACTTCCTCAGGTTGAAGCCTGACACCACATTGGCCAGTTTGGTAACTTTGGGAGGAGCAGGCAGGGTGATGGCACGCTTGAGATAGCAGCGGCGCCTAGAACCCAAAATCAAAAACAGCATCTTTAAGCGTGCATCATAAATACAGCTGTCATCACATTATAAAATGCTACAATAGTGTCTGATTGATGATCAAGTTGAATGTTTTCCAGGTATTGTCTGAAGTGTTACAATTTCATTAAAAAAAAAATTCAATATTTGTGTTTATGGAAGTTTGAATGCATGCAAATAGAATAATGTACCAGTAAGCTCTGTCTGAGAAGTTTTCATTGACGTAGGTGTAGAACTGGCAGTTAATATCCCCAGTACAGGTCCTCTGGCACGCGTCCGCATCGTCCATCAGCTCAAAACGAATGTCAGAACCTTGTAAATCGACGCCTTCATGTGCCACCGTAACCCACTCTGTTAGCAGAGAGGAACAGGGTTAAACTACAGAAATACTTCACTAATAATAAACTGAAGGATAGATATAAAAACAAGCGCTGAATAATTCTGGTCTTTGTACTACGCATAAGTAAGAGTTTGTCACTCATCTATACATACAATGTTAGAGGAAAATGACTGTTATCATTGTTTCTGAAATGATTGAACAATTTTGCCATTCAGTGAAAGTTGTCTTTTCGTGAATACAGATGAAACATGAAGAAAAAGTCCAACTTTGGCACAACATCTTCATCACATAGGGTCTTCTGTCATTCCATTAATGTTTTTAGACTTGGACTTCTGGCACAGAGCAAATAACATACTTTAAAAATAAAAACAACATAAAAACCTTAAAACATTTCACATAAAAGAGACAACAGACTTAAAACAAACAGCAGTGTCATTAAGTAACAGGACGTAGGAAGTCCATTCAGTGCTCAATACTTAATCCTGTTTTTAACACATATATATATATATATGAACTGGAAAAAAAAAGTTCGGAAACTTGTGTTTGGTGGATTATTTCTTTGTTGTTACAATGCTAATTGGCATTGTATTTTACATCGTTGGAAAGCCTGTTTATTTACCTTCGCAATGATGTCCAACTTGTAAGGATCATGCATTTGTGGGATGAGCAGCACAGCTGATTATGTGGGTAGCGCCCAAGAAAAATTTGCCAAAATGCTCTAAACAGTGTATTCTCATAAGGCTACCAGGAAGCCTGCAATGACTGCCCTTCACCGTCAGGCCCGTTTGCGCTGGTGTCGACAACACAGAACCTGGACTCATCACTGAACATGACATTCCCCCACATGTTCAGGTTCCATTGTCTGTCTGCCAAAGTTGGACGGCAGGTCAAAGTATGGAGACGACGCGGAGAACGCTATGCTGATTGTTGCACCGATGGAGTAACAGCTTTTGGTAGAGGCTGTGTCATGGTGTGGGGCGGCATCTCCCTCACTGGCAAAACAAGGCTTGTCATCATTGAAGGCCATCTCAATGCAGTGAGATATCGGGATGAGATTCTGCAGCCAGTGGCGATCCCATATCTCCACAATCTGGCACCTAACTTCATCCTCCAAGATGACAACGTTCGCCCCCACAGAGCCAGGGTTATCACAGACTACCTCCACAATGCGGGAATGACGTATCTAATTTGTCCGCATAAACAGAGGTGGCAGCTACTGCTAGTCAGTATAAAGCATAAATAAGGAGGCAGTTCGTTTAATATGGCCTGAATGTGTGCACTAAATTTCATGGGAATCCATTCATGATTGTTGAGACATTTCCCTCAACTCAAAAGTCAGGGGATCACCAAAGTCATTAGGATGCATCATCTGGGAACCACGAAGCTTCGAAGCTCCAATAGAAAATTTTGAGTCAATTCAACTAGTAGATGCTGCAGCCCGTTCTCATTCCCAGAGCGTTAAATACCGAGGCTTTGTCACGGCAGTCGGCCATCGGTGTTCGGTACCACCGCACACGGCAAGGTCCAATAAAAACAAGGCTTTCATCCAGGAGGCCGCCATAGCTTTACATTCATGTACCGTTTTCACAACGTTCAGTGTCATTTTAACTGTACAAACGTAGTTTAAGACCAACCATGTAATTCTTTCCTAAACCTAACTATAGTGGTTTTGTTGCCTAATCCTAAAGTGACGCCAAGGGTAACTACAGTGGTTTTGATACCAAATATAAAGTGACGCCAAGAAGGGGAGTGACCCCAAGAAGGGGAGTGACACCAAGAAGGGGAGTGACGCCTGGAAGGGGCGGTATGTGATGAGTTGGGAAGAGATCATGTTGGATGTTAAGATATTTCACTAAATAAGTAAAAACAAGAGTGACCGACTGACCGACCGATCCATTTCCATCTATAGAGTCATGCTGCTAGCATGGCTAAAAATAACAGGGGAAAGATACGTTAAGTTATTCAGTTAGTTGATCCACCCATCCAAAGTAGTTCAGATGGTCTATGATGGTCTACTGAAAGCCTTTCTCACAGTTTCAGGTTTAATTAGTGATACATACTGTCGTCCAGCTGACAGAAGCGGGCCGGTATCCCAGATGTGACTCCTTTTTTTTACTTTTGTCACCATTTCATCTTTGTTGTACTTCAGGAAACATTTGAAGTCAGCACTGCAAAAAAGAGAGAAATAAAATGAAACCGTGAATAAAATGATGCCTATATTTTGAGATAACATAAAGTAAATAACAGATCTGACTGAATGACCAAATATTTAACCACATCAAAAGAAATACTGTCAGGTAAGTTGCTGGAGCAACAAAGATAGGCTGATATAACTCAGCACTTTCTAATTGCTCATTGTATTTGGACACATGAGAGAAGAAAAAGTTATATAATATTTGACTACCTGACAAAAGAGAAGTAGGTGCAGCTTGAATGAAAAGAGCACAAAGTCTGACAGTATTCAACAGAGACAGTAGGAAGAACCAAGACGTCATTTCCTGGGATGTCGGTGCTTGGGAAAAGCTTGCCGTCACATGCTGTACAAAAACAAAGGTATTACAATAAGAGAGCATGCTAAACAACCTTCAGAATGTTTTCCTAATGCTTTTTCTATGAATGAATGAATGTTTGTGTACCTGTTCTAACATCTTGAGTTATCTCTAAGATGTGGGAGAATCCAGATACTAGACCAGCCTTTCTTTCTGGAGTAGGAGTTATTGGTACTGGCCAGCTGAATTTAAGATGGCACTTGAACCTAAAACACAACAAGAAACAACATAGTTAGAGCCTATTCCATGTCGCCACCCTGCAGGTGCCAAAATCTTTCATCTTACTGGTTGGAATAAACCTTAGACTTGAAGGTACCATCACTGTTTATGTCCAGTGCATACGAAGATTTAATAGCTAGTAGGAGAGGATAAAACAATTGAATTTCAAAAGCAGTGTATGATCCAGTTTTACCTGTACTTCTCTGGTGTAAACACCCCATTTAAAAAAGTAAAGAATTGACAGGACCGGTCCTGTGTGCAGGCTCTCTGACACTCCTCATAGTCTGCTGTGAACAACTGTCGGTAGTCTGCACCTGGGAAGTCCGTGTCGTGGTACACCTTAGGCAAACAAGGCTCTGGGATGTAGACAGAATAAAGGAGTGTGACCATGCATCACTAATCAACAGTATTGGGAAGGTTACTTTTCAAATGTATTAGGTTACAGATTAGTTACCCTGTTAAAAATGTAATAAGTAATGTAACTATTTTAATACATTAACCAATGTAATGTTACTTGTTACGTCTGATTCTTTTTTGATTACATTTCTAACACATGTATAAAACTGGGCAATAAAGCTGAAAAGTTTTTTTTAACAGGACGTGGACTTGAGGTAGCAGTAGAAGTGCCTGCAGAGAGAGCAGATAGTTTGTGTGTGTGTGTAAAACTGAAGAGGAAAGTTGGTCATCTCAGTAAGTAAGACAAATAGTAAGTATCCACGAAAATTACATAATAATCAAATACAGCAGTTTTTAAAGATAACACCTCTAAAAGAGATTAGATAATAGATTTTTTCATTTATATTACATTTTGCATCCAGCACCCTCTCGACTTATGGCAGTATACGGTAGCTCTGGATTTAAACACTAAAAAATTCATACATTTTTGTGACCTTGGTTGGAATTTCTTTTTTGGTCTAACTTTCCAATTTTCAAAGATCAAAATGTATTTTTACCAAAAAATAAGTATTTACTTATAGAAATAAGTACTTGCTTAAGAAATAAGTATTTACTCATAGAACTAAGTACTTACTTAAGAAATAAGTATTTTCAAATAAGTACTTACTTAAGAAATACAAAGTTACTTATAGAAAGAAGTATTTACTCATAAAATTAAGTATTTACTCAGAGATAATTAATTACTTACTTACTTAGAAATAAGTACTTGAAAAATAAGTATTTAATTATAGAAACAAGTACTTAAGAAATAAGTATTTACTAATAGAAAGAAGTATGTACTTACTTAAGAAATAATTATTTACTTATTTCTAATTACATGTGTACTGCTTGTTTTGTACCTGTTATCTCTGGTCCAGTCAGCCCGAATAAAGGTGAAGAATTGACAGGAGGGGTGGTGGGTGCAAAGCTGCTGACAGTGATCTGCATCAGCAGCGTAGATGAATTTGATGTCTGTTCCCGGAAAATCCACATTCCCTAGAAGCCCTTGATTACATTCTGAAGAAATGGGAAAAGGAAACACGCACATTTACATTTACAAATGCACACATATTAAATACATGCTACCGCATGTAAGTGGTGAAACTACAATATACTGTATAATGTATGTATTACCTTGACCAAAGGAGAGGCTGCAGATAGACAGCAGACCCACCAAAATCAAATGTGTTCCCATCTTCTCAGTAAAGATTCTTGAAGCACAACTGCAGTAAAAGAGCTGGTTCTGCAACTGCACGTTGGTCAAAGGACTGTTTCGCAGTCCCCAAATTTATAGGTTTGTCAAGTGTATAGGTAGTCCCATACAAACTACGACTTCAGATCTATTGGCTCTTTCAAATTCAACATTTGGATGTTGTGGCAGTGTTCTGTTTACTTTTGAGGTGTTCCATTTACTTATGCCCTGCTCATCTATTCCCTATCTGAATTGTTAATGTGATTTTGAAAAGTTTCATTCCCAGTATGCGGTTGTTTTTATGGCATGCTGAATCCTATCACTGCACTGATCAGGAAGGCCAGCTCTGTCCTGGGATGCCCACTGGACTCAGTGGAGGCGGTGGTAGAGAGGAGGATGATGGCTAAACCACCCCATGCAGGACACCATCTCAGCACTATAGAGCTCCTTCAGTGACAGGCTGCTCCACCCGAAGTGTGTGAAGGAGCGCTATCGCTAACAGATTGTCTAGAGTAAATTGAACTAACTAATTCTGAGAATATGTAGGTATTTTCATGAATTGCCACATATACTTTATAGATAATCTGTTAAACATCTCAATCTCACCTGTTACAATGTTACAAATTTTCTATAAACTATTGGAAGGTGGATTATCCAAATAAAGTGCATTAGTTTCAAAGGTACAATCCATAGTCCAAATGCAACTAAAGAGCAACCCCATCATCAACATTCAGAAAGATTTGAACCTGTTATCGTTCCCTAACTGGCTTTTTAGACAGGGGCTTACATTAAAAGAAAGCAGACTTTTACTTCTAGTTATGATCTGTTGATGAATGTAATACTGATTTTTTATTATGAAGCCTTACATTTATGTTATTATAAAAAGTACAGATTGGGGTTGAGTATGTAATGTCAAACTGTGCTGAAACTAAATGGAGAAATATGCAATACAACACAAATAAGTTATTAAAACAAATTGGTTTCACAATACTGAATTAGTATAACACAGAAAGAGATGAGATGATGATTCATAAACCTGTTTGCACATTCACATTGTGGGGCCTCACCTTCAAAATGAATGTAAGTCAATGTAATGTCCTCAAAAGTCATGAAAACACAACTGTGTGTATGTGTGTGTGTGTGTGTGGGCGTGTATTACTCATGTTGTGGGGACATATATCTGTGTACACGGTCACATTGTGGGGACGCGCCTCCTTTTGAGGACAAAATGCAAGTCCCCATAACATAAATAATTTTTCATACGTTTTAGGGTGAAGACTTGGTTTAAGGTTAGGGTAAGGGTTAGGATTAGGCAAGTAGCGGGGTGTGTGTGTGTGTGTGTGTGTGTGAGTGAGAGAGAGAGAGAGAGAGAGATAGAGAGAGAGAGAGAGAGAGAGAGAGAGAGAGAGAGAGAGAGAGAGAGAGAGAGAGAGAGAGAGAGAGAGAACCTCAGGGTTCAGGCTGTTCTCATACACCTTTCATAGCCTACGATAAGTAATGCACTGTAATTCAAGGAAATCCCACAAAATCAATTTGTATGTAATCCCCATAATTACTAACAGGGAAGTATAAAAAGCAGCCAACGCCGTGGAGGGAGGAGGTCGGGGTAGGTAAGTGGGTCAAAAATGACTTTCGCCCAGGAGACCGGCGTTCATACCTAGTGTGAAACTATAAGTCAGCATTGATTTATTTGACGCGTAACTTCCGTACTTAAGTTGCGTCACTTCCAGTGTTATTTTAACCCTAACCACAATCTTTTCCTAAACCTAACCAAGTCATTTTCTTGCCTAAATCTAACCAAGAAATTGACGCTGGACACTCGTAGGAAAACGTATAATAGATGAAGAATAAGTTTCATAAGATATCATGAGAACCATCTAGAATGCGTTGCAGAGTTGGAACAGCTGAGCTGACAGCAGCGACGCTTCATGTGGCCTGTTATCATCCACAGCTAAATATGTTCTCAAGTAAAAGCACCTTATTTCACACTTACAGTATGTACTTAGGTTATTGAATAAATGTTGTGAGCAGACTTACAGGTTTTAGGTTAACACACACACACACACACTTTATGCAATTATTAATTTAATGTCTTTGATTTCTGCTAACATTAAAAATAAACCAGCTCTCAGAATCTTATTACACTTAATTTGAAAGGCATCATATTTTTTTGGTGTAGAAACACACAGAGATATTTTAATATCATTGCTCACCTAATACATAACACATGTTCCTGTTACAAGTGGGCTAAAATAGGGCCCTGTGAATACTGACTTTCAAACGAATAAAGCAGGCTGAAAGCAAACTGATTTTCTTTCTGTTATATTGCTTTTCTTTATACACAAAAGAGTTATCTGCAGAACAACATCTGTATGTGTGTGTGTGTGTGTGTGTCTGACAGTGTTCAAGAGAGACAGTAGGACGAACCAAGACATCATTTCCTGGGATGTCGGTGCTTGGGAAAAGCTTGCCGTCACATGCTGTACAAAAACAAGGGTAATACAATAAGAGAGCGTGCTAAACAACCTTCAGCATGTTTTCCTAATGCTTTTTCTATGAATGAATGAATGTTTGTGTACCTGTGCTAACGTCTTGAGTTATCTCTAAGATGTGGGAGAAGCCAGATACTACACCAGCCTTTCTTTCTACAAAAGGAGTTATTGGTACTGTCCAGCTGAATTTAAGGTGGCACTGGTACCTAAAACACAACAAGAAACAACATAGTTAGAGCCTATTCCATGTCGCCACCCTGCAGGTGCCAAAATCTTTCATCTTACTGGTTGGAATAAACCTTAGACCTGAAGGTACCATCACAGTTTATGTCCAGTGCATCCAAAGATGTAATAGCTAGTAGGAGAGGATAAAACTATTTAATTTCAACAGCAGTGTATGATCCAGTTTTACCTGTACTTCTCTGGTGTGACCAACCCATTTAAAAAAGTAAAAAACTGACAGGTGGTCTTGTGTGCAGGCTCGGACCTAGGAAGTCCGTGTTGAGGTACACCTTAGGCAAACAAGGATCTGGGATGTAGACAGAGTAAAGGAGTGTGACCATGCATCACTAATCAACAGTATTGGGAAGGTTACTTTTGAAATGTATTAGGTTACAGATTAGTTACCCTGTTAAAAATGTAATAAGTAATGTAACTATTTTAATAAATTAACCAATGTAGTGTTACTTGTTACGTCTGATTCTTTTTTGATTACATTTCTAACACATGTATAAAACTGGTCAATGTTATAGGTAGTCCCATACAAACTATGACTTCAGATCTATTGGCTCTTTCAAAGTCAACATTTGGATGTTTTGGCAGTGTTCTGTTTACTTTTGCAGTGTTCTGTTTACTTTTGCCCTGCTCACCTATTCCCTATCAGAAAGGTAAATGTGATTTCGCGGTTTCATTCCCAGTATGCGGTTGTTTTTATGGCATGCTGAATCCTATCGCTGCACTGACCAGGAAGGCCAGCTCTGTCATGGGATGCCCCCTGGACCCAGTCGAGGTGGTGGGAGAGAGGAGGATGATGGCTAAATTGTCATCCATGATGGAGACTGACTCCCACCACATGCAGGACACTATCACAGCACTGGAGAGCTCCTTCAGCGACAGGCGGCTCTACCCGAGGTGTGTGAAGGAGCGCTATCGCAGGTCCTTCCTTCCTGCAGCTGTCAGACTCCACAACCAGCACTGCTCCCAGTAGACCACTTACACACCAAAAACTGACAATAACTGCACTATACTGTACACTGACTGTGCAATATCATCACTACTACTACTCAGGTGTAATCCATACTGTGCAATATTCATTCTCACTGTGCAATATCATTTTTCCACTTGTACAATTGTGTTAATAGTCTGGTAATAGTCAATACTGTATATATTGTTCCTATTTTTTATATTTCCCCTTGTTTATATTGTTCCTATTTTTATATTTCCTTCTATTTAAATTGTTCATATTTTGTTTGAATTTTGTTTTGCTTTTTGCATCGTGTTGTATCTTGCTTTTTGTTTTTTACTGATGCTTCTTGTTAGAATTAATTTCACAAGACTGAATTAATATAACACAGAAAGAGATGAGATGATGATGCATAAACCTGTTTACGCATCCACATTGTGGGGCTTCGCCTTCCAAATGCGGACAAAATGCAAGTCCCCATATCGTAAATCAATATATTTTAGGGTGAGGACGTGGTTAAGCGTTAGGGTAAGGTTAGGTTTAGGTTAAGGTTAGGGTAAGGGTCAGGATTAGGCAAGCAGTTACAGTTAAGGTTAAGGTAAGTCTCCAGGAAATGAATGTAAGACAATGTAATGTCCTCAAAAGTCATGAAAACACAACTGTGTGTATGTGTATGTGTGTGTGTGGGCGTGTATTACTCATGTTGTGGGGACATATATATGTTTACACAGTCACATTGTGGGGACGCGCCTTCCTTTTGAGGAGTCCCCATAACATAAATCATTTTTCATACATTTTAGGGTGAAGACTTGGTTTAAGGTTAGGGTAAGGGATGGCAAGTAGCGGTGTGTGTGTGTGTGTGTGGGTGTGGGTGTGTGTGTGTGAGAGAGAGAGAGAGAGAGAGAGAGAGAGAGAGAGAGAGAGAGAGAGAGAGAGAGAGAGAGAGAGAACATCAGGATTCAGGCTGTTCTCATACACCTTTCATAGCCTACGATAAGTAATGCACTCATGTATATCCCACAAAATCAATTTGTATGTAATCCCCATAATTATGAACAGGGAAGTATAAAGAGCAGCCAACGCCGTGGAGGGAGGAGGTCAGGGTGGGTAGTTGGGTCAAAAATGCCATTCGCCCAGGAGACCGGCGTTCATACCTAGTGTGAAACCATAAGTCAGCATTGATTTATTTGTTGCGTAACTTCCGTACTTAAGTGATGTCACTTACAGTGTAATTTTAACCCTAACCACAATCTTTTCCTAAACCTAACCAAGTAGTTTTGTTGCCTAAATCTAACCAAGAAATTGACGCTGGACATTCATAGGAAAATGTATGATTAATGAAGAATAACTTTTCATAAGATATCATGAGAACCATTGAGAATGCGTTGCAGAGTTAGAACAGCTGAGCTGACAGCAGCGTCGCTTCATGTGGCCTGTTATCACCCACAGCTAAATATGTTCTCAAGTAAAAGCACCTTATTTCACCCTTACAGTATGTACTTAGGTTATTGAACGAATGTTGTGAGCAGGTTTGCAGGTTTTAGGTTAACACACACACACACACACACACACACACTTTATGCATTTATTAATTTAATGTCTTTGATTTCTGATAACATTAAAAATAAACCAGCTCTCAGAATCTTATTCCACTTAATTTGAAAGGCATCATATTTTTTTGGTGTAGAAACACACAGATATTTTAATATCATTGCTCACCTAATACATAACACATGTTCCTGTTACAAGTGGGCTAAAATAGGGCCCTGTGGATACTGACTTTTAAACGAATAAAGCAGGCTGAAAGCAAACTGATGTTCTTTCTGTTTTATTGCTTTTGTTTATACACAAAAAAGTCATCTGCAGCACAACATCTGTATGTGTGTGTGTGTGTGTGTGTGTGTGTGTGTGTGTGTGTGTGTGTGTGTGTGTGTAGAGCACTCCCTCAGGTCACACACTTCCTCAGGTTGAAGCCTGACACCACATTGGCCAGTTTGGTAACTTTGGGAGGAGCAGGCAGGGTGATGGCACGCTTGAGATAGCAGTGGCGCCTAGAACCCAAAATCAATAACACCATCTTTAATCTTGCATCATAAATACAGCTGCCATCACATTATAAAGTGCTACAATAGTGTCTGATTGATGATCAAGTTGAATGTTTTCCAGGTATTGTCTGAATTGTTACAATTTCGTAAAAAAAAATTATAATATTTGTGTTTATGGAGGTTTGAATGCATGCATATAGAATAATGTACCAGTAAGCTCTGTCTGAGAAGGTTTCATTGACGTAGGTGTAGAACTGGCAGTTAGTTTCCTCAGTACAGGTCCTCTGGCACGCATCCGCATCGTCCATCAGCTCAAAACGAATGTCAGAACCTTGTAAATCGACGCCTTCATGTGCCACCGTAACCCACTCTGTTGAGCAGAGAGGAACAGGGTTAAACTACAGAAATACTTCACTAATAATAAACTTAAGGATAGATATAAAAACAAGCGCTGAATGATTTTGGTCTTTGTACTAGATCGCATAAGAGTTTGTCACTCATCTATACATACAATGTTAGAGGAAAATGGGTGTTATCATTGTTTCTGAAATGATTAAACAATTTTGCCATTCAGTGAAAGTTGTCTTAACGTGAATACAGATGAAACATGAAGAAAAAGTCCAGCTTTGGCACAACATCTTCATCACATAGGGTCTTCTGTCATTCCATTAATGTTTTTAGACTTGGACTTCTGGCACAGAGCAAATAACATACTTTAAAAATAAAAACAACATAAAAACCTTAAAACATTTACAACAGACTTAAAACAAACAGCAGTGTCATTAAGTAACAGGATGTAGGAAGTACATTCAGTGCTCAATACTTAATCCTGTTTTTAGCATATATATATGCTTGTAAAATAATCTAGTTTAAAATGTCTCTGTAGCTCACACCAAGATTAGGGTCCAAAAATCTCAGTGAAAACTAAAAGCGTTTTCACCGAAAACAGTGCAGGTTCTGGGAAGGATGTATCGAATTTGTCCGCATGAACAGAGGTTGCAGCTACTGCTAGTCAGTATGAAACATAAATAAGGAGGCAGTTCTTTTAATATGGCCTGAATGTGTGCACTAAATTTTATGGGAATCCATTCATGATCGTTGAGACTTGAGATTTCCCTCAACTCAAAAGTCAGGGGATCACCAAAGTCATTAGGATGCATCATCTGCGAACCATGAATGTCTGTAGAAAATTTTGAGTCAATTCAACCAGTAGATGCTGCAGCCCGTTCTCATTCCCAGGGCGTTAAATACCGAGGCTTTGTCACGGCCGTCAGCCGTCGGTGTTCAGTACCACCGCACACGGCACCCTTTAGCGCCGGTAAGAAACACACAGGGCGTTCCATTAACTACAGGGTAAAACTATCGGCGCCAACAGTAAACGCTCTGAGAAAGTGTGCCGGGAGTGTGGTGATGTAGTTTCAACAGAGACCAACCATGTAGTTCTTCTCTAAACCTAACTACAGTGGTTTTGTTGCATAATCCTAAAGTGACGCCATGGGTAACTAGAGTGGTTTTGAAACCGAATATAAAGTTACACCAAGAAGGGGCATGACGCCAAGAACTGGTGGTAGCCTATGTGATGAGTTGGGAAGAGAGCCTGTTAGATGTTGAGATATTTCACTAAATAAGTAAAAACAAGAGTGACCGAGTGACCGAGTGACCGACTGACCGACTGACCGACCGATACATTTCCATCTATAGAGTCATGCTGCTAGCATGGCTAAAAATAACAGGGGAAAGATACGTTAAGCTATTCAGTTAGTTGATCCACACACCCAAAGTAGTTTAGATGGTCTATGATGGTCTACTCAAAGCCTTTCTCACAGTTTCAGTGTTAATTAGTGATACATACTGGTGTCCAGCTGACAGAAGCGTGCCGGTATCCCAGATGTGACTCCATCTTTCGCTTTGATCACCATTTCATTTTTGTTGTACTTCAGGAAACATTTGAAGTCAGCACTGCAAAAAAGACAGAAATAAAATGAAACCGTCAGGTAAGTTGCTGGAGCAACAAAGATAGGGTGATATAACTCAGCACTTTCTAATTACTCATTTTATTTGGACACATGAGAGAAGAAAAAGTTATATAATATTTGACTACCTAACAAAAGAGAAGTAGGTGCAGCTTGAATGAGCAGAGCACAAAACCTGACAGTGTTCAACAGAGACAGTAGGAAGAACCAAGACGTCATTTCCTGGGATGTCGGTGCTTGGGAAAAACTTGCCGTCACATGCTGTACAAAAACAAGGGTAATGCAATAAGAGAGCATGCTAAACAACCTTCAGCATGTTTTCCTAATGCTTTTTCTATGAATGAATGAATGTTTGTGTACCCGTGCTAACGTCTTGAGTTATCTGTAAGATGTGGGAGAATCCAGATACTAGACCAGCCTTTCTTTCTGGAGTAGGAGTTATTGGTACTGGCCAGCTGAATTTAAGGTGGCACTTGTACCTAAAACACAATAAGAAACAACATAGTTAGAGCCTATTCCATGTCGCCACCCTGCAGGTGCCAAAATCTTTCATCTTACTGGTTGGAATAAACCTTAGACTTGAAGGTACCATAACTATTTATGTCCAGCGCATCCGAAGATGTAATAGCTAGTAGGAGAGGATAAAACAATTGAATTTCAACAGCAGTGTATGATCCAGTTTTACCTGATCTTCTCAGTTGTGAACACCCCATTTACAAAAGTAAAGAACTGACAGGACCGGTCCTGTGTGCAGGCTCTCTGACACTCCTCATAGTCTGCTGTGAACAACTGTCGGTAGTCAGCACCTGGGAAGTCCGTGTCGTGGTACACCTTAGGCAAACAAGGCTCTGGGATGTAGACAGAATAAAGGAGTGTGACCATGCATCACTAATCAACAGTATTGGGAAGGTTACTTTTGAAATGTATCAGGTTACAGATTAGTTACCCTGTTAAAAATGTAATAAGTAATGTAACATTTTAATAAATTAACCAATGTAATGGTACTTGTTACGTCTGATTCTTTTTTTGATTACATTTCGAACACATGTATAAAACTGGGCAATAAAGGTGAGAATTTTTTTTTTTTTTAAAAAGTTCTTCAATAAAACTTGAATTGAGATTGGAACAAATCTACAGCATTAAATGTTATATTACATATTTTAAGCTTTTTTAACCAAAAAAATAATATATTTAGATGTAACCCCTTTGTAATCACCAACATTTTGATTTGTAATTGTATATTAATTACATACTTTTCTTCTCAGTAACTGTAAATGATTACAATTACGTTTATGACGTTTCTCCGTCACATGTAACTAATTACTCCTCAACACTGCTGGTTTAAAACGGTTGTGAGCCTACGTAGATCTGCGTTGCAGGGTTTCAGAGAAAATCCAGAGGTGACACCCAGTAGAGGAGTCCGAACATTGGGCTGTCCAGAGGACGTGGACTTGAGGTAGCAGTAGAAGTGCCTGCAGAGAGAGCAGATGTGTGTGTGTGTGTGTGTGTGTGTGTGTGTGTGTGTGTGTGTGTGTGTGTGTGTGTGTGTGTGCGTGCGTGCGTGCGTGCGTGCGTGCGTGCGTGTGTGTTAGTGTCTTTGACTTAAAACTTTTAAAAAACTGAAAAGGAAAGTTGGTCATCTCAGTAAGTAAGACAAATAGTAAGTACCCATGAAAATTACATAATAATCAAATACAGCAGTTTTTAAAGATAACACCTTTTAAAAGAGATTAGATAATAGATTTTTTCATTTATATTACATTTTGCATCCAGCACCTTCTCGATTTATGGTAGTGTACGGTAGCTCTGGATTTAAACACTTAAAATTCATACATTTTTGTGACCTTGGTTGGAATTTCTTTTTTGGTCCAACTTTCCAATTTTCAAAGTACAAAATGTATTTTAACCAAAAATTAAGTATTTACTTATGGAAATAAGTACTTACTTAAGAAATGAGTATTTACTTATGGAAATAAATATTTACTTATGGAAATAAGTACTTTCTTAAGAAATATGTGTTTACTTTTAGAGCTATGTACTTACTTAAGAAATTAGTATTTACTTATAGAAATAAGTACTTGCTTAAGAAATAAGTATTTTCTTATGGAAATAAGTACTTGCTTAAGAAATATGTGTTTACTTATAGAGCTAAGTACTTACTTAAGAAATAAGTATTTACTCTTGGAAATAAGTACTAACTTAAGAAATATGTGTTTACTTATAGAACTAAGTACTTACTTAAGAAATAAGTATTTTCAAATTAGTACTTACTTAAGAAATAAGTATTTACTAATAGAAAGAAGTATGTACTTACTTAAGAAAGAAGTATTTACTTATTTCTAATTACATGTGTACTGCTTGTTTTGTACCTGTTATCTCTGGTCCAGTCAGCCCGAACAAAGGTGAAGAATTGACAGGAGGGGTGCTGGGTGCAAAGCCTCTGACAGTGATCTACATCAGCAGCGTAGATGAATTTGATGTCTGTTCCCGGAAAATCCACATTCCCTAGAAGCTCTTGATTACATTCTGAAGAAATGGGAAAAGGAAACACGCACATTTACATGTACAAATACACACATATTAAATACATTCTACCGCATGTAAGTGGTGAAACTACAATATATAATGTATGTATTACCTTGACCAAAGGAGAGGCTGCAGATAGACAGCAGACCCACCAAAATCAAATTTGTTCCCATCTTCTCAGTAAAGATTCTTGAAGCACAACTGCAGTAAAAGAGCTGGTTCTGCAACTGCACGTTGGTCAAAGGACTGTTTCGCAGTCACCAAATTTGTATGTTTGTCAATTTTATAGGTAGTCCCATACGAACTATGACCTCAGGTCTGTTGGCTCTTTCAAAGTCCAGATTAAAATCAACATTAAAATCAACATTGTTCTAACAGTGTTCTGTTTACTTTTTACTGCTCACCTATTCCCTATCTGAAATGTAAATGTGATCCAGTATGCATTTGTTTTTATGGCATGCTGAATCCTATCACTGTACTGATCAGGAAGGCCAGCTCTGTCCTGGGATGCCCCCTCCAGTGGAGGTGGTGGGAGAGAGGAGGATGATGGCTAAACTGTCATTCATGATGGAGTCTGACTCCCACCCCATGCAGGACACTATCACAGCACTGGAGAGCTCCTTCAGGGACAGGCTGCTCCACCCGGAGTCTGTGAAGGAGCGCTATCGCAGATCAGTATCGCATACCATCACTACTACTACTCAGGTGTAATCCATACAGTGCAATATTCATCTCACTGTGCAATATAATTTTTCCACTTGTAAAGTGGAAAGTTGTAAAGTACTATAAGTTAAAGTATAACTTTCACAAACTAAAAAGTTAAAAAGTGGGCTACAAGTATATACAAGTATACTTGCAGTATAAAAACTATTAAACTGGGAGTACTTTAAGGTTTACTTTCATAAACTAAAAAGTGGGCTACAAGTATATAACTATTAAACAGTATACCTATTCACTTGTAGTATAGTTCATAGTATAGTTGCAGTACAAAATACAACTTAGATGTAAACTAGTTGTGTACTCAAAGTTTACTGTTCTTACACTTAAAGTACACTTACAAGTATACTACATTGATATTAGTATACTTACTAAATAAAGTATACTTCGGGGAAATATACTTGAACTTTACTTAGGTATACTTCATAAAATAAACTTTAAATATACTACTTTTTTGTCACGGGTAAACAGCTCAGTATAACAAAAAGCTTAACCCAGGCAGATTTCAAAATGTCTCTTTTTACTCTTAGTATGAAAGTTCAAGTTCATGTTCTGTTTGTACAGTGTGTTGCCACCTTTTGGACATATATGGAATAACAGGAAAGCTGCAAGTTCAAGGAGCCAAATGGCAACAGTAGAAGCAGCAGTGGTTTATTTGAATTTAGCGACCTCTGCTGTCAAAACTTCAAACTTCCCGTGAGAGACCAGTTTTGATGTCTATCTTGGTATAGTAATCTACAGTTACATTTTAATACCATTGCTCCCTGTTACACAGCATATTCCTGTCAAACATGGGCTCTGTCTGACCTTGAAATGAATAAAGCACGCAAAATTGAAAATCAATTTTTATTGTTTTTGTTTACAGCACGAAAAAGAATAATCTGCAGTTTAAGTCACAAACAAATTGTGTATGAAATTGACAGCAAATGCATATTTCTTAAAAATGCATTAGTGCAATGCAAGGAGCGGTTACATATTACACAACAGGAACAGTTCCAGTGTGTCAGCCGATGTGCGTTTGAATCTTAGATGTCTTTCAGTAGGTCTTGTCCCGGGGTCTCCTTCCAGGTAGGCGGCCAGCTGGCTGCGATGCTGGTTCTGGCCTTCAGTTTGTTATAGTAAGCTGCCAGTTTAGGGTAACGCTCTTCACATAACCTATAGAAGGGAGAAAAGTTGGTGTGAACTTCATATTACAAATGTATCGCTCGTTGGTAATACATGCATTCATTTTGTCAAGCAGTATGAAGTCATTTTTAGTGATTCAATCCACGTACCCAAATCTGTAGAGATAAGCGATGCTTGGGAAAACAATCACATCAGCCAGTGAAAAGGTCTTTCCTGCCAGGAAACAGACCTAAAAGACAAATAAAACTAGTTAAGGTCACATTCAGTCATGTGCTGGTGGGCAGATCTAACAACCAAGATACTCTCTGCTGCTCAACAGGTCTGCATTCATTTGCTATTATCCCTATTAAAAGGAGCAGTGTGTAGGATTTAGTGGCATCTAGTGGTGTGGTTGCAGATTGCAACCAACTGAATACCCCTTTGCTCACCCCTCCCTTTCCAAGCGTGTCGTATTTCAGAGTATTTCGGTGACTTTCAGGTAATGCAAAAATGTGAAAGGCTCTCTCTAGAGCCAGTGTTTGGTTTGTCCATTCTGGGCTACTGTAAAAAAACACGGCGGTGCAACAGGGCTCATTCTAAGCTAACTAAAACACAATGATTCTTAGTTTCAGGTGATTATACACTAATGAAAACAGTTATGAATATTATATTCCATTTCTGCTGTTCGATCCCCCTAATTCCTACACACTGGACCTTTAGCAATTACACTTTACATAAATGTTAGCTGTGATGGATGGCTATAAAGTAGCTAGCTAAAATATATTGCATGTGCCTTTAAAGAAACTGTTCCACATATTCGGAAATAGGCCTACGCTTTCTTGCCGAGAGTTAGATAAGAAGATCGATACCACTCATATCTGTCTGTTAACTATGAAGCTAATGTCAGCAGCCACTTAGCTTAGCAAACAAGACTGGAAACAACTAGTCTGGCTCTGTCTGAAGGTACCAAAATGTGCCAATCAGAATCATTTGACTAGTCCGAATCAGAGAGAAAATTTATACTTTTGGTTTGTTTTCTATTTAGTCTGGTTCGGTTTCACAGTGCAGAAATTAAAGTGGACCAAATTTTTAAAAATTATTTACTGAGGGGCGTGTACGAAGGAGCGAATTTATCTTTTTCGTCTCGAGAGCTGCCGCATCTTTGCAGAGAATCGCAGACTTTGAAATATTGCTGTCAGTTTTTTCACAGTGACTCTGCACAAATCCTTTCTTCTCCAGTTTATCTCTAATGACTTCATAAATGTCACTATTTTTGCAGACTTTATTTATCATATTCTGTATGTTCTCTTCGGCCCAGATGTCAAGCAAACGGTTGTTTTGGTCTGCGTTCACAACTGCCTGAACGAACCGCACCAGAGTTTGATTAAAATGGACTAAATGTTGGCTTGTGAAAGCGTCCTAAAGCTCACTAATTTGCATGTTATATCTTATTTGTTTGATCTGTATAAAAACCAAAGTGTAAAAACAGTAAGTTGTAGTAACAGGTGGTTATGCGCTGGACTAGTTCTTGGCCAGGAGCAGTAACTTCCTGGTTAGTCCAGCACACAACCCCACAACTTGCCATTTTTACACTTCAGGTATAGCAAGAGATTAGATTAAACAAGCGGGATATACAGTGTTAATTAGTAAGTTTGATGGTGCATATCCACAGGGACGTTTTTTTAACCCGAGTGATCGCCTTGCTTCCCAGCATTTGACGCCACTAGATACAAGGCACTCGACACCTTGGACGAACGCTTTCCCTCGTGGGCTGCTGCTCCCAGCTTTCAAACCGGAACCAACATGGCGGCTAGTTTGGAAACTTTCTTCTCTTATACCACGAAAATAGTTCACCGAAATGTGTTTCTGAAAACATTTAAAGCCATGCAGTTTCTGAATCTGTCTTTATTTTGGATCGACAAGACTTAATTTAAAAGTTTCTCGGGAGTTTCCAGAGGCGGCGACTTGCGTCGGACGCTCGCGATTTGCATAAAGTAGCCTAGACCTCAACTTTATGCAAATGACGCCCCATCTCTCGAATCACGCTGCCACGCTACCAGAGTGCATTGCACGGCTGCTTACTTAGCCAATGAATGGGAAGCGTGGAAAGGACAGAGGACCATTATAGGTGGTGGTAGTGTATTCTTATAGTTCTTTTTTTTGTTACCCTCGGACAAAGCCAGGGAGGGTCGCTGTTTCCCCAAGTTTCCAGTCTTTGTGCTAAGCTAAGCTAACTATCTGCTGGTGGTACGCTTCATATTTACCATACAGACATGAATGGTTTCAATCTTGTTATCGAACTCAATATGCTGCTGCTAAAATTTTACAGAACAGCATTCTCTTACATCCAACATTGCGGTGTTCTAACAAACCCTGATCATGTGTCACTTCCTCTGCAGCTCTATATCTTTTATCTTGTCTGTTTGAGGGTAGGCCTATAGTAGTTTATAATCTTCAGATTTACATTCTGCAGGTATCCCTCCCACAGTTTGATCTCAGCTGTCAGAGCCTCTTTGTTTCTCTTAATGGCAGAGTCGTGTCTCTCGTCTTCCGGCACCTTCCAGGTGTAGTAGATGACCTCCCCTGAAAAATGTAAACACAGGCATTCAGTCGTGACGGTTGCTCTCTGAGGTATGACAGATATCAATCAAATCTATCCACTCGTTGTTTAACATCCACTCCCATGCTGTGCTTAGACTAATTGCGTTAATTTCCTCTGGCAGTTAAGGGTGGGGTCAGTCCGGACATTATTACATAACATCAGTTTCAAACTGAAGATAGTAAAAGTGGTTAAAAAAAAGTTTGAAGCAGCCTACTTAAGAAAATGCCATGTTTACTGAACTGTGTTTCTGACTATGCACAAGTTGATTGTAAGTATTTGGTAATGCAACGCTCTCCTGTTTGGACGCCTCTCCAAAATCTGAAGTAACCTGCATGTCTCATGACTTAAGCTTTGCATGCAAGCTGAGCATGTGATCCTTTGTGGGATTATTATGACCTTTCAACCTCTTTTAAAAAAGGGGTGCACCAGACTTAATGCATGGCTTAATTATGTGTCTCAGGTCCCTTGGAGGGAGCCAGTTGATGTTGAGCTCCCTCTGAGGAGATGAAGACACAAAATCTCTGAGGTGTAAAGTCGACAGTTCGGTGCGTAGTGTTTGTTGCCAAGAGCAATGTAGCTCAAAGTCCCATAAGACAGACTCCTAAATGGCAACAACATCAGCTAAGACATAAAGTTGTTGCTGAGATAAAGCTGTAGTAGCCTGGTTAGGTAATATGCCGGGTTTACAGGGTCAAAGGCTACATCTTGGTTTGCAAAACAACAGTGAAATACTTCTTTGCACGTCAGGGTTAACATACCCGCTTTCTGGCTCAACGCTTGACCCTCAAACATGCGCTGGTACATCCGTGCCTGCTCAGCTGGGCAGTCAGGGATCAGCTTGTTTCCCTGGGACTTGAACTGGTTCTGTTGTTGGGAGACATGAAAAGAGCGGCCATTGTGAACGGCTACATGGTGCTCAGGTTTCTTCTCCTCTGGAGGAGGTGTAGGGTGTCTGTTTGTCTTGGAGGCATTGTCCAAGACACACAGCACAATCATCCCTCCTACTTATTAACTCCTTGGTGGCATATGGCTGCATAAAACATTAACTAGGGGGTTCTTACCTCCAGGAATATGCAGGCACCGCAGGACTCATTCAGGATGTAGTCTTTAAATTTGAAGGAAGGCAGCTTCAAGACAGAGAGGAATGAAAACGTTAAGTATCATTATTTTTATTACTAAAATTACAATGTGTGCATATCAGGAACAAGCAGACTGACAGTATAAGAGGATTTGTATTGTAATGTTTAAAGATTTACCTGTCCCCTGGGATTCATGGCCAGGACTTCAGCTGACTTGTGCCCCATTTTCTCAAAGGAGAGCATTTTCTGGTTGTAGCCCTGCAGGTTCTTCTCCTCCAGAGTGATCATGATCCTCCAGCAGGGAGGAGAGCCGGAGCCCCACAGCAGAGTCACGTCCTTGGCGGTCATGGTTGTAGAGTGAAACTGCTGCACCTGAGAGTGAAAGCACCTGGAGTTGTGAGTGGTGGGAGAAGGAGTGCAGCTGGAATGTGTCAGATGTCTGCTTTTATCACAAGCTCCAGCCCTTTGCATCCATTGGTGGAGTTTAGTCCCATCCCACTTTTGTGTGTGTATCACCAAAGATCTGTGACTTAAGACATGTTAAGATCGCTCACACCCAACGCAAGCATGATACACTCCCCTTCAAGCATGTTACACTCCCCTTCTGTTCAGTGAAGGCAACATGATGACAGATTGAAAGTCTGCATATTTCATAACTGCATTAAACTGATTTAATGTTGCATTTTGCCGCTATAGCTGCCTATAGCCACAGGCATTAGCAAAGTCAAGCATGAGGAGGACAGACTTCTCTTGCTTTGCATTAATACTCTTTGATCTCAGCCATGCAGACTTGAGGGCAATAAGGAAAAAAAACATGAATCCAACACTGAAATCATAATGCATTTTGTGCACTGATAACATAATTATATGTTACAGTAATAACCACAGGGGTTATTATTGTAATTAATCTATTCAGTGTGAGTTTGAGCTTTACATTGAACAGTAGTTTTATTATAACATTCCTACAAACATTACTTAGATAATGTGTATCTGTGGAAACCAATATTATCTTGGTTTATTGTTTTAATTTCAAACTATTCCTGCAGTGATTTACTTCATTATTTCCCGGTGCGTGTTTACGGCATGCTGAAATTTGATTGTTGAAACCTCACGGTGACTCAGCACTTTTCACTCACCCCTGCACACACAGGGAAACCAGCTCTGGCAGTTACAACTAAACGATCAAGTTGCACCTGAATATAAAAGACACTACCAATATAATTTCTCCCCATTTATAAATAAGCACCAACTGTTCACATTGTTCACATATAATTTGCAGTTTCTTTGTGCCTCTTTGTCCGGGTCAGTCTTTGAACTCCGGACGTTGTGCACTTGAGTAGCTGCCAGTATCAACTATCTCTTGCCAGTAGGGGAGAGTGGGGTAAGATGAGCCAATTTTTACTTATGCTGTCCTCGAGGTTAGGAAAAATGAGACAGAAGCAGAATGAAAACTTGAACCTTAAATTCAGGATCTCACCTATCAAATGAAATGATCAGCATGCATCCATCACAAAGCTGTCTGGAAAAAATGACCTTCCCAAAAAAAGTGCTCCTGTGGCTCAACTTGCCCCAGGTAAGGGGTAAGTTGATCCGAGTCAGTGGGTAAATTGAGCCATCGTGGGGTAAACTGAACATCTGAGTTTTTAAGTTTAAACCTCAGCATAAGTGTGTTAACAAACAGTTTCACAGTTATGAACTTGTGAGAACAAACCACCAGTGAGTTTCAAGACCATTTAACAATCAAAATATCATTCAATATTCGACTATATTCCAGTCGTCAAGGTTGCAGGGAAATATGAACTGTTGCTCCCTCCTTGCAGTTCCTCCAGCCTTTTGAGGTTGAGGTAGCTCCTTCAGCACATCACTCAGTGGAAAAGATGCCTCATCCTTTTCCTTGAATACAAAGGTGGGCTTCTCACGTCAAGTGTTCCCCCGGATTCTTCTGAGAAATCTTGCACTCACTTCGTTGCCCTCCAGGCTCTCAACCAAGCCAATGTAATGGTAGCTTCTGCCTTTGGATACAAAGTTTACTATGACAAAGTCACCAACTGACAGATCTGAGATGTCTGATTCACTTCTCTCATCATTAGAACTCTCATGCTCAGAAGTGTCATCAAATGGGATGGCATCACACTCTCCTCAGAACTGCTGTACGCTGTGATTTTCGTCTTGGTCTTTGGTTTGACCTAGGCCTACCTGCTAAACCCTGCTCTTTCCAGTTGTTGGGGACAGGAAGGTTGTTCTTTCTGCCAATTCCAATGCCATTTCACAGCATTTCTTTGGAGTAAGGCCGTGGAACTGTTCAGCCAGCTTCTTGATATGGTCTGCAAGCTCCTTCTCTACCTCCTCTGTGAGGACCCTCTTTGCCTCTGCTGTTCCACTATAACCAACTGTTTTAACTTCCTTTATCTCCCTCTTCTATAAAGATTAACATAAAAAAAATCAAACCAAGTTGTGTAACACTCAACGGTAATACCATTTTATACATCAGAGAATTAATTTGGTTAATTTATGGTGGGGTAAGTTGAGCCAGTGGCTCGGAATAATAGTAGAATATTAGTGAGCCAGTGGCTCAACTTACCCCATAGCCTTTGGCTCACTTTGCCCCATAGCTACCATTTTGGAAAAAATGGCCCAGTTTAGCAATTCAGGCTAATCTCTAGCGAAGGGATTAACATGGTGTTATATCTTAGTAAATCACCAACATGTATAATATATTTTTTTAGACCTGGATAAATTTGCTTTGACCTAACATTCATTATTCCTGACATGCAGAAAATTTACTTTGATAGGGAAAAAACTGTTTTTGGTAAAAAAGTGCTTACTACTTCTCCCATGTGCTTAACTCCATCACAGCAAGATAGAAATGATGGGTACTTCCTGAATTTATGGTCACATGACAAAACATAATCACAGTTGCCAAGATACAGGGGGTGGGTCAACTTACCCACTGGCTCATTTTACCCCACTCTCCCCTATGCTATCTTAGTCTGCATTCAAAAGACAACTTGTTGCATGAAAGAAAGCTGCAGACATCACATGAAAAACATGTGGTCTTGCTAAAGCCTGTTCCTTCCAGCAATCTTTTCTGAGAATGTTTTTTTCCTTTTGTTATTTACTCACAAAATACAAACCTAAACCTAAATTCCAACAACTAATCAACACACAAATGCATCCTGCCATTTCAAACCTCCTCCAAACCAATATACAAATCTAAACCGACCCTTTACTAATGCACCCTTCAAACAGAAGTCCTAAACACTGTTACTTTCCTTCAATTTTTACTGTACTTTCATCTTATAGCACGGGTAACATGCAATGTTAATACTTTCGAACAGCACTGACCGAAAAAGAAGAGAACAGTTATTCGTTAAACCTGTTTTCTTTTACTTCCTTCTTTTCTCTTCTCCCTTCCTCTTTTTTTTTATAGTGACATTAAGTACTTTTACACTGTCGCCCATGTTTCAGCATATTCTGTCTCATTATTTTGCAGTGTGAAAGCTAACTTTTCCAACTTAAAAAAAAATATATATATATTGCTTCAATGATCCAATCTTTCGTAGTTGGTGTATTTAATGCAGGGCTGCCCAAAGTGGGGCCCATGGGCCAAAGTTGGCCCACCATAAGGTTTGATTTGGCCCACCAGATGTTTCTAGCAAAAAAAAAATTAAAAATTAGTTTGAAAATGAATTTATATAATAAAAAATAGCTGTTTATACTGTTTTATTTTTGTGAGGTAAAATGCTCTTTAATTATGTAGGACCCCTAATTATTAATTATTGAGAAATAAAATGGAAAGGCAGGGACAGTGGCACACAGACAAAAGGCATTTCAAGTAATTGAACTTGGGATCCTAGTAGCCTACCATTTTGCATTTTAAGTTACCAATACAATAAAATACAATACTGAGATGTTTGCTTTTTGGTCCATAGTCCACCATTAAGTTTCAGTTTTCATGATTACCATCTTTGTGTTCATAAATAACGAGAGAAAGATCTTTTTTCTTTAAAGATACTCTGCTGAAGTTATGTAAATCTCCCAGTATACATGATTGTGATTGTGAGTGAGATGGCTAAATTAGTGTGGATCATCTCTTTCTTTGTTATGCCAAACCAAAGTTCTTTAACTTTACTGCAGTCCCACAACAGATGGAGCAGAGTTCCTTCAGCAGCACCACATTTTATACATTTATTATCATCCCTTATGCCCATTTTATATAGCCGTGATGGAGTGTAATATAATCTGTTGAGTATTTTAAATTGCCTCAGTTTGTTTTTTGTACAACAGAAGGGCTACAGTGAGGAAAATATCTTCCTCAACCTCTTTTTTTATGGAGGTCTGTAGTGCCACCACCCCATATAAAGGGCAGATGAAGTTGTTTGGCACCAGAAAAACTTTTAAAAGGGATGTTGAAGAACCAGGTTGATAAGCAGGAGTAGTGCAAAAATAAGTGCCATTTATTAACAAAAAGTATACTGGAACAAAGGGAAAAAAATGAAACTCGGGGATTTCAATTAAACTAAATTAAACTGAAGAAAAACAAAAGTAAAAAACTCACTTTTCAGTGCTTGTGCACATACATTTGGGTATCTGGAGTGCCTACCAACCCACACAGTGGGAAATAAGACAATCAGGTTGCGTAAGATCGCATAAGATCTGGGTACTTTATCACTTGGCAGTCAAGCCATTTTGGCTTCATGCGCCACTGAGCAACACTCATCGGAATGAATGGGAGCCCGCCTCCAACGCTGTATACAGTTCTCTTTACACATCCATGGAAATACCTTTGCAAATGTGCACCATGTTTTTCTCACAAGCCGATCAGAGCAGACTGGGCTTTTTCGGGAGGGGGGCTTAAAGAGACGGGCGCTAAAACGGAGCGTTTCAGACAGAAGGTGAATACAGGCATATTCAGGTAGACCGTATGAGAAAAATAAAGAGTTTTTTGAACATTAAAGCATGTACACATGTTCTAGTAGAAACCCAAAATACAAGTATGAACCTGAAAATGAGCATGATACGTGACCTTTAAGTATTCACTTTTTGGTATATTGTGATTGTTGATTAATTCAGTAAAGATTTTAAAAAAGAGCCTTTTCTGAGAAGTTAGACAAAAAGATTATATTACAGTTCCTCCATATTTTAAGGACAACCCATCAGAGCATTTGGTCTGAGTGTAGGTGGTGTGTGTGACTTTGAGTGAGTCTGGTGACATTCCACCACTTCATATCATTTCATCTTCATTCTAAAATGCTTGCCACTAAAAAAAAATAATCTTTGTCTTCATCAGTGTGGAGGTTGTCTTTCTTGACCTGCGAGTGTGCATGAGTCATCAGTTCATCTGCTTCATTTTGCTTGACTGGCATGACAAACAGTTTCTATTGACAAAGCATATTGACGAGGACGAAAAGCAATGGTGTTTACAATACAACTGATACGCCCAGGTTCTGCTCCACATGCATTGGCTTGGATATGTTGGTTTGTGTCCTGTGTACACAGAGTGCCCATGCGAAATTTAATATGTTGGTCTGTATCCTGTGTACACAAGGTGTAAGCAAATAAGAGAGGACTGCTCCCACTGGACTGTGTAAATTAAGGCTGAATGAATTAATGCGGTACACAAAATTCAAGCTGTAGTTTTTTTCTTTTTAATGCAGAGGCTCCATAGCAAGGATGCAGTTCTCTGATCACCCAGATAGTTACTTGAGGCCTTTTGTGGTCAGGTTTCCAAAGTAAAATCACATTTCAATATTTGGCTTAAAATGCCACTATTTGTTACTATTACTACTTTTACTTTGGATATCATACATTTGCTCTTGCAGGCTTATTATCAGCATGTGATCATCAATATTTAGCATTAATTCAATGTCATGAAGAGCGGGAAATGTGTCTGCAGACTTTTCCTGCATGTATGAGTCTTATTGAGTGCTTGTCCTGCCAGGAATCAGTTTGATTTCTAGAAACTGATCTTATAATGGCAAATAAGAAGATGCTATTTGATCACGTAAATGTTTTCATAGTTCTTACAGTTAACAGTATATCTCATGATGCAAAGGCAGCAGAGACTTTTGGTTGCATGGGGCAGCCACATGACTTATTTTATCTCTTCCATATAAAAATACCAACTGCCTCTGTAATCATCACCTGATGTAGCAAAACAGAGAAAGCCCCAAGGCCACACACCAGAGCTAAACATGTGCCCAGACACAGATCCAGAACATTCAACAGGTAGCGTTGGATAAAAGGGTCAAGATGAGCAAACAGGGTGTCACTTTGCACAAGTTGCTCTACTCAGTAGAACTGTGAAAAAGCTGCTGAACCCAAGTTTATAGGCATGTAAAAACACCTCTACATTGCAGATGCACAAGTGTATTTATTTGTATTAAAGTGATATAGACCAACATACAACACGGTGAAGGTGCTGTGAATCTCTAAAAGAAGATGTGCACTCTGCTGTGTTGAAGGCTGGGGTGTCATATTGAGCGCTCTGTGGTTCACCAGTCTGTGTTATTGTTGCAGGTGGTCGTTAAGGCAACCGGGAACACCTGATGGTAATTTAAGACTGGATGCAGCTGGCAGCTCGTCTCTCCGTAAAGGTCTCATCACTCACATTATGTAAATGATCCAATCCCATTTATGCAAAGTCATGATAACACAGGGCATTTCACTTACCCTTTGTGCAGGGCAAACCAGTTTAGGCACAGCCACTGACACAATAAAACCATATGTCATGTAGTCAAAGACACCGCCTACCTTTTTGTATTGAGGGATTCAAAAATCTTGTCTAGACTTCACCTGAACATTAGGGTTTATAGAGTTCATGCAATGTTGTATTCAGCTATAGAAAAGTCCAAACTCTAATACAAACTACTCTCACTCTTACTCTCTTAGACTTCCCGCCTCCAGCAGTGACATCATGGTTTTATTTGACCTTTGCTACGGTAGAATTGTAGAGCCAATATACTGGTTTACAATGCAGGGTGTAATGAGAAACTAGAGGACATGTTGAAATGAAGACACGCTGTAGTGGTGGTTATTTAGTACAAGAACAATTTATTTCCTAGGATGACTCGAAATGCATTAGAAACTGCTGTTATAGTGACTTGTACATGTAGATACACGGCATGTATCTCAGCAACAAAAGTTGCTATATCAACAATATCACAATGTGACATTTTGCCTGCTACCTATGCTTGTCCCCCTGGAAACATCACGTTGTAGTTTAACATAGCCTGTGTTTATTAACAGATTTTTATCAAACATTTGACAGAAATATGATGGACAAAAACCTTTAAACTAAATATAAAAGCTAGTTTGACAAAAAACAAAACAAGCACATTCTGCCCTTGTAACACTAATATATTTAGAACATACTTGTGAACTCAACACTTTTTTCCCTATTGAACAAAAGCATTTTTATAGAAACCAAAACATTACGGGCAGACGTGACTTTAAAAGTGTGTGTGGATCTCAGATGTCTTTGAGTGTGTCTTGTCCTTTGGGGTTCTCCAGCCAGTGAGGAGGCCAGCTGGCTTTGACGCTGGGCCGCTCCTTCAGCAGAGCGTAATACTCTCCCAGTTTAGGGTAACGCTCTGCAGACAACCTAAAGAAAAGAACGTATAGGAGACATTTGAGCTGCAATGTCAAGAAGAAATACATCACTTATTTTGTTTCTGTGACTTCTGGAAATCGCAAACCGCCTTCTCCCACTTACCCAAATCTGAAAAGAGTACCAACAGTTGGAAAAACGGTCACATCTGCCAGAGAGAAGGATGGTCCCGCCAGGTGAGAACCCGAGCCCAGCTTGGAAGAAACAGGTGAAAAATAAAGCATGTTTGAACGTGTCAATGTTGAGTTTGTTTGTGTTAAGGTGTGTATTGTATATACCAGCCCGTTCTCATTCTGAGGGATTCAAATACTGACGCTTTGTTCGATACCGCCGCACCCTTTAGCGATGGTAGGAGATGCACTTGGCGTTCCATTAACAACAATATAAACCCATCCACGGCAACAGTAAACGCTCAGATAAAGTGCTGTGGTGACGTAGTTTAAAGAGTGAAAGAGACACGAGGTGTATGTGCCCAACAATACAGGGCTTTCATCCAGGAGACCACTGTTCGTGTCCCGTGCGTTACGTTTTTCTTTCACTTTGCCATCAGCTGATCGTTCGTGTCCTGTGTTCACAATGTTCAGTGTCATTTTCACTGTACAAACGTAGACATTTTAAGCCCAACTATGTCGTTTTTTTCCTAAACCTAACTAAGGGGTTTTGTTGCCTGAACCTAAGCAAGTGTTTTTGTTTAATTCACAACATTAAGCATGTGTTTACTGCAAGCAAAAAGGGGACATCGAGGGGTCTGATAAAGCGTCAGCATGTGACGAGTTGAGATGAGAATATGTTGTATACTGTATATGGTACTCTACCTTCTGCAGGTAACCCTCCCAGAGCTTGACTTCGGTGGTCAGAGCTTCTATGTTTCTCTTTAGTGCTGAGTCATGCCTCTCTGCTTCAGGGACAAACCAGTCATAGTAGGTAACTGTATCTAGAAAAACACACACACACAGTCGTGTTTCCATCACTTTCCATTACATGACATTACATTGACTTACATTAATTTCCTGGAGACTTACCCTAACCATAATTGCACACAAACACACATTCAAGGGATAGTGGCTTCACTGGGTGTTTGATCTCATTTCCTTGGCGTAAAGTATTGCTTAAAGTGTAGCATTTCAAACATCAATAATGTATTGTTTAAAGATAAAGTTGCATTATTCTACATCTTTTCTTGTTGTCAAATATATCTTAGGAAAAGTAGGTCACACACATATATACTGTATATATCTTTTAAATGCCATATCATTTCATCAAACAACTGGGCACTGCAGTTTTTAGCAATCATTACTCAAACAGGTGAAAAAGGGGGGATTATTTTTAGCTGCGGATTAACACACATTTGTTGCAGTGAGTATTTTCAGCACCGGGTCAGTGTATGTGACTCAAAATAATCTATGTGCCCATGTTCATCGTAACAATGAAACATGTCACTAAGTAATATTGGTTTTGGTCTTTTAATGGGATTTACTGATTTTGTATTATTATTTTGATTATGCTTTGCTTTAACTGCCAGAAACTATCAGCTATGTTTGTATTAAAAAGGGATTTTGAGGGATTTTAATGTATTTGTCTTACTGAGTTTTTCGTAGAATGAGAGACCCTCAAACATGCGTTGGTACATCAGTGCTTGTTCTGCCGGGCTGTCTGGGATCAGTTTGGTTCCCTCAGACTTAAACTGACTCTGCCATTAAGGAGAGAAAAAAACACACACATTTGAACATATCACACTTCATAATGTTGAATTTAGTGTTACTATCTGTAAAATTGCTTTTTAAATTGATGTGCTTGTTAGTCGATGGACAGGTTCTACTGACCTCCAGGTAAAAACAAGCTGCATAGGATTCATTCACGATGACGTCTCCGTGTTTGAAAGAGGGAAGCTTAAAAATAAAACAGGTTATAATGTGAACAAGACAGACTCTATTCAACGGTTAACTGCTATCAGTGTTATCGCCATATAGCCATGTCTTAATGCAAATGCCACTGGGAGCTAATCATAACAACCTGCTGAGCTGTCACACTCTTGGGGAACAGAAACTACATGACTACAGCGTGTTTTAGCCCAAACAAATCGAAACAAACATGGTGCTTAGCTAAGTAAAACAAGAATTAAAGTGTGTGTAGTGTTTTCCAAGGCAGTATGACTGTACTGTACAGTACAAATAGCCTATTTACTGCAAATAAAGAATAGTGGTGCACGTTTGCTTGAGCTGACACAGCATTTATAGATCGTTTCAATGGAATTGTGTTGCTAGGCAAAACATTTGAGGTCAAATCTGAGATTATGAAAATAAAGTCACAACTTTACCAGTAAAAAGTCCTAATATTACGAGAATAAAGTCATAACTCCGCGTGAAAAAAAGCCGTAATATTACGAGAATAAAGTCATAACTCCGCGTGAAAAAAGCCGTAATATTACAAGAATAAAGTCATAACTTTGTGAGAAAAAAAGTCGTAATATCAGAGAATAGTCATAACTTTACGAGAAAAAATGTGTAATATTGCGAGAATAAAGTCATAACTTTGCGAGAAAAAAAGTCATAATATTACGAGAATAAAGTCATAACTTTATGAGAAAAAAAGAAAATAACACCTTATAATATTATGACTTTATTCTCGAAATTTCAGATTTATTTTTTCCTCCTCAATGTGGCCCTAATACTCCGTCGTACCGTCGTACCATAGACCTACAACAATGATAAATAAAAATAAAAAAGTAAAACAAAAAACAGTTATTCATTTCCACTAATTTGTTTTAAATTAAAGAGCCACATGTGGCTCTGGAGCCGCAGGTTGACCCCTGACCCCTGGCTTAAGCCCATGTTTATTTCCTGTCAATGTATGTCTGTCACATACACTGCAACAGGAAAATCAACGTTTACAACTGTGACATGGTCTATATGGCAAAACTATTTTCCAAAATCCAGTCAAGTAAAACCATAAACCACGAATTAAGACTGTCAAGTGAGCTGTGCACACCTCTTGTAGAAACCCTTTATTATTATTATAGCTCTGTCGTTGGCGCCTTCTGCTGGGCGTTTATGTGAAAGGCACTTGAGTGAGTAAAATCCAAATTTTACTGATAAAAAATGCTGCATGGTAAAATTTAATATAAGCCGAATTAAAAGGCACATCCATGTGATTCGTCTAAAGCCTTCAGTCATGTTTCAGCAAGTAAACATTTTTGCAGGTAGACTGTAAAACATTGAATAGACCAGATTTTGAATGGAGTTTGGCTTTGCCAACAGCATCATGGAGGATAAACATAGTGGGATTATAGCTGACCGGTTGTCTAACGTTAATGTACTATTTATTTAACAGGTTAGGGTGGATTAAAGCTAACTAACTCTACTCCATACCTGTCCCCTGGCATTTATATCTAGCACTTCTTGGGACTTGTGCTCCATTTTCTCAAAGGAGAGCATTTTTTGGTTGTAGCCCTGCAGGTTCTTCTCCTCCAGAGCGATCATGACCCTCCAGCAGGGAGGAGAGCCGGAGCCCCACAGCAGAGTCATGTCCTGGGCCATGGTGGTTGTAGATCTGACAGGCTTGAGTGGAGTGAGCAAACCTTTCTTCTGCTGTCACTGTGCAAACCAACTGCGCACCATACAAGGGATTTATTGTTACTCTTCTTCCCACAGTTCATGGGGATCTCAAGCTATAATAGAAGCGTTCATTGCCCCCTACTGGTTGGAAGGAGGTACTACAACAACGTGTTGTCTTTGCAATAATTTCCCTTCATCATATCTTTACTTTTGGTCCCATTTGAGATAAATTCCATTGGAAAAATACCAAAAATAAATACAGAATTTGTTTCGAAATAATTAAAATAAAATATATATATATAAAAATAATATATATTTTTTCATTTTCTCACTGAACATTTCTGATAGCCACACAATTTTTGTCTACCACTTCTGAAATCTATATAGAACGCTTTACAATTCTAAACATGACTGTGTATTGGCAAGAATTTGGCGATACGATACGTATCATGGTACAGGGGTTACCATTATGATACGATATATTGCAGTACTGTAAGTAAGGCGATATTTTTTTTTAATCACATTTTTTAACTGTCATAGTATGAAGAACATACCGCCATATGAATACAATCTGAGTAAAGAATAAGTTTACTTTTTTATGCAAATCAGATTAGTAGGATCTGCATTTGCATTATCACAGAGGACGCATATCTTTGCAAATACAATAAAGCATTGACTGAGTTAATCTTTGCATGTAAACTATTACCTACCTCTCTGCCATGGTGGCAGGTGCCCTGAAATTTTGACCTGCCACAGCCAACATTTACCCTGTTTTTGGCAGGTGGCTGGTACTAATTTCATTCCCTGACTAGTAGTATACTTTAATACTTCTTGGGACTAAATTGGCCCACTTTTTTATTTTTAGTTTATAAAAGTATACTTTTAAGTGTACTTTAAGTGTAAGAATAGTACATTTTGAGTACACAACTAGTTCACATCTAAGTCGTATTTTGTACTGCAACTATATTATGAACTATACTACAATTGAACTTATAGGTATGCTGTTAGTTTACTAGTTATATGCTTGTAGCCCACTTTTTAATTTATGAAAGTACACTTTAAAGTATACTCTCAGTAAACTACTATTTTATTAGTTTTTACTGCAAGTATACTTGTAAGTTTTCTTTAACTTATAGTACTTAGCCAATTTATGCATTACATAAAGAGACTTTTGCTATTTGACTTGATATTTTGTGATGAGATTTTAAAAAAATAATAATAATTTTAGTTTTTCTCACATGCCTACACGGTGAACAGAGAATGTAAAAAAACATAGAAAATGTGTACAGATCTATGGATGCATTCGGGCAAAGCATAGAGATGTTACAAGATAAGGGGCAGAATAGAAATGTTTATTATTCAAGTTAGATAGACATTATATCAACATTTTAGACTACCTCTCAGCATTGGTAACGTGTCCCAAACATACTTTGTCCCATATTTGGTTTGTTGGGATCTGGTCACCCAAGGTGAAGGTGTGTGTTTCAGAGATCCTTGAGGATGTCAAAACCCCTTGGGCAGGCCAGCCAGTGTGGGGGCCAGCTGGCTTTAATGCTGGCTCTATCCTTCAGCAGGCTGTAATATTTGGCCAGTTTGGGGTAACGTCCAACAGACAGCCTAAAGAGAAGAAATGAGGTTATGATTTCACTGGTAAAACAAAATCAGTCTACGCTCATTGAACTCTGTCACCTACCCAAAATGAAACGCATAAGCAATGTTTGGAAAGACGATCACATCAGCCAAAGAGAAGGCCCCCGCCAGGTATGAGCCTGCAGCCACCTTGATGCAGAAATCAAAATGAAAGACTGCAGCATAGTGGGTGCACATATACACTGTGTGTGTGTGTACTTTAATGCTCTATACCTTCTGCAGGTACTCCTCCCAGAGTTTGAGTTCAGTGGCCAGAGCTTCCTTGTTTCTCTCCACAGCAGAATCATGTCTCTCCTCTTCAGGGACAAACCACTCATAGTAGATGACTGAATCTAAGACAGATCATCCAATATGAATAGTGTGTGATTGTGTTCAGGAGGTATTCTGGTATTTGTGTGCACCTTACTGAGTTTATCAGTGAATGGGAGACCCTCCATCATGCGTTGGTACATCAGTGCTTGCTCTGCAGGACTGTCAGGGATCAGCTTGTTGCCCTGAGACTTGAACTGATTCTGTCACAAATAGAAAACATAAAGATCAGGCTTATGATTTCAGTATAATATTAAACATATCTTGTTTTTACACTTTACCTCCAGGTATAAACATGCTGCACTGGACTCATTCAGTATGTTGTCTCCATGTTTGAAGGCAGGAAGCTGGCAGAAAGACATGATATTGGCATAAGAAGGCAGGCTTTTAAGTTGGCATTGTGCAGTGCAGTTTGTGCCACAAGTGCATCGTTACATGTATGGAGAACGGAAACTAAAAAATGAAAAATATATGAATAAATAAATTACATTAAATATAGCAAGAATTTATTATAAATAAATGTAGCCATTAATTAACTGGTAAAATGTGCCATAAAATTGATATTTCTGTATTAATTTGATTCTTTATTTATCTTTGTATTAATTCCCTTATTTATTTACTCCTTAGTTACATTTTTTTTTTTCTGGTGATCCATTTTCTAAGTCTGATCTAAATCATTTTCTCTCCTGTGTTTATAACTTAAGAACAGATGGATTTTTTTTCCCTTTTTTTTGTCCGTGAAACAGGTAGAAAAAAATCATTTTGTTAGGCTAATTTTTCTAAGTTACTTTTTTCTTTGCCTCTTAGGTACGGAAGCCCTGAAAAGCAAGCGAGAATTTTTTTTTTTTCTGGTGATCCATTTTCTATTTTATTTTCATTAAATTTTACTTACAGTACTGAATGGTTTTAAATATGGCTGTGTCTGATTACTTGATCTTTGTGATCATCCTGTGCTATGCTGCAGTAAACCCACCTGTCCTCTCGGGTTGATTTCCAACACTTCCTGGGATTTGTGCTCTCCCTTCTCAAAAGACAGCAGCTTGTGTTTGTAGCCCTGCAGCTTCTTTTCCTCCAGAGTGATCATAAGTCGCCAGCAGGGAGGGGATCCAGCCCCCCACAGCAGACTCATCGACTTGGCCATGGAAACAGACGGGGTCGCACAGACAGACAGGACTCAACCTTGAACTGCACGAGTAAAGTGAGCAGCAGTTGTGTGGAGTTTATAGCCCCTCATTAATCCAAAGGTTGGTCAGATAGAGACAGAGACACCCATGTGTTCAAGAAGTGAAAGCAATGAAGAAGAATGACATGCTTTTTTTTTCACTCAATGTTTTTTGTTTTTTATTGCAGAGTGTGTATACACAGCATTTCAAGTGAACGTGTATGGTTTTATTTATGCAGCGATATTTCCCTGTTTTCGTTGTACTGCGAGAGGAGCAGATGGTTCAGCTGAGACTCCAAACTTTTCAAGTTCATACAAAGTGACCACAGAGTTCAAAGTAAATGCCCAAACACTGCTCCCCTCTCTCAGCACGGAGCAATACTCCGACAACACATATTTCAGCTACGACCACATCTTTCATTTATTACAATTCACAGAATAGCCTCTTTTTACCTTTTCTCTCCTCAGACTATAATACAAGTTTCTACAGAAATTACAAAAATAATACATCACATGAACCGCACTAAACATGCACACTGTAGTACTACAGTACTTAGTACCTGGCAGCTGACGAGGGCATTTACACATTTTATGCAGAATTCTCCGCATGTCCTTCAAAATAGATTATTAAAATAAAAAAAAAAATGTCATTATCTTTTTGTCTTTTTACACTTTACAAACAGTTCCTCTGAGATAAATACTTCCTTTTGTCTGCGTTCTGAATCAGTCGCTCATGTCAGCATTAGAAACTATTCATGTTGAGTAAGGTGCAAGATGTCCGAGCTTTGCAAATAAATATTTTTTGCCAAAATAAAAAAACTTAATTGTAATCATAAATTGATATAACTACACCTGTGAATGTGACATTTGTGAGTTATCTGAGAAGTAGGAGGTGACTGAAACAAAGATGGCGAAAAGGTACAGCATCATCCCTTTTAAATGAAAGGCACATCAGATTGAAAACCTTTCACGTTCCTACTAAACACAACTACACTCGTCACTTGTCAATACGTGCAGCTGCAGAAGCAAACATTTGCCTTTTCACAAAGGATAATTCTTAGTGAGCCTCTTTGTTTGTTGTGATCTCTTGGGAACAAATCAAACTTCCTCTTTACAACCGAAATTCACAGCTTAAATAAATGAGAAATTGGTGAAGCCACACCTACAGAAACTCACAAGCAAGAGTTATCCCTTTGGACTAATGCAACGTTTCAAATACATGTTTAGATAAAAAAAATTATCCATTCAGTGTAGAGGCAGCGTCACTCAATTCAAATTTCCTTGCCAAGTTGAATGCATCAGTTCTCTTTCTTCACTTCCACTTCTTTGTGTTGCATTAAAAAAAAACACTATCATGGCTGCAGCTTCATCACTCAGACACATCAGGCAAAATTAGCAGCTGGCAAAAACCTAAAGGGGTTTGTGACTGGTGAAATATAACTTAAAACTCTAAAGTGTGGCGAAGGCAGACAGCTGACAGAGATGTCGTTTCGAAGATTGTAGCTGTGTTTCCACGGCGATGACGACAGGCGGGAGGTTGGACGATCACATTTATGTATCCGGAAAATCGGTGAGTCCTAAAGCGAGAGCTTCCTCTGGGGTTAGACCGCTCTTCAGAGTCCGCCTCACTGTGAGGAGAGAGGAGATTAGTTAGCACATCGTGGCGGTACTGATTCCCAAGGCTTCAGCTGATCAGGAAGAAGCCTGACAACCAATTCCCGACCACACAATAGAGTGCTGCAGGAATGACATATTTTTGTAGGCCAACCAGGAAATTAGAATCGCCCTGGTTCCCTCAACAAAAATTATTTACTAACGTATTTATATTGTAGAACAAAATGTTACAATCTCTTAAGCTTGTGTTAACCGCAGACCTTATTTCAGGCATCTAACTAAAAACCCATTGACTTCCAGACGAGCGAGCCGGAAGTGCTAAAATGCGAACTCATTTCAGGGTTTTAGGACTCATTCCTGTAGCACTCTATGCAACAATATTTACTAAGAGAAACAAATCTCACAACTGTCTTCACAATGAAAAAATGCCCCCTTAATAATAATGAAGAAATGCGTCTTCAATAATAAATAAATGGTTCTTCGATAATAAGGAAATGTGAATAAAGGGGGTTTCAATGGAAGTATTGAACAAATAAAGCCTGCAGGCGTCTGGCAAGCACAAACTCTTGCACAAATAGCAGCACTAACCCAAAACTAGTGGAAAGGTGTTCTTTAATATTCATTCATTCAATAATATTCAGGTTTTCAGAATGCTTAAAGACATTCTATGCAGGAATTATTGAGTACTGTTTGTAAAAACAACCTTCAAAGTTGGCTCCCTTCTCCCCCCGGCTCAACGACACCATAAGTCCACACCCCCTGACCGTGGTTGCCAGAACACAGCAGAGTGTACCACCTGCAGCATCACATATAGCAGCAAAAGTGAAAGCTGTTCCCAGATTTACTCTCGTTTTGGAACAAGCTTTGTCTGCTTGGCGTTTCGCCTCTCTATATTTGCGTTTTTCCAGTGCTTTGTCCGCCATTTTCGTAGCTTTGTCTTGGATGTGGGCTTGTACATGGGGGCTACACACCCACTGCCCAAAGGTTGACACCCAGAAATGCTCCAAACACAACAAAATAACAAGAAAAATACAGGCAGAGGGAGGGATCTCTGCAGATACAGACACCACCGTCATAAGTGATGATTGAGGGGGATTATTTTTGTATGAGGCTTTACATTGTTTTTTTAAGGAAAGTCCTGCATAGTATACCTTAAAAATCACAATCAAGACCAGAGTTTCTGGCTAGCAATATCATCTGAAATGAGGTTTGCATTAAGTCAAGGAAGGATCAGAATGCCCAAAATCACCCTCAATCAGAAAAAGTTGAAGACAGGAAAGAAGTCTCAAAAGGGCCTTAAGACCAGATTGTCTGGCTCACTATCATTATCTCACTATCTATTTCCAAAGGAGGTAACACAATGGTGATTGAGCCTGTCAGAAAATGCTGTGTTTTTCTTCATTGTATAAACATAAAACATGGAAGTATGAACACAATTCTGAAGACTTGAAGCTCATGTATCAAGAAAAAGACTCAAGAGTGCTAAACTCTAATCACATGTCCATTATTTTCACTCAAATAGAAAATTTCGAAATCAACCAGGACTGAAAAGCACCAAGCTGCTGTCAGTTGTTAATTAGGATCCAGTCCTAACACCCTGCTGCTCAACAGCTGATCTGAATAATCTCCAATCAACTCAGGACAACTGTGACATTCAGCTAAAATGAAGAGCAGAAAGGGAAAATGACAGCAAGTCCCAAAGAATAATGGACTGCTAGAACAACATGGTCATTTGGTGTGCTCAAAGTGATGTGTACCAGTTCCATACTAACTTTATACAGTATGCTTTCATAGTACACAATTTCTGCATTTAGTATACAAGAAATCAACTGTTTTAAAATGATACAGTAGGCTTCTTGCTCTCTTGTGTTGTTGGCATCCATTAAACTGTGACTTTAAAATGCTATTTTCTAATTCCACTGTCCCCAAACACACCTGTGACTGCTCCAGTCATGCTACGTTCAAGTGTCCCCTGATCTCTCCCTAATGTCTGATTTTATGTCCAGCACAACTCTGTGCTTGTGTTTTAGTAAGTTCTTTTTTACTTATTGTCAGAGTAAAGGTGGGCGGGCCCATAGTCCAAACAGGTGAATGGGCCCCGCCCCCGCCTTTCAACAACTAGGCTTATAGAGAGACAAAGTCCCGCCCCTTCCAGTGGACCACCATGGGACCTTATTTCGGCGAGAGACAAATCATTTTTATATCACGTTTGAATTGCGTCATGAATCACACACGTTTGTCAATTTAAAACATAATTTAGCAAGTCAAGAAAGTCTCAGTTTGTGGTAAAACTGTTGAAGTATAAAACTGTGAACATAATACGTAATTAGAAAGACTACACACCCAAGTCAGAAGCTACGATTCCTGTGTGTTTCGTATTAGGATGTACTCACACCAGCATCAGGTCTCGCTCTTTCTCTTTTCCCGGCTGATAAAAAGACCCGTAACATTTTTTTGCTGGTCCATAGTTGTCTTTGTTATACATGTCAGAGACTTTTGGTCCAATTGATGAATTTAGGCACCTGCAATCATGGCCGTTCGGAATCTCTGTCTGTATGTCTTTCGCATATCTCGAGTACTGCTCAAATTAATAAACTTTGAATAAACAAGCAACCAGCGCTGTGTTGCAGCGGACGGGGCTTAAGAGCTCTGCAGACTGAGACGAGCATGTCGTCAGCGGCAGTTCACTTGCTGCTGGATGCTCGTCTGGACTCAAACGGACTCGCAGCACACCTTCGCAAGCATGAGACGGTAGTGGTGGAAGTGTTTTAAATAGTAAGATTGGTGAAAATGCATGTGTTTGGGAAGTAGTGAGCATACTACTGGATGAACGAGACTTGGATTATACTGAACGAGTTGTGTGAGAGTTTGTAAACAGATTTTTGATATAGTTTTGCTGCTGTTAAACCTGGACCCCATTTACTTCAATTCATTAAGGATTTTCAGATTCTCCATTCACATGGAGCAATTCAGGTGACTCGGTGGTAGGGCCCAGCCCCCTAATACCTGTCCTTGCCGTCGGGACTGCCCAAGGTGCAACAACAACACTGGTCCGTGTTGCAAATGCAACACATAAAGTAAAGTTTCTAATGTTACAGACGACCCCTCCGCCAGGTTTCCCCTCAACCCGTGTCTTGCGTTCTCATTGGCTGTAGCTCCCCGACAGGTCTAGATATTTAGCATGCTAGATATCTGGAATGCGTGAGCCCTGCACCGGTAAGCCTCTCAGCTTGTGTCTTTGAACAGTTCACACATAACGCTCGAGCACCAAGCCAGCCTCTGATCTGGGGCTTTTGTTGGGGAGCTACAAAAACTGTCGGCGAGCGGAAAATCAGGGCTAAACTTGTGTAGTGCGAACTAGGCATAATCAAAACCTGCTTAGAATTAGCATGTGGTGTGGATTTGAGATAGAAGTTAAGTATTCAGGTCTTACATGACTTGCGGTTGGCCCTAGACCTCCTCCTCTCTCTGGGCTGCGGTCTGGTTCCTGGACCCTGAGTGGCCGACCTCACTATACGCTCCATGATCTCGTCTGCAGCGTCGTCTCCACAGATCTGAGTGTCATCCACGGAGGGGGTCCATGCCGGCATAGTGCGACCTGAACAAATCGAGCAGAATGACAAAAGGCATGAACAAAGAAACCCTTTATGGTGCACTCTTGTTTTACTGTTGACTTCTCTTGTGTGACCCTGTAAGGAACTTCCTGTCTCCCTCACCTCCCCTTCCAGGCCGGGATCTTGTCCTTAACCGAACCCCTGGCACTCCGCTGGCCTCCCTGTCGCCGCCGCTGAGGCTGGTTCTCAGCACGGCTTTCATGTGCTCGTGCTCTGCAGCGTCCTCGGTGTGGTCCAAACCCTGAGGATCCTCGCCCTCCTGGCAGCCAGTGGGGGCGCTGTTGCTGCTGCTGGAGCCACACGGACCACCCTGATGGAGAGAGACCGAACAAAAGAGAATCAGAATTTGGACAGCTTGTATTTAAAATATTTGGGGCTTTGACTCAAACATGCCAAAGCTGAAGCATCAACGAAAACATCCAACCTGTAATGATTATGATGCCTACTCTACTTTATTGACTGATCCACTCAGATGTTAAAATCAGTGAAAAGGAAAATGTTGAGGTAAAGTGGTCCAGGGTTAGTGGTTTCATGCACACACAGACACATGTAGACAGCCAACACTTATGTTGATACCTCACTCTCCTCTTCATCATCAGACTACAGGGGAAAGAAAGAGTGAAAGTCAAAGAAAATGAAGAATAAAAGCGGCGGCAGATTTGGAAAGAGAAGAACAAGAAAAATAGAGTGGAAAGTGTCTTTTTGTGTAAGGGATTCTGTGTTTGTGTGTGTGATGCTCACAGGAGCGTTGACGTCCATGATCATCTTTCCTCGGGTCTTGTTGCGTTCGCGGTGGTCGGCTCGCTTCTGTTTCTGCTGCAGCACGCGGTCTCGGGTGGTTCGGTACTCCAGCGCAAATTCACTGAGGATTTTACTGAACCTGTGGACGCTGACCTCTCTCACACTGTAGGCTGGATGGCCGAGGAACAACAGGAACGAATGGAACCTGGGAGGAAAGGAGAGGAAGAATGAGAAAAAACAATCTTCCTAAAAATCCTTGTAGGAAAGTATTTTCTCCAGGTGTAATGCCATTTTTATAATTGTTAAAGGTCCGTGTATTTTAGGCTGTTTAAGATTTATTCCCAGTTTTATCAGACACTAAAAATATTTATTTCGTATTGAGATATCAACATTTTGGGTTTCACTCACATTTGGTGAAATAAACTGTAGTAATCAAGTAAAAGAAGAATCAGTCGGTCGCAGATGTTCAGATGTGTGTGTGGAGAAAATGTTGTGTTCCGTTACGTGGACGACGAGAGATTGTTGTGAGGGCAACTACCTGTTGATGATCCTGCGGTGAACAATCTTGAGGATGATAATCCTCTCAGCGCAGTCTTTGAGGAAGTCCGACATCTTCTGCTTCAGCTGCGGCTTCATCTCGTGCTTGGCGATCACCTTCAGGTGGTCCCATGAGGCTTTGCAGCGCCGCTCCATCTGACACAGGTTCTCCTGCAGCTGGTTGAAATCCACCTGACAGAAGAGGTGTTGATACAAATAAGGGACCGCATCCAAAATAAAATGTAGGAAGTCCTCTTAGTAACTGTATTGCTTCCCTTTTATAAAGCGGTCAGCTAAGGAATTAAGTGGACCCACCTAATCTTTTATCAATAGCGTAATGTAATACATTATCAGACTTAAGATTTCTCTTTTCATTTTCAGACGAAACTTCCAAACATGAGTTCTTTTGACTTGAAATGATGATTTGAAGGACAATAAGTGAGTGTTCACTGAGAAGCATGATTAGCATATCATTAGACTTCTCAGCATGCATTGTTTGAGAGCTGAATCTCTAAAGGAGAGCTCTCTTTTTTGTAGCTTGAAAAATACATGCATCACTGAAACTTGCTGTGTTACAACAGGTATTAAAACTGTTAAGTTGGTTGATCTCTCTGATAGTAATTAAAACAATGCAAATCATGATGCAGGGTTGTAACACTATCCACTTCAGTCCCTATGTCCGAAAACTTTTAATTTACATAGCCTGACAAGTTATCTGTTAGATCATTAGTGAGGAATCAACTCTTCAAACTGACAAAATGGAAATTGGGAAGCAATTCTGACTGTAACGTATCAGTTTGACTAAACAGCTACTGATTAAACTCAGTTTTACATTACAAGAACTCCGATAAACCGATGAGTTCAGTTACTGTAACTCCCATTTTTAAGGCAGCAGGGGAAGTTTTTGCTTTATATGTTGAACCGGCTTGAAAATGTTTTACAATGTAGGGATGCAAAATAGTACGTATATAAGCTTTCCATCAGTGAGTGGGGGAGCGTACTTACTTTTGCAGATCGCGTGATGGCTCCGATCTCGGAGTAGAGGTCGGTGCTCTGAGGGAAGTTCTCCACCACCACAGAGCAGGCGTGATGCAGCAGAGACTGCTTGTGAACCGTGTCCTTCACCTCTGGAACCTTCTCCAAATACGTCAACTCAAAGCCTTTAGCCTGGACACATGGACATACAACCAAAGACAAGGATTGAGCAAAGAAAACGTAACAAGGTGCATGTGTTCTCACCAAATTATTGTAGCTATGTGATGTAATTTCTAATCTGCAAATTACAGGTTTAGAAAATCCACCATTAAAATCACTGACTATACCTCTACAATTACTACAAACTACTACTACAAACAAAAGAAGCTTGTCATTAGTGTGATGAACCTGTAATGGTCATGACTCACATTGGTACCGTTGAGGAAGTTTCCCATAGCGAGCAGTGTGGAAAGGATGTAGCGGAGAGTTTTGTTCTTCTCCAGCTGTTCCATACCCTCCTTCAGATCCTGCAGCGGCTCTGCAACTTCCTGAGAGGAGGAAAACACACACATCATTAGTTGAGTCAATTAAGACTCACATGTGTTTCTTTAGTCTACAGCTATAAAAGTGGCGAGCAGGTGCACCTCGTCTCGCTTGTTTGAGGTCATGAGGTTGTTTGAAGGTTGCCGTCTCGGTCAGCTTTCGCTATCAAACGTGCTTCTGATCACACGAAGCGTTTGTTTTTGTGCAGCACGTTTTCTCTCGTGTGCATGTGTTTGTGTGCCTGCACGGTATGTCGCCCTCCATTAAGCCTTCCACTACCAAACCGTCCCACAGAGTCGAGTCGGGAACGCCGCTCTGCCGAATGTGCGGTCAGGAATTTTTCAAGGAGATTAAAGACAACTGCGTCCTGCGGAAAGCCGTAAAAATTTACAGGACAAGCAACGGAGGGGCGGCGTGCTTTTCATTCTCTGGGTTTTGACTTTGAACTTCTCCTCCTGGATGCACTCTTCGCCCGAGTAAAACGTGGTGTGCCAGAGGAAAACGAGGTGCCGCTAATAAGCGTGCATGTTTTGTTATGATGCTATGATTTAACTATGTTGATGCTTTGCGGATGTTGTTAGTACTAAAAAAGGATGTTGATACTGACACGGACACAAGAAGACACACACACACACACGCACACATGCTGTGCACATTAACTCAAACCTTCATGGTGCAGGGTTCATTTGGCTTTCTACGTGTATGTCTGTTTCTGCTTTAATAAAACTATCATTAATTTGAAGGAAGAGGTTTCATGCGCCTCACAAGGAATTATAGGTCTGTCCAGAATAATCTTGTAACTGGAAAGACTTCAGAAAGATCAATATTTAGATACGGAATTGACTTATAGTTATTCATAGTTATGAAGTTATTCATTATTCTTACTTACATTTTTAATAGTCTACATTTATATGGATGTGGTTACTAATCATATGTCACACATAGTTAAGTTCTAGTAGCTCAAGGTTAGCTGTGCTTAGTTTGGAAATAACTGAAATGGTTAGTTCAGATTTTTTGAAGTGGGGTTGTATGTATACTCTCGTGTTCTGATTGGTAAAATTACTGTTTTTGTGAATTAACTCTGGTGGCTTTGAAGACAGCGATATAACGGCTTCAGTCCCCCGTTGGAAAGGGCTGTCTGATGGCAAGGTAAGGCGGTGAATATATTCTAAATATAGGTGGCTAAAATTGTTCTGCTTTTGCCGTCCATAGCTGCTTTACCTCGTCATCAGACAGCCCTTTATGGCGTGGAACTGAAGCCGTTATATCGCTGTCTTCAAAACCACCAGACGACATTCACAAAAACAGTAATTACCGCTGCATTGATTGGTTATTGCATTGATCCAAACTAATGTGCCTCTACAGCAGTACATTGCTTAGCTTCTGTGCCAGCGCACCTGTCTGCTTCTCCAAACGCCGACCGCCATCTAAGTAACTGTAGATAATACACGGATAAGGATATATGTATGTATATATATGCAGCGTCATCATGCAGAAACCTACAACAGGTCACATGGGAAAAAGTTTTTAGAAGAGCTTGGAAATATAGCATTTTGATGCAAAAACATACCTACACTGACCAAAATGTGAATTTGAATACATAAAGAAAACCACAGGGAAGCTTCAGAATGATAAAAAAACAAATAATGGACCCACCCTTTAAGATAATGTGAGTCTCTGAAATGTTCGACTCTAATGAAGAGTCGATGCACCTGGCATCGAAACGTTCGTCTTCTAATAAAGTTTGTTGCTTTAAATCCGTGTCCTCCAGTATATTTTGGATCTAATTTCTGAAATGACCATAATCATTTGCTGAGTGCGAGCGTGTGGTTTGGCTCCTCTACATTCTTATGAAAAGTATCTATCTTTTCTTTTTTATTAAAATGATTATAGTTTTATGTAATCGCAACAGTACGGTCGCATGTTTATACAGACCTTCTGGGTTGCCTCGTAGTCCATCTTGAAGGCCCAGAGCTGGAGTCTGGCTGAAAGCTCGCTGATGGAGGACAGAGTCAGGAGGAACTGCTCTGCTGAGCCCAACGGGACATCAGGATTGGCCAGCTGGGCCTCCTGGATCTTCTGCTTCTCCTCCTCTGTGGGGATCATCGTCAGGATTTTCTGAGGGCAAAGGACAGAGCGGGATAAGGTGTCATATACGAGATGGAGGATTTTGGGATGAGTTTCATTTTCTTCCTTCCTTCTCACCTCTATGCCCTCCTTGTTGAGCGCGTACTCGTCAAAGTTAAGGATGGCCGTCTTGATAGTGCGAGGAGGAGGCAGCACCGTCAGACCGATGTTGATGGCGTTACTCCTCTTGGAATCCAAAACAATGATTTCCTGACGCTTGCCGTCTGCTGCTGTTTTCTAGAACACCAAAATACAGAGAGGGTCAATACTGGGTCTCTCTCCCTTTTCTCGGTGTGGTCTGCTTTATGGGTAAGGATTAAAGGGTTACATTGACTGCAGCTGTGGGAACTATATGGTGAGTAGGAACAGTAAACACCATTAAAGTTAAGTCCATACAGAATGTGTGTTTATGTGGGTGTTTGTCTGCAGTCATATTGTCACTGTATGTGAACATATGACCTCACTAGCACCAGGCCATTATAAGCTATAAATGGAAGGAAGTCGTAATATGTCAGCCCATGAACGTGTAACAGAGTACGTGCTAAGACCTGGTGACTGCCACTGGGAAGTTATATTGTCACCATATGGAGACGGGAAGACTTGCACTACAGTACGACTCTGACACTATTGAGTTGCTACATCTTACAGGCCGTGCTGTTCTGATATGTAAGACTAACTTCATTTTTAAAGTATAATTTTAGTGATCAAAATATTTATACCTAACTGTTATATTTAATATTTATATTTGAGTATTTTATAGAAATATATTAGCATAAAATAGAGCTAAAGGCAAAGAATTAAACATTTCATTAAATTTTTCAGGGTATCTTTAGCATTTTTCAACCTGGATTTACCCATGTTTTTGAGTCTAAGTGACTGATGACCATAAGGCGAGCCGAAGCGAGTTACCAACTGGTTCGGCTCTAACAGACGTTTTGGTTTTGATGCAGTGGCTCAGGAGTTCAAAGTGTGAGTGGCCTGGTTTCATCTTAGCGGACCATACTTTTCCTATTTAGAGGCTTTGTGAGAATTACGGAGGATTCAAAACTCCCATGTTTGATCAGGATCAGAACACATGTGAACTTGCTTAACCCTTAAAACATTCAACAACTTTCATGTGCTGGAGATAATGGACACCAAACCCATTGGCTTTGTGGCTGGCAAAGGGAAATTGTTTGTGATAAAGATGTCTTTCCCTTAATAAGTCACAAAAATGTCAAATTTTTAATCTGGTAGCGCCACTTTAGGGCACCGCTGACTCACAGACAAATTAAAATGTAATGTCTAATGGCCGTGAAGTTTCATTTTGAAAATGCTACACCACAGTTGTCAGATGCATCACTCCTCTAACTTTTTGTCAACCCCCAGTTACTGGTGTTTCCATCATGTGTGATGTAGGATGAACACTAACAGCACTTCCCTTAGACACCATTGTGATTAATAGTTGGGTTAGTCAAGTCATACATTCAGTATCATAGAGTGAGACTAATAAACTGGTGTCCCAAACCTCTCTGTAGCCTGTTCAGGCACTGGTTGTTTACCTTTGTAACTGGTATTTCCTTTGATTTCGACTCAAACAGGTGTTCCAGTTTGGCTGTGTCCATTTTCACTGGTTCCAGTTTGGTCCAGAACGAGTCTTCACTCCGCTTGTAGTCCCTGTACTGAGAGTCTGTCGGACGCACCTGATCACAAACAGAACAAAAAATTGACTGAATTAGGTGGAGGCATCTGTTATACTCCCATATCCTGCAGTAAAAGACTCTGAACACAAACAACCACCAATAATAGCATTGTGGTTGTGATGGCTCTGTAATCGTAACAGGCTAATGAAAACGTGCTGTCTTATAGATCTGCAGGAACTCCTGCCCAACCAACAGTACAGGTCAGATACTTCTGAAAAAACAAGTTTATTTTGAAACAACTGGAGCAGAAATTGACATGCGTGTCACGTGTTGCTGAACATTCATAGGAAATCGCATGAAAAATGAGGAATAACTTTTCATATGATATCATACGAACCGTTCGATGAGGATACGTTGTATAAATTCAGTGATAACTGTATCTGACTGATGGGAATGGTAACTGTATCTTGACTCACCTCGCTCCAGAAAAGCCTGATTGTCTTCTTCTTCTTGTTGAAGAGAGGCGGCTCCGGAGGAGGAGGCACTGGAATTGGGGCATTAAAGCAAGGTGGTTGAGGAGGTCTCATAAGCCCAATCAAGGGAGGGGGTGGGGGGCAGCTGCCTAGCATGGGTGGGGGCGGAGGGAAGCGGAGGATGCAAGGTGGAGGAGGCGGCGGCGGCGGGAGGTCACTGCATCCTCCCATCAAAACAGCATCCAGAATGTTTTTGTCATCTTCCTCGGTCAGGTCGGTGAAGTTGATGTCCCCGATGCGCAGCTCTCGAGGGCTGGCCAGGAGCTGGTCCCAGATCGTGTCCGATTCCTTTTTGGGCGGAGGAGGAGGAGGAGGAGGAGGAGGGGGCTCGCTGGCTGGGACATCCAGGTGATTGGAGGTCGAACCGAGGTCCTTGAACAAGTCTCCAAACCGCTCGGCTAACGGTCGGATGGTCCCGTGCTGCTCTGATTTGTCAGCCTTTTGGTCGCTCTCCTGGTCATCGCCCTGTTGCACGTCAGCATCCTCCTGAGTTTCTTTGTCCTCCCCCTCTTTCTCTTTCTCCTTCTCCACATCCTCTTCCTCCTCCTCCTCCTCATCACTGGGCTTCTTGCTCTGGGAGTACAGCATGTCCAGCATGAAGAGCTTGCTGTTGAGGAGTTTGCTGCACTGCTCGTTCACCTCTGGCTCCTTAAAGCCTGAGAAAAGAGATCGATGGGGTTAAAAGGAGCGCGATACAACAAAGAGTGCACACTAAAATAGTTAAAAGTAATAGTATAACGTTTTTCTGGAAGGAGTTTTTTCTAAATCAGAAAAAATAAACTCGGTTTTGGGCTTGAGACCTAAAATTTAAAGCCTGCAACACAAACTGGAGGTGTAGAGTTTGGCAAAAGTGGGCGTTTAGGAGGCAGGAGGGGTCTACTGAAAGACGCTATTCAGTTGTATTCTTGGAACTGTAGGATCTGGTGTTTTTGGAGCTTGACCTTTAAGAATCATCATTGAATTAACCAATCAACTTGCTTGACACAGGTCACGCAACACGTTGTTGAGATTTGGAAGGTGTGCCCATAAGTTCCTGTGCGAGCCTCTGCCCATGGTTTTGAGACTACAGTAGAGTAGTGTTGGTCTTGACTTAAAGTTATGTTTTCATTCACTGTTGCTCACCAAAATGCATCGTGTGAGATCCATGTATGCTACTGTAAACTGGCAGCAGAATGAAACCCACTCGTCAACACATTGCTCTACAGCATTACTAGTGGTTAAATATTCCACAACCTCCGGGTCTGAGAAGTGAAGCCAATGCTGAAGTGCCTTAAACTTGCATTCTTTCTAATAGCCAGCAGGGGGCGACTCCTCTGGTGTCAAAAAGAAGTCTGATTGTATAGAAGTCTATGAGAAAATGAGCCTACTTCTCACTTGATTTATTACCTCTGTAAACATTGTAAACATGAGTTGATGGTCTCAATCACTAGTTTCAAGTCTTCTTCAATACAGCATGATGTTCATTTAGTAAATTATGGTCCCATTTAGAGTCAAATAGACCATAAAGCAGGGGATGCTTTAGGGCGTGGCTACCTTGTGATTGACAGGTCACTGTCCGTGTTTTCATCTTACACCTTTAACCCTTTCACAGTGTGTTTTCAGTTCATGAAAGTTAATTATTACCTTTTTGGTCACTTCAAATGTCTAATTCAGAGTTTGGTTGTACTTAACTTCACCCTCTGGTGTCACTTCTGGTTGCAAAAACCAAGATGGCGACAGCCAAAATGGCAGTCTACAAAACAATTAGTGACGGCACGGTGACTACGTCTACTTCTTATCTACAATCTATGCTTTAAACATGACTGTAATGGTGTAAAGTGGTGAATGTTTTGAATAACTGTGTTTTATATATCTCAGAAAAACATCCTTCTCAACAGGTAATTTAATTTTTGAGTAATAATTACATAATACATGTCAGAATACAGCTCAAAATTTCAATTATTTCAAGAGAATGGCAGCTGAATAAAATCCTTAAAAGCAACTTTATGACTTAAATCTAGACTTGAACTAGAAATGCAACTTGAATGTTCACACAGTGCAGTACAAAACTACTCACCATTCTCACTGCTCCCCCTCTCCTCTCTCTCCAGAGTGCTGCTGGCGGAGGAGATGCTGGAGGCCGAGCAGTTGTCCTTCTCATTCACTTCTTCATTCTGTCGTTCTTTGTCGCTTAGGATGCCGCTGTCCTCCTCTTCCTCCGCCTCAGGCTCCTCTTTCTCCTTCTCCTTCTCCTTCTCTGGTTCCTGCTCACACTCTTCCACCTCCCGCTCACACTCTTCCTCCTCTTTTTCTGCTGCCGCTGCTTCCTCCTGTACTTCCTCCTGTACTTCCTCCTGTACTTCCTCCTCTTTCTGCTCTTCCTCCTCTTCAGCAGTGGCCTCTTTTTCCTCTGTTTCTACACTGGCACTGGAGTCATCAGCCTCTCCTGTCACAAAAAGAAATCAGTGTTTTTTTATATTCTCTAAAATGCCCGCTTACCATCTGGAGTGAAATACAGTGTAAAACATGTGACATGTCTGTCTTTGATTTCTGCACATGGGACGCCAACACAAACTCAGACACACTAATAAGAAAAACAAAAACACAAACACACATACACTAATGTAAACAATATGGCAGGTACAGAACGCCAGGTTGTTGCAGGACCAGGATGTGAACAGGAAATGAAGAATTAAGTTCCTGTTTATGTCAAAACACTCACAAACACGTAACTCCTCAGTACAGTCCAAGCAGTGATGCAGGCGAGGTTAGAATAACACGACACCGTGAGGCCTCATACACTGTGAGCTACAGTACCTCAGCTCATGGCTGTTCACGCACTCAGCTCCACAACAAGGCTTTTTTTCTTACACAAGATGTTTTGGCATTACACTTTCAAAAAGGTCTTTCAAAAACCCTTTTGACCCTTTCACCCATATCCTCCCTCTGTGTGTTTTTTTTTTCTTTCCACCCCGTCTGATGGTGTCCCCTCCTCTCCCTCAGTATGTTCCATTCACCTCTCCTTCTTTTGCTCACGCCTGCATGCTAATTTAAACGGCAGTCTGTAAACTGAAACAATTTAAGGTTAAGAATGATTGCTTAGGGGCGCACTGCTGGGACTTGAACTGGCGACCTTCTGGTTTTAATTATCCTCAAAGTATTAACCAGCAGAATTCATTAAAATAAAAATCTTTAACACACGCAACCATAAAGTTATAATCCTCAAGATTTCCATGAAGTCAAACCCCCGTTTTTCATGCTATTTATGTAATCATTTTTCAGCAATAGCCATTCAGTGTATTTACTCATCACATGGCTTTGTTGAATACTTGATTCTGATTGGTCAATCACAGTGTTCTACGTTCTACTGTTTATTTCTTTATAACAGACCACAGCTATGTATAACAAACCATTTCTATGGACGCAGTTCTGATGTGGGATTTTTGTGTCAAATTATTGATTTCTTAAGTAAGTAGCCGTGTAATAAGCGGGATAATGTACAGCGAGCGGGTCATCGTTGTGAAATAAAACCCGATGTGGCACGTGAAGTGGAGGGGTCTTGTAACGCTGGAAACCGGCTCGCTGCATCCCTTACGTAATTATCTCTCTACATAGTAATTTTCATTGTTAGTGGTGGAGTCCACCATTCTCGCGCTGGATTCAGATTGCCTGCTAATACACAGGATATGATGCATGTATGTAATCCAGCGTTAATGCAGTTTTATGACAGAAATCATTCTTCCAAATACTTGATGAATACTTGGATCAGTTTTAGATATCACAGAGTGATAAAGGCTGCACTCCTCCCACCTCCTGTGCCCTGCTGTTGTCTACTAATGTTTACTATGTAAAACTATTTACAGTGTGCACAGCCACAGCATATAATTAGATTGTGGTTGCAATTATTACAACAGTAGCCTACTAGCAGGATAAACTGTTGCAATCCTAGTAGTAGTAGTATCCCTAGTAATACTGAATATTATTGTATATTTTAACAAAAAAACTAATAGGTGGCATTTGGCTACAGCTTTTTAATTAAGTCTTCTAAACAAACAGAGATGTTGTTATATTTTACAAGGCTATGTTTAGTTAACTTGTCAGTCTTACATCTCGTTGTCTAAACATTTTGACTTGTTAATAACTCACATCCCCACAGAGGCCACGTGTTATTAGTCAGTACTGTGCGTAATGCGTTGATATATGACAGCCACTCCATCAAACAGTATTCTCAGTTTCCCTACCGGTCTCAGAGGGAGTGTAGGGGGTGGCGGGGGTCCCGGCTTCGAGGTCAGCCTCTGCGTCCTCCTGGGAGGCGAAGGAGGACGGGGTGCTGCTGCGTGATGACGAGGGCCAGGCCTCTGCGGGTTCAAAGGTCAAGTTGAGGTCAGGGCGAGTCCTCGACACCCGGACGTGATCCCTCTCGAACTCCTCCGCCGCCAGACGCTCCACGTTCTTGTACCTGAGAGAGAGAGAGAGGGCGAGAGATCAGAGGAGGCTAAAATAGAGTTAGAGTTACTTGCCTTTCTCAGCAGTGCTGCTCTCAGTGTTGGTCTAAACTAAACTAGTTGCCACTCTGCCGATTTACTCAAATTCATCACAAACTTCCAACCTCCTATGTTTACCTTAAAAACACTCAGACTCATGCCACCTCTTCACGTTATAAGCCCACCTCGCTCCTCTACCTCGCCCCATTTATCGTCCACAAAGCATTCATCACTCATTTCCTGCAGCCAAGAGTTCCAGCTAAATACAAAGCTATCACCGGCAGTCCAAAATGTGCAACCCAGAGGGAGATTGGAGAAGAAGAGACAGCGTTAGGGAGGAGAGAGGAAAAGGAGAACGACAGGAGAGAAGAATGGGAGAGATGGGGAGAAGTTAATGTTAGTTTGGCTGCTGAAAGGCCAAACATCCGAAGTGAATCAAAGTAAACCTGTTCAAGATGTGCCTCGATCAGCTCTCCTCCCATGTCCTTTTTCCTTTCTCTTCATCTTTTCCTCTCTCTTTCTCCCCCCTACCAAACTTTACCCCTCAACCTACCAGCTCGAACAGAGATTTAGGGCACCAAGTAAACCCTCTCTCTCTCTCTCTCTCTCTCTTTCTCTTTCTCTAACCCCTCCTCTTTCCCACCATACCATGAATGTGTGGAGCTTCTGTTCAGAGTTCATTAGCATCAGGCCACTTCAGAGGTCTGAAAAAACTGGATACCAATGTGTGTGTGTGTGTGTGTGTGTGTGTTTGTGTTTGTGATTAAGGGTCAAATAGAGCGAGTGAGTCCACTGTGTGTTGTGTGCTTCCATATGCTGTATGTTTTTACATCCTTAGAAATAAAAGGAGTTGAGTGATGGTTTTGTAAAACACTCTAATATATCAGACTATCACTGGAAGAACTATTTATGTCCAAAAATCACTCTTTGATAAGTCGTTAAGCTATACTCAACCAATACGTCTATATTGTCAAATATTGACCTGATATTGCTATTGTATTAATAATCTGTTAACAGTCAGTAGTGTTATGATTGATTGATTTATTTAGTATTCAGAAAAATAATCTACAGCCATGCTAGCGGCTCAATGAGGCGATTGCTGCATCCAAAATCGCATACTACGCATAACATACTCAATATGTGTATCGTTCAACATACTTTTGTGTGAATAAACAGCAGTATGCATCTTTTCGTACGCACTAAGCAGTAATTTACGTCGTCACTTCCTGAGAGCCTCCTTGCTGGTTGGAGACGCGTAACCATGGCAACCCGTTCCAACCTCATGTGACCAAACGATGATTTGTGAGAATCATTAAGTCTGCACTAATTTAAAATATACATTACACCTAGCAAAGTGAAATCTTACACTTACACTTAAATCGAAGCGTCAACGACAATACAGAGCTGTCCGTCAACATCAGTTGTGAACGTCGTCATCGCTGTGAGACATTTATGCTGCCGTAGTGTCCAGCATTTGCATATTGCAATATTTTTTTTTGCCAGATTTCGCACTTTGCGGGTTTGTATCATTGAGGCTTTAACCAGCCCGAGCAAGAGCTACACTTGATACTCATCCAGGCTCAGAAAACACTTGCGGGATAGCCTACATACAGTATGAAATGAATGATGAATTGTTGTGGTCTTATCTTGTATGTTTTGTTTTTCTTTTCTTTTATTGCTCCTGTGTGTCTGAAATAAAGTTTGAATTGAATTGATACCTGTTGGACACGATCGTAATATTTCACCGGAAATAGTATGCAATTCGCCTACTGTTGGTTTCATACTAAGGTTTCAGCCATACTAAAAAATCTCACATACTGTTTTAGCGTACTAAATAGTTATTATGGAATTTTGGATGCAACCTATATGTAGACCGTCTTAGTTTAGTGTGTTAACGTGCTCCTAACATTTGCTAAATAGCACTTTGCAACTAAGCAAATAGCAACACATAGTACAAATGAGGCTGATGGGAATGTATGTTACAGGTATTTGATCATAAACCAAGTTCCAGGGAGAAACAAAAAGGGTGTGTTCAGCGGCTTTAACAAACCCAAAAAATATTTGCGACATGCTTCAGCAATCCAGTTTCTGTCCAACTCTAGTAGGTACGCCATTAACAGTCATTTTTTGGACTCAGTTGTCTGTCATTAAGGCCATCATAATTCATGCAAGTCCTTTTTGTCCAGGTGTTACAGTGCTGTATCTTGTTAGACAGATGGGTCCCTCAGGGAGGTGACTCATGTTTTCCTGATAGCTGTGAAACACACCATAAATACATCAACCTCTCCAGTGGATACATCTCCCCACGTGCTCACTCAGCAGCTCATCTCACTCTCTGTCTATCTTGTGCTTGTTTCCTCCATCTGTTGTTGAATCAAACTGTTCGTAGTTTATCTTTCTTTTGCTCTGTCACCCCTGTATTTCTTTTCACTCTGACACTGTGTTATTGTATAAACGGTGCTTTAAATTGAGGGTGAAAGAGGTCTGAGTCCACAGGGAAAAGGGACAGCATTTGGCACAGTACATAACGCTGTAGTGTAATTGTTTTCAGGTTAAAAAAGGTTGGGTGGATACTGAACCACGATATAATATATGGCTGCATCAAGTAAGATCAGTCCTGAATCTGATCGTGACCTCACATACCCTCTTGAGTAAAATCTCTTGATTCACATTTGCACACAAACATATGTTTATTAGCCTCGTGAAAATTCTTCGTGTCTTTAAACGTACATGTGCTGAAGGAAAAATGTGTATTTGTGTATGTGCACGTGCATTCAGTGTGAAAAAAGCTTGACAAATCCTGGAATCTGATTTTCTCACAGCGTGCAGCCAAAACAATCGAGCCCTTGGCAGAGCGCGGCAGTTAAAACAGGGCTCCTTAAGAAAAGAGAAAACAGGCAGACGGAGGAAAGAAAATCGCTTCAGTATCCCCCCCAACCTTTTTAACCTGAAAACAATTACACTGTTACCGAGCTTCCCAAACCACAGGCTGAAACATATTCCCCAAAGGTACAGTTGTTCTGTGAGTGTGTGCTGTTTTGATTTAGTGCACACACTTACCTCTCCTCCCGCGCATGCCTGGCCTCTTCCATTTTATCCACATAGTCGCGGCTGTGAGAGACACACAAACAGAACATTTTAAAACATAATAATCATACCCTGCACCAGTATCCAGTCCTCTGGAGATCTGCAGGTGTGAATATGACACGGTTGCACATCATGCACACAAGCAGTTAAGGTATTGGTGTAACTCATAATTCTACTCTTTTTCACATATGTTTTGTATGGTAAATGGTAATTTCAGTACACTTCATCTTTTTAACCCGAGAAATCGCCGGTGATCCCGATCGACTCGCTGGCTCAGTTTTAGAGCTGGAGTGAAGCTACTGATATCATATGAAAGTGGAAAAACTAAGAAATTCATTGGCACCAATCTTGTCATGTTAGCTTGTAAAGCTGAAACTCTTGTGGATTCAATGAGCCCAATTGTATTCATGTGTGATGATGTTAGTCCCCATAGCAGCCATTTCATATAGTGAGACCATTTTCTGAAACTTGATGTCACTGTATAAAATGACCTGTGGTGACCTCTAAGATAATCACACCCTCATGAAAATGTACAACCACAAACTAGAAACCTAGAGCATTCAGAGGATGGATGACTTCCTTAGGTATATTGACAATAAGGGGTTTTTTGAGCAGTTTCCAGAACAGAAGTGCTCGCCATCCAATCACCAAAAAATGCAATTCTTGCAGAAATCTCCAAATGTCAAAAGTTTTTGATACCAAATCACAGCATGGCTTTTTCTATGGTGTTCCTCAAGGTCTTGGTGTCTTAATATGGTATTTTGGAGGAATTATTGATAATTTTTATCAATTCACGAGTTCTTGAGTCCACATAATGCAGTATGGGAATGGCCATCATATACTTCTATCATAATGTTCTAAGCCCTTTTACACTTCTGAGCTGCATCTCAAATTAATATTCAGGTTCCCAGCTTTCAGATGATGTAGACCACTTCTATGTGGCATGTACTGTTGACCTGCTATTTCCCCCTAAAGAGGAGTCTCCGCTGGTTGCCCTGTAACCTCACGGTGACAACAAGAGCCGAAAACCGTCTAGACTTGGAAAATTCAGATTCAGGTGCTGCCCTGGTTTAGGAGGCAGAGGGGTCTCATGAAAGACGCTTTTGAATTGCGATATTGAAACTGTTCCAGTGCTTTTGGAGCGTGAGCTATACTGGAGAAAAAAAGTCAGAATATTTCGGCTGCTGTTGTTTAAATTATGACAATTTATTTTTGAGTCTGTGTCTTGTGAGTCCCCCAAATTTAAGGAAGTATAATACTAAATTGTTGGAGTAATCCTTTAAATTGATTTCATTTTTATGTAATCTATCTCTGATCTCATGCTGCGTAGGGATCTTTAAAAAAAAAAAAAAAGCCAGCAATGCCTCACCTGTGCTTGTTCCTCTCCTCTCTCTCTATCCTCCCCAGTCTCTCCTCTCTGTCCACACGGCGGCGCTCTCGCTCGGCCGCCAGAGATTCCTGATGTTGTCGGTAAGAAGAGGACAGAAGACCTCCCAAAGCAGGCCTGAAGGCAAGAGAGAGAGAAGAAAGAGAAAGTTTGATTACACCACTGCACAGTCAGTGTGATGCTGTGATTCTCAAGCACCATTTGGGTTTGTAAAGCACTCTACTTCAGTGCGATAATTAAACATTTCTTCCAAGAGCCCATGTACAAAAGATTTAGATGATATTCCATGTTTCTGCTGAACTATTTTAATCTGCTGCACCACTGTGATGCAAAATGACGATATAAACAGCTTAATCTGTCCATGAACATAACACAACACATGCTCCTTGCATATACAGAGCTTCTATATGTGTAGGTATGTATGTAACACGGCATAAATTATGTTTTAATGAGTGTATTCTCCATGGAGGTAATAGGAGCAGCTTAGTAACTGGGGAACCAGAGAGCTGAGATCATATTCACTTTAGTATGTCATCACCATGAATGCACCACATGGCTGCACACAGACCATACTTGTTACACATGTTGAGTGTGTACATGTTTGGTCCTGCAAACACACATGAATATGTACTTGTGGACAGTACAGAAATGTGTATTCCTCTCACCTGGAGCTGGTGGGCGTACTTGGGGTGCTGTGACAGGAGTAGGACATGAGACCTCCATTCCTGTGTGAGAGAAGGGGTGAGAAAATAGGAGACAGTGAGCGACTTCACCAGTCACTAAGTTACACGACACCACATTGACCAGTGCAAAGCTGTTGGCGAGGAACGAAGGTGACACCTTGTTACATAACAGGAATGCTGTTGGTGCAACAGGAGAGTGACCCTAATTCATAACGGCTGTGGTGTTTAATCCCTTATGTTTCTGGGAAATTCCAGGCAAGGTGTCTCACCTCACTTACAGTCTACTGTGATTCTGACCCTATACTAGATATATATATCATTTAGCCAGGATTTATTTTTTTTGAGCTACTGGTTTGTGATTTAAGTTTCTGGTATAATACACAAAATAACAGAGGTTAAAGATTGTAAATATGCACAATTATTGTGACTTTAAGTCAGCATCTGATTATAGGATTATCATAACAGGCTATATATGAGTAGGGTATACTTCATATGAAATACAGTCCTATCCAACAAGAAAAAAATCTTACACAGCAATACGGTGAATGGAGAAAGTAAAGCTGAGAAAATGCGGGGTTCCACCAAAATAACCATACTAAGAAGCAAGGAGAGACTAAACAGATGTGCAGGTACTTGAAACTGTTCTTGAAAAGAAGGGGAAAAGGTGTGGCACTGGGAAACAAAGCAAACAAGTGCAGATAATCCACGCAGTGACAGAACTAAGAAAAAGAGATGTGAAGGTAACAATAGGTGATAATAAGGGAGTTGACAGCCTGAAGGTGAGAAGCCGTGCAGTCAAAGAAGTGAAAAGAACTCGTGAAAAGGGGGAGGTGATGAATAACAAAAGTGGTGCAAAGAGATCCGAGCTGGTGCAAGGATGAAAGCCAGAAACCGAAGTGGAAAATTGAAAAAGGAAACGTCGAAGGAAAGCTTTCTGTGCTTCTTGAACTCATGGGAGATTGAGTTCTGCTGTCCGTCTGACCTGGGAGACGTCGGTGACTCCTCGCTGGGTTTGGGCGGAGCTGGGGGTGACGGCTCCTCGTCGAGGTCGTAGGAGAAGAGGTGGAAGGGTGAGTGGGGCATGTAAAGCAGGCGTTCGGGGGAGGGCTGTGAGCTGCCGCGCGACGGCGGGCTGACCTCCGTGCTAGCCGGGACAGTGACGACGGGCCTCTTCCTGGCCAGCAGGGCAGCCAGAAGGGATTTGGGTTGTGCTGGGGGGTTGAGAGGGGAGGAGACGGGAGGACAGACGGTGGGGATAGGGGGGGAGGTGAGGGGGGCGGGTGCTGTAGGTGGTTCGGTCCGATTCCTCTGCTCGTCTTCGTTTACGGTCCCCCTTCTGGAAGTGATGGTGATGGACTGGACGGTCGTTCGGTGAACTATGGATGCAAGAAGTCGGGTCGGGCTAGGAACAGAGGAATGGATTGAGAGAAATAAATGGATGAAACTAGGCAAACTAAAGAGAAGTAGTACGATATGTACCCCAATGGAACCTAAACCAAGTACATAGGCCACAAAGAGATCAAACCAACCAGATATACAACTGAAAACAATAGCAAAAGAGACATTAAATAGCTTTGTGGCTTTATTTATAGACCCCCTTAGATATTTTAGAAGACCACACTTAATTTTTGTGTTACTACCATGTCCTAAAAATACCTGAGGGTGGTTAGTTTAGACATATCAGCCCCCTCCTGCTCATCCGAATCAGACTCAGTCACTGGAGTCTCCTCTTCCTCCTCCTCCTCCTCCTCCTCCTCCTCCCACTCCTCCTCCTCTATCCCATCCTCACATTCCTCCTCTCTGTGGAACCGGGGGTGGAGTGAATGGGTAGAACATTCAATGACGATTGAGGGAGAGATGATGAGACGATGAAGCATGCAAATGGAAATCACCACACAATCGAAGAAAGATGGAACAGAGGAAAGGATGAAATGAGAGACGGAGGGTTAGATGACATTGATGTGTGGAAATAATGATTACAGTTACACACAAACATTTATGATGCTCAAAGACGACAAACAAGGACATGACATCTATCGGACTGAGATGAAGTGATAGATAAACAAAAGGATTAAGACAAGAGAAAACACAAAAACTAAACAGGGGAAAGGGGGGATGAATGTTTCCCATTACACACTCCATGCCTCAGGTTATGTAGTTTTACATGCATAAGTAGACAAAGATATGACGACAAGGAGGAGGGTTGCTAAGAGGAGAATAAGCCGTGGCTGAAGAACTTGACTTGAGATCAAGTTTTGTGTGATGAAACCAGATGAGCCTTGTTGCAGTCGGAGTCGAAGCGTTTGCTGCCAGGCGTTGTTCCACAAGACCAGAGCCATGTGTGTGTGACGAATGGGACGTTCAATAAAAGTCATGTTTGTTTTTCTCTGTGTGCACGAACCATGAAGCAGTCTCTGACAGAAACAACTTTCACCCCTCACTTCATTCAATAAACCATATGCAAGCGGATTCACACACAATTATGTACGTTTTGGAGTTAATAAAATCTGCTACAGCCTGGTTTGGTCAGAAGTTGGTTCTATAGGCGACGCATGGCTGCGATCCGCCAGCAAACAGAGTAGAAGAAATAGAGGTTGCGAACCGGAAACATCTACGATAGAAAAATAGAGATGTCTTAAGTAATTTGTTTCAATTTTGCAAGTTTTAATTGTTCTTTCATGTCATGTCTTTCGTGTCAGTGCATCAACTCTTTTTCAACAAAGGCAAAAACCAACTCATGCGAGCGTAAAAACCTTTTTCGCAACTGAGGAAGTTTTGTCTAATTTTGCCGTTTCAATACAGCTTTTCTGAAGCGATCAAAATATGTGAATGGAAACACGGCTAGTGACCGGATAAAGAGATGAAGTAGAGGAAAGATTTACCTGAGGTAAACACCTACAGCCGGCTCTGAATTCCCATTTTGTGCATAAACACACACACACAGCACTGCAATAAGCCTGTGCTGGTTTTAATAACACATATTAGAATTACAAACCTTGAAGGCTTGTGCAGCTGCTGAGATCTTTAGTGGAGCAAAAGTCTGCACCAGTGCTTCAGTGCAAAATAAAAACCCACTCAGAGTGCTTTCTGTGACACGAGACACACTAGTAGCTGTTACAGCATGTAGGTGAGGAGCAGCGATAGGAAAACATAGGCAAAAGGCCACAAAGGTCAGCAGCTGACCTTTTTTCTGAGAGACCTTTGAACTTACATGGATGGAAGGGAACCTGACAGTGCTCTGGAGCAGAAACACATGTGCGTCTCAAAAGTGATGACTAAATATTTGGCACCAATCATTCTTTATACCTGCTGAAAACCAACCCCTTTATCGCCCCATAACTTCTCTCACCGTTCGCTCATTTCCTCAGCTCTCTGTCCATTGAAGGGCTGGAAGCCTGCCCTCTGTGGGGACGCAGGGCTGCAGGGCGAGGCGTGACCCGATCGCCCGAGAGAGGCCCTGCGGCTGCGCCTTCTCTCCAGTCCATGCTTTTTGTCCCCGCCCCCAAGGCTGACTCGTCGTCGGTCCCGGCGTCCCGCCGGCGGAGGCTGGCTGTCATCATCACCATCTTCATGCCGTAGGGACGTCTGGGGGAAAAGTCGATTGGGTGTCAAGTGAGAGTAGTGACGGTTGCTTCACACAGAGAATTTTAGTATTAAGCACTATAAATACTGTATGGAGTCATATTCATTGGATGTGAGCAGCACTTAACAGCTGATCTTTAAAATAAAATGTAAATATCAGCTTCCAATATTTCCCTTGTGATCTCATGCCTTTGTGTGTCTCAAACCTCATAGATGTTGAGCTGCTCAACCAGGTCCAGATCAGTGCCTCTCCGCCCCAGATGTCTTTGGGACACGGTCTCCATGCCCTGTTCCTCCAGACCATCCAACATATCGTAAAATGTGTCCTGATCAGGCAGCGCTGCAAGCGTCTACAAAAAGAAAAGGAGACAGATTGGTCAACAAGGTGTAACTGAGCTTTAAAATCCTCTGATTTTAAACATTTTGGTGGCAAAATTCCAAGATATTGCAATATTGCAAGTAAGTTAATTTTGAAAATCCCTAAAACAGCACCATTAAAACCTAGTGTGACCCAACACACCTGCTCAAAAACATTGGGATATCTTGTGCATAACTGAAGAATTCAATAACAAAACACTCAATTAAAAAAAATAAATGAATAAGGATTGAGTAAAGAAAAGGCGTGTTTTATAGACCAAACTGGCACATACAGGTAGTTTCGCAAAACGCCAAGGCCACGCCCCTTTTTGGGGGATAGAAAACCCACGAGATCCCTGAGATGTCAATGCACTTTGACATGTGTTTGGATTGTAATTTTGACAAGTTTGTATGCATTTATTTTTTATATAATGTCTCTAACCTTCATAGTGTGTTTGGGTTTTTTGGGGAGTTTGTTGTGTGCACTTTTATCCTTTTTGTTTTTGTTTATTTCTTTCTTTCCTGTCTACCTTGGTTGTACTGTATGTCACAATGGTGGCTCACATCTTAGAAAATAAAGTTATAAAAAAAAGTTTGTATGTATTTATTTCTTGTTAAACAAACTTTTGTTTTATAGACATATATAATACATAATAATTATTTTGTGACTTTGCCTGAACCTGAGTGTTCGCGATAACTTAATAAATAATATAATAATATAACAAATAAAAAGTTGGTCGCCATCATACAATTCAGTCTTTCCCCGTCCAACACAGTGTCTGGATACTGCTTATCCGGACATCTATATTTGATTGAATCACCAGGTATCGTTAGGATAAGTGTCTGTAAATAACCAACCTGTTAACAGCCAACTGTTTGATCTACAAGCTGAGATTTAGATGGAGACGAAAGGGTGCGCAGCTTTGGCGGTGACGCAATGGCTGTCTGGTCTGTACTACCGGTGGTCATATCACAGTTATATTTTCCTGTATCCAGTACTAATAATAAATGAATGCTAACAATTATATAAACATTCAGCATATAGACACTACAAACATGGACACCTTATTGATGAGGGTCATGGCGTAGACCAGCAGCTCTGTGTCCACTCCATCCTTCTCATGCAAGATCTCCATAGTATTGGACCACGGCTTGCATCCTGGAAATCAGTCCATTACAAATGAAAACATGAATTACTCTGTCCCTCTTTACCCAACCACCCCTCCCCTATATGTGAAGAAACCAAACAGTTACAGTAAATAACACAGGCTGACAGGATAATGAATGTTCCTCAGCAGCTGGTGGCATGTTGACTTATTTATACCTCTCTTGGTGTCCACAGAGGTGATGGCTTCTATCAGCAGCGGGGCGTTGGACTCGGAGTACTCCACAAACACCAACAACAGCTTCAGCGCTGTTTTCACCACCAGACGGAACTAGTCGGGGGGAATACAAAGTTAGAGACTCACACGGAGACAAGAAACGATACAAACAATGGATATATTATGGTGACCACCATGGTTGGAAATCTGTTATTTTTTCCCCCTGTGCTCGCATCTTTAACTCCTGTTTTAATAGGGCCTTCTAGACTAGACAGTCAGAGTTCACATGATATAGATTTAGCAGTATTGGCAACAAGGAAATTCATATAGACGTTATTTATTTATTGTGTATGTGTATATGTGTGAATAATGTTGTCTACGGGTTCCCGTCGTCAGAATCTTTGCATAGAGACAGAGCGCAATTAAGTCACGCCCACACAATTCATCACTCTCCATTGACTTTGTATTGCATGAAGGTGCCTCCTTGTCACTTTCATATGCTTGCTAACAACGAACAGATGCATAAAAGCTGCTGTGTGATGGGATGCACTACCAACAGGGTAAAGAACCCAGAACTAAGTTTTTCTAACCAAAAAACTGAGGATACAGGCAATAAAACGTGAGGCGTCAGCAGAAAGAATGGGAATGGTTGCTGCCAAACGTTACATGTGCAGCAAGCAATTTGTCCAAATGTCAGTTTTAATGTAACTACATTTAAATGTAACTATCTGTAAGTTAAGCTAAAGCATTTTGACATGTAACTTGTGGAATGTGGATACATCAGAAAAGCTATTATTAAGCTCTTGTGTTTGCAAGTGCCTTAGCTAAGTACAGTAACTTGATAACACATAGCTAACATTAGATCGCCAACAGCTCAATACTAACAGCTAACTACACCCCTGGTAGACATAGGGTGCTAAAATAATCCCTTGACATGATGAAATCTAATGTTTTCAGCCAACTACAGGCAGTTTGTTAGCATTTCAGCCCTTGGTTGCATATTGTGGTGGTGATTATTTCCCCTCCAGTAGGCATGGTTTTCAGAGTATGATGTATTGTCTCTATTGCAGTCCATGTTATGTGGGCTTTTATTTAGATGGCTCAATGTAGATGTTATTCCCTGACAGTTTAATGATAGGTAAAGATAGGGAGTGTATCTGTTGAATGTGTCCATGTTGAAAATTAATCAAATTAAATGAAATTAAGAAATAGAAACAATGCAATGTTGGGCTTCAGGCACTGGAATATAAACTGATACGTTCAGTGCGAAGCAGAAGTGTACCTTCAAACAATTCTGAAAATACCACAAAGCCAAGAAAAGACACCACCCCTCAGGTCAGGACACAGAATACAATCAGTAGCAGATGTGTTTGTGTGTGTTTCTGGGTATAAAAGCTAAAAATAATGCTCACCAAACAATGAATGGCTAGCTCAGAGCTGAAGATAGCCTGCTTGCAGTTTGAGTGTGTGTGTGTGTGTATGTTGAGGTTGTTTTTTTGTATGTATACTCGGCTATACCTTTGAGCCAACAAGAGTGTACAGCCACTGGATTGTCTCAGCGTGCCCAATGACGCCGTTCATCCCGTCTACGTACAGCATGATCTGCCCCAGAGCTGAGGAAGGGGGAGGAGAATGAAACAAAAAAGTTAGAGACAGGACAAATATAGAAAGATGATTCTACACCAAGCACACCAAATGACAACTGTGTGCATCTACAGTAGCTATAAATAACAGGGACAGCCATCAGGGAGTCGGGAAGAGGTTCCTTCCTTATGCTTTAGGTCTTTGTGACGGACAACAACACAAAGAGCAGAAAGTGGAAATGTAATAGTTCTCAAGCCTAAGTGGGTATTGTTTCTCAAAGAGGCATGTCAATTTTGTATATAAAGTAGTTGATATGTGACATGTGTTTTTCCTTTCCTACTAGTAGATCCGTACAGGACACTCTGTAGCTGAGCTGAATAATCTTTTCACTCAGTATTCATAAACTATAGACAGCTTCAGATTATCAGTAATGGAAAGTAACAAAGTATATTTACTCAAGTCCTGTGTTTAAGTACAATTTTGTAGTACACTTTACTTGAGTATTTCCAGTTTATGCAATACTTTATAATAGGGCTGTCAATTGATTAAAATATTGAATCGTGATTAATCGCAAATTAATCTGTTCAACATGTACCTTAAAGTGAGATTTCTCAAGTATTTAATACTCTTATCAACATGGGAGTGGGCAAATCTGCTTGCTTTGTGCAAATGTATGTATATATTTTTTATTGGAAATTAATTAACAACACAAAACAATGACAACATTTGTCCAGAAAACATCACAGGTACTGCATTTAGCATAAAAAATATGCTCAAATCATAACATGTCAAACTGCAGCCCAACAGGCAACAACAGCTGTCAGTGTGTCAGTGTGCTGACTTGACTATGACTTGCCCCAAAGTACATGTGATTATCGTGAAGTGGGCATGTCTGTAAAGGGAAGACTCGTGGGTACCCATAGAACCACATATCTTGAGGTCAGAGGTCAAGCTAGTATGACATGGTTGGTATCGATGGATTCCTTAGGTTTCCTAGTGTCAAATGATACCAGTATATTCCCTCTAGCTTTAAAACTGAGCCCACTACAACCTTAAAAATCACAAGTTGCGTTAATGCGTTAAAGAAATTAGTGTCGTTTGCGTTGACACGTTATTATCGCGTTAACTTTGACAGCCCTAATATTTAGTCATGTACTGTGTCTAAGTACAATTTTGTAATACACTTTACTTGAGTATTTCCATGTTATGCTATACTTTATATGTTATAGTTATTAATTACTTTGCAAAAAAATATTCACATACTGTGCAAAACATTATCAGCTTTTCAAATATGTTGTATTGGAATAGACTAAACTACCCAACAGTATATCAAGTAGTTCCTTCTCAACCTGCTTACACATTAATGATTAATAAACTACTAATGTAATATATGTACTTTAAATACTTGAGTAACACTTCTGTATTTTCTATCACAGAAAGGCGCATGTTGTTAGTTTTATATGTTCAGTTGAGATATGGTTTTCCTTCTCACTGAAACTTCCCTCTCCCAACCTTGCAGCTTCACATCCTGCCAAGTGTCCTGTTGATGCACAGATAATTTTAGATTCAAACCATGAGCCAAAATGAAAGTGAAAGAATTCTCAGTCAAGTTTTTACCACCTGTTGAATAAAAGTTTCTGTGAAGAGAGGGAAAGCTCAGCTCACACACATTGTGAACAAGAGAAGAAAAGAGACACTTTGCTTTCATCCTCCTCAACCATGTATTTGGACTCAAATTTGAAGCATGAAGTTTTGTCCTCCATTCTTGGAGAAATCGTTAAACCCTATGACAACCAACGATGCAAGACAACGACAAATATATTGTCTGTGGATGACTTTCATCTCCACTACCTCATCGGGAAAAGACAGGCTTACGTGAATGAATTTTTCATCGATGAGAAAACGTTTTTTGACCCACAGTATGACTTCGACTTCACTAATCTCTCTGACTCGGCTGCGTGCATGAGAGGTAATGAGCTTTATGAGCGCCCAAAAGGTTGGTACCGCATGGCCTTAAAGGTCAAAGGTACATATCCAGATGGAGACACCTGGCTGGGCACAAACGGATGGAGGAGTGACTCTGTACCCGGAGAATGGCCTGTTTCCTACCACGGAACAAGCTTAGCTGGAGCCAAAGGCATCATCAGGAGCCACTACAAAGCAGGAAGCGGAGCCGTGTATGGAAGAGGAATCTACTCAACACCAGTTGTACGTGAGAGTGAAATCTACGCCAAGACCTTCGCATCAGAGACGACGGGGAAAAGTTACAAAGTGATCCTGCAAAATCGAATCAATCCTGAAGAGAGAGAGATTTGCCCACGATCCGACTACTGGCTCATTCGTGTTGCTGAAGGAGCGTCTACCGAGGAGGAGAAACAGATAGTGAGGAGCTCTATTCGACCTTACGGCATTCTGATTAAGGAATTAAAAGATGATGTTGAAAGCAGTCGTGATGACAGGGGTGATGATGGCAGTGGTGGCAAATATTCTTCACTCCTTTCTGCAATTAAAAAGATGTTTAAGTAGAGCCAGAGTGTCTAATTGTCTGTTGCTCAAGGGCCTTTCAAGAGCTTTATTGTAGGCTCCCTTTGTCTGTTATGTCGTCACAATGTAAAATTTGCATTGACTTTCAATCCATTGTATAAACCACTTAACAAAGCTGTGTTCAAAATTGCTGGGATAGAAGATCAACAACACGAACATGTTATATTAGGAGTTTGATTCTGACATAATAGCTTTAGTGAGTAATGCAGACATCATTTCTCAATCAGCTTCGTACTATGATGATAAGGGTCCCACATGAACACACAATTTTTCTAGTTAAAATCAATCATTTTGTTACTTCACACAAGAGATTTCTGTATTAGTGTTGTGTCTGTGCTCTTGTCACAGTTTGAATTTCTTGAATTCTTAAGGCCTTTACAAATCAGGGGCATTTTTTTGAGCGATTAATTCGCCCGTCAATATATTTCCTTCAAACTGATGTTTTGTTTCCTTACTTCTACTTTAATTTTTTTCTTACTGTTTCAGAGAAATGCTGATTTGAAACCAAGTTTTTCGGTGCTTTAAGAACTACCAGCTTTTATTAGAAAATATTTGCAGAATCTTGTGGTTAAGAAACTTTGAGACTTTTAGAGAAACCTTTGATCGGTGCTCTGATGCTTTTAAAGCTACAGTAACTTATTTTTAAATGAACGTTACTCAATCCAGTTTCCTTGCTACACCTGAAAAACATGTTTGTTAATTGTTCTTTTATTACTGTAATAAAGAGTTTTAAATTGTCTTCCCGTCAGTGTTTAATTGGTGCTGGGGTGTTAGGGGATTTCCTACAAAGACTCTGACTGGCTGACACAGACCACAGGGGTGTCATGTGCCCAAAAAAACATCATAGTCCTTATAATACAAATAGTTTGTTTTGTTTCCCTCTGCGTTTTCTATCACAGATCTTTCATTTACATTGTCCACTTTAAAATCAGTAACAACAACAACATTGTGAAAGTCAAACAGGGAAGACAGTAAAAGAGGTTTCTGTCGTAGCTGCCATCTGTTGCTCTATGTCGACGCAGCACAGATTATTTTAGCTTCAAACATGCAGTCCAAATGAAAGTGAAAGAGAAGTATCATATTCCAACACATGTTTTTTACAAGTGTGTGCAGAGAGAACTCACACACACTGTGAAGAGACAGAGGAGGAAACTTTACTCCAATCTTGCTCAATTATTGAACTTTCTGGACAAATTCTAAAATTTTATGACCATACACGTGGGACAACAGTAGATATTTTGTCTGCTGATTTTTTTTTTTCAACACCATCATCATGAAAATACAGGCTTATGTGAAGGAGTTTTTCATTCACAATAAATGTTTTTTTTTTTTTTATCCAAATTATGACTACGACTTCACTGATCTCTCTGACTCGGCTCGGTGTCTGAGACACTAAAGTTGGTATCACATGGCCTTAAAGGTCAAAGGTACATATCCAGATGAAAAAACACCTGTTTGGGCACCAAAAGGATGGTGGAGTCACTTTGTACCTAGAGAATGGCCTGTTTCCTACCACGGAACAAGCTTAGACAGACCTTTACATCAGAGACGACAGGGAAACATTACAAAAGTGATCCTGCAAAATCAAATCAATCCTGAAAAGAGAGAGATTTGCCTACTGGCAAATCTGACTACTGGCTCATCCGTGTTGTGAAGGAGCATCTGCCAAGAATGAGAAAAAGACAGTGGAGAGCTCTATTCGACCTTAGGCCATTCTGATTAGGGAATTATAAAACAATTATTGAGCAATGACTGATGTAGTCAGTCATCTTTTTCCCCAAACCTGTTGTGGCAAGGAAAATCTCCCTTTTAACAGGCAGATGTCTCGAGCAGAATGGAGCTCTGGGTGGGCGGCTGTCTGCCTCGACCGGTTGGGTTGTGAATTGTTCAGATATATTTTTATTATTATGTGAATAAAAAGTTTCAGTGAGATGTTTTGTTCAGGGACAACCCTCTAAGATTTGTCACCTGGCTGCAAATAGCAAGTCATTAGGTAATTAAGACAAAAACGCTCCATAATTATGCTACTCATGTAATTATTATCTGTCACGTGTGTGTTTGTTTCAGTGTTAAAAAGAGAAAGCAAGGACCTCTCTGGGAAAGTAAATTTATTTACTGTTTTTGGAAATTATGGAAGGTGTCTCTGTGTGTACAATCATGTGTATACATGTTCATAAGTATTTACTTACAGTATATCAGATCATTTTCAAAATCTTAGAAGATACACAATATTTTAACAAACTTAAAAACTAAGAAAATATCAGCCTACGCTGCTGTGAAGTCTTTTTTTAATTACTATAGTGTATCTGATGTTATGTTATTAATATTATTATGTTTAATACATTATCATTGCACTTTAAATCATTCATTTTTGCTCTATTTTGATGTTTGGTAAACATTTAAGCAATACATGTACCATGTACAATGCAGTATGTCACTGTCAGCTGCACTTCCTGAAACAGCACCCAACAATAATCCAATATATTCATGTTTATTTTTTGTATTTATGTCACCAATCTCAACGGTATTATTATTAGTACATATTAGTCACATTATCAAAAATGTTTACTGGTTCTGTTATTATTATTTGTATTATGAATTGTGCTTATTGATAATTCACACACAGACACATGAACACCTACACAAAACTAAACTACATTTATTTTTTTGCACACCTTTGCTAATGTTTAATAGAAGTATTAATGTATTTTTTTGAAAAAGACGTAAAAATCAGCTGTTGCAGTCAGGTTTTGTTGATTATTACATAGGTGTGTTGTTTTTGTTGGGGTTTTTTTTATTTTATTTTTCATTTTTTACCTTAACAATGTTCTAAATATATTTAATATTGATGTCAGTATTCATACTTGTAATACTGTATCTAATTACTGTCGTCAGAGAGTGAGAGAAACTATACCTCTTAATATGTAGTTCGGGTAGTTCTGGTCAGCTTCAGCTCCCACATGTGACATGTGTTTTTCCTTTCCTACTAGTAGATCCGTACAGGACACTCTGTAGCTGAGCTGAATAATCTTTGCACTCAGTATTCATAAACTATAGACAGCTTCAGATTATCAGTAATGGAAAGTAACACAATATATTTACTCAAGTCCTGTGTTTAAGAACAATTTTGTAGTACACTTTACTTGAGTATTTCCAGTTTATGCAATACTTTATAATAGGACTGTCAATTGATTAAAATATTGAATCGCAATTAATCGCATGATTGTCCACAGTTAATCGTGATTAATCGCAAATTAATCTGTTCAAAATGTACCTTAAAGGGAGATTTCTCAAGTATTTAATACTCGTATCAACATTGGAGTGGGCAAATCTGCTTGCTTTGTGCAAATGTATGTATATATTTATTATTGGAAATTAATTAACAACAGAAAACAATGACAAAGTTTGTTCAGAAAACCTCACAGTTACTGCATTTAGCATAAAATATATGCTCAAATCATAACATGTCAAACTGCAGCCCAACAGGCAACAACAGCTGTCAGTGTGTCAGTGTGCTGACTTGACTATGACTTGCCCCAAAGTACATGTGATTATCGTGAAGTGGGCATGTCTGTAAAGGGAAGACTCGTGGGTACCCATAGAACCACATATCTTGAGGTCAGAGGTCAAGCTAGTATGACATGGTTGGTATCGATGGATTCCTTAGGTTTCCTAGTGTCAAATGATACCAGTATATTCCCTCTAGCTTTAAAACTGAGCCCACTACAACCTTAAAAATCACAAGTTGCGTTAATGCGTTAAAGAAATTAGTGTCGTTTGCGTTGACACGTTATTATCGCGTTAACTTTGACAGCCCTAATGTTTAGTCATGTACTGTGTCTAAGTACAATTTTGTAATACACTTTACTTGAGTATTTCCATGTTATGCTATACTTTATATGTTATAGTTATTAATTACTTTGCAAAAAAATATTCACATACTGTGCAAAACATTATCAGCTTTTCAAATATGTTGTATTGGAATAGACTAAACTACCCAACGGTATATCAAGTAGTTCCATCTCAACCTGCTTACACATTAATGATTAATAAAATACTAATGTAATATATGTACTTTAAATACTTGAGTAACACTTCTGTATTTTCTATCACAGAAAGAGGCATGTTGTTAGTTTTATATGTACAGTTGAGATATGGTTTTCCTTATCACTGAACGACAGTTGAGCTAAGTATTGATAAAAGCAGACGTTGCCGCCTCACATCCTGCAAAGTTTCCTGTTGTTCTTTTAGATTAAAACAATTAGTCTAAATATAGTCAAAGAATTCCCTGTGTCCATGTCAGTTGAATGAAGTTTCTGTGAAGAGAGGGAGAGCTCTGCTCACACACACTGTGAACAAAAGAAGAAGAGAGAAACTTTGCTTTCATCCTCCTCAACCATGTATTTGGACTCAAATTTGAGGTTTGAAGTTTTGTCTTTGATTCTTGGAGAAAACGTTAAAGCCTATGACAACCAACGATGCAAGACAACGGCAAATTTGTCTGTGGATGGCTTTCATCTCCACAACCTCATCGGGAAAAGAAATCCTTACGGGGAGGAATTTTCCATCGATGTGAAAAAGTTTTTTGACCCGCAGTATGACCAATTCTTCACTAATCTCTCTGACTCGGCTGCGTGCATGAGAGGTGATGAGCTTTATGCGCGCCCAAAAGGTTGGTACCGCATGGCCTTAAAGGTCAAAGGTACATATCCAGATGGAGACACCTGGCTGGGCAAAAAGGATGGAGGAGTCACTCTGTACCCGGAGAATGGCCTGTTTCCTACCACGGAACAAGCTTAGATGGAGCCAAAGGCATCATAAGGAGCCACTACACAGCAGGAAGCAGAGCCGTGTATGGAAGAGGAATCTACTCAACACCAGACATACATGTTGCTGAGAGAGAAATCTACGCCAAGACCTTCACATCGGAGACGACAGGGAAAAGTTACAAAGTGATCCTGCAAAATCGAATCAATCCTGAAGAGAGAGAGATTTGCCAAAGATCTGACTACTGGCTCATTCGTGTTGCTGAAGGAGCGTCTACCCAGAAGGAGAAACAGATAGTGAGGAGCTCTATTCGACCTTACGGCATTCTGATTAAGGAATTAAAAGATGATGATGAAAGCAGTGATGATGACAAGGGTGATGATGAAAGCAGTGGTGATGACAAGGGTGATGATGGTAGTGGTGGCATTGTTTATTCACTCCTGTCTGCATTTAAAAAGATGTTTATGTAGATCCAGAGTGTCTAATTGTCTGTTGCTCAAGGGCCTTTCAAGAGCTTTATTGTAGGCTCTCTTTGTCTGTTATGTCGTCACAATGTAAAATTTGCATTGACTTTCAATCCATTGTATAAACCACTTAACAAAGCTGTGTTCAAAATTGCTGGGATAGAAGATCAACAACACGAACATGTTATATTAGGAGTTTGTTCCTAACATAATAGCTTTAGTGAGTAATGCAGACATCATTTCTCAATCAGCTTCTTACTATGATGATAAGGGTCCCACATGAACACACAATTTTTCTAGTTAAAATCAATCATTTTGTTACTTCACACAAGAGATTTCTGTATTAGTGTTGTGTCTGTGCTCTTGTCACAGTTTGAATTTCTTGAATTCTTAAGGCCTTTACAAATCAGGGGCATTTTTTTGAACGATTAATTCGCCCGTCAATATATTTCCTTCGAACTGATGTTTTGTTTCCTTACTTCTACTTTAATTTTTTTCTTACTGTTTCAGAGAAATACTGATTTGAAACCAAGTTTTTCAGTGCTTTATGAACTACCAGCTTTTATTAGATAATATTTGCAGAATCTTGTGGTTAAGAAACTTTGAGACTTTGAGAGAAACCTTTGATCGGTGCTCTGATGCTTTTAAACCTACAGTAACTTCTTTTTAAATGAACGATACTCAATCCAGTTTCCTTGTTACACCTGAAAAACAGGTTTGTCAATTGTTCTTTTATTATTTTAATAAAGAGTTTTAAATTGTCTTCCCGTCAGTGTTTTATTGGTGCTGGGGTGTTTCCAGGGAAACATTACAAAGTGATCCTGCAAAATCAAATCAATCCTGAAAAGAGAGAGATTTGCCAAAAATCTGACTACTGGCTCATCCGTGTTGTGAAGGAGCATCTGCCAAGAAGGAGAAAAGACAGTGGAGAGCTCTATTCGACCTTAGGCCATTCTGATTACGGAATAATAAAACAATTATTGAGCAATGACTGATGTAGTTAGTCATCTTTCTCCCCAAACCTGTTGTGGCAAGGAAAATCTCCCTTTTAACAGGCAGATATCTCGAGCAGAATGGAGCTCTGGGTGGGCGGCTGTCTGCCTCGACCGGTTGGGTTGTGAATTGTTCAGATATATTGTTATTATTATGTGAATAAAAAGTTTCAGTGAGATGTTTTGTTCAGGGACAACCCTTCTAAGATTTGTCACCGGGCTGCAAACAGCGAGTCATTAGGTAATTAAGACAAAAACGCTCCATAATTATGATACTTATGTTATTATCTGTCACATGTGTGTGTTTGTTTCAGTGTTAAAAAGAGAAAGCAAGGACCTCTCTGGTAAAGTAAATGTATTTACTGCTTTTGAAAATTATGCAAGGTGTCTCTGTGTGTACGATAATGTGTATACATGTTCATAAGTATTTACTTACAGTATATCAGATCATTTTCAAAATCTTAGAAGAAACACAATATTTTAACAAACTTAAAAACTAAGAAAATATCAGCCTACGCTGCTGTGAAGTCTTTTTTTATAGCTATAGTGTATCTAATATTATGTTATTAATATTATTATATTTAATGCATTATCATTGCACTTTAAATCATTAATTTTTGCTCTATTTTGATGTTTCGTAAACATTTAAGCAATACACGTACCATGTACAATGCAGTATGTCACTGTCAGCTGCACTTCCTGAAACAATAATCCAATATATTCATGTTTATTTTTTGTATTTATGTCACCAATCTCAACGGTATTATTATTAGTTCATATTAGTCACATTATCAAAAATGTTTACAGGTTCTGTTATTATTATTTGTATTATGAATTGTGCTTATTAATAATTCACACACACGCACACCTACACAAAACTAAACTACATTTATTTTTTTGCACACCTTTGCTAATGTTTAATAGAAGTAATAATGTGTTTTTTTGAAAAAGACGTAAAAATCAGCTGTTGCAGTCAGGTTTTGTTGATTATTATATAGGTGTGTTGTTGTTGTTGTTTTTTCATTTTCTTTTTCATTTTTTACCTTAACAATGTTCTAAATATATTTAATATTAATGTCAGTATTCATACTTGTAAAACTGTATCTAATTACTGTCATCAGAGAGTGAGAGAAACTATACCTCTTAATATGTAGTTCTGGTAGTTCTGGTCAGCTTCTGCTCCCACCTTGATGAGACACGTCAGACCTTCAGCCATCACAAACTCATGGACCAGATCTTTGTCATCCTGAAGTAAAACAGAGAGAGAAGGCATAGAATAAGATAATATGGACGTGCTGTATACATACAGACCCACACAAAATCCTCATAATTTTGTATATTCAAGTTTCCTTCTCTTTTGTTACCACATGATGTCAGTAATGTGCAGGATTAGGACTAAAGTTGACAGTACATAAACTTTCAATCCCCAGCTGGTTGAGGCCAGCTGACACACTCCACATGTCAACAACCACGTGTTTTTGCAATGTGTTGCTTTTGCCATGTCATCTCGAAAACAAAAATTAAAAGGGTGATTAATCAAAGCACTTCAAGGAAGTTGTCTGACCAAACTCAAAAGAATGCTGCCTTCAGGTGCACTACCACAGTTCTGACATTATCAAACGTTAGGCACTGATTGCTTGTGTTGCTGGACATTAGTAGGAAAACGCACAAAAAATAACAAAAGGACTTTTCGCAAGAGATATCATACGAGGATATGAGGATACGTTGGTGTTTGTGTGCTGCAGAAAAAACACTCGGTGTTTTACGTGGCTGACTTCTCTCATCTTAAAATAAAGATTCACACAAAAACAAATGTAAACACCCCCCCCCACACACACACACACACAGGCCTACACACACCCACACACAGATACACACACACAGGGAGAGAAATGCCACGTTGATGGATATCCCTGTCATCATGGAGGCGCACGGTAGCCACAATAACCAACTGTGTTCTGCAACAACAAACTGACAGTAATTGCATGTGAAATATGCGCCTCTTACCTGAAAAATCTGCTTTAGAGAGAACAGCGCTCTTCTCAAGTCACGTCCATTGGAGTTATACAGTCTTTCTGGAAAGAGAGAAACAAGAGACAAAGAAATGGTTATTTTTCAAGAATTCAGCAAAACAAGTGCTATTACAAAGTGCTCATACAAAATGTGAAAAACAATTAAAGAAGAAATGTTTCCACCTGATTTTAAACAAGCTTTTTTGTTTGTATTGTTCATCCCCATGCAGCTTTCATCTCTCACCAATCCTCCAATGTGATTCATGACTAGATCAATAAAACTTGAAAGTAAAATGAGTCTCAGCTGTGCACAATAGTTATGATTACGCAGCGGAACGCCGGGAGTCAATGGAACCAATCACACCGCTTGGCTCTGATCACCTGAGGCAGGCACTTCATCACACACTTTCGCCGCGTCCTCACTTGCAGAGCAACACGTGCAACTCTCTCTCTCTCTCTCTCACGCACACAAACACACATTCACGCACACCCACACGTTGCAGTGGTGATTAGAGCTGTACTGGAATGTTAATGAGCTGCTGGCCGGGCTTCAACGGTGAGGTATTCAGGTCACGACACGGAAAGCACTCAGAACCAACGACTATACAAGCTCTTAAACCATCAAACTGATATTAAGCCTTATTATTTTTTTATCTATGAACACAAAGAGATCATTAATACACTTCTATCATGTAACAGAGCCTTAAAATGTTGTAAATTGTGACCCTGGGAACTGTACTTGGTATTTCTTATCTCCTATGGTAACATTGCAATAATCCTTATTTTAAATCTGGGGTTAATTATATATTTCTGGTACTCAGTGTTGCGTTATAGTAATTCAACATACTCTATTCTCTTAATACTATTACAATCATCATATTTATATTATATTCACATATGTATGGATATATTTTGATGTTGATATTTGATCTGAAAGTTACAATTTCCTCTTTCTTGTAAGGTACTGTTATGTCAGTGCCTGTACATCTATGAATCCATATACTATATGTGTGTAGGGAGGTTGACAAAATTCAACAAATACTGGAAACCTGTTTTAAACCTGCAAAGTTACATTTTTGGCAAAACTGTGTTATGAAGTTGTTGATTTATTGACTTAGTACTGTTGTACTAAAGTTTATTATTCTTTCCATAATTCCTCCTATTTTGTCTTCCCTGTATATACAGTACAAGTATTTTTATTTGCATACTATACTACTACACAGTACTTGTATTTGCATGTGCATACCACCATAATGATAAGACGACAGACATATTTTTCCTAGAGATGGGACCGATCTGAGCCAATATCGGTATTGGGTTCCGATATCGGACTGAGGTTACCGATCCAGGTACTGATCCATATAAATATGTCACTTTGTCATTGCACTCCTCTTTAAAATTCTCTTATAACTTTCTAACTCATTTATAGAAATCTTATAGTAGTTGATAATTTAATTGTTGTGCACTTTCAAGTTTTTCAAAGCATTACAGGAGTTGCTTTATCAACTTGCACTCCTACATTTATTTGTGTGTGAAGCCTACTTAACCTATAAATTGCTTTGGAATACATTTAAATGTAATGCAAAATTGCAATGCAATGCAAATATTATGCAAAAAGTGCTCTGATATTGGAATTATGTCGATATCGGCAGATATCCAAATTCAGAAACCTAAAAAAGTGGATTGTGCATCTCTAATTTTTCCTCAGTGCTCTGCATTAAGCTCAAAGTCTGCTCAGTTGAGTGTTCATGCTGTCCATTTGTGCGTATGAACAGTTGTGCATTCAGCTGTGTGTCAGCGGGGGGTTTGGGAGTCTGCATGTGTAAATCCAGAGTTTGCATGTTGATGACAAATCCTTCAGTCCATCAGGAGGGGGTTAAAAGCGTACGGAGGTAAGGGCCTGCTGTCTGGAGCTCAGTGGTTACCGTCGCTAAGCTAGACGATGCTAACCCAAGGCCAGGGTCAAAATCATTATCATTCCGCACACAGACGAAGAATCACAGGCCTGTCTGTCTGCATTCATGAAATACATCTGTGATAGCCTACAGCAGAGATAATCAAATCATACAAATCATTAGTGCCGGGAGGAAACTGTGGCAAGGAGTAGCGATGTGTGGGAACTAAAGAGTGACTCCAAACTCACCCAAAAAAAAAACAAAGAGTATGGTAGGAGGGAAAGAGAGGAAAGAACATTTCTACATACGCATGAAGGGGTTGGACTAAGAGAAGGGAATGGAAGGAAAGGACAAGACAGAAAAGGAAAGGGGTGACCACTGAGTACAGAGCAGGGTCTGATTTGAGGAAAGAAAGCCAATTGCTTCTGGGTAATCAAGGCAGAGGAGACAAATGAGAGAGGCGAAGACGTGGAAATCCCCTTCCAAAAATACACAAACTGCATATACAGTATGTCTCTGCCATGTCTTCTGAGTTCAATTCAGATTTGTTGAGTTAGAACAGCTGATTGAAATGATGTTTAGTTTACAGTAAGAGCCTGGCAGTTGAATGGGACGCAGTGTTCGAGTGTTTACTGCCAAACCCAACCGACTTGACATTTACTGTGTCAGATATTTAGACTACATTTATATGCGCAAAATATTCCTTTTTTTTGTACTTATTCCAAAAAAGACAATATTCCTACTGAGCTGTTTACATGGCTAATGAAAATGAATATACCACTAATATTCCCGCATACAATTAAAGTAAGGCTTCTCCTTAAACGACTGAAAACACAGAACCCCTTCAAAAAAAGTCCATTATAATCTATCTAGCCACACTCATATATGACCTTTCATTTGGTTAAATGCTATTTTTCTATTCTTAAGAGAGCACAGATCGGTGGCAGGTGCAATGACCTCATTCGACAAATCACAACAGACTCCAAACTGTGGCGTAGCTATAACCGGTTTGGTCTGATTCCCTTGTTCTCCTTTCTCTAGGTTTCCCTGGAAATCAAGTGGCCACTCGATGATGCAGGGAACACTTCGTCTGGCCCTCGAGGGTCAACGGTTGATTCAGTCGGTCACGTGTAATGTTCATGAGTGGGGCTGTCAGGGTAACCTTTACCAGCATGTCTGCTGTCTATCAAGAGCATGTCAGCAGCAGTGATAAACCTTAAACTTGGCTGTGAACAGGTGTGGGGAAAAAGTGGGCATTATAATTAGCTAGAGTTTGCAGGGACAAAATCCAGCGATGTAAATAAACACACACTGAATTAAATGTTCAGAAAATACTTTTTGTATTTTGTATTATATTATTACAAAAGTGTATTTAATAGGGCTGTAATAAGTTTATGCAATCATAACGCATTAAGGCAAATTCGTTTTAATGGCACTAATTTCTTTAACACATTAACGCAACTTGTGATATTTAAGTTGTAGCGGGCTCAGATTTAAATCTTGTGAAGTGAAGATACTGGCATCATATGAAACTACAAAACCTAAGGAATCCATTGATAACAACCATGTCATACTAGCTTGTCACAAAGGAGGCTAAATAGCGCTCCAAACTTGTGCTAAATTTTGGCGAGGATAAACTGGCAAGGCCATTTTCAATGGGGTCCCTTGACCTCTGACCTCAAGATACTGTATGTATATTAACTATGGACAATTTTAACCGACTGACAGCGCTAATAGCATCTGTTTACAAATGAAGTGTAAAAACAAGGTCACAAAGTAGCAGCTCCTTGTGGGTGTGTTTGTGTGACTCAGCCTTGTCAGTAAGGAATGTGTTGCTGTTTTTTTCTGGGTTGCTTTTAACACTGAAATTCACTAAGAATGGCACTTTCTCTCTTATCACACACCCATCGTAATCTGACACTAAAATTTGATCACCTGTGATTTTCGCTGGAAAATTATTAAGATGTTTTTCCGCAATGCGTTGTCAAACTAACAGTCTTACAGTCATGCCAACATCAATGTTGTCATGACGATACCCTGTAATCACCTGATAGTTGCCTAACAAAGTCTCGTCAACATGAGTACCAAACTGCTCCAGAGTAAACAGAATTTGACACTCTAAATAATCAATGGGCCATTTTCCCATTGGCACAGTTTAGGGCTCCAGCTGTCTTAACACTGCGTGTTAGTAGAGTGATGGCGCATTCAAGCTGGAAATAATTCAAACAAATGAGTCTCACCTTCAACCTCTGGGCCAAACAGCTTGGCCTAACAACAGAGCCTTCAGAGCCTGCATTTCTCTAGAGGGAGACTAAAATAACAGCAAAATACAAACTAGGAAGATAATGCATCTTGATTAGGTGCCCTCCTCTGGTCTAAGAGACAGAGGACTAGTGGGAATAAGTGAGGAGGGAGGAGAGGAAAAGGAAGGATTTGCCTGTCCACGTGTCTTTTGCTGGTCATTCTCCTTTTTTCCTGGCCCTATATTTTATTATTGTCACAAGAAAGGCTGAAACACTCACTGGGATGTGTCATTGTGGTTTGTGCATGTGCTTGTGCAGAGTGTGTGTGTGTGTGTGTGTGCATGCACGTGTGTGATTGAGTGCACAAGCCCATGTGTAAGCCAGTGCCTGCATTTGCTGAGTGCAGACAGACAGATGAAGGACAGACAAAAAGGCACATTTCATTTATAGGTTCGCTTGGAGTTTTACTGTTTTGTTTTTTGGAGGACTCGCAGCTCTTGTCCACACTGTTTCACCATGACCTCACATGCACTGCAATATGTCAGCCTTAACGAGTCATTAAGTCCCAATATTCCGTCTTCAAATTTTAGATTTTCTTTAAGCAGGGGGGAAAATCTGGCACCAGAATGAGTTATTTCCACTTGTTTCTGATTTAATCTAATATGATTAAAACAAAACTCTTGGTTCCATATGTCTTTAATGATGTTTATCAACACAAAGAAACTATGAACTGTACACCAAGTGTCTATACTCCATAAGAGCTTTCTCTATAATTAGAGCTTTACATTGACATGGACGCTGGAGTCCAGTTACTGTTGGAGCTTGGTCTACACTGACTTCCAAAGGGTTTATCACATCCTAAACACCACAAGTGAGGACCAAACAGATATGAAAAGATTTCATCATGAATGGTTTGACATTAACAATGACCCGATGGCCCGTGGCCACAAAAAGTTACTCCGTGGCCACCAAATATCCCCAAGTTTCATCAGGTCTCTCTTGAGGATGAGACTGCGTTTCTCAATGAGATTACAGTGTTTGTGTCCTCAATCACTTTAATTGCTTTGTTTTCTATTGACATGTCCTAATTAGCCGCGAGTGACGCAGCGCTGCAGTGTGAAGACGCGGCATGCCGTTTTGACCTGGACTTACGTCAGACGCCCTGTTTCTCTTTATTCCCGTCATTCTCTTTGAAAGGAACGGCTGATTAGTGGAGATAGACTGTATCTTTTGTAGTGCGTGAACTAAGAGACTGTGAGAGAACAAAGAACTTGGACTTTTCGATTGAAATAATCATATATTTCATTCTGTTAATGTCTTTTCATTTATGTCCCAGTTAAAGAAGGCTGTGTTAAGTTGCGATAAATTGCCTTTATTGTATTGTTTTTGCATAAGTTTGCATTTGGGCCACCGAAAATGTACTTTGGCCACCAAATTTTAGGGCTTGGTGGCCTGTGGGGCCATTGCTTAAAAATATTAGCGTCTATCCCTGGAGAGTGTCCTCTGCAGTGAAACAGGGATTCCCCCGGTGCCGAGGCTGTCTGCTCAGTCACTCAGGAGTAGTCAGATGCCTCCTTCCTCTCCTGCCATAATGAGATTAGTGCTGTGACCCTTCAGCTTTGACTAATCCCTCAACATTTACTGTACTGTCTACACATCTCCAAACAGAAAAACACACAGGCCAGCTCAGGATACACTAGGCCCTAATCCACAGCAATTATAATCAAAACCACCCTGTACTTTGTTTTACTGCTGCAACGCATTTAATGCAAAACCCCAGAGTCCCCAATTAAACCGACTGTAGTCTAATTCTGCTTAGTTGGCCTTAGCAAAGGGCAGCAGCAGTCTACTACTACTACTATGCTTAATCCTCAGATTTAACAATAGGCAGCCAGCACAGCAGATGTTTCCTAAAATCAACAGTTACAGAAACAGTGGTGTGAAGGTGAGATTCTGCAGGCTGACAAGAAAAAAAGGTCAAACCAAGAGACACATAAGAATCTGTTTGGCATTCAGCATGAGCTCCTCAGTCATTTAATAGCATTATAAGTCTCTATTTGAGACTCTTCTGTCTCTTAACTCACTTGTTGTGGTTTTCTGGCCCACAACTTTACTGATCTGGTTCACCCTCACCACTGTCATTGTCTCATTTTTGGACACAGCAGCGTTTGGTTTTTTTTCTAAAAAAGCTCTAAAAACCTATAGTACGCTAACTGCCCAGCACCAAACGGTACACGGACAATGTTAGAGACTAGTTAGTGGACAAAGTGGAGCATTTAGCAGCTAAAGAGCCATAGATACAGTATTTCCCTTAGGAGGAGAAGACCTTAAACAGAGATAAAAGCAATAGATTATTGGACTTACATTCATATCCAGAGACACAACTCCAAATTAATTTTATGTTGCTCCATATCTGCTGAATTGGCAACTACTACTACTGCTCCCAAGTGTGTTTTTGCAGATTTAAATAAACATGTAACTGACTAAATTTAAATGTATAAATGAATTCATTATAGAAAAGAATAATAAAGTAGACTGTTGCAAAAGAATCCTAAGATGCAGTTCCTCTCAAGAATACTAGACGCTGGCTCCAAGTACAGCGTGAAACCCAACTTCTCTCTGGAAAAACAAATTCAGTGCATTTCTGCAGAGGAAGTGGGGGGTCTCAGCAACTTGATGTTACAGATGCCACATTCATGTTGTCCTACACTCTTTGGCGGTAAGTGTGCGCGATCCAATAGAACCGTCTGCTTTATCATTTCCCCTTTTCTAATCCTTTTTCCAGCCATAGCTTAAATGTTGAGCATAATTACTGGAAGATCATTAAGAATTGATGGATAAAACAAATACAGCAGGTGCAACCTCTCCGCCCGCACTATAAACCTGATCAGAGGGAATTATTTCAGTGTAACACATCTTTATTGGGTCACAGGATATTTACAGACACTGAGGTCAACCAAGGGTAATATTTTTCAGGACGGTACAACTGTCTATGAGTCAGCCGAGAGAGGGGCGGGTCACAGCTGGTGGTCTTGCATTAAAGCCCAGTTATAACCGCTGACCGCTGTGTTTCTGGAGGATTTCATTGCACCCCTCTAAAAAAGCCCCCACACGGCTGTCTGGGCCAATCAGTCAGTTGGCTTCCAGACTCTTCTGTGGGATCTAAAATAAAGGAGTGAGAGGAGCATGAGGTGTAATGGCACGCTGGAGAGCTTGATTTAAGCCAAGGAAGTCCTTTCCCTCTCTGTGCTGGTATGATGCTATAAATATACAGTAGGTGGGTTGGGTATCTAACATACTGTAAAAAGCCTAGATACTGGGGTCAATCTTTGTTCAGGTCATGCAGTGCACTGTGTGTAGACGCTGCCCTGTAGCTCTATATTGACTGAAGGCAAAAATAAGTCAACTGGATGATACAATTCCACTTATTGCCAATGCAGTTTCACCTGTCAGGAATTTCTTATAAACAACTAATAAACTTTTGTCTCCAGCTGAACATTGGAAATAAGGAATTTCACACCACTGGCAGATTTGTTTAGACTTGTTTTAAGCATATACTGTACATAAGAAGTGGATGTAGTCACCTTGAAGTCACACATTGGTTTGTGAACTGCCGTTTTGAAGCCTCGCGTTCAGAATTTTGGCCGTCGCTATCTTGGTTATTTGCAACCAGAGTGACACAAGCTGTCAATCACAAGGTAGCCAGGCCCTAAATCATACCCTGGTCTATTTGACTCTAAATGGGACCATAATTTACTAAACGAACATCATGTTGTATGAGGACTTGAATCTAGCGATTAAGATCATAAACTCATGTTTACAATGTTTACTGAGGTAATAAATCAAGTGAGAAGTCATTTTCTCATAGACTTCTATATAATCTGACTTCTTTTTGCAACCAATGGAGTCGCCCCCTGCTGGCTGTTAGAAAGAATGCAAGTTTAAGGTGCTTCCCTATTGGCTTCACTTCTCAGATCTGGAGTTTGCTCACTGGTTTTAAAACAACTCAATGCAAAATTAAATGATGTAACGGTTTGCATTTGGTGCAAAGATACTGCTGGGTGGTATTTCCTTCTTGTGTGCACATATGTGTGGAGTGGCATGCCCATTAATCTGTAGTTAAAAGAATAAATACTCCATCAATCTGTCACAATCTAATAGAGTTTGGACAATAACGCATGATTTCAGTCTCATGTCAAGTGAAGTGAAAAGGAAAAGTTGGCAGGCAGCAAAGGCCAGACTGCTGAGGATAACTTGGTTATTTTGCGACTGTCTATTTTTTGTCTGTTGGTCTTGGCCTACAGTATGAGTACTGGAGGCTGCTGATGGTACAGATGACGATAGAGGCCCCATGAGCTCAGTGTGTGTGTGTGTGTGTGTGTGTGTGTGTGTGTGTGTGTGTGTGTGTGTGTGTGTGTGTGTGTGTGTGTGTGTGTGTGTGTGTGTGTGTTTGTGTGTGAGAGAGAGGAAAAGAGAGGGAGAGTGAGACCTCCAAGGTTTCACTGTAGCATTCATGAGATTTAAAGAGTGGCAACGGACCTAGACAGAGAGTACAATAGGCTCAGCAATGACACATACCCACACAAGCATGTACCCACGTCCTCAGGCAGATACAGTACGACAACACTTGGGAGTACACAAAAACAAACTTTTATATGATTCCCATAAATCCACCCCTGTGGAAACAAATGGCTGCTATATTTTATAGTTAGCACACTGATATACAGTACATACATACAGTATAGACACACACACACATCTCCAGACTTGTAACCTTGAACCTGGGAAAGAAGCTCAGAAGCAGATGTCTTCAGGAAGGAAACTCACTGCCACATAAACACATGCAAACACATAAAAATACACACATGCTCCCAAACACAGTATGTCCCGACATACTCCAAGACCAGAACGTGCCCTGTGCCCTTCATGTGCCCCTGGCACCTCTGAATTAGATACTGCAAACACACACACACACACACACACACACACACAGGAATAGTTACCACAACACAAACACAAATATATCCAGCTTTTCTTACAGGCACCCCATCTTACCCGTACCACGGTGATGACAGGCCTGAGCCCGACAGGCAGCTACAGTAAGGCTCTATATTCACACACCACCTTAATTACTATATTGTATCCACAGGGACAGTGACGACTCATTATATACTCACTAGGGCTGTCAATCGATTCAAATATTTAATTGCGATTAATCGCATTATTGTCTGTGATTAATCGCAAATTAATCGCACATTTTGTATCCGTTCAAAATGTACCTTAAAGGGAGATTTGTCAAGTTTTTGGGCAAATATGCTGCAAATGTATGTATATATTTATTATTGGGAATCAATTAAAAACACTACACAATGACAAATATTGTCCAGAAACCCTCACAGGTACTGCATTTAGCATAAAGAAATATGCTCAAATCATAACATGGCAAACTGCAGCCCAACAGGCAACAACAGCTGTCAGTGTTTCACTTTGCTGACTTGACTATGACTTGCCCCAAACTGCATGTGATTATCATAAAGTGGGCATGTCTGTAAAGGGGAGACTCGTAGGTACCCATAGAACCCATTTTCATTCACATATCTGGAGGTCAGAGGTCAAGGGACCCCTTTGAAAATGGCCATGCCTGTTTTTCCTCACCAAAAAAATTAGCGTAAGTTTGGAGTGTTATTTAACCTTCTTTCCGACAAGCTAGTATAACATGGTTGGTACCAATGGATTCCTTAGGTTTTCTAGTTTCATATGATGTCAACACCTTCACTACCTTTGCGTTATTATTGACAGCCCTACAATTCACATCAAAATTCAAGATATTGTACAATATTACACTGTGTAAGTTAAATGACTTGTGTAGTTTTTTTCCTATTAGTTTGTTCTCTTGTGTCATTACTGGAAATACATTTTACACAATGTAACTGTTGGAAAACAGCTTTTTTTTCATAAATGTAGAACTGTCAATTTCTGTTCCCAAAACAGAAGAAAAGCAACTTCTTCACATTTTTCTGTCAGAAAGCATTTTTGTGCTGTAAAGATAGAAGCATATTTGCTGTCTTGCAAAGAGTTAGATCAGAGGTTTGACGGGAAACAAGGGGAACTGGCTAGCCCGGCTCAGTCCAAGGGTAACTAAAAACACCTACCTCCAAAGCTCACTTAATAGTATTATATTTCCTGAAGTCTCCACTACCACCACCAGACATGGGCTCCAGAAAATTACTGCTCGCTATAAGAAATAGTCTATATAGATACAAAGAGTTAGTGAGCAAAATGTTAATCTGACAAACTTTGGCCTTTGGCCTTTTAGCCTGTATATTTTTTATTTATTTAACCTTTATTTAACCAGGAGGTCCCTTGAGATTAAAATCTCTTTTTCAAGGGAGACCTGGCCAAGATGGCACACCATTACAAAGTTACAACAATTATACAGTGGAGCATGTTAAAATAGACAAAAGACAACAGATACATAATACAAAATCCAGTTTAGGAATAGCAATTGCACTCTTCAGTTACACAGTTTTTTTATCAGAGCTTTGAACTCTCCCAATGGTATTGGTTTAACACTTTTAAATCCCTTTCATTCACATTTTTACCAAACTGTTTCATGCAACTGACATTATGTGAAGGAGTTTCTCTGTATTTGCATTTTATCTGTGATAATGCATTGTTTTAAAGTGTGACCTGATTTTTTGCAGCATGCAGCCAGACACAAAAGCTGATTGTGGGAAATATTGTGACGTTCAAACCCACATACAAGTGTGCACGTGTGAAACAAGCGTCCAGTGTTTTCCCTCGCTCTCCCCTCCCCCTTTATCATTCTGTCTCTCTCTCTCTCTCTCTCTCTCTCTCTCTCTCTCTCTCTCTCTCTCACGCTTGCTGCTGATGTAATTGTCAATTGACTGGACTCACTGGACATGTGCAATGAGATGTTACATGAGAAGATTGATACTACTGCACTGTCATGTATGTACGGTAAAAGTGAAGCTACAGTCAGCAGCCGGTTAGCTTGGCTTAGCATGAATTCAACTTTTGCTCAACTGTTGCATGCAACCGGCATTATGTTACAGAGTTGCTCTGTAACTGCATTTTAACTGTCATGTGCATAGACAGAAATAAGACTGAAAAAATGACAAGCAGAGAGATTGAATGAAACCAGAGCTTTGTATAGGTATACTGTATGTTCTCAATTTTAGTATAAGTAATGTATAATGAGCACTGATTGTTATGTAATACTATGTAATAATGTTAAGCCAAATGAGCATTTAAAGGTGTTCTTTAAGTAACAACTCTTTTATTGGCTTTGAAAATGTACTTTTGCAAGTGTCTTTGATGGCAAGTCATCCAAATAAATGACTGACAAAGAAGAGAGCGGAAGACAGACATAAAAGAAAGTAAAGACACAGAGAGAGTGAGAAAGGCAAACATATGGAGAAACCAGTGTAGCAGCAGCCAGAGCGGGTAAACAAAGAGGATATTGGAGGATATGTGCTGCTTGCTGAGTGGATTAGCTCAGTGAAATCTTGCTCTGACTCATACCACACTTGCCTGTTATTATACTCCTCCCTTGCTTGTGTGTGTGCGTTTATTTCCTTGTGTGTGACCCTAATACAACATGCATGATGACATATGACAAAAGCTACTGTACAAGGGAGTTCTGGCCTAGTTAAGTATATTTACAGAGGGATGAGACCATATCAGTTACACTTTTTGGAGACTATATTCTGTATGTTGGTCTTGGCTTACAGTAGATAGACAGAGATAAAAGAGTATAACTACAGCGTGGGGTGCAAAATTCATTCCTAAGCAACCTCTGGATCAATTAACCTGCAGATAAACTAAATGGAGACAAGATAAGATGCACTGTATAAAACAAGCATTCTTTCTGCTAGCCAGCAGGTGGCGAATCCTCTGGTTGCAAAGATAAATCTGATTATACAGTATATATGTTTATGAGAAAATAACCCTATTTCTCACTTGATTTATTACCTCAGTAAACAGTCCCATTTAGAGCCAAATAGACAATAAAGCAGGGTATGCTTTAGGGCGTCGTTACATTGTGATTGACAGGTCGCTACCGCGGCGTTGTCCGGTCTGGGTGTTGTTCGCGTTTTCGTCTTACAACTTTCACAGTGTGTTTTCAGCTCATGAAAGTTAATTGTAACTTTTTGGTCGCTTGATATTGTCTTATTCAGCATTCAATCGTACTTAGCTTCACCTTCTCGTGTCACTTCTGGTTGCAAATAACCAAGATGGCGATGGCATAAATGCAGATCTCCAGGCTTCAAAAGGGCAGTCCACAAACCAATGGGTGACGTCACGGTGACTACGTCCACTCCTTATACAGTCTATGTAACAAAACTGCAGAAAGCATTTGTTTATGTTGGACTTGTTGGACTACGTTGGAGACAAGAGCATGATTTTCACTGCTTAAGGCTTGTAAAAGTATAAAAAGGTACTGGGGTTAGGAGTAAAGTTAGGAGCTCATTAAAGTATAGCAGAACCACAGTGTGTCTTTAACTTAGTAGCAGATTCATATCACCTTGGCAAAGTGTTCTCTCTTTCTTCACTCTCCTCACCTGTAAGTTCGGCAGACCACAGAGCTATATGACATAACTTGTGGAGCTGCTGCTCTGTCTGGCAGGTGCATTTCCTCCTTGCTTTGTTTTTCCCTCGTGTTTCCTTCCCTAAGTGATTTACCATTTCCCTGGAAACCATCCTTCTCCCCGTCTCCCTCCACACATCCCCTAAACCCATCATCTCTGAAACCCCACGGCCAGGATAAGATGCCAAGCCCGCAGATTCTCCAGTGTGTGTTCTGGATGTTTAGCTTGTGGTAATTGTAATGTTTTATTGCATTATGTAATAGTTTCAAAATGATTAAAACAGACCGGCCAGAGGTTTGTGCAGGCACACTCAGCTGCATATATATGAACAAGCCCAGACATACCACTCTGATGCACACACGGCCAAACACACACGCACATATGTAGTGATATATTTCTTACTTTATTCCAGTAAGAGCACTGAGGGGTTGGGAGAGCAAACCCCAGACAGCAGCGTATTGTGCCACCACACAGCAGTTGGGCTGCTCATGTTTGTCAGCATAACTAAAGCCCAGGGAAAAAACCCTGCCACATCCACAGAAAGCACAGCACTGTGACATACAGACAGGATCCACCACAGCATCTGATCACGGTGACAATAGCCAGACACAGAGTTGCAACATACAACTGGATTACACAGCAAGAACCATAAAAGCCATAAATAATCACAGTAGACATGTTTCCATTCAATTGTCAAGTGAATTTTAAGCGACATTTTGAAATGTTGTAGAAAAGAAATGCATATTAGGCAAGTTTCTATCAACTGGTTTGGTGCAACAAAAATTTCCCACAGCGTAGTTTGGTTAGAAGTTGGCGCTATAGGCTATGCATGGCTTTAATCAGCCAGTAAACAGAAAAACAGAGGTAGAGTTTGCGAACTGGAAACAAGTCCCCTTGACCATCTAGGCCCAGACACACCAAACCAACACCAGAGAACTAGTGGCAATGAAGGCCACCTGTTGCGTCGCGTCACGTCGCCTTTATCTTGGCCGAAAAGTTGCACTTGAACACACCGCAAAGACAAAAGCCGATGGTCAGTTACGAGGTACGTTCTGCGCCTGCGTGAGAAGAAATAACTCTCCACTGCTGATTCAACGTGCTGAATCGGCTGAAAAAACACAGAAACTGGCTGACTAAAGCCAACGGTGCGGGACACACCGCAGAAACTAGGCCGACAGATGCACACTGACAGCCCCAAACTGGCGGACTGCTGACTGTCGGCTTGGTGTGTCCTTAACCCATCTACGAGAGAAAAATGGAGTGAGGTCTTCAGGAATTTGTCTCAGTTGGGCAACTTTTATTTATTCTTTCATGTAAGCTAGTATTGGCCATTTTTCATGCCGTCCGGATGGGAATATCCAGGAAGACGGCAACTCAGTCATGGGAGTTAAATGTTTGCTAAGTCAGAATTTATTGTTTCCATAATCCATTTAGCGTGTCAACTCAAGCAAGCATAAAACCTTTTTTCCGCAATTGAGGAAGTTTGATCAAATTTTGCCGTTTCCCTACAGCTTTCCTCATGCAATACTTCAAATGTGCATAGCTGAGTCTAAGCAGCATTGCAATATGCACAATTATTTCTATCTGCTCATGGCTTACAGCAACAGAGAACATTTAACTTTGTTTAGACCACTTCCCAGACCTGATCTACTACTAAACTGGAAGACGGCAAGTTATTTACAGTTCGAGACAAACTGAAGAGTGCTACTGCAGAATTGAGAACAGCTGCAGGATAGATGCGTGTTACGAGTTTTTCGACAGCAGCTACTGCTGTAAAGTTATTCCACCACATCCACTGCTCTACACCTCCATCCCTAATGCCCCATCAGCCCATCTCTCCATCTCCCACAGCAGCAACTAAGGCATGACTCATGTGGGCGCAATGCTCTCAGTCGCTCCTCAGGGTCTCAGCTGCTGGTAGGGGTAGAGGGGAAACTATGTGAGTGATTTTCTCATTCCTTCTTTCACTCTGTGAAACACAGATTAAAAAAAAAAGAACAGGGCGTCCTGTTTTCTGAACAAATAACTGCTGATTTCCGGTAATGATGTGATAGTGAAAACAAAATACAATACGGACACATAAACACACATTTGCACGAAAGATATCATGGCTACGCACAGATAAAAACAGATTGAGTGACAGGTCTAAACTTGTCAAAGAGCATTGCAAACAAGTCATAAGCATAGCAAAACATCCTTGTTGACACATCCACACACGTGCACATAGAGAGATCATAAGGCACAATTTCTTGAGCCAAAGCAACAGGTGTCTATGTGAACAAAGAGTCACGAACATCAGAGTAAATATAGATTTAGAGATCAGAGCGGGCAGGCCAGGAAAAGAAATAAGTTGCAGGGGTTAAACGACAGAAGCGGACGGTGTTTGAATGAAACCAGTTAGGAGATGTGGAGGAGAAACAGAGACAAATGGACAAAATAGATTAATAGAGAAATTATGCCAGGTTGAAAAGTAGTCAGAGTATGGCTAAGGCTAATGTTGGTTAAGGTTAGCACAGATATTAGAGTGCAGCGTGTCAGCAAAACCATATAATGTGTCTGGTGTTTTACAACTGCACAGCCACAGATGTCCTATACCACTGCCCCCTCCCAGTTTACCCATTACCAAGCATTATCTCCCTGTCACACCATGCCATTACCAGGCCTTATCTCCCACAGCGGGGGGGACGCCAGCACAGTAAATCACTGTTGGAACCAGCTGTAGTCATCTCTCCCTGCAGCATCTCAAGGCCAGACTGCTGTCACTACCACTGCACCCCCGTCGGTAAAGCAACACTGTACTGCTTTTTCACGAGAGACCACCATGTCAGTAAGCTCATATTTACAGAGATTTTGACTGATTCCATCAAATCCTCCAAATCTCTCTACAGTAAATAAATACAGTTACTATAAACCTTTGTTTTTGTGTAGTGGCCTATCATTATTTTTTGATTTTAGGCAGGAAAAGACAGACAACACAATCTTCAACTCCGTTTTCGACAAGCTGCCAATTTGTCATCTAACAGCCCAACCCGACAAAATCAACCTTCACTCCACTTCAACCACCGGCCCCCGCCTCTCTTTTACAGTACTGCGGGGGGTGATTGGAGACGGATAATTGGGGCACAGAAATCCAGCAGCATAGGAGCCACATTTTTTTTTTTGAAAAAGGGCTAAATTCCAGAGGTAAGTGCCAAGGGATTTGAACAGGCTCCAAAACACATGCGAGGTCTTTTGTTCTGCACTACGGCTCTTTTGTTTCACCTGCTGTACAACTCATTACAGGGAGCTTTACCTGTCAGATAGCATACCCTCTCTGTATTTGATCATTTAAACTGTATTTAATTACTGCATATCCTTTCTCTACAGGAGAGGCTGGGAAATGAGGCCACAATGGGAAACAAAAGCTGTGGGAATGTACAGTTTAACAGTGTACAAATGAGAAAATTACAGTTTGCCAGTGCAGCTTTGTATGTGGTTTCATCATTAATCTTTAATGTTTTTTTCTTTTTTGCAGCCAGCTACAACATTAAAATGCATCCTACATGTTACCGCATCAATAATAATAATAATCTAATATTATAATATATAATAATATAACAACTAAAGAGCCCATTTGGCTGCACAGTGAGTACGTTTGCTTTTATAGGCCTATTTTAAGTACATTTCCTTGATTATATACTTACATACTTTTACTTATGTAAGATTCTGAATGCAGGACTTTTACTAGCAATTCAAAGTGTTTTTTAATTGTGGTATTGGTACTTTTTAGAGCTGTCAAAATTGGCCAAAACTAACGTTCGGATATCCGTTCTAAAAAACACATAGGTTTGTTCTATACGAATATCTATTTTTATTCATTATTTCTATGACACTGTCCTAACTGGCCGGGAGTGAGCTGATCGGTCGCCCTGTTTCTATTTATTCCTGTCGCTCACATTGAAAGAGATTCAATGGACGTGGAACGGCTGATTGTTGAAGTTGAAATGAGGAGTTAGCTATAATTACGATTATTATAATTATTATAGATTACGTCTCCAGTCTGATCTCGAGTACACAGCTGATAGGTACGTAGTTTGTTTGCATGACGTAAAGTACCGCCTGCTGTTAGGACACGGTGTCACTCTCTCTGTGGCTGAGTTCTCTCCATCATTATGGTTGGGGTTGAATTATTCCTCGTTCAGCTTGACCTAACGTTACATTTCATTTTCAATTAATGAAAGTGATGTGTGACTCCCATCATGTAGTGTAGTCAGTGCGCGTGAGGCAGACAGCCGCAGTAGTGCTGCCAACCCCCACAATTGAATATTAATTTTCATATTCAAATATCTGCTTTTTTTACTATTCAAATATATATATACTAATTTAGAATATTCGTTGTCAGCCCCAGTATTTTTACTGAAGTAAAAGATCCCCACCAGCCTCCCAGTCTCTCTGCTTTTCGCTTCATTAATGGAACATTGTAACAGCTAAATGGACCGTTTAGTAACATTTTCCGCTGCTACGTACATGCGCATCACGCGCTGTGCACTGCTCACGTAAAAAAACTGTTTAAAAATCTTTCAGAAGAAGAAATCGATTAGTTGTACAACAAAAGATAGAGTTCATTTCTCATACTACCTATCAACATTATTCCTTCCAATCATCTTCCTCAATCAACACGTTTTCGCCCCTCTCGCTTCCTGTAACACATTTAACGAGTAGAAGTTCAGCACTGTGCTGCCTTCCTCGCATGTTTCTGTGCTGTCAACACATTCTAAAGATAACACCTCCATTCACCTCCACCCCCTGAACCACCTCTCTCCACCCGTCAGCTATACGGTCTTCAACAACTCTGCTGGGACGCTAAAATCAACCCTTAAACAAGGGCTTCTGATTGGCACTCTAACGGGAGTGCAGACCACGAGGATCAACTGAGGCCCTGTTCAGACCTGGCATTATGTGAATGCACCCAAGACGCATCATTGAGATCTGATTGCTCAGACCACATTCGGAAATATAAGAAACATATAGGGCACACGGATAGAGTTTGAGAGACAAAAGAACGCATGAAAGAGAGATAGGCAAACTGATGAGGCTTAGGCCAAATCTTGTTCAACTTCAACCTAAAGCTGAGGACACCCAGGACACCTGATAAATTCCTGTTAAATTGACCCCAATGTCCTGGTGGTTCAAATACAACAAGTACTGGGAAGACCTGGATCATTAAAGTGCCACGAAGGCCTCTCCAGTGCAGACACACTGCTGGTGTAAGCACTACTCTGCAGGCAGACAAAGTCACTGCTTTGCTGACCATGCCAATGTGTTCTCCATCTCATAAACAACAGAAAAACTCATTATCTCACACACATTATCACACCCTCGCTCACACATACACACATCACAGAGCATCCTTAATCCCAAACTGGCAAGTCTGAATGAAATTTGATCTTTCCATCAACAGTGATGCCAAGAAATGCCAAGGAGGGCTGTCTCTCTCATAGTTGTACTCATTTTTTCAAACCTTGTGCCCTTGAAAGAAGATCAATGAGCGACTGAAGGAAGACGCAAACCCTAAGATCTCCCTAACATTTGACCTCAATCAAATCCTGATCCTTGTCAATCAAACCTGAAAGCAGATGAAGACAGCAAGATTAGGAAAATCTGTAAGGAATTGATCCTTTCCTGCATTTTCAATCACATATAACTATCATGCATGTGGCACAGCCAGCAATCCATCAATTCAAAGCCATGACACGCAATCCTATACTATACTGACCAACTAATTGTGAATCACAGATACTTGATTCCACAAGCGATTTGCATCCTTGATTGTGACAGACTTTTCATTTAGGGAGAGTATGCTGACCACTGCCCAGGCGATTTGAAGGTCAAGGCCCCCGAAGGATTAGAGAGCGTTATACTGGCAGATGAGTGGATAGCTGAACTGATTCATTGAAGCAACACTGAGAGGGGGTGGAAAATGGTCAGTAGATCTCTAAAGTGAATGGATAGCTCTGACTCTGGCTCACGCTATCTGATTATACTGTATGTCTGTCTAATGCAGCAGAATTACAAAGTGCCCACTCCAGAGTATCAACTCAGTCAGTCAGGATCTGGTTTGCTGCTCAGCATCTGTGCCATGCTGAATGAAATCTGGATTGTGGGCGATATAGTGAGCAGACTCTATCATCAAGCCTTGGCACCAAGCAACGTTCAAGTTCCACTCATGCCCTTCAAAAGGAAATGCATCTCATATGGTGATGATGCAGCCAATTCTCCAATAAAAAGTTCTGTTTTTGTAAGTTGTTTTTTTTTCAAATCATGCAGAGACAAGCAAATATAGCCTGGCTCTGCTTTTTTTTTTTCTTTTTTTTTTAACCACGATGAGCCATGGGAAGATCCCTCATAAGAGCTTGTGTGTGTGGGTGGGTGTGTATATTACATGTGCACGAGGGTGAGAGAAAAATTTAGCTTACACCACTTCACACTTCATACACTCGGTCGTTTGTGTAGGATGCATGTGCATATATATGACATATCAGAGAACTCTCAGCTTTATAGTTTCTGTCACAACCACACCTGTAATAACCTTGCACATGTCAAATTTGCACATTTGTTTACTACCTCATTTAATTTTATTTCTAAACAAAAATTGTAACTTGCACACTAATGTATATAGTATGTTATTGTTATTCTATGCTCATATTTTATATTTTCTAAGATAGTTGTAGTAGTCTGGCATATTTATAGTATATTCTAATATATTCTTTATATTGTGTATACTATAGATACTGTATTACCTCTAGTGTTAATATATGTATTTACTGTTCCTGTGCATTGCCTGGATAACCTGCTGCTGTAACATGAGAATTTCCCAATTTGGGATCAATAAAGTCTGCCTACCTACCTACCTACACACACATGTATATACAGTATATATCTCATGCGCCGCTGCTAAAATTTTACACATTCATTAATATTGTCTGGTCTCATGTTTCACCGAGTGCGGAGCTTATAGCCTCTCCACACACACACACACGGAGCAGAGCAGTTAACACACCAGTCATAATTTTGTATTAATGAAAACTCAACTCCTGCCTGGCATTTGCTCCTGGTGTTCTTCACCACTGTTTTTTGGAAGAAGGAAATAACGGCAGTAACAGGCAAACCAGCTTTAAAAGTGACGTATTTTGTTTTAAAATAAGTGCTGGTGGATTTAATTTATGCCGTTGTGAAGAGCGGTTCATGTGCATTTAGAAAAGTAACTGATAAATATTTAAAGAAACTCTAAAGAAGTGTGTTCAATTTGATGTAGAACGAGTTTTGGGTATAGACTGCTTTTGGGGCCGCCCATCCATGACACCTAAGCCGTCAATTTAGGGGAAACTCATCGTTTTCTCATCCCGGTAACAGCAAAGCTCGTCTGTGAGGCTGAAGAGATCTCTCATTCTAGAGAGGACAGGAGCCAACTGTTATTTTTATTTATTTTTTATAACTGCACTGTAAAAATATAAGTTATATCACATACTAAATTGAGAAACTGATGGTTATTTTTCTGTATGTGTACGTTTTCTCTCCATGACACCATTAGTCCCACTCCTCGTGACCTTTCACCTCATCACGTTCCCAACCAATCCGCAACACTCATTCTAGGATCCAGATTTAGCACTGCTATCACTGGCATGGAGAATGTTGACCATGCAGACAAGTCATGGAGGAAAGCAACGAGCACAGACAAAGTGAGGGTGATATAAAGAGAGAGAGTTGCAGACAGAAAAAAAGGAATGCATTGCTTGTTGTATGACTTGCATTAAAATAATAAGAAAACAGACAACAAAAAACATCCATGTGTTCTCAGTATATTATTTTTTCTAGATCATATACATTACATGATAAGCCAGTAGGCAAGAAATACAATCCCAGAGTGAGGAAATTAAGTCTTGTAGCAGCTGTAAGGCTAAATTGTGAGTGGCCTGTTCTGGCAACTGTGTTAGATATTGGTAAAATCTACACTTTACTGTACATTACAGTACAATACTAAGAGTCCACAGCTATGCTAGCAGCTATGTTAGGCTGTAGGGGAGAGTGGGGTAAGATGAGCCAGTGGGTAAGTTGACCCACCCCCTGTATCTAGGCAACTGTGATTATGTTTTGTCATGTGACCATAAATTCAGGAAGTACCCATCATTTCTATCTTGCCGTGATGGAGAGAAGCACATGGGAGAAGTAGTAAGTACTTTTTTACACCAAAAACAGTTTTTTCCTTGTCAAAGTAAATTTTCTGCTTGTCAGGAATAATGACTGTTACGTCAAAGCAAATTTATCCACGTCTAAAAAAATGTATTATACATGTTGGTGATTTACTAAGGTATAAAACCATGTTGATCACTTTGCTAAAGATTAGCCTGAATTGCTAAACTAGGCCATTTTTTCCAGATTGGTAGCTATGGGGCAAACTGAACCAAAGGCTATGGGGCAAGTTGAGCCACCGGAGCACTTTTTTTTGGAAGGTCATTTTTTTCAGACAGCTTTGTTATAGATGCATGCTGATAATTTCACTGATAGGAGAGATCCTGAAATTAAGGTTCATGTTTTCATTCTACTTCTGTCTAATTTTTCCTAACCTCGAGGACAGCATAAGTAAAAATTGGCTCATCTTACCCCAGTCTCCCCTACATAGCTAATGATGTTCACCATCTTAGTTTCGCATTTCATGCTATGCTACATACTAACATTTGTTAATAAGCACTAAACACAAAATACACAAATACTGATGGTAATGTCATCAATTTTGCAGGTATTTGGTCAAAAACCAAAGTATTGGACAAACGGAAATTTTTACATGATGGTGGTGTGAAATGAAAAGTTCAAGTTAGGGCTGCACGATTACGGCCAAAATGATAAACACGATTATTTTACTAAATATTGAGATCACAATTATTTACTGCTTTTAGGGACAATATGTTTTAATTGCACTTTCGCATTTAAATAAACAGCACTGCTTTCACTCTCATGTTGTGCTACAATCCTGATAATGTACAAATCTTTGCATCAAAATAAGACTTAAAATAAGGTTATTCTTCACCTGAATTCAGTGCATTTTCGTTTTGCTCGTCTGCTCTCTATTATTACTCTTCTACTATGGAGTTTTTCACAGACTGCCGCTGAAAGGTGCTCGTGCAGCGGCACGACAGCTGCCTAAAAGTGAAGCCAAAACATCTCGATCACCCCCTGGTGGCTGGCTGTTAGTTTAGGACGTTTTCTATCAGTGGAGCACGCATTTTAAACGTCAATATCGCAGTTGATCATGTTCATTTAATTGCAGGAAGCCATTATCGCGATTGATATTCGATTAACTGTGCAGCCTTAATTCAAGTATCTGTAGTACCAAAATAAAAAAAAGAGGATTTGTTGGCTCTGTGTTGCTTCACAGTGTGTTATCCTCTCAACTCCATCTCCTATCATTCCCATCCTCCCTTGAAAAGCTCTCATTCAGTTCTTTCTTCCTATACTCTTATCATCACTTATCGTGCTGCCATCTTTTTCTTTAAGCACCCTCTTACTTTCAATGACACTCACACCTCCCTCCCTCTGTCTCTTCCTCCCTCCTCCTCTTCACCATTACAAACTGGGAAGAGTTAAGGGCATCACACTGTGAAGACTTCACCAGCCCCAGAAGGGGGAAAAAAAGGAGCTTACACTTAAAGCCACATAAAAATCTTCCATTCGCTTTTCTCTATCTAAACCGTGTAAAAGCTTGCATCATAGATCATAATAATTACTGACATGATCACAATACCACGTTGAATTTGGAGTAATTTCACATACCAGTCCAACCTGCCTCTGAGTGGGAGGTCTCAGGTCTGTCTGACCCCAGCATGTACCACGTGTAAACCCCTGGACAGCCATCTAAGCGTGTAGTACAGTGTGTTCTTAGGCTTGCTGATGTGTTTGACGGGGCATGTGTGTGCATCCAGGGAGAAACTCATGTTAAACACATATATAAACATGTCACACAGCACTCACCGATGCAGGCGTGTACACGGACGGTCAGCTGGGTCCGTAGAATAACACTGTGCTTCTTCCCTCTGGACCTGACAACGAGAGGAGAAAAAAATATCTTGAAGTTTCTGCAGCATCATTTTTCACGTACAGCACAACCTGTCAAACTTGTTTCATGTATTTTCTGGAATTTTTCATGGCATTAGTGGAGTGATCTGTCTTGTTTTACAATTTATTCACACTTGATTCTAGAAAAGAATATACTGCAACTAGTAAAACGGCATTGGAAAAGGAAGCACTTATCTCACCCAGTTGGCTAATTCTTTAAGGAAAATAAAAAAAATGCTGTTACTTGTGTCAAGGAAAATGAGATTTTAAGACAAAATATGAGGCAAGGACTTGTTATGATGGACCTTTTGTTTACAATGCAGAGGCAGTTGTCTTGGCATGATGGGAATGGTGCAGACAAACAGTAGCCAGCATTGGATTTGTACCCCTATACTGATACACATCTGAGCCTTGAGGACAGACAGCAAAAGTGCAGGAGCAGACACAACACACATGCACACATCTCCACATACTACCGCGAGCACATATTCATCATACACAGCATATTTCCAGTGGGAAAACAAATAGAGCACACACAAACATAAAGTATGATGGTATTTTGGGAGAAACTCTCTCTCCTAACCTTATCTTCCAATCTGTAGGAGTTAATCACTGACTTCCATCACAAACACGCTGATAGCGTCCAATCCAAGCAGGGAAAGCACTTCTCTGATAACACACACTGCTGCAATATACCCGTTATGCATAACATGCAGTAAGGATAACTCACACCCAAACAAGACACCAGCTGGCCAACTATCATTCCTTCTGTTAAAGCTGCGTTATCAGCTTTGCTCGGAAATAGAGCAAAAACGTTTACACGATCTGCTGAAATGCTGATAGAACTGTGTTTTTCTTGCTGTTACCTGTCTGATACTGTATTGTGTGAGAATTACAGTCAGAGACTCAGGGAGAATGAGGGTTGGACCGTTGGATGTGAGAATGTAAAAGAAGATTCAACATATATAATGTATAACTGTGAGGATAAAAAGTGATGTTATGGATTAAAAACGCTGGTGAGATGGGAGGATTCATTACACTTTATATTTTTATTATTCAAAACACTATTTCAATATATGTGGAATAATACAAAAACAGCTAAAATGGCTTGGAGGGAGTCTGGCTACTCTGCATCATAATCTACAGCAGTTTCCTCCCATTTTCATTTAGCAAACACATACTCTGAGCTGTCCTTGTCACCAGAGGACCTTGTTTACTATCAACTGTGGTGAACAGTGTCCTACCGCAGCTGGAACACATTTTTGACGTGTGGGAACATAAATTCTGGGTGAAAATCACTTTCCATCAATCTACTCTTTATGACACTCTGGACATTCTTCAGTGAAAGGTAATTTTCAGTTCAGGTTCGTCAGTAAAAAGTAGAAAAAAATAAGCCTTAATTATATACTATTAAAACACATTGTCTTTATAGCACATGTGAATAGTGTCCATAAGCCAATCACCATGATACCATGATACAGAAAAGCACATTTTAATTGCCATGCATATAGACAACAAGGCAAAATTGTTGTGATAATTGTGAGATTAGAGAAGCTTCAGCAGGAAAAAACAGTGCATGTGAAAACTGTATGTGACAAACAGCTATAAATAAAGCACAGTACCATCACAACTGTTGAATAGGTGCATCTAGCTAACACTATGCTTTACTTTAAAGGACTACTTCATCCACAAAATAACCATTTGTACATATATTACCCACCATATGTTACCTTGAATTCTTGAAGAAAACATAGTTTTTCTCGCACGCCTCCACGGTGAACGAAAAGGTCGAAAAACGGAGTAAATCCTTGATGAAATTAAGTAAATGGGGGTCCAGGTTTAACAACAGCAAATCTATATTAATTCATCAAGGATTTACTACCTTTTCGGATAATAATAATACACAAATTGATACACAAATGGTCATTTTGTGGGTGAAGTATTCCTTTAAAGCACAAGTTAAAATATGTGGTGTGAGGCTGAGATATTGAGTACGATTAGTTTATTCATTTCCGACACTATATAAATAGTGTTCTTCTGACAAAAGGAGGACAGGAAAAGCTTAGTCAGAAGCATCCATCATCAACCTCTGTGATGTTTAGACATGAAAGGGTCAAACCCAACCCAATAGGTGAATCATCTCCTATTGTCGGCACAGTATGTCCTTGGTTGGATGACAGACAAGCCTGACCTATCCAACCAGTTCCCCAAGAGCTACTTCAGAAAACCACAAGCCTTAATACACCTGTCAATCATCTGTCACATGGTTTACCAAGCACAAAATAAAAACACACATTGACAACAAATATATGTAGAACACAAATGTAGAACACATGGAAACAACCACACAATGACACAGATAAAAACCCAGCCTAGGCCTTTCCCGCTAAAAAAAATGTAAACAATGCACCACGCGTCAGAATTCAGCACTGATTTGTCTGTATATGTGTCAATGTGCTGTTGTCAAGGCTGTTATTATCATGCCTGTGACTCTTTCTGACAGGACCTGTCATTACGCTCATGACTAAGAGAAAGTCGGTCTTTTCTAAAAGGCTCCATGAGGCTTACTCCTTCCTTCATAAAGTAGGCTATACCAGCAACGACAAGGCTGCGTTCTGCGTTCTGCACACACAGAGTACATTTTGGGTCACACACAGTGGAAATGCTGATATAAAGAATCAAATTAAAACGCCCAGATAGCAATGTACTGTATAATAGTTGGCAGAGACTGTGTCACAGTCAGGCCATTTAGCCGGTGTTACACTGAAATCTGTGACCACCGAAATCTGTGACTCCAGAGGAGCCAGCAACAAGACACCACTATTTCTGATGGCTGTCGTCAGAAAATGTGACCCCACTGTGCCTAACTTTTGCTGTCCCAGTTTGCACCACACTTAAAATAATAATAATAATAGTATACTTGTTTTCAGTGCTTATATAGATGTGTATCATGTTCTATATAACATGATACACATGTTATATAGAACAACATGTGTTCTATATACATGTTATTGGGTTAGGCCGAGTCATTATTACCTAGGCCTAACCCAATATAAAAATGTAAACAATGCACCACACGTCATTCAACACTGCTTTGCATGTATGTGGGTCAATGTGCTGTTGTCAAGGCTGTTATTATGATGCTTGTGGCTCTTTCTGACGGAACCTGTCAGTATGCTCATGACTAAGAGAAAGTGGGACTCCGTGAGATTTGCTGCTTCCTGCATAAAGTAGGCTATAACAACAACGACAAAGCTGCGTTCTGCACACACTGCAAGATTACATTTTGGGTCGCACACGGTGGAAATGCTGATATAAGATCAAATTAAGACGGTTACATAGCAATATACAATAGCTGGCAGAGAATGTGTTACAGTTATTTAACCGGTGTTGCACCGAAATATGTGACCGCAGATGAGCCAGCAACATGAGGTTGCCTTGTGTTCAAAAGATTTGACCCCTATCTTTTGCTTTTCTTTTAGAGTTTTTCTGAATACATCTTTTAAATAAAAAATATTAAAATCATTTAAAAAAATTAACAATTTAGTTTTGTGTGTTTTCTGTCACGTATTTATGACATATTATACAGGTAAGGGAATTCAGCAGCAGGCAACAGCAGGAATTCCCTGCGAAGCCGGGGTGGATACACAGGAAACTGTGGGGTCACATTTCCTGACGACAGCCGTCTGAAAAGCTGACCTCATATGTTGCTGGCTCCTCTGTGGTCACAGATTTTGGTGTAACACCTGCAGCCTGCTTTTGTGCACACCTGATACCTTGTGTTTAGCTAGTTTTAAAAGTCATCTGACAATCAATAATTAAATTATACCAATGTAGTCCTTGTGTTTACTAATGCCACCATACAGTTTTCAAATACACTATATGTTTTGTTGGATTTTTTGGAGACAAAACATAATTTTTCATCTGTTCAGGCGCTGTCCATGGTGTTGAAAGGTGCAAATAATTGCTCCCCATCCTGATGGAAAAGCCTATGGTGCGTGCATAAGCGCATACCGGTACACTTAGGGTCCCGGTGACGGGGTAACCGACTTCCACATAACACTGGTGTTTGGAAAATATGGTCACCCTATCTCAACAGCAGCATTGAACACAATTTATCTACTGTTTTGATGTACTGGGAACTTACTAACTAGTAACGTTAGTTGTTGTAACATTAGTTAGCTAATAGTTAGCTATTGTATAGCCTCAGGTTTTCTCAGTGTTTTATAGCAGAGGCTGGTTACCTAACGTAAGGCTGAAATAGAGACTGCTTCCACTAACAATATATACAAATAATACACCTTTATGAAATAAAAAATAACCTTCAAGGACAAGGGAAACGTTTGAGGTGCTATGGTGCTTTCAGCTGCTGAAAATTAAAAGTGATTGGATCCTATTGGATAGCGGATCCCCAGGATCAGTTTGCCATAATTCACTGTCATAATGATGAATAATCAGGCTGGCAAGCTTCCTATAATTTCACTATATAAAGCCTATATATAAATAAAAAAACAAAACTGAAACATGTACAAATTATTGTACATTTAGAGTTGTTTTTTTTTACTTGTTGATCATACAAAGAGCTGAATTATCATACAAATTAGATAATTATGTGAACCTTGCAAAACTGAGGTGCTATTTTGCACAATAAAAAGGCCAGTTTAGGCCCCAATCTACTACTAAATTGATCAAATCAAAGTGTGTCAGGATCTAGATGGCTTACCACCACTGCTATACAACTTTCTGGTGGAAATCCTGAGCCCTAGTAGCAGATTTCCACTTTCCATTTCTCTTGTTAACCCAAAGAGAGACACCAGCACTGCTGCTGGGAGATATAATGAGAGACTGAAAATTACTTCACCACAACGCTGTTACAAAGTGATCATGCTGTTTCTTCTAGAGTTGACAGGTTTGTGAACCGTGAAATTGTGTCACAAAGAAGATCAGAATATCAATTATTGTAAAAACAACAGTGTAAGAGAGCTGTAGCTGTGGAAGGGAGGGCACATCTGTCCCCGCTTTCCAGAGCGCTTCATACTTTCCATGAACTTGTGCTTCCAAGAAATCCATATCCAGCAGCTTGTGATTCTTCCCATTTTATAAGAATGGAGAAACTCAGAAAAGATATATGTGTGTGTCCACGGTTGGAGATGTTTTGACAGTGAATACTGAGAGTGTATAAGTCTGTTTCGAAGGGTATAAATGTGAATCATGTCTCACCCTGTGTCATCCTGCTGAAAGCCCTCCAGCTCGTCCTTTTGCTCAGCCAGAGAGGACTCCAGATCCAGATAGGTGCCATTGTGGGAGAGCTGCAGCGCACAGTCATCAAGCTATGGAAAAGAATGAATACAAAAGTCTCAATGAATGATATAGACCTGAACTAAAAATACTGGATTGAACAGCGTTGAACTGGAACAACTTAACAATATGCATTTACACCCAAATTAGGGATGGAAAATATGGTTGAGCACTTGGACATACAGGGTGGCATGTGAAATTTCCCTGGCCATGCTGTGATGGACGTACATGAAACATCCACAGGAATGACATTGGTGTCTGCTCGGCCTACTATTTTTTTAATACTCGCTCATCTCTGCGTGTGTTTCACACCCGTTTTTGAAACAATTTGAGCCCGTAAAATAAAGCCAGTTTAGGGGATTTCAACATGAGTCGAGTGTGTACAGTGATCCATGAAAAGTGGGAGAACCATATGTGGTGTGCATTACAAAGCTGTTAAGGGAATTAACTAAAAATAAAGTGAAAGCTGTGAGAAAAATTACACTTAAATATTGTTTAAATTGTGTACAATATGAAGCTACAGCACATTTAAGTCTGCTTGTGGAGGGAGCAATCATTCCCACATACATCATTTACATTTATGCACATTCTGTTTTTCACTTCTCAATAACAGACCAGTCTTGCCTTCACGCCATCTGTGATTGCATGATCTAAGGTAGCTCTGCAGAGCGGCCCACGTCAGAATTGACCCGCTATGCTCTGTGTAATGAGAAACCCTGCTGAGTTTGAGACCAGGTGCTCAGTAATATATCTGCACACCACTGGCATTGATGTTTATGGGTACGGTCACAAGTTGATAGCAGGTGCGAGCAGCTACAACTCATAAAAAGTAACATACACCATGGCATTATTGTTACAATAAGCTTTGCAACTTATTGTTAAAGCTTCTGATGTATGAATATAGGTGAATGAGATCAGAGTCATGAGTTTGAGTTAGCATTTAGCACCACCATATGCCTAACCTAGCCTCTGGTGTGCTGCCAACACCCCCTGGCTGTCTGGTCGAGCTGCATGACGACACTCCCTGACCAGCAGAGATCACAAGACCTGCTGCTGCTCTCTGTCGCTCTGTTTCTAAGTGAGAAGGAAGGACAGAGAGACAGACTGTTGGATGGACTCACAGCATAAATATAACCTTGCTATATTTACTCTGCACTGAGGCAGCATGCACACGGGAGCTCAAGGGTGGGTGTGTCTGCAGGGGCTACCGGGGGGCACCGCCGAGGCCAACGTGTTGCAAAAGGAGACGCTGACAGTCATCCATGTCGCAATGAACTTTGCAGCACATAAGCAAATTACTCTGACTCTGGGTTCTGCTCCAGTTTTACCAAAAGTTCATCCTAAGGAGGACATGAATGTGTGTACCAAATGTCAAATCCAAAATGTTGTGCCAATCCATCCAATAGTTGATGAGATATTTCAGTCTGGACCAGTGGGCAACCTCCACGTCTGAAAAGTGAAGCCAATGCTGAAGTGCTTTAAACTTGCATTCTTTCTAATAGCCAGCAGGGGGCGACTCCTCTGGTTGCAAAAAGAAGTCTGATTGTATAGAAGTCTATGAGAAAATGACCCTACTTCTTACTTGATTTATTACTTATTATGACTTTATGGTCTCAATCGCTAGTTTCAAGTCTTCTTCAATACAGCATGATGTTCATTCAGTAAATTATGGTCCCAATAGACCATAAAGCAGGATACGCTTTAGGGTGCGGCTACCTTATGATTGACAGGTTGCTACCACAGCATTGTCCAGCCTGGGAGTTGTCCGTGTTTCCGTCTTACAACTAGACCTTTCACTGCGTGTTTTTAGTCATTTTTGTATTCAGTGTTCGGTTGTACTTAGTTCTACCCTCTCGTGTCACTTCTGGTTGCAAAGGAACAGGATGGCGACGGTCAAAATAAACAATCATTTAGTAAATTATGGTCCCATTTAGAGTAAAATAGACAATAAAGCAGGGTATGCTTTAGGGCAGTGGTTTTCAAAGTGGGATCCGGGGACACCCAGGGGTCCTTGAGCGGGTTCCAGGGAATCCCCAGCAAAAATGTTCACTATAAATCCATCCATATGTAACACACTTACAGAATCTATGATTATTTTGGTCATAGATTTAAAATACTTTCTGTAATAAAATATCTAAAAGCAAAAATCCTATCAGATGGGGAACCCTGGGACCAAATCTTATCAAATGGGGATCCGTGGTCTAATTTGTGTCAATTTAGGGGCCCTCAACGTGAAAAAGTATGGGAACCACTGCTCTAGGACGTGGCTACCTTGTGATTGAGAGGTACCTACCACAACGTTGTCCGGTCTGGTGGTAGGCCTTTTTCACGGAAGACATTTTGACATGTCACAGTGGGAAAAGCACAGGCGTAAATAATGAAACAAATGATGACTGAATTCAATCTAACTGCTTTGATTTCAGGTTCAAGGTGTCGTAAATGCTGGCTCATTGTTACTCCAACTGGAACACTTGAATACAACAGAGCCGTCGTTAGTGTTATTAGGAACACCTGTGTTTTTCTTACAATGACAAGTCAAAATGTCTGCTGTGAGAAAGGCCTGTTGTCAGTGTTTTCATCTTTAACCCTTTCACAGTCTGTTTTCAGTTCAAATTAAAGTTAGTTAGAACCTTTTTGGTCATCTCAAAATGTCTTATTCATCATTCAGATGCCCTCCCTCTTGGGTCGCAAAAAAAACAAGATGATGAAGGCCTCAAAATGGCAGTCCACAAACCGACGTGTGATGTCACAGTGACTACGTCCACTTCTTATATACAGTCTCTAGCACGTCTGAAAATATGAACTAATAAAGAGGAAATAAAGCTAGTGCAAATATTTGAAGGGCCTTTTTTGTAGGCTAGTGATTGACTAAGTAGAGGGGGGAGGGTTAATCATGCCCTGTCCCACTGCCCCACTTTTATGTAGGACAAAAGCATGTCTTGTGCCCAATCCGCCGTCCTTATTCAGCACGTTTCTTTCCAATATTCCACTTATACATAACAGTATGTCTTGCCCTTGATTGAGGCTTTGTTAATGTCTCTGAAAATCCCCCATTCTGTCTAACACATGTCCCAAGACAGAGCTCAACCACCATCACCACCACCACCTCCGCCTCCAGCTCCCTGCTTTCTTCTACTGCTCCGCTTTATCTACACACATTACTCAATCGTACAAATACTGCTTGGACAGCGAGAAGCAATCCCTCTGTAACACAATACGTTAACAGCTCACCCTCCAAAGGGTGTCTCCTTCCTTAAACACTTCGCTTGGGTAATAGCAGTAATATCATAACAAAACACATCATGCTGGACAGAGCCGACAGAGAGAGAGGTGGCTCCAGAAGGAACCGCAAGCTACTTCACACTCGAGGCTCCGGGACGGGCCAGGGAAACACTTAGTGGCTAGTATACTTTACACTCATTTAATCAAATTCTCCCCGAAGAGAGAGAAAAAAGAGTGGGGGTAGGGGAGTAATTACTTCCACGTTAAAACAACATCGAGCCTGCTGGCGATGACGATGGGTCGACATTTAACAATAACCTTACGTAACTTAAACGATGAGTTTTTAAGAACTTTAGTGTCAAAATCAGAGCCACATAGGGCCCGGCTCTTTGAAGAGCGTGGAGGAGGGTGTGTTCTACATGGCTATTAAATCTCCCAGTGTTGCTTTAATGGCAGCCCTTTGGTAATGAAATAAAAGTTGAGCTGTGAAGTCGAGGCTTTGTTGTTTTTTTGAGAGGGAAAGGGAGTTTTTCACTGCAAAACTGTGGCTGTTTGACTGATGGTGAGGCTTCTGCATTGAGCTGAACATCTACTGTATGTATCATCTTGTCTTAGTGCTTAATTTGACTGGAAGGAGTACTCAGTGAAAGTAAAAGTAGAAATACCACTGTGTAAAAAGACTCAGTACAGAAGTATTTTCAGCAAAATATACTTAAAGTATCAAAAGTAAAAGTATTCATTATGCAGAATGGCTTCTTTCACAGTGTTATATTATTATAGAATATTTTATTATTCTGTTTGTATCACAAACAAATTCATGTAAGAGTATTTTAATGTTGCAGTTCCTCAATGTGGAGCCAATTTTAGATACATTGTATACTACTGGGTAGATAAGTAGTATAGTACTACATCATAAGTCTGTCATGTTATTTATTATTTATTAAACATCTAATCGTGATTGCTTGATTGTCCAGGATTAATTGCGATTAATCGCACATTTTTTATCTGTTCAAAATTTACATATTTATTATTGGAAATCAATTAACAACACAGAACAATGACAAATATTGTCCAGAAACCCTCACAGGTACTGCATTTAGAATAAAATAATATGCTCAAATCATGACATGGCAAACTCAAGCCCAACAGGCAACAACAGCTGTCAGTGTGTCAGTGTGCTGACTTAACTATGACTTGCCCCAAACTGCATGTGATTATCATAAAGTGGGCATGTCTGTAAAGGGGAGACTCGTGGGTACCCATAAAACCCATTTTCATTCACATATCTTGAGGTCAGAGGTCAAGGGACCCCTTTGAAAATGGTCGTGCCAGTTTTTCTTCATCAAAATTGAGCGTAAGTTTGGAGCGTTATTTAACCTCCTTCGCAACAGCGATGGATTCCTTTGGTTTTCTAGTTTCATATGATACCAGTATTTTCACTCTAGCTTTAAAACTGTGCACGCTACAACCTAAAAACCACAAGTTGCGTTAACGCATTAAAGAAATTAGGCATTCAAATAAATTAATGTTAGCGCGTTAACTTTGACAGCCCTAGTTTTTATATGTAAAAATATGTTTGACACTTAGTCAAATAAATGTTGTGGAGTAAAAAGTACAATATTTCCCTCTGAAATGTAAGTATGTCAAAATAGTACTTACTGTATGTATAGTACTTGAGCAAATTAACTTTCTTACATACCACCACTGCATCTTTAACATTCAAATGTCCAACTCTGAAAAGTGATTCTGTGAGAATAAAGAAGGAAACTTCTTTGTTAAGCAGTTTGGACAAAATGACACATCCCATGCACACAAACCAGTGATGCACCGATTTAGCCCTTGGCCTAACCGTATGTGTGTGTGTGTTTATGTGTGTTTGTGTTTGAGTCTACACTAAACTGGTACGTGGTCAGAGAGGTGGAAGAAGGAGATGGAGGAAGAGGTCAGGAAAACCACGGTACCCAAAGTGAGGAGAACAAAGTGTCGCAGGGATCCAGGCCCCGGCCGCCGCAGGAATTCTGGGACAAGTGACCTATACTTTACATGCAGCCCAGCCAGCCGTACACAGAGCTCTACCATCACAACATATAATAATACAGTTGGCTTTTCTCAGAGAACAGCACAGAAGGTTAAGACAAAAAGAGAGAAAGGGGTGCTTAAACAAAGAAAGACTGAGAAATAGCTCAGGGAAATGTCATTTTCCGATAATATGATAACATTCAACACCAACTTTTACATCCTGGACAGTCTGACGTGCAAATTTACAGCAGTTTCATCCCTATAATCTAAGCACAATATCCAGTTGCCATTGCGCACAGTCTTCCTCCTGATGGGAGCAAAATTGCAAACACGAACGCAGGCTGTGCCATCTGTCTGCGTATAGGTTGTAATCATAAGCTTTTCTGTGCTGCGGGCCATTTTTCATTTGTTTTGTGGCTTTTAAAGATGGGGCAGCAAAAGATCTCATTGGTCTGGAAAACCACTCTGCTGTTGAACGTTGGTTTGCTGTCAGGACTGTGTGCCAGCAGTGGAACTCTCTTTTTCTCTGTGTCTCACTTTTATTTTCAATTCAATTCAGCTCGAATTAGGCTAAATAGGGCTGTCAAAGTTAACGTGATAATAATGTGTTAACGTAAATTTGTAGAGTGAAGATACTGGTATCATATGAAACTAGAAAACCTAAAGTATCCATTGGTACCAACCATGTCATATGAGCTTGTCAGGAAGGAGGTTAAATAACGCTCCAAAATCACACTAAATTTTGGCGAGGAAAAACTGGCATGGCCATTTTCAAAGGAGTCCCTTGACCTCTGACCTCTAGATATGTGAATGAAAATGGGATCTATGGGTACCCATGAGTCTCCCCTTTACAGACATGCCCACTTTATGATAATCACGTGCAGTTTTGGGCGAGTCATAGTCAAGTCAGCACACTGACACACTGACAGCTGTTGCTGCCTGTTGGGCTTGAGTTTGTTATGATTTATGCATATTTTTTCATGCTAAATGCAGTACCTGTGAGACTTTCTTTGTCATTGTTTTGTGTTGTTAATTGATTTCCAATATATATACGTACATTTTCATAAAGCAAGCATATTTACAAGCAAAGGTACATTTTAACAGATACAAAATATGTGATTATTTTGCGATTAATCCGCGATTCACTATTGTAATCGATTGACAGCCCTTAAAGCATCTGTTTACAAATGAAGAGTAAAAACAAGGTCAAAAAGTAAGCTGCACCTTTTGGGTGTGTTTGTGTGACTCAGCCTTGTCAGTAAGGAATGTGTTGCTGCTTTTTTCTGGGTTGCTTTTCACACAGAAATTCACTAAGAATGGCGCTTTCTCTCTTATCACACACCCATCGTAATCTGACACTAAAATTTGATCGCCTGTGATTTTCGCTGGGAACCAGAGCTTTCACTGACTGTCACATATATCTGGTTGCTCTGATGCCTTTGCACACCTGACACTGTGACAGTGCAAAACACATTCATAAATAAGAAATTCACATTTAGACAGGGACGTTTTCTTATTTCTAACCCCCTCAACGGAGAGGTCGAAGGTTAGCGTCAAGGTTTCTTTGAGTTAAAGGAGATCTTTCAGTAGAGCAAATGTATGCCAACATGGATGGGATATAATGTCGCTGTGGGCTTTGAGGGGAAACATTTGCAGTCCTCAAGCTGGAGAGCCAATCAGTTGTGCTTGCATGTGTTCTCAAAATAGCCTCTGAATGGTGGGTATGGAAGTTTATTTGCAGTATAGGCTTGAAGTGGAAAAAACAACACCTCATGCAACCCTGATTTAAACCTATGTATTCACAAGAAGGTGTGTTTGAATCTGAACATGAAAAATATCATATTTTTATGAAGATTTTTAGTTGTCATCGAGTTTCTAGTGATCTTATTTTTGCTTTATTATGGAATATATCACTATAAAATTCCCATATGTTTTTTTTTTGTTATGTGTTTGTTTGCTTTGTTGTTTTGTTTTTTTAACTCTACTCTTTCTTTTTGTCATTATTAATTATTGTTATTTATTTTCTTGGTTTTGTTTTGGTTTTGAATGTTGAGGTTGTTTTCTTTAGTGTACTTGATGGGTTAATGGTCTGTAAGCTCATCTACTTAAAAGTTGGTTTATAGACTGTTGTAATTACAAACAGTGGATTGCATATATGAAAACAGCCTTGAAAAAAATAAAGTGTAAAAAAATAAAATCCCCATATATTCTCAAGAGGCTACATAAGTGTAAATGAGTTGTTTACTGGTAATCCTACCTTGTGTGGAGCCTTGAGGAGCCGGTGGATGCCTGCTAACTGGTTGATGAGTGGGATATCCTCCCTGAAGGTGTACAGTGGCGGTCTGGTCGGTTCTGGGAAATTGGTGCTGTTGAACGGATCGGTGTCATCTAAAAACTGAACCCTGCACACAAGTGTGGCCATGGTGCATCCATGCAAGTGTCTTCTCCAGTGAGAGCTGTAGGCTACCAGCTATGGGACTCGGCTCGTTGCAGCGCTCCTCTCCTGGTAACGAAAAAACAAACCCTGGGTCGCCAAGTGCGCTCCTGTGAGCAGACTGTTGTCTTCCCACAGGACAGGACAGGACAGGGAGGACAGGGGGGTATAGGAAGAGTACTGGAAGCCGAAAAAGGTGGCACAACCTAAGGAGCCCGGTCAGTATCCTTCCTTGTGCTCGCCCTGAGATTGTTTTGGTGCGTAATTGTCGGAGAGGCAGGTGGCCAGTGGTAAAAGAGGAGGCAGCCTTCTGCTGGAGAGTGAAGGATCAGAGCAGCTTGGGACAGCCGGTCTGTCTGAGTCCCAGTAAATCCACACCCCCACCCTCCTCCACCCTCCATATCTATTTTCCCCTCTGCCTCATCCTTCCCTCCTCCTCCCCCTCCCTTCAGATCACTGCCTCCAGCTTATAGCAGGACCATATGAAAATGAACTGGACTAAAGAATATATATATAAAAAAAAAAAAAAGCATTTAGAAGAAAATGACATTGCCTAAATGAAAAGTAATGACCTGTATGTCGTTGCAATATTAGACAAAAGCTTAATATACCACAAATAGAGACAGTGAGACAGTATTACCCCTTTATAATAACTTTAATAACCTTTGAAAACAATGCTTTAAAAAGTAACAGACACAAGTCCAGATCAGAGTAATACAGGGATAAATATCTCCTCTTGAGGCTTTTGCTGCAAGTTAAAGTGCAATCTTGACCGATGTGGACCTCTGGTGGCTAAAATATTTAAATGCAGGTAATACAGTATTTTTGGCAAAAACTTGGAACACATTAAATTACAAATTAATTATTGTACTCTCGACATCATTGAAAATGAGGGCATGCCCTCAATGATTCCTCCAGATTTAAATAAAGGTTGAATTAATGAATTGTCAGTTACACCAAGTACTTTTTCTACAGTATCAATGCCTCCAGCTTAACAGGACCATATAAAAATGAACTGCACTAAAGAATATATATATATATTAAAAAAAAAGCATTTAGAAGAAAATTATATTGCCTAAATGAAAAATAATGAGCTATATGTCGTTGCAATATTAGACAAAAGCTTAATAAACCACAAATAGAGTAAATAAACTGAGCACTGAGGCAGTATTACCCTTTATAATAACTTTAATAACCTTTGAAAACAGTGCTTTAAAAAGTAACAGACACAAGTCCAGATCAGAGTAATACAGGGATAAATATCTCCTCTTAAGGCTTTTTGCTGCACGTTAAAGTGCAATCTTGACCAATGCAGACCTCTAGTGGCTAAAATATTTAAATGCAGTTAATCAGAATCAGAATCAGAATCGTGTTTATTGCCAGGTGTTAAGAGGTATACACTAGGAATTTGCTTTGGTTTTGTTGGTGCAAGTTAACAGTATAATAACAAAAGAATAGATAAAAACGTTCGAATAAAATAAGAATAAAAAAATTTAATTTCTACCAATATATAATATACAAAATAAGCTATAAACAAAAATAAACATGATATATACAGTATTTTTGGCAAAAACTTGGAACACATTACAATTAAACACAATTGTACCTATAGGTGTCGCTCTTGAATGTAACTGTTTTTTAACGCTGTTCTATTGTTGTCTGGCTGAATGATTCTTGTGATTTGTTAATTATGTTCTTGTGTGTATTTATTCTGTTTTATTGTACTCTGAACATCATTGAAAATGAGACCTGCCCTCAATGGATCCTCCAGATTTAAATAAAGGTTGAATTAATGAATTGTCAGTTACACCAAGTACTTTTTCTACAGTATATTAAACTGATTGTTGAATATTGCAGATGCACTATGCGTTCCTTATACTGTAAATTTAGTCACATATAGTAAACTGTAAAAGATGTCTGTTTGGATGCAGCTGCAATGTGTAAATGGTGTTATCTGCTGATGTAGTTTGTCTACTAGCTTAAAACATACTTGTGCATTTTTAATGGAAACATGAGAAGAGTGAGCACTCTTTAAATTTCCTTTTACTCTGAGGTGTTTTATACTGTATGCCTTATCAGAATCTGATTTATTTGCCATGTATGTGAGCACATACAGAGAATTTTTTTTTTCATCTCTCTCAATGTACTTACACAGAAATATAAATAACAGCTAGGGACAAGGACACAACAAGGCTGAACAAGGAATAGACAGGACTGTTATGTACACAGGTATGTGAAAAAAATAGGTGTAGCATATAAATTACTTTTTATGACTTTTTTTGACATACTATGACTATTTTAATGACTTTTTTTGGACATACTATATTATTACTTTTTTATGAATTTTTTCAACATACAGTACTATGACTTTTTATGATTTTTTTTCTAAATACTATACTATGACTTTTTATGATTTTTTTTCTAAATACTATACTATGACTTTTTGTGATTTTTTTCAACATACTATATTGTGACTTTTTTATGAATTCTTATGACATACTATACTAATATAAATATAAAAAGCACCAATGACCAACAATAAAATAAGATATAAAAAACGTCTATATACAAGGGGTTCACCCACTAATCACGGGGTTGGCGGTTCGATCCGCAGCTCCCCCTGTCCACATGTCAAAATTGTCCTCGAGCAAGAAAACTGCTCCTGATGGCCAGGCCGGTGTCTTGCATGTTAAAGCTTCCCGCCATCGGCGTGTGAGTGAGAGTGTGAATGAGAGGCAACTTGTTTTAAACACAGTCCAATTACCATGTACTACATTACTAGGCCCTTAGTCTGTGCACCTGTAAACATCATCTGAGCAAAATCTATTGTGTAACATGTCATTAAATCCCTAAGGAGATAATCAGTGGAGGTCATCTCGTTGTTACCACTGGAGGGCAGAAAGCCACTTTTAACACTTATAAACCTTGAGGAAGAAAACACATCCACTTCATATTATAATAGTGTGCATCTTAAGTCAATGCATGGTTGTAAAGTGAAGAACAAAGTACAAAGGTTTCTTCTCACACACCCTGACTACTGACATCTTTACTGTGGCTCTGACACATTGTTCAGCATGGTTAAAGAATTCGTAATCACTAATCATAAAACATCATCTTGAGTGAGTGAGATTACTTTTACAGTAATCAGCAAACCACTGAGTCATTTAGTATATTATAACAGCCTACTTGGCATCAACATTTAAACAAAAACTTCTCTTTTATACCACAGATCCTGGCGTTAGGGGTTCAATGAATGATGACAACACATTTGATGAATATCATAAATTGTTGCTGATGATTACCAAACAATGACCTTTAAGGGAAGACTTGGTCCTGAATGCTCCCTTGATGTAATAACACACAGCTCTGAGTGTAAAACACATTATTTCATTAAACTAATTAACAACTGAGAGAGCCAATCTTTCCATAAAGCAAATCTGAAAACCCAACAAGACTTCACAAGACTATTTGACCCAATTTGCACTGAACCGAAACAGAAAACTCAAGACATTTTACACATTGTTGAGAAGTTACTCCACAATGTTTTTAGCCCCTTTTATGGTGTTGCGTGACTCCAGTCACAGTGACCTGCGGATGTCTTAATAAGCAGCTGTGCCAAAGCGGAGAGAGATTATTATATAAGTTTTGAACAGCAGCCACAGGACACGTTTTATCCCAGGATGCAGTGGGGCACAAGCACCTTACCCTACATTATTCTCCCTTATCCGATAGAGACACTGTAGACTTTCTGTCTTTTCTGGATGTAGTTCTGTTGTTTTCTGAACTATTCTGTTTGTACTGTTGCTGTTGTTTTTGTGAAATGCTGTCTTACCTACTTAAATAAATACATGTAGACTTTTATTTGATTTAATATCACCTTAATAATGATACAAACCACAAGATCACTCTAATATAATAGTAGTAATGCAGTATAATGCGTGCCTCTACCCTTAAACACCCAACTTACACCTAAATTAATCTTTATGAGGTTTTAGTTTTTCATAAAATCTATTGTGAGAGCAAATTATTTTCTGTGTAAACACACATTTAAAAGTAAAACTTCTCAATGGGTTGCTTATTAACAATTCTTAATGCACATTTACCCCCCAGGTTGGATAAAAATCCAAGAAATGTCAAAGTCATAAATGGTTAAAATATTAGTTGAACTGAAAAAATACATGAATATTGTAGTTAAAGTCTGGTATTTAACAGTAATGTCCGAGAAATACGTTATGAGTTCCCATTCTGCCGATACATAAAAGCAAATTGGTACATGGTTAATAAATTCTATTAAATTAACAAGTTGATTTTTTAAAGGAATTTGCTTTTGTGTATTGGAGCATGATATAAACATTGAAAAAGAAAATTGTATTAAAAATAAAAGCAAGTATTGCAAAAATCAATAAACATAAATAGAAGATAAATAGAATAGAATTAAAGAAAATTACAATAAAAATATGAATAAAATCAACAAAAAAAATTTACATTATATCTGAATGTGCAGTTTTTAGATCAGTGGTAGTTGTGTGCAAAGTTTGACTGTGCTAAAGGGGGGGATAAGAGTCATTAGAGTCAGTGGGGGGTGCCGGGACTTGTTGATGAGGCCAGTTACAGATGGGAAGAAACTGTTTTTTGTGGCATAAGGTTTTTCGCAGCCACCTTTGCGTGAATTGGTGCACATTGCCCGTACTGCACATGTGTGCGTTTGAGTCCAAATTTCCACCACACACAAATCCAGACTCATCCTGTCCTGACTGGAAGGGATAATTCCAATGTTGACACCCATGACCCACTGTGCCTTCAAGATGGTATATGAGAGGGACAGATAAGTCACACACACACACTGTCAGTGCTCGTGATTTCTGATAGCCAGCAGCACTGAGAATCTCCCAGCTTCTACCGAGGAAGCCTTGTCTGACATTTTGGATCTGTAGACTGGATTTGAAACTTGATACCGGAGGGAGACTCAACAGCTACATTTTCCAGTCTAGTTAAGTTTACAAGAAGCCAACATGAAGTGGCCGAAACTCCCAAACCCAGGACTGGATAACCGGATCCCCTCTCATGCGGACCTGGAAAGGATGGAGAAGGAGGAGGCAGGGGACAGGCCCAAATGGGACAACAAAACCCAGTATCTGCTCACCTGTGTGGGCTTCTGTGTGGGACTTGGCAACGTCTGGAGGTTCCCATACCTGTGTCAAAGCCATGGAGGAGGTAAGCTATTGTTATCTGCAGCTAAAATGTGAAATGAATGCACCTATAGTGGAATCTGAAAAGTATTTGCAAAAAAAGTAGAAAGAAGTGTCTTTAAATAAAAATTTAAAAAAAATACATTATATTATAATGACTTTGTGTAAAAATGAAAATAATAATAATAAATAAATAAAATGAAATACAATGATTGTGATACTTTTACATTTTGTCTGGTGAATACACAAATTATAAATTATACTGTATTGGTTTATATGTTTTAAGTGTTGATTGGCTAGTCCTAAAATTAAATTAAATGGTCTTTGGTCTTTGGTTAGGTGTAGGTATTTTTTGTTAAAGAGACGGGATTCTGGTGTGAGCTGAAATTATAAAACCCAAAGAAATACTTATTGAGCAAACCAATATTCAAAGTGGCACTATAAAACCATAATGCATCACAATGAGCTTAATATCTGCACTTAGAGTGATTAAAGTTAAATATTAACTCGTAGAGGTGAAGGAAAGCTGTGCAAAGCTATAATATCCACTTTACAGCGAAGAACCACTGATGCGTCATTTTCATGCCTGGAAGTTTTAAGACACCAATGTGGCTGGAGTGAAGAAATAATGACTACTGGAAAATGGACTTTATGAATTGTAAAAGAAGTGTTTTATAATATTCCTTGAACTTTACCCCCACAAAGTGAGGGGCGCGATAATGATTACATGTAAACATAAACATGGCCTTGTGCTGAGGTGAGAGGTGCTCTGATATCACTATCATTTATCAGACAAACAAGCATATCTCAAGTCAGCAAACACTCAGATCATTTATCAACCGGAGCAGCAAAGATGCCAGTACAGTACATACAGGAATAATATTCTGTTACTGTTATTACCAATTTTGTTCATAATTTAGTCGAACATGGAACTTTAAGAGTGTGACAAACCGATTAACATCATCAAACATGAAAAAAAAAAAAGACATGAAAGTTTATGCTCACCCTACTATACTCATTTGAGTTTCCTCCATGGTTCCTTCCCAAAAAATTGTCACTTCCTGAAAGTGGCCTCAATGGAATTGTAGTCTTTTTTAGGGGGCGAGAAACTACAAACTAACGGGGTAGAAAATTACTTCAGGGACACAGTAAATGATTAAAATGTTAAAAATAAATAAATAAATAACTATATCTTTATATCTAATCAGAGAGAGCTTAACATGGCCTTTAAATTAATTAAATAATATTTTGGAGAATTTTATAATTTTATGGATTATAGTTCTTGGAGAAGTTGATTACTTTGCACCGGGGACATGGTAAAAATGAAAACATGTACCAGAAAAAGCTCAATAAATATAAAAAAAAGTATTTGTGCATTATTCTTTGTTTATGTTATATAAAGGACCTTAAGCCATTTGTTATAAATATTTGAAATATAAACATAAATGTTGCCGAATGACCCGTCCATTAATCTCCTCTTATCTATTATTCAGATTTATTTGGAATATATAGATAAAGCAACAGGTCGTTAGCATGAGTAGCATTACCCACCATGGCCGTGCAGGCAAATAGGCCACCACCCACAGAAACTCAAAGCTCACCCACCAGTGGTAAAATAAGCTAAAACAGCAAAGATTATTTTAAATAGTACATATGATAGTTAAGCTTACAAAGCAGTTTTCTAGATTTTTAAAAGCCAACATTTTGAAGATGCAAACAGAACACATAGACATACCGTAAATGAGATAGTACAGGCTAAAGATGATAAGATACAGAAGTTGTGGTACATTGGGCCAGCTGAGGTAAAAGATTATTTATAATGTTTAACTTGCTGTAAACTTTCAAGATAATGCTGAGATCAGCTGAAAACCTTGTGGAAATCCGATTTCCCAACAATCTCTGTGCCTCTGATGTCAAGGTTGAGCGTGAGCTGCCGTTCAGAAGAGACTGAATATTAATCTCAAGTAGTTAACATTTAGCTCGTATTACTACTGAGCGCTTCAGAGGCACACGTAACAATCTGTAGTTGGATTTAATATCCCTCTATAGGCCACAATATGTCAAAATGACACAATAATTCAAAGCGATTATTCACAAGGCTCAGAATTTGATGCGTGATTCAGCTTTTTTCCTATCAGCTGTTGTGGATGTCTTCTATCTGGAAAAAGTCCTGATTATTAGTCCGGATTACTGCCCCACTAGATAGCAGAGTGAACTTTAAGCCCTGATAATGAAGACAATAAAAGCTCAATCCCTTCTTGTTTGTATGTGTAGTTGTGTCTGCCAATAGTTTCACAAGATGTTGAAGTTTTGACAGATTAATAACTGTATAAAATGAATTGGGAGGACAATTATGCAGATAGTGACTGATAAAAAAGTGCTTATTTTATGCTGAAATTATCTACTGTTTTTATGTGTTGATGAGGTGTTGTAAAGAATATATAATGTTCGCGCATGGTTACAGTAAACAAAGTGTATCTATATGCTCTAACACCCACACCTCTTTTATATCTCCAGTTATCTAAATGTTGGTATGTCCCCAGGTGCTTTTATGATCCCTTTTCTTATCCTGCTCGTCCTGGAGGGGATCCCGTTGCTGTACCTGGAGTTTGCCATCGGCCAACGCCTCAGAAAGGGCAGTGTAGGGTGTTGGGCTTCTATTAACCCCTACTTGACTGGAGTTGGTGAGTGTGCATGCATGAGTGAATTTTAGTCAAATATTAAAGTCTTGCTTTGCTTTTTGGTTGGATGCACTTGTCTTAACCAGCTCTTGTCAGTACGGTTATTGGTAAAAATCCTCATGTACGCTTTGCACTACTATGGACGTCCATTAAAACCTTCAGTTTTGTTACTTCCGTTACAGGTATTGCCTCCATGACTGTCTCATTCTTAGTGGGCATGTACTACAACACCATCATCGCCTGGGTGATGTGGTACTTCTTCAACTCTTTCCAGAGCCCGCTGCCGTGGAGCCAGTGTCCTCTCAATGACAATCTCACAGGCACGTCACTATTTAAAAAAAAAAAATGTCTTTGCTTTAAAGGGATAGTTTGGGTGTTTTGAAGTGGGGTTGTATGAGGTACTTATCCATAGTCAGTGTATTACTTTCAGTAGATGACGGTCGGCACGACCCCAGTTTGGAGAAACAGACAGGAGTACCAACACCGGAGCAAAGCAATACAGTGCTGTGGATGGGGACGGCAGAAAAACGTATTGTCGCCACCAAAAAATGTTTTATATCCGTTTAAGTGTACACTATATTTAGAATATTTTCACCACTTTATCTTGCTGTCAGACAGCCCTTCCTTCTCCTTTCTGACGGAGAACTGAACTGAAAGTTGACAAAACCAGTATAGATACGCTTCACTTACAGTTCAGTTTGCCGTCTGTAAATATTCTAAATATAGCTTACACTTAAACGGATATCATTTTGTTTAGGTGACTCTAAAATATGTTTTTCTGCCGTGCCTGTCCACAGCATTGTATTGCTTTGCTCTGGTGTCGGTACTCCTGTTTGTTTTTCGATGCTGGGGGCAAGTCGACCGTCATTTACTGTAAGCAATACACCTACTATGGATAAGTACCCCATACAAACCCCACTTCAAAACACCCAAACTATCCCTTTAAGTCTAACATTTTACGATCCATTCAAACAATTTGATTTCCCCCTATTCTGTAGATCTCGTGTCAGAGTGCAAACGCAGCTCTCCAGTGGACTACTTCTGGTACAGAGAGACATTGAACACCTCAGAGACTATAGAAGACGCTGGAAGTCTGCATTGGTGGATGGTGCTGTGTTTGATTGCTGCTTGGAGTGTACTCTATATTTGTTGCATTAGAGGGATAGAGACCACAGGCAAGGTAAGGCATATCAATATGTTATAGAACTTTTTCACAGCCGATATTCTGGCTTGTCAAAGCAGGAAAATAGTGGGTGTAACTACTGTAAATGATGGCTCAGCTCCATTAAGTGTTCCAATAACCCAATAAACCAGCATGCACAGCACCGAGGCCCTGGGTAAAAGGTCTATTCCAGATCAATTCTATACCATGATTACGAGCACGTAGTGATCTGAGAATTCTCACTGTGACGATATCTCATGCTACGTGAACCGGTGGTAAATGGCAACAAAATCCACAATCACTAAAACTGAATCAATTCAGCTGGTCTAAAAGGGCTTTTGCTTTTTTTTGGTTTGTATGTGCTTTCACTTGTTAACAAACTGCTCTAATAGGTGACAAAACAAAAATTAGGTTGGCTAGATTGAAATGGTCTGAATAAGGTTAGCAGTGGCGGTCACCACCTTGGCATGATAATGTGTATACTGTAAACACTCCAATGTTACAATGTTTGATTGGGTTCTCTCCAAGAGTCTGTGCATCACGTATGGCACTAGAGGACATGTTTAGCCTAGCGTAGCATATAGGCAGGAGGAAAACAGCTCGCTTGGCTCTGTCCAAAGTGAAAAAAAGGCCATATAGCCTCCTGTAGGTGGCAGGTTTTGGTATGGATCTCTGTACAGGCACAACCTAACAACAGCTGTTTTTCCCTTGCTTCCTATAAGATAGTCTAAAGGTTAAGTAGTAAAGTAAAGAAGTTAAGTTTAAAGACGTCGTGACTCCAGCATTGTACTTAACAAACAGACATTTGATTGATTAATCCGCTCATTTCACTCTCGGAAAGAAAGAAAATAAGTGTATTTCCCAAACTGTTTCAAACCCCAGCTTTTAAATTGGGGGAGGCTACTTACAAACTGCAATAATGCAAAATCTTACCAAGCATATTTGTCTAATTACTAGTAAAAATATCTCATAACACCTAATATAAGACACAGTCACCTAACAAGTAACATTTCAGTGAGATATAGGGATGTTTTAAGACAATGCATCTTGAATATCTTAAGTAAATACTAGTGAAATATAGCTCAAAATGAGTTTCCCAGCTAATTTCAAGATCTTTTTTTTTTTTTTTTTTAATCTTGAAAGGCCTAAATATCACATCTTATTTCCAGAAATCTTACCAAGATAATTTTCACTTGTTTTAGACTTTAGACTTTTTTTGTCAAGTAAGCGCTAAATTTGAGCAATATCATGTTTTGTTTCTTACAGAAACCATACCAGTCTTTCAAAGATAATATCATGTTATTTTAAAATGATACAAATTGATCCTTTCTCTCAGGCTGTATACATCACCTCCACTCTGCCATACGTGGTCCTCACCATCTTCCTCATCAGAGGACTGACTCTGAAAGGATCTGTGGATGGAATCAAGTTCCTCTTCACACCAGATGTTAGTATAGAAATCACTTAATTACTTTCTCCCTGCTATTAGCATGGAAGACGTAACACTACTGATGATATTATTATTGGTTTCCAGCTAGATGAGCTGGTGAACCCGGCAACGTGGTTGGATGCAGGAGCCCAGGTGTTTTACTCCTTCTCCCTGGCCTTCGGAGGTCTCATCTCATTCTCCAGCTACAACCCTATTCAGTAAGTACATGTAACTACATGGCATCTAATCTTATCAGCTGAGATAAACAGAATAAAGTAGCATGATATTATATTCTATTTAATGCAAAAAAAAAACATTGCAAACATGTATGATAAAACTATATATTTCTATACTTTTTTTTTCTAGCAACAATTGTGAGCAAGATGCTGTCATCATCTCCATTATTAATGGCTGTACTTCTATCTACGCTGCCACCGTCATCTACTCAATTATTGGCTTCCGAGCAACAGAGCAGTTTGATGCCTGCGTTAATGGGTATGTGCATGGAACATTATGTCAATTTATTTGAGTTTATCAAGGCAAAAGTCACTCATGTTCCCAAATTTCTTCTTTCAGAAACATCATGATGCTGCTGAATGCATTTGATCTCACTGAGGGGGCCGTCACAGAGAGCAACTATGACGAAATTCTGCAAAAGCTCAACAGCACGATCTCAGGGTCACAGGTCATTCAGGGGCTGGACCTCAGCACCTGCAACCTAAGGACTTTTCTCAGTGATGTAGGATTATTTTTGGAGGCATTTTTTTATTCAGTAAACAAGCCCCCTGAGTGTTGCGGCTGATTTTGCACTTGTTTTCCAGGGAGTGGAGGGAACGGGTCTGGCTTTTATCGTGTTCACAGAAGCCATCACAAAGATGCCTGTTTCACCCATCTGGTCCGTCCTCTTCTTCATCATGCTCTTCTGTCTCGGGCTTTCCACCATGTTTGGAAGTGTGGAGGGAGTCGTGGTTCCCCTGCAGGATCTAAAGATCTTTCCTGAGAAGTGGCCTAAAGAGGCGCTCACAGGTAAATGATCTCAGTACAGTACAGTACTCACATTTCTACATTGGACTAAGGGGTGTCAATAACTTATTTTGTGTTGTTTTTCTTTGGATTTTAGGAATTGTGTGCCTCTCATCCTTCTTGATCGCGCTCATCTTTGCTCTGGGGTCCGGTAATTACTGGTTAGCACTCTTTGACAGCTTCGCAGGCTCCATCCCTCTGCTCATCATCGCCTTCTGTGAGATGGTTGGTGTTGCCTACCTGTATGGAATGGATAGGTAAGTGGTTAAGACAACTCAAACAGATGGTTGCTAAGCATATTTTACCATAATGAGTAGCTGAAATGTAGTTACAGGTTTTTGGTGATAAAAATGTATTTATTTTAAAGATATGCATTTGAAATTATTAATAAAACAATTGCATAATTTAAAACAAAACCCTAATTAAAAAAATAATAATAATAATACAATTAATTAATGAAATAATACAAAGAAAAATATGGATAGAATTTATATTATTAATAACAATATTAATAATAATTTTAATAATAATAAATACCCACCCCCCACAATAAAAAAATTATGTTTTTTTATCAAAATGATCAAAATTTTAAAGATATGCATCAGAAATTATTAACAAAACAATTACAGAATTTTAAACAAAAACTGAATAAAAAAACTAAAACAATTTGAAAATAATAAATAAATATAATAATAATACATTAATAAAATACAAAATATAATACTGATACAATCATTGATATTATTATAATTAATAATAATTGTAATAATTAGAAATACTCCCCCCCCCCCAAAAAAAAATAAAAATAAATGAAATGTAGTTACATTGGGTTTTTTTGTGTTTAAAATGATATGCATCTGAATGTTTTTACAAAACAATTACATAATTCTAAACAAAACATTAATTTGAAAAATTTAATTAATAACAAATAATAATTTAAAAATATAAGAATGCTAATAAAATTATTGATATCATTGTTTTCATTAATAACAATATTAATACTATTTTTTAATAATAATAAAATATTTATAAAATGAAGTTACATTGTTGTATGTATGTGCCAACTTGATTATACCTCTCTTAAATCAAGTTATACAAACAAATATTGCAACATAACAACAGAGTCCTGAGTCAGATCTACTTTCTTTGACAGGTTTAACGAAGATATTGAGTTCATGATTGGACACAAACCCAACATCTTCTGGCAGGCCACATGGAGAGTGATCAGCCCTTTGATCGTCTTGGTCATCTTTGTGTTTTACTTTGTCACCAAAGTCAATGCCAATCTGACATACATCACCTGGAATCCAAGCTCGGTATGTTTCACAACTGTTGTTACCTACATTCCTCCAAATTATCATATTTGTTTTTTAGACAATGTATAATTTCATAATTCTTTAACTGTTTTCTTGTCATGTCTACAGGAAAACTTCCCGGTGTTGGAGCCATTATCTTATCCCGGCTGGGTCTACGTCATTATCTTCCTCCTGGCTGGACTTCCCAGTCTTTTGATCCCAGGATATGCTTTGTGCAAATTAATCCAAAGATGCTGCTGCAAGAAAACCATCAATAAACTTGAGCTCAACACTGTATCTGCCAACGTCAACATATATGACACTAGACTAGACTGACAAGAACATTACACTGCTGCTTGACAGATGTGAAGTCATATTAAAATAAGACACATGCCATACTGTTTTAGGGTATCAGGGATTTTTTCAAAACAAGAGGCCGGTGCAATAAGGATTATTTATTTCCTACAGGATTTACTTTGTTGAAATTTGGTTTGTTGAAGTGATTTAATTTTGTGATTTATATACTGTATTTTCTGTGTGGTGAGATATTTTTATTGTGTCGATAATGTGTTGATAAGTATATAGAGTCAATGTAGATGTTCAGGAGGATTATTATAATTGTATCTTTTGTGAAAAGCTGAATAAACGGTTTGAAATATTCTACACTGACATTGACTTCATTTTATTGTCCTCTGAGTTAAATATGATAAACACAGTAAAGTTATGAGCTGCCTCATCATAAAGGAGATCTTTCTGGATGTTTAGGATGCCATTTAAACGGACCTAATGAGAGCATTTGAGTCATTTTCCAACTACAGAAGATTTTACTTTTCCATTATTTTGATGAAAACAGTTTAAATGTATGCCATAGCTTTATACATTGCATAATGATGTGAACATTATGGTGAGGGCTTGAAAACACATCACATGTGCAAAATATAATTTTTGTGATAATCACATTTGTGTGCATTTTGTGAAAATGTGTTCAAATGACAATTTATCAATTTATTTATGGTGATTTTGAGGATTAAATTGAATATTTTATTATTGGTATTCAAACATATAAAGGTTTCTGTGCAGGGATTTTTATGGTGTCTGAAGGAGCCCAATACACTGCAACTTGAGAACTCAACATAGATAGATAGATAGATAGATAGATAGATAGATAGATAGATAGATAGCAACTTTATTAATCCCGAGGGAAATTTCCAGCATCACAGTTCCATAGTGTAAAAACATGTTAGTAAAAAGGCAGTAAAAAAGTTAGTAGTGCAGATAAGCAAATGAAGAAAAGATCTTCAGTACTTTGACAAGACAAGAAAGTAAATCAAAAGCACATTAAGTGTTCAAACCTTCTGTGTGGAGTTTGGATGTTCCTTGCTGGTGTGTTTTTCTCCGGGTGCTGCGTATTTCCTCCCACAGTCCAAAGATTACAGGTTAGGTGTCCATAGGTGTGAATGCGTCAGCCCTGTGGTTGACTGGCAACTTGTCCGAGATGCACCACGCTTCTCACCAGATGTCAGCTGGGACCCTCTAGGACAGACCTGGGCATTTTACGGCCCGCGGGCCACATCCGGCCCGTTGGCTGTCCCTGCCTGGCCCGCGTGAGGTCAAGTAAATTAGAACATAAATAAAAAAATAGGCCTATTTATGCTGTGCACGCAATACGGCTGTGTGCTTTTATTTTGAAAAGGTTTTTTTATTTACGTAGTCACGCACATGCGTGACTACGTAACTACGTGACTACGCTAAACAGCTACATGTGATTCTGGTATGCTAAGCTAGCCCTCAACATGTCAGCCCACGGCAGCAAAAGAAAAATCGATACCGAATGCCGCGTTTTCAACAAGACATGGACTGCTAAATATCTATTTACAGAAGTCAAAGGTAAAGCCGTGTGCTTAGTTTGTGGTGTACAGGTCGCCGTGTTCAAGGATTACAATTTGAACCGCCACTATGTGACCAAACACGAGGAGAAATACAAGAACGTGTCTGAACAAGAGCGCGCAAAGGAGTCGGATGCTTTGCTAGCTAAGCTGCAAAACCAACAAGGACTTTTTACTAAACGTTGCACATCCAGAGATGCAGCTGTCAAGACAAGTTATGTCATATCCCAGAAAAAGTAAACCGTTTTCTGACGGGGAGTTTATTAAGGAGTGTCTGCTGGACTCTGCTGCCCTAATATGCCCGGAGAAAAAGGGAGCTTTTGAGAACGTGCCCCTCTCGCGACGGACTGTAACGAGGAGGGTTGAGGACATCTACTCTTCCCTCAAAGAGGAGAACTTTCCATACAGGAGGAGGCATGCTCAGAAGATTCTAGTCCTCTTTGGATCTACCTACGTATGTGAACAGACATTCTCAGTGATGAAGTTCAACAAATCCAGATACAGATCCTCTATCACTGATGACCACCTCTCAGCTGTCCTTCGCATATCCACCTCAGACATTCAGCCAGATTTCAATGCACTTGTTCAAGCCCAGAGCAGGCTGGATTTTTCCCACTGAACAAGTAAAATGAACTGTAAAACATTAAAAGCATTTATTGCTTTTTGCATCAAGTTGACAATTGCCTATCTTTAACATACTGTAAAACACCTATTCAGTATTTGGGAAGATTAACATGTTAAAAATAAAATGAAACACTGATGCAATTATTGTTTTTACTGTTTATTACTTCTATAGGAGTATTTTCCTATATGACCTACACCACAATTTCATATATTTATATAAATATTTACAGAATATCCTTATTCTTCTGATTACCAGTAGCAACTAATCCAAAATATATAATTTAATGCTTTTTACAATTAAAATCAATTAATCAAAATTAATACTGAGCAGAATTAAGTTCAAGTTATTGTTGGTTCGGCCCTCCAACACAACTCAGGTTTCTCATGTGGCCCCTTGTAAAAATTAATTGCCCACCCCTGCTCTAGGATATACAGGCAAATACAGAAATTCTGTGTAATTTGGGTAAAGGCAAAGGTAGATGCAATTTGGTCGTGTCTAGAAGGAACACACAAATTGCTAAACTCTCGCAAGATGGTTAGGGTTAGGCATTGACCTTGCATAGTTAAGGTTAGGCATTGACCTCGAATAGCATATGTCATCAGGCAGCGAGTCTTGCAAGAGTTTTTTGCAAGTTTTTGCAATTTGAGGGTTACCTTCTGACACAACCATTCAATTTGGACACACATTATGTACATACATGGACATCCTTTAAATAACCCTTGATATGGCTGCTATAGATCACCAGTCAGTATACACCACTCTGTAAATGCCGACACTCGTCTTTCTTTGGTTAATAATTGCATTAGAGAGGAACAATGGAACACTGATAAGGTTTATATGCACTCTGAATTGCTTAACAATTAAGCTGCAGGAAAAAATGTTGTGATATAAATACAAACAGAAAAAACCCTCTACTCTGTAACACTTTGACAACTACTAAAATAATTAACAAAAGCATGGCTCTGTATTATAATCACAAATCGGAGAGCGTGTGGACTGCACACACCTGTAGTACAGACTGATATGAGATGCTTGTAGATGCCTCTGCAATAAAACAATCAGATTTCTCAAGGACTGGAAAAGGTGAGGCCTGATAGATATAAGATAAGCTATGATGGGAAAATGTATGTCATTCTTTATTTCTGTCAAACAATGTGAGATTAAAAGAAAGTACATTTTGCAGTATATGTTGGATATGGTTGTTAACCATCAAGAAAATCTTGTGGTTTTAAGCGCAGTGATATATTAGGTAAACAGCCAATGCAATGCTCCATTTCCCTCACAAGCTCATAAATAAAAAACTCATCTTTCAGGGAAACGTGTTGGTGGCGGCACCTCATGTGATGTATTAACCATTATCATGAAGGTTTCCGCATAACCTTGCTGACATTACACAATACAACACAGACTGTAATGAGCTACTGATAACTTCAGTTCAGGTGTCATAGGTTGCGGTTAATACCTCAGTGCTCCTTTGCAGGACATACAGTAGGGTTAAAGCGCTCAGAGAGAGACAGTCCACGGAGAATCACTAACAGTTTCCTTAGAGGACATTGTATGAGAACGGACGCAGCCCCTCGAAGGCTCGCAGGAAAGTAGAAACAACTTGATACCTGAAGGAGACTCAACAGCTACATTTTCCAGTCTAGTTAAGTTTACAAGAAGCCAACATGAAGTGGCCGAAGTTCCCAAACCCAGGACTGGATAACCGGATCCCCTCTCACGGGGACCTGGAGAGGATGGAGAAGGAGGAGGCTGGGGACAGGCCCAAGTGGGACAACAAAGCCCAGTATCTGCTCACATGTGTGGGTTTTTGTGTGGGACTTGGCAACGTCTGGAGGTTCCCATATCTGTGTCAAAGCCATGGAGGAGGTAAGCTGGGTGTTCTCTGTTTGAGGTGCCAGAAAATGAGCAGTAACTGCACTGTTTTCAGTTACTGAGCATGGCTTTTCCAAAACTCAGTCTGTCTACTTTTAGTCAAAATTAAACCTAGTGCATAAAATCCATAATCATAGTGGATTGTAACACATTTACTGACACATTTGAACGGAGTTATTCATTAAAACTGAATGTTTGTATCTTTGAAATAAGCATTTTTTCTCAAAAATTGTGGGTAACCCGAGTTTTTGAAAATAAATTTGTATATTTAAAGGTGTTGTAAGATGTTTACAGACAGCAGGGATGCAGCATTTGTACTCTAACAGGCTTAAAAATAACAGAAATGACTGTTTTTCTTAGACTGATATCTTAAAAAAGGTATAAATCAGTCAATTACTTCTTAATTGGCAATTTGGTTCATAGTGAAACTGCTGGAATTACTTACTTTTCCTTTCCTTTCTCAAACTTTAAAGTGAATGTGTGAGTCTTATTCGTGGTTTATATGGTACATAGTGCAGGTAATAAAACATGCACAATGCTTTTTATGGGTGTCTTTATGGGAACAGTTTTGTGAATGAAGTTGACTGCTGAATATTTACTTACCTTCATGAAAGTGCTGATTAAAAAGTGAATCGCTCGACACAACCCATTATGACAATGTGAATGTTGTAACTTCTAGGAGCATTTATGATCCCGTTCCTCATCCTGCTGGTCCTGGAGGGAATCCCTCTGCTGCACCTGGAGTTTGCCATCGGTCAGCGCCTGAGGAAGGGCAGCGTGGGAGTGTGGAGGTCAATCAATCCATACCTGACGGGAGTAGGTGGGTAAAACAAAAAAGAAGCATGCACATTAGGTTTTGTTGCATAAACAGCACCAGGGATGACAGTAATGTCGGTCGATTGATCCAACTTTGATCCCAACTGAAATATCTAAACAATTATAATTGGTTTAACATGGAATTTTGTACAGGCATTCATGGTCCCCAGAGGATGAATCACGCTTTCCTTTATCCATCACCACCATGAGGTTCCCTTTTGTGGTTGTATTAGATAGATTTACATAACCGTTGGCACAGACATGCATGTGCCCCACAGGATGAACTTTTGATGACATCATCAGATTGAAATTTCATTTTCCAATACTCTGGTTTATGACCAAATACCTGCAAAACTAATGTTATTCCAATCAGCCTCAGCTTGCGTTTAGTGCTATCTAGCAAATATCAGCATGCTAACATGCTAAACTAACTGCTTAACATCATCATAGTAGCGTGTGAGCATGTTAGCATGTCAAAGATAGCATTTAGCTCAAAGAACCGCTGTAAATAGCCTACAGCCTCACAGAGACGCTAGAGTGGCTATAGACTCTTAGTCTTGTTTAAAAAAAACAACACAGACTAATTACTAAATTTAATTTAATTTAATTTAATTAAATTAAATTAAATTAATTAATTTTATATATTACAAGTATTACCTTTCAATATCATTCCCAATATTATTTTCTCTGTTTTAATTGACTTATTTTACTAAAATTATCTTACTTTTATTATCTTTCTATTAGGCACTGATGTTAGTATTACTTCTTATACGCTTTATATTTTTACTCCTCTTTCTATTCTTATGCTGATGCAATTTACTTTTCCATCTTCTTTAACTTATTTTACCAATTGTATCTTACTTTTATTGTTATTCTATTAGGCACTGGTTTTAATATGACTTTTTATACACTTTGTATTTATTCTGTTGTGTTTTTTATTCTCATGTTGTAATTTTGAACAATCTCGGGCAAAAGAATTTCCTTCCAACTTTTATCTGATCTGATTTTTATCTAATCTAATTGTGTCATTTTGTTACAGGTATTGCGTCCTTGCTTGTCTCATTTTTGGTGGGTATGTACTACAACACCATCATGGCCTGGATCATGTGGTATCTCTTCAACTCCTTTCAAAGTCCTCTGCCTTGGAGCCAATGTCCTCTCAATGCCAACAAGACCGGTAAGCCTTCATACATCAAGACAACGGTCCAAAAAAACTGCGCCAACATTTCTTTCCAAAGTCGCTTAAGTTGTCCTTTTGCTACCTGCGTATCCGTCCTTTGCAGGTGTGGTGGAGGAGTGCGCTCGGAGCACCACTGTTGACTACTTCTGGTACAGAGAGACTCTGAACACTTCAGAAGCTATCGATGACTCTGGCGGTCTTCAGTGGTGGATGGTGCTCTCCCTGCTGGCTGCCTGGACTCTGCTCTACGTCTGCTGCATCCGGGGCATCGAGACCACCGGAAAGGTCTGAAAGTCAACATTACATCTGAATAATGTGATGCCTGCTTCCATGCGTACACTATGCTTGTTCAAACACACAGATATGTCTTTGGATCATGTTGTCATTTTCTTCTTCTCTCAGGCTGTGTACATCACCTCCACTCTGCCATACGTGGTCCTCACCATCTTCCTCATCAGAGGACTGACTCTGAAAGGATCTACAGCGGGGATCAAGTACCTCTTCACACCAGATGTGAGCACTGTTGTAACACACCAACCTACATTAGCTTAGCTGAAATATTTGACGCAGATGATTTGATTCATTACATGGAACTGGATGTTCAATGGAAAAAGAAGTATTTGGTGTGATATTGTAATTTTCATACTAGCATTGATAGACCGGAAAGTGTTGCTTTTTGACTCGGGGCGCGACTTGCATGTGGTTCAAAAGACTTAAATGAGCCGTTTATATCTACATAGGGAGCGACTCCTCTCCATCGAGTCCGCCATGCTGCTCCGCCATGTTTCAACAGTAGCCCAGAACGGACAAACCAAACTCTGTTAACTTTTCCTCCTTAGGCCGGAGTCGATAATGTTACACACTGCCGTCACTCTCTCTCTCTTGCTTCACCACTCACTTCCCACATACACACAGACTCTACCACCAGATCCTACACATTGCTCCTTTAAAAAAAAAACAGCTCTGAGCGCATTTAATTTAGCACTTGATTTATCCCCCAGTAGTTCATTTTTATGATCTCGCACAACAGTCAATCATTTTTTAAATTCCTCTTCTCCTGGTTTTATCGTTTGTCAGGGAAGATCAGACTTGAGATAAAACTAAACTATGATCCTGATGTACAGTACTACTATCACTTATTAATTATTAACAATGGCCAAGACATTACTGTATGTGTGTTTACTGTCAATTCTGAAGAGCAGAGATACCACAAAAGGAAATAATTAGCACAGGAATCTTGGCTCAGTTTTACAGTACTTTCTATTGTATCATTTTTAAGGTAAATGAGTTAATGAATCCATCGACCTGGTTGGATGCAGGTGCTCAAGTTTTCTACTCCTTCTCTTTGGCCTTTGGAGGTCTCATCTCTTTCTCCAGTTACAACTCTATCCAGTGAGTAACTGCCTCAACTGCACAGTAATACAATGAGCCTTCTTTTTAACATTTCTCCTCACATGATCATAATTGTCTTTTAGCAACAACTGTGAGCAGGATGCCGTCCTTATCTCCATCATCAATGGCTGCACCTCAGTGTACTCGGCGACGGTTATCTACTCCATCATCGGCTTCAGGGCCACGCAAAAGTTTGACGACTGCACAGGAGAGTGAGTTTCGAATTGCACGAAAGAAGCCTTAAAAAAGCAGTAATTGGGATTATTAAGACTGAACTCATCTCGCTGTGCTTTTATTTTTTAGCAACATCTTGAAGCTGATGAATGCTTTTAACTATCCTGAAAACAACATCACAGAAAGCAACTACAAAGATGTTCTGACCCACCTCAACCAGACCAATCAAGATGTCATTGAAGGATTACAATTACAGCACTGTGACATGCAGGTTTTCCTCAGTCAGGTCAGTAAGATTATTTGATGTTAGAATTTATCGTTTTTTAATCTCACTGAAAATACTTAGTTGAAATATGTGGTTGTTACTCCCTTAGGGCGTGGAAGGGACAGGTCTAGCCTTCATCGTGTTCACGGAGGCCATCATCAAAATGCCCATTTCTCCTATGTGGGCCGTCCTCTTCTTCGTCATGCTCTTCTGCCTCGGCCTCTCGACTATGTTCGGGAACATAGAGGGAGTGGTGGTTCCTTTGCAGGACCTCAAATTGCTGCCCCAGAGTTGGCCCAAAGAAGTTTTCTGTGGTAATTTTCTGAATAAAATAAATATAAAATACTTTTTTCCATGTTGGGATAAGAACATTTGGCCTAGAGATATGAGTGTAACCATGTTATGGTATCATGTTTTTCAGCTCTGACTTGCTTAATCTCTTTCGCTCTTGGACTGATCTTTACTCTGCGCTCTGGAAACTACTGGCTCGCTCTTTTTGACAACTTTGCCGGCTCTATCCCCCTTCTGGTCATCGGATTATGTGAAATGATCGGTGTTATGTACATCTATGGCGTAGATAGGTGAGTCTATCCAAGATGTGATTATTGGCACAGATGGTTTTGTGTTTAGTGCTAATTAGCAAATGTTAACACGTGTCGCTAATATGCTAAACTTACGTGGAAACATTATACCTGCTGAACATCAGGATGTTGGCATCGCCATTGAGAGCATGTTAACATGCTGACATAAGCATTTAGCTCAAAGTACCACCATGCCCAAGTACATGTGTACAAGGTGTCTGATACTTAGTGAGGCTACCACAGTTGAAACAAAGAAGGAAATAACAGATCATTGTATTCTGACCTTGGAACAGAGATAAGGTGTCAGTCATCATAGCTGACACATAGGCACACTATAGAGATAAAGAAGTACAGTGCGTCTTGTGATGTAGCAAGACTATGGTGAGGGAATATGTAAAATATGTGTTTTTTGCTCAGAGTATCAATTATAATGCTGATGAAAGCAGTAAAAATGATTCAAATGTGCAAAATATTGCATTATGTTCCTCCTGTTTCTAGTCTTTATGTTGCGTTAGGATACACGGTTACTAAAGTAACAGAGTGGAGTTTTATTTCCTTGTGCAGCTTCAACAAACAGGCTGCTTTATTTACTATCTAATAAACCTACAAGGTTGTGTTTTATGGATGCTTTCATACACACTCAGCTAACATTACGTCCCCTCTTATTGCTTCCAAACAGGTTTAACAACGACATCGAGTTTATGATCGGCCACAAGCCCAATATGTTCTGGCAGGTGACATGGAGGGTGATCAGTCCACTCATTATGATCGTCATCTTGATTTTCTACTTTGTAACCCAAATCAGCAAGAGTCTCACCTATTTGGTGTGGGACCAGGAGGCGGTAAGTCATCACAATAGTTCAACCTTTTTATGTGTTGTCTTATTGATGGTGGCAGAAATCCACCTTTCTCATTTAAGACCTTTTGTGTGTCGTATACCTTGCTGTCAATTTCAACACTACCTTGACTCTGTTCGTAGGAGAATTTCCCCACCCTCGAACCGCGTCCGTTTCCTACCTGGATCTACGTCATCATCTTCATCCTGGCTGGAGTTCCCAGTTTAAGCATCCCAGCGTTTGCCCTCTTCAAATTCATCCAGAAGAAATGCTGCAAGCAGAAGGACGACAGTGACGACACAGTGCACACTATCTCTGCCGAAATACAAATGAGTGACAAAATGAAGTTATAGATAGCTTTAACTAATATTTAATAACAAAATATGGACTAAAAATGAATATGAACTTGTTTTTTTGGTGGTTTGTTATTATATTATGCTTACACCTTCTTTTTTTCCCTTCCTTGTACAATGACAGATGGGCACACTTGTGACTACTGACTTTTATCTGTGAAAACCACAAGTACATTTTACGTATTTTCTGTAAAATAATGTAATTTTGGAGAAGAGAGTAATTGCTGCTTGCTTTTCGTACCATTGTGATAGTAGTTTATGCTGTGTCATGTTTCACGTGTAACTGTATGTTGTACATTAAAGGAATAGTTGGGACATTTTTTCGAAATTCTTGCAAAGAGTTAGATGAGAAGATCGATACCAGTCTTTAGCCTATTTAGCACATAGATATGAGAGTGTCATCAAACTCATCTAACTCTTTGTTTACAAAAATGTGGAGCTATTCTCTTAGTGTTGTAAGTTTACTAAAGGCCTGTGTCTAGCACACAAAAATAATGTTTTATTTTAGGCTAATATTTTGTAAATAATGTCCAATAGAAGAGCTGATTCTTGTTAAAACTTTTGACATAGCCTACTGTAAACATGTTTTAAAAAGCAAAAAAAAACCTTTTGAGTTGTTTAAGGTATTTGACATATTGCGGAGGGCTATTGTGAAGTTCTTTTTGTTATGTTTACTGCACTTACAATGCCATAAACTGTCTGTTAATAATCCTTTCACCAGTTCAGACTGAGAGCAAAATGAAGTGGCTACTATTTGAAGAAATATATGCTATTAAAATAAATCATGTGGAATATCATGAAGTGACTCGCGCTTTTATGGATTTCGCCTGGAAACAGTTGCAATAAGGCCCATTTGAATGTTTTTTATAGAACCAATGAAATCTCCAGTTTAATATCCTGTCTTGTTAAGACAGGACAATGATTTTGAATAAACCCCTTAATAAAACACTTGAGTAACAAATGACCAAAGCACTGGGTATGATCCTTTCTCACCTGGTAGACAAGGAGGCCATCCAGTGAAATTTTCTATGTTCGACATTTAATTTAATGACTAAGACAAAAGTCCAGAGTGTGCCCCATTGGCTAATATGTGGCCAGCAACAGATACAGTAAAAGATCATAAAGGTGTTTCAACAGTGCTCCATGTGGATCACACATATAACCCCACACTAATGCTTCAACACTAGTTGACTCTACTTTGCTTCAGTGCACGTGTTCACCATGAGGCTCGTGCTTCCTAACCCTGGACTGGATCTCCGGATTCCTAACGGATTGCACCAGATAAAGTAAAAGATCATAAACCTCTTTCAACAGTGCCGAGTGCGTACGCTGAGCCCTCACTTTGACTTCCAAGAACAACAGTGTAACATCTCACCATGAGACTGGTACTTCCTAACCCAGGACTGGAGGACAGGATCCCTAACTATGAGGATCTGGACAGGATGGAGAAAGAGGAGGCCGATGACAGGCCAAAGTGGGACAACAAAGCCCAGTATATCCTCACCTGTGTGGGCTTCTGCATTGGACTCGGTAACGTGTGGCGATTCCCTTATTTGTGTCAAAGTCATGGAGGAGGTAAGACAAAAATTTTGACGAATTAAAGTGTGGTTGAGGTACCCAGGGGTGAATTTATTGTGATCTTATGGGAATTTATGGCATTTTATGGTGTATCTATATCTCAAATATCTAAACTGTGAACTTAACTATTTAATTTTCAATAAAATAAAGTAGAATGTCCTTACTAAGACGACTTAAGGCTGAGAGGAAAGTTAAATAAATCACTCATTCATGGCTACAAGCGAGTGTCATGAAATCCCCATCAAGTTATATTAATGATTCTCAACAGTTAGACGTCTTCTGAAGTAATGGCTAACCTTTAGCATGACATATGAGCCACTGACAGAGCTTTAGTTTTTGGCACGAGTTGAAACTGAATGCTAGGAAATCATTCATACTGCATACTTTGTATGTACAGCATGTGTGTGTTGTTGTTTTTTTCAAAAGTGTCTGTATTAAGTGGGTCACTGGGACTGAGCTACAGGAAGTGGGATAGGATTTAAAGGCATGCTCTTAAAAGTAGAATCTGCTGTTTTTCTGTGACTTGTTAACTAGAGAGCTCAAGCCAATACAGTTAAAACCACTGTCCATAGTCCATGTCATGAGTCACAGAAATGTGACTGTATACTGATTGATACAAAACAACAGCAATGTTGTATTTTAGTCTCCTGTGTGTTTTGAAATTTAATTTTTTTTTGTGTGTATAAAAAAGTCACTAAATTGTATTAAAACATCTGTGAATAACTTAAGTTGAAGACTCAAAGCAATATACAACAACAAATCTGTTACCTTTAAGTGCATACTGTAGTTAATACCTAACTGCTATTAAACATTTCAACACTGCCAACATCCCCATAGGCCATATTATGTTGTCATCTGCAACACTTTATCATACCAATTCGTCCAGCATCTACTTACACATAACACATTCTCATCCCAACTTGTCACATACTGACGCTTTGTCAGACCCCTCGGTGTCACTTTGCTTGCTATAAACATGTGCCCAATGCTGTGAATCAAACAAAAAATACTTGTTTAGGACTAGGCAACAAAACTGCTTAGTCCTGAATGTCATGTTTACAGACATCATGCATAGAATTAAAAAAATCCCAACGTCCCAACCACTTATACATTTTTCAGGTGCCTTTTTGATTCCCTACCTGATCCTGCTGGTGCTGGAAGGAATGCCTCTCCTGCTGCTGGAGTTTGCCATCGGCCAGCGTCTCAGGAAAGGCAGTGTGGGAGTGTGGAGGGCCATTAGTCCTTATCTGACTGGTATTGGTAAGTAAAATAGGCTCTTGAAAAAAAGCAAACGAAAAAAGCCCCCCCAACAACACATTGATGAGTATAGCTTCCTGTGAATTAATGATTGTGTCCTACTTAGGTATCGCCTCCATGCTGGTGTCCTTACTGGTTGGACTGTACTACAACACCTTAATAGCATGGATCTTATGGTATCTCTTCAATTCCTTTCAAGACCCGCTGCCTTGGACCCAGTGTCCTCTCAATGAAAATGGGACAGGTGAATATACTGACATGTTCAGCCCAGACATGCACACCAAAGCACCCCAAATTGCATCACTGTTTATGAATATTTGTTGCCCCTGCAGAATTTGTATCAGAGTGTCAACGAAGCTCCACTGTGGATTACTATTTTTACCGAGTGACTCTGAACAGTTCGACCTCTATAGCGGACTCTGGAGGAATCCACTGGCCCATAGTACTCTGCCTGTTAACCGCCTGGACAGTCATCGCAATCTGCTGCATACGGGGCATCGGCACCGCAGGCAAGGTTGGTTGAACTGACTTGTGTGATAGAACATGAGTCAATTTGATCATAAATGTAGTTATGTAGTTATGTAGTTATAGAGGACTTCTGTACTGTACAGATTCCTATCACTGAGACGCGTTGTCCATCTTTATTTACAGTGTATGGTACAGCCCCGTGCACTCCACTTTAACATGCAGAAAAATACAAAGCTTGAGAGACGGGCCTTTGTGCCTAGTTATGGTTGCCAAGCATTGATTGGAAAATTGATATTTGGGGGAGGGGTTTAGCAAATGGTCGATTATGATACATTACTTTTTATGATACCATTAGCAATTATTTCATCTTTTCTTTTCATGACCTCAGGCAGTGTACGTCACAGCCGTCCTGCCTTACATAGTGCTGTTCATCTTCCTGATCCGAGGACTGACTCTTAAAGGTGCCCTGAGTGGATTAAAGTTCCTCTTCACACCAGACGTATGTTTCAAATCTCGATAGAAAAAGTTATATCTCATAGCCCAAAGCCATATCACAATGTATGCCACACTCTTGCAGGTGAACGAGTTGATGAAACCAACAACTTGGCTGGATGCAGGCGCCCAGGTCTTTTACGCCTTTGGTTTGGGGTGGGGAGGACTCATCTCCTTCTCAAGCTACAACCCTGTTCAGTAAGAGAACTGTGCCGTTTCTTAATTCCAGTGTGCCTAGAAGCACAAGGCAAAGCCTTGTGCAAAGCACACTGGTCTATTATTCGTCGGGCTTATTCCAGTGTGCCTAGAAGCACAAGGCAAAGCCTTGTGCAAAGCACACTGGTCTATTATCCTGCGGGCTTATTCCAGTGTGCATAGAAGCACAAGGCAAAGCCTTGTGCAAAGCACACTGGTTTATTATCCTGCGGGCTTATTCCAGTGTGCCTAGAAGCACAAGGCAAAGCCTTGTGCAAAGCACACTGGTCTATTATCCTGCGGGCTTATTCCAGTGTGCATAGAAGCACAAGGCAAAGCCTTGTGCAAAGCACACTGGTTTATTATCCTGCGGGCTTATTCCAGTGTGCCTAGAAGCACAAGGCAAAGCCTTGTGCAAAGCACACTGGTCTATTATCCTGCGGGCTTATTCCAGTGTGCATAGAAGCACAAGGCAAAGCCTTGTGCAAAGGAGTCAGGGTTTCTGTCGTAGAAGCACTTTTATGACATGTACGTCTCTGGTTAACGCCTATTATAAACTGCCCCGCTGCAGCAGTTGCCAATCGCCACGGCAACTTCAGATTGCTGCTAGACAGCTGATTCTCATTAGCCAATCAGAGCAGGCTGACTAACACACACACACACACACACACACGCACACTATTTACTGTATCACGCCATTTCAGTGAGCCAGCATGCTCTAAACCAGGCTTCAATGGATCAGGGCCATAATTAATGTGATCAATTACACCTGTGATTAAAAGCCCCCAACTCTCATTGTATGATAACAGGAACTAAGTATTCACCTACTTTTCAAAATAAAATCCCTCAACTCTTACTGTATGTTAACAGGAAACTAAACACTCCTCACGGCCCCCCAATCACCATGGCAACCACTGACAGACACGCACGCAGCGAAAGGGCCTACAGTTATGACCTCACTATGGACCTCAGACAGTCTGAATCTGCCCCCCCCTTCCACACACACACCACCCCTAGCCCCCACCCATCCCCCAGCACCAGGCACACTGGTCAAAATTTCTTGCGAAATTTTCTAGTGAAGTCTTACTATTCCTCTTCTTACGGTTTTTGCCGCGCTACTCCTCCCTCAGCGTTGCCAACAATGCCTGGAAGGCACGTTCACATTCATCATTCCATATCACTTTCGAGGTTGATTTTTTTGTTAGTTCGGTGAGTGGTGCCGCCAATGTAGAGAAATGGGGAACAAACCTTCTGTACCACCCCACCAGTCCTAAAAAGGATCTCACTTGCTTCTTGGTCAGGGGTCTTGGAATCATCTGTATGGCCTTTATCTTCTCTATTTGTGGCCTTATCTGCCCACGGCCGACCAGGTACCCAAGGTATTTCACCTCCTCCTGAGCCCAGGAACACTTGTTTGCATTCAGGGTCAGCCCAGCTTCCTGTATCTTGCTTAGGACGATTTCAAGATGCTGCAAGTGTTCTTCCCAGGATTCACTGTAGATTACCACATCATCAAGATAGGCAGCTGAAAACCTGGAGCAATCATTAAGAACAATGTCCATTAATCTTTGAAAGGTCGCAGTTGTGCCATGAAGGCCAAAGAGTAACACAGTGTACTGGAACAAGCCCATCCCTGGAATCTGGAACGCTGTGTATTCTTTGCAAGATGGGTCAAGAGGCACTTGCCAGTAACCTTCATCCATCATCAAGATAGGCAGCTGAAAACCTGGAGCAATCATTAAGAACAATGTCCATTAATCTTTGAAAGGTCGCAGGTGCGCCATGAAGGCCAAAGAGTAACACAGTGTACTGGAACATGCCCATCCCTGGAATCTGGAACGCTGTGTATTCTTTGCAAGATGGGTCAAGAGGCACTTGCCAGTAACCTTTACAAAGGTCTAATGCTGTGATGTAGTTGGCTTTCCCGATTCTCTCTAGCAGCTCATCAATACGGGGCATGGGATATGAATCAAAACAGGAAATACTGTTCAGTTTCCTCATGTCTGAACAGAACCGAGGTTGAGTAAAATTTTTCTTGGGAACAAGCACTATGGGGTTTGACCACTCACTTCTGGATGGTTCAATGACTCCCATGTCCAACATCATCTGCACCTCCTTCTTCAGTGGTCCCATCATTCCAGTGTGCATAGAAGCACAAGGCAAAGGTATTCACCTACTTTTCAAAATAAAATCCCTCAACTCTTACTGTATGTTAACAGGAAACTAAACACTCCTCACGGCCCCCCAATCACCATGGCAACCACTGACAGACACGCACGCAGCGAAAGGGCCTACAGTGCTGACCTCACTATGGACCACAGACAGTCTGAATCTGCCCCCCTCCACACACAAACCACCCCTAGCCCCCACCCATCCCCCAGCACCAGGCACACTGGTCAAAATTTCTTGCGAAATTTTCTAGTTCCAGTGTGCATAGAAGCACAAGGCAAAGCCTTGTGCAAAGCACACTGGTTTATTATCCTGCGGGCTTATTCCAGTGTGCCTAGAAGCACAAGGCAAAGCCTTGTGCAAAGCACACTGGTCTATTATTCGTCGGGCTTATTTCTTATTCTTCTTCTGCCAAACTTTGGCACGCTACTCCTCCGGCAGCGTTGCCAACACCTGTACAAAAAATACATCAAAACGTGCGGAATGATCGGGAATCGTGTGCTATGACCTGGCTAAGAGATTCGCGCAGCGGTTTCCGAGAAAAACGCGCGAAAGCGCGATTTTTTTCTCCATTGGAATGCATTGAAAATCGACGTGAAGAGTGCTCATACACACTCCTCTTTGGGGCCATACAGAGTCGCCATACTTTAACGTAGAAACGGGATTAAAAGTTTAAACGGGTCACGAGACTTGGGACTTTATTTGGCCAAATGGAAATTTTTTGATAGCTGGCACGGTTTTCACGAAATCGCAGTTTACGTTTTGTGAAATTTTCAGACCGTTTCAGATTTTATAATGGGTGTGTATTGCGTGGGTCATTAAGGGCTAGAGTGTGTGACATCATCGCTAGAGTGCGGGAAAGCTTTGAAATCTTTTGAAAATTTTCCGAACAAATTGCTCTGTAGTCCACAATGTCCACTCCTCATACACAATGAATACATCAAAACGTAGGTATTTTTGTGCCGGTCGCAAACATGTAGCTATGGAATCAGTCGGACTTACACATTTGGCGACACATGCCTGAATGTGAGAGCAACTGCAGGCTTCGCTCCCATAGGGCCCCATATTAAATTTCACAGAATTTTTTGGATCAGAGAAAAAAGTTACTACTTTTCGAAACTGCCGCCGAGGTCACATTTTTGAAACTACAGACCCAAATGTCGCACCATTTGTTCATCCGAGACTCCTAACTGGTCTCATGAACAATCTAAGCGATAGGAGTCACGGTTTCTGTCGTAGAAGTACTTTTATGACATGTACGTCTCTGGTTAACTCCTATTATAAACTGCCCCACTGCAGCAGTGGCCAATCACCACGGCAACTTCAGATTGCTGCTAGACAGCTGATTCACATTAGCCAATCAGAGCAGGCTGACTAACTAACACACACACACACACACATTTTAACTATGTAACTCTTATTAGCAAATAGGCCCACAGTTATAGGAGGAGCACAGCCCCCCCCCAGCACCAGGCACACTGGTCAAAATTTCTTGCGAAATTTTCTAGTTTGCAGTTCAAGTCTCATTTTGCTCACAAAAAAGGTAGTAGCCATTCTCAGACCCAAAGTCAACATTTCTTGGTTATTTTGCTTATTTCTTTCCCCAAGCAATAACTGCAAGCAAGATGCTGTGATCCTGTCGGTCGTAACTGGCCTCACCTCAATCTACGCCGCCACAGTCACCTACTCCATCATTGGCTTCAGAGCCACTGAGAAATATGACGCCTGTATCAGTGAGTGAGTAGTCAGGATGTGGGTTTCGATGTTTTTGGAACATCCTAAAAGTTTAACTTTACGTAGGGTTAATTTCAAGGTTTTGAAAAAGTCCAGTGGACCTTTTCATTTTTCAGTTATGATAAAGTAAATTCCACTAATCTGTGACATATTTTCTCCCTAGAAACATTTGGACATTATTAAATGCATTTGAGCTTCCTGAAGACAACATCACTACAAGCAACTACGACACAGCCTTTAAACATCTCAACAGCACCTATCCTGATATTGTTCTTGGATTGGACATGAAAACTTGTCATTTACAGACACTTCTAAGTGAGGTGACTATATTGATGAGTCACAAGTTATTGTAGTTTTTATCTGCATTGTGATTAACTTGTGTTTGTACAGGGAGTGGAGGGAACCGGTCTGGCCTTCATTGTGTTCACAGAGGCCATCACCAAGATGCCTGGTTCTCCAGTCTGGTCTGTCCTCTTTTTCATCATGCTTCTCTGCTTGGGAATCTCAACCTTGTTTGGCAACATTGAGGGAGTGATAGTCCCACTGAAAGACCTGAATATATTACCTAAAACATGGCCCCAAGAAGCACTGACTGGTATTCTGTTTTGCAGTTAAAACAATCTACGCATTGGCTTAGCAAACCGATGGCCAGCTTGTTATAACACAAGCTCCCTTGTTTTTGTGGACGTGTGTTTCAGGAGTAACGTGTGCTGTCGCCTTCGTCATCTGTCTCCTGTTTGCGCAGCATTCAGGGATTTATTGGGTAACTCTCTTTGACAACTTTGCTGGCTCTGTTCCACTTCTGACCGTTGGATTGTTTGAGATGATAGCTGTCGTTTACATCTACGGCATAGACAGGTCAGTGCTCCTTCAAACATCTGTCAAAACTATGTTTTATATGTCAAAACTTTTCAAAACCTCTTGTGTTGCAGGTTCAACGAGGATTTGGAGTTCATGGTCGGACATAAGCCCAACATCTTCTGGCAGGTTTCATGGAGGTTCACCAGTCCTCTAATCGTTCTGGTCATTTTAGTTTTCTACCTGGTGACGCAAGTCCAAGAAGAGCTCACCTACTTAGTCTGGGACCCCGACTCTGTAAGCACACAAGCTCTGTGATCAGCAGTATCCCTTCTTTATGTTGCCTTTTTCTCTTATGTTCCCTTATTGCAAAATACACAAATAATCTGTCACGCTAAACATTTTTAGATAAATGTTGTTCCTCTGTGGTGCAGTATATAATGAGCAACTTGTCTGTAGATTCAGTAGACAGTCATTGCATACCCTGTTTTGTGGTTTACAGGAGAAGTTCCCAGCTCTGGCGTCAGTACCGTACCCTTCATGGATCAACGCAGTCATCTTTCTTTTGGCGGGAGTCCCCAGTCTGGCGGTGCCCTTGTATGCATTATTTAGGCTGGTCTTTGTTTGCTGCAAGAAAAAAATTGTATCAAAAAACACCTAAACTGTATAAAAGTCATACGTTTCACAATACAACAAAATGCAAGATCCTTGAAGTACAATACAGATGTTTTATTGATGCACTTCAGTACTTCTATTTCTGCTCATGTTTTGTGCAAATTTACTGCCGCTGTATCAATATACTGTACTTATTCATCACCCTTATTAGTCTGCTAATATGATTTCTTGTTGTATTGGACCTTTCTGAATTTCAAGACAAGACATCATACTGTTTTCCATCCATCCAGGTTTTATACCCGATTATATGGTGGCAACACACTGCAAATTAAAAAAAACATCTTCACCAATTCGACAACACATGCGCAATATTTAGAAAAAAATGCTACAAAGTTAGAAACACAGCCAAATACAGAAATGTACTGTAAATACACAAAACACAACCACATACAGAAATGCTGCAAGTAGCACAAATGAACACGACATGCCTTTTGTGTGTTTTCTGTATTTGCAGCACTTTTCTGCATTTGGTTGTGTTGTCAAATTGATCAATTAAGAAATTTAAGTTGCAGTGCGTTGAGCTCTCAGGGCTACCATATGTTTATCCTTGCCGTTGAAATAATTTTTGTCTCTGTCAAATATAATTTTGCCATTATAACTTTACAACACATGAATAATGAAATGTATAGCAAATATCTACCAATATCTAAAAATGTGTCTACCTATCGAAAGATAAACAATATAGCAAATGTAAACTTTTCCAATGAAAAAGGGCAAGACGTAGCTCCTAGTAATTGAATGCATCTGAGCCCTGAAAGCAATTATCTACAACATGAAAAACTTGCATAAAGAATGAGGATCTTCTAAAGAAATAATGTGTCAATTTAGATATAATCTCATGACAGATATAGTCTTTTTTCAAGAACAACTTTTAACCAAAGACACAAGATGACATGAGGCAACACATCAGTTGGTCTTTATAGCATAAGCTCTTTGACGTCAGTTTTGTTTATCACCATACAGACATGCAGCAGAAACATCACGTGCCATAACTCATGAATATTAATATTGTGTAAACTATGAATAGGCTGGATCAGGGATAGCTCGGGGTTCAGACTTCACGAACTGACCCATGCACTGTATGTTGTCAGGGACACGTAGACTGGATCCAGATATCTGTATACTCTTTTATTTTTACTTATGCAACATTGATTGTTCGGAATAAATTGTATTATTATGCTTTAACCCGTCTGTTTGGAAAATCTCTTTGTCATACAAGATTAACCAACACGTAACTGGGCCTTGACCTCTTGGAGGTAGAAGGCCAGTTCCTTCAGTCCTTTCCACGCTTCCCATTCTTTGTATGTTTAAGCAGCCGGGCAATGCATTTTGGTAGCGCGCATGGCGTAGCGATTCGAGAGACAGGGCATTATGTTGTCCGCTCCTCATTTGCGTAAAGTTGAGGTCTAGGCTACTTTATGCAAATCAGGGGCGTCCGACCAACGTAACTTGCCGCCTCTGGAAACTCCCTAGAAATGTTTAAACTAAACGATGTTGGTTTAAAATAAAGACAGATTTAGCAACTGCATGTCTTACTTCCCGCATTAAATGTTGTCAGAAACACATTTCGGTGAACTATTTACACTTTATACCCTATGACATCACAAATGTGAGTTTTAGCACTCTCATTTTTAGATTTGGGAGAGAGTTGCTCTTTGTAACTAATATTTTTGGACGTTCTTAGACCACGGGAATAACATGTATGGATTTTGAAAATGGGCGTAGTTCCCCTTTAAGATTGAGTATATGATTTTTCCATTCTAATAATAAACAAATGAAATTGAGATGGATTGATGTCTGTTGTTTGTAGTGTTAATACAGTATGCACTAAATAATTAACTAAAAACCAGCAATAAGGAACTTGATTAGCTCATCATAATAACAGAAGTTTTATTGATGTATTTTCCAGTCAAACTGAACTTTGCTCCTTTAATGCACTTGATAAACAGCCAGACTATTATCCTTTAATGATTCACAAAATATACACCTGCACGCCATGTACTGACCTCTTATATAATCGACTGACTCCCTTTGAAAGATCATCGTCAAGTCAGCTTGGTACACAACTAGCTGAAATAGTGTGACCTAAAGCCTCATGAATGTTTCCATCAGTCAATAAACAGTCTGGGGTGGTTTCAATACAATGAAATAGATAGAGTCAGGGAGTCCTGATGCATTAAAAAAAAATATACAGTATATATATGTTTAGGATGTTTTACCCAACGGGTGCTCTTATGATCAAAACAATATACATTACACTAGGTCAAGATAGTGGTCACCTACTTATACTCAAGTGATTCTTACACCATTTTACAAGGTACAAAGGAAGATTAGGGAACAAGGGGTTAACAGAGGAATTAGAAATATACTAGTCTGTACGCATTGTTTAAAATTACTGAGTATCTATTTAATAATTACATGGTACAGCTATATTATTACTGAGTACTGGGACAAAAATATATGACACTACAGGTTAAAGGTACAGTGTGTAGGATTTGGCGGCATCTAGCAGTGTGGTTGCAGATTGCAACCAACTGAGTACCCCTCTGCTCACTCCTCCCTTTCCATGACTGCGGTAACGTGAGCCGCCAAGTGCAAAACCATGCTAATGCAGGTCACCTTGCTCAGAAGCCATCCTTACTATAATAACACTACTTTAGGAGCAACAGAAGTCAGATGGCAGCTTTTATTCCATTTCTGCTAATAGATCCCCCGAAATGTTACACACTGGCCCTTTAAGAAGCTTTAAATATGGAGTACTTGACTGTGTAGTTAACCGTCATGTACATTATCATTCTTACTGGGAAACAAAACATCAGGCTCATGATCTTAATAAAGTCTGGAGCATGTGGCAATAGCATGTCTTCATCAGAATTAATGTCTTCATCACCACAGTCTGATGAAATTGCTGATTGTTAAATTGAAGGTCCCTTCCTACCCCCCTCTCAGGGCAACATTTTTATAGTTTTGCCCTTGACCTGTACCATGTTTGACGTGTGGTAAATTGATTATATTGATTTGAGGATATACAACATGTAAGCACAAAACTGAAATAAGGTAGCTCTAAAACTAGAGTTCAACACAAGGAGCCTTTTCAAGGTAGGACCTTAAGATTAGATAATAAAGAAGGACCCACCTCAAGGTCCTTATCAGCTCAGTTTGTATAGTGTTTTAGTGCTGAATCCCAAACAAAGCTGCACATAAATTAGCACAACTAGTTGAAACTCAGGCTGCATTGGGGGCCTATGGAGTTCTGGGGTTCAGTTGGCAATCCAGCCTTGGGTTCATAAATCCAGTGACATGGTTGTAGGCAGGTGCACGGGTTTTCTTCCCTTTGGAGGTCTCATCTCTTTCTCCAGGTGCAACTCTACGGCAATCCAGGGATCTCTCTGTTCAACAGTGTTCCTATAATCTCCCTTCATAATATTCTTGGAGCAACAACAGTGAGCAGGACTCCGTTCTCATCGTCATCACCAATGCCTGCACCTCAGTGTACTCTGCAATGGTTATCTGCTTCATTATCGGCCTCAGGGCCACACAACAACATGACGGAGAGAGAGTGAGTTTCAAATTGAGTGAAAGGTAGAGTACTTCCTGGAGCAGTGGATTCAAACCCAACTGGGTCTTCTCACTGTGAGGGGACAGTGCTAACTATCGTGCCATTTTTATAATATTTGATTAAATTGAATGACTAAATGGTAGTATAGACCGTTTAAACGGAAACTGCATTGCTAGGCAACAGTTTGGGTCCATGTTTACTTCCTGTCGCCATATGTCACTCACATACACAACAGGAAATAAACCAGAATACAATGGAAATGTTTACATTTACAACTGTGAAACGGTCTATAAAAACAGAAACGCAGAGTGAGCACTAGCTGACTAATCTGTGGATTGCACCAGATAAAGTAAAAGATCATAAACTTGTTTCCACACTGCCGAGTGCGTACGCTGAGCCCTCACTTTGACTTCCAAGAACGACAGTGTAATATCTCACCATGAGACTGGTACTTCCTAACCCAGGACTGGAGGACAGGATCCCTTCCTATGAGGATCTGGACAGGATGGAGAAGGAAGAGGCCGATGGCAGGCCCAAGTGGGACAACAAAGCCCAGTACATCCTGACCTGTGTGGGCTTCTGTATTGGGATTGGCAATGTGTGGCGATTCCCTTACTTGTGTCAAACTCATGGAGGAGGTGAGCTCAGATGATTATGGACTGTCAAATCTTGAATGATTGTTTGACAAATTATAATGTGTTTGAGGTACTAAGGACTAAACTATACCATTTTGGAATTTTTCCACGAGATTCCCAATGTGCGTCTTGAGAGCAATCACGCCTTCAAACAACTCAAGACAGTTGTAACATTGCAATTATGGCTTTGTGGAGCCTAAAAATACTGCAAAAGGTTGTACAATATAGCACTATATCAATAAAATGTGGGTGTTTATCACCTTGAATGACGGACTTTGGCTGATATGAGGTGTTGAGATGGGTTTTAAGGCACTTCTGTATAATTGAGCATCAGGACAGATATCGGAGCAATCACAATAATCCAAATTTCCTAGTTGTAACTACAACTTGAATGTTGACATGATACCCAGTGGTGGAATAACTTGGAATAACTATTCAGATATTTTACTTAATTAAAAGTAGCAATACTACAGTGTAAAAATGCTCTTGTTAAAAGTACAAGTCCCGCATTCAAAATCTTACTTAAGTGAAAGTACAAAAGTATCAGCATCAAAATATACTTAAAGTACCAAAAGTAAAAGTACTCATTATGCAGAATGACCCATTTCAGAATAATGTATATTATATTATTGGATTATAATTATTGATGCATTAATGTGTTCATCACTTTAATGTTGTTGCTGGTAAAGGTGGTGCTCATTTTAATTACTTTATTTATTTATTACTTTATTTATTTATTTATTATATATACTGCTGGGTTGTTTAATCTATAATAATACATCATCATCATCATTTATTGCTTGATTTATATTTTGTATTAATAATTTAAGTAATGTAAACTTTCACATAAATGTAGTGGAGTAAAAGTATAAAGTAGCATAAAATGGAAATACTCAAGTAAAGTTTAAGTATCTTAAAAATTGTACTTAAAAACAGTACTTTAGTAAATGTGCTTAGTTACATTCCACCACTGTGAATGCCATTTACGAATGGGGAAACTGCAATTACAGTAACTGCAACATGATTATATTGCATGAGAGCCATAACATATTAGTACTGATTAACCTTTTAATTAATGATTAAGCCCTCAGTTTAGTGAGCACACATTCGTATGTTTTAACAAAGTGTACACACAGATTAGCACAAATTTAGTTTAAGGATAAACTTTATGCCCAGTACAGACGTCGCAGGTACAGTACGACCAACCCAACTCCCCCTGCCAGCTATAACTTCAAGGAGAAAACACGGCAGCGCAAGAAAGACAGGCAGAGTGGGTGGGGTCGTCACAAAGGTTATAAATATTAGTATGCATCGTTCACAGGCAGGGCCCTGTTGGACTGCTTTACAGCCCAGACTAAACATTATAGACAACATCCAAGCTTTATTTGGCCGCTAAAGCATTTTTAGATTTAGGATGCTGAAAAGGCTTATGGTTGTCATAAATGCAACAATATTATGTGTAATAGAGTGCTGCCAAAATCTCATTGACTTCCAGACGAGGGAACAGGAAGTGCTCAAATGCTAACTTTCCTAAATTTGCTAAATTTCCAGGTTTAAGGACTCATCCCTGCATCACTCTATTTTGTTCTTCTGATACATTTTTCAGGTGCTTTTTTAATTCCCTACCTGATCCTGCTGGTGCTGGAAGGAATGCCTCTCCTGTTGCTGGAGTTTGCCATCGGCCAGCGTCTCAGGAAAGGTAGCGTGGGAGTGTGGAGAGCCATCCACCCTTATCTGACTGGTATTGGTAAGTGAAATAGGCTCTGGAACAATTTGTCTAAAGCGGAGAAAAAAAACAAAAACATAAATTTATTGATTGTGTCACTACTCAGGTATCGCCTCCATGCTGGTGTCCTTACTGATTGGACTGTACTACAACACCTTAATAGCCTGGATCTTGTGGTATCTCTTCAATTCCTTTCAAAGCCCGCTGCCTTGGACCCAGTGTCCTCTCAATGAAAATGGGACAGGTATTTGCATATACTCATTAAACACTCAAACTCTACTCATGGTTAAAACACTTACAGAGGACTGTTTCTTGCCCCTTCAGAATTTGTATCCGAGTGTCAACAGAGCTCCACTGTGGATTACTATTTTTACCGAGTGACTCTGAATAGTTCGACCTCTATAGCGGATTCTGGAGGACTCCACTGGCCCGTAGTACTCTGCCTGCTAGCTGCCTGGACAGTCATGTGTGTCTGCTACATTCGGGGCATCGGCACTTCAGGCAAGGTTTGTCAAACCTTCACACAAACAATCCTGAACCACTATTGTCCAAATGATTTCATGTTTTTCTTTTCTTGTCATGACTTCAGGCAGTGTACGTCACCGCCATCCTGCCTTACATAGTGCTGGCCATCTTCCTGATCCGAGGACTGACTCTTAAGGGCTCCCTGAGTGGATTAGAGTTCCTCTTCACACCAGACGTATGTTTTTATCATGGAAAAAAGCCAAATTAGGGTTGTCAAAGTTAACGATAATAACGCGTTAATGCAAATTAAATTTAACGCCACTAATTTCTTTGACGCATTCACGCAACTTGTGATTTTTAGGTTGTAGCTCATTTTTACAGCTATCGTGAAGATACTGGCATCACATAAAACTAGAAAAAACCCAAGAAACAAATTGGTACCAACTATGTCATGTTAGCTTCGAGAAGGAGGCTAAATAGCGCTCCAAAGTACGCTTAATTTTCGCGAGGAAAAACTAGCATGGCCATTTTCAAAGGGGTCCCTTGACCTCTGATCTCAAGATATGTGAATGAAAATGGGTTCTATGGGTACCCACGAGTCTCCCCTTTACAGACATGCCCACTTTATGATAATCACATGCAGTTTAGGGTAAGACATAGTCAAGTCAGCACACTGACACACTGACAGCTGTTGTTGACTGTTGGGCTTCAGTTTGCCATGTTATGATTTGAGTATATTGTTTAAGCTAAATGCAGTACCTGTGAGGGTTTCTGGACAATATTTGTCAGTGTTTTGTGTTGTTAATTGATTTCCAATAATAAATATATACATACATTTGCATAAAGCAGCATATTTACCCACTCCCATGTTGATAAGAGTATTAAATACTTGACAAATCTCCCTTTAAGGTACATTTTGAACATGTTCGATTAATCTGGGATTCATTTGCTATTAACTGTGGACAATCATTTGATTAATTGCGATTAAATATTTTAATCGATTGACAGCCCTATATCTAACAAAACAAAGCCACATCACAATGTATGCCTCACTCTTGCAGGTTGAAGAATTGAAGAACCCAACAACGTGGCTGGATGCAGGCGCCCAGGTCTTTTATTCCTTTAGCTTAGCTTGGGGAGGCCTCATCTCCTTCTCAAGCTACAACCCAGTTCAGTAAGAGACATTTATATATAGAAGCCCTGATGTCACTATAAAGATAGTAGCCGTTCTCAAACATTATGTGTCCTGAATCCTTTGCTTTTTTTCCTGTTTCCTAAGCAACAACTGCCAGCAAGATGCTATGATCCTGACAGCCGTAACTGGCTTCACCGCAATCTACGCCGCCACAGTCACCTACTCCATCATTGGCTTCAGGGCCACCGAGAAATTTGACAACTGTATCAGTGAGTGAGTAGTCAGGATGTGGGTTTCAATGTTTTTGGTAACAGAGTAGTCCTAAAAGTGTTGCTATACGTATGGTTAATGTCAAGGTTTTGAAAAAGTTAAAGGTGCAGTGATTGGATTTGGCGGCATCTCCTCCCTTTCCAAGACTGTGGTAACGTGAGCCACCGAGTGCAAAACCGTGGTAACGCTGTTCGCCTCGCTCAGAGGCCATCCTTACCATAAAAACACTACTTGTAGAATAAGGTCACACTAGGAAGGGGTAACGTTACAGTGAGTACAGGAGGAATTATTACAGCAACCAGTAACTCTTTAAATGTACGTATGGTCATGTGAGTATTGTATTTAGACACTAATCTGTGACATATTTTCTCCCTAGTAACATTTGGACATTATTAAATGCATTTGAGCTCCCTGAAGACAACATCACCTCAAGCAACTACGACACAGCCTTTAAACATCTCAACAGCACCTATCCTGATGTTGTTCTTGGATTGGACATGAAAAAATGTGATATGAAGAAACTTCTCAGTGAGGTGATTATATTGATGGATATCTGTCAGATTCACAAGTTATTGTAGTTTTTATCTGCATTGTGATTAACTTGTGTTTGTGCAGGGAGTGGAGGGAACCGGTCTGGCCTTCATTGTGTTCACAGAGGCCATCACCAAGATGCCTGGTTCTCCGGTCTGGTCCGTCCTCTTTTTCGTCATGCTTCTCTGCTTGGGAATCTCAACCCTGTTTGGCAACATTGAGGGAGTGGTGGTCCCACTGAAAGACCTGAATATGTTACCTAAAACATGGCCCCAAGAAGCACTGACTGGTATTCTGTTTTGCAGTTAAAACAATCTACGCATTGGCTTAGCAAAACGAGATGAATTCATTGTCTGTTTTAACACAATCTCCCTTGTTTTTGTGGACGTGTGTTTCAGGAGTAACGTGTGCTGTCGCCTTCGTCATCTGTCTCCTGTTTGCGCAAAATTCAGGGATTTATTGGGTAACTCTCTTTGACAACTTTGCTGGATCTGTTCCACTTCTGACCATTGGATTGTTTGAGATGATAGCTGTCGTTTACATCTACGGCATAGACAGGTCAGTGCTCCTTCAAACTATTTTAGCAACACATTGTCCGATTGTGTTTGCTTTATCATTCATCTTGACATTTACTGCAAAATCACCACACAGCATTAGCAGCATCATTCTGTGCCATTTATGGAGATGGCCGATTTACTTAAAGGTTCTTTATACGGAATTCAGATCCTATCTATTGCCTCTGCACGGCTCTCAACATGGCAACGACTGAGCCACCTTTAGGTCCTGTGTAACATGACACATTTCAAAACTTTTCAAAACTAATGAAAACCCTCTTGTGTGGCAGGTTCAACAAGGATTTGGAGTTCATGATCGGACATAAGCCCAACATCTTCTGGCAGGTTACATGGAGGTTCATCAGTCCTCTAATCGTTCTGGTTATTCTGGTTTTCTACATGGTGACGCAAGTCCAAAAAGAGCTCACCTACTTAGTTTGGGACTCCAACTCTGTAAGCACACAAGCTCATAAAATAATCTGTGTTCATTTATATTTGGGTGTATCAGTTCTGATCTCAACATCAGCATCCATCCTTTTGTTGACTTTTTTTTTATTAATTTAAAAAGAGCCCTCGCATTCGTAGCCCAGTAATAATGCCTTAATACAAGGCCGAGGCAACCCAGTTTACATTCTTCAGTCGGTGGGCTTTAGAAATGCGAGTGGGTTTATTTGCCCAGACAAACAAGAGGATAGCTGCATCAAGTTATTTAAAGAAAGACAATGGTAAATAGATGAGAAGGTTTTGGAAAAGGTACAGGAACCTTGGAAGTACAACCATTTTAATAGCATTGATGCGGCCAATCATTGAGAGGTTCCAGTTCTTGATGTTAGCCTTTAGTTTGTCTACCATGTCAGAGAAATTTAATTTCAGTAAAAGTTTGGGGTTTTGGAAATATTAAATCCAAGATATGTAAAGTGGATTTCAACAATGCAGGGCTCAGATTATTCATAAGAGACATGTTACCCCAGTTAATTGTACATCCCGACTACTAAATGATTTAATGTAGTTCAGGAGGTTGGGAACTGAAACTACTGGATCAGATATTAAATCAATAAATCATCAGCATGTTGCCCTTTTTTTCTAATGATGCCTCAAACACATTAATGTATCTAATATTTGTATTGTTAATGTTGTTGATAATCCAGCATATAGTGGTAACAAATGATTTTGCATACTGTTTACAGGAGGAGTTTCCAGCTCTGACGTCAGTACCGTACCCTTCATGGATCAATGCGCTCATCTTTCTTTTGGCGGGAGTCCCCAGTCTGGCGGTGCCTGTGTATGCATTATGTAGGCTGGTCTATGTTTGTTGCAAGAAAAAATAAAAACTAAGTGATAGAATTTGCCAAATTTCTTAAATTGATTAAAAAGACACAAATTGCAGAGTATAATAAAATGAACAATTATTTAATCTGTTGTGTTGCTTTATTTTAAAAAGGACACCCTCAGTTCCCCTCTAGCGGCAGTTTCTGCTTGTTACGTGCATAGTCTTTTTTCAAAATAAACTTCCAATGTAGGTTTACTTAGTTTTTAGGTTTACTTACGCAACAAAACTACTTGTTTAGGCGTTGGAAAAGATCATGGTTTGGGTTCAAATAAGTATGTTTGTTAAGTAACTGGCGTTAGTTAAGTACAGAAGTTATATGACAAAAGTATGGTAAAATAAGTCCACACACGGGACAGGAACAGCAGCCTCCTGTGGAAAGTTCTGCGTTTGTTTGACCCATCCAACCTCCCCTCCTGCCCACCCGTTTGGTGTTTCTGGGCCATAACCATGCATTACGAATATTTAAAAAGCTAGAAGATGTAGAGTAGCCAATTAGCCAAAAGAGGGGGACCTCAAAATGACAGATCACAGAGAGGCAGTAAAGCCAGGTGAACCAGTTTAACAAAAGACAGCATATGGAGCAGGTAAGATACACTGCATGTGATATAGGGATGTGTATAGATTAAACAAACAAAATACAGCATGCTAATTATTGAAATTGTTTCCCTCTGCTTCCATTGTTTATGCTAAACTATTAGTGGTGGGGAAAAAATCAATACAGCATAGTATCGCAATATTTTGTGTGGCAATATCTGTATCGATATATAGACGTGTATCGAAGTATGAGATCTTTTATTATATAAACTATTATAATTGCAAATACAATGTACTGTAATACAGTTCAGTTTGTCAGGTGCAACATTTATGTTTTTATGACAGTGTGGATCAGTCTGACTGCTTGACAATCCCATTTTGCTAAAAATTATGTAAGTGAGATGAAGGGAATGCATTTAGTTTTTTTTGGTAAAAGTTGCGTGTTGGACACAAATACATCATTTAACCTGGAGAGAGCTGAGACCTGAGACCTGAGACCTGAGACCTGAGACCTGAGACCTGAGACCTGAGACCTGAGACCTGCACCAGCCCTGAGCCTTCACCAGTGTCCTGGTCTCTCAAAGAGGTTTAATTAATGGATACTGGATAAGAATTAACTGGATAAGACACACAAAGGTCTTCCAGAAGGCTTTCCCCAGGATAACTGATGAGGAAACCCTTGAGTACCAGCGACGCTTCACAGAGCCTCGTCTGTCTAACGGGGATGCTGTGTGGGTGGACAGAAAATACTTCCTGGCTGATTTCTATGAGGAGGTGGAAACAGCAGCTCTGGCCCTGGACCACAGTTTGGCTGGTTGGTCGTTTACTGATCGCAGTGGAGACCAGGGGAAACATCTTAAAGCTGGAATTCAAAGCCTCAAACCTCCTCAGCTTTGTCCGCTCCAGCTTATGGCTGGCGACTGTGATGCTGAGAGAGCAGATCAGATCACAGACAGCGCTTTGGTGGAAGAGTCCACCTCCATTCCTGGTGGAATTTTTTTTAAAGGCAAGACCGTCCACACAGATAAGAGTATTAAATACTGGAAAAATCTCCCTTTAAGGTACATTTTGAACAGATAAAAAATGTGCGATTAATCTCGATGAACTATGGAAAATCATGCGATTCAATATTTTAAATATTAATATTTAAATATTTTATTTTGAATTTGATTGACAGCCCTAGTTCAAACACACACTCAGAGACCTGGGGATGTTGATGTTGGTCTGGGCTTTGCAGAAGTATGTTTACGCCAACAGGTGGCAGAAACTGTTTGAAATTATAGCAGCTCAACAAGAAGGTAGATGGGAAGCATAGATGTTTCCTAAAATGACGGATACATTTAGGAGTACATATATTTACATTTACAGTTGTAAAATACTTATTTCTCTTTTATATGTAGCACAGTCACCCTGCACTGCAACCATTTTCATTTATTTATGTGGCTCAGGACTAGGGCTGCACAATATATTGATTTTTTTTATCATCATAGCAATGTCAACTTGCACGATAAACCCATCGTGAACGACTGCAATATTGCACTCAGTGGTTTTTTGAGTTAGTTGAAAGAGTATCAGTAGAAAACTGCACTTTAAACTGTAATTATCGTTCTTTTTTTATTGGTGCCTTTTGTGTTCAGTTCAATTTGTTCAATAAAAGAAAAATAATTTCCTCTCACTTTTTTAATTCAACAGCCATTTGATGTTTTTTTAGCAGTATACTGAAAGAGGCAGACTGTTTGTGGGTTTGTCACCTGTGTGCTTTCACTCCCTGTTTAATTTCAACGGTCATGGTGTGTTTTTTATTAATTGCATCCAAATGGTTCACTTTGAGTCAGTGTAACATTGAAACAGCATCACCAGATTATCCATTAGGGGTAGGTTTCACCACTGAATCATCATGCCTGATGTTTTCTCTCTCTTCCTGGTGGCCTGATTTATTCAGGAAAACCAATAAAAGCTCCATCTGACTAAAAGCTGCAACTGATAGGACGTTAAAGGACAGCCCACTAAAGAGAGTAAGACAGAGGACGAGACGAGCACTTAGACTAAACAGGTGAAGGAGGTATTTTGACATGCACTGAGCTGAGATCAGGAGAATTCTGGACCAAATAAGAATACATATTGAAGTTTAATTTAAGGAGAGTTGCATCGTTGTAACAGAGCTGGAGTTGTGCTGAACATATTGACCAGCTGAGGATGAGCAACACAAAAGACACTGGAGTGGCGGAGAGACCCAAATGGGACAACAAGGTCCAGTACCTGTTGACATGTATTGGCTTTGCAGTGGGACTTGGAAACGTCTGGCGTTTTCCCTACCTGTGCCAAATCTATGGAGGAGGTGAGATGCTATTATATGATGCTATCATATGAGCTGCATTATATTTCCCCAATCTTACATCACACAATAGTTTAATTGAGTTAGCTGTTAGAGATTTATGCATCTTATCACTTACCGGTATGTTATGTTTTCACTGAATTCCTAAAATTGTTCAGATTATTTTTATTCAATCATGAGATACTGAATTGAAGTGCAGCCACACTTTAGAGTCTCTCTCTGCCTCAGGATATTTAGTTATTAACAAATGAACTAGGCCAGTCAATATCAAAATGGTGAACCTTATCTGTGTTTGATTGATAACGGTCAAAATCAGGGTTTGTTTCCACTCAACCGCCCCAATTCCTGTATTTACTTCCTCATAGTTCCCAGAGAGATCTCTTATCCCAAAACCACAGAATCCTAAAGGACCTGGGTCAGGGTTGAGTTGGGTAAGAGCTGATCGTGTTCAAACTTCATATATTGACTCTGAGATTCCTGATTCCCACAAGCAGTGTTACACTCAGCTGAGCCTCTATTTGACCTCATCTTAGTGACCAATAAATACCTTTTTCTTGAGTACCTTAAGCATTAGATCTGTGTAATTTGAGCAATTCAGATTAAACTGTACAATAAATTGTACAATGATGCAACTGTGCAATACTGCATTTATACTGTACATTTCAAGAAATATTCTTATTTAATTCTTATTTATACTATTCTAGCATTTATATTTAACACACTTAATAGATCCCACACACTCAGCATTTAGTATTTACTTATTACACTAATAATAAATAATAAATAATAAATATATGCATACATTTGCATAAAGCAAGCATATTTTCCCACTCCGATGTCGATAAGAGTATTAATTACTTGACAAATCTCCCTTTAAGGTACATTTTGAATAGATAAAAAATTTGCTATTAATTTGTGATTAACTATGGATGAACATGCGATTAATCGGCCCCTAGTTTGATGCTTTGATATTTATATATATTTCATATATTTAAAAATTGTATTTGTATTATTATTTATATTTCTTTACATATATTGTGTTTGATTTTGTAGCATTATGTACATAATTTACATATTCCTTTATATCTATTTTCTTACATTTCTTTATGTTTTTATATACAGTAAGAGCAACAGTAAGGTAGTCGGTAATTTCTGATTCTGAAGCAGAGATAGTTTTAATGGGATTTTATAAAACATTTGTATCAGTCACTTGGAAAATGGTTCAAACAGACACTCATGATCAAAAACACATTTTCTCTGCTATGTATGTTGATAAAGATTGTCTAATCTGGCAGATGAATAACTGTGAGGTAAATATTTACTTCATGTCTCCAGGTGCATTCCTCATCCCTTACCTAATAGCGCTGGTGTTCGAGGGCCTCCCCCTGCTCTACCTGGAGCTGGCTATAGGCCAGAGGCTCCGCATGGGCAGCGTCGGCGTCTGGAACTCCATCTCTCCGATACTGGGTGGACTCGGTGGGTGGCCTAGAATTATCAGTGAAATTTATTAGGATGTTTATTTATCAGATACTTTGTTATGTTGGGTTTTTTTTATAGAAAATGTTATTTCCTGTGTGTAGGAATTGCCTCCATGATTGTGTCATTCCTGGTGGGCATTTTCTACAACACCATCATGGCCTGGGTGCTCTGGTATTTCTTTCACTCTTTCCAAAACCCTCTGCCGTGGAGCCAGTGTCCCCTCAATAGCACTGATAACACAGGTAATATGTGTCTATATGTAAAATTATAATGCATCAAATTTGATTTGAGAAACTAGTACAATTATAATAAAGTTCCAAGATACAAGAGGCCTGGTTAACTATCAGGCTCTGCGTGACATTTCAGGTCAGATTTAATAGGAAAACTACTGGATTGTTATTGTTTTATGGCACCATAGGATCCCGTTGCAGCACAGCATAAAATAAAATGCTTTTGATCAGTGACAGATAGTGGAATACGTGGCAGGCAAAGAGCAAAAAAATCATGGTCTCATTTGTTTTCAGTAATCCTACCAAGATATTATATGTATGGTATGTTGGGGGGGGTAACATGAACACAAGGGATGCCAACAGACTGAACAGGCTGGTGAGGAGGGCTGGCTCTGTGGTTGGATCTGAGCTGGACGGTCTGGAGGTGGTGGCAGAGGGCAGGATGAGGAGGAAGCTGGACGCTATCCTGGAAAACCCCTTCCACCCCCTCCATGATGAGCTAGTCAAGATGAGGAGCACCTTCAGCCACAGACTCATCCCTCCTCGGCACAACACAAAGCGCCTGGGTCAGTCCTTCATGCTGGTAGCCATCAGGCTCCACAACCAAGGCTGACCCCCATATGACAACTATTAGGACTTTTAAGAAATTTAAACATGCACTATCTGGCGCACTTTACACTCACTTTACACTATACATCCTATATACCACTTTAGTGCTGACTGCACATATGTACATATTACATTTATTTATTTATTGTACATACTACATTTATTTATTGACGGACTGTACACACTATGTTCACCCATTCACTCTGTATCTTTTATATCTCTATTATTGTCTTTAGAATTTTTGTATACCTTTACCTCTCCTGTGATTCACTGTTTGCTGATGTTGCTGCTTTGACACCTGAATTTCCCTCCGGGGATTAATAAAGGTCCATCTTATCTTATATTAAAATGTGTTTCATGGTGATACATTGTTTTGCAGAAACACATTTCTCGTGTAATACAAAATCCATTTTAATATTTAACTCTGAAAGTACACTACAGTATGTTACAAAAGTTGATGCATGTTCAAGGGGACTGCACTGGTAAATTGTTCTGCTATTTTGCTTCCATAACGTCTTTTTTCAGTACACAAAATACACATTTAGGTGTTAATTTTACTACTTTGTCTATTTGTGTCTGTAGATTTCTCCTAAATTCACCAAAAGTTAGCATTAGATAATGCCTCATTTGCATATTTAAACATACATTTTCAGAAAACTTGTAATACAAAAAAGAATTGCCTTAATATAAGTAATCAACTTGGGAAGTTTCATGGCAATGTCTATCAGTTAATTTTTTAAACCTATACACTGGGGTGTCTCCCCTTAAACCAAAATAAACACTAATAACTTGAAGATTAAGCCCATGTTGTTATTGTCTTTCACTTCTCTATGCATCCATATATATAGAATATAACGTGGAGTGTGTGAAGAGCACTCCATCGAACTACTTCTGGTACCGTGAGACCCTGAACATCACACCTGACATCGAGACCAGCGGCTCCCTGCAATGGTCGATGGTCATCTGTCAGGCCAGCGCCTGGTGTGTGATCTTCATCTGCTTCATCAGAGGCATCGAGTCAATGGGGAAGGTCTGTTTATCTAGTGAAAAAATACTTGACATCACTGCTGATAATCACAGGAAGATGTAGAAAGAAAGAGGGCTGTATCGTATGTTTGCGTGTTTCAGGCTGTGTATGTGACGGCTACGTTCCCTTACCTGGTGCTGATTATTTTCCTGATCCGTGGCCTCACTCTGCCTGGAGCAACTGACGGACTGCTGTACCTCTTCACTCCTGATGTGAGTTTGATCACTTGCTGCTACTACTACAGGTGATGGTGAAGGTTTTAATACGCCAGACCTGATATGTTGTGTTTACATTCGCTGCAGTGGGAGATATTGAAGAACCCTCAGGTGTGGCTGGACGCTGCCACCCAGATCTTCTTCTCCCTCTCGGTCGCCTCTGGAGGTCTCATAGCTTTCTCCAGCTATAATGCAGAGAGGTAAGGACTCCTTAACTCCCTCAGTAAAATTGTGATGATTTGTGTGACTTTTTTTTTGTTGCTCTGTGTCCATTAGAAACAACTGCGAGAGGGACGCTATTCTAATAGGAATAATAAATAGTGCCACATCTCTCTTCGCCTCCATTCCCATCTTCTCCATCCTGGGATCTAAAGCTACCACTGCCTTCAACGCTTGTGTAAATGAGTATGTACGCATACATATTCTGTGTAAAGCTTCTTTTCTTCTTGCCGATACCAATGAGGCAGACTTTTTTGGTATCCCATCTGCAGAAACATCTTGGATCTGACCAATCACTTTGAGCTTTCAGACCAGAACATAACAGTGGAAAACTTTGATCACTGGTATGAGTATCTAAATCGTGTACATCCAGATCAGGTGGCCAGTTTGAACCTGAGGCACTGTGACCTGCAAGATTTCCTTGACCAGGTATTGTAACTTTGAAAACACATCCAATCTTGTACATTGCATTCTTTTTGCCTGAGTCAAATTTCTCTTTTCCTGGTTGTTTTTGTCTCTCGCCTCCCCTTTCTGTCCTTGGAGTGCAGTACATCATGTGCCGGTTGGTCAAACATGTACAGTCAGTTCATTCCTTTCATCTTCCTCCCCCAGAGTGCATCGGGTACCGGCCTGGCATTTATTGTGTTCGCCGAAGCAGTGCTAGAGATGCCAGGCTCCCAGGTATGGGCCATACTGTTCTTCGTCATGCTCTTCAGCTTGGGTCTCTCCTCCATGTTTGGCAACATAGAGGGAGTCCTAACGCCCCTCAACGACCTCAAGCTATTGCCCAAGTGGATTCCTAATGAACTCGTAACAGGTACCTGCAAATAGACTTAAGCTGTTCTAAAGTAAAAGGTTCCAACAGTTTTACCAATGAATTTTCAAAAATTTTACCCCATTTCCATCCTTTTTTTTGGTAGTTTAAAATAGGTCCTACATAGCGATCATAAGGCGCAGTAGTGAGGCTCTTACTCCAGTGTGCAATGCCCTAAGACACCTGCCACCAATCCTAAATTCAAATTCAAATGCAGCTCCATCTGTTTGAGTTGGAGAGCTTTGTTCAGGCTTTGTCAAACATCATTACGTGAGCAACCTGCCTGGACACCTCTCTGACAACATGCGATTTGAAGTAGGGCGCAATTCCAAATGTGGCAAGGTATGCACACTTTGTGTCCCCACAACGCCATTTGTCCGTTTTTAATAGTGGTGCAACGGCTCAACAAGCCCACGGTTTGGTTTGTACGTCATTGAACGGTTTGGTTTTTTACAGTTTGGTTTGTACTTCATTGAACGGTTTGTTTTTTATGGTTTGGTTTGTACGTTATGAAGGGTTAGTTTTTACGGTTTGGTTTGTAGGTCATTGAACGGTTCAGTTTTTTAGTTTGGTTTGTACGTAATTGAACGGTTCGTTTTTTTTAAGTTTCGGTTTGTATGTCATTGAATGGTTTGTTGTTTATGGTTTGGTTTGTACGTCATTGAACGGTTTGTTTTTTTACGGTTTGGTTTTGCATCCCTAAGCTGTACGAATAATGTGAGTCCATCGTCTTCAGTGCCCACATCATCTTTAAGTCAATGTTTTCCCTTTGAATTCTCTCTCTGAAAAACTTTTTTTCTTACTTCCTTAGCCGCCATCTGCTTCATAGCCTTCTTGACGGCTCTCATCTTCACCCTGGGTTCGGGGAACTACTGGGTAGAGGTCTTTAACAGCTACTTGGGATCCGTACCTCTGCTCATCATTGCATTCTTTGAAATCGTTGGAGTCGTTTATGTCCGTGGAATGAAAACGTAACTTGAACTCCTCTTCTTTAATGTTACTCTGTAGTCTTATTACAATTGAGATCCCAGTGCATTAAACATTTTCTCTGGTCCCCGTATCCTCTGACAGATTCAGTGACGACATCTACTTCATGACCGGGAAGAGGCCGAACATCTTTTGGAAGGCATGCTGGATGGTGATCAGTCCCTTATTGCTCCTCGGGGTGTTGGTTGCCTACGTGGTCCTCCAGGCACAGAAACATCCCACTTATCCCGCATGGAATCCGGCCTATGTAAGCAAGTCGAGGTTACTGACATGGAGATATCAAATGGGATCTAATATGCTTTTGTGCTTTTCCCCTTTCCTTTAGTGTTATATAATTTTGTGTGCATGTAAAAGGTTTGCAAAGTTACAAAGTCCACGCCAAAGGGAGTTACTCTCCCCCACAGAAACATTGCTCCTGAACTGCCTTGCTTGAAGTCCTGCCTTTTCTTCCGTAGCTTGGTGATGTCACCAAGAAACACATTTGCTTAACGGCTAGTTTGGCACAACCTCAAACTAGGGATGCTAATTTTGAAAAAAAAATGTAACCGATAACCGACCCTCGTTAACCGTTAACCAAGCTGCAGTGTTTAAGCACAACAGACAACTGAGTAAGAGATTTTACGTTTTGTTCTACGATATAAAATATGTCAGTAAATATCCCCTTGTGTATTTTGTAGCTTTTATATGTCTTAAAAAAGGCGGCTGCAAGCAAGTTGCGAAATGAGACTTCAAAACGTAATCACGCCAACCTCTAGTCCGCCTTTAGCTTAGTGGTAGTGACACGAAGTTATGCAACTGTGGTGTAGTTCGTTTATAGCCTAACGTTAGCTTTTTACTTCTGACGACTGCATTTACGCTTCAAAAATCATAAAAGGGGTGTTCATTTGTGGAGATTATCTTGCTAAACAAAACGTGTAAGCATAATGTGTAAGCATAATATGTAAGCATCAGAAATTTTTGTTTCATATACATGACATTTTATACTTCTTTGTCTTTTTCTTCAGGAACTGTTCCCAAAAACTGAAGTGAAGCCCTATCCAGACTGGGTGTTTGGCATAATCATCCTCCTCTGTGTAGTACCTGTGATTTCCATCCCTCTGGTGGCTTTCTACCAACTGATCTGCTGTGGAGTCAAGAAGTCCTCCCGTGGCGCTGACCTAAATCCCTACTGCAACGACGGCTTTGAGGTTGAAACACAGGAACAGAGGACCCAGAAAGCTTAAGAAATGCTGCAAGTAACAATGTTCCTGAACAGAAAAGGACAATGTCACTGCTTCTGTGGAATCTCATCTTAATTCACAGGATACCTGACTTATAATCAGTCATGCTGAGCTATAATATACTTTCATACTGATTGTTAATGTTTACATTTATCAGGACTTGACCTGACAACTCGCATTTGCTTCCTGAATTATAAAACGGGATTTATTTAAAGTGGCAGTCTTTCCTTTGTACATTGTTGTGTAGTGTAAGTAATACATCGCCATCTGACTTTGATTCCACATTTACAAAACCTTACATTTTGAACATCAATGTATTCTTAACACTCATTTTGTCTCGAAAAATCATTGTATTGAATCTCAAAGCTTCCTGCTGTTCATAGAAAGAATCTAAAAGATTGTCATCAGTGTAATGTAAAAAAAAAACTGAGCTACATCAAACTCTTCATTTAACTTAACGTAGTGGCTGACAATATTTCTGTGAACTTATTTTCATACAAATTATCTTCCAGGTGACCTCAGATGTCTTCTTTGTGGAAAACTACCACAAAGTGTATATCAAAGTCCAGAGAGACAAACAGCTATGGGATGAGGCGGGGTCTACGTCAGCAGCTGGATGATTTTTAATCATCCAATTTCCTTATACTTTGATCAGGTGTTTTTTGTTTTATATGGTGTGTTTATGACTGAGGTTTATCACTTAATTGTTTTATATCAGATCTGTTTTTCTCTCATTCCTGACACTGTGTCACGGATAATTTTCTTTTGGCACACTGAAGATCAGATAAATCCAAATCACTGATTTCAAATCTGAGAGGGAGACAATAAAAACAACAAAAAAAGGTTTGTACTTTCTTAACTTTGACAGAAATTGGGTCAAATTCTCAGTGCCCTTTGGAGAAACAAAAGACAAAAACTCACAACAGACACATTCTAGAGAAGCTAGACTAAATACGTATCTATACCTTTGAGCTGCTGACGGTTTCATTGTGGTGTTGGGAGCTGCAACTGGGGCTAGCGGCTGGTAGTCTACACCTGGATGGCCAAGAAGTCGACTGGGGTCCTGGGGTTAGTGGCCTGTCGAACCCTGGCCAGCCTCAGATCCCCCAGACGCCGCTCTAGACGGCGCTTCCCTGTCAAGAGGATGACAGCAGAGAACTGAATGATGTTTGTTTTTTTATGGTGAACTGGAAAATTCATCCACCTGAAACATTTCCAGCACCTGTAAGTAAAGATGGCAATAAACGGATTTGTGTACATGTACAGTAAGACAAAGTGTTGTATCTAGATTTGCTGGGTTGGGTGCGCCTCTCATAAAGTCCACATTTAAGGGTTTTGACCTTCCGAGCAAGTTGTAATGATGATGTTTCCATATTGTTCATTTATGGAGTATTTTAAGGTGAGTCACTTCATGCCTCTAAATGAACACACAAGGTGAGGCTGTGTTTATGATTAGGCGGTGCAATTTTGCGCTCATTTTGGCATGAAATTGAACTTGCGTTTCCACCTACTTGGAGCTTCTACCATAATACTGATAGGCAACATTGTAGTTGGCAGAGGCATGTACACACAGACCTGTTTGCTACCCACTTTTACAACTAGATTGATATTTGCATCATATAAGTACAACTTAAAAATGGGATTAAAGCAAGAGGCTGTAACAGGCAGAAGAATAGCTGAGGCTTACTGTATGAATAATGTCATCCATGTGTCACTGAAAGTAATCCAGGGACCTAGCATTCTGCAGAAACATCACTACTGACATCCGGTTTGACCAGTGAGTTGTAGAATGTTGGATCTTTTCCATGCAGTTGATTAAAATATCTTTAGCCATCACACAGCAGCAACATGATTTGAGGCAGGTATGGCTCATTCATTATTAAAGGTGCTGAATGCCAGATTGGGAGCATTTCTATTGCCTCCGCACAGCTCTCAACATGGCGGTGGCTCGCAGCTAACGGTGCTAACAGTGTTAACAGTGAAAACAAACCGCAACTCTGCTGACAGAGCTCAGTGTGGGGTGCTACAATAACACACTCTCTACTCAGGTAGACATTACTCTTCAATATCTTTACATAGCAAATAGTTGTTTGCTGTTATAGTAATGCTCTGGATATTGTATAGAGAACCTTTAATATCTCCTGACACAGCAACAGTAGGGCTGTGTATTGGCAAGAATCTGGTGATACGTTACGTATCATGATGCATGGGTTACGATTCAATATGTTGCAATGTATTGCAATTGCCTAGTTGCCCCTGTAACATCCAACATCATTGCACTACTTTGAGAGGGTGCATCTCTTTGCAAATTAAATAAAGCACTGTCGGAGTTCATCTTTGCATGTAAACTTTTAATTAAAAATCAATATCGTGTTTTTGAGAATCGATACAGAATCACAAAACATAATATCGTGATATAATTTTTTTTCCGATATTTTCTTACACCCGTAAACAACAGGAATGGTCTGTAATATTTTTTTCTTTCATTTCACTGTAGTTATGACAGAACTCTAACCTTGGGTGATTTAACACCTTGCACCACGTTTTGACTCGCTTTGACTAAACAAGACAACTGAAGACGTCACCTTGGACTGTGGGAACTTGTTGAATGAAATATGCTATATAAACTTTTATTATTATCGTAATTGGAAAAATATGTCGTGCTCGTCATCTTGTAGTGCCGTAGGATAGTTCCTGGGTGATATTATTGTGTGTGTGTTTCCTGAGGGTACATACGTTTGTGCAGGTGTGGGAGCAGATCCTTGTAGAGAGGACGGTGTTGTGAAAGCACCAGCAAGAAAGAAAGACAGAAAAGCAGCTCCACTGCTTCATATTGCACAATGCCGGTCTGGGCCTTACTGCCTAATATCAGTCCTGGAGTAAAGGGAAGGGATTAAAAAAAAAAAAGAGATGATAAGTTTTGAACTTGATATTGCTTAAATGATTTTTTTCCCAGATGTATGAAGGGGAAATGTTGCCTTTGTTGCTGAGCCTGATGAGTCGATTGGCGTATTCAGCTATATCCAGTATCATCCGCAGGAAGTAGACAGGGTTCTTAGCAACCGTCTGACCAAAGGGCAAACTCTGGGCACACACGTGGAACCTAACGAGAAAAATAAAAATCAGGAAGAGACAAACAAGACGCGCCCTGCCCATTCAGATATTTACATTCTGAGATAAAAGGCAGTAAAATTAGTTTCAGCTCAGTGCAGGTATTGATTGATAACCCTCCCTGCGCTTACTGTAACAACAGATTAAAATGAACAAACTGGAGAGGGGAAGTGAGTAGTGAAGGAAGAGTTGTGTTGATTGGAACTGTTTTTCAATACTTCAGGTGGATAATGGAAACAAATGATTCACAGTGCCCACTGAATTTATTTAATCTGAATGATAGACAGTGGTATTTTAGCATATTATGTTACAACAGTAAAAATTACAGTACATAATTAAATGGTAACTTTGGAATTTTTCAACCTGGATCCTATTTCCCCATGTTTTTGTATCTTATTGACATAGGGATAACAGTTTCTCAACAATTTACTCCAGTATTGAGGGATAACGCTGCTGATGACAGCTGCTCACGGGCTGCAAGCTGGCACCATCATTTACATCCACTAAAGTGCTTGCTTTTGCTATGACAGGCACTGATTGTTATTATGTCTGTATGTATTAAGTGTCTGACATTATAGAGAGAGTCTTGCTCAAGGAGAAGTCTCCTACTCGATGCTACTCTTTCACGGCTGCTAGTTACAGCGTTCGCCCTCAATACTGGACCAACTTCAAAAATAGCTGTCCCCATGACTCACTTATTCCATGTTGAAAAATACGAAAGTTACCCTTTAAGATTGCACTTTAGGTTTGGAAAAAAAGAGTCAAAAGTCAGTCAGGTCACTGTCTTTACCTGCATGCATGAAGCAGCACCAGCTTGTAGATGTTCTTGTAGACTGCCTCAAGAGAATTGGTCTGAAAAGGAAAAGGTATTCATTATTATAAGATCAGCACAAAAGCGAAGGTGCAGAAATGAAATAAAAGTGACTGAAATAGAAAAAAGATGTGTGGGACTTCCACTCCATTGTATGCATATCAATCAAATGCAAAAATGTTTATGAAAGGTAAAATTGAGGCAAACAGTCTTTAATATTTGTACATGATATGTAACATGGGCAATATTAACTAGTTATATTTTTTTGTTCCCTGATCCGTTTCACTATTTGTCCTGTATGTATTTATTAGTGCTGTTCTCAACCAAAGAAATTCTTAGTCGACTAACACTCTGCTGCGATTTTGTGTCGATTAGTTGATTTTAATCAATCTGATCTGTAAAACAGAGTTTCTCCACAAAGACACACACAAAACCACTTTAAATCTTGTGTTTACCAGAGATGTGCTCATAAATTTCTTAGAAATAAATCATTGAGCATGAAAAAAGCATAAAAAACAACTAATCAACTAGGAGGGGGCTGCCCTAGATTTTACTGATATTTACTATCAATCTGCTTCATTGTTTTTCCATTATGTGTTGACATGAAATGTCACGAGTCATAAATTCAGTTATCATGGACAAGTTTACAACGGTCATTTACAACTTTGTTGCTGTTTGAGAGTAACTTCCGGCTGTTCACCTTGGATATTGTTGACTCTACATGTTGATAAATGCCGCCTGACCGCATCATTTGTTAGAGGAAGTACAAATTCAGGTTTCTACCTTTGTAGGCTGTGTCCTTCGAAGGAGGCAGCCCCTTCACTCAGGCACAGCTAATGTATGTTTGACTAGCAGCTGATTTGAACAGCTGGGGCCGTATCACCTGTCGAAAGGAGCCAGTTGAGGTGGTTCGGGCATCTAGCACGGATGCCTCCTGGGCGCCTCCCTTGGGAGGTGTTCCAGGCACGACCAGCTGGGAGGAGACCACGGGGAAGACCCAGGACTAGGTGGAGAGATTATATCTCTACTCTGGCCTGGGAACGCCTCGGGATCCCCCAGTCAGAGCTAGTTAATGTGGCCCGGGAAAGGGAAGTTTGGGGTCCCCTGCTGGAGCTGTTGCCCCCGCGACCCGATCCCGGATAAGCGGTTGAAGATGGATGGATGGATGGGGGCCGTATCAAAGAAACTAGCCCAACATCTTCTGGCAGGTTACATGGAGGTTCATCAGTCCTCTAATCGTTCTGGTTATTCTGGTTTTCTACATGGTGACGCAAGTCCAAAAAGAGCTCACCTACTTAGTTTGGGACTCCAACTCTGTAAGCACACAAGCTCATAAAATAATCTGTGTTCATTTATATTTGGGTGTATCAGTTCTGATCTCAACATCAGCATCCATCCTTTTGTTGACTTTTTTTTTATTAATTTAAAAAGAGCCCTCACATTCGTAGCCCAGTAATAATGCCTTAATACAAGGCCGAGGCAACCCAGTTTACATTCTTCAGTCGGTGGGCTTTAGAAATGCGAGTGGGTTTATTTGCCCAGACAAACAAGAGGATAGCTGCATCAAGTTATTTAAAGAAAGACAATGGTAAATAGATGAGAAGGTTTTGGAAAAGGTACAGGAACCTTGGAAGTACAACCATTTTAATATCATTGAGAGGTTCCAGTTCTTGATGTTAGCCTTTAGTTTGTCTACCATGTCAGAGAAATTTAATTTCAGTAAAAGTTTGGGGTTTTGGAAATATTAAATCCAAGATATGTAAAGTGGATTTCAACAATGCAGGGCTCAGATTATTCATAAGAGACATGTTACCCCAGTTAATTGTACATCCCGACTACTAAATGATTTAATGTAGTTCAGGAGGTTGGGAACTGAAACTACTGGATCAGATATTAAATCAATAAATCATCAGCATGTTGCCCTTTTTTTCTAATGATGCCTCAAACACATTAATGTATCTAATATTTGTATTGTTAATGTTGTTGATAATCCAGCATATAGTGGTAACAAATGATTTTGCATACTGTTTACAGGAGGAGTTTCCAGCTCTGACGTCAGTACCGTACCCTTCATGGATCAATGCGCTCATCTTTCTTTTGGCGGGAGTCCCCAGTCTGGCGGTGCCTGTGTATGCATTATGTAGGCTGGTCTATGTTTGTTGCAAGAAAAAATAAAAACTAAGTGATAGAATTTGCCAAATTTCTTAAATTGATTAAAAAGACACAAATTGCAGAGTATAATAAAATGAACAATTATTTAATCTGTTGTGTTGCTTTATTTTAAAAAGGACACCCTCAGTTCCCCTCTAGCGGCAGTTTCTGCTTGTTACGTGCATAGTCTTTTTTCAAAATAAACTTCCAATGTAGGTTTACTTAGTTTTTAGGTTTACTTACGCAACAAAACTACTTGGTTAGGCGTTGGAAAAGATCATGGTTTGGGTTCAAATAAGTATGTTTGTTAAGTAACTGGCGTTAGTTAAGTACAGAAGTTATATGACAAAAGTATGGTAAAATAAGTCCACACACGGGACAGGAACAGCAGCCTCCTGTGGAAAGTTCTGCGTTTGTTTGACCCATCCAACCTCCCCTCCTGCCCACCCGTTTGGTGTTTCTGGGCCATAACCATGCATTACGAATATTTAAAAAGCTAGAAGATGTAGAGTAGCCAATTAGCCAAAAGAGGGGGACCTCAAAATGACAGATCACAGAGAGGCAGTAAAGCCAGGTGAACCAGTTTAACAAAAGACAGCATATGGAGCAGGTAAGATACACTGCATGTGATATAGGGATGTGTATAGATTAAACAAACAAAATACAGCATGCTAATTATTGAAATTGTTTCCCTCTGCTTCCATTGTTTATGCTAAACTATTAGTGGTGGGGAAAAAATCAATACAGCATAGTATAGTATCGCGATATTTTGTGTGGCAATATCTGTATCGATATATAGACGTGTATCGAAGTATGAGATCTTTTATTATATAAACTATTATAATTGCAAATACAATGTACTGTAATACAGTTCAGTTTGTCAGGTGCAACATTTATGTTTTTATGACAGTGTGGATCAGTCTGACTGCTTGACAATCCCATTTTGCTAAAAATTATGTAAGTGAGATGAAGGGAATGCATTTAGTTTTTTTTGGTAAAAGTTGCGTGTTGGACACAAATACATCATTTAACCTGGAGAGAGCTGAGACCTGAGACCTGAGACCTGAGACCTGAGACCTGAGACCTGAGACCTGAGACCTGCACCAGCCCTGAACCTTCACCAGTGTCCTGGTCTCTCAAAGAGGTTTAATTAATGGATACTGGATAAGAATTAACTGGATAAGACACACAAAGGTCTTCCAGAAGGCTTTCCCCAGGATAACTGATGAGGAAACCCTTGAGTACCAGCGACGCTTCACAGAGCCTCGTCTGTCTAACGGGGATGCTGTGTGGGTGGACAGAAAATACTTCCTGGCTGATTTCTATGAGGAGGTGGAAACAGCAGCTCTGGCCCTGGACCACAGTTTGGCTGGTTGGTCGTTTACTGATCGCAGTGGAGACCAGGGGAAACATCTTAAAGCTGGAATTCAAAGCCTCAAACCTCCTCAGCTTTGTCCGCTCCAGCTTATGGCTGGCGACTGTGATGCTGAGAGAGCAGATCAGATCACAGACAGCGCTTTGGTGGAAGAGTCCACCTCCATTCCTGGTGGAATTTTTTTTAAAGGCAAGACCGTCCACACAGATAAGAGTATTAAATACTGGAAAAATCTCCCTTTAAGGTACATTTTGAACAGATAAAAAATGTGCGATTAATCTCGATTAACTATGGAAAATCATGCGATTCAATATTTTAAATATTAATATTTAAATATTTTATTTTGAATTTGATTGACAGCCCTAGTTCAAACACACACTCAGAGACCTGGGGATGTTGATGTTGGTCTGGGCTTTGCAGAAGTATGTTTACGCCAACAGGTGGCAGAAACTGTTTGAAATTATATCAGCTCAACAAGAAGGTAGATGGGAAGCATAGATGTTTCCTAAAATGACGGATACATTTAGGAGTACATATATTTACATTTACAGTTGTAAAAGACTTATTTCTCTTTTATATGTAGCACAGTCACCCTGCACTGCAACCATTTTCATTTATTTATGTGGCTCAGGACTAGGGCTGCACAATATATTGATTTTTTTTATCATCATAGCAATGTCAACTTGCACGATAAACCCATCGTGAACGACTGCAATATTGCACTCAGTGGTTTTTTGAGTTAGTTGAAAGAGTATCAGTAGAAAACTGCACTTTAAACTGTAATTATCGTTCTTTTTTTATTGGTGCCTTTTGTGTTCAGTTCAATTTGTTCAATAAAAGAAAAATAATTTCCTCTCACTTTTTTAATTCAACAGCCATTTGATGTTTTTTTAGCAGTATACTGAAAGAGGCAGACTGTTTGTGGGTTTGTCACCTGTGTGCTTTCACTCCCTGTTTAATTTCAACGGTCATGGTGTGTTTTTTATTAATTGCATCCAAATGGTTCACTTTGAGTCAGTGTAACATTGAAACAGCATCACCAGATTATCCATTAGGGGTAGGTTTCACCACTGAATCATCATGCCTGATGTTTTCTCTCTCTTCCTGGTGGCCTGATTTATTCAGGAAAACCAATAAAAGCTCCATCTGACTAAAAGCTGCAACTGATAGGACGTTAAAGGACAGCCCACTAAAGAGAGTAAGACAGAGGACGAGACGAGCACTTAGACTAAACAGGTGAAGGAGGTATTTTGACATGCACTGAGCTGAGATCAGGAGAATTCTGGACCAAATAAGAATACATATTGAAGTTTAATTTAAGGAGAGTTGCATCGTTGTAACAGAGCTGGAGTTGTGCTGAACATATTGACCAGCTGAGGATGAGCAACACAAAAGACACTGGAGTGGCGGAGAGACCCAAATGGGACAACAAGGTCCAGTACCTGTTGACATGTATTGGCTTTGCAGTGGGACTTGGAAACGTCTGGCGTTTTCCCTACCTGTGCCAAATCTATGGAGGAGGTGAGATGCTATTATATGATGCTATCATATGAGCTGCATTATATTTCCCCAATCTTACATCACACAATAGTTTAATTGAGTTAGCTGTTAGAGATTTATGCATCTTATCACTTACCGGTATGTTATGTTTTCACTGAATTCCTAAAATTGTTCAGATTATTTTTATCCAATCATGAGATACTGAATTGAAGTGCAGCCACACTTTAGAGCAGTGGTCTCAAACTCAATTTACCTGGGGGCCGCTGGAGGCAGAGTCTGGGTGAGGCTGGGCCACATCAGGTATTCCACAAAAAAAGCTTTGTTAAAAAAAAAACAATCTTCTCAAACGTCATTATTAACAGTTCTTTAACTTGAATGGGTTCTTCTGAACATGGCCTATTGCGTCTCCCACTTTTCCTGAAATTGTCTGTGCTCGTCACCAACCTTTCTCTTCACTGCAGGCTTTGAAAAAGACATGATTGGGGCTGTGTGACAAGATATATATTCATTCCACTTGGTGTCACTCCGCAATAAAGTTGTGCCTGCTGTGTTTGTGTTGCTCTGCAATTACACCACCAAACCGCTAGTTGGCGGCGGCGTCTCTATGAGTTTCCTCTTCTTCTTGTACTACAAACAGAAACTGAGGGAGTTGGAGCTAATAACTGTTGAACCACAGAACTTTTACTGACATTACTGCAACGCCGAAAAGAGAAAATATATCTGAGTGGATTTGTGTGAACAAACATTGAAAAGATGGAGGCAGAGAGAAGTAGAACTTGGTCCTGGCCGCTCAGCATCGCTGAGAGACTGGACCAATCACAGCTGTTGCGGTCTGCGTCGCCGCGACGTGTAGTTACATTTCTGGAGAGGTGCACGTCAGGCTACGGCGTCGATTACACGCAGAAGTATAAATCAAGCTTTAATCGAGCTTATGCGATGTTACACGGGCGCCGCCATAGTTGTTGTGAAATGTTTCTCTGCTTGCATCAAGCCCGGCCGATTGCCCGCCCCCGGGAGCCATATACCCCGCTGTGATTGGTAGGTTCGTTCAGCTCGGGCTCGCGCAACAAAGGGACCTTCCACGGCAAACTGCCATTCACATAAAACTCGCGGGTTGAGGGCGCCTGGTTAGCTCAGTTGGTAGAGCGGGCGCCCATGTAACAAGACTTAGTCGTGACCACGGCGGCCCGGGTTCGAATCCGGCCTGTGGCCCTTTCCGCATGCACTCTCTCTCTCCCCCCTTTCCAAGACTCTATCCACTGTCCTGTCAATAAAAATGAAAAAATGCCCCCAAAAAAAAAACTTTATAAAAAATTTTTTTTTTTAAAAATTTGCGGGCCGCACTAACATTAAACTTTCATATCAAGGTGGGGGCCACAAAATATCGTCTTGCGGGCCGCAATTGGCCCGCGGGCCGCGAGTTTGAGACCCCTGCTTTAGAGTCTCTCTCTGCCTCAGGATATTTAGTTATTAACAAATGAACTAGGCCAGTCAATATCAAAATGGTGAACCTTATCTGTGTTTGATTGATAACGCTCAAAATCAGGGTTTGTTTTCGCTCAAATGCCCCAATTCCTGTATTTACTTCCTCATAGTTCCCAGAGAGATCTCTTATCCCAAAACCACAGAATCCTAAAGGACCTGGGTCAGGGTTGAGTTGGGTAAGAGCTGATCGTGTTCAAACTTCATATATTGACTCTGAGATTCCTGATTCCCACAAGCAGTGTTACACTCAGCTGAGCCTCTATTTGACCTCAGCTTAGTGACCAATAAATACCTTTTTCTTGAGTACCTTAAGCATTAGATCTGTGTAATTTGAGCAATTCAGATTAAACTGTACAATAAATTGTACAATGATGCAACTGTGCAATACTGCATTTATACTGTACATTTCAAGAAATATTCTTATTTAATTCTTATTTATACTATTCTAGCATTTATATTTAACACACTTAATAGATCCCACACACTCAGCATTTAGTATTTACTTATTACACTGTGCTTATACATTGTATGTGTTTGATGTAGGGCTGTTAACACGATAGTAACGTGTCCATGTCATACTAGCTTGTCGCAAAGGAGGCTAAATAATGTGCCATGCTTGCGCTAAATTTTGACTGTCATGGCCATTTTCAAAGGTTTCCCTTGACCTCTGACCTCAAGATATGTTAATGAAAATTGGGTTCTATGGGTACCAACGAGTCTCCCCTTTACAGACATGCCCACTTTATGATAATCACATGCAGTTTGGGGCAAGTCATAGTCAAGTCAGCACACTGACACACTGACAGCTGTTGTTGCCTGTTGGGCTGCAGTTTGCCATGTTATGATTTGAGCGTATTGTTTATGCTAAATGCAGTACCTGTGATGTGTTGTTAATTGATTTTCAATAATAAATATATGCATACATTTGCATAAAGCAAGCATATTTTCCCACTCCGATGTCGATAAGAGTATTAATTACTTGACAAATCTCCCTTTAAGGTACATTTTGAATAGATAAAAAATTTGCTATTAATTTGTGATTAACTATGGATGAACATGCGATTAATCGGCCCCTAGTTTGATGCTTTGATATTTATATATATTTCATATATTTAAAAATTGTATTTGTATTATTATTTATATTTCTTTACATATATTGTGTTTGATTTTGTAGCATTATGTACATAATTTACATATTCCTTTATATCTATTTTCTTACATTTCTTTATGTTTTTATATACAGTAAGAGCAACAGTAAGGTAGTCGGTAATTTCTGATTCTGAAGCAGAGATAGTTTTAATGGGATTTTATAAAACATTTGTATCAGTCACTTGGAAAATGGTTCAAACAGACACTCATGATCAAAAACACATTTTCTCTGCTATGTATGTTGATAAAGATTGTCTAATCTGGCAGATGAATAACTGTGAGGTAAATATTTACTTCATGTCTCCAGGTGCATTCCTCATCCCTTACCTAATAGCGCTGGTGTTCGAGGGCCTCCCCCTGCTCTACCTGGAGCTGGCTATAGGCCAGAGGCTCCGCATGGGCAGCGTCGGCGTCTGGAACTCCATCTCTCCGATACTGGGTGGACTCGGTGGGTGGCCTAGAATTATCAGTGAAATTTATTAGGATGTTTATTTATCAGATACTTTGTTATGTTGTTTTTTTTTTATAGAAAATGTTATTTCCTGTGTGTAGGAATTGCCTCCATGATTGTGTCATTCCTGGTGGGCATTTTCTACAACACCATCATGGCCTGGGTGCTCTGGTATTTCTTTCACTCTTTCCAAAACCCTCTGCCGTGGAGCCAGTGTCCCCTCAATAGCACTGATAACACAGGTAATATGTGTCTATATGTAAAATTATAATGCATCAAATTTGATTTGAGAAACTAGTACAATTATAATAAAGTTCCAAGATACAAGAGGCCTGGTTAACTATCAGGCTCTGCGTGACATTTCAGGTCAGATTTAATAGGAAAACTACTGGATTGTTATTGTTTTATGGCACCATAGGATCCCGTTGCAGCACAGCATAAAATAAAATGCTTTTGATCAGTGACAGATAGTGGAATACGTGGCAGGCAAAGAGCAAAAAAATCATGGTCTCATTTGTTTTCAGTAATCCTACCAAGATATTATATGTATGGTATGTTGGGGGGGGTAACATGAACACAAGGGATGCCAACAGACTGAACAGGCTGGTGAGGAGGGCTGGCTCTGTGGTTGGATCTGAGCTGGACGGTCTGGAGGTGGTGGCAGAGGGCAGGATGAGGAGGAAGCTGGACGCTATCCTGGAAAACCCCTTCCACCCCCTCCATGATGAGCTAGTCAAGATGAGGAGCACCTTCAGCCACAGACTCATCCCTCCTCGGCACAACACAAAGCGCCTGGGTCAGTCCTTCATGCTGGTAGCCATCAGGCTCCACAACCAAGGCTGACCCCCATATGACAACTATTAGGACTTTTAAGAAATTTAAACATGCACTATCTGGCGCACTTTACACTCACTTTACACTATACATCCTATATACCACTTTAGTGCTGACTGCACATATGTACATATTACATTTATTTATTTATTGTACATACTACATTTATTTATTGACGGACTGTACACACTATGTTCACCCATTCACTCTGTATCTTTTATATCTCTATTATTGTCTTTAGAATTTTTGTATACCTTTACCTCTCCTGTGATTCACTCTGTTTGCTGATGTTGCTGCTTTGACACCTGAATTTCCCTCCGGGGATTAATAAAGGTCCATCTTATCTTATATTAAAATGTGTTTCATGGTGATACATTGTTTTGCAGAAACACATTTCTCGTGTAATACAAAATCCATTTTAATATTTAACTCTGAAAGTACACTACAGTATGTTACAAAAGTTGATGCATGTTCAAGGGGACTGCACTGGTAAATTGTTCTGCTATTTTGCTTCCATAACGTCTTTTTTCAGTACACAAAATACACATTTAGGTGTTAATTTTACTACTTTGTCTATTTGTGTCTGTAGATTTCTCCTAAATTCACCAAAAGTTAGCATTAGATAATGCCTCATTTGCATATTTAAACATACATTTTCAGAAAACTTGTAATACAAAAAAGAATTGCCTTAATGTAAGTAATCAACTTGGGAAGTTTCATGGCAATGTCTATCAGTTAATTTTTTAAACCTATACACTGGGGTGTCTCCCCTTAAACCAAAATAAACACTAATAACTTGAAGATTAAGCCCATGTTGTTATTGTCTTTCACTTCTCTATGCATCCATATATATAGAATATAACGTGGAGTGTGTGAAGAGCACTCCATCGAACTACTTCTGGTACCGTGAGACCCTGAACATCACACCTGACATCGAGACCAGCGGCTCCCTGCAATGGTCGATGGTCATCTGTCTGGCCAGCGCCTGGTGTGTGGTCTTCATCTGCTTCATCAGAGGCATCGAGTCAATGGGGAAGGTCTGTTTATCTAGTGAAAAAATACTTGACATCACTGCTGATAATCACAGGAAGATGTAGAAAGAAAGAGGGCTGTATCGTATGTTTGCGTGTTTCAGGCTGTGTATGTGACGGCTACGTTCCCTTACCTGGTGCTGACTATTTTCCTGATCCGTGGCCTCACTCTGCCTGGAGCAACTGACGGACTGCTGTACCTCTTCACTCCTGATGTGAGTTTGATCACTTGCTGCTACTACTACAGGTGATGGTGAAGGTTTTAATACGCCAGACCTGATATGTTGTGTTTACATTCGCTGCAGTGGGAGATATTGAAGAACCCTCAGGTGTGGCTGGACGCTGCCACCCAGATCTTCTTCTCCCTCTCGGTCGCCTTTGGAGGTCTCATAGCTTTCTCCAGCTATAATGCAGAGAGGTAAGGACTCCTTAACTCCCTCAGTAAAATTGTGATGATTTGTGTGACTTTTTTTTTGTTGCTCTGTGTCCATTAGAAACAACTGCGAGAGGGACGCTATTCTAATAGGAATAATAAATAGTGCCACATCTCTCTTCGCCTCCATTCCCATCTTCTCCATCCTGGGATTTAAAGCTACCACCGCCTTCAACGCTTGTGTAAATGAGTATGTACGCATACATATTCTGTGTAAAGCTTCTTTTCTTCTTGCCGATACCAATGAGGCAGACTTTTTTGGTATCCCATCTGCAGAAACATCTTGGATCTGACCAATCACTTTGAGCTTTCAGACCAGAACATAACAGTGGAAAACTTTGATCACTGGTATGAGTATCTAAATCGTGTACATCCAGATCAGGTGGCCAGTTTGAACCTGAGGCACTGTGACCTGCAAGATTTCCTTGACCAGGTATTGTAACTTTGAAAACACATCCAATCTTGTACATTGCATTCTTTTTGCCTGAATCAAATTTCTCTTTTCCTGGTTGTTTTTGTCTCTCGCCTCCCCTTTCTGTCCTTGGAGTGCAGTACATCATGTGCCGGTTGGTCAAACATGTACAGTCAGTTCATTCCTTTCATCTTCCTCCCCCAGAGTGCATCGGGTACCGGCCTGGCATTTATTGTGTTCGCCGAAGCAGTGCTAGAGATGCCAGGCTCCCAGGTATGGGCCATACTGTTCTTCGTCATGCTCTTCAGCTTGGGTCTCTCCTCCATGTTTGGCAACATAGAGGGAGTCCTAACGCCCCTCAACGACCTCAAGCTATTGCCCAAGTGGATTCCTAATGAACTCGTAACAGGTACCTGCAAATAGACTTAAGCTGTTCTAAAGTAAAAGGTTCCAACAGTTTTACCAATGAATTTTCAAAAATTTTACCCCATTTCCATCCTTTTTTTTGGTAGTTTAAAATAGGTCCTACATAGCGATCATAAGGCGCAGTAGTGAGGCTCTTACTCCAGTGTGCAATGCCCTAAGACACCTGCCACCAATCCTAAATTCAAATTCAAATGCAGCTCCATCTGTTTGAGTTGGAGAGCTTTGTTCAGGCTTCGTCAAACATCATTACGTGAGCAACCTGCCTGGACACCTCTCTGACAACATGCGATTTGAAGTAGGGCGCAATTCCAAATGTGGCAAGGTATGCACACTTTGTGTCCCCACAACGCCATTTGTCCGTTTTTAATAGTGGTGCAACGGCTCAACAAGCCCACGGTTTGGTTTGTACATCATTGAACGGTTTGGTTTTTTACAGTTTGGTTTGTACTTCATTGAACGGTTTGTTTTTTATGGTTTGGTTTGTACGTTATGAAGGGTTAGTTTTTACGGTTTGGTTTGTAGGTCATTGAACGGTTCAGTTTTTTACAGTTTGGTTTGTACGTAATTGAACGGTTCGTTTTTTTTAAGTTTCGGTTTGTATGTCATTGAATGGTTTGTTTTTTATGGTTTGGTTTGTACGTCATTGAACGGTTCGTTTTTTTACGGTTTGGTTTTGCATCCCTAAGCTGTACGAATAATGTGAGTCCATCGTCTTCAGTGCCCACATCATCTTTAAGTCAATGTTTTCCCTTTGAATTCTCTCTCTGAAAAACTTTTTTTCTTACTTCCTTAGCCGCCATCTGCTTCATAGCCTTCTTGACGGCTCTCATCTTCACCCTGGGTTCGGGGAACTACTGGGTAGAGGTCTTTAACAGCTACGTGGGATCCGTACCTCTGCTCATCATTGCATTCTTTGAAATCGTTGGAGTCGTTTATGTCCGTGGAATGAAAACGTAACTTGAACTCCTCTTCTTTAATGTTACTCTGTAGTCTTATTACAATTGAGATCCCAGTGCATTAAACATTTTCTCTGGTCCCCGTATCCTCTGACAGATTCAGTGACGACATCTACTTCATGACCGGGAAGAGGCCGAACATCTTTTGGAAGGCATGCTGGATGGTGATCAGTCCCTTATTGCTCCTCGGGGTGTTGGTTGCCTACGTGGTCCTCCAGGCACAGAAACATCCCACTTATCCCGCATGGAATCCGGCCTATGTAAGCAAGTCGAGGTTACTGACATGGAGATATCAAATGGGATCTAATATGCTTTTGTGCTTTTCCCCTTTCCTTTAGTGTTATATAATTTTGTGTGCATGTAAAAGGTTTGCAAAGTTACAAAGTCCACGCCAAAGGGAGTTACTCTCCCCCACAGAAACATTGCTCCTGAACTGCCTTGCTTGAAGTCCTGCCTTTTCTTCCGTAGCTTGGTGATGTCACCAAGAAACACATTTGCTTAACGGCTAGTTTGGCACAACCTCAAACTAGGGATGCTAATTTTGAAAAAAAAATTTAACCGATAACCGACCCTCGTTAACCGTTAACCAAGCTGCAGTGTTTAAGCACAACAGACAACTGAGTAAGAGATTTTACGTTTTGTTCTACGATATAAAATATGTCAGTAAATATCCCCTCGTGAATTTTTGTAGCTTTTATATGTCTTAAAAAAGGCGGCTGCAAGCAAGTTGCGAAATGAGACTTCAAAACGTAATCACGCCAACCTCTAGTCCGCCTTTAGCTTAGTGGTAGTGACACGAAGTTATGCAACTGTGGTGTAGTTCGTTTATAGCCTAACGTTAGCTTTTTACTTCTGACGACTGCATTTACGCTTCAAAAATCATAAAAGGGGTGTTCATTTGTGGAGATTATCTTGCTAAACAAAACGTGTAAGCATAATGTGTAAGCATAATATGTAAGCATCAGAAATTTTTGTTTCATATACATGACATTTTATACTTCTTTGTCTTTTTCTTCAGGAACTGTTCCCAAAAACTGAAGTGAAGCCCTATCCAGACTGGGTGTTTGGCATAATCATCCTCCTCTGTGTAGTACCTGTGATTTCCATCCCTCTGGTGGCTTTCTACCAACTGATCTGCTGTGGAGTCAAGAAGTCCTCCCGTGGCGCTGACCTAAATCCCTACTGCAACGACGGCTTTGAGGTTGAAACACAGGAACAGAGGACCCAGAAAGCTTAAGAAATGCTGCAAGTAACAATGTTCCTGAACAGAAAAGGACAATGTCACTGCTTCTGTGGAATCTCATCTTAATTCATAGGATACCTGACTTATAATCAGTCATGCTGAGCTATAATATAGACTTTCATACTGATTGTTAATGTTTACATTTATCAGGACTTGACCTGACAACTCGCATTTGCTTCCTGAATTATAAAACGGGATTTATTTAAAGTGACAGTCTTTCCTTTGTACATTGTTGTGTAGTGTAAGTAATACATCGCCATCTGACTTTGATTCCACATTTACAAAACCTTACATTTTGAACATCAATGTATTCTTAACACTCATTTTGTCTCGAAAAATCATTGTATTGAATCTCAAAGCTTCCTGCTGTTCATAGAAAGAATCTAAAAGATTGTCATCAGTGTAATGTAAAAAAAAAACTGAGCTACATCAAACTCTTCATTTAACTTAACGTAGTGGCTGACAATATTTCTGTGAACTTATTTTCATACAAATTATCTTCCAGGTGACCTCAGATGTCTTCTTTGTGGAAAACTACCACAAAGTGTATATCAAAGTCCAGAGAGACAAACAGCTATGGGATGAGGCGGGGTCTACGTCAGCAGCTGGATGATTTTTAATCATCCAATTTCCTTATACTTTGATCAGGTGTTTTTTGTTTTATATGGTGTGTTTATGACTGAGGTTTATCACTTAATTGTTTTATATCAGATCTGTTTTTCTCTCATTCCTGACACTGTGTCACGGATAATTTTCTTTTGGCACACTGAAGATCAGATAAATCCAAATCACTGATTTCAAATCTGAGAGGGAGACAATAAAAACAACAAAAAAAGGTTTGTACTTTCTTAACTTTGACAGAAATTGGGTCAAATTCTCAGTGCCCTTTGGAGAAACAAAAGACAAAAACTCACAACAGACACATTCTAGAGAAGCTAGACTAAATACGTATCTATACCTTTGAGCTGCTGACGGTTTCATTGTGGTGTTGGGAGCTGCAACTGGGGCTAGCGGCTGGTAGTCTACATCTGGATGGCCAAGAAGTCGACTGGGGTCCTGGGGTTAGTGGCCTGTCGAACCCTGGCCAGCCTCAGATCCCCCAGACGCCGCTCTAGACGGCGCTTCCCTGTCAAGAGGATGACAGCAGAGAACTGAATGATGTTTTTTTTTTTATGGTGAACTGGAAAATTCATCCACCTGAAACATTTCCAGCACCTGTAAGTAAAGATGGCAATAAACGGATTTGTGTACATGTACAGTAAGACAAAGTGTTGTATCTAGATTTGCTGGGTTGGGTGCGCCTCTCATAAAGTCCACATTTAAGGGTTTTGACCTTCCGAGCAAGTTGTAATGATGATGTTTCCATATTGTTCATTTATGGAGTATTTTAAGGTGAGTCACTTCATGCCTCTAAATGAACACACAAGGTGAGGCTGTGTTTATGATTAGGCGGTGCAATTTTGCGCTCATTTTGGCATGAAATTGAACTTGCGTTTCCACCTACTTGGACCTTCTACCATAATACTGATAGGCAACATTGTAGTTGGCAGAGGCATGTACACACAGACCTGTTTGCTACCCACTTTTACAACTAGATTGATATTTGCATCATATAAGTACAACTTAAAAATGGGATTAAAGCAAGAGGCTGTAACAGGCAGAAGAATAGCTGAGGCTTACTGTATGAATAATGTCATCCATGTGTCACTGAAAGTAATCCAGGGACCTAGCATTCTGCAGAAACATCACTACTGACATCCGGTTTGACCAGTGAGTTGTAGAATGTTGGATCTTTTCCATGCAGTTGATTAAAATATCTTTAGCCATCACACAGCAGCAACATGATTTGAGGCAGGTATGGCTCATTCATTATTAAAGGTGCTGAATGCCAGATTGGGAGCATTTCTATTGCCTCCGCACAGCTCTCAACATGGCGGTGGCTCGCAGCTAACGGTGCTAACAGTGTTAACAGTGAAAACAAACCGCAACTCTGCTGACAGAGCTCAGTGTGGGGTGCTACAATAACACACTCTCTACTCAGGTAGACATTACTCTTCAATATGTTTACATAGCAAATAGTTGTTTGCTGTTATAGTAATGCTCTGGATATTGTATAGAGAACCTTTAATATCTCCTGACACAGCAACAGTAGGGCTGTGTATTGGCAAGAATCTGGTGATACGTTACGTATCATGATGCATGGGTTACGATTCAATATGTTGCAATGTATTGCAATTGCCTAGTTGCCCCTGTAACATCCAACATCATTGCACTACTTTGAGAGGGTGCATCTCTTTGCAAATTAAATAAAGCACTGTCGGAGTTCATCTTTGCATGTAAACTTTTAATTAAAAATCAATATCGTGTTTTTGAGAATCGATACAGAATCACAAAACATAATATCGTGATATAATTTTTTTTCCGATATTTTCTTACACCCGTAAACAACAGGAATGGTCTGTAATATTTTTTTCTTTCATTTCACTGTAGTTATGACAGAACTCTAACCTTGGGTGATTTAACACCTTGCACCACGTTTTGACTCGCTTTGACTAAACAAGACAACTGAAGACGTCACCTTGGACTGTGGGAACTTGTTGAATGAAATATGCTATATAAACTTTTATTATTATCGTAATTGGAAAAATATGTCGTGCTCGTCATCTTGTGGTGCCGTAGGATAGTTCCTGGGTGATATTATTGTGTGTGTGTTTCCTGAGGGTACATACGTTTGTGCAGGTGTGGGAGCAGATCCTTGTAGAGAGGACGGTGTTGTGAAAGCACCAGCAAGAAAGAAAGACAGAAAAGCAGCTCCACTGCTTCATATTGCACAATGCCGGTCTGGGCCTTACTGCCTAATATCAGTCCTGGAGTAAAGGGAAGGGATTAAAAAAAAAAAAGAGATGATAAGTTTTGAACTTGATATTGCTTAAATGATTTTTTTCCCAGATGTATGAAGGGGAAATGTTGCCTTTGTTGCTGAGCCTGATGAGTCGATTGGCGTATTCAGCTATATCCAGTATCATCCGTAGGAAGTAGACAGGGTTCTTAGCAACCGTCTGACCAAAGGGCAAACTCTGGGCACACACGTGGAACCTAACGAGAAAAATAAAAATCAGGAAGAGACAAACAAGACGCGCCCTGCCCATTCAGATATTTACATTCTGAGATAAAAGGCAGTAAAATTAGTTTCAGCTCAGTGCAGGTATTGATTGATAACCCTCCCTGCGCTTACTGTAACAACAGATTAAAATGAACAAACTGGAGAGGGGAAGTGAGTAGTGAAGGAAGAGTTGTGTTGATTGGAACTGTTTTTCAATACTTCAGGTGGATAATGGAAACAAATGATTCACAGTGCCCACTGAATTTATTTAATCTGAATGATAGACAGTGGTATTTTAGCATATTATGTTACAACAGTAAAAATTACAGTACATAATTAAATGGTAACTTTGGAATTTTTCAACCTGGATCCTATTTCCCCATGTTTTTGTATCTAATTGACATAGGGATAACAGTTTCTCAACAATTTACTCCAGTATTGAGGGATAACGCTGCTGATGACAGCTGCTCACGGGCTGCAAGCTGGCACCATCATTTACATCCACTAAAGTGCTTGCTTTTGCTATGACAGGCACTGATTGTTATTATGTCTGTATGTATTAAGTGTCTGACATTATAGAGAGAGTCTTGCTCAAGGAGAAGTCTCCTACTCGATGCTACTCTTTCACGGCTGCTAGTTACAGCGTTCGCCCTCAATACTGGACCAACTTCAAAAATAGCTGTCCCCATGACTCACTTATTCCATGTTGAAAAATACGAAAGTTACCCTTTAAGATTGCACTTTAGGTTTGGAAAAAAAGAGTCAAAAGTCAGTCAGGTCACTGTCTTTACCTGCATGCATGAAGCAGCACCAGCTTGTAGATGTTCTTGTAGACTGCCTCAAGAGAATTGGTCTGAAAAGGAAAAGGTATTCATTATTATAAGATCAGCACAAAAGCGAAGGTGCAGAAATGAAATAAAAGTGACTGAAATAGAAAAAAGATGTGTGGGACTTCCACTCCATTGTATGCATATCAATCAAATGCAAAAATGTTTATGAAAGGTAAAATTGAGGCAAACAGTCTTTAATATTTGTACATGATATGTAACATGGGCAATATTAACTAGTTATATTTTTTTGTTCCCTGATCCGTTTCACTATTTGTCCTGTATGTATTTATTAGTGCTGTTCTCAACCAAAGAAATTCTTAGTCGACTAACACTCTGCTGCGATTTTGTGTCGATTAGTTGATTTTAATCAATCTGATCTGTAAAACAGAGTTTCTCCACAAAGACACACACAAAACCACTTTAAATCTTGTGTTTACCAGAGATGTGCTCATACATTTCTTAGAAATAAATCATTGAGCATGAAAAAAGCATAAAAAACAACTAATCAACTAGGAGGGGGCTGCCCTAGATTTTACTGATATTTACTATCAATCTGCTTCATTGTTTTTCCATTATGTGTTGACATGAAATGTCACGAGTCATAAATTCAGTTATCATGGACAAGTTTACAACGGTCATTTACAACTTTGTTGCTGTTTGAGAGTAACTTCCGGCTGTTCACCTTGGATATTGTTGACTCTACATGTTGATAAATGCCGCCTGACCGCATCATTTGTTAGAGGAAGTACAAATTCAGGTTTCTACCTTTGTAGGCTGTGTCCTTCGAAGGAGGCAGCCCCTTCACTCAGGCACAGCTAATGTATGTTTGACTAGCAGCTGATTTGAACAGCTGGGGCCGTATCAAAGAAACTTCTAAACCATTACAGATGAACAGTTCCTGAGTCAATGTTTCTATTCTGACTTAAGATAGGAAAAGTGTACTACACAAGCATCCTAACTTCCCAAAATCTTAAATAAACTCTCCTAACTTTAGGATAACTGTTAAGCTGTCCTAACTTTAACTTTTCCATCACTTTTCTTCTGCTCTGTGGATATAAGAGCTGCCTTTTCGTATCACTTGTCAGCGTACTTATTTTTTTTTTTGATAGCATCAACGCTCTGTTGAATGCTGGATACAGCAGAGACTGTATCTGCTATCTTAGCCCGCTCTCTTTCTTTTATCTCCACAGTTAGCGTTGCTGTAAATTTTCCAAAAGGAACATCATTGGATTTCTCTACAGATGTTACCAACACCTCTAACTCATTTGTTGTTTTAATGTACATTTCAGTAAGTTTTCAATGAGAAAAACATAGTTGTTTAGCTCGGCGAGATGTCAAAGTACCATTGGTTGCTAAGTAACAGACAAGCGATGTTGGATTGAGTATTTAGGATTTCCAAGCCTGAGAAAAGATAGGATGAAGTAATAGAAGATAGGGTTCCTAAAGTTAGTTAGGATTTGCTTCTGTAATACCAAATTGGGAAAAATCCTATCTAAGTCTCTTCCTATCTTAACTTAAGACTTAAGATAGGACGTTTCTGTAATACGGCCCTTGATGAACATATATTGGATCAATAGCCTTTTTAAATAGAGTGAAAGACCTAAACCTTTGTAGAGGACCTGTTACTTGACAAGCTCTTCAATTAAAGGCTTTTTTTTATGTAGGCACTATTATTTCCCTGACCTTCAGGTCCAAGAACAAGGCATGGCACTTGAGTCTGAGGATAGCCATCAGTTTCCTCCTCATCTGCTGTCCAGCTGAGTGGAAGGAGCCCAACGTAAGGCTGTAGCGTAAAGACAGGCCTGCATAGCTGTGAGAGATGGAAAGAGAGAAAAGGCGAGAATAGTAAACAAACATTAATATTGTAAATGGATATGTGGTTATATATTGTGTTTTATGCATGAATATTAATTATCCCTGCTGGACTGGGAGTTCTTTCCAAGTATGTTTATGAGTAGGTACAAAGTACAGAAGGTGGAGGGAGGGGGGAGGCACTCAGCTTACAAGAAACCATAAAGTCTGCAAAAAGCCCCATAAGTGATGCAATAAGCACACTTGAGGCAATAATTCTTTAGTTTAATTACATCTGACGGGATGCTTCACCTTGAATAGTCTTTGTAGCAGTCCAGGGAGTGCGTGTCCAGCAGGAGTCCACACCAGGGGAAGAGGCAGTGAGGCGGCAGCACACGGATGCCGGGACATGACCCCACGCTGCCCGACACCTGAAAGTTGACCACCACCTTCTGCGGGTTGACCACCAGACCGTACTGTGGCACCCCGGCCAGCAAGATCCTACACACACACACAACGTCAAAGTGCCATTATCAACCACTAAATTAAACATTCAGCATCACGTTGTGTTAAATCTGTCTCTCAACCTTTTTCCATTAAAAAAGATGGGAAGATTAAAGAACAGATTTGGATTTGGGGGTGGTGATTTCAGAAGATAATTACACAGATATGATTTATAATGGCTCCCAGCAAATAATTAAACAAATTCTGCCATCAATCGGGTCCCTATTAGAACAGATCCAGCCTGCTGCAAGAGATCTTGGTGTTTTGTTTTATAGTCATTTATTTCTAATTAGTTAATTTAAGTTTTGAGCAGCATATCACAAAGCTTGTACAATCATGTTTTATCATCTTAAAAATATTTAAAAAATAATTCTATTTTAGATTTTTAACACACAGAGTCCATGTTATCTCCTCACACCTTGATTATAGCAGCAGCCTTGTCTTAAATAAAAATCTATTAATCGACTACAGACTGTATAGAGCCAAGCTGCCAGGCTTTGAGCCAGAACTAAGCGGTGTGATCACTTCACTTCCGTTTCAGCCTCCTCACGCAGGCTCCCAGTATGTTTTCGGAATGATTTTATGATCTTATTGATTACTTTTAAGGCTCTTTGTGGCCTTCCTCAGGCAGATGTTTTTATCTGTTCCAGGGGCCCGGCTTACGAGCCCAGCCACACCAAGCCGACATCAAAGAACTAGCAGCGATAAAGGCCGACTGTTGCGTCGCCTCACGTCGCCTTTGGCCGACAAGTTGCATTTGAACACACCGCAAAGACTACAGCCGACGGCCAGTTAGCACGTACGCTCTGCATGACAGAAAATAACTCTCCACACCAGTAGGCGGCGGGAGTCTGTATTCGCCATTCAAAAAGGTTCAGCATGCTGAATCGGCCGAAAAGTCTCCAACACGGGCAGGCTAGAGCTGACCGTGTGGGATACACTGCAAAAACCAGGCTGACAGACGCTCACTGACCATTCAGGCTCTGAAACAACCCAAGGAAATAATCAAGCTGAGTCAGTAACATCTTTTCTAAGTGGAGTCAGCGATTCTGGAGAAAGATTGTTGATATTTGAACTCAACACCCAAACAAACAAAAACAAACGTTAACATGATAGCAAAACAGACAGCTGGCGGATCGTGAGGAGACATTTGCTGAATTTAACCAAAAGTGTATTGGATTATTAACGATGACTGCACCTTTAAATCTTTTCTTAATGCATACTTTCAGTGGAGAGCTTATCGTATTTTATTTTATTTTATTTTTCCATTTTATTCTTTATTTCTTTTATCTCATATTTCTGGAATTGACTTTATCCATCTTATTGTAAAAATCTAACGCATTTTGTAACTTGATTTTATAATTTGTTGATTTTAATTTGCCGTTATGTTTAAAGCACTTCATAACTGGGTTTGAAAAATCTCTACAAATAAAGAATATTATGTTATTAACTTCTTTTATTCTTGTTTAAACTAAATTTATGTAACTGACTACATCTCTTGTCTATAAAAAGAGAGCAAAAGAGAAACTGAATGCAAGTGAGAGAAAAGATCAACACACTGTAAAATGTGTAGAAAAACTGTGTGTGTGTGTGTGTGTGTGTGTGTGTGTGTGTGTCATACTTGAGAAAGGTCTGTGCTCTGTGTAGGTCTGGGGTGATCAGAAGGAAATCATCCACCAGTCTCATCAAACATCTACAGGACACAGAGAGAGGAAAATAACTGTATAACATATTTACTGTATGTAAATAGAGATTTGCTACTATACAGAAAGACTGCCCTCTGCTGCTGGACATGTGTTATTACATCTGTAGAAGTTGACATTGACTGATATACATACCCTTTCTTTTCAGTAATATCTTTGAACAGGACATTCTCCATGTGACCGTAGCAGAGACAGCAGAGCAGACTGGACACAACCGATCCCTGAGGAATCCCTCGGCACTGACGGTATGTCCTGAAACACCGAGGGACAAAATCAGATTGTTGCTAAAACGGGGCAAAATAAATGTGAATGTGTGTGATGATGTTGTAGAAACTCAATTAAATAGGGTTGGACGATATGGCCAAAATAGCATATTTCCTGGTAATTCAATAAATAAACAATCTATATGAAACAACCACCTGGTAAATGGTATTTTTGTATACCCCTGTGTGTTGACAAAGGAAAAATACTGATTATTTTCTCATTTAATTAAGAACTTTAGTGCAAATTGATCTGATTTTCCAAGAAATTTGAGTAAGTATGTGCTTGCTATTATCAATTTAGTCAACGTAATAGTGCATCATATCTCGATATATGATTTCATCATGATACGATTCCATTGAAAGACGATAAATTATCATATTAATATTGCTCAGCTAATTACTGTAAGTACCAAGTTCTTTGAATGTGATCACATTTACAAATGAGCTATGACACGCTACATATTGGTCTACTTAATGGTGGTAATGCTTACTTCTTGCCAAACTGAACAACACTGCCAGTTAGCATTTGGGTGAAGAACTGCAACGCCTCTCTGCCGTGAAGATCTGAGCAGAAATGCTGAAAGAAAAGAAATCAAATGCTCAGGGTAAAAAGAAGTATCAAACTTCCTTATCTATTCTAAAGAAACATCTGAGAATGTCCCTCTCACCTGCTCTGCCAGCACGGCGTGATGAACTTTTCCTCTCTTCTGCAGTGACGTCACAAACCCTTTCATGTTGGTGGATCCCATGTTACCCTCCAGGAAATCTGCCTGTATTAACAAACATCAGAAACTCTCCGATGGAAGTTAAATATTGTTATCCTGTATACAGTATGTGTGTGTATGTCGGTACCTGTCTAACAAAGGTTTTTTTCAGGCCCTCGTGGGAATCAGCCCAGATCTTTGCATAGCGGCGGATGGCAAAGAGTTCATCCTGAACAGGTGACAGAGCCTCGCCAACCACTTCAATGAGTTTGTCATGAGGCAGACTCTCATAGGCTCCACTCACATCCACCTTAAATGCACAGAAAGACAAAAAATGAATGAATGAAGTAGGGAAAACCGCATTTAACAAAAGACTGAAACCTGTTTTCACAGTTTTAAGTGTGCTAAAACTACATTATAATGCTTTTTGTAGCTTTATTATCACAAAAAAAAATAATGAATATGACTGCTTAAAAGACATCAGTAACATTTTGTCAGTCTCTGCCAGTACAATTAACAAACTGGCACACAAAAACCAACCTTAACAAAGTAGAGGGGTTGTGGCTCGTCCCTCTGGGCCGGAGCTACAGAGCTCAACACCTTGTGGATATCAGTCATCCCCCACACTGTGGCGCCCAGGAGGGATGGCGTGGAGCCCACACAGGCCCGCAGCATGTCCAGCAAGTCCCGTACACGCCCTCGGTAGAGCTGCAGGAGAAAAGAAATGTCCTAAATAAACACGCTCATGTTATAACACACAACTTATGGATTTGCAAGAGATAATTTTAATCATTATCAAACTGTACCCTCGTTTTGGCATCTGCTCCTACAACTCGTGTGATAGGCCTCATGTTGTCAGTCTTGGGAATGAAGCGAAGGCGGGAGATGACGGTGGCCTTGGGGAGGGATGACACCTGAGCCGGAGTCAACTCCTCCATCTGACCCTTGGAGAGGTGACCTCTAAATCACAAAAATGGTTTGTGTGAGCTTCATGAGTAAAAACCTTTGCAGGAGTGTGTATGTATGTGTGTGTGTGTGTGTGTGTGGGTACCTGAAGGCTAAGTCCTGCAGTTTTGCCCAGACTTCCTGTCTGTAGAACCTGACGGCGTTCTTCTGGCCAAAACTCTCAGTGACATAGAAGCAGGCTCGAACCAGGCCTACAACGTAGCCATCCAGAAGCCAAGCCAGGAACTGACCCAGGATCTGTGTCCGGTATGAGAGCTCACTAGGCGGGAATCTGCCTGGAGATGAGAGTGGTTTGGTTAAGGTTCCATTCACATCAGATCTGGCGGTGCGGTGAAAACGCAAGTCCTCCCATTCATTTTGAATGGGGGTAGTGCGTTTGGGCTGTGGCTGCCGCAGGAGATGCCGGAATTTTTTTTTAAAATAATCGAAATTAGATATTTTCTCAAAATCGTGCAGCCCTACCAGCTATGACAATCTCACCTGTTTTACTGATCTTCAGCCAATCACAGTCATTCACCTTCATCTTCCACATCAGTTCAGCCAGTGAGAGCTTCTCGAACTTGCCACTGCTCAAGAAGCCCCTGACCCTGAAGAAGAAATTAAGTCGGTTGTGGTCGGAGCCCCATAGCTCCTGAGGGATCACAGCAGAGAGGCATTCCCTCACGAACAGGTAGACCCGGTGAGGTGCACAGTGCTGAGGCAAGAGGGAGCTTAATTCCCCCTGTTCTGCATCTCTCTCTTCCACCACTGGGCACATCCTCTGCAGTATCCTGCTGTAGGGACATCTCCTGTGTTGACGCAGCAGTTGACTGAACACAGGGACCATGTTAAAAAAGCGCCGAGGGAGTTTCTTAGGCTTCCTCTCCAGCCCGTTTAGATACGCCAGTCCCTCAAAGAAGACTGTTCGGACCAAATCTTGCCCTTGTAGCCTTCTTAATCCACCAGCACTCTTCTTCTTCCTGTTGAGAAGGAAGCCACGCATACCCCTTCCTCCATACAGGAATCCCAGTGTGCGGATAAAACACTGTGAGGGAGGCAAAGGGGGAAAAATCCCCGATCTCCAACTGGGTCCTCCCTCCAAGGGAATTATGGTTGTTTGCATTTCAACGGGCTGTTTGGAACAAGGAGTGCCATTTTCCAAAGGCTTCATAGATAGTGTTGGTTCCACAGACATGGGCTGCCCTTCCTCCAATGTTTCATAGCACACCTGTTGCATTTCCTGTGTGGGCTCTTGCTGTCCTACCCGCCTCCTCTTTCCTGAACAAGTCATCATCTCCTCCTCATCCTTCTGATTAGTTTCTCTCTTTCTTTTCCTTTTCTTCACTCTTGCATCCCTTCTGTTCCTCGTCTTGCCGATAGTAAGATTCTCAACTTCCTGTCTCCTTTTCAAGGTCACTTCACTTCGATTCCTTACAAACTGAGCACCGTTATGCGTCCTGGGCCGAGGCTGGAGATAAAATCCAGTGGAGGCAGTAGTCATGGACACCCTGTCATAGACGGGAGCGCCACACACCTGGAAAACACATGAAGGAGGGACTGCCACAAACACAGAGCAGCTCTCCAGCAGGTAGCGTGTAAGGTCTGTACCAAGTCGTATTGTGACTTTCTTCCACAGGTCACTGCCATGGATGTAGGCAGCACTTTGAGTCACATCTCCTTTGAATTTGAAGTGGTCTGCATCCCGCTCCTCCTGAGCCAGAGACAGAAAATTGTAGCCGTGTGCCAAGATGTTTCTTTTTCTTTTCCTTTTCAGACTGTTAAGAACAAAGGCCAGCAGTTCAGGTAGAGTGCAGATCTGTGGAAAGCATAAAATACACAACATCAGAATCAAACATCAAATTCAGTCTCTTATAAACCTCACAGCTTAGTGGTTTGTGCATCCATTATATAGCATGACTTATATTTATGTCTTAATGTAAACTATCCACAACAAAGCTACTGACCAACAGACTGATTGCTCCCTCGAGGACGGTCTGCAGGACAGATTATAATGCACACAGTGCACTTTCATAGACTAAGCTACTGGAGTTACCCTGCACTATACTCACTTTTAACAGTCTCTTCTGCACTATATTCACTTTTTAATAGTCCTGTATCCCAGCTGTTACCCTGCACTATATTCAGTTTTAACAGTTTTCTTCATCTCCTTGTATTTTTATATCTGGTATATGTTTTTTGTACTTTGACCTAACTTTTTTACTGCCTTTTTACTAACATGTTTTTGCACTATGGAACTGTGATGCTGGAAACTTGAATTTCCCTCGGGATCAATAAAGTTACTATCTATCTATCTATAATTGTAATCCAATATTATAATATATATTATTCTGAAATGGGCCATTCTGCAGAATGAGTACTTTAACTTTTTAGTACTTTAAGTGTATTTTTTAATACACTATATTTATATTAATATATTATATATATATATACATACTGTATATATATTATATTATTATATATATTATTATATTTATATATTATATGAATATTTATATACTACATTTTTTTATATTTTGTACTTTTACTTGAGTAATATTTTGAATGCAGGACTTTTACTAGGACTTTTAACTTGTACAGTAACACCATTGCCACAGGATCTCACATCAAAACCCAAATAAGAGTTAGTTAGCACGACAGCTAGTGTAAAGTTACCTGGTTGCAGCTCGGCACCTGCTGTAGTTGCTTGTCAAAGCAGACAGAAACCCCCCGGACGAAGGCTTTGAACCGGTTTGAGTCAGACTGTTCAATGAGCTCTGCTCTCTGTCCTTCTCTGAACACGATGCTGTTCGCAAACTCCTCCAGGGACTGTACGTGCTGATACAAAGACCGGAGGATGTCCAGAGTCTGGGACATATCAGTCGTAGACATACTGACCGGACAGCAATGTCCACGTTATTCAGTCAGGGCATGGTTGAGTATAGTGGTTAGTAAGAATGCGTTGCTAGGAGCCCGCGTTATCCTCAGCCAATGAGAGATCAGTTCACTGGACGCGTCCAATCAGATGGACCCATACTCAACAGTGACTTAACAGTTGACCAATAGCCAATAAGAAAAGGTATGTTGTCTTTTTTCTTCCAGGAATAGATGTGAATATTTTACAGTTCAAGTGCAAAAAACAGTGTGGGCGAAAACAGTATTAAAATAATCTTTCTTTCACTTTTTCCTCAAGTCGTCATTCAGATAAGAAACAGTGCAAGACGTCAAACAACAAGATAACCAAGACACAAGGCCTACACAAAAAAAAAAATTATTATAGTTTTATTTCAATTCAATTCAAATTGCTTTATTGGCATGACTGTCAGGTGAACAATATTGCCAAAGCGTCAATTCAATAATAAATTAAAAATTAAAAAAAGAACAAAATTAAAACAAAAACATAAACAAACATATATACAATTCATTAAGCAAATTACAATATAGAGATATTTAAAAAGAACATGCATGTAAATGGAAGAAAACAATAAAGAAGTAATTAATGTTTGTTGTGTCAATAAAACAAACAAACAAACAAATAAAAAACAATTAATAGCAATATATTGCAATATCAAAGGATAAATGTAAAAAAAAAAAAAAAAAAACATGTAGTAGAGGAGTAAATAAAAGGCAGAGTGTGAGTTACATCTATTATGTGTTGTTTGTTGTGGTCGTCTCTTAAGCTGTGTTTTATTTCTTTAAAACCGTTCTGATCCGACAGAAAGTCAGTAATGATGTAAGTTGAAATGTATATTGTCTATGAGCATTCACCACAGAGTAAATCTTTTTTATTTTAATGTCTGCTTTTGTGAATGTCAATCTTTGGAGAAAGCATTCAAGATTCAAGAGTTTTATTTGCCATTTGCACCTAAGTACATTGGAATTCTGAGCAGTTTACACAGAGTCAGCTTTAAGAAAAGAAAAAAAAGGTAGAACAGGCACAAGGTAATTACAGTACAAAATAAGTAGCACATTCAACTCAACACAATAAATAAATAAATTATTAAAATATAAAACGCCCTCAGTGTAGTCAATAAATAAACTAAACTACCCTCTGTAATGATGTAAGTTGAAAATGTGTATTGTCTATGAGCATTCACCACAGAGTAAATATTTTTTATTTTAATGTCTGCTCTTGTGAATGTCAGTCTTTGGAGAAAGAAGAATACAGACTAAACAAAGCAAAAAAAATATATTTATTTATTAATTCATTTATTTATTTTTATTTATTTATTTATTTTTATTTTTTTTAATTTTTTTTTATCTATCTATCTATCTATCTATCTATCTATCTATCTATCTATCTATCTATCTATCTATCTATTAATTCATTCATTCATTCATCTATTTATTTATTCATTCATTCATTCATTCATTATTTTTTTGCAATTTATGTATAGCCTTATGTTCCCACTGGTTGTGTTGGTACGTGAAAGCAGCATCACACGTTCCTCCTGCTGCCCTCTGCTGGTCAGCACGAGCACAGCCGCTGCGCTCATGGGAGGACGGCCCTCCCGCTTGGACAGAGCGCGCGAACGCACCCACACGTCTTTTACACAGTCGGCTGCTTAGTTAGCTAGCTGTTAGCTGTTAGCTTAGCTTAGCTTCCTTCACTCTGTGCTTCTAACAGCAGCGGGGCTCTGCGGGCACACCAGAGAGGAGCACCTCAGACTAACGCTTTGTGGCTCTCAATTATCATAAAGTCTCTAAAGTGGACTAGCGGCTACTTAAGATACCTGCACGATGGCGGACAAGGAAGGTGAGCTGAAGACACTCATTGTTGTCAGAGGGATAACTGACATGTCTAAGCTAGCTAGTTAGCTACCCGGCTGAGCTGGCCGTGATCAGTCACAACAAAAGCCGGGTGCATTTTCAATGTGTGAGCTGTAAAAACCTCCGTTTCATTTCGCAGTTCTTCTCTTAACACTAGTTGGTGTTATATACTATACACCCTCGTTGCAAGTTGAGGTTATAATTATAGTTAACACTAGAGCATAATGATGATAGCCTGGTAAGCTAACGGTGATCTGAAAACATACTGCTACATAGTGAACATCAGTCAGGCCTTGTGGATCATATCAGTCCAGTTCTGAGGTCTCTACACTGGCTCCCTGTCTCAGAGAATTGATGGTTAAAATACGTCTGCTGGTTTACAAAGCACTAAACGGTTTAGGGCCAAAATACATTTCTGATCTTCTGCTATGTTATGAACCATCCAGACCTCTCAGGTCATCTGGATCAGGTCTGCTTAGTGTCCCCAGAGTCAGAACTAAACATGCAGAAGAAGCAGCGTTCAGTTTTTATGCACCAAATATCTGGAACAAGCTCCCAGAAACCTGCAGGACCAACTCTGAGTTCCTTTAAATTAAAGCTTAAAACGTTCCTGTTTGCTGCTGCCTTTTATTAAACCAGATAATGATCTTACACTGCACTACAGCTTTTCCTCTTGTGTGTTATACTCTATTTTAGCTTCTACCCTAGCTTTTATTTTTAGCTCGTTCTTATTTTCTAATCTTTTAATGTTTTTATGTTTTTATAACAGTTTTAAATATGTCTTAATGTTCTTTTGCATTTTGTCGCAATGTTCTTGAATTTTTATGTAAAGCACTTTGAATTGCCCTTTTGCTGAAATGTTCTCCACAAATAAAGCTGCCTTGCCTTGAGTCATTATTATGTCGTTTGCAACTCTTCCAATAGTCGTTGAGGAAGTGCCAAAACATTAACTAACATCAGTAATGCCTAATGACCATCTGAAATACACTTGGCAGCTTCTCAAATATTAAATTGGCACGCTCAGTCAGTGAAAGCTATAACATCAGACGCATCTTGCAAATGGTTGAATGATAGCTCCACAACAATTTCAGCTGACATTTGTTACTCAACTCTGTGTCCTCCTCTCTCTCAGCAGGAGCATTTGATGATGCGGTTGAGGAGAGGGTGATCAACGAGGAGTACAAGATCTGGAAGAAAAACACTCCCTTTCTGTACGACCTGGTTATGACCCACGCTTTGGAGTGGCCCAGCCTGACTGCTCAGTGGCTCCCTGATGTCTCCAGGTACATGCTTTTCACACATTGGACCAGTAGTAACATGCACTCTGTCCTAAAAGTCTGAATAACATTAATGATAAAGCTATTTTCCTCCCATTACCAGGCCAGAGGGGAAGGATTACAGCGTGCACCGGCTGGTGTTGGGCACTCACACATCTGATGAGCAGAATCACCTGGTCATTGCCAGCGTTCAGCTACCCAATGATGACGCCCAGTTTGAAGCCTCACATTATGACAGCGAAAAAGGAGGTGGGAGATGCTAAACGCTAAAGCGTGAATGTTCAGACAGGCAGACTTTTCATGTAGTGTATATTAATGAGGTCCACGTGTTTCAAAGAGACCGATAACATGGACATAACCTGATTAATGTGGTATAATAATAATGGAATGATATTCTGAAGCCATTTAATGAAAAAAGTGACAGTTTTAGTTATTATTAGGCACCTCAGAAAGCATTAAAATGTGATTGTTACATGTAACATAGTTTCCTTTGGTATGAGTAACCACTGTTATGGCATTCTGGTGTTCTTGGGTAAATTGTACCCTTTTAAACTTACTGTTCCTAACTCAATTTCCCTAAAGGCCCAAACACACCATATCGGCATCAGAGAACTAGCAGCGACGAAGGCCACCTCTTGCCTCACGTCGCCTTTGTCTTGGCCAAAAAGTTGCACTCGAACAAACCACAAAGACTTCAGCCAACGGCCGACTACGACGTACTTTCTGCACCTGTGTGAGATAAAATAACTCCACACCAGCAGGTAGCGGTAGTCTGTATTCGTCATTCATAAAGGGAAAGCGGAAGACCGAAGACGGCGGATGTACAAGCTGTTGTTATGATACATGAAATAAGGCAGCGTTTGCCGACCATTTTCACACCACTCTCACTCACCACTTAGCTTCATTCCAGATGGCCATGTCTTGAAAATATCTGTGTATTGGAATGATCAGATGAGATGATGATGGAAAATTAGAGCCTTCTGTGTTTTTCCTCTTGACTTTACCGGTTTACTTGCTTTCCTCACTTCCGTTTCTCTTCTCGTGCTCCGATTCGTTTAAGCTGAACAGCCAATCCGACTAGATCCGACGGTGCGGGACACACTGCGAAAACTAAGGCGACAGACGTTCAACGACAGCCTCAAACTGGCTAATGGCCAACCGTGGGCTTGGTGGGTCAGGGCAGAAAAGTATGTCTTGCCTCCGTATTGTGTCTGTAAACATATTTTCTTGTATTTCCCTGCAGAGTTTGGAGGCTTCGGCTCAGTGAGTGGCAAGATCGAGATAGAAATCAAGATCAACCATGAAGGAGAGGTGAACCGTGCCCGCTACATGCCCCAGAACCCTTGCATCATCGCCACCAAGACCCCCACCTCAGAAGTGCTGGTGTTTGACTACACCAAGCACCCCTCCAAGCCAGGTACATAGATCACACACAACACAAGACACTGCTAAAGGTGGCATGTTGTTTGAACACATTTTGAAAGTAAATAGGGCTAATTGGTACCTTTTGACCAGCTGAAAGAATTTTGTTTAACACATCCTCATTACTGCGTATCTGCTTTTGTTCATGCTGTGAAAGAAATGGACAATTTGCATTATTTTCATTGTCGACAGACGCTTCTGGAGAGTGTCACCCTGATCTGCGTCTCAGAGGCCATCAGAAAGAAGGCTACGGTCTCTCCTGGAATCCAAATCTGTCCGGCTCTCTCCTTAGTGCGTCAGATGACCATGTAAGAAAAAAGTCCGGTTTCATTGCTGTATTAAAACATTATCAAGTATCTTCTTGAGTTTTACTGGATTACCAATTTTAGTGGCACATACTCCTAACAATAAACTCATGCTGTATTTCATGAAATGTTCAAACATGGTATCTGGAATATTGATGGGTTTTTATGTCATCTTTTCAAATCTGTAGACAATCTGTCTGTGGGACATCAGTGCTGTGCCAAAGGAGGGGAAGATAGTAGAGGCAAAGACAATCTTCACTGGTCACACTGCTGTGGTGGAAGACGTCTCCTGGCACTTGCTTCACGAGTCACTCTTCGGATCTGTAGCAGATGACCAGAAGCTCATGATGTAAGAAGCTTGCTGATCAGTCAAATCTGGCAGGCAGATGAAACGGTTCACCTGAAAAGTTACATGATCTTGCATCTTCACAGTCTATGAACATTTGTCATTTTTCTCCTCAGTTGGGACACTCGTTCAAACAACACATCCAAACCCAGCCATGCAGTAGACGCCCACACAGCAGAGGTCAACTGTTTGTCATTCAACCCTTACAGCGAGTTCATCCTCGCTTCCGGCTCTGCAGACAAGGTAATACAATATGCCACCATATCTTAATTGTTGTTATTTAGTTTAATTTACAACATGGTGTTTAATTCTGCGATATCATGTGCATTTAATAACTCTTTGACTAAATGAATACTGATTTATAGTGTTGCTGTTTTGTATCTTTCTCCCGCTCATAGACTGTGGCTCTTTGGGACTTGAGAAACCTGAAACTGAAGCTGCATTCCTTCGAGTCACACAAGGATGAGATCTTCCAGGTAGGATATTTATCAGTGACATTTTATTGAAATAATGATAGCAGCATGTCTTGTGTGCAAATCTGTAGAGTCAGTTAAAAGACAAAGGATGAATTTGGATCACAATGATGCAGTTTCAAGTTGTAAGGACAAAACTGTTTCCTGGTGCTTGTAAGAATCTCTGATGTATAAGTAAAAAAATTATCATAAATCCGAATTATCAACACTTCACATGTACGCTAAGATAAATGTTCCTGACAAATTCTTGAGATTTTCAGTATGGTACGTCTGCGTTGCTGTTCAAGGTGACCTAATTTGAATCTCTGACTGACTGTTGCAGGTTCAGTGGTCACCTCATAATGAGACCATACTGGCATCCAGTGGAACAGACCGCCGCCTCAATGTCTGGGACCTCAGGTAAACAACTTAACATCAATCTCCACCGAATTCAGCTTTGTTGTGTTCAGGCTCCATTGCAGTTGCCAGAGATGATCCCCTGCAATTCTAGCCAGTGAGGACATCGGGGGTTAGTCACACTGTAACATTGTTTGGTACCAAATTTAACTCTTCTGCTTGTTTTTTGTAGTAAAATCGGAGAGGAGCAGTCACCAGAAGATGCAGAGGATGGCCCACCCGAGCTACTGGTGAGTCTCATTGAAGCCTGCTGAACTTTAGAAGTTGAGATTCTCTATTATTGCTAACACCAGCTTGTATCATAATAATGAAAGTGGTGGCTTTTCTTCTATCTACTAGTTTATCCATGGTGGCCACACCGCTAAGATCTCTGACTTCTCCTGGAATCCCAACGAGCCCTGGGTCATCTGTTCGGTGTCTGAAGACAACATTATGCAAGTCTGGCAGATGGTAAGACGGCTGAGCCCACATTTTATTAAAGCATGTTAGCAACGGACAGGCAGAGGACACAATTCCTTCTTAGAGGGAAGTATTTCCCCGCAAAGACAATATAGGAGGTGATGAATTTTGCAGCAACATGTTTATATCACAGACGGCAGGCGACTCTGCTCTCAGGATGTCTCTTACCAAAGCGATAACATGTGGATCAGAGCAGGCGACAGTGAATTTGCAGGGAAAAGTCGTATGATGGGAAGTTCCTGACATTTCAGCTAAGGACTGCAAATAGGAAATCTCAGTCAAGATGGATTTTTGATATATCATTTGGAGGGATTCAGTCAGGGCAAAGTGAGGAGACAGAAGACAGGAATGGTAAGTGTACTAGCCCAGTTGTGTGTTTACTTCCTTCACTTTATAATACTTTTCTACACTACTAAAATGTCTTTGCTGTAACATTACTGTGATAGCTGTCAGAAAAGCTAGAAGTTAAACATGTAGTTGGTAAAATGTGGCTCTTTGAAAGCCCCACAGTTAATCTTTTTCTGGTTGTCCTGGAATTAAAAAATTCCACTGACTTTTAAATACAACCTGACAGTATGTGGCTGAATGATTGACACACTGACTCTTTTTAGGCTGAGAACATCTACAACGATGAAGATCCAGAGGGTTCAACAGACCCTGAAGCTACAGTGTAACTTCCTCTTAACCTACAACCTCATCACAAACTGCCACCTCCGTACTTCCATGCAGCTACCGCTTCCCACCTTCCTTTCTCTACTTTACCGTGGGACACCGTATGCTGTAAATCACTGTAAATACAAGAAAGACAATAATCATGTTATCCCTTTTTTCAATACTCACAGTGAAGAACTCTCCTTTTAACTGAGTAACTTATTCCCGGAAGAATCTCGCTCATGTGTGTCGCACTGCGCAGAAAAGATATATTTTTGTAATCAAATTGGCTCTCCCTCGTACACTGAAATGTTTTAGCGAACACCTTTTTAATTATAAATTAAATGCTCGTCTAGAACTGAAGATGGTGATCATACTGAAAGCCCACACTAAGTGGTAATTCACAATAACCTGCTGTTAAAGAGTGTAAACAGCTCCCTCTGCACATGTTGGAAATGTTGCAGAAGAATCATGTTTTAAGTAAAATGCAGTCCAGCATAGTGACAGTTACTCAGACTGTGATAGAGGTTGTTTGCAGGCTAACATATGGTCCTAAAATGTCTCATATTTTCCCTGCTTCAGTCTGGTCATCACCTAATTGTTCTGGATTTTTACACCGGCTGCTTCTGAATAAATTGACTTGGTTTTCAAATGTCCATTTGTGTTCCCACCTCCCCTCATCGTAGTCATACATTAATCATTTAAATGTTGTCGTGATGTAGATTAGCGGTTGAACTTTTTTTATGTTCAATATTTTGTAATTGTACAGTGAGTGCATTCTTAATAAAATGTGTTTCATTGGTCTTTGGGTCTGCTTTGTTAACATTTCTCAATATGAATGTGTTACTTTTTTATGTCATCAATACGATCAGCGCTTTGCTAAGCTTGGAAGTATTTTTAAACAACCCTAAATAATCCTTTCGGTGAAAGAGTCGGTTACACCTCCTGACACTTAACTCAGACCTTTTTTTTTTGTGATGTCTCGACGCTTCAAACTTACTCACACACTATTAGTCTGTGTCCCACTGTTTAGTTCTTCAGCCATGTTGCCCTTATAAGTACATGAAGCCCTCTCCGCTCCTCATGCAGAGACATTAACTCGTCAGTCGCACATGGATTACAACGAACACAAAGCCTTTATTCATAATAAAAACACCCTCTACAAGCTGCAGTCTGTTCTAAAATAAAACTAGTCAATTTTTAGTTATTTGTTTTAACAACAGCATGTCTCTTAATGTGTGTAAAGTGCAGTAACTGAATCTTGGAGTTCACTATGTTGCAGATAAAAAATAATCAGTTTGTTATTAAATCACAGAACTCAGGTTTTTTTTAATCAAGATCATACAATCATGTTTCCTCCTCATCGTCACACTTGTTATGGTCCTCAATGGCAGCCCTGTAAGAAAAAAATGTTTTAATTAGAGCTATTCCCTAGATGATTTTTTAAAGTATGATACAGAATAACAAGTCTTACCTGTAAAGTTGTAGTTGTTTGTTTAGGCTGTCTCTCAGCTCCTCTATCTCTTTGGTTTGTCTCTTCTGAATTTTTAACTCTGCCTTCAGCTCTCTGCTGCTGTCCTCCAGAAAGTACACTGTCTCCTGTAAGAACGGCATATAACGTTATAGTTTTGTGTATTAAATGAGAGTGCTTTTTACTGATGTACAGTTAAGGGACAGTTTGTCTACTTCCTAAGCCCCCACCTTCTGGCTCTGCCTTCGCCATCTTGCTTACCTTGTACTGCCCCATATCCTCTCTCCTCTGTAAGTGAATTAGTTTGAGTTTCTCCTCCAGGCAAGCCCTCTGGAGATTCAACTTTTGGATCTCCTCCTTTAGGGGTCTCAGCTGGGCCCTCAGCTCCTGGGCCTGCTCTTTGGCTTTCACCAGTGCTGCGGCTGTTGTGTCCCTTCTCTTCAGCAATATGAGCAAAATGGGTTCATACCTGGCCAAGACAACCGTTAAAAGTTCAATGAGATACATACATTTAATCAGACACAACATGAAAATGTAAAATACTCGCCTGTTAATATTATATATCTAGGGCTTTTAATGTGAAAGGTAAGAACGGAAGGAGTGGATCTGCCTTTGTTGAAAAGAGTAATAAAGTTTGCCATGCTGGTTTGTTCTATGGAGCCTCCGTGTTGTTTCATAAATATAGGCGCAACTCAGCCGTTTCTGCACCACATGATTGGTTAATGCTTTTATTCGCTGTGTGAAAGCTCTAAAAAATGTACCTTGTGTCAAAAAGTGTCGCTTTTTCGCTGCGTTATATTTGCATTTTGTGTAAAAGTATTCATGACAAAAACAACTGACAAAAAATATATTAACGTACAAAATGAATTGCATGAAAAAAAACGCCTCGGTGTGTAAAGGCCTTCAAGGTCTGTGTTTAAAGTGTAACAAAAAATAATAAAAGATGAGGGGTGGTCCTTGACGCCCCCATTCAGGGCGATGCAGACCCCGATAAGAAGCGGAGGGGTCTTGTATGGCCCTGAATGGGAGCGTCGAGGACCACCCTGAAGGGGTTTATTTCACAACAATGACCCACTAGCTGTACATTATCCCACTTATTACACGGCTACTTAAGATATCAATAATTTGACACAAAAACTAAAAACATCAGAACTGCATTCATAGCAATGGTCTGTTATAAATAGCAACAGTCCACTATAAAGAAATAACAGACGGTAGAACGCCGTGATTGACCAATCAGAATCGAGTATTCAACAAAGCCGTGTAGTAACAACTTTTAAAACATGATTTTTAGTCTGGCAAAAGCAGCACTAGACAGTGACCGTACCTGTCCTCCAGCGCTTTCAGCCCGCCCTGCAGATACTGCTGGATGTCTCCACAGGAGTGCCTCCTGCACTGGGTCAGTTCGTCTTGGGTGTTGGAGGTCTGAGTGGAGCTCTGGGTGTGAAGCTGTACTTGCAGATCTAAGAGCTGTTGTTGTTGAGCTGCCCTGAGCTGGGAGCCCTCCTCTGTCAGCTGGAGCACCAGCGACTGCAGCTTCTCCTGGAAGAAAGACATTTTTATGTCCAGCTTTCCTCTGAAATGTGATGCACAGATAAAGAGTTTCTTACCTCTTCTCTCTTTAGCAGCTCCACCTCACGGTGCTGGGTGTTTAGGGCAGCCTGGTTTTGAGCGCAGTCCCTCGCCATGGCGAAGAGCCTCCTCTTCAGCTTTCTAAGCTCCTCGTACAGCCCCTGTCTCTCCAGGTTCACCTTCCACAGCATCTTCTCCTCCGCCGCTCTCTCCTCCCTGAGGCTCTGAATCTCTTTCTTCCTCTCCTCTCTTCTCCCCTCTTCCTCCTTCTTCAGTGCGTTCATCAGCTCTGACACTTTGCTATCAATTGTCTCCTCTTCTTCCTCATTGCTCCCCTCTCTGTCTCTATTCCCTCTCAACTCCAGCACCTCCGTCAGCAGCTCCATCCTCCTCTTCTCTAACCGCTGCACCTCCACTATGCACTCCTCCATCTGAGACCCTAGTGCGCCTAGTTCACTCATGCCAGATCCCAGATTGATGGTGTCCATGTTGAGCCCCTGTCTCTCTTCAGCTGGCAATTCATTGTCGTCTACTTCAATCCCAATTACGTCTCCCTTCATGTCGTCTTCTGTCTTTGTCGCCTCACAGCACATTGGATCATTTTCTGTACTATCTATTGGCATTGAAGGCCCTGAAAACCTGAACTGAGGATGAAGAACCCCCTGGTCTTGCCAGTCCAGTGTTTCCATTGAGAAGCCAGCCATGTTGTCACAGCTAAGCACAGGATTCCGCTGGCTTCCATTAGTTGCCGAACCCACTGCTCCGTCATTTCTGCTTTGCTTGGAAACTTCATCTCCCCCAGCATGTTGACCAGCCCAGGACTGAAATTGCATCGGCTGGGTCTCCATCTTCATTGGCCTCTCTTGCTGAACGGGCACCAGAGTTGTACCCCTATGAAGTTGAGGATTCTTACTGATGTGTACATACTCTTGGCTTGCATCTGTAGCCCAGCCTTGGGGCTCAAAGTCCATCCCAGTCTCTTCCATGCAGCTCTCCAGCATGGCCAGCATCCCCAACAGCTGACCCTCGTACTGCACCATGGTTTCACTCAGCTTGTTTCCCGCCGAAGTGAGAGGCATTTGAGAAGCTTCTGCGGTTACTCCACACTTGTTTATGACTGGCGACTGGCCTTGCACTGGCTGGTGTTCTGTTTCAGCCCCATCCATGTGTGTGTCGATGTAGCTTGTGGAAAGATATGCTTGGGGAGGGTCTCCATAGCTCTCCATTGCATCTTCCTCTTTGCTGTGGCTACGAGTTGATTCAGTCAGGCTAGTTTCATTGAAACTTGCTGAGAAGTGAGAGCCAAACGGGATACCGGTCAGCCCCTCACAGCTTTTCAGCAAGTCATCCATCTCTTGTAAGTATGGCTTAATTATGGTTGATTGATTCAGCTGTGTTTCTGGGAAGGTTAGTCCAGGTTGTGCCGTGTTCCGCTCTCTTTGCTCCATGAGGGTTCTGTTCGGATCCGCATCCTCTTCTTTAATGAAGAGAGGCTCGAACCCAGCAGACGAAACGTTGTCGTCCTCCATTGGTTTAGGCTCTTCTGATGTATAAGTCTCCTTTACAACCGTCTCATCCCTTGACAAAAGCATAGGAATATGTTAGACAGCCTAGCTAATACATGTTAAACGTGATAGCTTTAGTTGATGGCAGTCGTGTCACAAATACTAGTCCTGGCCTGCGCTGATGACATGTCAACAGTGAAGTTCGGTTTATATTTTGGCCAGACGTCTGTATAATTTATGCTGATGTCTTTAACACATGCTTTCATGTAGAGCTGGGCAAAGGGGGCAGAGGGTGTGCTACCAGCAGCTGTCCCGCAAGGCTACATACCCAAGGGACCAACTGTCTGCTGGTCATGATCAGACACACACCTCAAACAAGCCTACTCATGCATCTGCAACACCACTTATATAAACACACGCAAACGGCTCTAGAGCTCCAACAAGTGGCATTACACGGATTACATTACAGACCAGATTATCATAACATGTCAATGTGCCGACGGATGGGCATTCGCACTCTCCCCTGGTGAATAATGTAGCTGTAATTTCATCCTTTGAGGTGTTTGCCAAGACTGGCCAGAGACTCCCAGAGAGTAAATTGATCAAATTGACCCAATACTGTCATCGGCAGAGATTAGTAATGTAGAAAGGGCACGGAAGACAAGCGGGACATTCGTTTCATAGCTGCAGTTTCCTCGCCAAATCTTCGTCGACCAAGACGCAGCTCTAGTATTTGTGGTAAATGAGGTCAGATCATAAAGATAGTCTATCTTATAAATAAAATATAATATTGAGTACTAAAATCTACTGGACTGGACAGTGTTGTGCTACGCATGGCTGACTAAAGCCCCGGGGAAGACATGACAGTCACCAGCTGTCTTGCTGCAGGCCAGGCATAGGCACAAGTCACATTCCTTTAGACCTCCACCACCCAAATACAGCACAGGCCTACAGTATATCTGCTGAGCGTTCAGAACACTCACTTTTCTTCTTATGTTAAACATTAAAAAATAACTTTCTTTTAAGCTTCATGTGATTTTAAATAGCTAAATAAGTGAGTTAGTTATTTGGAAGTTGACTCTTGGGAGCGGCATGAATGGTTTGTGTTCTTCAGCAGTTTCCATTCAGATTTAATCAATTACACAAACCATGTAAACATGAAATATAATTGTACTTACTTCTGTATATATGCTTGTTTCTTCTGGCCTTATGCGTTATCCTCTCAATGAATCCGTTAGAAATTAGTTGAGGTTCAAGCGACAAAGCAAAGAGTGAGCGGGAGCAGAGTGTGCAGATAAACTTAGAGAGGAGGAGGGGGGGTAAAGACAGTTGATCCAGCCTCCTCTCTCTCTCTCACTCTCTCAGTCAGTGTGCTGCTATGTGTGGCCATGACTACCTCAATTCTGTTTAGGTTTATTAATAAACACTGGCAGAAAGAGGAGCCACGGCAGACTGTTTGAACCCGAGAGACTTTGCCAAAATGGATCTCTAAGAATGATCCTGAACACATGGTAGCCAAATGTAATTTATAACCAGTTAGTCTAATTTTATATTTGTTGGAAGGAACAAAAGGACCTCGCAACGACCTCACTGAAAGTTGTTTTTCTTGTCAGAAAACTTGCATTTTCATTAATCAAGTGACATTATCTTGATATACGAGGAGTAATCTGCTGTATTTCAAGATATTACTGTAGTTTCAGATAAAACTGAAGGGGAAACTGCATTAGAAATTACAATTAAATAATTCACTGGATTTTTATTTGTTCTAAAGGTACAGTGTGTAGGATCTGGCGACATCTAGTGGTGTGGTTGCAGATTGCAACCAAGTGAGTACCCCTCTGCTCACTTCTCCCTTTCCAAGACTGCGGTAACGTGAGCCTCCGAGTGTAAAACCGTGGTAAAGCCGTTCGCCTCGCTCAGAGGCCATCCTCACCATAATAACACTACTTTAGGAGCAACAGAAGTCAGACGGTGGCTGGCAGTACCACGTTTTTGCACTCGGCGGCTCACGTTAACGTAGTTTCACAAGCGTGTCGGAGAAATACGGTGGCCTTCAGGTCACATAAAAAGTCTCTCTCTAGTGCCAGTGTTTGTTTGTCCATTCTGGGCTACTGTAGAAGCATTGCAGACTCCGCGAAGAGAACCCACTCCCTATGTAGATATGAAGGGCTCATTCTAAGCTAACGAAAACACGATGATTCGTTAGTATTCCTTAGTTTCAGGTGATAATACACTAATGAAAACATAGTTATGAATATTATATTCCATTTCTGCAAATAGATCCCCCGAAATGCTAAACACTGGCCCTTTGAGAAAAGTTTGGGAAGATCATCAATTTGCATCAGTAGAGTAGTAGCACACAGGCGTCTCTTTTTTGCTTGTTTTTTGCTCTATAATGCCAACTTGACTGGTGGAGTTCCAGCTGGATGCATTTATTATGGCTGTGGAGAGGTATGTGTGCAGGGTTTATAGTGTGTGAGTGTGTTTATGATGAAAGAGAACATGGCTCCAGGATCCCTCCCGTCCCTCCTCATTATCGAGGGGTCTTTAAATAGCACCCCTCACTTTTCTGGCCGCTTCCCACGGGAGGATTGGTTTTCACTTAAACTTGTGACCCCAACAACAGAGCACAGGTGGTCTTTCTTCTGTAGTCTGAAGAGAGGGCAGAGAGGATGAGACAAGGTTGTAAAAGACGAAAACATGTGGCAGATGTAGAAGAAAGGTGAAATATCCCAGGGTTAAAGGAGGAGACGATGGAGATGGTGAAGTGTTGAGAAACACAGACCAGTGAAAAGATTTCTGTGACCTGTATCCATCTTGAGCTGCAAATACTCCACGTTTTCATTATTTTTACTCCCAAAACAGACTTCTGTTTATGAAATGACATCCCTTTTATGGGTTATATTTATAATTTTTGCCTTAATTTTCATATTTCATACCTTTCATTACACACTATTTTTGAATATTTCTCAATACTGTATATAGTAAGAGATATAACAGGCAGACACCACTAGATGGCCTCATAGTTTAATTTTAAGTCACCCTAAGGTTAACATAAAAGGAAATGTTGAGTGTCTAACAACTAGTTTAGTTAAGAAACAGTTTCAACCTCTCAACCCTCTTTCTGTCGGCTTTTATATGTATATAGCAATTACATTACAGACATTATACAAGGTTACCGTAATGCGGTGGATGACTTTTCACACGCTTTTCTCTGTGTTTGTCTTATTATTTGTTATTAGAGGTAGAAAGAGAATGGCTGTTTAGCCTGTTTGTGTGCTATAAAATGAACAAAACAATATGAGGTTCATTTACTGCGAATCCCACTTCAGAGTATTTACAAGATCCTTTTTACTACGTATACTTTTATTGTCAGTTAACACCCTGTAAAATAATGACGGCCATTCCTTTGAGATTCTGATTCAGTGTTTCCAAGATTACGTCGCTTGTTCTCAAGAAAAGATGTAATGTTTATCTAATTCCCCCCTAGTTGACCACTGCGACTCTGTGTTTTGGCAAGTCAAGGCTTTGGGAGAGAGATTTACATGAAGTTATGTTCAGGAATTAACTGTTTCAACACGCTGTTCAACCCTGTTGTGCTGTTGCACGCCCACACAGCCACTGGGATCTCCCTCGCTTGCCTGCCACAAAAATCATCATCTTTTCAGTCTCTTTTCTATCATTTCCTTCCTAGAGGATGGAGAGATCATCAGTGTTTGTGTGTGTGGGTGTAGAGAAGAGACAAGGGGAAAGCAAATATTTAAGGGGGAGTTGTGGTTGAGGACTGGATATCCCACTGAGACAGGCCATATGCTGGACATTCATTTGGACTGGTCTGTTACTGTCTGCTCCAAACTGCAGTACTGTCCAAAATCACCAGTGCAGTCAGTGTGCCCTCCTCTTCCTCCTGGTTCTCTTCTCTTTCCATCCTTTAATCGGTCTCACAAACATATAAAGCTGAATTCATCAATGTTTTTTTTTTATTTTCCTGTGTGAAACGTACAGGGTTTCTGACATTCATATTGTTCAAATTACAAACCCTTTTTGCCATATAAGGCTGGCGGCACAATACTATTTCTTGGCTCAAAATTGGACTTTGGTGGAGAACGCCCTATGAGGAAATCTGTTCTGGGATCATCTATTTTAGTGTAATTTCCGACACTTGTGTTGACATTAAGTGCATCTTCATAGTAGGCTGCATATCCCATTCAAAACAAAATGTACATTTGGTCTATTGTTTGCTCTAAAAATGTTTTTTCCAGGAATAGGGAAAGGAACCCTTGCATTTCATTTAAAAGCGCCTTTATGTGTGGTTCCATTGTGGTTGCACTCATAGTTTTATTTGATTTTAGTGGTCTCACCACATTCGGCCTTCAAGGATTTAAGATTTTTTCCTTGGGGATTTTGAAATATAGTAAGGTTAAGACGTTGCTGCTAAATAGTACCAATAAAAAATAAAATAGCGCACATCCAACACAAAAAAAAACCATTGTAGTTACACTACCAGCTCAACAAGTGTTTTATTTAGAAAATGATTTAATTTAGAAGACGGTACAGCAGTCACAGTTTTCGTTGTGTATTTTTGAGACAAAAAAAATGGTAGCACATAATATGTGACCCAAAATAAGACCCACCAGCCTGCATGTACAGCCAAAATAGTAGCAGCCACTATTTTTGTCTGCATCCAAGATGTCTCTTATAAATGCATTAAATTTGCATACAGTAATATGTACTAATGGGAAACAAGCATTTAAAGGAGCACTAATACAAAATCTGAAATGTTTAAAAATGCCAGAAAAAAAAAAGTACCAAGACTTAAAGAATCCATACATGTACTGTGCATCAGTGGGAACACCAACATCTGTAGATTTTGAAAACAAGCTCCCAAAACATTCAGTGATTAGGACAAGTTTTATCTGCATTTATTTATGACATGACAGAAAAATTCCATACATGTGTATGTTTAGTAGGGCTGGGTATCTGTACTCGATACCTTTAAGTTATCGACCGAAATAACCCAATACCATGTAATATCGAAACTTCTCCAGTCAAATGATACCTGCAATCGATCCTTTTTGTGCCCAGATCTAGAAAAAAATGCCTACTTGTATAGTTTTACTCGCTGCCAATCATCACAAGCGTTCGTTTTAATGCGAAGGGTGATTGTGATAGTGGGACACTACTGTAGCAGCTCCAACCCATACAGCCAGGATTGCCTACCTGCACACGACTCTGAGGGCAATCTGTACCAATCTGTACTGCTGAGATAATAAGAGAACAAATTCCTTGCTCAAGGGCACCTTAACCACTATTTATTGTGATCGGAGAGAACATTGCTACTTCAATTTCCCCTGGAACATTTCCTCAGTTGCACGTTTTGAACTGATAACAAACCCACTTTTCCAACTTCTGTTCTCTCTCACTTTGTTGTTCCCTGTCGTCTGTCATGTCGTACATCATAAAGCATTGTCTCACTATGGCTAAGTGTGTTTTAATGACAGTGGCCTTATCGGTTGTTTATTTTAAAGAGAGTGGCTCTGCTACATAATTGTCAGCCGCCATCTTCTTACTGTCGTCAACCACCCAGTGTTTGTACCAGTTGGCTTTTCATGGTCTTAAGAGATCACTTAATATAAGGGGAGGGGGGCCCCCCATGTCCTTCTTCAGTGTCTTTTTCCACTGTTCTGGATTAAGAATGTCCTCTATTTAAAGATGACACGCTCACCCTTAAAGAGACACAGAGCAGCTACAGCTTGTTCCCACAGCGCTTTGATTAGTTTTTTTTTTATCTCACCCAAAACTCTTTTCAAACTGGGCTACTTTTTTGAAAGAACAATTGAGTCTTTGTTGGGAAGTTTCACCATGATGAGACAGAACCCAGGTTTTTTAGTATTGCATCAACCTTTCCTGATTCTTTTGTTGTTGTTCAGCGAATCACCTTTATACTGTGACACAGCCAGTTCCCATGAAGGGACACTGCAGATGAAAACAGCTGATATGGAGAGATGAGCTGACAGAAATGAGATCACATGCTCAGTCAGTGAGGATCATACTGTGGGTTCAGTCATGGGTGACAGACTTCATCTACATGTTGATCTGTAAATCTTTAACCATAGAGACTCAGTTTACATCAGTGTATTGGTGTTTATGTTTGTGTGCATGCGTGTGTCGACACAGTTCCTCCTAGTTCAAGAAATGGAATTGATTTACACAATGGTGGAGGGAGGATTAAGTGACTGCAGAGTCAGTGGCGCAAGAGCCAGATGTATTGTTCACTTGTTTTAGGAAATGGTTTTGCAATTGTTAGTCATGCTAGTAGCACTGCTCTGGACCACCGCCTTGGTCCAGACTGAAATATCTCAACAACTATTGGATGGATTAAGATGAAATTATGTACAAACATTCATGGTCCCTAGCAGCATGTTGCCGCTTTGTTACACCCCTTGGCGTCATTTTATTTTTGGCATCAAAACCACTACAGTTACCCTTGGCGTCCACTTAACCACTTATCTTCCTTGACTTATACTGTAGCGCCGCTACCAGGTTAAAATTTTCACTTATCCCGTGAAATTTTCCAATATATCCAAGATAGATTGGCCCATTTTTTGGACATTCATGGTTCACAGACGATGTACCCTCTAACTTTGATTATCACCTGACTTTTCCACTAGCGCCACCATGAGGTTGACATTTGTGGTTTTGAATGAAATATCTTGACAACTATTGGATGGATTGTCGTGAAATATGGTACAGACATCCCTGTCCCACTCAGGAATCAATTGTAATCACTTTGGTGATCCTTTAATTCCTCATCTAAACATAAGTCCAATTCTGACCAAATACTTGCAAAATAAATAACATTCCCATCAACCTCAGCTGTGCTTTGATTTTAGTGCTAATTACTGTTAGCATGTCAACACACTAAACTAAGATGTTTTTGCATTTAGCTCAAAGCACTGTATCTAAATACAGCCTCACAGAGCTGCTAGCACGGCTGTAGACTCATGTTAGTATACGTGGATGTCACTTAGTTCCAGTAAGTACACCAACGTATTATCCACCACACTAGTCAGTATAAATTGTAGCATTCCTCTGGTGTTACTCATCTCTCTCCAGTAGAGGCTCACCCAGCTCTTACTGGTGCCACTTTTAGCCCAACCGTCTATCATAAAGTCTCCAAGAGGACATTCTGTTCACCTGAAGCTCGCTCTAAACCCAAACATATAAAGCTTAGATGTGAAGCTAATGTTGTTACTGCTATGAGGCATCAGTGTGTGTGTGTGTGTGTGTGTGTGTACAGTATGTGTGTCCATTTAAGACAGTTAATGGTGTGATGTAAATGTTAGTTTGAAGTACTACAGTAAATATTAAGATTGCTTCCTATTATAAAATAAGTTTTATGACCTTTCAAAAGTTAACAATTCTTGCACACTCCCAAAAGCCTTAGAGTTGGACTGCACAAGTACGTTCTTAATCCCTGTTGTTCTCAGAAACGGTTTCACCAGAGAGAATTACCACTCTGTTTTCAGACTCTCTTAATTAGATGTTATGCCGGTGCCAATCCTGTTATTTTAATAAAGATTTGACAGAGGTCACCTCAGGTTTCCTGGCTGTGACGTAAGCGCCTCATTTAAACGACCCCCCGGAGAGATTGAAAACAGGCAGATAGTTCCTCTAAATGGAGAGACAAAGAAAGAAAGAAAGAAAGAGTGATGGTTGGATGGATGGATGGAAACTTGTGGCCTGTTTTTGTCCAGTCCCAAACAACCCAGCAGCAACCACACCCTCTCAGGAATTCCTGCTGCAAAAAAAATATTTCATGTCATGTTTTTAAAGGAGCAGTTCACCCTCCCTCACTATAACATGTTCAATGTTTAAAGCCTCCATGTTGCATAAAAGGATACTGTATATATGGAACTTATTGCAACCATATATTGTATGTGCAAATTGAATTTTTGCAGTAGAGAACATGGTTTTGTTCACTGTTATGTGCAGAGTAGTTATATAAATAGTGTTAAATAGTTATGCTAAAAGTACAAGAAGAGAAAGAGATTCATGTGATGAATTTTACATGGAGTAACCAACGTTTATTAACCCTAACCAACCCCAACCCGCAAGTGTATCAGCTGCGTTTTTCACTCGCGCGTCTTACGCAAAAGATACGCTCTTATGTTAATCTATGCTGTCTTCGCCGGCTCCATGCAGGCTTGTATCTCAGCTGCGTCTCACGGGCGTAACCACGAACTGAAGCGCTTATTTAGTCTATTTTTTTTATAATACCCATGTAAACACAAGGTTTACATGGGTATGGCAAGATGGCCAATAAACACTACTACTTTCCTATATTACTACAATGTACTACATATTTGAGGGATTTATCATTATTTTACCCTTTTATTTATTAAACTTTTATCAAATTATCTTATATTTTCTCATCATCTTCCCTTCTTCTTTGATTGCATTGTCTCAATGTCATGTTTTCTCATTTGTTTCTGTTTGTTTATTGATTCCATTTTGAAATGTGGTATGCAAATAAAGTTTTAAAGTTTCATATAGTAAACAATTTTTTTTTTTTTTAAATCTCAAACTTTATTAACTGCAGGAGAACATTCCTTGTTTCGTGTGAGATCATCATCTATTGGTCAAAATGGGCTAATTAGTACAGGCCTTGCTCGGGCTCAGAGAAAGCTGTAACCTGTTGCAAATTAATATATGCATCAGTGTCGATGGAAAATATAGATCAGGAATACTCACACATATCACAGGAGAACTCCACAGAAAGTTTAACTGCTCTTTTGCTGCTCAACGCTTCACGATCAGGACGGAGCCGGTATAGAGAGTCGCTCAATGTTAAACCAACGCTGTCATAATGCGACGCTGACGTGACGCTAGACACAGGGTTAGGTTTAGTCAGTTAAGCCAAAGGTCAAAGGGAAGAATAGCTATAAAGAAAATGAAACAATTGCAGATTGTAGTCCAAGAAAAAGCAAAAAACAAGGTTGTTCTTAATCAAAAGTGTCTTGTATCAAGGCCTAAATTGCGTGTTTTTTATTTGAGTATATTGTGTGTATAAGTCTGTGTATGTACAGTATATCTTCATGTGTGTATGAATCGCCGGCCAGATGTGTCTGTACACAGCCAGTGTGTTTTGGCTCTGAACACTCCTGGATTCTGAGAAATACTTAACTCACTGCGCAGACAGTTTCACTCTGAACATGGGACACACAGGGCTTTGTATGTTTGCTCTGACTCGGCTTTATTATTTCATCTTTTAGTAAAAACACAAGATCCAGTGGAGCTGGTCATGGACCGTTTACAACGTTATTGTTCCTTTTTTGTAATTTATGCCTGTGTACGTATGTCCAGAAAGGGTCATGTCAACTTAAAGCAAGAACCATCAACAGGCCAGCTTCAACTTGTCTGGGGAGAAGCAAACACTGATTGGCTCATAAAATTTGATGGACGGCTTAGGGGTCACTGAGCTGATCTATGACGGGGTTACACACACGTGGAAATCCCACCCGTCCCCTCTTTCCTAGATAGCATCAGACAGATAGAAACACTGATCTTCAGTTTCTCCAGTTTACACCACAGCTTTTAAGTTCAAAGCACTGCAGTTGATACAAATGTGTGTTTAGAGGCGGCTTCAAAGCAGGAGTTGTTCAAGAAGTAGTCATTAGTGATAGCAGTGAACATAAATTACAATATGACAATGTACACTGTATTGTTTTTGGATGATAGGTATGGTGAGTCATTCGTCTGCCAGACATGTAAATTTATTTCCAGGAATTGAATAAATTGAATTAGCCGTATTGTCTCTTGTCGTCTGGCTCTTGGACAAAATTGTTCCCCAGAGGCACCATAAAACAGACAACAGACAACTCTTACAGCTTCATTTTCAGCAGGTTCAACCCCATATTTTTTCTTTCCTGTCCTCCTCATCTCACACTCACTAGACTATTTCCTCTTCTTTCTGCCTTTTCTCATTAAGGCAATAAAATGGACACATCCCTCCCGCTCTTACAACCATACAACCTTATAACCTATAGTCTTTATGTGCCTCCACTGAAGGCAGAGGAATGCGGTATGGACAGTGAGTTGCTGTCCCTACCACCAAGGGCAACAACATGTCTGGACAGGGAAAACTAGAGTGCAGTGGGGTCGCAGAATAGTTTTTTACCTTCTCCTTTTTCTATTTCTTTTCACTTTTTAACTCTTGAACTACTTTTTCGTTCATTCCTCTTTCCATACCACTTTCTCAAGCACAACTCGCCGCCAACAAACACTGTAACATCTATTCCAGTCGTAGGCTGGTGAGACAAAGCTGTCTCTGTTGCACAGAGGAATCCCCTCTGTGTGTTTCACAGCTGAGTATCAACCTGGAACCTCTCCCTCTTCTCTCTGAAACTATTATTACATGCCTCGATTCTCTGTCCTCGTTTTCTTTCTCTCACCTCTCTTTCCACCCCTCCCATCCTTCACGTTATAAATAGTGGACTGTGGAATGTAACTTTGGAGAGTTTTGTTCTTTCTCGGTGCTTTCGATTACTTTTTGGTTCTCAGTAATGCATTTTGAGGATGCACTGGAGGATAAACATGCACACACTTGTTCAACTAAACAACAGAGAAGTGCATTTGAGACCTGTTTTGGGTGTTTTTTTTTCATGGAGTTTCAGTATTGTATGCCGTTGAACAGAGAGAAGCAGTCGGTGCAGAAAGAATGTGTCTGTAGCCGGACAAAGGCAGGTCGGGAATGATAATGCTGGTCCGAGAGAGCTGGGCTTATCCCAACCGGCAGTATGGATTTCCTGCCTGCAGCCTCCTTTCAGTCACATCTAACACAATCACACTCACACACACACACACACACACACACACTCAGGTCATTGACAGAAAGTTCACGCTGCTGTCATTACTGTGTTGGTACTGTGTGATTTGATCGATCTCAAGGCTTCTAATGTCCTTGAGCAAGGCGTCCAACTACGCCAGTAGATTGTTTGATCTTTGTTTTTTTGAATCCCTTATATCAGCTGTATTCTTACACTTCATTACATGTGTGCAGATATTGTATTACTAGAGCTGTACCGAATAGTTTGAAGCTTCATGCATAACGTTGACATTTTAATTCTAAATTAAAATTCGAATGCTACGCAGCTTGTTCTTTTTTTTTGCATATCTATTCATTCTGTTTGAACTCAGTATTTCTGCACAGTTGCAGATAAAGATTAAGCTACACTAATATTATTAGTATTATACTAGTTCAAGGTTTACACCCGAAAAGTTGTTAGGACCGGTGGCAGGCGGCTTTCTGTCTCTCTCTCTCTTGACCGCAAACACCGACACTCGCTAATGTTAAGCACACAACCTACACACTGAGTTATTCCTTAAAGGAGTTTGCTACATTTTAGTTTAAAAAACATCTTAAAAACATAATTTCCTGATGCTTTTTCCCCGGCGGGGAGTCATCTCAGGCCCGGTGGGCCGCCTGGCTTGCAATACATTTCTGGCTTGCAGAAACCCTGTATTTGTCTAATTAGATTTCAGTTGTGGCTGCGTAGGATTGCAAAGACAAGCAATTTTAGTTTCATTGACAGTACGCAATTGCCCCTGCCGGCTGCAGCGCTCTCGATAAATACTTTTAATACTTTTTTACAATTTAAAAAATTGTTGTCCCCAAGAGTCACTTACACACAAAAACATGGAAAAATAGGATCCAGGTTGAAAAAAATCCAAAAGTTCCCATTGAAGCACATTTTATCTATCAATCTATCAAGTCCTCAATATATTATATCATGATATATACAAATATTGTGATATAAAATGTTATTATTTGTGATTTAAGATTGTATCCACATCTCTACTTGTGTGAGACAACATAGGCCTCTTGTGCTTGCTGTAATGTTTTGGACTTGTCTTCAGACTGTTCGAACTTATATGGGTTTGTGGCTCTTCTTTATATGCTCGCAGTATTCCAGATGCGGCCTTATTTTCTGCATCATAATATCATAATCATACATACATTTATTATACATCCATAACAAGATCCTGTATGCTACATTACATTATTTATTTAGCTGACGCTTTTTATCCAAAGTGACTTATAATAAGTAAGTATGTCTCTAGAATCATGTCTTCATGAATAAACAGAATTCCTGTGTTCATCCAAAGATGATATAGAATTAAGTTTGATGCAACTGCACAGAAAAATGCTTGATCCGAAACTTGTGCAGTATTCCTATTGCATTTTAACTTATTCCACAACTATCTTAAAATGTTTGACCCGTCTGTCTTAGATTCAGTACAATTTTTTTTTGTAGCCGGAAAGGAATAGAAATGTGTGAATGTTAACATAGCCATCAAATGAAGCTAACAGTTGAGCGAGAAAAGTAGAGATGGAAGAGAAAAGAAACAGAGTAGGGGAGGATTGGTGATACATTCCCCAGTAGGCTCATAGTGTTCTGGCGGTTAATGATTTTGAACCTCTTACTGCAAATGTGCAGACACTCTGCAGCTCCCTCGCAGACGTGCAGAGAGAGAGAGAGAGAGTGGCTGTTTTCGATTGTATCGCCTTGGAAACGTTAAAACATTTCAATCTGTTAGGCATGAGTGAACTAAAGTGTGACTCATTTTAACCCCTCCCAACAGCACACAGTATGGATTCACCCAACACTCGCACACACAAAAAACCTCATAACGCAGAAAAAACATGAATCATCCCTTACTGAAAATGTGCAACAGGTCAGATTTTTTTTGGGAAAAGCAAATTAACTTTTAATTATTATGAATCCAGTCTTGGCTGAGAGGTGATCCTTATGATTCTCCAGAATGTTCTCCATAATAGAGGCTGCCGACTAGCACTGAGAGTATGTGATCTACTTGAGGAATGAAGGCCATTAAAGTTGCAGCATATGCCAACCATACTGACAGTGATATCCTTAGGTCGTGTGCCAGAATTAGCCCAGGAATCTCAACGGACAGGTAATTTAGCTGCCTCATCACGGGAACTAAATGAAGACAGTGACCCACTAGCTCGCTGATAATGGATGAAGCAGACCTTGTGAATCTGTTGGGTAATATTTATCACACATTATAACGCAAATATACAGTTATTTTCTTATTATAGACTTGATGTCAATTATTATTATTTACCTTGCCGTCTGACAGTTATACAGTCTATGTTTCTGAGGTGGAACTGAGGCCATTATCTAAGCTCTCAAATTTTACCTCACAGAACACAGGAGTTGCTTGTCTACCGCTGCCTCGATCGGTTAGTTTGTGTGTGTGTTATTGTGACTTTGGTTAGTTTGGATTCACTAATATAGACACACAATACAGCACAAACTCCTGTGTTCTGCCAGGTGAAATTACAGTTTTTTTTATTGGAGTCTGGTACCTTTGGCGAGAACATAGATGGATAAAACGGTTTCAGTTCCCCATTGGAAAGAGCTGTCTGACTACAAGGTAAAGGGGTGAAAATATTCTAAATATAGCGTATACTGATATTGATTTCTTTTAGGTGGCTAAAATACGGTTTGCTGCCGGCCCCACCCACAGCAGTACATTGCTTTGCTTTCGTACGGTACTCCTGTCTGTTTCACCAAACTGTGGGCGTGCCGACCGTCATCTACTGTAGGTAATACACTGACTATGGATAAGTACTTCATACAACCCCACTTCCAAACAACCAAACTATCGCTTTAAGTTTCCTCCCGTGATGTTGGTTGTTTGTCAGTTACAGCCTACTGTTTGCAAAGAGGACAAGAAAGATTGGTGTGGGGGGTTTTGTCAATTGTTGATGGTTTCTGAAAGAGGTTAATGGCGGTCAGATCATCTAGCTCTAATTCCTGAGTGACATATCAATGCAAGTGAACATGAGGCAGGGTGCGCTAATGCTTGACGTGTTCAGTCTATTCTGCTTGGATGAAGATATTTCGATATTATAAGGAGATACTGTGCTGTGCCATTAGCATAGATTATACCCTGAATTGAATGTTGCTAATTGATAAGTTGTATTGTAGACTGTAGCCACAGGCTTGTCTCAGTCTGTTCCACCAAGGCTGAGTCACCTCCTCCTCCAACTCCTGCTTCCCCTTTTTACCCCAGTGGGTCTCCTCCACATTCAAACCAGATGAGCCAGTCCCGCGACACACATATGTACTCCACCCATTTCTGACAAATGTCTCCCCCCCACCCACCCTTCCACCCACCCACACACATACAGTGATGTCAGCTTGTCTCGTCCCCACCAAAGTAGTGCAATTTGAAACTGACTTCAGAGTTCAGTGGTAGAGCTTGTATGTTAAGTACAACTGGACGAGACTTAATGGTAACTGGCCCCTTGGGACTCGCTTTACCTGTCTGTCTGATTGTATGTCATGTTTAACAAGGGGTATCGGGTTTCCACCTGGCTGCACAGTGACAGGAAAGAGCCACTCCCTCTTGACTGCAGAAAAAAAACTGCTGAGCCTTTTCACCTTTGCCAGACCACCTTTCAACACTGGACTGCTCTGTAGGTTCCCAGCAAACTTTGTCATCAGGGGCCTTCACCTGTCCTCTCTGTGAAAGCCACACAAGAGCTGCACCAGGCTTTCTGTCTTGTATTTTGTCTCATAGAGTGATCAAGCTATGGATATGCTGGTCCGAGGTGTGTATTTTTATTTCCTAGCCTCCTTGATGCTTCGTAACCCAATGGTTTCCCCCGTGAAGGAGACTGGGATGACCGCACCTGATCCCCAGAAAGGAGGCTAGGAGGAAAGACAAAAGGAAGACAGCTGGACAAGAAACTAGAAATGACCCATCAAGTTAAAAGACTCAATACTGAAGCTTAAATGCTAAACACCAGCTGTTTGGAACGTGAGGAACCAGCGCTGGAATGGTGTGGCTAACTCCTAACAACACTGTGAGAGGTGGGAGGAGAGGCTGGCTCTCATACAGAGGGAGGGACTCAGAGCATGGAGCTTCATTCACTCTGCTAAACACACACACACACACACACACAAACACATGCTCCGCAAAGCTGTTCTCAGGCTGAGAGAAAAGAGGGGAGCGGAGGAGAGGACTGCACGCTCGCTGAGTAAGTTGCATACAGTTATATGTCCTGTCTGAACATTTTACAGCACATATTTTGCATTGTTTGCTAATGTGATGCAGAAGGAAGCAGATGAAGTGCATGTATTCATCTTTAAATGTGTCTTTTTGTAAGTAAAAAGTATGCCTCGTGTAAGTATTTTTCCACTGCTAGTTTTATTGAATTGAACTTCTTTCTCTTCTCCAACTCACCCGTACAGTACGCACTTTTCTGCTGATGTGAACCACATGTCACACATGCATGCACACACACACACACACACACACACACACACACATACATAGACTCTGCAGAGGTCCAGCTCGCCTCCCTGGAGCTTCTCCTCTACATACACAAAAATGAGAGAATAGAAAAAGGGGAGCGGGGGCGGACGAGTGGAGGGAAAACTTTAGTAGGACAATGTGGGAATGCTCTTACATTTTGTTAACAGTTGGGTTGGTATATTTTCCTGTTTTATCCTTTGATTTTATTTTCATAATTTTTATTTTGTAAAAACATGCGTTTGGCTTATTACAGTTAATCTCCCTGTTTTAATGAATCTGCTCTTTTTTTCGTGTTTTCTCATGTCACACTGTCCTCCCTCTGGGTTTCATTTTTAACCTTATTTTCTCTCTTTCCATCTCACCCTCTCTCTCGCTCATCCTGCTGATCTCATTGTTGTCCCAGGTGGTGACAGACAGGAAAAACAGAGACACTGAGTGAGGCCAAAGAGGGACCGAGGGGTTCATCAAACCCTGGAGAGCAGGGAGGGTTCAGATCCTGTGACTTGTTCCCGATAGAGGACACACTGATCCGGGCGGAGGTACCGGGCCTTCTCTCCCAGGACCAACCTCCAGGATGTCCCGGAGGAGGTCTACAGGGGACCTGGTGCCCAGGGACATCACTGATATCTTAGCCCGGGAGGCGAGGGCTCAGCGTGGGCAGAAGAAGCCGGGTAGCTCCCTGGGACAGGCCTTCAGCTGGTTAAAGGGGAGCAGGAGGAAGAAGAACCTCAGAAATGGGCTAAACCAAACTGGTATTGGTGTGACGGATGCCAAACTGGGACTTCAGAATCATGACCCTGCAAAAGGTGAGTGGGTCAAGACTTTATACTTAACCTTTTTTTAATGTTAGGTGGTCAACTGATGCTTTTATACAGAGTGACAATACATAAAACATAAGAACAAGCTTTGCCTCCTGTCACTGAAAATGCCCCCCAAGCAAACATAAAGACTTTTGCACATTTTCAATATTCTTTGACCATCAAAGGCTCATTTAAAATCAGTAAAGGAGGCTCAGTGTCCTTTTACAAAATTCAACTCAAAATTGAATTTACTCATTGTAGTTCAATCTGTATTTATGAACACGAAAAAGCATATTTTTAGTCTAAATCTGAACTAATACAATCATAATCATCATCAGTGATATTATGAATGCTGTGCTAATCAATATGTTTTACATTAAAGAGTAACTAATCCAATCTATATGGGTATTTAGTAGTGTTGTTGATGGATTCAGGTCCAAAACTTGACATTTTAGTGTTAAGTATTTGAAGTCTACATATTGTGTTATGTAAATATCGACGGCCCTCTACTGGTGAATTGAATGAATTGAATTTTGCTATTGGCTTATCTGATGCCATGTGACGTATATGGTGCCAGCTATAGTCACTAGCCAACCCCCCCTCCCTGCCCCCTTCTTTAAAACTATTGCAGACTGTGGAGAGGAGTATTAGTGAAGAGTCGATTGAGCAAATTGTGTGGATTGATTATAGTGAGTGATTGAGTAGTTAGATTGTAGTGTTAGCATAGGTTATTTTAGCGTACATTTTATAGTTGGCTGTGTGTTTATAGTATTTAGTAGGTTAGTTAGTGATTTTAAACAATAGATCAAGTGACTATGTGTAATGTGAAAACTGTCGCTCATAGTAACGAACCGACAGATAATTATCGCTCGACTCTGCAGTTTCTCTCAGCTCTACGGAGCGTTGCATTGGCTTTCAGCTCATTGTTTTGGTTTTATGGCCCGCAGCTTGAGTTGGTATTTTGGTCAGCCCAGTCGCAAGGAAAAAATGTTGTCATTGGACATTCAGCAAACCAGGGATACGCTGATATGTCAACGTTTTTTGCATTTGGTAAGAGCAACTGATATACTGTAGTTTAAAGAGCGAAAAGAGACACACCGGGCAGGCGGAAGGGGAGGTGGATGGTCCAATAAACACAAGGCTTTCATCCAGGAGATCGGTGTTTGTGTACCGTGCGTCACATTACAATCAGCTGTTCGTTTGTGTCCCATGTTCACAACGCTCAGTGTCATTTTAACTGTACAAACGTAGTAGTATTAAGCCCAACCATGTAGTTCTTTCTTAAGCCTAACTATAGTGGTTTTGTTGCATTGTTACGGTTTGTTACGTTATGTTGTCATGTTGTCACATTATTATTTGAACACAAACCATTATCTTTTTTCTAACCTTAACCAAGTAGTATTGTTGCAAAAGTCTAACCATTTGTTTCACAACGTTAACCATCTGGCATTGCGTTTCTGCAAGCGTGATACAAGACTGATATAAACGTATTTTTGGTTCATATATGTCGCCATTTAACTTCAATTCGTGGTTTGCAGAAATGTCCAATGCCAACATTTTTCCTGTTGACTGGGTTGGTTTTGGTTCACTCTCACCGCTCTCAGGAACCTCATTTTTAGTCACAGAAGGCAGCTGTTTTCAGCAAAAGTCTCTGTAGACTCTAAACCCATAGTATGCAACTTATCCAGCACCAAACAGCAAACAGACAAAGTTAGAAACTATCTGGTGAACATAGTTGTGCATTTAGCAGCTAAAATGCCAGATATTTCCCTCATGAGTTGGTGGAGATGTACAGAGCTAAAAGGTGTGTTAGCTAATATGTTCGCCATAACAACTTTACTTTACTTTTAAGGCTCTATACATGATGTCAGTGTTGTGTTTACAGCTGTTGCGCTGCCCCCAAGTGGCCAAAAAATCTATGAATGAGGAAAAATTTAGAAAAAAACAAACAATTAATATGTGATAGAAATTTTTAAAATATAATTTCATTAAACTGCCTGCGACTTTCAAACCAGGAAAATGTATTTTGTTCATTAGTAAAATCACCAAGGTTATTGTTTCTATGTCAACACAGCCTGATATCAATGAAAGAAGTTTCTGTTTCTAATAAGAGGTGCATAGAAGACTCTCATAGAAGTTATTCCTTGTCAAGGTTCAGTTTAGGTGAGGATCAGAGTTTTGAAGCCATGTTTTGCTTGTTTGGCAGCTCTACTGTACAATTCTGTCTTGTTTTGTCTGTCATGATCACAGACGGTATGGTCATGATGTGTCGGAGAAATGTGTTGACTTTTGGATTAAGTTGTAAAAGTAATAGGGATTTTGTTATCGTCAGAACATCAGTCTGTACATTTATAACTTGGCAAAAGAGACGCACACACACATAGACTGACACAGGGGTCTAATCCCCCTTTCTGTTTACTGATGCGTTTGCTTGGTCGGCAGCACAGAGATTACCCACAGTCCCCATTTCCTGTTTTTGTTCCACGTCCAAAGCTATCCCTTTCTCTTCTGTCATTGTGTATGTGTGTGTGCGTGCGTGTGTGTGTGTGTGTGTGTGTGTGTTACTGTAGTAACTATCCAACAACTCTTGGAAATCCAGATTCACAGTCTTTCAGACCTTGTTTGGTCGTTTGTGGTTTTTGTGCTCGTTCCGCCTAAAACGAACCTCCATGATCCCTTATTATGCAGTACATTGTGGTTTTGTAAGGTCTATGGAGAACTATGAACGCTGGATGGGTAACAGACAGTGACTCCATTTGAAACCAAAGATTAACTAGCATTTGGGCTAATAATTCCCCAGCTGAGGATGTGGTCAGAGACTGATGGTAAAAATGTGTGGGAACCATATATTTTTGCCATTTTTGTCTCAGTGATTTTCTGATTTTCTGACTAAGGAGGACTAAGCATGTCCAAGAAACAGATCACAGATAATCATGAACACCCAGCCAGCTGGGAGTTGCAGATAATGACATTTCACCACATTCCCTTATTGTTTTACAGCATGTGATGTTGTTTATTACAATTTTTTTTTAATTCAACTCTAACTAATTGTACTTGATCAGAGGTGGGTTCTAATGTAAATGCTGATGTGTTTACTATTGGTTTAAAGTTTTATTTTGGAGAGAAAATCTGTGAAATCAGAAAGTAGTAATTCTCACAATATTCCAAAATGCAGCCGTGATTTGTTTTCTAGATCTTGTAAAGGTAACCTGCTGTCGACATACACAGGAGGTCTGTAGCCGCTTGACAGAATGAACGGCTGGTGCTTTCTGTCTCACCTGTGTGTGTGAACAAATTGTTAGGTTTGGATTGTCTTGTTTTCTTTGGCGCTTTGTCTCCCACAGAGAGAGTGAGGGATGCCTGTTTTCCCACCAGTAAATAATTGGAGCATTGCACTTTATTTTTCTCTCGCTGCGGTTCATTCTCCCTGAACCCGCTGGATGACTTCACCAACCTGACGAGACAAAGCATAAAGACAACTTTCGCACAGACACGTATACAGTTATGTACTCACACAAATCTTCATAGTCCCCTTGTCTAACTACTGGGTCTATATGACTACTGATATGCTGGTTTGGTTTACAGACCCACATAGGTTTACAGTACTTGTAATTCATACATTTTATTAGTGTGTACAAAGCAAAACGATCACTCACTAACACAAGTTTCTATTTGACACAAGCCGTTTAAGCAGTGACCTTGATCTTGTCCTATCTTGATAGTAGTGTCATCCAACTAGTTTCAGTTGCTGTTGACTCTTTCAAGAAAATCTCATGAACCAGTGACTGCATTAGACACAAGTGGAATCAACTCAATCAGTTGGTATAAACTACATCTGAAATCGCCCCCTAATTGCTACTTAGTGCACTAAATTCAATTTCCATCATGTCTGCGTGTCTGAATTCTGTTTCTGCACAAAGTAGTGCCCTAAAAGATTCTCAGATAGAGCAAAACATGTATAGAGACAGAGCGCATCATGTCACATGCCAATCAGAGGGGAAAACAATTGGCTCCACGACATGCAACAAAGGGTTGGAGCCTGAAAAAACATAAATCATTTAGGTAACACTGAGGCTACAACTCAGTAGTTGATAGTTCTAAAAGAAAATAGTCTAATTCTCCTGGGGTAAATAAAGATGACTTATCACCCCTCTCCATTTCTCCCTCACACATGCTCTGTCTCAATTCAAATACTTCTGTTAGTACACTTCCATGTAGTACATTGTGAACTCTATGTACTTACTTGCGTAATGCGGGACATTTCGACAGGGTAGTGTTGTCTCAAACCTCACGCCGCATTGGCAGTAATTCAATTCAGAACGATAAATTAACCCAATAATGGATTCTATGTGACTACAGTATAGTGGTACTTGTTGAAAAAAAAAACATGTATAATTTAAATTTGTATAGTTCGGTGGCGACCGTTGAGAGAGAAGTGTCACACTCAACGTTTTCAGTACAACATCCTGGTACTTAGAGTGCAGCACATTTTGCCATACTTCTCAGTTTGAACGCACTTATGTACTCAAAATAGCAAATGTAAGTACAGAAGTAAGTGAGTTGAGACACAGCAACACATACAGAGTGAAAAAAACGTCAAATATTATTTGAATGGTGTATCCTGTATAAAATCTTTTTGAAAGATTCTCCAGGGCAGGTACTCCACATGAGGGAAATTTGGATTACAATTTATTTATGGCCAAAATAAAGCCAGATATAAAAGAAAGTTTGGTTGCAGTTGATAACTAAAATGGTGATGAGACAAGTTAGCGGTTAGCAAGCTACTGTACTTAGCTAAGGCACTTGCAAACATAATATTGCATAGCTTTCTGATTTATCCACATTCCGTTCCATAACACAAGTTGCATAAGGTCAAAATGCTTTAGCTTAACTTACAGAAATATAGTAATATAAAAGTGTCATCTGGACAAAATAGTTGATACTTAACACTTCGGCATACTTAGTGTCAGGATCCCACAGTTTTCCCATTCTTCCTGCTGCTGCCTTATCTTCTTAAAAGCTCAGTTTTTCGGTGTGGCAGCGTATATTATCTTAGTTCTGGGTTCTTTACCCTGTTGATAGTGCATCCCACCACACAGCAGCCTTTAAGGATTTTTCTGTTGTTTGCTAGCAGACAAAAGTGACATCATACAATGTCAATGGAGAGCGATCAATTGTTTTCCCCTCCGGTGTGTTAGCGGGACTTAATTGTGCTCTGTCTCTATTGCCTTTGCTCATATGATAACAGATTTTAATTGCAGTTTTGCGAAGTCTACATTAGGGATGCTAAATTGATGATGATTCACAAGTGAATCATATAGGAAATATTGAATGCACAACAAGAAAACCATTTCCGATACAGCCATCATTTTTCCCTACAGTCTATGTTAATGAGATCTGAACTTAAAGATGCATGTTTGTAGTAGCGTACAGACATTTGACTTGATGTTTCAAATGACAACAGAACACAGTGACTTCTGCCCCAAAAAGAGAGACTATCCTCCAGTGACTCACTGCGCCTTCTTGTTTCTGTCGCAATGACATGCAGCTCTTACTATAATATGTCTTTGTTGGTGGGTTTACATTGGCTGTGTCATTCCTGCGTGACTGGCTCTGATCTGCTCGTCCGTGATCCAGAGCCCCGCAGTCCACCGCTGACTACCGGCTATATTTTATACAGATTCCTCTCCTATAAAAGAAAAATAACACTCTTTGATGTGCTGAATTCCTGAGAGCCGTGCATCAGAGCGGTGTGTGTGTGTGTGTGTGTGTGTGTGTGTGTGTGTGTGTGTCAAGGTCTTTTAGCGTGCGTGTGTGCATGCGTGCGTGTGAGGCAGCCTGGATGCCAGATTGGACCTAGAGTTATGCGATGAAGAGGAGAGATTACAACGAATCACAAAGCCCCATTCAGCCTTGAGAGAACTCTTAGGGAACACTCTCTCAATGCTTTTTTAATTAGAGCGACTTCTCAGCGCACACACACAAACACACACACCTCTCCGATTTTTCCGTCTCTTTGCCTTTTCATTACTGCATATTACTGTTTTTGATTTGCTTCTCAGATTGCTTAATACCCTCTTATTCAGCAGCACTGCTGTGGGTGTGTGATGGCCTTCACTGCTTATTATTGTGTAATCAGCGTGTGTTTAAAGTTGTGAGTGAGGGTGTGTGACCGAGTGCTACCCTGTATCAGAGGGTATCTCTGTGTTTGTGTGTCAGCAGCATATTGCTGGGCTTAGGGCGGCGCCGACCAAGCGCCAGCGCTCATTACATCACCTCCACACATACACACACACACACACACAAGGGCGTACAGAGCCTCCGCAACTACCTGCTTTGTCCAGCGCAGCCCATCTTCGGCCGCTGGCTGTTTGAGCGGTGAGGTCATTTTGCGCAATCCCTGGGATTCCACGTGTTTGTCCGAGTGTGTAGTCATTGTTTTCTACATGTGTGAAGCCATGTGTGTGAGAACACTTAAATGCAGGCCTTGTAAATCTGTTGGTAATGGATCCCATTCTCTGCTTGATTTTTCTCTTGATCTACATGGGTGTGTGTGTGGCTGCCACATCACGAAACGCAGTCAGGGTGTGTAGATTCACAAACTATAATGCAGATTACAGACCCAGCAGAGTAATTGAAGTGCAAACATCTCATTACATAGAGAACATTGTATACAGCCTTAGCTCTATTACAGGCCACAACTCAGGGCTGCTTTAATACAGTCTGACAGGATGAAGGCAGCGAGTGGAGGGCAAAGAAAGGCATTCGGCAGAGAGGGAGGAGTGTGAAAGTTTAATGCAACCACACAATGTTCCCCCGCGAGCATCATTCACCGCTCACACACACACACACTCTTTGATGAGCGAGGTAATTTTACCTGGGTAAGCAGATACCTCCAACCCTCATCCATCACTGTAGACCTAAAGCCATGCCGGTGAGGTAAACGTCTCCCAGGCAACGGCATTGTGAGGCAGCAATACTGCGTGGCAACAATAGGGTTCGTGTCGGAGTGAAACATTATTCGTCTTTCAGGTTAATGTGAGGATATACAGTAGAGTAGCATGCAGAGATGTGTTGCAGCAGAGAACGAAGATAGGATGGAGATAACGTAGAAGAAATGGGAAAGCATGATAAGAATTGAGGTCACAACAACCCCCCCACTGTTCGGTGTTAATCAGATTGAATTTCACAGTCATGATGACACAGCCCATGCACACTATGGGCTGTCAAAATGGCACAAAATGACATCCTACAATTCGTTCTAAAAAACCATACAGGTTCAGACTATTCAAATATCTATTCGCCCCCAATGACAAACATCAGGGCCGCATAGGCCATATAGACCATATACTGTAGGTAATCGCCTTGGGTGCCACCTTCTGGGGGGCGCTGGTTGCCCTCTAAAAAAAATGTTCTGCATTAAAGTAACAAATTAACAAATAAAGAAAGAAAGAAAGAAATACACTTTTCACAGCTGTTGTTTTTGTAGTGAATTTGACATGATGACATGACACAAACATGTTTAAGCCAACAACATCAGGGACCTATTGTTATTTATGAAAATAAAAATCTTAATTTTTGTCTTAAAACCACTGATGTGTGTTGCGGTTTACGGGGCTAGGCTTAGGGACGGATTCTCTGTTTTAAAAGTACAAACGTTGGAAGATGGCAAATGCTACTCACCCATCTTTTAAGTGGTTACATCTCCAGTTTGATCTCGAGCACACAGCTCATATGTACGTGGTTTGTTTACAGAACGTCTCGCTTGCTGTTAGGACACAGTGTCGCTCTCTCTGCGGCCGAGTTCTCTGCCATCATTACAGTTATGGTTGAATTATTTCTCGCTCAGCTTGACCTTACGTTACATTTCAATTTCACTTAATGAAAGTGGCGTTGTGTGACTCTCGTCATGCGGTGCATTCAGTGCGCGCAAGGCAGACGGCTAAGGTAGGGATGCTCTTTTTTTTCTTTCACAATCAAATATCAATTTTCATATTCAAATTTGAATATATATATATATATATATATATATATATATACACACCCAGAGCATAACGCATTTTTAAATTATGTTTTTACCATATTTCGTTAGAGAATCATGCAGACCCATGCAGATAACACATAGATACCCTCATATGTACATAGTAAGGGATAACTGAAATTACTTGTGCTTTTCTCCAGAGGTATTGTTTATGGAATAAGAGCTAATGGGTTGTTTTATAAGGACATGGAGTGTGTTTGATGTGGCAGGGAAGCAGCTGTGAGACATCAGCGTGGGACTGAGGGAGTGGGAGTCTGTATACAGGGGGATATACAACTGATTTACCCTTAAGACTGTGTGTGTGGCTCGTGTTACGTAACTTGCTATAATAGATACACCTGTTGAACACTGTTTACCGGATCCAGCTGCGCATCGTCTCTTTCTGACTTATTTTTTTTTCTATGATGTGAAGAACAGACCAGACGATGACAAAGCAACTGAGAAATTCAGTCAGTCTTGATTAAAGTGACATTTGGGACCATATATGTTCTGATGGGCTGAGTAAAACATCTTGGAACACTGACCACTGACTGTATCTTATCTCTGATATGTTTGTTTCTGGCTTAAGCTGCAATGCCACAGTATGATTTATCATCTGACTGGCTCATACTCACGTATTTATATTTAGCAAGCTTAATTCTCCACAAGAACTGCTCCATAATTGTAGTCAAGTTCTACACATACTATCCCATGACACCAATAGGAAAGGAAATGAACAGCAGCAGCAATTTAAACCTGCAGATGTCATCTATGCAGACAAAGCGGGGCTTGACAGTAAGGGTTGCCAGGTTGCCATTGGCAATCATTTAGAGAAATTGGCAACCAATTCTTGGCCTTTGGAAAAATTATACTTATACTTTTCATTAATAAGATGATGCATAACTGCATAGTATCTTAATTATTCAAAATATAAGGTGACTAAAAATGGCAACCACATTTTCAGTTTCGGCAACCAAAAGCTGAACGTTTCAAAAGTTAGTGCTGAACCCTGCAAAGAAAGTCATAACTGCTGCCATTTTAACATTTGCTCCACCTGCAGGCTATCAGTATTATAGAGGTTTTACATTTAACACCTACATAACTTGTTATCTAAACTGGAGGGGTGTAAGGTTCCGACAAGCACTTCTAATAAAGTATATTTGCAAATTGCCTGGAGAAGAAGTCTAAATAACCCCTACCTCTGTTGCTCTCTTGACTTACCAGAAGGACAGAGGACTCACGGTGACATTTAGAGCAGTGTGAACTTTGTACTTTTCCCAGTATTCAGCAGAAAATATGCTGCAATTAACAGAACTATTTCCATTTAGTTAATACCTCAAACACATATATACACACAAACAAGCTACAACAAAGAAAATAAATGCAGTTGTACCCCTTTCCTTGTTACTTTCCTTGCCTATAGATGGCGCACATTGGCATCTCTCTATCTGCATCTGCTTCTCCTGTAGGTGGCACAGGTTAGACTGAAATTGACTGTTGCTCTTCTGCAGCACTGCAACTGGATGTTATTTATTGGGTTTTGAGTGCTTTGCATTACGGTATGTATGCCCCTAGGGTTTTATATTGTGATAGCAGTACCTTGCCACAAGAGGGGAGTGGTGGGTTGATTCATTGGGTATGGAAATTATCTGTAAAGAATTGTGCTAAGGAGGATTGATGCCATCAATGTCATATAGGTAAATGTCAGTGTTTTACATTGTAACTTTTTCTAAACTACTTCAGGCCGCTGGTCTCAGACCTGTAGTCTCGCGTACACACTCACCAATAAAAGTACACAGAAACATTTAGAAAGGTAATCCTGTCTTGACACCCTGGTGATGGTCACCCTGACAACCACTTTCCCTGACGACTATACCTTGACAACGGCATTCCTCTACACAAAATGTCCTTTAATGTACGCATGCGTACCTGCACACACACGCGTACACACACACACACACACGGACTCGCTACGCTCCCCTTTGAGTTCCCAGCAGCTGTCAAATCCTAAAATCTCTCTTGACAACGACACACACTTTGATCACACTCATATTTAAATGTATCTAGGGCATGTTCAGCACGTTGTACTGCAGCTGGTAGGTGAAGGAAGAGCATCCGACACACTCACATTATCTAAGTGCACTCTCTATGACAGTTGAGAAGATAGTGAGTACTCTAGCAGCACAAATGTGCTGGGTGTGGTTCTGCATTAAGAGGATGTATGTCTCTGTGAGCATTTAACTGCGGATCATTTTACACTCTGCAATTGGAAGCTTGATGTCATACTCCCACATCTTTCATTTCTCTTCCTCTCATGCAGATACATGTATATACATAGCATCCTTATTCATATTTGGAAATTCCCAGAAACTCCTCCTGCTCCTCAGACGCCAAATCGATTCCTGCTCTAGAAAAACGAGCAGCTCAGTGCTCAGTAGTTCAGCAAATCTCCCCTTCCTCACGACTCCCCCCAGTCAGTAAATCTGCTTTTTATTGCAGGCTTTTTATCTTCCTACACACCAGAGGGGTGGGGGGATGGAGGGATGGGAAGAAACATGATCGGGGTGAGCATGATGAGGAGTGTGTGGTTTCACTTTTCTTGCTCTTCATCATCACACTCCCTCCCCTCTTCCTCCATTTTGATCCTACAAGGAATCTCAGTTTCATGCTGATGTCATTTCTCTTCTTCCATATATGTCTCTCTCTGACCTCGTTCTGGATGACTGCTATCGATCGACAAGCTCTGGGAGCGTCGTCGCCGTCATTTAGTGACGGCATAGGTCATGACATCATCATGGTGGGACATCATGGTATTCAGGGGACTGTCCAACACTGTTAGCTCCTTTTAGGGGTAGAGGGAAATGAGAGGAGGCAGAGGGAAAGAGAACATAAGAAATGAGGAAGATGACTTGCTGTAATTATAGAAAGGCAAAGTCCCTCCCCTTCCGGGGGACCCCATTGCGCCATGAATCACACATACAATGTTTGTCATAATTTTGCAAGTCAATAAAGTCGTAGGTAAGAACGAGCGAGACCCGTTGCTGGTGTGAGTACATCCCAGTAGGAAATACACAGGCATCGTAGCGTCGGTGAGAGAGACGTCACTTATGCGACTTTTGGGTGTGTAGTCTTATACTTCAACTTTCTGACTTTCTTGACGTACAAAATTATCTTTTAAATTGCCAAACATCATATGTGTAATTCATAGCGCTATTCAAACCGGATCAAAAAAAAAATTTGTCTCTCGCCGTTGACTACCGTTCATATTTTTTCCAAAATAAGGTCCCGTGGTGGTTCGCCGGAAGGGGTGGGACTTCGTCTCTATTGGGTTTATTTTTTGCTCAGTGTTGCCTAGTCTCTATTTGCTTCCTCATGCTTGCTGAATATCGTCATTACTGTGTTACTGTAAGTGCTCGGTTAAATTTAAAGTAACGTTGCCTCTCTGGAATCCCCCGTCATCCCTGTTCTTGCAACTCACCCATCTGGCTCAGCATCTGTATTTCTTCTAAGCATAGCAGGAATGCTCTCGTCTCAAAACAAGCTTTGATCTGTCCGACCGGTTGACTGGCATATATCCTGCTCTTTCTACTTTTTTTTTTATCTATGTCTATGTGTGTGTTGTGAGGAATTTCAAGAGGTGCCAGACAGGAGAGCTGCACCTGTGAAGAATACGTGAATTATTGAGCAACCCTCTGCTGTTTTTAGATTCCACTTCTGCCTTTATCTCAGTATTTATTCCCCCTTTTTATCACTCATTCTTACGTAAACACCACTGATGTACTGCTCTGTTCCCATCAGCAGCTTTCTGTGTGTGTGTGACTATCGTAGAGGAATCTGTGTTTTCTCCGTCACCACGTTGTGTTGACAGTATCTGTCGGCTGTGCTTAGAATGGTTTGAAATAAAGACAACTGCTCGCTACAAGAGGAAATTATACACAACAGAAGAGTAGCATTAACCATAAAACAAAGGTGTGACTCATTTCATTATCTATATTATGGAGATGAATGTGTGTGTGTGTGTTGTTTGTTTTCACCCCTCTCCAACACTGAAAATGCTCAGCTGTGTGAACGCTCAGCTCGGGAGCTGAGCGATCACAGAGGCAGAGAGTGGGAGGGGCACTTACACACACACACACACACATGCATGCACACACACTTGGTAGTGAGGCTTGTCAGCGTTGGATGCTGCCGTTGCTTCAGCAGCTGGATGTACGGGGCTGGAAGTGTGTCAGCTCGGAGAATAGGACTGATTTGAGTGTTTGCATGCTGGATCTGTTTGTGTGTGTGTGATTTGTTTTATAGGAATGGTGTCTTTAGTACGCATTCACTATACCGCGGTGTGTGTGTCAGCAGGACTGAATCAGCAGGAATTATTTGACCAGTGGGATTCAGGAGCGCGGTATTGACTTTGACTTTGGGGTGTGTTTTCATGCTGGAGAGCGAGAGGGGCTGTGGGGTCTCAAGCGAAGGAATACAGATGTAGTGTTACAGGACGACGAGATGATAGACCCCCTTTAGGGGCTTCAGGACTGCCCCAAAATGGGGAACAGCGTCCAGAAGAAAAAGAAGGTTCAGACAACAGAGAAAAACTTCTCTGCACCCCCGTCACCAAACCCCAACAAGGAAAAACCTAAAGGCTCCTGGCTGTTTGGACATAGAGACAAACTGAAAACAGGTGAGAGGGACAGTGGATGTCTGGAGTGGATGCAAAGATATGAGTTGTTGACAATCTTTATTCATATTTGTAAAATCAGACTTGTTTTGAATGTGACCACTTTGAGATTACTTATGTAGTTGTATGCCTGTGGGTGTGTGGTGATGTGCATGTTGTGAATTAGTTCCTACAGTAAGCCTTTTAGATGCAGAGTGACAATATTCCCATGCTGACTTTACCTTAGTCAGCTTCAAGGCTTCCTGCTTATTGCACAAGTGTGCAGAAGAGGGTTGTGTGTGGGCTCTTTTTGTTCCTGTGATTTGTTTCTCCTGCTGACAGATGAGTAGTTACAGAGGATTTCAATTGAAGACAGCCTCTTTTGAAGCTTTTTTCCCCAAAAACCTCTATGCACCTTCAATGCAACAGTATATATGTGTGTAAAAGAGTGGGTATTATTTTATGATTCTGTGAGTTGTTATTGCCAGACCAGTATACCTGCAGTGGAAAACAGAGCTTAGTCTGTCCCATACTGATCATTGTCTCTGTTAACAGACCCCGAAGCAACAAAAAACACCAGACAAACAGGTTTAACACATAGCTCGCACTGACACAGACAGATTTGTCAGATAATGCTCTGACACTGAGATTTGTTTCTCACAAAGCTGCTGTTGAAGTTTTCGGTTTCTCAGGTGTTGCTTTCTGTTTCATGTTTTCTGGCCTCACCCAGGACTATTTTTAGTCTAAGTGTGTTTCTCACATAATTCCACCCCGTCTCTCTTCTGCCTCTTTGGTTGTTATTCACAAAACTTGAAGTTTCTGGACACGGGGTTGCTTGTACCAACTCTAGCCTAGAAGTTGTAATTATACACATTTTATATTAACAATGGATTCAATTATTATGTGTAATGTGAAAGGTCACTTGTTGGGACGAATCCACAGAGAATTATCACTGGACTCTGCAGTTGCCCTCGGTTCTACACAGCGTTTTTGCATCTTTCGACTCATAGTTTTGTTTTTTTGACCCGCAACTTTACTATTTTGGTTCACTCTGCTCGTATCAAACTTGTTTCCAGCTGCAGCAGGCAGCTGTTTACAGCAACAAAGTTCTGAAAAACTCCCTGTACGCAACATGCTCAGCCAGACAGACAAATTTAACAACTAGCTGGTAAACAAAGTGGAGCTAATAGAGATATTTCCCTCAGGAGTTGGTGCAGACCAAAACAAAGCTAAAAGTTGAGTGAATATTGGAGTTACATCCGTCAAAAAGCCAGAAACCTATCAACTTAATAATGTAATAATACGTCAGTGTTGTTCCGCAGCTCCAAGTGGCCAAAAAATCAATTATTGCTGCTTTAGTAAAGAATGCTTGGAGCCATGCAGTTTGAATTTATATTTTTTTAGACTCTACTGTTTAGGGCGGCTGTGGCTCAGAGGGTAGAGCAGGTTGTCCACCAATCGAAAGGTCGGTGGTTCGATCCTCCGGGTGTGTCCTTGAGCAAGACACTTAACCCCAAATTGAGTATTTAGATTAGATCCTGATGGGCAAAGTTGGCACCTTAGTAGCCTCTGCCATCAGTGTGTGAATGGGTGAATACTGACATGTAGTGTAGAGCGCTTTGGGTGGTCGGAAGACTAGAAAAGCACCATATAAATGCAAGTCCATTTACCATTTAGGGCTGCAACTAATGATTATTTTTATTGTCGATTAATCTGTTGATTATTTTCCCGACTAATCGATTAGTTGTTTGGTCTATAAAATGTCAGAAAATGGTGAAAAAAGTTGATCAGTGTTTCCCAAAGCCCAAGATGACGTCCTCAAATGTCTTGTTTTTTCCACAACTCAAAGATATCCAGTTTACTGTCATAGAGGAGTAAAGAAACCAGAAAAGATTCACATTTAAGAAGCTGGAATCAGAGAATTTTGACTTTATTGCTTAAACAATTACTCAAATCGATTATCAAAATAGTTAGCAATTAATTTAATAGTTGACAATTAATTGATTAATTGTTGCAGCTTGTTTCGGTCTGTTGTTTTGGCGCGTTCATTACCTTGGCAAAGACTTTCGCCTCGCTCACCAGTATACACCCATAAGAAACCATTTCTAAGGCACAACTTAAACTGATGTAAGCCTATACACTGTTTCATTTTGCCTTCAATCAGTTTACTAGTTTCTGTCCAAATACTTTTAGACAAACTGTTATGTACCAAATCCAAAAGGCTAAGTCAGTGTGTCAACGTTTATGTCCACTGTTGCAACACTGTTTGCTTCAAGCTGATGTTTTTTTAATTTATGGTGTAAAGACTTTTGATGAACAGATGCTGATGGAGCAATTTGTCCACCACAAAACCTACCATAGATCTGTTTCGCCTCTTTCGTTAGACAGCTGTCGTGGTTATACGGCCATTAGTTGGAGTTGGTGCATTAGGATATTACCAAATGCATCTGCTTGTGTCATCAGACAGCATGAAATATGACCAACATTAGCTGGAACCAAACAGCAAAAACAATCAGACCAAGACTAATCAATTATTGACAGACTTCCATTTTTCTGGTGTTTTTATTGCAGTTAGACTTTCAGATGAAAGAAATGCAACAATTTCACGTGTAGCCTGCATTTTCCCAAAAAAAAGGTTCACTTAAAATTGTCTTGATAGTTCAGTTCAGCCTTCAGTGCATCTTGAGTTTCACCAATAGGTCTCCATGGTAACACCTGACCCTACTGAACCCTGTGTGTTAAAGGTAGGGAGATGCATCAGCTGCCAGTAAAACAAGACATGCAGTTAAGTCTCTTATCAAAACATAAAGAAGGCGTGTGTGTGTGTGTACAAAAAAGATGAACTATGCTCGTTCTAGATAATGAATGTGTGCGTATACAAACACATCTTGATGTCGTTTTCAGTCAGGGTGGTCGGTGTCTATGTGGGCGTGTGTGTGATTGTTGTCTTCTGTATTCACCGCCTCATTCATGGGGAGTTTATTCAGAAACTTGGGGTGTGAATGCATTCCTACATTCCAACCAATTTCCTTACGCATGAGCACCCATCCAGCACACACACTTCTTGAAATGAGGCTCAGTTCCTGTTTTTGAGGTGATTGCAGCTGCTTTTTGTTCACCCTAAAATGAAGGCAGATTGAGCAAGAGAAAGAGTGTATTGTATTATAGAATTGTCATTGCACGTGTTTATGTGCAGCTGTATTGCTGCAATACTCCTCAAGGTTGTTGACTTTATTTATATACCAGTAAACCGTAGCTAATGGATTAAAACCACAGTAAATGCAGCAACCACTCAGTACATGGTGTCTCCGTTCAGCAGTAACGCTGCTTCTAGGTGTAGCAGACTAATGAAACATGCAGGAGATGAACTCAGTGACTAGATCCTCACCACGTGCTCCCGACATATGTGTCGTGTGTGTGTTTTTGGTCATCGTCCAAACCAGACACCCTGCCTGTGTCCTTCACAACACCTGAGAGGTTGTTTATGTTGGGGAGTACAACACTTAACAGACTGGGAATTGACTGGACGTCACACATGGAATGACTGGCTTTTTCTGTATTTTTGGTCAAGGTCATCCATCGGCTCATCCATTGTTGCTGAGGCCACTTGGTGTGATCCTGAAAACCAGTCATAATTGCCAAGATTGATAGTCAAGCAGTGTGTCTCCATCATGAAGGGACACCCAGGGAAGCGCTGAAGAAGAGTTACTGTAAGGGTTGCAACTCGAGCTGGTCGATGTGGCCCAAAAATAAAATCTCAGATTTTTTTTCACATCATTAATCAATTTTTTTCCCTTAAAAAAAACCACACTAGGCCTACAAAAGACAAATGAATTATTAACTTTCAACAAACCTCACTTTTAAAAAAAATAAATAAAAGATTGCTCTTGAAAAGATGTATTGTATCCCTGAAGAAACGCTTTTGTAAACAAGATTAAACATGTCATTGTGCATGCCCTGTGGCATGTTACAATGCCCCCCTCATGATGGACTTAGAGGTATTTCTTGGCCAGATTACAGCGAATGTGCATTAGAATATTATATGTGTTTCAATTCACATACTTCACAACGATGGTTGCAATGCCGACACACCTTCCTCGTCTTCTACACAACTCAACGCTGACGGGGGAACCAGCAGGCGGGTCGTCCAGCTCCGCCGGTTTCTCACGTTTATTAGCGCATGCTTCCATGTTGATATTTGACCTGTGTCTGAAGAGAACTCATGCGCTTACTATGAACTACGAGAGCTCAGGGTAGAGCTAAGCAGAGTTAAATTGAAAATTGATTTTCATTTTTAAACGTCGTCCTAAACCATGAATTTATCGCCCAGCTCTAGTTGCAACTAACAATTACTGTCATTATCAATTGATCTACTGATTATTGTCACAATTAATTGTTTGGGATGAGAATGTTTGACAAAAATGACTGAAACAATTAATTGATAATCAATATAGTTGCATATTTTTCTGTCAATCAACTTACAGATTAATCGACTATGTGCTCAGGCTGTTCTCATACATCGTTCGTAGCTATACCTACAAAAAGTAATGCACTGTATTTCATATGTATCCCACAAAATCAATTCATATGTAATCCAAGTAATTGTGATCCAGGAAGTATAAAAAGCAACAAACGCCACGTATGGAGGAGGTCGGGGTGGATAGATGTGTCAAAAAACACCGGACTTTTGCCCAGAAGACTGGTGTTCATACTCCTTGTGAAACCTGAAGTCAACGTTGATTTATTTGTCACGTAACTTCCGTACCCAACCCCTGTAACCCAAACCACAATGTTCTCCTAAACCTAACTATATAGTTTTGTTGCCTAAACCAGCTGTTCCCTATGAAAACAGAAGTTTATTTTGAAAAGACTGTATGCATGTAACGAGCGGTAATTTACACGTTCTTGGACATTTGTCACGTGTTGCTGGACATTCGTAGGAAAATGCACATAATATGTGGAATAACTTTTCGTAAGATATCATACGAACCGTTGTATGTGGATAAACTGAATTGTTTTAGTTAAATGTTCCTCTTGTTGACTACAAAGATGAAAGTTAACTAGATGCTTTAGAACATTTTTAACATGAACTTTGTTTCACCTGGTACAGTCACACTGTCAGCTCATCAATTCAAGTATTAGTTATCAATGAATGCATACATTTGTCTGCTCACAAACTGTTAGAAGACACAATATGTTGTACAGAGTAAAGATGTTGCCAGCTGAGCTCCAAAGTCACAAAGATGTCTATTCATCTGGTGATGAGAGCGTGCTAGGAACGGCTGCAATGGATAAGATTAGCTCACTATGAGCTACTGCATCCACAGGTGGTCAGTGACACAAAGGGAGCCCCACACATTCACACACACAGAGACTCTCTTTGCGCCGTCATCCTTTCATTCTTGGACCCTTTTGAGGTTTTATAAACTCATGTGATGTAACTTATGGGCCTCCAGATGTTTCATATTACCTTCTCATAACTGTCCTCTCTGCAGGGGGAACCTCAGCTGGCTTTCATCCCAGGATAGAGCATGTCTCTGTACTAAGATGAGACGTCAGAATGATCCATCTAATAAACTAGCATCACTGTAAAATTGAAACTGAAATATTATTAAAATCACACACCTCCTCTGCCTTTTACCTTCCCCTCGTTCCTTCACACTCCCCTCTTCTTCCTCTCCTTTATGCTGTTATCTTCTCAACCTTGGATTGTTGGCTGGTTATTTATCTTCCAGCCTTCCAAAGGGGAGATATTTGCATGTACCAAACAGTAAGATTTACACAAACTGCACCCCTTTTGACTGCAAAATGGGAAAAGAAATGTGACTTTCGAGACTCATTTAGAAGGAAGGATTGAGAGGTGAAGTAAAGTGAAAACCGATGAAAGAATTAGCGAGGCAGAACGGAAAGAAGGTGACTCTAGTCTAGAGGATACAAAGAGTAGAGAAGAAGAGAGGGACATGTTGTATGGAGCTGTGTATAATTTGAGAACAAGGCTGCCAGCAGATTTTCCTACCATTTTCATTACGACTGTCTTGTGCGGGTTGTGATATTCCATATTCCATTATCCTGCTGGGTAAGGCTCGCCTAAGCCTTTTGATTTCTGTAAGCCGGGCTAAGACGCCTCTCTTCTTGGTCCTCCTTTGAAGATCCCATTTACTGTGTGCCACTGTCAAAGTCGTGGACTCCCTGCAGAGAGCTTAGGCAACACACAGTTGGATAAAGGGAAGATGACTTCTCGTCTCTGCTATCTATCCCTCCTACGCCTCGCCCCATCTCGTCTTCCAGCCCTGATATTTGATGATCTGTTGCTGTTTCTCTCTGTGCATCTCACGGCAAGCAATACCTGCACACACAGGTGTCTCAACGGCATCTCAATGGCACACATACAGCATATTCCCTTTGTTTGTTTATTTTCTGCTCTTTTTGAAGCTGTATTTCCTACCACAGGAGACAAAACAATAGGAAGAACGATGGAGTTATTCTTTAACCAACCTCCGTCTTCTTACTTTCCTGTTTCTTCTTCATCTACAGCCTTCTGATCCGTCTGTGCTTTAGACCAAGTAAGGTCTGTTTAAAGTCAGTGAGAAGGCTCTGCCTGTTTTAATTGTCGTCATCAATTTTTCACCTGTTACATCATGTTCTGGCTTGTTGCACCAAAGTGTCGCCAAAGTGTTCTTTGGAGATGAAGGGCGGTCGTTACCTTCTTCCGCTATCCTGTCCTCTCATGCCCTTTGGCTCTACTAGCAGGAACTTTTGTTTTCTTCCTCTAAATGAAAGGACGAGTTTGGCAGCATGTAATTGCGGTTTGTCTGCATTCTCTGGTCCTAAATGTAGCATGGGAATTCCTCAGCCATTGGATGGCATCTCCAGAGCACTTTAAAGTAAGAATCCGCAACCCGTTAGCAAGTCTCATGCATGCAATTCCTAAGTTTGTTATGTGAAGTCTTGACCCAAATTTAACTTAAGCTGCCACTGGGAAAGAAATCCTGTTCTTTCAGCCATGGTTAGGAGCTGTGTTGGACTCATTTAAAAAACTTGTACGATTATCACCTGAAGGCAGTAATCCTTTGCTTAATTAAAGCTGCACTAGTCAACTATTTTGTTTAAACAATGGACTAAATTACTTTGTAATGTGAAAGGGGTCGCTGGTAGTAACAAACTCACAGAGGCTTTTCACCCAACTCTGGAGTTCTCAGCTCTACGGAGCCTTTTAGCAACTTTCAGCTCATTGTTTTTGTTGTTCAACCCTCAAACTCTTCTCTTATTAGCCGTGTTTCCAGGTAGCTGTGTTAGTTATAGAAGTCATGACAAACACTGTGTACTCTACCTGCTCAGCACCAAACAACATATATCAGTGACTAGGTGGTGAACATAGTGGAGGATTTAGCAGCTTAACGCCTCCTTTCCACATACTGTACCTCTCTGTACGTATGCAAGGCAACCATGAAGTCCATTCATTCCTATGGGAACATCCGTGATCTCCGATGTGTTTGCGATGTGTTTTCCGGTCCATAATTTGCCTCGAATACGTTGAAAAAAATTAAACTTATGCGGGAGATTTCGGACAGATCGTATGCACTGTGTGCCACAGGTAATGAATTAGGGATTTAATAATAATTGATGAATGTAATACATCTCTATTTATACATTTTTTACCAAGTGAAAAGTTCGACGGCATATTTAGCAGTTTTGTGAACTATTTCGATAAAAGACGTTTGAACCACTATGCATGCACTCTAATGTTACACATCTAGCCTGCTACCAATGTTACCTAAATATGCCGTCAAACATTTCACTTTCACAAAAAAATTATAAATGTGATTCGTCTTGACTGGATGGCAAAAAACTGACAAAATTAACTTCTCTCCTATATCTGCGGTGGTGTTTCTATCCAGCCATAAAATGATGCATTTCCTAATCCGTATACTATAAGGATTTACGGACACAAAATAAACTGTGTGGAAACAAGGCGCAAAACTCAGATGTTTATGTTGTTTGTATTGAAGTTGCACTCCTCAGATCGCCATAAACACGTGAATGAATTAATGCAGTTTTAAGTTTAAGACAGGAGAATACTTTACAAATTATACGTAGATCAGGTGAGAGGCGTTTGAGTAACATTTATGACCATGTATAAGCCATGTTGCTGCTCAATTACCCCAGAGCTTCAGTGAGTCAGAGTAATCTCTCCCTCATCTGTCTCCAGTAAAAAAGGACTCAGTGTTTGTATCGCTCTCAGTCCAGTGGCTTCCTGCATCGCCACCTAAATTGAATTAAAGCATCAGACCATACCATTAAACAGCACACACACACACACACACACACACACAAACACACAGAACTCTGTGTGACCTTATATCAACTCCGGACATTGCTCGGATTTGATATTTATCATTATGAAACAAGAACAAAATAATCTTTTATTGCTCTCGTTAGGCTTCATTATCCAACATCACTGTGTCCAATCCATCATTTGAAACTTGTGACAGTCTTAGCTCAGCATGTCCTGCCCTGCTGATGGAGAAGAAAGCGACATCAAACCTCAGATTAAACCGAGTCGCTGAAATTAAGTTATCCATCAATCAAATTGGCTTTTACTGGTCATCTTCACTGATAAGAATAAATCTGGTTTGCTACGCTGTGATGATTGCATATTTTCTGTGGAAAATATGAAGTTTTGGACCACTCATAGTGCTATGGTTTTATTTAAAGGTATAATATGCAAGAATTTACTAAAAATAACAATGTCTAGACTGAGACTGGGCTTCAGCAAACAGCCGTTGGGCCCCACATGGGGGTGTAACCTCCAGCCAATAACAGCACACAGGGTGTGCAGCCCGTTCAGGTGGTCAAATACCGCCGCTTTGTCACGCCCCTCGGCTTCTGATACCCAGGCTCAACAGTCAGATACAAAACAGCCGTATTACACGGATGATAACGGGTTGTGTTATGTGATCCGGTGCTCCTCCTATGCCTCAAGTTTGTCATTTTGGCTGCCGCCATGTCAAGTCAATCATACATGACACCTGCTATAATTGACCTCAATAAGTTATGTCATCTTACTGGTGTCAGGAGATCTTGGACTTGTTGGCAAAGAGGCTCCACTGAGGAGTTAAGTATGTGTGCCAAGCAGATGGTGTTGTCGAGCCAGCGCCAGCCACAAACACTTTTTGTACTCCAACATTTGGCAGCATGTTTACGCAAACACGCTTTCGCATTTTCACACGGATTTACAAGTGTTTTCAGACCGATTCAGTCAAAATGGTTCTGACTTGTTTACGAAAGAGAGGCTTAGTTCATTGGCCGTGCAAAATGGGATTTCTCTGAGGAAGAGTGATGAGGAGGAGTGTGTTTCTGGGACTGTAATGAAGGCTCACAATTGGCAGAATGAGATGTTGTTGTCTGTGGGCAGTGGGCACACACACACAAAGACACACACACACACACAACCCTCAATGTCTGCATATCTCTCGCACACACATTGTAGCACTTATATTGCTGACGAACAAGCTACTCTCACTGCCTGAGCATTTATGTGTGTGTTACATGTGTGCTGCATTGAAAACAGGGTGCATCTGTTCAGGCCTAATGTGTTCAGTGTGACTCGGATGACAGACAGTCAATGAACTTCAAGTCACTTGTAACTCACAGCTCAGCACTCAGGACGTCAGCAGATGTTTTTCCATCTAAACTCTGCTGCTCAATCCTCATCAGCACACTTGAAATTGATGAAAAGCACCAACATGTCTGTGGTGAAAGAGGGAGTGCTTCATCCTGAATGCATATTATTCATTGTTAAACAGCTTCTATGTCCATTCCTATGTGTTTCAGCAATTTGTGGCTGAATCACATGAGATTAATCCATTATAAGAGACAGAGACCATGTACAGAAAACAACAAGGGATGATTGTCTCACAGATATGTCCTCCATGTCTGGAAATATTTACAATCTCTATAACTTCCAGAGAGCAGATGAGGACATGAAATGATGTAAATGACATTTTGGTTAAAAGGAAATGCAGACATTACATTCTGATTCGCTAATGAGACAAAGCAGATTGTGACATTTGGATTTCGTATAGCAGATGAGAAAAGGTTACGGTTAAAATGTTTTCCAGGCCTAATAATCCCGGCCTCGCGGGTCTTGGTCTGTGATACTGGAGAAATACACTATCCTTTGGTTTGGTTTGGTGTCTCGTGTCAGTCCTATAAAAACAACAGGATAGATAAGTAAATCCATGAAACCACTGACTTGTACGGCAAGTACGAGGAAGTACTTTTAATGATGGGCAAGAGTGACATGGATGCACTCACATAAAGAACAATTGTAGAGAGGTACAGCTAAAGTTTAAGTTTACTGAAATTTTTTGAAAAGCCAAAAAAAAGTCAGCAATTGTTTCTTCCTGAGTCTCCTGTTAGCTTTGTTGCACCTGTTAAGGCTGGAAAAATTGCACCATTATCATTCTTATTGGTAGATGAAGATTTGTGAAGTAATAGATTTTCATCATAGCTCCACCTGAGCAGAGGTCGAATCAACCAGAATAACTGAAAACACCTGTGTGGGTGTTCAGAAGAAGATTGATACCACTATGCCGCTACAGGATCCTATTAGCTTAGCTTTGCTTAGCATGAAGACTGGAAGCAGGGGATGACATAACCCCTCGTAAAACCACAACTTGTCGTTTTTACTCTTCAATTTTTGTAGGAATTAAACAAACAAGATATAACGTGCTAATTAGCAAGCTTTAGAGCAAGCTTTGGTCGGTGGATTTTGTTACCCTTGCTGTCCAAAGTGAACAAAAGCCAGGCTAATTCATTCCCACTGTTTTCAGTCTTTGTACTAATTGTTGTATTCATGGACAGATACATGAGTGGTATCAATATTCTCATCTAACTTTTGGCCCAAAGTGAATAAGCAAATTTAAAGTTTGCTTCAGTTCAAACAAGTTGGTCGAGTCCTTAGACCTTTCTAAAGACGGACTTTAGGTCCGTAAAAGGAGTCAGACTTGAGGGCGTCGGGCCTGTCCTGTCCTGTCCAGCTCAGAGATGAGTCTGTGCGGAAACTGTAGGTCTCTCATTAACCCATCAATCAAACTAAATGAGTACATTCACCATTAGGGGGACATGCCCTCAAATAACCTGCAGCACCTGGGCCTTTTTTTCTCTTTCCAGCTGTGTCCTGGGTGGTGTTACTTTAATGACTGCTAATGCAAGTTAATTTAGAGGTGGCGTTTTCCTTCTATACAGTTGGCTATAGAGTGGTACAGGACTGACATATTTTTGTAGGCCAACCCGCAAGTTAGCATCGCCCTGGTTCCCTTGACAAAAAGCCAATGTGATTTTTCCATTGGGTTTTGGATTACTGCAGAAAATAAGCTGTGTGGCAAACAAACATTTATGATACTTACACGTTTTGTTCAGCAAGATAATCTCCACAAAGGAACACCACTTTTATGATTTTTGAAGTGTGAATGAAATCGCCAGAGGTAAAAAGCTAATGTTAGGCGAACTACACCACGGTCGCATGAGCGCCAGTATAAACAACGAGGCTGTAAAGGCAAACGAGATTATGTTTAGTAGTCTCATTTGGCCACTTGTTAACAAGACACGTAAAAGCTTCAAAATTCATGAGTGGGATATTTACTGACATATTTTATGATGTAGAACAAAACGTTAAAATCTCTTAAGCTTGTGTTAACCACAGACCTTATTTCAGGCATGTAACTAAAAACCCATTCAAAAAAGTCATTGACTTCCAGACGGGGGGAACCGGAAGTGCTGAAATGTTAACTCTTGTATGGGTTTTAGAACTCATTCCTGCAGCACTCTATTGGCATCTGTCTCTGTGACACTGTATTGGAAACATATAAAATAAGTTAAGACAGATTTCTCCCCCAGTATGTTCTGCACAGTCTGTCTTCTCTCAGGGTGGTTTTGCCTGGAGGCCTTTGTGTCTCTTCAAACCCTCTAATTTCCCAGGGTCACCCTGAGGAGTCCTAGGCTCACTCCCACACCAGTTGGCAACAAACAGATTTATTATCTTGTGGTAAGACTGTAGATAACTGTAGGGAACAGTGAATCAACTGTGTCTCCGCTGTGAGGCATCTGTATCGGTGTTTGCAGAGCTCTCAGTTTGGCTCAAAAAAGGCTTTTAAGTTGGAGTGACAAGAAGCGAAAACAGCTCATCCTCCGAGAGGAAAAATACCCACAATCCCCTTACTGGGTAGAGAGAGAAAGAACAGGTGGGAAAGAGGGAGAGAGGGATGATTACAAAAAGAGAGACAGTTACTATTTTTAAGCACAGTGGGTCCTGCAGCATCTCAGTTTAGTGTGTTTGTGTTTCCTGAAGTGGAATCAGTCACCTCAGCTCAGGTGTTCAACCTGCTGCAGGTCAGGATTAAGAAGGGGAGTTATTACAGACTTGATCTGTGCTGAGGAAATGAGACAGCATGCAGGATGCAGGGTTAGGTTAGGTAACCAATATAAACCGTCAAGGAACCATGCTTGTCTATTTTGCTCAGTTTATGCTGAATTTAGTGATTCTAAATAACAATGTCAATTTAACTACTTCTAAACTTGTATTAGGATACGGTGTCTGAAGTCTCAGTTTCACTCTCATTCTTATATTTATCCAAACCTAGTAGCAGAGCAGTATGTTTATGTTGATTTTTTATTTGTTTCACACAAATAAAAAAAGATATTAAAATACAATTCACATGAAAGAAATATAAAGTATGACGGTGTGGTAGAAACCTATAATGGCTTATATAAAAACCACAACCAAAAAGACATACAAAATTAAAAATATCACGAGTATAGTTAAACAAACACAGAGAAGCAGGAGTAATTGCCGTATTTACAGTATGAACATTTTATAAGCAGTAGTTGGTTGAATATCTTGACACCCACCAGAAATAAATAAATAAATAAATAAACAACAACAATTTTTTAAATGTTATTCACACACATAAAGAAGTGTATATGTGAATACTCAGTTTAGGCAACAAAAAATATATTTTAATGTTTTATATACCGTAACAAAATCTTGCAATGACCTGTTTACCAGAACCATAGTTTAACCTTCCCACTGTAAAACCTAAACTTTATCAAAGCTCTTTGTCTTATAACTGATATTGTACATATGTAAGTGACAAAGAGGTAAAACGACATCTCCCTACTTTTACATAATTCAATTAATGGTGGAGAATATCGCTACACAATTAATTGAAATTGTTTTTAAATTGCAATATGGCTTACTTAAATATTGTGGCGCTGCAGAGATGACTTAAAGAAACATGGTACTGGTAAACATGATAAACTTGGTACAGATCCCCGCAAAAATCACACCATAATCATTTTAACATGTGTTTGCAATGAAATTGAGAATAATGATGTAAAAATGATCATTCCCTCTAATATCCAAAATCATATCGCAATTGCAATATCAGTCAAAATCGCAATTAGATATTTTTTTTCTAAATCGTTCAGCCCTAATGGAAAAACATAATATTCACACAATTTGTGCCTGTAGTAAAAAAAAAACTATTTTCTTTTATTTTTCCACTTCCTGTCCTCGTCACTGGATCTTGTTTTCACCTGTCATCATCCCTCGTTAACCTGATTAAGTTCACCTGATCACTCCTTATTTAAAGGCTGCCCTCCCTTTAGCTCAATTTTGTTCACCTTCGCGGGGCAGCAGCTCTAATACACCAGCCCATGTGTGTGTGTTGTGCTCCCTTTAAGTTCATAAACTTAAAAGTTACTTGAGTTTTGGAGAAAAATAAACTTTGTTCAGATGATCTTAAATCCCTGGCTTTCCCCAAGCATCCGATGCACATGATGATAATCAGCTTTTCATTCTGAACCTGCTAATTAACAGTCAGTGCCCACAAGATAATCTGGGGTTCAGAATTTTTGCAAATTTCCTGAAGTTTTATGATACAGTTCTGCTCACAATCTTACAGTGACTCATTCGCTCTCTTGTATTCCTTTGCCCTCTTCGACCACCTCGCCGTTTCTATTCAACCCACTCTCTTCCTTTCTTGTTCCCTCTTTATCTCACTTCCTCCGTGGCCCACCCAGAGGAAATCAGAAATGCGGTGCTTCATGAGTAGTGACAGTTACTGTACTCAGTGATTTATGTGCTTCCTCTCCCCTGTACCCTTCCCTCCTCCTCCTATTTCCTCGTCTCCTCCCTTATGTCCCTGCCCTTCTGTCTCCGCCACGCCTGCTGTCATCTTCCCGTCATCTCCAGGGTCCTGTTTTGCATGTGTTACATTTCCTATGTTTTGTTTTTATGTTCCCTCTACGACTAATAGCTCTCATCAGATAGATATAACGAATGCGTCTAATCTTACAGTCCATATTTCATTCCATGCAGGCGACCTGAACAGTCGGTGACAGATATTATCATAACAAGATACACATGAAACATGAAATATTCTGCTAGATAAGTGCAGGAGGATGGAGGTTAGCCTGCCTCTCTCTCTCTTCCTGGTTAATACTACACCACTCAATGAAGGAGAGCTCATAACTCAAGTCCACCACAGCAGCCATAGAATACAAATCAGGGGAGCAGCAACGAGCTGGATAATGACACCTGACCTGTGTGTGTGTGCGTGTGTGTGCGTGCGTGTGCGTGTGTGTTGGAGCGAGGTTTATTGCTGGTCACATTTTAACCCTCTCTTCCTGTACTCTGGCAGTTTCATTACATCTATCTAAAGGGATGGAAAGAGCAACTGCAGGGAAAGACAATGCGGCCAATCATTGTGGTCAGCAGACAAAGACACCACTGTATATCCACCGATATCACTAAAGATGCTGTAGAGTGTAAACACATCTAAACGTTTAAGGCTGGTGATGTTCTATATTTTTCTTTCAACAAATCATAGGCAAAAACAGTTCCACATTTACATACATGTGTACTGTGATTTGTTTTTATCAATCCCACATACACCGTCCTGCAGCTGCTAATACTCAGAGCACCAAATGTGTATTCATCCGCAGCTGAAAATAGTCCCCAACAAATGCATTTACTTCTGTTTCAGTAACTTTTTCTAACTAGAAACCATGTTGCGATGGGATCACACCAGCCATGATGCCAAATCGGTTCAGGGGCGTAAAGTGTGGAGGGCGAATGGCCCCTTCCCCACTTCCTACCCCCCTACCTTGCTCTGACCACACCCATCTTCGAACACGGTCTTCATTTTGATCTCAGCTACACACATATAAAGTTTCATGACTACATCTTGCACGGTTGTGACGCGATCGCGTTGACAATATCTGCCCACAGACAGACAGACATTCAAACACCTGACCTCTTCTGTGGTAGTTCCTGCTACAGTAGGTGCAGCCTGATCTCACAGAAACATGTGAAATGACCACGACCTGTTAACAGCACATTATGTGGTGGTGGTGGTGGCACAGAAACAATTCCCAGGTTAAACAAAATTACGTTTTTATCAGGGACTTTCACCCAGGAGACCGGTGTTTGTGTCCTGTGTTAAACAACAAGTCAATGAGTTATTTTAAAATAAATTGGCTACATAGGAAGTTACGTAACAAATGTAGTTCTTGTAACCCAAACCATGATGTTTACTTGACCACCAAGTAGTTTGGATGCCTAAACCTAACGTTAAATTGTTTCTGTGGTGGCAGCACTTAATTTGAACACATTACCGTGCTATCACCACTTACTGTAAGGCGCTGTCAAGTGGTCGTTATCATTTCACGTATTTCAGTAAGATCACGTTGAGTAGGTGTCTCCAGGACCACATTTTGCCTGGATGACACACACACAGACTCACAAGGTGAAAACAATACTAGCCACACGCTGTCATGGCTGGTAAAAAAAAGAGCCCAGCTGTTTTAGATCATTATTAAAATTAAAGTTTATATTTGGGACTAGTTTTGAAAGATTTTTGTCATGGGAGTGACACAGACAGGGTTAGTGTAGTTGGAAAGTATTCAGAGATGACCTAGCACATTTTTGTTTTTTGTCTTGTCATTGGCCAGCCTCACACATTTACACTCAGTTTTGGATTTTTGTTGAAGACATTGTGGTCATGTCACGGAATTTCAGTAGATACATTTCAGCATTGTTACAGCAAAACATCAAGACGCTAAAGAGAATGAGGAAGTCCCAAGCCTCTGTCTTGAACAAGTTGTCCATGTGTACTCCACAGCTGTGACGTTGTGTGAAGCAGTCCAGGTTCTGCAGGTGTGCCTGAGATGTGGTGTAAAACACTGCTCCTACTTGGCAAGCACCATGATCAATATTTTCATTTTTACCTATGTTGTTATGTACCATTCTCAATTTTGTCTTTACAGCTCTGTTCCTGCCTCCTCATGTCCCCCCCCCAGCCACTTTTTTTCTAATGAACCCAGCATGTACTACGCACTGAACCACACATCCGTTTATACTCACACACAGTGGCTGTTTTCAAGCCTACTTGGGCATGAAGTGGAAGCCCTGTTACTTCTCATGGCCCAGTGGCCTTTAATGTTCACCTGATACTGAAGTTGAGGTTGTGACAAAGGCAGTGCAGCTATCACTTTTTACTCTCTCTCTCTCTCTCTGCTTCTCTGTTTACATCCTTCCTCCCCTGTGCAGGAGATGAGAGGTTGAGCTGAGGACATAAGATGAGCTAATACTCACCATGTGGTCACAGTATTACATTTTCCAATAAGTGTGTGTGTGTGTGTGTGTGTGTGTGTGTGTGTGTGTGTGTGTGTGTGTTAGCATCTGAGTTTGGGCTTGGTCAGTCCACTGGGAGTCATATTTTACACTTAGCTGTTTTTTCGTCCGTCATCAGTACAAACTGGCCCTGTTTATCAGGAAATGTTCTCATCCAATGACCTGCTGTTTTTGCTGTCTCATACTTGCAGTCCAGACAGAGTCAGAGTTGATAGAGCGCCCTCTAGTGGAGCAAGCAGTTGTATATGTGATTGTACAATAAATGACAGTGCTGATGTAGAGCAGCTTATCTTTCATCTCTCCTCAGAGAGTAAAACTGGTAAAACTGATGTATTTGCCTTTTATTGAATAGATCAGTCAGTTATGTCAAGTGAGATCTTTTCTCATATATAAGCAGTATTATATCCCAGATTTCTGCCCGATAACAGCTGCTAGCTGCAAATTAATGCTATTTATTCATTTATTTATTTATTTACCTGCAACCCCCCCATTAGTTACAACTACGGTAGAAACTACTCTTCCTGGGGTTTGTACAAAATGACTACATCGCAATGTAAAAACAAATCCAGGGCAAAAAAGGAAACAAAAGAAAAATAAACTTTAACCTAAACAAAACAAAAACAAAAAAATAAATAAATCAACAACAATAAAACTACTAATAAAAATAATAATAACAAATGACCACAAGTAAAAAACGGAACAAAAAAAATCGTATTAGTAAGGATTTAAAGGGTCACTTTATTTTATTGTATTGTTTTCTCATGTTTTCTCATCATAAAAGAGTACAAAAACTATACATTTTTCACCTTAAAAAAGAAGAAACCAGAGAATATTGGGCTGAAAAAAATGATTTAATCAATTAGTCGCTGATTAATTTTCTATCAATCAACTACACACAAAATCAACTAATCGTTTCAGCTCAGTACATAGAGTTTATATTTAGTCCAGTCTATACTGGCAGGAATCCACAACATGAGATATAAATCAGAAAAAGATAACTATCATTATTTTCAATGTGGCTCTTACAAATAAGATGTATGTCTTTTGCCCTCTGACATTTTAACAAGCCTGTTTTGTCGGCTGTGTGAACTCTGATTGTCCTCCAACAGGCTGTTTGACCTGCTAACAAGCCCAACAGTCCGGCTCAGTTGATTTATAATATTATCTTTAGTGTTACACAGGGAAGCTTCTGAGTGGCCATTAAAAAGTCATAAAAATATATTGAATATCTGTACTTTTTCTACGATCACTCTCTATAGTTAAAATATGAAGTTTAGGGAAATCCACATTAGCATAAAGTAAGCATATGTTGCTTTCCTCTATTGTAATGCACAGTGATATTTTGCTTATGCAGTGGAATGGTGTATTGTGTGTGCAGTGAATCAAAGGCATCTGAAGCCCCTTTCTCCCCTCTGCCCTCTTCCCCCAAGACCAGATGGTGTCTCTTTAGGCCCTCTAATGAATATTGATATGGTTAACAACAGGGGGGGGTACACAGGCTGGGCCAGAGACCCCCAAAATTGGCACTTCGTAAAGGTCTGCATTGAGGGGAACGGTGTGGAAAGGATTTATTTTAAGAAGAAAAAGGACTTTTTGTGACTTTTAGCTGCCAAACAAAACAGTTTTAAGCTCCCACATGTTTGGTAAACAGTCTTGCACAAATTAATATGGATTAGAAGATAATGAGTATGAATCAGTCGCCTGATTGATATAATCCAGAAGATACGTGAAGCTTTGGTGTAAAGTTAAGAAAAAGGTGTGAAAATGTAAAATGATAGAGACATTTTTAAGCAAAAGGCTGAGATGAGAAGTGCTGATCGAGGGTTGAGGGAGTGTAAGGTGAAGAGATGGACAGGTTAAGCCACTGGCAGAGTTAATCCTCTGGCATGACTCCCGTGTTTAAAGCTGCTCTCCTGAAGGCCTCAGCTTATTCCAGCCCCCACTCAACCCGAGGCTGAGCCACCGCCAGCACCCCAGGCTGGGCAGTCTGACCCTGGACTCTATGGGTGGAGGTTTCTTCACTAGAGAAGCTTAGTATCCCCACACGTTTGCCAGCGAGGGATGCTGGTTGTATGGATGAAAGTACCCTCCAGCTGGTGCGGATGTATGGGACAGCTGTAGCACCCTGCTGTGCCACTTTATTGGGAATAAACATCCATTCAGAGGGCAAGAGGATCAACTGCTGCTTCTATAGTGGGTAAATAACCCTGGAACACAGCACCGGTTGTTTGTTTGGCACAGAATCAGCCTTTTTAAGTTTACCATCGCCGTGTTGTATTTCATACCCTCTACAGTTTGTCAGGAAACATCAGTAGGCTCATAGGAACTCATACGCCACACGCACAGAGCGCCATGAGAGCTGCAATGATGAACCGAGGCTGTGTCAGCTATTTATAACTCAAGCTAGACCTCTGTGGCTACAAGTTAAAGGGGCAGACGGGAAGAGAGAAAGAAAGATGTGAAGGAGGAGAGATCGGCAGAGACAGAGGGAGGCCGATAGGGCACTGGAGAAAGTGATGCAGTAAAGAGGGTGAGGCATTATAGTACATTTAAATAGTGGTTGTTTGTCTTTTCACTGTGAGGACACAACCTCTACTGTCAAATGTAGCCCCTGTAGCCCTGAGATAATGAGACAGAGTGTCAGACGGATGCATGGTGCTGAAGGCTTTCATTAGAGAAAGGACAATGACAAATACAACTATATAACCCTGAAATATATTAATGATTATAGTGTAGTTTTAGCTGTTATTATAGCCACAACTGGAATCGATAACAATAAACACAAGGAGGAAAGCCTCCAGTGCCGCACACCGACAATAAAAACACATTTTCATTGCAGAAGCTGAAGAATACAGTTAACAACTTTGATTCTTTTTGTCTAAATTCGTTTTTCTTTTACCGCAATTTTTTTTTTTTATTATTGTTTTTAGGATCTAGTTATGAATGCATTTTTATTTTTTTTATTTGCATTTTAAGAAATTATACAGTTAAAGAGCATATGATAAAATAGAATAAAATAAAGATAACATTAAAAAAATAAGATAAAATAAAATATATAGTTTTAGAGCATATGATAAAATTGAATACAATACAAAATAATATTAAAAAAATAATAATATAAAATATAATATATAGTTATGGAGCATATACCCAAATAAAATAATAATAAAATAAGTGAAATAATAGGCAACAAAACAGAGGAGAAAAAATAATAAAATGAAAAAACAATAAAATAAAATAATTGATTACAATAATAGGATATAGTTAATGAATTCATGTGAGAGGATACATTATACAAACACCAGACAACAACCGGGTGGCATAGATAAACACATGCAGTCATCTTAGCTGTCACATCTAACAGGGGGATCATTAGAAATGTTGTGTGTTGTATACCTCACCCATTTTTCCCATCTTTCCTCAAAGATATGAACTTGATTTCTATTTCTCATTCCATGTATTTCATTCACAAGATCCTTCCATTTGGATTGTTTATTAAGTTATCATCTTATAACCAATTCCTAGTTATGAAGAAAGTTTACATCTATACATTTTTAATTAAGAACCTTTTCATTTAAGTGTTTTAGTCATTAAAATATGTTTAAATTTAATTATCATATAATTTTCCCACCAATATATACTGCACTAAACAGTACAAACTCAATGTAAACCCTTAAAGGACTGGTTCCCAACCTGTGGGTCTGCATCCCTCAAGATAAATCAGAAAGGCAGTTTTTTCTCTAACTGTCACTTAGATTGTTTTATCTTTCCATGCTCTTGGCATTCACACGCATGGTGTGTGTGCATACACACAATCACACGTGTCTGTAGTCGGGGTGGACGCCTCCTGAAAGCCAAACTTTGACAGCCGTTTTGCTGATGGGGGGGTTCTTCATTTGACAATAGAGAGGCAATGGAGAGAGGCAGTGTGAGCGACAGAGCAAAATAGAGAGAGAGGGAGAGCAGAAGGGGGAAGGGAGGAGGAGGGAGGAGGGTATCAGACTCAGGGATAAGGCAGCTGGGACGGGCGGACAGACTTGGCTAGAAGCAGATCTTATTGTGTGCTCGTCCTTCCCAAGTCACTCAGCAGAAGGAGAGAGCTTCTTACTCTGACAACAGGCCATCTACGATCACTCGCAGACAAACGGCTGCCAAGATTTTCATCCCTTTTTTTATCCTCCAGAGTTCAGAGCATCTGGATCTTCTTTGTAAAACAAAAGAGGACTTATTGGGCTTTTGCTTTACCACAATATTTTGATTTTGTATCTGCTATGGCGCTGCTGTAGGCATGGTGGTCTTCTTGAGGAAGAGCATCCACTCTCTGCTGTCCGTCTTCAAGAAGAAGGGTGAGTGCTGACTCACATGGAGGAATTTGGCAGGCTGTGGCTTTGACTTTAGGCTGCTGACAGAAATGAACGCTGGTTTATACGACAGTAATACTCTTAAACTTTTAAGCTGACATTTTTCCAATACTTGATATACCCTAAAAAGTTTGTGTTGAACAGTCGAGGTTATTAGGGGATGGATTAGTAACATGTTTTTGTTTTAATGTCAAAACTTGATGATAATCGCTGCTCATTGTCTCTCTGTCTCACACACACTAACATACTGGCACGCACGAATTAGTGTTGAAGGCAATTTAGGGGTCTTCTCTAATAAGATAAAGGGCTTAACTGACTTTTTTGGCGATTCGTCTAAACCTCCCCCAGGGGTCTGACGGAATCTCATGAAGGGCTGCTTTTCCAATTAATCACAACTGATAGTTAGAGCACCTTAAATGTGAGCACTCTGCGCTGGCCGTTTTATAATGAACTTCTGTTTCTTGGATTGCATCAGAGAGTCCCAGGTTCACAATGACCTGAGATTTCCCACAGCCACACACAGGGGAGGGCATTGTGTCTAGGCTGCCTCACCTGTGTGAACGCGGGTGGATAGGGGGTGGGAGTGTCTATTACCTTACACACACACAGACATGTACAGTATGTACATCCACACTCGCACAGTGTTACCTTACACAGGTGAGACTGAGAGCCACAGTGTTGAGAGTGACAAAGGAGGGGAAAGCGGACACCTCGCCTTGACCTCTGATTAGCTAATAACAGACAACAGACAACTTATATAACTTACACAGCGCGCACAGCCAAAAGCAAACAAACATGCAAAAAAACATATTAAAAATAATAGACAAAAAAATAAATAATAGAAATTATAATAAAAATGGGATAATAATGCCAATAACTTCTTTAACACATTAACGCAACTTGTGATATTTAGGTTGTAGAGGGCTCAGCTTTAAAGATACTGGCATCAAATGAAATTATAAAACCTAAGGAATCCACTGGTACCAACCATGTCATACTAGCTTGTCACAAAGGAGGCTGAATAACGCTCCAAATGTATGCTACATTTTGGCGAGGAAAAACTGGCATTGCCATATTCAAAGGGGTCCCTTGACCTCTGGCCTCAAGATATGTGAATGTAAATGGGTTCTCTGTGTACCCACGAGTCTCCCCATTACAGACATGCCTTCTTCATGATAATCACATGCAGTTTTGGGGCACGTCATAGTCAAGTCAGTACACTGACACACTGACAGCTGTTGTTGCCTGTTGGGCTGCAGTTTGCCATTTTATGATTTGAGCAGATTTTGAAAAGTACCCAAGGCAACCGAAAAGCCACAAAAGTCAAAATGTCTTTGGTGTTCACATCATACCAGATGGCTTCCATCTCCTAAATCACCATACTGTATATTGTTTTTTGTGTGCACATACTCACGGTAATAGAACATAAAGCTAACCATCTCTTGAACACTGTAGTTTTTAGTATAAGTGAACCTGTTAGCTCTGCCTATATCGACTGCTGTCCAACTAGTACTTTATTTTATTTTCAAATCTTAATTATCTGTTCAGTCTCCACTGTTTTTGACATTGAGTAAAAGCCATCTTGAAGGTAGAGCCTGGTCCAGTTCCCACGCAGGAAGTCCCCCAGTAGGGAGCAAGTGGCATCCTTACATGCGGTCAATCCAGATTATCTAATCCTCCATGGACTAGTGAGGTAGAGAGATACTGCAGGAGATTAGCCTGGCATTAGTTTACTGTTGAGAGCTGGACGTCTGCCCACTAACTGCTCGGCTGAGGAGATTTGAAGAGTGTGCGGTGTCAAAGGTGCACAGATAAACGGCACGTGAAGGTGCAGAGGATTCACTGTAAAGCTGATAAATGTTTTGGCAAATGGACACCTGTTGAGTCTGTTAGTATGTGTGTTGATGTTTGTCTCCTAAGAGGACGAGGAAATAAGTTAAAGTTAAATGGCTTGTAGGAAGGTGATGTGTTTCTGCAACGCAGTCTCACGGGAAGGCGTATAAATAGCACGATATTAGGACATTATGTGTGTAATGAGGACGCATTTTAGGCTTTTTGCGTGTGATTTGTATGCCAATAACAAAACCACTCACTTAGGTTTAGGCAAGTAAACCACTTAGTTAGGTTTAGGAGAAACATCATGGTGGGGCTTAAAATAAGTACATAAACTAAGTAAAATACGTACAGAAACAATCATGTCACAAACATCACTAAAAACACGTCACAAACGTAACTTTAACTTAACTAAAAAAAAAAAAACACTGGTCTCCTTCTTAAAAGTCCTGTGATTGTTGGACCCATCCACCTCCCTTTCCGCCCGCCATAAGCGGTCTTTCTCTTATTCTACATCACTAACTGAGTGTTGCATATTTACGCAGATGCGCTTACTTTGCAGTTAGTACAGACTACATGGCGTACAAATGACACGCCAAAAGCAAGAACGCCATTCTTATTGCACGTTAAATGACTTGCGAATTATCGTGTCTTTCATACTCCCGGGCTGGTTTCAGAATAAAGTGTGGTGTTTTCTGTCCGAAGAGCAAAAATGGGCAAAATGGCAAATACACAGTAGTTAGGAAGAAGTTTAATACGATGTTGTTGAATGACATTTAACATCAGCGTTAACCTGATACCAATTCCAGCCTATTTACAGTGAAATTACTACAATTCTCCTTGAAGCGCACGCTCTACAGTAGGTCACAAACAGCAAATTGTTTATTATCGAATAAGCCAATTACATTTGTCTTCTGTTTTCTCTATCATTGCTACAGCTGGCCCGAAAGGGAATGAAGACCAGAAGAGGTTGACCGTCCACTACAGGACCTCCCAGCACTACCAGGAGAATGTTTTCATTGAGGGCAGCCGGCCTCAGTACCTGGAGGACCTGCACACTGAGGCCCAGGAGGGGCTCAAGATACTACAGCAGGAAGGTCAGACGCAGCATTATGAACATGAAAACATATGAGTTCACACTGTAGACTGCACCTACTGGCATATATTTATGTTCTATAGTCAAAAAGTTTAATAAATCGAATAACACATTGTAGTAGTATATTATAGTAAGTACTATCAAACTGCTTAAAGGCATACGAGTCTATTGGTTTTCTTTGTGGCAGTGTTTTGCTTTTTATTTATTAATTTAATTTTTAATACAGACCAAATGTACATAATAAACATGACAATATGATGACATCATGACACTATAACATCACAAAAACAGGAAAAACTAAAGAAAACACTTAGACTAAAGGAAAATAAAAGATAAATAAATAACCAGAGACAAAAATAAAATTAATAGAATCCCTGCAGTAATTCAAATAATAATGTTGACAATACATTTAGAAATAAAATATTAGGGCTGTCAATCGCTTAAAATATTTAATCACGGTTAATCGCAAATTAATCACACATTTTTTATCGGTTCAAAATGTACCTTAAAGGGAGATTTGTCAAGTATTTAATCAACATGAGAGTGAACAAATATGCTTGCTTTATGCAAATATATGGATATATTTATTACTGGAAATCAATTAACAACACAAAAAGACAAATATTGTCCAGAAACCCTCACAGGTACTGTGAAAAAAATATGGTCAAATCATGACATGGCAAACTCCAGGCCAACAGACAAAAACAGCTGTCAGTGTGTCAGTGTGCTGACTTGACTATGACTTGCCCCAAACTGCATGTGATTATCATAAAGTGGGCATGTCTGTAAAGGGGAGACTCGTGGGTACCCATAGAACCCATTCTCATTCACATATAATGAGGTCAGAGGTCAAGGGACCCCTTTGAAAATGGTCATGACAGTTTTTCCTCGCCAAACTTTAGCATAAGTTTGGAGCATTATTTAGGCTTTGTACCCGATTTCTATAGCTTTGAACCTGCTACAACCTAAAAATCACAGGATGAATTAATGCGTTTCAGTGGTTTATAGCAGTTTTTTTCCAAATGAAATTGGCTTTGCAATGTATTTTTAGGAAACTTAGATTCAGATTAGTTCTTGATTGAGCTTTGGATTAAATATTTTACCCAACAGAATAATTGTATTTATTATCTGGGGACAAGTGGCAGTGTTTTCTATATGAAGGTTGTCACCTTTTTATCTGTGATTACATAACTGATCATAGATGCTGAATATACACTGTTATGGATTGAGTTTGAGTGTATTCACATTCTGTGTCTGTGTCTATTTGGTTCACACAGAATACACGAATGGAGTGAACGTACCTGATGATGAGAGCGTTGCTGTAAGTGCCCCAAAAGCTCTGTGTGTCATTATCTTTCACTTCCTGCACACAAAGAATGCCACCTCATGAAAAACGGCTGTGTGTGTGTGTGTGTGTGTGTGTATCCTGCAGTCCACAGATACTCTGCGTCCGGAGCAGGATATCAGCTCCAAGGATGGTGGTGGCTCTCCGGAGTCGAGATCCACCGCCGGAAGTACTGATACCACAGTAACCTCTGCTGTGTCGACCAGGCCCGTGCTCACCCGCCAAGGTAAACCACAGCTGTGTGTGTGTGTGTGTGTGTGTGTGTGTGTGTGTTTTTGGAGAGAAACTCTGAAAGGAAGCATCCGTATCTCGTTCATCTTAGCGAAATAGGAGCTAATCACAGTGCTTGTGCAGCAAGCAGTTTGAGCTTTGTTCCCGGGTTTACTGCTTTATGACGAGTCATAAGCGTGTACTTATTTAGCATGCACGTCTCATTCCCAGCTGCTTGGAGCCTCTGCAGTTATGGTGTGAAATCAAAGGGAAAGCAACTTCAGACACACAGCTGAAGCTTATTTTCAGTTACTCAAAAGTTCACAGCACTGCCTCTGCATATCACATCACAGCTGTAAGGCAAAGTATGCCACTCCGTGTGTGTCTGTGTGTGCATAAAGACACTGCGATTGGTATTCTGGTCCATATTTCAAACATCCTTTTCAAAATCCTCTGGAGAAGCCAGTTCCCCGACGTACTTTACTGAGCTTCAATGTATTATAGAGCATTGCTCTTACTATTTCACCAATTTCTCTTCCTGTGCCGAATATAGCTTTTTCACTGCAAAAAAACAACCCTTCTCAAATTCAGTTACAGTATTAATCATAGACTGTAAATAAGAAGTGGACGTAGACACCGTGACGTCACCCACTGATTTGTGGACTGCTGTTTTAAAGCCTCGAGTTTGACATTTTGGCCGTCGTCATCTTGGTCTTTTGCATCCAGAAGTGACACGAGAGGGTGAAGCTAAGCTAACCGAATACTGAACAAGACACTTTTAGGGGACCAAAAACGTTACAATTAACTTTCATGAACTGAAAAACACACTGTGAAAGGGTTAAAGTTGTAAGACGAAAACATGGACAACTCCCAGATTGGACAACACCGTGGTAGCGACCTGTCAATCACAAGGTAGCCCATACTTGCCAACCTTGGTACCTCATTTCTAAATCACAATCCTCCCCCAAAAAATTTGAGTTTCAGAGACTTTGTTTCCTGCATTCTGGTGACTTTTAAAGAATGAAAATTATTAATGAAAATAATCAGTACACTTCAACAGCATTTTGAATCTTAAATACATAATTCTCAGGAAATAACACAGAATAATTCGCCCCTCTGGCATAAACTAATATTCATTCGTACATCAGTTTTTATTCATTCATTCATGTTTTGCCCCTGCTTGAGTATTTCTTTCTCTTAGTACTCTCCATTTCTCTCTCCGTCTCTCACTCACTGAAGGCCCTTTCAGACAAACCGTAACAACGTCACCACTGTACTCTGAAACCCATTATTTCCAATGGCTTGCGCCACGCCACAACGGCTTTTCATACTGCGTCAAGCAAAGCCCAACTTCAGGCGCTGCGGGTTGTGATGTGTGGCGAGCGCAGCTCAAACCGAGTTGTGTCGCGAGCTCTCTTCTGCCAGTAGACAACATTCGGTGTAGCTGTATTGTTGTCCGGATGGAAACAGTAACATACATATACATGCTGTATAGTGCCAGAAACAGGTTGTGATTGAGGCCATAAACTCATGTTTACAATGTTTACTGAAATAATAAATGAAGTCAGAAGTAGGGTCCGTTTCTCATAGACTTCTATACAATCTGACTTCTTTTTGCAACCAGAGGAGTCGCCCCCTGCTGGCTATTAGAAAGAATGCAAGTTTAAGGCACTTCCTTCTGCATTGGCTTCACTTTTCAGACCTGGAGGTTTCCGCCTGGTAATAAGACTCTTCTCTGTCTCTCAGGTTCTACATTCAAGCCTCTGAATCCAGTGAAAAGATTCGAGAAGAACAGGAAGAGGAGCAGGAGGACCACCATCATGGGTATTCCCAACCAGGTCCAGAAGGAGCTTGGTATGTCCACACCATCATGCTAAACCAGTAGACATCATGCATCCTTGGTGGTTAACTTGTTGCTGACAGTGATCTGCCCTCTCCCCAGCATTACACAGAAGCTCAACCTTCCAGCAGCTCGTTTCTACGCCTAATCATGACGGAGAGCTCAGTAACAGCCAATCAGGTGTTGTTATCATTCCTACGGTTGATGGAGGGACTCCGGTAGCGAATAAGGAGGGAGCGAGGGTACACCTTTCAGAGCTGGAGGTAAAGGGTGCTTCACAATAGTTATATAACATACAATACAGGTTTTGTGGATTTGTTTATCACTTAAGAATGGTCCTGTCTTTACTCCTAAACAGGCTTCCAGAGATGAACAGTTGCTGAGGAAGCACCTCCAGGTCATGTACCAAGACCAGCAGTCGTTCAACCACCAAGGCTCCTATCTCTGCCCCACCTCAACCATAAGACCCAAGTCCCTTGCAGTACCTGGCATGACCACTTCCTCCTCCTTCTGTCCTTCAACAATGTTTAGCTTCCTCCAGGAACCCCAGGTAAGAATGAAATCAGTTAGTTAAGGATACTGTGTTGTGAAATTTAGCTGTGAAATTCACAATTCTGTGTTTCTTTATTCTTTTAGGGCCCTGTGATGTCCATGTCTCCTCAGGCCACCTACATGTCTACAATCATCCCTAATGCGGTCTTACCAGCCTCGGTTGACGTCATAGAGATCGACCGCAGCAGCAGCCGGACGCGTGCCGGCAGTGTAAACCACGGCGGTCATGTCCGCACTGTGAGCAAAAGCAGCCTCGCATCCGGGGACTTATCAGTCAGCCCTATGTTGTCCAGAAGATCAGATGGCGACGGTTCCCAGACTGACAATTCCCACGACGACTCCACACTGATGCCCACATCGGCTTCGGGGTCGAACTGGGGCGAGTCTTCAAAGACCGTTATTTCAAACTCCTCACCGGGGTCCTCTAAGGGTAGCTCGCGTAGTGGTAACTCAAAGAGAGCGGGTCGGAATGGGCGGGAAAGCTGCCAGACAGAGCAGTCTAGCATGGACCCAGACCTCGTCAGTCTCCGTAGCTCAGTTAGCATGATTAGCACCTCCAGCAGTAAAAGGGAAAATGTTGTTACAGGTCAAGGATCTGAGTCTGACGTCTCAGGTTCAGCGGCGGCTGGGGACGATGCGAAGACCAGACGGAATTTCGCTCGTCTGTCGGTTATGAAGACCAAACAACCCCCGGCGCCTCCACGGAGAACGAACTCTCTGCATAATAACAAGATCATTAGCGACTCCAGGGTTCTGGTGGATATCATTGACTCTGTGTTGGGAGAAAATATTGCAGCAAAGGATGAGATAAAGTCAGTTATTGCAGATACCAGTAAGACCCCCAGCCTTGTATCAAACTCCACTGGGTCCACCTGTCAAGACGCTTCCTCCAGTCCTTTGAGCCCCACACAGGCCTCTTCCACCGACGCAGGAGGAGCAACAGAATCCAACAGTCCCTCCCCGCAGAAAACTCCCTCGGAAGGGGGGAAATTTGAACGGACCATGTCTCCTTCCAGTGGCTACTCCAGTCAGAGCGGCACTCCAACGCTCTCCCCAAAAGGGATTTCCCCGACCTCGCCTGACAAACAGAAGAAGAAGCCTGTCAAACCAGAGAGATCCGTGTCTCGGGCCTCATCCTCAGCAGCTTCTCCTTCCTCCTCTCTTACCTCTCTATCGTCTGCCACATCCGAGCCTGTCAATCCAGATGTTTCCACATGTGGCCCCAGTCTGCCTTCACGGGGATCTCCACCCACCGTTGCTGCACAAGAACCGAATAACAATTCTTCTCCTTTGAGTGTTGAAATCAGAGAGCTGTTGAACATCCCGCCACCTCCCAAAGTCAAAGCGCCGTGTCCTCCTCCTCCGGAGACTTGGGTGCACAATAGACGCACCTTTCAGCTCCTGTGTGGGCCTTACCCTAATGTCAGCAAAGCAACCCAGAAACCGTACAGCACAGTTAAACAAGCAGGAACCCAGACCGAAGACGTGAAGGAGACGCGAGTTTTAGTTGAAAAACAATCAACTATAGACACATCTGTCTTAGAGTTATCAGAAAGCAAAGAAACGCCTGAGAGTTCGTTAGAATCAGGCCCTGAAGGTGTTCACAACGAGATGGAGAATGGGGAAAGTACCGAACAAGAGAGGACGGAAGCAAGTGCAGACGTTCAGAAACAAGAGCAGAGTAGTAGCCCTGTAGCGAAGGACCCAGAGAGTCCAAAGAAAGATCCTCCTCCTGTCATGAAGAAACCAGTGACGTTCAGAGAGGATTTGGTGTCATCAGAACACTCAGTAGACAGACAGCAAAATAAAACGAGTAGCAGTGCCGAGACAGATGTTCATTTACCTGTTGAGAACCATGCAACCTCCTCACAGCACGGGGTTGTAATTTTAGTCGATGAGAGTGAGAATGAGACGGACAAAAGTGAGGTCACATCCACGCAGACGCTTTCTGTAGGGGCCCCCAAAATTAGTAAGGCCTCGCCACCACCTACCCCTCCCCCGGCGTACCACCCTACACCTCCTCCGTCAAGAAAGACACCTCCTTCGTCTGTGTCCGCGCCACCGGATGACTTACAGAGGGTGCAGGAGGAGATCCAGGTTGTAGAGTCTTGCTGGCCACCTCCTCCGCCTCCTATGGAAGGGGACTCTGTCTTCGACGGAGGAGACGAGGTTGACTTTCCCCCACCTCCTCCTCCGCCCTTTGTGGCAGACAGCGTGCCAAATGTGGTGGACAGTTGTATCACAGAGGTGGATGTCTCAAAAGGACCCGCAGAGGAAGCTGGAGAGACGATTGAGGATTCGAGTGAAGCGTCTGTGCATGGACAAATTCCAGATGTGTCCCCACAAACAGACACCAAACCAGAGGTTGTCGCGCAAGTTTCAAAAGCTGACACCGCTGATGAGATTTCTTGCAGACCAGTGCAGAATTTATCTGTTTCAGAAAGTGTCCCACCTCCGCCAGTGGAGGCACCTCCATTGCCACCCATCACAAGAGCAGAGAACCCAGTATCAGCCTCCACTTTAGTTCCTCCCAGCAGCTTCCTGAAGCGAGACGCTCCCTCCGAGCCTCCCGTCAGCACCCAACCCCCCATCACTGCCCCAGTAGCACCACCCCTTTTACCAGCAGAGACTTTAACACATGGGGTTAATTTCAGAAGGCAGCCCAGTGTACCAAACAGAGACGCCAGGAGCAAGGAGCTCCTTTCCCGCCACAAAAGCGCACCCATTCCCAAAGAGGATGCCAACATACCTCTAGTCACCCCCTCCTTGCTTCAGATGGTTCGCCTCAGATCAGTCAACATGACTGAAGATCAGGTGAAAGCTCCATCGGAGGACAAGTCAACAAACCAGGGAGCTTCGGTTGAGGAGAATTGCCCGGGACCTCAAACCACCCCACAGAAGCCCATCCGCAAGTCTCTGTCACTAAGATCTCCCCCTCAGACAGTAAAGACGTCCTCTGTGATGCTGAACACGCCTTCCATGCGCTTACAGGAAGCCATACGTATGAAAACCGCAGCCATGTCTTCAAGAGACGGTCTTCCATCCCGACTGGGTGTGAAATCTTCCGCTTACAGCTCTGTTGCTGAACAAGCGTCCCTGAAAGCACCCGAGGGATGCGACATGCACAGGTCGCCGGCCTCTACCGCCAGCTTTATCTTCTCTAGGAGCACAAAAAAGGTTGTCGTAGAGACCGCAGCTGCCTCCTCCCCTGAAGCTCAGGCAAGTCTGAAGCAAAGCTTGGCGGCCGAGCTCATGCAGGTGTCCGACCAATCAAAGGCTTTCTCCAATGGCGGGGTGAAGTCGGACAAAGTTCCTCCACCGGTGGCAAAGAAACCAGCACACGGGAGCGCCAGCCCTTCACAGAATCGTTCTGCTCCTTCAGCAAAGATGGACTTGAGTGTCGAAGGAAACGGAGCGATCGGAGGAGTGCAACACACGAGCGGGATAACACCTCCTGAGACAACAAGTAAGAGCCGCAACATTATTTGTGACCATGATTATCTGTCATTTGCAGCGTTGCCAGATGTACGATAATCGTATTTGTACTATTAATAATTCCCCAAAGTGTCATAATGTACGATAATTTGACCATTTTGTGACGCTTACAATTAGTAGTTGGTTTCAATGCCCAGACACACCAAGCCGACATCAGAGAACTAGCGGCGATGAAGGCCGACTGTTGCATCGTCTCACGCCACCCATGTCTTGGCCGACAAAGGGAAACCGAAAGACCGAGGACAGCGGATATACGAGCCGTCGTTATGATACGTACATGAAACAAAGCAGCGTTTGCAAAACCATTTTCACACCGCTCTCACTCACCACTTAGCTTCATTCCAGGTGGCCATGTCGTTGTGAAAATATCCGTGTATTGGAACGATCAGATGAGATGAAGATGAAAACTGAAAAGAGCCCTCTGTGTTTTTCCTCTTGACTTGACTCGTTGGCTTGCTTTCCTCACTTCTGTTTCTCTTCTCGTGCACTGATTCGCTTAAGCTGAACAGCCAATCAGAGTGATTTCTCTCCGCCGCCAATTCAACATGCTGAATTGACCACCGACACGGGCAGACTAGAGCCGACGGCGCACGACACACCCCAAAAACTAGGCTATCAGACGCTCACCGACCGCCACAAGTCATCCGACGACCGACCGTCGGCTAGGTGTGTCAGGGCCTTTAGTCTGCGCTGTCTCATTCTAATTTATTTCCAGATGAATCCTAAGTCTGTGTTTACGCATCTCTTCTCACGTGACCTTTTTCCAGCCAATCATGCTCGGTGTAGGCTGTGACGTTGATGAACGTGACCTGCAACAAACACGGCTTCTCATTTGAAGAGAGTTTGCACAAGAGATAGCTTTGAATGCACCAATAAGCCCAAGTATTTAGTTAGTTATCTCATGGCCTTAACTGTTTTCATGCAGAATATGAACAGGCTTCCAGTTGTGCTTTAATTTTGTAATAGTAGGTTGTTGTCAGACTGATGGACTTATAGACACATACCCCCTTCCACACATCATAGCTACGTCAGCTTGGTTTAAAAAAACAACAAACAAACAAAAAACGTGGAAATGTGGAAATTACACATTTATGTCTATTTGTTCTCGTAGTTAATACTCGCGTAAGATCATTTTCCTAAAAAAATATGATCATTTTAAGTCTTTGCTACGATAGTTTAACATTTCCCATCCGGCAATGTTGGTCATTTGCAAAAGCCATGAAAGACCGGCCTTCATCAGTGTGCTCCAGTGTGCTGCTGCTGAGTGTGTAAACTCCTTAAAGGCTGATTCAGTGCTCGCATAAATCAATAACTAACGTGCCACTCTCTTGTCATGAGAAAGCAGAATGCAAATCCTAGCATTACCATGATCTGGAACAGCTAAGCAGTTTCACGTTACGTTAAACAGCATATTTTGCAGAGAAAATTGCACACAAACACGACACAAATACTGCTGACTCGCCTTCAGCTTTTTTCCAGTCAAATGTGCGAGCATGTGCTTCAATAACCTGAAGCTCATGGTCACGTCTCTGAATTAGATTAGGACAGAAGAATACTCATCACTTGTGTTCCTGTAACTGTATTATGTTGATGCCGTCATGTCTAACCTCCTCTTGTGTTCCCCCTTCAGCTACAAGAGTGACAGCGGACACAATAGAAACACTGTTTTGAAAGAGCGCTGGTGGACGAGGAGCGAGCAAAGACTACAAGCAAGTGAAAAGGACAACTCACAGCTCGGACTGACATTACTGAGAGACGTATGACTCAACTATCAGAGTGTTGTGTGTGTTAAGTCTTCTCCAAAAGCCTTAGCCTGTAATGGCCTTCCTACATATTTATGCAAAAAAAAAGAAATATGTCGCTCCCAATTTCCTATGATAGCTTTATTCTGGAGTATTTTTCTAAGCTATAGTTTATCTCTCATTAAGGCCCCTCAGGATGACACGGTGTACGTTCAGCTGACCTGTAAATATTTGGCTTGTGTGACATCGCCTCCCAGAGGTAGAGTTAGGTAGCAGCTCAGAGAAGAGGATTTGTCTCGACAAAGCATTTCTGTACAGATGTTTATTGTCTGTTAAAGTCTTTTTTTCCCTGTTGTGATATAATACATGATTAAAAAGAAGCTGACGACGGCATGCGCTACAGGACAAATCAGCATTTTTTGTCATCAACACATCCTGTTTTCACTGTGTGGATATCTGGAATAGTGTTTGAGAAAAAAGGGATGCTGCATACTTTTTCAATTAGCAAAGAGGCACTTTTGTAAAAGCTACAGATTATAAACAATTAAGATTTAACAAAGAAAAGATTACAGCTTCTACAACAATCTGCACAATCTCTTCTTGGGGTTTTCAACACATTCTGAGAGACGTTTTTTTAGAACAGTAACACGAGCTATTTATTTATGTGTGGTTGTTTCCACTTGTAGCACTGTCGGTCACCTTTTCCTACCAAATATGAAATATTTAAGAATCTATTTCATCTGACAAACCACTCTATAGGGCTATGGATGTGCTTGGCCCCGGATGATTGATACACTGGAGTAGACTTAGTGTGAGGTCAGTGTTTTTATTAAATGTTCTGCATCTTAAACGTTGACCCCCCCCAAGCCTTTTTTTGGTGTAAAATCCTGCTCATCACTATTTGCACAAAATGCTCTCCCCCCAGCGAAATCATCGGTGAGTGAATTACACGGACTCTTCATGATGGGTCAAAAATCTTGACGATTATAAAGAATTATGTACAGTTATTACTTCTATAAATAAAATTTAAGTGTATTAAAAAATGCTTGTTTTGTTTCTTTAAAGATGTGGTACACCTAAATATACAGTATCTCTCATCTAACACAAATACATGTTTTCTTTTTTATTAGTATAAAAACAGAGTAGGAATACCTATTGATATGAGAGATCTTTAAATTGCAAGATTTATGGATGGGGTTTGGTGTAATGTCAGTGAGTATGTAGGGCTGTTAAGAAGGTAATGTTCTTCTAACACAAATGTATTTAATTTCTGCAGACCACAGAATTCAGACAGATTTTTATTTCATATTAGAGATGATGCATCACGTGATTATATGACAGTTAATGTCCAGATATTGATTTCTGTACACTTCCCCCAATGTAACCGTCCTGTGTCTTATAGTACATGGCATATTGATTTGATATATGTTTTGGCAGATTGGCCCCCGCCCTGACATTTACCATGAAGGCAATTTTAACCCAGAAACATACTGAAACATGAAGTCCCCTTTTAAACACCTGAGATTCCTCTTCAGCTACTTCCAACATCCAATAAAGCAACCCTTCATTATCTGAGTGACAGTACGTTTCTTATGCAGAAACGGTTGTATTTAACACCATACAACATCACGTAAAGAGAAACCGTAATGAACCATTGGTTGATTAGTTACAGATTGTTTTGTTGTACAATTTTAGGAATTACATTCTCTAATAGAGACAAAGCAAGGAAACAGAAATTTGTAACAGCCAGTCCAAAGCATCCGAGACTTTTGGCATCAATGTCCCATCGTTCTCCAAGAAAAACATCCAGATGAAGTTTGACATCGCCATGGCGATTTGTTGATGAAAGTTGTTGTTGTAATGTGGCCGGCAGGAGCAGCTTCAGCGGTGAACGTGATGTATCTAACTGATGTTTCCTCCTTTGAGAGTCTTACATGTGATCTGTCCCAGTTTAGTCATCAGATGCTTGTCTTTCCACTGAGCTACACACCCGTCTGATATCTTCAGATCCACCTGGGGAGACGGAGAAAGAATAATATAATCATTATGTACAGAGCTGCAATGATTAATCGATTAGTTGTCGACTATTAAATTAATCGGCAACTGTTTTGATAATCGGTTTGAGTAATTTTTTAAGAAAAAAAAAAGTCTAAATTCTCTGATTTCAGCTTCTTATATGTGAATATTTTCTGGTTTCTTTACTCCTCTATGACAGTAAACCGAATATCTTTGAGTTGTGGACAAAACAAGACATTTTGAGGACGTCATCTTGGGCTTTGGGAAACACTGATCGACATTTTTCACCATTTTCTGACATTTTATAGACAAAAACAACTAATCCAATAATTGAGAAAATAATCGACAATGAAAAGAATCGTTATTTAAATCCCCTACAGATGACGAATTTTATTCCAATATACCATTGTTCCATTAAAGAAAAATGATGCTAACTACAACACATTGGTCCATATTTAAAAGAAATTACATTTGGAAGAAAAATCATGCAGTATACTGGATAATCTTTCTGAACAGAAACATACCTGTACTTTCTCCCACACCTTCTTCTTTGGGTTGAGTCTGTCGTCTGGTTTGCCCGTCTCATATCCCTCAACAAAGACCCGTTCGCCCGGCGACGATCCCTCTGGAGGATCCAGAGGCTCCACCCTCCTCGGCTCCCCTTCACTAGAAATCAGAGAGTAGAGGAATTTGTTTATTCAAAATGAAGCTGAGGGGATGTACCGTGTGATTGTGTAAAAAAACAGAATTAACACTCACACAGAGGCACATAGCAGCATGGCTTGAGACTCGATGCCTCGCATCTTCTGTGGTTTCAGGTTGCACAGCACCAACACCAGTCTGTCCTGCAGGTCCTCCTGTGAGACGAAAGCCACCAGCCCGCTGACTACCGTTCTGGGCTCCGGCTCTCCCACGTCGATCTTCTCCAGGTACAGCGAATCGGCATCCGGATGCTGGAAGTTGGAAAACGAAGAGACCCGAGTGAACGCGGAGAACGAGGAGCTGTACAGATGGATCGTCTCGATACACGTCGTCTGAAGAAAAGCTACAAAAGCTGTTGACGTCCTACCTTCTCCACACTGATGACCTTGCCCACCCTGATGTCCACTCTGGAGGGGACAAGCTCATCATCATCATCTCCTCCTCCACCACCACCTCCTCCTCCTCCTGCCTTGGCACCCTTTCCTGCTCCTTCTGATCACACAAATGAAGGCCACATGAAGCTAGCTGACATCCCAATTCATGCAGAACTAGTCACACTCACGCTGTATTTGGATTAAAAAGGATGTGAGAGAGGGAAGACACAGTGAGGATGATGGGTAAAATACTGACTCGTCTTTGAGTGGTCGGGGTAGGCGGAGTTGGTAAGTTTGCGGAGCTCCGGCGACTCAAACTTTTTTCTGATGGGCTCCAGCAGCTGGTTTAGTGCTACTTCCACCGAGGCCTTCAGGTCTCCTGGGTGGACCAGCTGCCACAGCACAGGGAGAAAATTAAGCATTTTAGCAAGGATAGAATTTAAGGAAGGGTTTTATTCTTCCGCCTCGTTTCCACATAGCTCTGTGTACGTATGCGAGTCAACCGGAAGTTCATTCATTCCTATAGGAACCTCCGTGATCTCCGATGTGTTCGTTAAACTCCTTCCGGGTTTTTTTCGGTCCATAATTTGCCTCGAGTACGATTAAAAAAATTTAACTTTTGCAGCAGATAACGGGCAGACCCTGCGTAATCTGTATGCTATACGGATTTACAGACACAAAACAAAACAGTATGGAAATGAGGCGTTCAAATAAACCAGTGTGTCTCTACTTCACCTCCTCAGCAAAGTCCTTCTCCACCTCTTCAAACCCAGTGTAGACTTTGTCTCCGCCCCACTTGGCGTCTCTTTTGATGCCGAACTCTGAAACACAATAATCACAATTATCAGCTCATTTTATACGAGTGGAGGAAAAAAGTCTGAAGCAGAGACGACAGAAGGAGATTCATCGGGGGGAGTTTTCTACCTCCGCGCAGAGGGAAGATGACGTATTTGACGAAGGAGAGGATTCCGTTGTTCTGGATGTTGCCCGGCTCACAGAAAGCCTTCTTCAGCTTCTTCTTCACGTCTCCAGGAGAGTCCAGCAGATCGATCTTTGACTCCTGCAGCCGAGAGAGAGATGATGGTATGACCACATTAGCATCAGAAGAAAATGTTCATACAAATGTTGACCTATTTTTTTTATTGTGACGTACTTCCTCTGAGGAGCTCATCTTGGCCCCCGTCAATCCCGGTACCATCGGGTTCATCAGATGGGAACGCTTGGCGTAGCCAAGAGATGGCAAGTACTGGAGACAGATGAGAGGCTACAGTTAACACATTATATCTTATAGAGATCTTACTCTTAAAAAAGTTTCATGGGATCATCCTGCTGTGACATTTATAGTTCATCATTTCTATAAATCATAATTTCTTCATAATCTATTTTTTATGTCAAAGACCAAAATCTTAATGCACCAGGTAAATACATTAGAATTGTTATTTCAAATAAATCCCAAAAATGATCAAAAACCTCACAGCTACTCTAAAACTAATTAAGTTCTACAAGAGCTGACGGTATAAAGTATGCGGTGAAAATGAATTATCCCGCGTCTAGACCGCAAGCGTCTCGACAGCCCGAGCAAAGCCTGCACTAATTATATTGACCGCTAGATGACGATCTCACACTAAACAATTATGTTTTCAGGCTGCTGATAAAGTTTGAGAGATTGAAAAAAAAAACTTACCACATACCACATTTCAAAACAGAATCAATAAACAAACGGCAATAAATGAGAAAACATGCCATCGGAAACAATGCAATCAAAGAACAAGGTCAGATAATGAGAAAATAAAAGATAATATGATCAAAGTTTAAGAATTAAAATGATAAAATAATGATTAAACCCTAAAATATGTAGTCAATTGTAGTAATGTAGTAGAGTAGCAGTCTTTATTAGCTGTCACTGTGCCGTTTACGCACGTAAATATCGAAAAGAATAGAAGCCTAAATAAACGCTTCAGGCGGCGTTTACACCCGTGAGACACAGCTGAGACACAGCTGAGACGCAAGCTTGGACGGAGAACGTGTTAGACAGCTGCATAGATTAACACGAGAGCGTATCAGATGCGTCGGACGAGCGAGTGAAAAACGCGGCTGATACATGTCTGATACGCTTGCGGTTTAGACACAGGGTAAGAGGTCAGTAATGACGGGAAGAGAGAGGGTGAAGGGTTGATGTAAATGTGCAAAGATGGAGGGAGATGGTACCTTCTCCGCCAGGGTGAAAATCTTCCTCTGGTCAACTCCTCCAAACTGGGCGTCCACCTTGAGGTACTCCTCATCCAGAGCCTGAGGTCAAAGAGAAATCACATTCACTACTCCAATCAGTCATAACAGCAAATACAACAAAAAACAAAACATGAAAAACAACAAGTTCTAAAGACTTCCAGATGTGAGGGTGCACGCAGGATCACATCTGCTTGCTGTTGTAGTTTAAAAACAGCTTTTATTTGGTATATTTATATCAACATATGTGGGCATTTTGCTGTAATTACAGTAAAGAGACCCAGAGTAATATTATACCACTCCTTAGTAGCAGTGTGACAACTCCAGCAGTTACTAGTAGGGATGTCACGAGAACCAACTCTGTACCAAAATTCTAAAAATGTGACGGTACTCGTTTTCTTCGGTACCGAACGATGCCTGTAATGTTCATTTGGTACCGGAGCGGAGGTACTGGAGATGTGATTCTTCTGGATCTAATGAGGGCAGTATACACTTACAAGTGTTCTCATCTGCCGTGAAATGAAGGAAGAAGAAGAACGCCGTAACAGCACGGAAAACAAAACATTAACACGAGACGTGAAAGTATCGATACTCGTGTAAATTCACTGGTATTGGTATCGACTACTAGATTTCTGGTACCGTGACATCCCTAGTTACTACTCCATCTAGAACTGTGTTATTACCTGCAGTCCGGGGTAGAGCAGACCGCTCAGCAGAGGATGCTCCACCTGTTTGACGACCTCCGCTCCGGCCTTCTTAGCGTCGTGCTCTGTCACCATGGACGACAGACGGTACACATCCAGAGTGTACTCTCTGACAAACATGAAAATACACACCTGCAATGTGAGTTTTTGCAGCTGTAACATCTGTTTCTGAGAATGTAAAGTGAAATAAATGCACATTAAGACAGACAGTCTCCAGTACTGTTAGCAACCTGCTGAGCTGGAAGTCCGTTCCTTTGACAAACTTCAGTTTATCCAGGGGCACGCCGATGCTCTCCAACATGGCCTTGATGACCTGCTCGTAGTACTTCACTCTGAGCTCCAGCAGCTCCCAGGGGGCCTTCATGTTGTCTAGGAAGGCATGCAAGTCTGCAAACAGAATAGTGACCTGAGGAAAAAGAAGAGGACACAAAAACATGAAGCTAACTGGTAAGCAGGGCTCTAATATAGCAGGAAGTGCAGACAGAGATGCTCGATGAGATCCACCCACCTCACATCCAGCCTTGAGGAAGTCTGCTATCTTGGACATGGGGACAAAGTAAGCTACGTGGGGTCTGCCGGTGGTCGCTGTGCCCCAGTACACTTTCACCTCTCTCTCCTGAAGAACCTGCTTCAGCTTCTCCTCTCCAAGGACCTCCTGCAATACAAAGAGATCAATGAGGCCAAGCTACTGGGGGGACTTTAGTCACCATGTGAGTGTATGTATGTTTCTTTGCACGTCTCACCTGGAGGTTCCTGGTTATGAGGTTGAACTTCTCATCCGGACTTAGCTGATCTGCCATGGTACCGTCTGAGGAGGAAGATAGGAGTTTAAGCATCGTTATGAATCAGTTTTTCAGCCCATATTGGACTTTGTGTGCAGAGGATGCTGTGACAAGACTACAGCGTTTTTGTCCTTGCATATGGCTTATAATTGCCACCTCCCCCATGTTGGAGACGTCGAACGATTTTACACATAGTTTACATCTAGATTTCTTTTCCAGATAAGGAGGAGGAGAAGGAGAAGGAGAAGGAGAAGGAGAAGGAGAAGGAGGAGGAGGAGAAGGAGAAGGACAAGGAGAAGGACAAGGAGAAGGAGAAGGAGGAGGAAAAGGAGGAGGAAAAGGAGAAGGAGGAGAAGAAGGAGGAGAAGGAGAAGGAGAAGGAGGAGGAGGAGGAGGAGGAGGAGGAGGAGGAGAAGAAGGAGGAGAAGAAGGAGGAGAAGGAGATCTCTCCTTCCACATGAAGCAGCTGTGTTCATTTCTTTTGATGGATGGAGGTCTGGTAGTTCAGTTTTTCGTGGCTTTGTTTGTAGTTTATTCTGTTTTTGATCGTTTAGGGAGGAAGCTCTGGGTCCTGGTGTGGCTGGACCAGACTCCCTCCATCATTTTGTTCTTTTTGGCCAAAACCAACAGACTCGATTAGTTTTAGTTAATTCATGGCATTGTAAATAAAGTAATTTAGCTTGTTTAAACTAACTCTCGGGTTCGGCGTCCCCTCTATATGTTGCTGGTTACATGTTTGAGCCAAACGTTAAGACATGTCTCTAGTTAGCCACTGAGAGAAAGACAACATCAGACTGACTGACTTCAACAGCACTAAACATGGAGCTAGTGGCTAACATTAGCTGTGTTTCTACTATCAATACCACAGTTTATCTATACGTCAACATATGCCAGTCAGTCAACTTTACTTTAAGATGATACTCTCGCTAAACTAGTGGCCAGCTCACCTTTAACGTCACGCTGATGATGAATGAACAAACCTGCTAACTAGAGCTATCTGTAGCTAAACCATGTGCAGCTAACGTTGCCTAGCTACGGTGACGTTTCTGTTATAATTAAACCATTTTAATAACTACATTTTACAGCAATATCAGTCTACTATAAAGCGATACTGTACAAGCTGCTGACTCACCTCTAAACCTGTCTTCTTGTAGTGAGACGTGGTGATTGGAGCCGGTTTGATGTCAACCTGTCAGTGTGTTGCATCAGCGCGAGCTCCAACTCTGCTATCGACTCACTAGAGACTTCAGGGGAAAGCAATCGAGTGCCGAATGCAAGAGCCTCTGATTAAGTGAATATTAGTAGTATCATATTATTTCTTTATATTAATCTTGTCTCTAGGTGGAGGCTTCAGATAAGCCCAGTGGATTTTTTGCCTCTTCCTGCACTGTATATTATTCTTCTTTTTTTTGTTATGTTGTATAGTCTTAAATTGTGCAAAACAAATAAACAATAAACAATAAACAATAAACAGGTTCCCCAGAAACCAATCAGTTCACCTGGGCTCGGATATGCTGTATGTTAATGGTAATTTAATCAATCACAATTTATGCGTAATCACAATATAAAATAATTAAAGTGTTAAAACTACCTTTTCATACTGTGCCCTTCTAAAAACACAAGGCAAGATGGGTAGGTAATAATGCATGACCCACATAAAAGGATGATATTCAGTTCACGGAATGGTTAAGAAGCAAATCCACACCAATGCCTACTATTGATCATAATAGTAATTATTTTTGGTGTTTTATTTGAAGACAGAAAATTGGACCTAATGATTCATGTTTTACTAATTTTAGTCAAATTATTTTGTCTTTTTTTTTTTCTTAAATCATTTGAATGGAATGTGTCTATAAGTGCAATATACATAGTTGTTATGAAACAGGAACAAAATTAATAGATAGTATTATTTGCCACACATTTCCTGCAACTTCAAGCAATAGGCTATTTTATAAAATTGGGACAAAATCCAGACACTAGATGGCAGTAGTTCACCATAAATAATGTCCAATGTGTTTGTGAAACTCTGTAAAAGTCCAACTGAAGGGCTACAGAAAGTGTGTATCCTTTGTAAACTCTGAAATAATCCAAACAATTAGCTAATAATGCCTCCACATCCTGCCATGTCTGGTTGATACACGTAGTGATATAAATGAGTGTTTTTTTCATAATTTTGCATAATTCTCAAAGCTGTTAGCCCCATTTGTATGTCTTTAATTTGACTTTTTAATGTTGTTTAATTACTGTTACTGCTCTCACAACCTGCTCCAGGTACATTTGAGGACAGTTTTAAATGTTTTGAAGACAGAGTATATAAGATATCATAAGAATTATATCATTATCTCTTCAGTAGGCATGGGGTTATGGCTAACTAACCACATTCTGCAGGCATGATAAGAATACGTGTTTGTTCTTGTTTAAATTTGGCTCAAGCTTGTGTTACATAGTTGTTTCAAGTAAAGAAATGTTGACAGCTCATTCACAGTACACGTATCAATTAGTATTTATTAACAATATCTTTTTCAATCTCCACATCTTTTTCTTAAATAACTACAGTACAGTGTACATGGGTTCGTTTCACAGCCACAAATATCAAAGATATTTACAGTCTTTACATACAATATATACATATGCACAGGAGGCATGTACACAAGGCGTCTGTGTGTCCCTGTGGGATTAAAGCTCACACATTTGGCTAGAGCCTTAAGAGTCATGACGGAAGTTCACAAACAGGCAACAACTAAACAGGGTGAGATTTACAGGAAGTACAATTATTACAGGGTTAGCGTGTGAGAATAGCACTGTGTTGGCATGTACAGTATCCTTTACTAGAGATATAAGGAACCTTTAAGGTGGAAAAAAAAAAAAAACCACACACACAAGGGAATAAAGTGAATGAAATATGAACATTTTCACATCGGCAACCCAGTTGTCAGCAGCAACATGTCGAAGATGTAAACGTATGTATAACATATGACACTGTATGTACACATTTCCATATCAATGGATATGAAATATGTCAATCCACTTTTTCATGACGGGGATTGAGATGATCACAAAGCATCCTAGTTGCTCCTTCATAAACACACATGTACAGTATATACAAAGAAAAATAAACATTCAAACACACACACACACACACACACACACAAGGGAGACAACAAGTCCACCCCCCCCATCTTCCAATCTTCTTTTTTTCCCATAATCAAGTGCTTCCCTTTTTGAATGCATTACGGAGCAAAGATAGTAGCGTTGGCAACATGCATTAAAAGGCGTGTGAATGTGTTAAAATTTGATTCCCACCCCGTTTTCCTCATTTGGAAACTTCTAATTCATCGGAACCTCAGAGGCCTTAAATATATTTAAATACTGCAAGAAGCACAACTTTCCAGCAAAACATGAATTCAAAAACAGTAAAATCAAAACTAATAAATATTTAAATAATGATATAACTAAATCTGTCACCGTGAAAATGAAAGCATTTAGAGAAAAAAAAGAAGCTTTTTCCGTTTTCAGTAGCTGTCCTATAAATAAGATAATGTAAGTAATGTAATTGCAAGCTAACTGCTTTTACTATTGTAGTGGTTTCAGTACTATGGTGGGGGACTAAAACAAGCTGTTACTGTCCCGCCACGAGTTCAAACATCACATTATGACGGCTTCTTAAAAGGAAAAAAAAGCTAGTGGGATGGGAATGAGATGCAGACAAACTGGCTGACTGATTCCAGTGAACTATGAGGATTAATTGTAAAATTACAAAACACATTTAAACATGTTCACACCAAGTCAATGACTCAAGAGCAAGTGACTGGCACAAGTGTTAGTTTTGTCAGTTCTGAATTTTGTTACCCCAAAACGGAACAGATATTAAGGCGTTATCACTGTTTGTTCAAGTTTCTCACATCGACGGGAACTAGAAAAGTTGTCTTTAGCGCAGTGCTCAAGGTCATTAATGCTCCGTGTGGTATGTACAAGGATGGAAACTGTAGCACCAATAATGGCCGCACTGACAAATTATGCTCCCATCACATTTCATGGTTTTGTGCAATTTCAAATGAGGACCTAATCTTTTTTTTAAAAAAGAATCCACAGTGCTCAAAAGTAGTATGCTATACAAAAAGTAAGGCTTTTGAAATCTGACTGAACAAAAGAGGAGAGTGAATTTCATGCTGGGAAAATGTCACAAATTGCAGAGGGTAGGATGTTTTTTAGAGAGGCCTCAGCGTGGCTGTAGCGATGACACTTCTGAGTCAATGAAGTTTTGTAGATGTGGAACAGCAGCAGTGTGATTGGACAAGGCAGTGTCTCTGTATGATCCGACAGGGCCCAGGTATGTTGGTCCCGCCCAGTGCAAAATGCCAGTCGATCACCCGATTGGTCCGTGGGTCTCGAAAAAATGTACTATGCCATGTTGGCAAGTTCTGTCGAGTCTGTTTCTGAATCTGCCTCGTTGTCCCTGCGAGAAAATAAAGAGTCTCTTCAGTTGGAGATTTGCGTCACTGATACAAAACACAATAAAAGGCATTTTAATCCACAGTCTTACCTCAGTTCCTGTAGCAGTTTGCGGTTGCCTTGCCTCTTCTCCTCGGTGATTGGATACGAGTACAATATGCACAGGCCGACTATGATTAGAGCTATGGGCGCGGCGGAGACCAGCACTTTCAAGGTTATGTGCACTTCCTCTGGTTGAGAGCAGCCTCGACTGATGTAGCCTGCAAAACTGAAAGAGAAGAAACTGAATTTAAAAAACAGTAGAACTTTGCATTGTTATGCATTGCAGAGCATTAAAGGGTAACTTCAGTATTTTTCAATCTTATTTTCCCATGTTTTTAACTGGCTAAGAGGGACAACAATTTCTGAAATTGGTCCAGTATTGAGGGAGAGCGCTGCAACCGCTAAACGGGCAGTCAGTTTATGTTCACTAAAAGTGCCTGTTTTTGTCACACTGACAGGCTCAGATTGTTATTATACGTGTCAAAGAACATTATGGAAAGGACCCTACAGAGAAATAATACATTCTTCTTCCCTTTTGCAAGTTGGAGAGAGAGAGAGGAGTGCCACGGGACAACGTTATCTAAATGATTTGCAATGTCACGGCTGAATATTTAGATGATTTCAACAATGTGGATGCGATGCAAGGTTTCAGAACAAGATTTCTCCGAACGAGACACACGATAACAAACAGACAGAATCAAGCGAAAGATAAGAAAAAGGTTTTACTCCTCTGCAGGGTTCTTTCCATAATGTTGTCAGACACTTATTATAACAACCTGAGCCGGTCTGTGCCAAAAACAAGCACTTTTAGTGGACATAAGCTGACGGTACCAGGTTGCCCCAAACGATTACATTACAGTTTATCGGCTGGCGGTTGCAGCGTTCTCCCTCAATACTGGACTAGTTTCAAGAAGTCTACGATGGTAATCCCATTTTTTTGTAAAGCCGAGATCTTGATTTGAATGCAAAAGTCACAGCAAATCTCTGATCAAAGGCCAACACTCTGTAAAGTCAGTCATGAGGTGCAGCAGCAGCAGCAGCAGCACACACACACTACCGCCTTACTGTACTTAATCTAATGAAAGCAAAAGGAATTCCTTGCTTTGATGTGGGATTTGGGAACTGGGAGATTTGGCTTAACCTCATTTAGACCTTTTTTTTTTTTATAGTGTCCCAGACAAATGAAACACCTACAGAAACGTTTTGAATGATTTACAGTATAGGTTGCGTGTGCATGTTAAAGCAAATACTTACTCTAAACTGAGAGTGGAGATGCCGAGGGAGACTCCAGAGGCGAACTTGGTGAAGAAGACGTAGAAGGAATAGAAGAGAGCTTCGTGGCCGCTGGAGTCGGGGTTCTGCACTTGGAAATCGTCGACAACATCAGGCAGCATAGACCTGAAAAAAGTTACAGTCATAAATATATATATTAGAACTGTATTCCTGATAAGAAAACATGGAAAAAATCATCAAATATAGTGCGTAGGGATCTTACCAGGGCAGCAGGAAGGCTGCAGCCACTCCGACCCCGGCAGCAAAGGACACAATGTAGGTGACGATCAGGTTACTCTTCATACACACCACCAGGATCATGAAGGGAACCACAGACTGAAAAAAAGAGCAGAAACACATTAGACCATCAGCTGCCACTCAGACATTTACTTCCTAAAACAAGTCTCTTAACGGCACTAGAGCGGTTTTCCTACCACTCCTAGAATATCACTTAATTCCTGTCAATCTCACAGGCTTCATACGCATTAGAAGTGGTGCTTGGACGTGATTGTGGGCCTTACCAAGGTGCCAGCGTAAACCGCCGTCTTTTTCCCAAAGCGAGTCAGAAACCACTGCCAGAAGGGGATGGCCAGAGTAGCGGAGAGCTGAAGGGGGAAAAAAAAACAAAAACATGAAAAGTCTGGTTAACCAGCTGTTTTTGTTTTGACGCACCCTCCGACAAAAAACTCACAGAAGTTGTGGTAAATTCCACACAAGGCCCTCTATTACAAGTTAACAGGATTTTGCAGAAGACCCTCTGGACACGACAGTAAAGAAGCAGGACATTAGATGCATTCTCAAAATGCTTGTTTGGGTTTGACATGACCGGACGCGTGGTGATGCAGAAGCACATTTTGACCTCTCGTACCTGCCAAACACAACAGTGAAGATGGAAAGACAATACAGTTTCTACGGCTCTTCCCATAACACATCTGAGCTCAAATGTGATGCAGAATTCCACAGGGGTCATCCTATAACTCTGCAGGGGGAGGGCAAGAGGGCTCGCTTGGATCAGTTTGGCCTCTGACCCCTCCGTGTTTGACTAAGGTAAAGATAACAGCATAACAGTATTTTCCCACCTTTTCTCGGGCTAAGCTAAGAGATAGATCACACATCGCTTCAGTCACTTCAGTCTCGCTGCACAGTCATGTGTGTTACAATGAAAGTTCTGTGATTTTAAAAGCTGTCTTATGTGGTTTTCTCACTATGAGTAAACATTTCCATTTCATTTCCTTCCCGTTTGCAGATTATTTCATTTTGTCTTGCGTCAGCAGTATGTGTGAACACTTCATCTTCAAAGCCACTTCCTTGCACAGACACCAGCCTCTCCGCTATGAACCATATCAGCCTGTTTTCTCAGAAACATAATTATCACTTAATGTGGCTTTATCTTCTAAACGGACCTCATAAAGCACTGACTTGCCAAAATGAAAGCGAGTAGCGGCTACTCCTACAACATAAACACCGTCCAGCCCTTGGAAATGTTACAGTGCAACAGCAAAGCTTGAGAACAATGTATCATACAGCATGCTTTCTGCAACGTGCCTCAAATTGGCAGAAAAAAGTACACACAATAAGGCTCTTTCTGTTCGTTGCAATTAATGAACTCCCCATTGCTTCTCGCACAATGTCCCATTACATTCGACCTTTATCGTGTCAATCCAGTAAAAAGGACAACCAGTTTGAGTTACAAGTCTTTATATAATATAATGCCTGTTAGTTTAATCAACGATGTGAGCTTCCAAGGTTAGTCTGACATCTCATCAAATAACTTAAGATGAGGATTAGGATCACTTAGTGCTGATTACGGAGCAGTTCCCGTCACACTGTTGAAAAATCTAAAAAGTAATTTCATGAAATAAATGTACTTTAACGAAAAAGGTCGCCGCCTTGCCTCCGTAATCCTTTCCATAAAGTAAAGGATCAAAGCGTGTAATCTCTTCGACTTCACTTTGTGCGTGCTACAGACGGCACATCTATGAATTAATTGGGTTTAATACCTGTCAGGATCTGAAGTGATTCTTTGATATGAGAGAGCTTTTTTTTTTTTTTTTTTTTTTACAAGAGAGGTCACGAGGAATAAATGAGAAGGATTATCAGAAGGTGGCTCCACTACTGTCTGTGGGAATGGGATGGCATTCAGGCAGAGTGGACACTCGTCTTCGAAATAGGCAGCCAGGAGACACCGTTCTCTAACCGAGAACAAACCAGCCTTGTAATTGAAGACAATTTATGCGTTCGCTCTGGGAGGGAAGCTTTTGTCTGCACTCTGAAGCTAATGGCTTTAACTTATCCCACACAAATGGGCTGCTCAAGGTTTCGTATGCTGGAGGGAAATGCGGTCATTGCCATGGGAACAGAGCGTCAATCTGACTGACTGTCTGAAAGTGCTACCTGTGTGTGTGTGTGTGTGTGTGTGTGTGTGAGAACTCACCATGATGACCAGCAGTATATTCTGGAAGTCGTTTCTGAAGCCCAGAGTGGAGCTGCAGAACAGGGCGAAGTTTCCCTCCAGGAGCTGTAGGACGAAGCACAGACACTCAGTCACTGCCTAAACACACAAATACACACACAAACACACCTCGGCGGGCGCCACGTAAACTCTGGCTGGGAGCACAAACCAGCTCCCAACATCTAACTTAAAAACATACTGACATACTGTACATAGACTCACTAAGCCCATGGTAAAATCGTGTGTGTGTCTCTATACGCACCATGAAAGCTAGCGATGTAAAGAGGAAGACCATGACCAGTTTGGCGTACGGTCCATGTCCCATCACCAGCTTAATCCCCTGGAAGAAACCCATGGGCTCTGACCTGGGACGAGAAGACTCTGGAAGAAGGAAAAAATAGGAAAGAATGAGCAAAACATGCAAAATTACATTCAACAGAATAAATTTTTTCAGCTGTTCAGGCTGGTCTTTTACTAGATTTCTATTTGACCCATTGCTGGTCATGAGGCTTCCCATTTAAAAAACCTGTGTGCTCTCACACAGCCCATCAGGCCACAGTTATACCACAGCAAACAGCTACAACTGTGCATCCTTATTGACCTAGAGTCAAGACGTTAATAACAGCTCCGTCACATTTATGTTTATGTGCATCCAAATAGGAGGTTGAACCCGAGCAACTCGTGTTTTTGGGGGTGTTTAAAAACAACCGAAAGTCCTGAACTCAGGCTTACTTAGCTGAACAAGACTCAACAGTTAAAAATTCAAACCAAAAAATGTGATTGGCCTGTTATATATAGTGCAACTTAAAAGGCATGGGTCAACAATTTGAAAAGCAAAAAAACTTTTCCTTGATTTACCACTTATTTTTTTCAAAATAAGGCAGTTAAACTAGAGCTGCATCGATTAATCGATTAGTTGTCAACTATTAAATTAATCGCCAACTCTTTTGATAATCAATTAAATCGGTTTGAGTAATTTTTTAAGAAAAAAAAAAAAGTCCAAATCGTCTGATTCCAGCATCTTAAATGTGAATATTTTCTGGTTTCTTTACTCCTCTATGACAGGAAACTGAACATCTTTGAGTTGTGGATAAAACAAGACATTTGAGGACGTCATTTTGAAGCTTTGGGAAACACTGTTCGACATTTTTCACCATTTTATAGACCAAACAACTAATTGATTAATTGCGAAAATATTCTATAAATAATAATCGTTAGTTGCAGCCTTAAATTAAACGAGTAATGGTATCTAAATTGAAGGATGGAGCCAGTTTGATAGAGATATTAATGTCCTTACCTTTCTTCTCTTTCACACCGAAGAACAGAACAATAGCACAGAGCACATAGATAATGCAGATGACGCCGGAAGCAATCATGTAGGCCCGTTTCTGTAAGGAAAGAACAAGGGGACAGTTAGCAAACAGAAGTTGTGTCCCAAACAGCAAAAGTCGTTATTTGCCTTTCCTGTCAAAACACATGACTAAGTTTGTTTACCGTGTCATCCAGGGAAATGACTGGCCCTGTGTCATTGAGCCCTACAGACAGAGAGGAGTTGATGTCACCGGGTCCTGGGAGGCAGGGAGCGTTCGCCATACCAACTATCTGCCCCTGGATGGCTGTACCCACAACAGTGCCCAGAACCTCCACCGTCATCCCTGATTGATTGAAGGAAACACGGAGGACGTTTTAGTCACTTAGGAGGTGACAAAATAATTAAAATAACAGTTTTACACACACACTGCGTATGATACTCACTGTATGCGGTGGCTGAGTCTCTTTCTTTCTGCTCTGAGCTGATGAACATGGTGAGGGCAGAGTACGGCACATGGAAGCACTGATTGGCAAAGAAAAAAAAAAGAGCAACAAGGTGAGAAATTAATGCAGCTTCACTTTTTGGTCATGCAGACAAGTAATTGTTCAACATGTTGGGAAATTTGTCTCCGCATTCTGGTGGGAAATTAGAGGAGAAGATTGATGCAACTATCAGGCTCTTTGAAATGATTTACTTATATGAATACGTTGACATTTAGGGAAATACGCGTATTTGCTTTGTACAATTTAGGAGGATTTCCTAATGAAATGTTATGGATATTTCCATATTTTGGAAAGATTGCTACACTTTGAGTTTGAAAAAAAAAAAAAAAACATGATTCACAATCAAAATAACCTTTAATTTCATAATAAGGAGTTGGGCGTTGAGGGTAAATGGCAAAAAAAACATGATTCACATTCAAAGTTACTTCATATTGACCCCACAATAACTTTTAATTTCATAATAGGGAGTCATTGAAGGGTAAAATGGTTCAAATCTTGGGAAATCAAACTTTTTCCAATGACCCTGTATTGCACATATGGAACAACAGTAGTCACTGGGAGTGTCTGCATGGGCACGAGTGTGGTACTCACAGTTTGAAGGCTCTGGAAGATGCAGTAGAAGAAAAGGTACCAGATGACTTTCCCGCTCTCATAGGGAGGAACGTACCATATGAGGAAATAGGAGAGCACAGCCAGTGGGGTTGAGAGCAGGATCCTTCATATGGACAAAGGAGAAGAGACGACAACAACATTAGTGGCTGAAAACGTGATCCTACTCGAGCGTGAAACACTCTCACTCTGTGAACAATCATCAGCCTTCATGAAGAGGAAGGACACTCAGTATTACATAACGAAATTGTGGCCGTTTAAGTGTGGCTTCCATTCAGTTTGTGCCAACTTTTCATCAGCTCACTGTTTGTCATTTCACGCTAATTATCATCGATAAGAGACGCAGTGTTCCTGGCGTTCACATGCGAGGAACAGGTTGAGCTTGTGGTTGAATCAGAGGGTTATGAGCGTATATAACACTGGGGAATGCTGCTGAACTAAACAAGCGGTTTCATATACAAATGACTGAACAACTACATAAATGTTTCAATGATGTATGTGAAAAATATTCATTATGAATGAGACCACGTCATTTTAGTTTTGTAAACACATCCGTACCATCCTTTCCTCCTCCTCCTCCTCCTCCTCATCACATGTCTAACATCCTGTAAATTTGGACCGTGAGGTCATTTGAAGAGGAAAAAAGCTGCAGGAGTGGAATCCCTTTAGTCATTTCCTTCTTATTTGCTTCTTCCTATGGTCAGATCAAAACTATCCAATCAGATATGAGCTAGAGAGGGCAGCCACATCTCTGGTAATAACACTCTGACTTGCGTAGCAGGAAGCAGACCGGGCTTCCCGTTTATCCATCTATTCTCTACGGTAATCACTTACATTAGGGGATTCATCCTTATCAGACAGGAAATTAAGTCACAAATGCATCATTGCGGGCTACAACAAACAGCACGTCATTGTCTTATATAAATACACTGTATATATAAATAAAAAAAAAGTCATAACTTTTCGCCATGTCATCGGTTAATATCCATCCCATCACACTGCAGGCTCGCCACTCATCATTTTAAGCCTATTACCAGTCAAACTTTGATGAACAGTATGAGCTTTAACGTCAGGAGGAGCAGCAATCAGCAGACTCTCTCGCGCATGTGATGTGATCAACTGTACACTCGTGTGAAGTCGCTGCGGGAGTTTGCAGGAGTGGCCTGCAAGTTAAAGCAGATATGTTTGTCTGGAGATCGACATTTAGGAATGCATTTTTTTTACAGTTTATTTCCTCTGTTGCCAAAGAAACAAACAACCACAAAAATAAGGCATGATGGTACTTGATTTAACCGAAGTGTGTCTATCAGTGAAAACGCCTTTTACTTGAATTTCTTAGCTTCGTTCAGACATGGATGAAATAAACTAGGGAATGAAAACATAAAAAGATTGAATCTCTGATTTCAAGTCCAATTTTTCCAGCTTCTTTGCTGTTCTCAAAACAGTTTGCAAGGTTCAGGATTTGCTCTGTACGTGCAGACGTGCAGTGACACAGTAACGCCATATAAGTCCTGTCATGATGCCCCTCCTGGAATCGTATTTACATGTCCTCTGAAATAGCCGTGCTGACTAGGGAGGGGTGGTTTTATCCCAGCGAGCTAACTTAGCAGGTGACAGCTTTTAGTCTGGTGCATATTAATTAACTTTTTATGGGCTGACGGCAATAATTATAGTTTGGCAGCTATCATTGGGCTGGGTGGCTGTAATAAAAAAAAAAGGAAAACGAAGCAGATGTTCTGGTTTTCAGGCCCTGAATTCATGTTTTTCTCTGACAATAACTTAAGAAATCACAAAAATTTGAAAAATAAAATCATGCTTTATGTGGAATTGATGTGAAAAAAATGACCTAATGCATATTAGCCGAGACAGGCAGTCAGTATTTGTTGAAGTAGTAATACAAAGTCTGGATACGTAAGAGCCAATGTCCAAAGAAATGCATTTAAATGTATATTTAGGGAATAGCAGGAAACCTGCTCCAGCAGCTGTGCAGCAACAGCGCAACTCATTCTACTACTGCTGCTCCACAACTTGAACTGTAGTAAACCTCTGGATTCCTCAGTCTTTAAAAATCCTACCGGGCCATTCGGAGTTGAAAGCCGAGATCTCATTGGCTCATGTATGTGGTGTGTTGTGGGCTGGACCAATGAGAAGCTAGCCTGACTGATTTCCCCTCCCCCACTTCCTACACACGGGTGCTTTTAAGATGGAGCAGCACTGTCTGCTTAGTCCCCGATCTCAGCCACCGCACCCATCTCCTCTTCTTCACAGCTTAACAACCCGAGCTGACCGTGATGGGAGTGGAACGTGCCAATCATTCCTCCATCCTTTCTTTCACCTACAACCTCCCCACACCCCAACCACTCCCCATCTCGGACAACAAATGGATGCATCTCGCTTTTGCACAAGCAGCCCCAAGCATGACCCACTTTTGAGATTCACACACGTCAGCATCTTGATGTTATAGCTGAAAATCACAATAATGATGTACTGACCTCACCCCTCCTGCACATTAGTTCAATTAAGCTCAACAGAATTGCATGCACTAACATTAAGCTATTTTTTCCTTGAACAGAATATCCAAAGTATGCATGAAATTATTTTTTTGTTTTTTGCAAATTCCTGTACAGCACTGTAGTTTTCCCAAAGGGTGATCATTTGGTTGTACAACCTCCGTCCTAACTTGCAGAACAAGAAGTTATTTCAATATGTGTTGCATATCTGTAACCTCCAATTTCATTGCCAAAGAGGAACACTTCTGACACTTCTCAGGAACTGCTAACCAACGCGATCATTCCTTTGTATTCTAAAACACTCATGCAGGTGTTTTCAATGCACGCACACCCAAGGGAACATTAACACATGAAACTGAGGAGGGGGACCGCACGCAAGAGACCTTCATGACTCCTTACACATGGTGCACACATTTCATAATCAGCTAGGGAGATAATTATGTTTTTAATCAATCAGCCGAGGGAGTAACACTCATCTCTCTGTGGTGCTCATTATGAAGCTGCTTAGACCTTCAGACATTTACCTCGTCTTGTCAAAGTGTCACCTTTTTAGCCTGATCACACTACAGAGGTACAGCGTGTTCAGAAATACTGAAGGGACAGCAGCTCAAACATGTCTTCTGTGTTGACAGGAGGCTGGAAGCCACTTCTGTAACCCTAACCAGCCGCTACCGCTGACACCCCACACTGTACGTAACAGTGGAAATTATACCCTTTAGACGTGGGTCAAGAGCTCCAGTTGCGGGGACGTGCAATATATTCATGAACAGACAAATATGAGATAATCCCACCATGTAGGTCTGCTCAGAGAGCTGGGGGAGGGGATATAGCAGCTGAAAAGAAAAAGGTCGGTAACCTTTCTGTGAAAAAGCGGCGCAGGCCTCCCACTCCCTCAGCGTGGCTGCCACACACACAAGCAAAGATGCAAAGCAGCATTTTCACATTCACTTTGTTCTTCACAAGGGGATTTCACAGAAAGAGGCCAAAACCCAAAATACTATGTGTCATTCTTTTATGTCTAACTCAACAAATGAGCGTATTATCAAAATCTATTCAAATATGCAGAGATTTTAAGTTATCTCCAGAGGAATTCCTTCTGATAAATTCTTTGAGTGCTTGCTGTGAGAAGCAAACTCAGTAGCAGGCAGGAGTTATATTTGTCAATGTCATGCCAAAGGCCATGCTGTGGGAAATGTGCAAGGCTAGCGCCTGAAGGAACTGCCCTATATTTGTTTGGTAAAAACCCCCGGAAAGTCTGGCTTTAGTGGTCCAGCGTTAACCATTTCAACCAAAAGCATTTTTTCAGTAGATATATTTCATAGCCTGTATACATGGCAGCAGTTGTGCGTGTGTGTGTGTGTGTGTGTGAACGAGAGAGAAAGTGGGGAGTTTGAATGGACACAGTAGCATGTGTGGGCAGTGAGTGAAGTGGCTACAGTTGTTGCATCAGTATGACCTATAGTAACCTCTTGAGAAATGACGCTGGTAGATGCCGGTCTCCTCTCGCAAAGCCCCGCCCCCAAACACTGACACATGTACACTGTACAGTTGGAAAACTTCCACTCACTGCTCTGACTCACCGGGGCTGAAGGCAAGCCCCCGTCAGGTATTTCCAGCAGCAAATATGCGATAAACGCTTCAATGACACATAACTGGGCTTTATCAACAAGGTAATGGAGATGGTCTGACTCCCATGGCCCCGGGAAAATTACCCAGATCTATTAAAAAGCTCTAGAATCTGGCGATACAATATGTATCATGATACAGGGGTAACGATTCAATATATTGCGATTTTTTTAATTTAAATTTTAGGAAAACTGTCCTAGTATAAAGAACACACCAGAAACGCACCACTTTAGAATAGGCAAAAATAACACATTTATAATGCATGCAAAAAACTGCTTGGTTTTCGCCCAAACTGCATGTGATTATCATAAAGTGGGCATGTCTGTAAAGGGGAGATTTGTGGGTACCCATAGAACCCATTTTCATTCACATATCTTGAGGTCAGAGGTCAAGGAACCCCTTTAAAAATGGCAATGCCAGTTTTTCCTCGCCAAAATTTAGCGTAACTTTGGAGCGTTATTTATTGTTAAGTAAATATTGATACAGTATCGCACAACATAATATCGCAATACTCATGTGTATCGATATTTTCTTACACCCCTAACGTCCAACAGCATCTTGCTTGTTCAAATTGGGAGTTAAACCTACCAGGGAAGCATGCGTCCGAAACGCGTCCACGGGCTTCGGGAGACCAGGAAGCCCACCGTGGGGTCCGTTACGGCGTCCCATGCTCGGCCCACAAACAAGATAATGGAGGCGTAGAAGGGATCCAGCTGCCGAAAGGAGATGACACAAAGATTAGTGACATTAAAAGCACACAAATGTCAAAGAACATTTCACTGTACACATTCAAATATCCTCCCAGGCAGCGTACATGTACACCGTCCACACTAGAATGATTAAATGTCATGAGCAAACTGACAAACTATACATAGCCTGCTAAGCCGTTTGATGGAGCAGTAAGCAGTGTAGCTTTACAACATGACATTACAGCGATAGGTGTTTAGTTATCTGCTTTTTTTTTTTAAGTCAAAAGGCAGCACTTAGCAAGTCAAATAGTGAAGGTGCCACTTGGCAGCTCAGCCCGTCTACTGTTCATTCAGCATTGTAGAGAGGAGACGAGCCTGACTGGAAGCCAGGCACGATGAATGCCCGACTCCTGACTGTACAATCTGCGCCACGCTGTGTCACCCAATAGACTCTTAATTAACAATCTCGGTAGCCGCACAAAGCTAAACCCTGGGAAGCAGTTGACTTACACGCTATTTTGGCCATCGGATTAGTGTCAGAGCCCATTAAAGCGAGCCCCTCCACAACGTTCCCCTCCCCGACATATTTTTGAACAAGCCTCTGTTAAGCCTTTTGATACAGCGGTGCCACATCATGGAGTCAATAATGGAAACAACGGAGAAATTTTTTCCACCTCTTCATTTGTACAGGATAAATCGGCCCTTTGTTGGGCGAGCTTTGGCGGTCACAATGCCCTGTGTGTGCCCTTATGAGAGAGGTGATTTTAGGACGCAGGAAAGATCATGTGGAACTTCTTGTTCTCACGTCTGTAAATGCCACCACACATACTGTAGGGCGGTCCTTTAAGGGCAGCAGGGGGGAGGCTATATTTAGGTCTGTGTTATGGAAATGACACTAAATATGTGGGCAGGTGTGAGCATGGAAGTTTTGAAACTAATCTCAACCAACTCACCTGAGCTACATCCAGTAGGTAGATCTGCAGGAAAAATCCCAGGGCGCATCCTGTGATCTGGTAGGGTGCACCACCGATGGCGTAGCATATCTTGTTGCAGACTGACAACCGGTTCCTATTCTCATGCTGGGGATAAAAAACAAAAACAAGGAGAAACCGAGTTAATCAAGTAAAAAATTAGCAGCAACATTTATCCTACAAGTGGAACCAGGATTAGAAAATTACAGACACAATAGCAGATATGAGATCGTCCGTCTACTGAGAAGATAATGCCTTATAAATGAGTGACTTCAGGCATATTACTCATTCAACATGAACCTGCATGTGGAGAAAGTGTCCTAAAGGCTAATTATTTGCAGCTGCCCACACACAAACCTTTTCAGGCTTTGGCAGGGCCAAGCCCCGGTAATTATAGGAGGAGGAACCAATTCTGCAGAGTCGACATACAGCAGCTCAATCGCAGCACACACTTATATGTCGTCAGGTAACTTTCTCAATTTCCGTCTGAACCATTTAATCTCCAATATTCGGTGTTGCATAGTTCCCACTAGTCCGATTAAGACAACAACACAATGCCTCATAAGGATTGTGAACTAAAATCGCCAGAGAGTTTTATGAGCCGAGCTGGCAAAAGGCTAACCATCATGTAGCGTATTTGGCAGAAGTCAGGGGCAGCCACTGGGAAACAAGAAACCCTTGGTTTCCTAACAAGCGCTCATTCTTCCCCATGTTCTCCACTGTAGATGTAATCATTTCCTCATCAGACAGACTCTAAACAACTCCTCTAATAGCAACACAAATCTCTGCAGATTAGTGCCAGGGCATGACAACACCATGGTGTCACACACACACACAGCGAAAGCCAGGGTGACACTTGGCAGCAGCCTGACCTGGCTGAATAGGCAATGGGTTGCCTGCCAGTTTGACCAGTGCTCTGACCAATCCTGCCCACAGAGGGATGAAAACACACCCTCTCAGCTGGCCAATCAAAAGGTGGCATTTGGTGCTGTTTTCAGCTGGTCAAGGAATTTTTCATCACTGGTGTTGAATGAGGACGAGGAAAGGTAAAACCCCAGCTTGTGAAAATGACCTTGAACTGCAGGCACTCGTGTCACTAATACGCTTTAGAAGAAAACAGACCAGATCAGACCACAACACAAAACATCACTGCGGCTGAATCAACCAGCCTCTGTCTTGTTGATACACCCAACCCAGATTTTGTATGGGTGACAAAACGGGCTGATATGAGAAACAAGCATCATCAGCATTATTCAAACTTTAGTGAGTGAACACAACGGCTGGTATTACACCAGTTGGACTACCTGGTAGTGATTTAGGTCATGTCTCCATGGTGGATGTGGGGTTTTGAGGATCAAAACTGACCCCAAGGTTAGGGCTAGTCTATACCTGATGAAGGTCTATGACCAAGACGTATTTTGCTGACTGTGTGTGGGAGTCCAACTCTTTCAAACTACACCTGTTCTACCAGTTTACACACTTCTGCCCCTTCTAGTTTTACTGTCACTCTCTCCACACAGTTTCAAAGCAATTCACTTAAAAACACCCCTCTTGCATTACCCATCCTAAATACATCTGTTACAGTAGAGGAGGAATGTGTCCCTTTATACTTTCTGCAAAATATGAGTCAGTCTGAGTTTATCTATCTAATGAGGAAGTCTCGACAGTGTTCTGTAAACCTGACATGAAAACTGACCTCCTAGGGCTATTACTTGTGTTATCAGTGCAAGCAGTCATGATATGTTATCACCGTAGACTGAAAACATCCTCTAACAGGTGTGTTTTTCAAATACTGAAAGGATAGTAAAACTGTTTTTTCAATGTTACAGTCACAGATGTAAAAAAAACTTTAAATAGTTTTTACTGGAAATGACTGAAATGTCAAAAACTCAGATTTTAGATGGGATTTTAGGGAAATATCCTGTTCCTGTTCCTCCCCTGTGTCTGACACGTCGCCTTGGTAGGTGCTTCCTGTTGCATTCAAAGCTATCGGAGATATGGATATTAAACACAAAATGCACTCGAATACCAAATTAAGCAGGGATTTTTTTTTTTTTTTACAACCAAGGAGACATTTAAGAAGACACATGAAAAACTAAACAGTGAAAAGAGATCTCTTAAATACTGTTTCATAACAGTCACAGTCATTCAGTGAATTAACATGTGATGCAAATTCTTTTCCTCCTAATTTTGCTACTACAATACAAAGCATTGTCACATTATTTCCTGAAACAGAAAGACACGCACGTACTAATAAATCTACGATTATTTTGTTATAATTCCCATTTACATACCAACCAAGTGTTAGCACTGGATGTGACTCTCTCAGATGTGGGGGGCTTCATAGGAGCCCCTGAACGCAGCACTACAACAAACCTAGCTATCTACTAGGCGACTACGTAAACTAATACAGGTTGTTGCTTAGTTACCTACTTCTATTGTTATAAGTCGACATAACCTTACAGCGTTTTTGTTTTTTTTGAGAGACACATTTTCAGTGTGACTGCACATTTTAATTAATTTAAATTCATTAAAAGCCATATGCAAATGAGAAATCCCAGTGTAAAATGCTAATTTGACGAGCTAACGTAAAGTCAGTTTACGTAAATTAACGTAAAGTTAGCTTACGTAAGTTACGTCCGATGTAAAAACGAACGTTAACATAATACTTGAAAGACAGCCGTTAAGAGAGAAGAGTTGCATTTTGGGGGATTTAAATTTAGCTCTTTAGTGACTAAAAACGTCTCATTTACACCGTCTAGAAACTAAAATTATGACTTAAATTTACTATATTAATAACTCAATTAATTTAATAATTCAGTGAGTCACATATGAGACATATACATTGGTTAACTTGTGTAGAAATATCACATAATGAGCTCCGCGCCTACTAGATGACTCAGTGCCTTGAAATGTCACTTCACCGGTGTGCTCCATTCATTCAACGGTTAAAGATCATACACTCCCCTCAGAAACCATCCTCTTTGGTGAAGCCATTTAGGTAAGAAAAAGAAAAAAATATATATATTTTTATTCATATTTAATTAATGAATGAACTCACCTTCCTGGCGAGCGTGATACCATCCGAGCTGACAGGTTTATTAGTCAATAAACTGGCGTTGGAGTATTGTTCTCCTCCCTCTCCTTTCGCCATAGCAGCAGCAGAATCAAGCTGGTTTCTTAGTTGAACTTAATGCAGAAAATAGTCAATCAAACAGGTCTTTTTGATAAGGTTTGAGGAGGAAACGCGTTATATCGTCGTGGTCTACGACCTGTGTGAAAACTGAGAAGATGTGGAGGCAGAAAGGGTGGATGTAGTAATTTTTAGAGCTGCACCGCCCCTTCCATTCACCCCATCGCTCAACCCCGCCCCCCTGAAGGCGGAGTGACTGCTCACACTTATCAAACACATCACCATCATCGAGCTGCTGCAACCGCCCTGCAAAGATAAGACATGCAACTCTCACTCAACACAGTCCTCTGCATAAAGATTATGAGCTTCATCAAATTCTGTTCAAAATAACAAATAGCCTCACTGTGTCCACTGAAAATGTCCCACATGATGCATATCTATAAACAAACATAGGCTGCTTGTTCCACGTGTTACTAACTTACCATGGAGGACACTGAGGTCCTGTCAAAAATGCAGGCTACATATGGAGGGTGTTGTAGAGTTAAAACAGCATTTAGACCTTCATATTGTGGAAAAGAAATGCAGAAATCATAAATTAATAGTTAACTAATAAGTTAAAGACTATCTTGCTAATGTAAAGTTGGGTCGGGTGTTTTAAGGACCTCAGTATTTCTACAATTTTGGCTATGGTCATGGTCATATTGTGTTTATATACAGCTATGTTAAGTGTTATTCTTCATCTAATATAATTCTGGCTATAATTGTAATAATATAATTGTACATTTTTATTCTAATTGTACATTTTTATTCTAATTGTACATTTTTATTCTTATTTTATTCTAACGTTTTATCTATTCTTTGTTATTATACTGTTTGTCTCGCACCAAAAAGCCAAAGAAAATTCCTCGTGTATACCCCTTACACCTGGCAATAAACACCTTTCTGATTCTGATTCTGAATATCAAATTCGTTCACCCCGTCCCTGTAAAGGCTGGGTGACTGCTCACACTTATCAAACACATCACCATCATCGAGCTGCTGCAACCGCCCTGCAAAGATAAGACGTGCAACTCTCACTCAACACAGTCCTCTGCACAAAGACCAAGTGTTTATCTCTTTACATGTAAACCTTAAAATACATATTTACAGAGTAAGTTATGCGTATTTGCAAATCGCCCTGTATTTTTGTGGATGTGACTTTACACAACAGAAATACAAAAATACATGTTTGTGGATAGTGAAATATTTGCAGATCATGGTACATATTTGTGAATTGTCTTCTGTGGATTACAACTATTATCTACAGATCTGCTGCGGTACCAATCGGACAAAATTCTGTAAACACACAGGAGGGAAGTTGCAAATGTCACATGGCCCACAAATGCACAGGAAGCGATCTGCAAATGCAGTGTATACGTATTTACTGAGTAAATTATGCGTATTTGCAAATTGCACTGTATTTTTTGTGAATGTGACTTTACCCAGCACAAATACAAAAATACATGTTTGTGGATGCCAGCAATAAAACTTCACAGAAAATATATGTCCCTAAAGGACATCTCCTAGTAAAGATATTGCAAAATATTGCTCTCAGCTGATACACTAAATGTCCCAGTTAGGAATACAAACCATGGTGCAAAGTCTATATGTGTCATAGCTAAGTTTCAAGTATACAGCCCAAAATATTTTTAATTAATTTATATTTAGGAGTTGCTAAATTATATTTTTGAAATACTTAACAGATGTTCAGAATGTAACCAACATTTACAACTTGCATTTCCAGTGTTCAGGGAATTAATGTCATCTACATATGCACACACTTCTTTTGCATACTATGTGTATTTTGGAAACTAAGGGGCTTCACAGTGTGTGTGTGTGTTTATCTGTGTGTGTGTATAACTGCTATTTCCGGTCAGTCATGCTCTGATTCAATCTTAACAAGTCCTGCCTACTGCTGTCAACTCAAAGTGACCACTTTCCTCTGTACTGACCATCAATGAAGTGACCATTTAAGCATCCTTTAATACAGACATGCATATAGCCCAACTGCTAAATGGAGGCATACACAAGATTCCTCATGTGTGGATAGAACAAACAACAACTTTTCTCATGCGGCTAGCTGGAGGTTGCCTGCTTGCTGCCTGAGGGTTTCTCAAACTCAGGTCTTTATTTGTAAAGCGTCTTCTGCTCTGGCGAAGTGGCTGTGCATATATATGTTCCCATTTTAGCTGAGCACACAGTATACAGTACCTATGCATTAAACACACACCAGAACTGGTTTGAATACTCATCTTTGTGTCCGGTATGAACCTCTGGATTGCAGGAGAGGTATAGATATTTGCAATGTTTGCTTATGGCTATGCATGCACACACAGTCTTTCCACCCTCACACACACTTCAACAGGCCTCACGCAGGTACGAGCCTCGAGCGCACACACCTGCCGCCTCCCCTAGACCAAACAAACACTTACAATACAGCTTTATCTCTATATACCTATTTGTTTACACACACACCTCTAAGAAGGACTCTCCCAGCTGTATTGTTAAAGTTCGGATAGTTGAACCCCGACCATGTCAACTGTACAGTTAAGTTCAGGCCATACGCACACGTGGTGTGAGTCTGTAGCCTAATGGTACGGACAAATCGATGTGTGTCAACATGTTGCAGATTAGATAAGACAGTATGGCCTGGCTGAAGTAGGGTCTTTCCTGCTGTTCTGTATTTAATAATGTCAGTTTATCACCGTCTGAATTCCTCCACTCTCTTGACAGTTGTCTGCTCACTTTTGAACTCATTTCAATACAATTAAAGGAGTTGTTGTAATGCCTCTGGAGCAAAGAGTCAAAGAGTTACTGTCTGTTTCAAAGTGTTTGCAAAGTGTACATGTTGAAATATTACCATCTGCCAGTAGCAATATGTCTGTCTGTAAAGCTAAACTCCCACAGGAGGAAGGAAGGTTTGAGACATTTTGATGGTATCATTGCAAGACAGATTGACGGACAGAGGTTGATGTCAATTTCCAGGAGCGAATTGCGGTTGTATGCCTCTGCCAACCAGTCAAGTTGCAGGTTACGTCCATGTCTGTCCAAAATGTCTTCACTTCATCATTTTGTTAGACATATCTGTGAAAATGTCTGTGAAATAGTCATAATTAGCATATGAATTGTTGAGTTATGGCCAAAAACAGGTTTTGTGAGTTCACAGTGACTTTTGACCACCAAAATCTAATCTGTTCATCCTTGCTTCTTATCCTCTTACAAATTAAAAGTTGAATTCATTAGCAATAAAACGGACCCTTGCTTAGTTCAGTACACTCAGGCATTTAGCAGCTACAGCCTCACTTGGTCTGATTTGACCATAGACTGTATATAAGAAGTGGACATAGTCGAGTTTGGCATTTTGGCCGTCGCCATCTTGTTTTTTTGCAACCAGAAGTGACACGAGAGGGTGGAGCTAAGTACAATCGAATGCTGAATAAGACATTTTTAGGTGACCAAAATGTTACAGCTAAGTTTCATGAACTTGAAAAACACACTGTGAAAGGGTTAAAGTTGCAAGACAACAACACAGACAACTCCCAGACCGGACAACGCCGTGGTAGCGAACTGTCAATCACAAGGTAGCCACGCCCTAAAGCATACCCTGCTTTATGGTCTATTTGACTCTAAATGGGACCATCATTTACTAAATGAACATCATGCTGTATTGAAGAAGACTTGAAACTAGTGATTGAGAAATCAAGTGAGAAGTAGGGTCATTTTCTCATAGACTTCTATACAATCAGACTTCTTTTTGCAACCAGAGGAGTCGCCCCCTGCTGGCTATTAGAAAGAATGCAAGTTTAAGGCACTTCAGCATTGGCTTCACTTTTCAGACCCGGAGGTTGCCCACTGGATATGTCCAGCTTCTGGTGGCCAATGTTAGCTTTAGATAATATAGTGGTGTAACTGACTTTACTGATAAGATAAGATAAGATATTCCTTTATTAGTCCCGCAGTGGGGAAATTTGCAGTGTACAGCAGCAAAGGGGATAGTGCAAAAAAACAGAAGCATCAGCTAACACAGTAAAAAAAGAGCTAAACAAAGTGTAACAAAATATGAACCATTTAAATGCAAGGAAGTATAAAAATAAGAGCAGTATATACAGTATTGACAATAAACAGACTATTAACAAAATTGCACAAGTGGAAAATGATGACTCCTTTGTACTTGAACTACTCTGAAACTAGCATTTACAGTTATCCTAAATCACTGAATTTTTTTTTTACACCATTCCTATTTTTCTCTTACAAATGAAAAGTTAAATTACTTTGCAGTAAAACACACCCTTGCTCCGTTCAATACATACAGGCATTTAGCAGCTACAGCCTTACTTGAACTGTAGCTTATAATGTTGGCTGTTGCTGCAGGCTACAACTGGCATTACTGAGTCAGATCACTGGCTGTATAACTCTTGTGCTACTGCTCTGTCTTTCTGTCTGTCTGTCTGTCTGTCTGTCTGTCTGTCTGTCTGTCAGTATCTCATGGTGGCCAATTGTCTCTTTTAGATGACTTTAGATCCACATTGCTGTAGAACAGACATTCCTGAGTTAGATCACTGACTTTGTGACCCTTCTCCACTTGTGCAACAGTTACATAATATCGTCGCAGTCACACGCCTTGCCCTGTAATTATCACCCTGTTTTCACACAGCTCTTCCAATTTACTGTAGCCTACACGCATCTGATTGCTTGTAATGAATGCGCTGTACTTTTAACTGAGAAACCAAACTCCCTTGCATTTTATTGCAACAATACAAAGACTGTACACTGCACTCAGCATCCTCAGAGACCTAACCCTATTCCAACCAGGTGCTTGCTTTCCCATGGATCCCCTTACCTGTCCCATTTCTTTTAGCTCAGCGACTGAAAAAGCACCAGAAAATGGTTTCCCCAAAGGAGCTGCTTTGACCCTGGGTGTAACTTGGAAGAGTCAGTTAAATTGATGAAATAATGTTTTGCATGTGGCCCGTGGTGCTGTGACTATAGTGTGGTATAGTATATAATGTATAGTGTAAAATGAGTGCAAGCGGGGACACAGTCGCACTGGAAAAACTTGATCTAGGCCTGTGTGATTACAACCCAAGTCTTTTGACATGAGTTTGCCCACATGTGTTTGTTTGAGTGCACGTGTGTGTGCGTGTGTGTGTGTACTTTTAAAGTCACACTATTTGTTGATAGATATCACATTGGCACTTGTGACGACCGTGCTGTGTACAAGTGGACATATTTATTGTGTGTGTGTGTTTTATGCGCGTGAGTAGAGCCTTATGACTGTGTGCATTTGTTGCCAAACACAGCATGTGAAAGAGTGAGAGCAATGCAATGCGGTGAATGCAGAGGCCGTCCAATGGGTCGAGCTCTGTGTGCGTCACGTCCACCAAGTAGCAGGGCATACATAGATAGCTACAGGTGGGATGGAAACTCAGGAGGGAGGGCAACACACACCGACAGATACACACACACACACATATGTGGAGACACAAATAGAGGGGAGATGTAGGGGAAAGGTGGGGGTTGTCATGTGCCCTGTGTCTAGGAGTTCAGGTATTTTCCCATGAAGTGGGTTTCAGAGAAGATGTTCAATTATCTGGGAAGCAGTTGTTCACTGTCAGGGTCACTGTGTGTTAAATAAGTTTAAAGCAGCTGACAAAATATTTGTTATCTCATGTGAGACATTTTTTTTTTCATTTCATAAAGAAAGATTGAAAACTAAAAGATGCATTCAAACCCCAGTTAGGAGAAACAAACAGGAGTTACCGCACTGAACCAATGCAATGTACTGCTGTGGACGGGGCCGGCAGCAAAACTTATTTTAGCCACCTAAAAGAAAGTCTCACTTAAAAAAAAATCTAAATCAGTTTGATCAGTGTATATTTATAATATTTTTACCGCTTTACTTTGCTGTGAGACAGCTATACAGTCCATGTTTCAGAAGTGGAACTGAAGCCGTTATCTATGCTCAAAAAGCCAAAGCAATTAGACCCCATTAAAAAACTGTCATTTTAATTTGCAGAACACAGGAGTTGCTGGTGTTCCGCTGCCTCGATTGTTTAGTTTGTTTGTTATTGTGTGACTTTGGTTAGTTCAGAGCCCTGTGTTGTGTGAGGTAAAATGACGAAATCATAGATAGATGCAAAGGCTTCAGTTCCCCTTTGGAGAGGGCTGTCTGACAGCAAGGTAAATACAACCCCACTTCAAAACACCCAAACTATTCCTGTAAGGGGTTAACAAATATTTATTGCTGTGATCAAAGTTAACGCTCCAGGGGGGAAATAAATTAAGATTCTTCTCTTATTGTGTCCTCTACCTGTCGTGACTTGCATCAAAAGCTGCACCCTTTCACTCTGCCTACACCCACACATTCACTTCACACATTTAATTCTGTCACAAAGCATTTCTGTGTTGATTAAAGCTCACCGCATTAAAGTAGCTACGTACTTGCCAGTTCAAATTAATTTCTTTAATGCATATCTAGTCAGATATTTAATAATTCAATACGTGAAAATGAAGTAATAACTTTATATTTACGGTTTATATCTAAAGCTCAGATACTCAGATACCTGGTTGTCGTTAAACAGACAAAAGACCAGCAGTCACGTCCTGTTTTACCACTGTGGTTTCTGCATATCTTACTGAGTCTGTTTAATCTCATCTGTGTGGATGCTTCTAGCATGGCAGCTCACACATCTGCAGAGCATGAGGGACCATTGGATTGGTTTAAACATAAACACCTCATCCTAAAGCCACAGCAGAATGTTGTCTGTCCTGCCAAGAGGATACTCTAGAGGTCTACGTCATTGCAGCTCGTGATACAAATTGATCATCCACAGAGTTGGGACTTTGGAGGAGTCTTCATAACTTTTATATCAAATCAGGGGACGATTATTGTTATTGATTATTGTTTGGATGCAGTTTGACTGTAGATGAACTTCAGATGAAGTCGTAGCAACACTACAGATGCTATTGAAGCAATCCTTGCTTGTTTATTTATTCATATTTAACCATTGTACTTTAGTGGTTTTAGTCATCAGTGGAGCCGTGATTATTTTTTATCATGTTTGTCTATTGTCTGTGTTAATAAAATGTGTGCCACGATGGATACTTTCTACAGCAAAAGAAATCTACCCATGGATACAAATACATCAATCTGAACTTGAACCTGAAAGTTAGAAAGTATAGGGCTACATGTATTAAAGTTATGGGGAAACATATTTAATGCATACAGTACACAGTATTATACTGTATTGTTGAGTATATTACAACACCTTCATGGGCGTAGGTGGCCTTGGTTGTAACACCGGATTCATATTTGAGCTGGTATTTCCGCATTGTTTTGCATTTCTCCTTGAGTCTTTTTTTGTCCTACCTTAGGACGTGTATAGATACTAAAAGGTATTCCTCGTAAAGAAGGGAGTGGACATTTTAAGTAATTGTGTAAAACCAGGTCCATTACTCATTTTAATTATATAGAGGGAAAGTAGCATCACACTATTACAGCATCCTGGGAGCCTGATGTTGTGGCTGCTGTCAAAGCTTGAGAGATATTTCCACCCTGCTTCATTGTTTAAGACAGATATTTGCATATTTAGTTGAAGGCTGGAATACCACTCTTATTTTTGCATTGTCAAATGTACATAAGATGTCACATCAAGTTATTTCCAGCAATAAACCGCAGCAGACGGCGGAGCTCTGCAGCCTCAAAGCATGCTGTGTTTTTAGTAAAGGACACTTTTTTTCTTGCCTGGAAAAACTTGATTTATCACTGTCACCATGTTGCTCTCCTTCAACCAATGAAAAGGTGAGAAAATTCAAGTTCATGCCAGTGTTTAGCGTGTGAACTGGGGTGATTGTTTCAAAGTTCATTTTTGTTGACCATGTGGCTCAGAGTGACAGAACATTGAACCTGGCTGTTATCAGGGTGGACTGACCTCGCTGGCATCGAGACATCTCGCCCAGACTGGTGATGTCACTGTGTTTTTGTTGCCTGTCTGCGTTTTGCATCTCCTCGTGTAGGCCTCAGGTGTTAGTTGTTTTAGAACGACTTGTATAAAGCAGTGCTAGGTGCATTCACACATTGCTTGGCTCAAACTGCTTTCTACTTCAGTTCCCAGAAATCATATGATGTCATGCTAATAAATTGAATTTGTCTCTTGGAGCTGCTTAGAAGTGGGAAATGAGAGGAATACAAAGGCTCTTAAGAGCTGGGAAAGAGGCGTTTTTTCACTGTTGGAGCCCCATGTATTCATACATAAAATGTTGCAGCTTTAAATGCAAATTGTCCAGGCAACATAAAAGTTCAGAGTCTGTCAAGAAAGGTTAAAAAACGACAGTATGTTCTCTGCACAGTCAGCACGACATAAAGTTGGTAGGAGAAGAAAGGATCGAGATGACATAAAAGACTATAGAGGAATCATGAAAACCCCACACTGAGAGATCTCTTTTTAATATCAACAGCGCTGTGCGTCTGCAGACGGTATCTTGATGAGATGATGCGGATATCAGAGAAGCTCCAGGGATTTCCAGGCACCTCTGAGGGGAAACAATGAGAACAGGAGATTTGTGAGAAAGAAAAAAAGACAATGTTGACATGCACAAAAGAAACTCAAACAGAAAACACACAAAAATGTGCTGCAGCTGGCTTCGTGATAGTAGGAGGTTTGTCGAGTATTAAATAGTCTTATCAACACGGCAGTGGGCAAATATACTTGATTTATCCAAGTGTATATGGACAAATATTTCCCAGAAACCCTCACAGGTACTGCATTTAGCATAAAAAAATATGCTCAAAAAACAGGAAACAACAGCTGTCAGTGTGTCAGTGTGCTGACTTGACTATGACTAACCCCAAACTGCATGTGATATCATAAAGTGGGCATGTCTGTAAAGGGGAGACTCGTGGGTACCCATAGAACCCATTTTCATTCACATATCTTGAGGTCAGAGGTCAAGGGACCCCTTTGAAAATGGCCATGCAGGTTTTTCCTCGCCAAAGTTTAGCGTACGTTTGGAGCGTTATTTAACCTCCTTCGCGACAAGATAGTAAGACATGGTGGGTAACAATAGATTCCTCAGGTTTTTTATATTCACATGATGCCAGTATCTTCACTCTAGCTTTAAAACAGAGCCCACTACAACATAGAAATCGCCAGAAGCCCACGGGCCCCAGTGCAACTGCAACACCTGCACCGTCTATATTTACGCTCCTGCTTTGGACAGACCCAGGCTAGCTGTTTTTAGTCTGAGTGCTAAGATAAGCTAACCGGCTGCTGACTGCAGCTTAATATTCTTGTACGGACATAGTGGTATCAATCTTCTCATCTAAGTCTTGTCAAGAAAGCGACAAAGTGTATTTCCCAAATGTCAAACTCTTCCTTTAAAGAAACAGTTTGACATTTGGGTAATACACTTTCCCTCAAATCAACAGATCAGCCAACAATGTTAGTACTTTGGACTGAACATAAAGACTTTGGGAAACTGCTAGACTTTATATTTGGACATTGGCACCCGTAGGTGCACCTAAAGCATGAATGTTGAGACGGAGTAATCAAGACTGTCGTGTTTCATCTCTGGGACTTTGTCATGGTTAGCAGTGAATTCACTGCAGACTGTATGCAGAGTTCAAAGAGATAAATGGGCCAGATCAATAACGTACTGTATGTTCTTACATGGGGAACACTGTGTGCATTCAGTATTTGAACCGTGTACACAGAAGCAGTTAAATGGGAAACAGACAGTAGAGTAAAGGGCAGCTACGATACACATGAACACACATTGCAATACTTTTATCAATGTCATTTGTTTAAACCAGCGGGTACAACCAATATAAACTCAGTTGGACACGTACACATCATAAAAGCACATAAGCCAAAGTCCAGGTGTCGTATGGAGAATTCCACTTCTTAAATCCGGTTTATACAGTGAGTCAAGTCCATTATCACTTTATCTTTCATTAAAGGCAATAAAATTAAGACCTTACAACACCGATATGAGAAACAGACACCATGCAGAATCTTAATTACATTCCAGACTAAGTTCTTTATTATGTTTTGGCTGTCCTGTCTGTGTAATGGATCATGTGCTCAGTGCCGCGTGGGACGTCACTGTGGCGTGACTGTGTTGATGATTTAGCCGGAGGTCACCTCAGGCTGCCGAAGGGTCATTTTGACTCTGAAATACAGATCAGTCAGGTCAGAATATGGACACCATCGGTCAGTGTCTTGCAACACAATAGCTTGCTTTGTTTCCGTTGATCCATCAGATTGTTGTGTTGATATCAAACACTCACTCATCACTGTACTGTACATGTGGACAAGAGGAGCAGCTGGGGCGTCATAATAGACTCCCATCAGCTGACTGTGTATGGTTATGCTCTCAGGTTTATTTATGTTTAGAATGGAAACTATGACGTGTGCTTGAGGCAAGAGGCTTTCTCTGTGAGTGTGTGTGTGTGTGTGTGTGTGTGTGTGTGTGTGTGTGTGTGTGTGTGTGTGTGTGTGTGTGTGTGTGTGTGTGTGTGTGTGTGTGTGTGTGTGTGTGTGTGTGTGTGTGTGTGTGTGTGCTTCGGTCCCTTGGGAGAAAATAGACAAGGACAGTAAAAGGAAACTGGAGTTTGCAAGTTCACGGCCAGCCTGTTGACTTGTAAAGCTCTGTGATCTGGTTGTGTGCCTCATCTGCTGCTGTGTGTCTCTATTGATAATCAATTAAGAGATGCAGCCACTTGTAGAAGATCTGTCTCCAAACTGTATAGATACAGTATATTGTAACTTGCACACTTCTAATATACTGTATAGTATGTCATTGCACACTTTGCTATTGTATATATCTATCTATCTATCCTTGAATTTGATTATGTCAGCTTTGAATAAAAGACCATCAGCAATAAAATGGGCTTATGTTGGTGTATATGACATCACCCTGAATAGATTTGCAATCTCTCATTTCGAAGTTCACATCACTAACACACATTCAGACACTCCAATAAACCAATGAACACACTCTTGGGTTACTTATCTCCAAGAGTAAACCATTATCCAGCCTCATTAGCCATTATCTTTATTACCTCTAAAGAGATATTCAGTTTATGTTTCCTGCTCTCTGTGACCTCTCACAGTGTCTCTGAGGAGAGCATCTTTGAAGTGTGGGAAATCAGTTGTGGGATGCTATATAGAAAGTCTACAAGTCTATAACATTGTATTGTAAAATGTCAATGGACACCTTCTCCAATGCTTCTGGATTTACTTTTAACTTTTATTTTGTATTTCCTGGACTGCTCCATAAATGTGGAGTGACTCCAAGGACAATATGGTGGCAGAAAGGAAGATTTTATCATCTTATTTTCAGTTTTATAGCTGTAAGCCATTCAAAAGGTTCTCATTTGAATGTAATAGCTCCTAGCACCTTCCTAGACATATTAGCCACTGTTTAAAATCAGCTAAATATTCAGTCCAGATCTTTATTGTAAGCAAATAACCAACAAATAAAGGACTGATTCTATGATGGATCTAGAATAGCACCATTAGGTGCCTGTAAACATGAAAAACATTTAACCTCTGCAGTAAACACAACCTGTGTTGTCCTTTCTTGCACGTCGCTCAGTGTTCACGTCAAAGTCCAATGTATTTTCAATATAAGTACCGAGGTACCTATAGCTCTCTAACAATTTCTTCTTCCTGTCCTTTAACAATGATCCAGGAAGATGGAAGTGATGTATAGTGGAAGTCAATAACCATACACCACAATAACACAATACACATAGAACAATAGGCTATACAATATTAGAGTGAATAAAGTTACTCTTTACACTATAACCCTATATTTTTGTAACTTTGCTGCCACCTACTGGAATATTTGTGGAATTACAGTGTCTGTGTTACTGAGATGAGGACACTGCACAGACAAACAAAACCACACAACAATAAAAATTAATGTTTTTTGTTTTTTTTATGTGCATTTCTCAATACTGAGTTTGCTTTTTCAAAACTCCCCACACTGTCAGCACAATGGCTGTGGATCCCTTTTCACTGCAAAATGCATTCAATGACCAAATCTTTCAAATTTCATATATTGTTTTCTCACTCAAACTCAGCCACTACAGATACTGTTTATTTAAACTCCATTTTGCATGTTTACATACACATTTATGTTCAAAGCGCAACACAAAATGACTGAAAATCACACACAAAAATATTCTGATACATCGACATCCAAAAAAGAAAGAAAAGACTTTAAAAAATGATCTTCCTCGTGGAAGTTGGAAAGCTTATGACCACTCATCAGATGTCTCTCCTGGATGCAATGGATGTTGGACATATCTGCAGAACATGGGTTGACTACCACTGCTGTATATCTATATCTGTATTGATAACTGTAATTACTTTAGAAAAATAAAGCTTACTGAAGCATATTGCAGCATTTCTGACTAATTTCTGTACAAATATTCCACAAAGGTAACACAATCCATGCTTTAAAAGAGGTTATATAGCTTCTATAATAATAATAAAGATAATATAAAAAGTCCAAAATATGTCTTCTTGTTGGGAGACAAATGTTGCCAGTTTTATGACACAACAGTTCATCCTGAGAGGTGCATGAAATGTTTTGCTTGCATAATTATACTTTGGATGTCCCATTATTTATTTTTTTGTATTTATTTTGCACAATTTAAGACTATACAACATAACAAAAAATGAATAAATTAATAATATACAGTGCAGGAAGAGGCAAAAAAACACACTTGGCTTATCTGAAGCCTCCACCCAGAGACAAGATTAATATAAAGAAATAATATGACTACATAATAGTGATAACAAACAATTAGGACAAGATATATAAAATAACAACAATAACAATGCAGTAAATATATATATATATAAAAAAAGACAAGTGTGTGTGTGTTGCGTGGAAGTGTATGGTTATTGTTTGTGAGGAGGATATTGATTTAAATATCTATAAAGACTTAGTTTTTATTTATTTATTTACAATTGCTAACAAACAGTTACTAGGCTAAACTCTTAAACACACTTACATCCCACAATTGGCCAAATTTTCTGCTCAAAACCACATATTGTTCATTAAATACCAACGCTACATTTCAAAATGCAAAAAAAAAAAGTTCTCTACATACAGTAACTCAATATCAAATCATTCTTTCGAAAAGCTGATATAACTCACTCAAAATAACCTACAATAAGGGTGAGTTTATTTTCAGTCTTTTTCTATCTGCAATAGCTCTTTTAGTCCAGCAGAGGTCAGTGGTGGCGCTGCAGAGAGAACACAACAATTGTGCATCCTTGTTAGGGAGAGTAGAAGGAGACAGCAGAACCATAGTACCATAGAGATAGTAAACTAAAAACAAAAAGGAAATTAACCACGCAGAGTAGAAAGTATAAATGCATCATAAAAGTTAGTTTGAAGGTCCTCTGCCTGCCTGCCTTCACTCAGCTTGCTCCATTCTCATGTGCATGCGCGCACATTACACACTGCAGAAGACTTCGTAGCTCTGAGAATATCTAGTGAATCCACAAAGTGGACGTTTGTGCAGAAATAAATGCTGCAGCTCCTCCAGACCAACAGAGGTTTTCCGTGTCTTGTGAAGTGACGGGGCTCCACAGCGAGAAACGTTATCGTCTCCGACCGGGTGCCGGTGTCTCCCCTGTTCCCTCCGGCAGGGGTCGGGAGGCTGAAGCAGGAAAAGCCAACACTAGGATCAGCAGTGATTCATGGAGAGACCTTCGTCTGGTCAGCTAACATTACTGCCAAGCAGGTGAAATATAGAGTGATATTGTGGTTTTAGCTGACGTGTGTCGCCTCACTGTTTTGAGCGATGCTCGTTCAGGTATATTTAGAGTGAGCAAGCGCGAGTCCGACGCTGACCTTCGTTGACTTAACGGCCACAGGTGTCGCTGTTAACAAGCAATTCTGATTCTTACAAACAGTCTGTTCGTTGGGCAAATCGCCGATGGACATACAACAGACTAGCAGAGGATATGGCAATATGAAAGTTATAGACGCATTCCAAATTAAATAGTTTTTTATTAATAAATAATAATGTTCCCAATAAAATAGTTCCCCTTGCCTGCACATACTGAGGCGGTTGCTAGAACGGTGGTTGCTATGGAATGTACACTAGCAGCTAGTGTATTTCTTTCTTCATCACAGGCTAGTGTTTTTTTTTATTTCATTATGTGACTCTTTATTTACATTATTGTATGTTGCCATTTAGTGTGGAACCACTGAGAAACTGTCCAGTGTCAGAAGGATGACTTTGATAACTGCTTGTACCAGGCTTGCCTTTTTTGTTAGGCGGAGATGTGTTGTTTGGCGTGGTGAGGATGTTGCTCCACTTTTCTCCAGTTCTTGAGTTTCGTTTGCCAATCCATGTGTCCACATCCGATAGTTTCTGAATCGTGGTGCTGCTGAGGTAGTGGTTAGTGTGTTTCTGTGTGCAAGCATTTGTAAATAAGACAAGAAAGAAAGAAAATGTTGGTATTGGTTAAGCTTGCATGTAAAGAAAAGCCTTTGAGAAACCTGTTAATTGACTGCATATTCTGTGAAAACAGCATAAATTGTGTTAATGGTTTAGTCCACAACAGACGGCTGTTGTGCTAATTGTGTTTAGAGTTTTGAAAATGTAACTACAGATTGGACAAAAGGATGTAGCAATTGTAAAGGCAAAAAACTAACTGGTGTGCTGAGCTGCATGCTGATAGGGCTGCAACTAATGATTATTATTGATGAATTCATCTGTTGATTATTTTCTTGATTCACCGATTAGTTGTTTGGTCTATAAAATGTCAGAAAATGGAAGATATTCAGTTTGCTGTCATAGAGGAGTAAAGAAACCCAAAAAATTCACATTTAAGAAGCTAGATACAGAGAATTTTTACTTTTTTTTCTTAAGAAATTACATAAATCGATTAAGTGATTATCAAAATAGTTGGCAAATAATTTAATAGTTGAAAAGTAATCAGTTAATTGTTGCAGCTCTATTTGGAACAAAAAAAAATACAATTATACTTAGAGTGATCTAGGTGTTAGCCGAGGGCAGGGGGATAATTGATCTTGTGTGCAGGAAACAACATGCCCAGCAGGGAACAGTAAAAGTCAATGTTCCTGCTATGATGACCAGGGTTGGGATCATTCATATGCAATGCAGATACTGTATTCCAGAAAATGAGTCTTCTTCAGGCTGCATAAGCTGTAAAGGTTTGATATTTTCTCTCACATGTGGAATGACACAAGTGAGTAGATCCAATAGGTATTAATCATCAGGTGAAAGGTGGCAGAGCCCCTGGGACCCTGACCTTTACTGAAAAAACAACAATTATAACAAAATCGAATGTATTGAGTATCGATAGAAGTCAGTAATAATAATGCTCACCCTGTCTCTGTGACTATGTGAGCACACCACCTCTTTTCAAAAGACCTTGGGGCATGCACACAGTGTTCAGGGTCACACAAGAGAGAACTATTTTTTCCTGATCCTTGAAGTGAATCTGTGCTTTTGATGCCGAAGTAGAGTTGGAGAGCGAAAGGAGCACTGTCACAAATGGAAAAACTAATGATGATGTGGTCGTAATTGGATATGATATAGATATTAGTCATTCTTTGCTTTGGATATGTGAGGCGTTGGCGTCAGCATACTGCCAGTCAGTCAACGTCATGGATTATGGATATTTATCTTATTATATAATGTTGAACAGCTTGATAGAGAATATACCAACATAGTCATACCAACACAGAAATATGAAAATGCACCCAGCCAGAAGACGCTTTTTCTGTGCTTATTTAGTAAATGCACATATATGATGGGACTAAATGGATAAACGCCAGCTTCAGGCCTCCCGGATAGCACAGCGGGGAGAGAGGAGAGCCAAATGCTTTGGTAACTTCTACGTTGGAGTCAGATATTAGGAGCTGACTACTGAAGCAAGGATGTCTTGCCAAGACATGAGACTACACAACAAAACAATATTGGCTCACAGTTTCTAATTTTACAGCAAAATACGCATCCTGTGTCCAAATTACCTGGTCAGCTGATGACATTTCACTCTATGAGATATCTGCAAATCGACAACCAAGAGGCGAGACGATTTAATTACATGCTATGTTTGCTGTCTCTTTCGCGAGGTTGATGCCCAATAAAAAAAGCACTGAATAATATATTAATCCACATTTTGCAATCGGAGAAGCAGAGTGTGCTGTGGACCTTTTATCCAATCATAATCAACCATTGTGTAGCCTAATTCAAATGAACACAAAGTGATCTGACATCCAGGCCGCTGCAGTTTCATAATGAACTGAAAATATTTTTACACTTCTCAACTGGTGGGCTGGCCCTCGCCAAGCGCATCGTCTAGTATGCCGCGACCGACTCGAGGTCTGCTTGGAAAGGCCCGACCAGCCATGAGTGTTACAGCAACCCGCGCCCAAACTTCGCCACTGCCCGGGGCACCAGATTGATGCATTTAACTTTAAAATGGTCAAAACTACCATGCCCCACCACAGTCTCTCAAAATCCTGTGGGAAACACTGTATTAGCCTATGTCATCCAAAGCTGCCCCCCCTCCCCCACACACTTCAAAACTGATTGCTGCTGATATAGAGGAGTAATCTCTACCTGAGCAGAGAATGAAGTCGCTCTCCCTCTGTGTGTGTTGTAATCCGAGCTTCTTCGTGCTTTGTTGACATAGCACCGTCCCGACCAACGGCGTCGTTGCAGAAGCGTAGCACGCAGACCTCCAGTTCGGCCTCAGGTTAACACTGTTAGCTCTATCAGCTCTTTTACCTTTGTTTCCACTGTTAGCACTGTTAGCACCGTTAACTATGAGCCACTGGCTCAGCCGTTGCCATGTTGAGAGCCGTGGGGAGTCAATACTGTAGATATGCTCCCAATCACGCATATAGCACCTCTAACACTTTAACAACTTTGTTTTCCCTCGTATGTTTTTTCTAAGTTTTCTTGATAGAGGACTAATATAAAGAATGCATGCAAAATGCTTGTAGTTCTAGACATTAGCTTCTTTTCGATTAGCAATAAAGTCTTTTCCAGTGCCAACCTTCTCGTTGCCACCCTTCTTACACCGCTCTGTATCACAAAGTGAATATAAGAGAATGTAAATATGATTACTTCAGGGACTGCTGGGGACACAATGGGTGATTTTTCCTCGGTTGTCATCACTTAGCTGACCACCAATTCACAGTGTGTCTCTTTAAGTGGGGTGGCGAGGGGGTTGGGGGGTATTAGATGATGTCACAGCTATCTGTCTGTCTGACTGAGTGATTAATCACCAGGGGGCTCAGAGTGGGAGGAGAGGGCGAGGGGGATCGGATTGGAATGAGGAAGGGAGGGGCCGAAGACTGATCAATCACAATGATTTACAGGCCTGATCGGAGGATCAGCATCCCTGGAGGATACTACATCACCACCGTCAGACACCGGCACAAACACGCACACAACCGGACACAAAGTCACACAAACACATACAGTATAATCACAAACACGTGCACATGCATGTAAAAATACACACAGTCAGACACGTGCACACAAATTGCCATCACAGCACCACCCACCCATTGGGTGCTGCTTTTTCTCCCCCATCCACACTTGAAGAATGTGTCAGCAACGGAGAAATACAGCCAGATACAGGTTGGATAATAGCAGCCTGAGTACAGATGGATTTACTGCCATGATTGGGACACACACACACACACACATACACACCCACCGTAATCGTCACCATGTATTCATGTCAGCGACACATTCTCATCATGGTCACTTTACGGAGGAGAGAGAGAGCAAACTCAGAGATAAAGATATACAGCGCAATGTTGCATTTAATGAAGCCACGTGCAAACATGTGCTCAGATACTCAGAAGAGCAGCACACAGAATAAGTCCTGCATCACATATTTTCAGGGAAAGTAATGAATATTCACAAACTCCACTCCCTCCCCCTCCTCTCTGACTTCTCCTTTTAACCCCCTCCTCCTCCTCCTCTGTTACAGTATCATCTGCTGATTAGTGGTCAGTTTCGGAAAGAGACACATCTGTCACTAGCCAGGGTCGACACATGGCGAGCCCCCGAGGCAAAAGGGCTGCCACCTGAGAGACCACGGCCCACCATCAGAGCCTCTCCCTGGGGTATGATCACTTCACCCCCACCCACACCATCTCTTTACCTCAACTCCACCACCATATTTAACCCCCTATATTTTCTTCACCTCTTTGTCATCTCTTCACCCCCTACTTTTTGTTATCTAAGACATACAATGGGCCAAGATTATAGAAGCATTTGCATTTCTCTATCTTCAACCCACCCCCCACCTTTTACCCCCTCATCCCTTCCCCCAAAGTAGCATCACAATAGAGGTAGTGTGTCTCTCCCTCCCCACAGTTAAGATGTAACAAGATGCTCCTCATTGATATTGATATCTGCTTCTGAGTGTGTGTGTGTGTGTGTGTGTGTGTGTGTTAGGGGTGTAATTCATAGTTCAATACATCCCACAGTTCGGGGATCATGGTATGTTTTTTGTAAAGTGCAGAAGAAGACAATATATGGAATGTCAGTTTATCCAATGTTAAATAAATATGCTTATGAAATATTTTAATAATTTATTTCCTATAGCTATGAAATAAATCCTGAAATAAATAAACGAAACAATAAATATATAAATAAATGTAAATATAAATACACATTTATTTATTTATTTATTTATTTCAGGGGACTTTTACTTCATAATGCCACATTTATTTATTGGCTAAAATGGCATTCCAATAAAAAGATGGTATTTCTTTCCATTTATTTAGAAAAAATCTTGCTCAAACATTTGCATATGGCCAATAAAAAGAGAAGAGAGCAAAAGGCAACAAATAAATAAATGCAATATGTCAGTGTCGCTCAACATTAAGTTGAAAATAATTGTGGCTAGTCGTAATATTACGAGAATAAAGTAATAACTTTACAAGAAAAAAAGTAATTTCTTCCTCCACAAAAGAGGCAATCTCTCCTGTGTTTGTGTGGTTTGGAATAAAAGCAGTTTCTTGCACAATCTTCTCAAGGTCCTGATACTTGTGATAACGTGGTGCTGATGTGCCAAAAGATTAAGTATTTAGTTATTTGTGAAACCTAAACTAAAGTATAACTTCACAAGATGCTCCACGATCCTCATTTTCACACAGGCTGCTCTATTTCCCCTCTAAAATAACACGTGAAATTACTACTTTATAACATTATGACTTTATTCTCATAATACTAAGACTTTTTTCTCTTAAACGTCTGACTTTATTCTCATAATACGACTTTTCTTTTCTCCAATGCTTCCTTCTGTCAGCACTATACCCCATCCCACATCCAAAACACAACAACGAGTCCCAGCGGAGTGCAGAGAAGAACCTCCAGGCAACGGCTGTGCAGAGGTATAGTATATAGTGGCAGTATGTAGACTGTAATTAGGCTAAGAAGACTGTAATTATTAGGTTCAGGGGGGTGTATCAAACCGAAACTGATCATGTATCAATTTGAGTGACCTGTATCAAGTGTTTTGTGGCATGCGCTGTTTCAAACAGTGTGTGTGTGGGCATGTGGATGCCTGTGTGCCTGCACTTTCAAGCTTGAGTGCCTTATAACTAAGTTTGTTAAAGAGGAAGGGAGGCAGAAAGATTCCCAGAATGATTTGAATTCCTTCAGACTGTGACCTTCTGCCTGCGATGTCAGAAGGCCATATGCTCCACAGACAATAAGGAGAAGATTCACACACATTCGCACACACACACACACACACACAAAGTGGCTGCCTCAGTTTTGCTACATTTGAAGGAGGAGCTGGAGGAGGAGGTATTGTTGAAGTTAACCATTGTATCTTCCTCAGCAGCAGGGATGGTGAGAGACAATTGCTGGGTGTTTCATGCGGTTATGGAGGGGGAGGAAAGGAGTTTGTGATGGGTGACGGGAGAGCAGTAAGTCTTTGTAGCGAGGTGAGCACCCAAAGAGACCCAATGAATACATGGTCTTCAGCAGCAGATTGTGTGTGGGCGCTGAACACTCGCAATGTGTCATTCGGAAGACACCTTACGTCAAACGCTGGACAACGGTGAGGAACACCCACAATTCTTCCGGGCCATCCCTGACAGTGCAGTTAAATCATCAAATGTGATGCAGCCACATTTTAGGAAAAAGTATATATGAAATATATTTAACCATCGCAATGTTCTCTCCCTCTGCACACGACTATGGGAGCATTATCATACTCGCAGCACTGATATTTTAGGAGACAGAGGTCGTTAAGCAAAAAGAAAAATTGGATTTCCCCTCTCATTATCATCCGCACCAGAGATTGGATCGGTGATTGCAGGTGGTCTATCGCCCTTCTGTCTTCACCTCTTTACATGGAGCATAATCATACTTTATAATACGGACTATGTAAGTGTGGTAACCATTTTTACTTCTTTCTTTATTGGGTCATATTCAGAGAAGTACACCAGACAAGTCAGTCATCAATTTTAAATTATGTAGAATCTTTGTGACACCAGTGAAAAGGACATAATGAAAACCACTGAAGGGGAAAGGAACCCTGATGATGTCATAATGGTGTCATCAGGGTTATCAAAATATGGGAAATGAAGAGCAGTGTTTTTGGGAGCTTGACCCATACCAAGGACATTGGGTGCTTTCCATTATGCTAACATGTCTCCTTGCTTCCCTAACTCGTGTCTTAGCTCCTCTCAGCGAGGATGCGAGGAGGAGACGAAGCTGCCAAATGAGAAATCCTTGGTTCCATAGCTTCGGTCTTAAGTGACATCAGTTGTTTATGACGTGCTTCAAACTGTGTGCCACGTATGGAGGTGCTGCATTTATACGTCACGCCACTTGACGTCCGCGTAGGATACACTTGTGTTTCCTCGCTCCTCCAGAAGCCTCCTCTGTCCTCGCTCCTTGTCTCCTTGTGGTGCATTTAAGGGATTGGAAGATCCTCCATGACGGTGGAGGGGAAATGATTTCTGGGTCACGGGAGGAGAGAGGACGCAAGGAAGCATAAGTTAGCATAATGAAAAGCAGCTAAAGAGTCGGGATATCTGTCCTTTTCTGCTTGATTTTGACTATTCCGTTTTTGAATCTGTCTTTATTGAGTCCATGCAATGCCAAATTTCCAGAATATCCTATTAAGCGTGACATTAATCTTTCTTTTTTAATTTGATAGTGTATCATACTGAGCTGAAATGTGTAGTGTTAAAGATGTTTTGAGGGGGGGAAGCATAAATTAGTACTTAAAAGCTACATTAGTTGTTTTTTTTGGTGACTTGGGGGCAGCGGAAACAAACTAAAAACACAACCATGAAATATTAACACCATATAAACGTGATATGGCAAAATGCTTATTCACGCATCCAGCAGATGTGTTGTGTTATGCACTCTCAAGTTAGCTCTGTTTTTGGTTATACAATCAGGGGTGGAAGAAGTGTTCAGATCCCTTCTACAAGTAAAAGTCCTGCGCTGAAAATAAACTGTGCAAGTACAAGTAAGTATTATCAGCAAAATGTATTTAAAGTATCAAAAGTAGAAGTACCCATAATGCTGAAAAATTACATGTTTTGTCGTGTTTTACTATTATATATTGGAATATTGTATTATTATTACTGATGCATTCATGTGTAATCAGCATTGTACTGATGTAGTCGGTCGAGGTGGAGCTGATTTGAACTATTTTATATACTGTTGGGTAGTTTAATATATTTAACATACAAAACATGATGCATTGATATAATAAGAGTTAACCAAAACAGTCAAATTGCTGGCCAGAAAACCAACACAAAGAGCTGAAAGATGCTAAAGCGCTCTGTAGAGCAGACTGCAGAGTTGTGTGATAATTCTCTGTGGATTCATCACTACTACAGGCATCTCCTTTCACATACAAGAAGTCATGTGGAACATTGTTACCATAAAGATATTGATTACAACAGTTTTAGATATAAGCTTTTCTGCCATTTCGGTTGTAGTTTACCTTATGCTGGTCACTCTGCAAACATGCATCCAGTATCTAGTTGCTAAATAAGCGGTCTCGGAGCGGTACTGAGATTAATGTACCAGTGTACTGACATAAAGTAGGCACTGTACTGTGAGACAATGCTAACAACTGATGCGATCTGTGCCGACAGCCTTGTTTTGTTTTGAATCATCCTTGTGTGGGAAATCACACCCACAGGGCCAATAGGAATTACCCTCGCTATTCAAAAGGCAATTAATCTTAATTAGGAATAATTAAGAGGCGAGGTGGTCTCTCCCGGTTCCTTTCATCTCCACTTATCCTCCTCTGTTGTGTGGGCAACTGTGTTTATAGCTTGTACATTTCTAACAAGAGCCTATGGAGAAAGAACAGAGACATGGTTTCATCTAATCTGCAATGACAGGGTTAGTTCATTTGAATAACAAATAGCGTGTCTCAAAGCTGTCACGATGGAAATTAGAGTTCAGTCACGAGCAGTTATACGTAATTTTTACAAAGAAAACAACACACGTGCTGATAGTTAATTTTATGAAGCATTTTTAGCTCTGCTAAAGTAGTCAGTCCTTCCCAACTTTCTAGGAAACCCAGCTATTGTTTTGCATTTAGTGAATGTGATGTAAATGTGGAAGATAATGCACAGATGTCCTCTTCCTCTCTCAACTTCCTCCACTCCTCAACCAACACAGATGCCTCTGTCTATCAATCTTCACTGCTGACAAGCTAAAGCCACACTCCCTCTTTTGATCTCTGCAGGACCCTTTGTGTGTGTGTGAGTGTGTGTGTGTGTGTGTGTGTGTGTGTGTGTGTGTGTGTGCGTGCGTGCGTGCGTGCGTGCGTGCGTGCGTGCGTGCGTGCGTGCGTGCGTGCGTGCGTGCGTGCGTGCGTGCGTGCGTGTGTGTGCCCATCTGTAGGTTGCCACACATCCCTTCCTCTCATGCCTCCAGGCTACAAGACCAGCTCAGGACCAGTATCCAGCAGCCACCACTGTTTACCCCCACACTTCCTTTAAAGCGGCAAGAGGTGAGCTGAAAAAATGCAAAATCTTACCAAGTATATTTGTCTAATTACCAGTAGGGCTGTCAATCGATTAAAATATTTAATCACGATTAATCGCTTGATTGTGATTAATCGCAAATTAATCACAAATTTGTTATCTGTTCAAATGAACCTTAAAGGGAGATTTGTCAAGTATTTGATACTCTTATTAACATGGGAGTGGGCAAATATGGTCACTTTATGCAAATGTATGTATAAATTTATTATTGGAAATCAATTAACAATATAAAACAATGACAAATATCGTCCAGAAACCCTCTCAGGTACGGCATTTAGCATTAAAAAATATGCTCAAATCATAACATGGCAAACTGCAGCCCAACAGGCAACAATAGCTGTCAGTGTGTCAGTGTGCTGACTTGACTATGACTTGCCCCAAACTGCATGTGATTATCATAAAGTGGGCATGTATGTAAAGGGGAGACTTGTAGGTACCCATAGAACCCATTTTCATTCACATATCTTGAGGTCAAAGGTCAAGGGACCCCTTTGAAAATGTGCCATGCCAGTTTTCCTTGCCAAAATTTAGCATAAGTTTGGAGCATTATTCAGCCTCCTTCCTTAGTATGACATGGTTGGTACCAATGGATTCCTTAGGTTTTGTAGTTTCATATGATGCCAGTACCTTCACTCTATAGCTTTAAAACTGAGCCCGCTATAAATAAAAGATTGCAAGTTGCGTTAATGCTTTAAAGAAATGAGTGGCGTTAAAACTAATTTGCATTATTGTGTTTTTGCGTTAGCGCATAAACTTTAACCTGAAGGCCTAAATATTACAGTAACAAGTATGTTTCCTTTAGTGTTTAATCACCTGAAAATAAGATTTTTCGTGTTTTCGTTACCTTAGAATGAGCCGTTTGTATCCACATAGGGAGCGGGTCCTCTTCATGGAGCCGCCCGCCATGTTTCTACAGTAGCCCAGAAGGGACAAACCAAACACTGGCTCTAAAGAGGGCCATATGCGTTATCACTTTTTCGCGTTGGCCACCGTAGTTCTCCTTCACGCTTGGCACACGGGAGAATTTTCAGATGGTTGCAATCTGCAACCTCACCGCTAAATGCCGCCAAATCCTACACACTGCACCTTTAACGCTTGCCTTAAACATCTGCGGCCTAAAGTAATTTGATGACTTTTTGGCTGCTTTGGGGAAATGCAGGAAGCTTTACAAACAACATTAGAGTTAGAGTTAAAGTTACACTGTGAACATATTAGCTAACAGTTGCATATTTACACATCCAGCAGACACGGAGGAACATCAGCATTCATTTGAAGTTGTGTCTCTCTAAGTCCAATATTCCAATAATATGCTGCTGGTCTCCTCCAACTCCTGAGGGAAATATCTGGTTCTTTAGTTGCTAAATGTAGTCAGCTCTTTGACTTAAGTAAAAGTTGCAATACCAGTGTAGAAATTCTCTGCTACAAGTAATAGTCCTGAATTCAACATTTTACTTAAAGGGACTATTTGTAACTTTGTACGCGCATAAATGTAGCGGGTCGTCACACATGCGCGTTCGCATATGCGCGCTCGCGTGTGGCTGGAGCCTCGTCTCCGCTGCATGCTCTCCTTCACTCAGAATGCGCGCGCGTCCTCGCTGTCTCGCTCCACCTCTAGATGTGAACGCGCGCTCACTACACACTGCAGAAGAGTTTAGCTCTGAGAATATCTAGTGAATGCACAGGGGACGTTTGTGCAGAAATAAATTCTGCAGTTCCTCCAGACCAACAGAGCTTTCCCGTGTCTTGTGAAGTGACGGAGCTCTTCAGAGAGTTATGTTACCCGGGTGCCGGTGTCTCCTCTGCTCTCTCCGGCTGCGGGCGGAGAGAGCAGAGGAGACATGCTGCAGAGCCCCGCTGCATCAGCCTGCACTTAGGCAGGAAAAGCCAACACTAGGATCAGATCTAAATCATGTTCATGGAGAGACCTTCGTCTGGTCAGCTAACATTACTGCCAAGCAGCTGAAATATAGAGTGATATTGTGCTTTTAGCTGACGTGTGTCGCCTCACTGTTTTGAGCGATGCTCGTTCAGGTATATTTAGAGCGAGCAAGCGCGAGCCCGACGCTGACTTTCGTTGATTTCACGGCCACAGGTGTCGCTGTTAAGAAGCATTTCTGAAAATTACAAATAGTCCCTTTAAGTAAAAGTATGTATGTATGTAATGTCCATCCATCCATCTTCAACCGCTTATCCGGGATCGGGTCGCGGGGGCAACAGCTCCAGCAGGGGACCCCAAACTTCCCTTTCCCGGGCCACATTAACCAGCTCTGGCTGGAGGATCCTGAGGCGTTCCCAGGCCAGTGTGGAGATATAATCTCTCCACCTAGTCCTGGGTCTTCCCCGTGGTCTCCTCCCAACTGGTCGTGCCTGGAACACCTCCCTAGGGAGGCGCCCAGGGGGCATCCGTACTAGATGCCTGAACCACCTCAACTGGCTCCTTTCGACGCAAAGGAGCAGCGGCTCTACTCCGAGTCCCTCACGGATGACTGAGCTTCTCACCCTATCTCTAAGGGAGACGCCACCCTCCTGAGGAAACCCATTTCGGCCGCTTGTACCCGCGATCTCGTTCTTTCGGTCATGACCCAACCCTCATGACCATAGGTGAGAGTAGGAACGAAAATTGACCGGTAGATCGAGAGCTTTGCCTTCCGGCTCAGCTCTCTTTTCGTCACAACGGTGCGGTAAAGCGAATGCAATACCGCCCCCGCTGCTACGATTCTCCGACCAATCTCACGCTCCATAGTCCCCTCACTCGTGAACAAGACCCTGAGGTACTTGAACTCCTTCACTTGGGGTAAGGACTCATTCCCTACCCGGAGTAGGCAATCCATCGGTTTCCTGCTGAGAACCATGGCCTCAGATTTAGAGGTGCTGATCCTCATCCCGACCGCGTCACACTCGGCTGCGAACCGATCCAGTGAGTGCTGGAGGTCGCAGACCGATGATGCCAACAGGACCACATCATCTGCAAAAAGCAGCGATGAGATCCTCAGCACACCGAACTGCAAACCCACCTCCCCCCGACTAGTATGTAATGTACCAAAAGTAAAAGTTACTCATTATACAGAATGGCCCATTTCATAATAATAATATATAATTGGATTATAATTATTGATGCATTAATGTGCGCATCACTTTAATGTTGCAGCTGGTAAAGGTGGAGCTTATTTCAACTACTTTATATACTGCAGGGAAGCCCAAGTTTTATCTTAATCTGCCAGCTACTCGCTAACTTTGTCTTGTGTGTTGTTTGGTGCTTGGCAAGTATGTATATGAACAACGGGGTTTACAGTATCAGAGCTCTTTTTCTGCAAAAAAAGATTCCTGCTGCAGCTGAAAATAATGTCTAAAGCGATGAGACGAAACAAAACAGCCAAGTTGTGGGCTCTAAAACATAAACAATGTGCTTAAAGGCTTAAATGCTACATAGAGCTTTTACATTACATTTTGACATTTGACCCATTTTAATAATTAAGAATATTGATTAGTGCAGCTTTAAATGTGTCACCTGCGCAACTTTGGTTTGTTGCCTCACAGCCAGAAGGGGATTTGAATCTCCCAAACGCATGCAGCTCAGTGGAGACACAGGGTTTAATTGTGGCATTACATGGTGTTCATTTTATTTCATACAAAGGTTTTTTTTTAGGTGCAGGCTGTTGTTTTGACATCTGCTCTGCATCAAAGTGTTGATGCCAAGTTGTTGTTGTCTGCACACACACACACACGGACTGTTCTGTATTGGCTCGTCAAGGTTACATCTTCACTGTGTTCAAAAGCCAACTGAGGACTTCATTCCTGTCAGTAGGCAGAGAGCAGATTCAAGGATTTGTCTGTAAATTAGCAATGTACATAGAGAAATATTACATTTATATTTTGCTGCCTTGACAAACTATTTGCCCTCTTGTGGTTGGTGCTATTCAATTTTTGTACATTATGTACAAAACACAGAGCAGTGGTATTTGAATGCATGAATTTAAAAAAAGGGAAAAAGTGCATACAGAATAGAAGAGCTGTATGTGGGCATTTTCAGATTCAAGGCCAGCGTGCCAGTCGAGTTTGTTCTCCAGCTCGTCACGCAGTCAGGAGTCAGAACATGGACACGTTCTCACCACTAGATGTCTCACTGCTGAACACGATGTTCTGATCTGCTGCAGAGGGAACACACAGTGGGTGCTGGATTCAGGCAATCTACCAAAGGCTGTGCAGGGACACACAGAGATGCTGTATTCAGTTTTAAGGGGAGACAGTACTACAAGAGAATAGGGTAAAAAAACTAATGGATATTACCATGAAACTTCCCCAGTTGATTACTTACATTAAAACAGTTATTTTTTGTATTGCAAGGTTTATGAAAATGTATGTTTAAATATGCAAATGAGGCATTATATTATTAAATATGTGCTAATTTGCATACATTTTCAGAATCAGATATCTGAACATTGGATAAAAGCCAGGTTCAAAAATTCTTGTTTCATTTTATTGACATATTAGAGTCAAAGGTTTTTACAGAGGGAATTATGGATATCTCTTTTTATCACTCCATAAATCAGAAAGTACTGTCAACTGTCATGTTTTTAGGATTAAACTGTTCTATAAATCAAGCTATGAATGATATATGAACAAACCGCTCAGTAAAAACCTTCAGGATATATATAGGAATGAAACTGGAAAGTTTGGTGGATGTAAGTGCTGCTGAAGACACTACAGGCGAATAGAGTAAAACAAATACTAATAAATATTACCATGAAACTAGACAAAGTGTAGAAAAATAAACACCTAAAGGTGTATTTTAGATGTTTTCTTTCCACTAGTCTGAAAGAAGCAAAATGGCCCAAATTCCCCAAATTCTCCAGTGCATGAAAAACAATGTTTTTGCTTGTAGTGTCTCATCTGATACCAACATATTGGTTAGATGGATGTAGTGGGGTAAATATTGCTTATATCACTTTACCATTTAATTTATGGATTGAAGATAACACCATGTCTGCTGGATGTGTGAATGTGCAATTGTTAGCTAACACATTCACTACAACACGGTATCCAACATGGCAAGACCTTTTTTGTCATGAAAATGTAATGTTTTAACATGCTCTATCTTTAAAGGAGCAATATGTAACATTTAGGGGGATCTATTGGCAAAAAAATGGAATATAATATGATTATTAAAGGATGTTTTATTTAGTGTATAATCACCTAATCGTTGCGTTTTCATTACCTTGGAATGAGGTAAACCAAACACTGGCTCTAGATCGGGACATTCGCGTTTTTGCGTTTTTGCGTTTTTGCGTCTGCCATAGTAGTTCTGCTTCACGCTTGGCACACGGGAGAAGTTTCAGTTGGTTGCAGTCTGCAACCTCACCGCTAGATGCCGCCAGTTCTTGGATGTTGAATGTTATGATTGGTCATGTGACCATCCTGGTTGCTGTTGCTGTCCAGAGCCTTTTAATGGCACCATATGGTGCAGGACACTCCAACAAACAAATCAATCCATAACAGCTTTATAAGGGGCCAATAAGTGTTTACAGCTTGGTTTTTATTGCTCCCAGTTGGCCAAAACACAAGTTAATGCAGCTTTAAAATGTGTTTATAGTATATTTTCTTTACCATATAATTTGGCTACTGCTACAAGGAGAGATGGCAAAAACAGTCCATCACACAACCATTACTGAATACGTTATACTGAATTACAAAGACCATCACCAGCTGGAGGCCACATGTGCTTAACTCACCTTTTATATTTATCATTGCATCATCGATAATTGCTACAGGATGCCCTGAAGTCCCGATGACCAAAAGGAAACACTTTTCTCCCAAGTCGAACATAACATTTTAGAAAATGAGGCATTAATTAGATGAAGAATTGACCATATTCATCCTACCTGCTTCTCTTCAAAACAGCTGTTCTGCCTGCCGGTATGGAGAAGCTGTGATATCTGTAGACGCATTCAAACAATCAGCACTTCCGGTTATAACACTTTGACACACACACACACACACACAAACACACACGCACACTGATAATTGCCCAGACATTTTGTATTTACGTTACATAATGCAAATGCAAAACAGCAGGCGGTTTATCAGAGGAAATGTTTGCAGACTACTATTTGCTTGTATTTATTTACTACGGTTTGTATGCATATATGTGGGATTATCTGTACTCTGTGTTGACTGAGTGTGTGTGTGTGTATCTGTCAGTGTGTGCAATGCCTCAAGAATGCTCAATAACGCTGCCCTGCCAAATATCAGTTATGTAATTGCACCGTTTTCTTCAAGTCTGTTCCTGTGAACTGCTATCTCTTCACCTCCCTAAATCTCCATCATGCCGTTTCTTTTCTCTCTCTCCCCCTTCTCCCCCTCACTCCCCTGCTATATAATACCTTTTCCCTCCCTTCCCCAGTTGTCTCTACATTCTTCACACCCCCACTCTCTAATTTGTTATTTTGCACAGCATCTTTCTCCTCCATTTCCCCCCTCTTCTTCTCTCCTTCTCCTGCAGACACTTGTTATTCCCTTGCTTTCTGACACACACATATATACCCCTCTCTTTCTCACACCCTCTCTCTTTACCTCTCTTTCTCTCTCTCTCTCTCTCTCTCTCTCTCTCTCTCTCTCTCTCTCTCTCTGTCTCTCCAGGGTACAGTCTGTGCTGACAGCCTGTTCTTCCAGAATTGATTCCTACCCAGAATGTAATAAAAAGTCACTGCAGAAAGAAGAGGAGCAACTGAGTAACAACAGCTTGTCAATCAGTGCTGCTGATGCGTGTGTGTGTGTGCGTGTAATATGGGTTGGGGTGTTCTATGAGCTCATGCGGGGACACACACACCCCGTGTAAGGTGAGTTGATACCTGTCTATGACAGAGACGCTGTGTTCGTTACATGTGAGAGCAATGACGTCTCCTCACTCTTGGTATTCAGCTTTCAGTCGTGTCCTCATCAGGCTGAATGGATTTCCTGCCACTTTGATGGCTTTTCTATAACTGCTAATCATTAGCTGTGTTGCATGTTTGATTAAAATCAATTTGTCATTTGATTACACACAGCTGTTGTTTTTGCACAGATGTGGTTGTGTGTAGAGAAACATGACACAGGATGATATACACGGATTAAGATGTACTGCAGAGTCAGAGGGAGTAAAAATTGATGATGTGCTGTATTTCATGCGTTGATTTAATATTCTCCCACACATCACTGGAGATGCCATATACAGACAGTTTTATAGCTTGGATAAAAATCCTACATATGAAATAATAATAATATTAAATATTTATGATAAGATAAACAACAATCAAAGGCTGGAAAAAGACATATTTAGGTATTATTTATCAAGAGTTTAATACGCCCAAGGGAATGTGTGGGTGTGGTTTGATCAGAGTTGACAGCGTAAGCAGCCCCACAACTGTCATCAGATTGTGATTGAAATGTTTCTGAACTCCGATTGGTGCATGGAAGTTTGTGCAACATCACCTTTTTTTCCAACTGTGAAATACTCAAAACTGTCCTTACTTTGGCATAATTGTGTGTGTGCATGTAGGACCCAACACGTTCTCATCCCAACTTGTCGCATAACACCTTGGCGTCACTTTAGGTTTAGGCATCAAAACCACTATAGTTAGGTTTAGGAAAGAACTACATGGTTGGGCTTAAAACTACTACGTTTGTAAAGTGAAAATTATTGTGAACATGGGACACGAACGAACAGCTGATTGTAACGTGAGGCGCGGGACACGAACAGCGGTCTCCGGGATGAAAGCCTTGTCTTTGTTGGACCCATTTACCAGCGCTCCCGCCCGCCCGGTGTGTGTCTCTTTCGCTCTTTAAACTACGTCACCACACTCTCGGAGCACTTTCCCGGAGCGTTTACTGTTGCCTCGGATGGGCTTACATTATAGTTATTGGAACGCCTGGTGCGTTTCATACCGGTACTACAGGGGGCCGTGTGCGGCTGACAGCTGTGACAAAACCTCTGTATTTGACGGCCTGCGACTGAGAACGGGCTGTAGGACCCCGTCGCTCACAGGAAGAAGTAGATTGCGAAAATTGCTTTTCAGGACCTTTTAAATACTCAATTCAGCCAAATAATCAAAAACTAAAATCAGATCAGAAATCAGGAGAATGGACTGGGAAAAAAATAATAAAAAATAATAATGCTGAGAGCAACACTAACTAATTTCCATTCACCTCCATTGTATTGGGGTGGTGGCAGAAATCTGAGAGATAATATCTCAAAACTTGGACAAATAAAACCGAAATGATCTCATTGCTATGTAGATACCACAAGAGGGAAGTGAGAAGATTGTTTTTTGTATTTTGGGTGAACTGACTCTTTAAAAATAAACAAGCATGTGTAGCCCGGTGTAAAACAGTCAGGGACTAAAACAAGTTTGCTTAGGTGGATAAATCCAGTAAAGCAATTAAACTGAAAGTAATTTAGTTTAATGAAGAAAGAACAAAGGTTTAATTAAAAAGTAATTAATCATAAATAAGGTAGGATGTAAATGTGTTAATGAGTAGTTACAATAAATAGATGTATATTGTTTTAAGGTAAACAGTGGATTTAAACTAAGTGAAAAATACACAGACTGTGCCTTTAGTTTCAGCTATTTTGTTTGTGATTGGTTACTGGGGTTATCAGTCAATGACACCTGTGGTGATTGGTTGTAGTTAAGGAAGAGAACCAGTAGGGGGCGGGAGTAGAGAAAAAACACGAAGAGAGACGCAGAGAAAGGAGAGGAGAGAAGGGAAAACGGAAAACAGACGTAGGAAAAGAGAGAACGAAGGAGTGGGAAGAACGCTAGGTTTGATAGCCTGGTGAATGTTTTATGTAAACAGTAGAAAAGTGTAGCTGTGAACTATCACACCGTTTTGCTTTTATCACAGTGGATTAAGTGAATGTTTGGTGTGAGCTGTGTCGCTGCTATGCTAACGTCAGTAAGTTGCTAGCCACGAGGACGGCGTTGCTAACTGAAGACTGTTTGCCACGTGAAGAGGACGCTTGCTCGCTGTGAGGAAGGCTGTTGCTCGCTACGTGAGGAGGACTGACGCATTGCTACGTGAGGAGGACTGACGCATCGCTACGTGAGGAGGACGTTTGCCTGCTTCGTAACGGGGATTTCGTTTCCGCTGCCACTGGATTCATCTCTCGGACCTGAACTGTTTTTCCTGAACTACGAACTGTTTCTTCAAGGAAGACTTCGAACTGTAAGTTGGACTTTTCACGTCTTTGTTCGCTGAGGATAAAGATTTGGACGGCCGCACCGCACCCGAGCAACGTACAGGCCTGCTACTTTTATTATTTTGCGTGCGTGCGTGTGTGAGTGTGTGTGTGTGTGTGTGTGTGAGGGCCCACAGAAATGTTTAGAGTCTAATTGAGTTCAGTGTTGGATCTGAAGTTGTTTATTTTCTATAGGGGAATAGTGGTAAAAAGAAAAGGGAAGAAATAGGATTTTCAAAGGGAATCTAAGTTGATTTAAGTGTGTTGTTAAAGTATATTTGTGTAAACCAATTCAGTTTTGCCAGTAACTGGCCAGGTTATTTATGTTTTGTTAACTGATTGCTCAGATAATCTGATGATGTGGTCTAATATTTCAAGTGTTTATGTTTTGAGATTTTAAAGGGGCATAAAGTGTGTTATAATTGTTATTTTTTTCTTTGAACAAAAAGAGTAAACATTATTTGTACATTACTAACAACGGTCAGTAAACTATATTATTTTTTATTCAGAGAAGTTGTCTGGGGTCAGTTATTTAAAATACATCACTGTGAGTGTAAATAGATTGTGTATCACTAGGGTAATATCATTTTCACCCATAACAGGTAAACCTTTTTGGTAGCTACCTTAAGAAACCGAACTCAAACACCCCTTCATCTTAGTTTAAGGTTATTTATAGCTACTATAGCGTGTTTGGGGTGCTACATAAAATGGAGGCCCCGCTGGGATTATTTAGTTTCATCCAAAATTCTGACCCAGACAACAAAAGTAGTGAAGTAAAGTAAGTTAAAATCAACATTTCATTTCAGTTCATTGTTTAATCTAAACAAAAATAAAAAGTGAAGTTCAGTTAGCTAGACTTAAAGCTGCATAGGCCCAGACAAATAGTATTGAGCAATCACCTGACACAGGGCACTAGGGCACAACTTCGGCATTGGTGTAAGGGAGAAGGCATTGACCCTTTACATGCCATACTGGTGAAAGATGTCCCAGAAGACTTAGAGAATGAATTCATTGAAGAGACCATGCAGTCTATCAAAGTTCTTGGTCGTGTCAAGGTCAGAGGGAGGATGTATGATCCTGAAAGTCAAGGTCTAACTGTACTCTGAATGTAGAGAGAAAGTTAACATACAAGCCATCCCTCCTGACGTTTTACCGAGAGGCAGCCTAGCACCGTGGAGGATTTTTGGACCCTCCGAAGAAGATTCTGCTCAGGAGCAGCCACAAGTACCAAGTCCTGCTTCACCTCTCCTAGGGTCCACCCCTGAAGCTATTATTAGAGCAGTGGGGGAAATAATGCTGAAGACATCTAAGCTTCACAGTGACAGTAGCTCATTCAGAAGGTTGCGAACTTTCTCTGGTGTCGTCCCCACACCTTCTGGGGAAGAGCAGCTGGACAACTGGATAGAGCAAGCTCGACTAATGATAGAGGAGAGTGATCTGCCCGACAGGGACAAGAGAGTGAAAATAATGGAAAGTGTAAAGGGTCCTGCACTAGAAATCCTGCAAGCTGTTCGATTCAACAGCCCAGATGCAACTCCTAGAGAGTACATTGATGTGATTGAGAGCACATTTGGCTCCACGGAAACTGGTGAAGAGCTCTACTTTGTTTTTAGAATGCTGTGTCAGCAACCAAGTGAGAAGCTTTCAGCATTTTTGAGAAGAATGGAGAGAGTTCTGAACAAAGTAGTCCAAAAGGGAGGCCTGTCACATGTCTCCGCAGACAAAGTCCGTCTGGACCAACTCATTAAAGGAGCCATGAGATCCGACATGATGCTCCTGAACCTCCGGCTAAGGGAGCGAAAAGATCAGCCCCCTACATTTCTGCAGTTGTTAAATGAGATACGCACTGAAGAGGAGTATGAGGCCACACGCCGCAAGTTGAACCCAACCAAATCAGTGCATGTTAAGACTGTTGCTATGCCTGCAGAGACGGAGATAAAAGATCTCAGAGCTGAGATACAAGACCTGAAATTTCAAGTCACCTCTGCTTTGTTAACTGCTCAGTTACCTCCTCCACCTGCCTCAGAACATGCAGTCACTAATGAGGCAGAAGCCTCCGAGGAACATAAAGACCTCAACGCCTTAAAGAAAGAGGTAAGAAAGCTGAGGAAACAGGTCTCAGTTATGTCAGTCAAACCTACCTCAGCATCCAAGGAAGCACCACCCAGTCCAGACTTTCCGCCCATACACAGCCAGCAGAGAGCCTCGTCCCAAAGAGACTCAAGTGACTTTTTCTGTTACCGTTGTGGCAAGGATGGGCATTTTGCCACTAATTGTAGTGCCCCAGAAAACTATCAGAAAGTGATACAGAAACTGATCCGTGCTCAACGACAACCAAAACAAAATCAGAGAAAACCATGGAACACCCATAACGTCAATGTGAAGAGGAGTGCTGTGGATGTCCAGACTAGCCATTTGCCAGAAGGGTTAATAGGGCCACCCTCAACCGCCAGTGTAAAAGTTGACGGCAAAACCTGCACCGCTCTCCTTGATAGTGGATCACAAGTGACCATAATCTTCGACAGCTGGAATGCCAAGCACTTGTCCCATGTACCCCTACAACCAGTCAGTGGTTTAGACATTTGGGGTCTTAGTGAATCTGAGAGCAGTTATCCCTACAGAGGATACATCCAAGTTGAGTTGGAGCTTCCAGAGAAAACACCTGGCAAAGCCAAGTCAGTCCCAGTTTTTGCCTTGGTGTGCCCGGATCTTCGTTGTTCTGACAACATTCCTGTCCTGGTTGGCACCAATGTCCGCAAGGTCAAACCGTTCACCGCCAACGAGAAAGTTGGGAAGGCAGGTAAAATCCGGGCAGCGAGAGTGTGTGTTCCAGAGCAGAAAGCCCAGCCCATACCTGCCACAAAGTTTTCCAACGTCGATCCTGATGAGAGCCCTGTAGCTGAAGTGACGTGGTCCAGCCCTGGCCCCCTCGTCATTCCTGCTGGAAGTCAGTATATAGCTTCCTGTAAAGTGAAAGGGAGACAACCTGTTGAAGATAGCGTCCTGATCACAGAGCGTGCTCCTTCTCTTGTTCTTCCTCAGAGTGTGCTAGTGCAGCCAACTGTCTTATACTCAAAAACGATGGACAAGAACAAGTTCCTGGTACTGATGCGTAATGAGTCACTCAAGCCAACCTCCATTCCCAAGGGCACAGTGATTGCACACCTGCATGTAGCTGATATTGTGACTCAAGTTCCCAGTCCCAAGTCAGAGACTTCCCCAAAGATTGATGAGTCACTGTTTGATTTTGGAGATTCGCCGATTCCAAATGAATGGAAACAAAGACTAAGAAAGAAGCTCGCCGAGAGGTCCAATGCATTCTCCACTGAGGAATGGGACGTCGGGTTAGGCAAGGGGGTAGAACATCCAATCCGACTAAACGACGACACCCCATTCAGAGAACGGTCTCGCCGCGTAGCTCCTGCTGACCTGGATGACCTCCGACGCCACATTCAAGGTCTTCTGGCAGCAGGGATCATAAAGGAATCAAGAAGTCCCTATGCTTCGCCGATCGTAATGGCACGAAAGAAAAATGGAAAACTGCGCATGTGTGTGGACTATCGGACACTGAACCGAAGAACAGTCCCCGACCAGTACACAGTTCCACGAATTGACGATGCATTAGACAGTTTGTCTGGAAGCAAGTGGTTTTCAGTGTTGGACTTGCGCAGTGGTTACTACCAGATACCGATGTCAGAGCAGGATAAAGAGAAAACCGCCTTCATATGTCCATTGGGATTTTACCAGTTCGAGAGAATGCCACAGGGGATCACAGGGGCTCCGGCAACATTTCAAAGACTTATGGAGAAGGCGGTAGGAGACATGAACCTGCTCGAGGTCATAGTCTACCTAGATGACCTGATTGTTTTCGGTAAGACTCTGGAAGAGCACGAGCAAAGACTCCTCAAGGTGATTGACCGACTGGAAGAGGCTGGTTTGAAGTTGTCAATAGATAAATGTCAGTTCTGTTGTCCACAAGTGACCTACGTGGGACACATTGTGTCAGAGAATGGAATCGCAACAGACCCTGCCAAAGTGGAAGCAGTATCCAAATGGAAGCAGCCCACTGATCTTCCATCATTGCAGTCCTTTTTAGGATTCTGTGGGTACTATCGTCGCTTCATAAAGAATTACTCGATCATAGTCAGACCGCTTACAGAACTATGCAAGGGTTACCCCCCGACTCAGAAGAAGAGAAAAGTAGCCAGGGTACCAGACAAGACCTACTACAAAGTAAAGGAACCCTTCGGGGACAGGTGGGATCAGACATGCACAGAGGCGTTCAATAAAGTCATCCACTGCCTCACCGACGCACCTGTCTTAGCTTTCGCTGACCCGACAAAGCCCTATGTGTTACACATAGATGCCAGCCTTGAGGGCTTAGGGGCAGTTCTCAATCAAGAGTACCCAGAAGGGTTGAGACCAGTTGCTTTTGCAAGCCGGAAGCTCAGTTCCTCGGAGAGGAACTATCCAGTGCATCAGCTCGAATACCTTGCGCTTAAGTGGGGTGTGGTCGACAAATTTCATGATTACTTGTACGGAGCAAGTTTTACTGTGAGGACCGATAACAACCCCTTAACGTACATCCTCACAACCGCCAAGTTAAACGCAACCGGTCATCGTTGGCTTGCTGCTCTCTCGACGTACAACTTCACTCTTCAGTACCGACCAGGAAGTAGCAACATCGATGCCGACTCCTTGTCACGCAACCCACTTCCACACAATGATGAGTGGCAAAACCTTCCGCCTGACAGTGTTAAAGCTCTTTGTAAACAAGTCAGATGTGGAAAGCGAGTTGGAAAGCTCACCAGCTGTGCAGAGTCCTTAGGGGTATCTCCAGAGGCCATCCCTGAGTGTTATGTGTTTCCAACACGCTTGGATGTTGGTTGTCTCACCCAGATGAGCCAGAAGGACCTCGTCACAGCTCAAGATAACGACCCAGTAATTGTTCCGGTCAAGCAAGCAGTTAAAAACAGGCACTCGTTCCACTCAGTCAAGGGCGATGACCCCCGAGTCACACTGTTGCAGAAAGAGGCAAAAAAGTTGCTCATATCTGATAATTTGCTTTACAGAGTGACAAAAAGATCACCTGGTACAGTGATACACCAACTCGTCCTTCCTTGCAAGTATGTCCCACTTGTACTCAGATCTCTCCACGACGAGTCCGGGCATCTGGGAGTGGAAAAAACAGTTGAACTTGTGAGAGACCGGTTCTATTGGCCTAAGATGGGAGCAGAGGTGGAACAGTACATAAAAAACTGTGGCAGATGCATTGCACGAAAGACACCACCCCAGAGAGCTGCACCTTTAAACCAGATAACCAGTAAAGGTCCACTCGATCTGGTGTGCATTGATTTTCTATCGCTTGAACCTGATTCCCAGGGATTGGCAAATGTTCTTGTTGTGACTGATCATTTTACCAGATACGCCCAAGCTTTTCCTGCAAAAGACCAGAAAGCGTCAACTGTAGCCAAGATACTGTGTGAGCGTTACTTCGTGCACTATGGACTTCCTGCACGGATACATTCAGATCAAGGTCGGGATTTTGAAAGTAAACTGATTCAAGACCTCCTGAAAATGTTGGGGATCCGTAAGTCAAGAACAACACCGTACCATCCTCAGGGGGATCCACAACCCGAGAGGTTTAACCGTACACTTTTATCCATGCTTGGAACTCTGGATCCAAATCAAAAGCAGAAGTGGAGTCAGAACATCAGTCATTTGGTGCACGCCTATAACTGCACCAGAAACGAGGCGACTGGTTACTCACCTTATCTGCTCATGTTCGGGAGAGAAGCCCGTTTACCTGTGGACATTTGTTTTGGAGTATCTGATGACAGTGGAAAAAGTGTGACGTACCAGCAGTATGTTACTAAGTTGAAAGCAGACCTCCACAAAGCCTACCAACTTGCTACAGAAGCTGCGGACAAGAATCACAGAAAAAACAAAAGAGCACATGACAAACTAGTAAAAGAACAAGTCTTGGAAGAAGGAGATCGTGTGCTGCTGAGGAATTTCGGTGTCACTGGAAAACATAAGCTGAAAGATAAATGGAGATCACTACCATACATTGTGGTTGGAAAGATGCCGAATCTCCCAGTCTACCAAGTGAAACCGGAAAGAGGAAATGGAGTTGTAAAGACAGTGCACCGCAATCATCTGTTACCCATCGGCTATTTAGTGAGACTGGATACAGACAGTGATGCACCTGAGTTACCCCAGAGACCTGTGACCAGGAGAAAGCAGAAACTAACTCAAATCGCAACACAGAATGATGAAGGTATTCCACTGTCATCCGATTCTGATGATGAGGATGTAGATACACCAAGACCGCTTGTAATAGAGTGGAAAGATTTGTTGTCACAGCCAGAGTTATGCCCGAGACAACAAAGTCAAGTCACAGATGACGTCCAAGTTTCTTCACCAGCCAGGAGCCTGGATGAAGTTGATGCAGTTTTAGAGACTGTTGATATTTCAGATGCTCATTTGCCTCCTGCCACTGATGCAGATGCACACAGAGATGTAGAAGAGGAAGCAGATGTAAATGAGGATGAAGTATCTGAAGAGGAACCCTTAGTTGAACGCTCCCAGCGAGTGAAGAAACCAGTTGTGAGACTGAGTTATGATCAACTGGGAGAACCCTCCGACCAGCCGTTGACTGTTTTAAGCCACGGTGTACTTGTTGGAAGCGGAACCTACAGAGACTCCAGATATCGCCCATGCCATATCGCCTAGTGCCACTCCATGGCATTGTGTCCTGATTGTTTTAGTTAAAATCCTTTCAGTCAGTATAAGCAGATTCAGGTTGTTTAAACCTTTAGTTTGATGAGGACATCAAATTCTTTAGAAAGGGGAGGATGTAGCCCTTAACTTAATAAAGTTAGGTGGATAAATCCAGTAAAGCAATTAAACTGAAAGTAATTTAGTTTAATGAAGAAAGAACAAAGGTTTAATTAAAAAGTAATTAATCATAAATAAGGTAGGATGTAAATGTGTTAATGAGTAGTTACAATAAATAGATGTATATTGTTTTAAGGTAAACAGTGGATTTAAACTAAGTGAAAAATACACAGACTGTGCCTTTAGTTTCAGCTATTTTGTTTGTGATTGGTTACTGGGGTTATCAGTCAATGACACCTGTGGTGATTGGTTGTAGTTAAGGAAGAGAACCAGTAGGGGGCGGGAGTAGAGAAAAACACGAAGAGAGACGCAGAGAAAGGAGAGGAGAGAAGGGAAAACGGAAAACAGACGTAGGAGAAGAGAGAACGAAGGAGTGGGAAGAATGCTGGGTTTGATAGCCTGGTGAATGTTTTATGTAAACAGTAGAAAAGTGTAGCTGTGAACTATCACACCGTTTTGCTTTTATCACAGTGGATTAAGTGAATGTTTGGTGTGAGCTGTGTCGCTGCTATGCTAACGTCAGTAAGTTGCTAGCCACGAGGACGGCGTTGCTAACTGAAGACTGTTTGCCACGTGAAGAGGACGCTTGCTCGCTGTGAGGAAGGCTGTTGCTCGCTACGTGAGGAGGACGGTTTGCCTGCTTCGTAACGGGGATTTCGTTTCCGCTGCCACTGGATTCATCTCTCGGACCTGAACTGTTTTTCCCGAACTACGAACTGTTTCTTCAAGGAAGACTTCGAACTGTAAGTTGGACTTTTCACGTCTTTGTTCGCTGAGGATAAAGATTTGGACGGCCGCACCGCACCCGAGCAACGTACAGGCCTGCTACTTTTATTATTTTGCGTGCGTGCGTGTGTGAGTGTGTGTGTGTGTGTGGGCCCACAGAAATGTTTAGAGTCTAATTGAGTTCAGTGTTGGATCTGAAGTTGTTTATTTTCTATAGGGGAATAGTGGTAAAAAGAAAAGGGAAGAAATAGGATTTTCAAAGGGAATCTAAGTTGATTTAAGTGTGTTGTTAAAGTATATTTGTGTAAACCAATTCAGTTTTGCCAGTAACTGGCCAGGTTATTTATGTTTTGTTAACTGATTGCTCAGATAATCTGATGATTTAAGTGTGGTCTAATATTTCAAGTGTTTATGTTTTGAGATTTTAAAGGGGCATAAAGTGTGTTATAATTGTTTTCTTTGAACAAAAAGAGTAAACATTATTTGTACATTACTAACAACGGTCAGTAAACTATTATTTTTTATTCAGAGAAGTTGTCTGGGGTCAGTTATTTAAAATACATCACTGTGAGTGTAAATAGATTGTGTATCACTAGGGTAATATAATTTTCACCCATAACAGGTAAACCTTTTTGGTAGCTACCTTAAGAAACCGAACTCAAACACCCCTTCATCTTAGTTTAAGGTTATTTATAGCTACTATAGCGTGTTGGGGTGCTACACATGGGATAAGGTGGAGGGTTAGACAGAGAAACAGAAATGTGTATGTGTGTGCGTGTGCAACTCAGTGTGCAATAGCTCGATGTAATGAGCATCTGGACTGAAAGGCAATCCTCTCCCTTACCGTGTGTGTGTGCGTGTGTGTGCGTGTCAGTAGGAGGTCAACGCCATCCAGTGGGTAGCAGCTGTCACTTTTCTTCTCCAGTCTCCCAGATTACATGAAGTGAACCTGTGGCGGCCCAGACACCACAGACACAATGATGGGTGGGTCCCAGACATAGGTGTTCATTGATCAGTCTGGAAGGTCAGAGTCGGGTGGAGCCGGAGCGGTTGGAGGAGTGACGTGAAGGGTGACCTGGGAAGATGGGGGGGGGTCGGCGCTTGTCGTCTCTTCTCCAACTACGATCCCGACCATCACTCCTCTCTCCAGCTCCACCCTACTTCTTTCCTTCCCTTCTTCAGTGCAATAATCATCTCTTTATACACATTGAGTAAATTACCCGTTATGTACGTATTAATACTAGGGCTGTCAATCGATTAAAATATCTAATTGCGATTAATCGCATGATTATCCATAGTTAATCGCGATTAATCGCACATATTATACCTGTTCAAAATGTATCTTAAAGGGAGATTTTCAAGTATTTAATACTTTTATCAACATGGGAGTGGGCAAATATGCTGCTTCATACAAATGTGTGCATATATTTATTATTAGAAATCAGTTAACGACACAAAACAATGACAAATATTACTAATAATATACTATATATATTATTAATATAGGTACCGCATTTAGCATTGAAAGATATGCTAAAATCATAACATGGTAAACTGCAGCCCAACAGGCAACAACAGCTGTCAGTGTGCTGATTTGACTATGACTTGCCCCAAACTGCATGTGATTATCATAAAGTGGTCATGTCTGTAAAGGGGAGACTCTTGAGCACCTATAGAACCCATTTTCCTTCACATATCTTGAGGTCAGAGGTCAAGGGACCCTTTTGAAAATGGCCTTTTCAGTTTTTCCTTGCCAAAATTTAGCGTACATTTGGAGCGTTATTTAGCCTCCTTCTCCAGCTTCTCAAGGTAGTATTAAAAAGGGTTGGTTCCAATGGATTCTTTAGGTTTTCTAGTTACATATGATGCCAGTATCTTCACTCTAGCTTTAAAACTGAACTGAAACTTTTAACCCGCTACCACTTAAAAATTGCAAGTTGTATTAATGCGTTAAAGAAATCGATTTTAAACAAATTTACGTTAACACATTATTATCGCATTAACTTTGACAGCCCTAGTAAATATTACTATTCATGTAGGCAGAGGTTTTACTTTATATATTTAGTTAAGGTGACAGACCTCAAGCATCTGTACATTTATATTTCTGTGAATTCTATTTTCTTTTATAATCTGAATGACAAGTGAGAGCTGACATTACACGTTTGCTCAATTATTTCTGAACATCTGTTGTAAATCCATGTGTAAGTCTGATCACATCACATTATTCAAGTAACCTGCACTTCTTTGTTCATTTCCTTCTTTGCTGCACTACTCTTCTTTCTCTTTGCATAATAAGTGTGATTATTTATTATCACATGCAGTGTTCTGTATGATAGTCATTTATCATAAACTGCACTTTGCTGCTGCTGTGACAGCCCCATTGGGATCATTACAGCTTCATTTAATCTAATCTAACACAACTCGAACACAATTCTATGCACAGTATGTTGCTGCAGGGGAAGTGTGGTAGGAAAACAGCAACTGTTGCATGTGAGTGTTGTAATCTTTAATTTTGGGAGAAATCTTCAGAATACCTTTTCTTTGACAGTTTTTTGTATTTACTTTCTATATTTAATCAACTTTTTTCCCCACTTTAGCAATTACAAAAGTTCAAACAGACATCTGTAGAACATATTAGTTGCATTATAATCTGAGAACACCACTGCTGACTACTGATGAAAGCAAATATTTCAAATTAGGAAGTGAAATAATCTGATATAATCTGATAAATGATATAAAAAAGGGATAGGCTGTTTTATAAAGGTGTCTTGTCAACGTGTGTGAGGGGATTACTTAAAATACAATTGTGTTTTTCTTCCTTTTTAGATGCTTCAAAAACAGGAGATCTACCTTTGTGTAAATAATATTTTGCCAGTAGAATCAAATTGTTGTTGATATTTAGTATACTGGATTTCTGCCAGAAAAGTTGTTAGGCAAAACTCTCAGGAGCGGCTTGTCACTAACCAACCCTCTGAGACTCACATGGACCTGTTTTTTTCTTTTTTTAGGGGGGTACAGGGGCTGTTTAGGGGGAGATAGCAGGTCAGCAGTAGATGTCACATGGAAATTGACTTGTCAAGTTGTTCTAGTCATAAATCAGAAATAAACATGAATGAATTAAAACAACTTGTTAAGGTGTATAAGGTTTTAGAACATTATGATGGAAGTACTGTACAAGACGGCCATTCAGACCGCACAGTGGTTTATAACACTATGAGACGGGATTTTACAACTCTGGAACGTGTATTTGTCGCGACAATCGTGAGGTAAACAGTAGAAATACAGCGTTCATGTCACAAAGTAATCCACCAGGAATGTATGTTGCGTGTATGCGATTGGCCAACGCTGCAGAGTTTTGCCGGCAAAAATTTGAGCTAGGTTAAGCTTTTTTTGCCAGAGCCCCCTGCTTTGGCACCCCCACTGTGCCGTTAGACTGGCCTCATTCAAATGAATGAGAGGGCTATGTTTTTTTTCACACAGAGCTACAGTCGGTGTGAACGCAGCCTTAAGGCCCAGGCACACCAAACTGACATCAAAGAACTAGCGGCGATGAAGGCCGACAGTTGTGTCGCCTCACATCGCCTTTGTCTCGGCCGACAAGAGAAACCCGAAGACCGAGGACGGCGAACATACAAGCTGTTGTTATGATACCTACATGGAATAAAGCGCCGTTTGCTGACCATTTTCACGCCACTCTAACTCACCACTTAGCTTTACTCCAGATGCCCATGTCGTTGTGAAAATATACGTGTACTGGAACGATCAGATGAGATGAAAAATGAGAAGAGCCTTCTGTGTTTTTCCTCTTGACTTTACTCGTCGGCTTGCTTTCCTCACTTCCGTTTCTCTTCTCGTGCACTGATTCGCTTAAGCTGAACAGCCAGTCAGAGTGGTTTGTCTCACCGACGGGCTCTGCCGCTGATTCAACACGCTGAATCGGCCGAAAAACCTCTAACATGGGCAGACCAGAGCCGACAATGACGGACACACCGCAAAAACTAGGCCGACAGATAGGCTAGGCTTGGTGTGTCGGTGCCTATAGATGAGAAGATTGATACCTCACTCTCTTGATTGGTGCAGTGACTTTGTGGAGGTACTGCTGATTGCCTGGCAACTTCATGGTTGCAACCAACACCGAGAAGTCACTGCAACCAGCCAATTAAAAGTCCTGCACATAAACGTCCTGTAAAAACCTCAACTTGTCATTTTTTACTCTTTTTAGTTTTTGTGTGGATTAAACAAACAACTTGTCAATTTAACTTCAACTTTATTTAGCGTTAAAGGTGCTGGTGGTCAGATTTTGTTACCTTGGGACGGAGCCAGGCTAGCTGTTTCCCTCTATTTTCAGTCTTTGTGCTAAGCTAAGCTAACTGGCCGCAGTTTCATATTTACCATAAGGACATGAGAATCTCAGCAAGACAGCAAATGAGTATATTTTTCAAAAGGTTGAACTAGATGTCAAGGTTGACAAGGTCGGCGTTAGCCTCAGCACACTTTTACTTACAGTTGTTGTACACCAGCACTATATAGTATTGTATATTAATATGCATAGGGCAGATCAACACCATCAACTTCTCTATTCTGGCAGCAGATACCGCTTAATTGGCACCGCGTGAGTGATAACGTTCCACTAATCCTATGAGACTGTCTCTGGCATGTCTTTGCTGTATGTATGGATGTTTCTTAGAGAAAAAAAATAGAGGGAGACAGATCAGAGGTTCAGCGCACATCACAAGTTACCCCTCCTATTTCTATGCAAACAAGGTCCACTAATCCATCGGGAAATTACTGTAAATTAGCTATTTCCCTCTGATCCTGCACCACAACACATCCATGTGAGGATCTGCATGGAAAGAGCATGTTCAAGAATCACATATTTACATTTACATATCAATGAAATGTCGCCTTTAAATAGGAAAGTGCACATTTTTGTACATATAAATGATTTAAAGTGCGGGGGCTCATAATGAGGGCTGAACTCACTTGATCTACTTATTTGATCAAAAAAGGCATTTCTTTTCTTTTCATTTGAAGGAGCTGGTCCTTGCACCCATTCACTTTTAATGATTAATTCAAAGCAGGGGAGGCAGATTAAGCATTTCAAAGTATGTAACAAGGCAGAAGACAGAGAGGAAGGAGATAAAAGCGCTGAGCCAAAGAGGGATCAGGAGCAGGAACGAGCTAAGAGAGAGAAAGTGATACAGATGGGGAAATTGAAAGATTGGCGCTTCTGTTTCTCCAGTCTGTTAGTTCTGTGTCTTTGTGGGCTCTCTCCTGGGAAACGGAGGATATAACCCTCTAAAGTCTCCCCGTTTCATGTAGGGTCAAGATCTTTTTGATCAGGGGTGACTGAGGATAAAAGCGCAAGAGGGGGTTGCTGGGAGAGTGGGGGAAAAGTAGGCGAGAGTGAAACTGAGGAGAGAAGAATAGAGGATGAGTGACAGAAGATGGGGTTTGAAGGAAAGAGGAGGAGGCGGGATGGGGTGTCTGAGTTTGATGGGAAGATGAGGTGGACAGACAAGGATTTCACGCTGTCTGCTTTGCCACAGAGCTGGAGGGGGAACTTCAGAGGAGCAGTTATAGGAAGGATGTTTCTCAATCACCGTCCTCAAGACCCAGTGTGCCAAAGTTTATTGCGGCAATAGTTTCGTGGCTCGAAAATAAGGGCAGAGACAGAGAGGGTTTCATATGGCAAGAAAAACAAGAGTCAGCAGTTGTTGGTGTGCATCTGCATGTGTGTGTGCAGCTGTTGTGGTGACACACATGACATGGCAGACACAGAGCGTTGCTTTCATATTGACTCTCTCAGAGAGAGATAGAGAGGGGGGGAGGGGGTTGGGGGGGGGGGGCTCTACATCATAAGCTTGATATTGATTACAGAGACTATGAGATGCATGGGTGACATCTGATACTGCAGCCATATGTCCGCAGGAAATCACTGTGACCACCACACACACACATGCTTATCTCCGCCTGTTGTATAAGATGCCCTCCTTTTTACAGTCTTTCCTATGGAGGACGGAACCAGCCTAATTAAAAAATGAACAAATAAATTAAATAACTCGATAAATATATTGGCTTGGAGGTTCCCAGAGAGAATGAAGAAAAGAATATAGAAATAAATACGTTTTGGGGAAATAAATAGGGGGGATATGCAGAGGGAAAATCATGCATAAAGAGATATGTAGATAAAAATACAATTTAATAATGAATAAATCAGGGCTGCCCCTTCTTAATCGATTAGTCAACTAATCGGTTGTTTTGGTCTTAGTCGACTAAGATTTCTTTAGTCAATTAGTCGTTTTTATGCTTTTTCATGCACAGAGACTTATTTCCAAGAAACTTAGGAGCACATCTCTGGCAAACACAAGATTTAAAGTGGTGCTTTTGTGTGATTCCTTGTGGAGAAACTCTGTTTCACAGATTTGTCGATTAAATCAACTAATCGATTAGTCGACAAAATCATACGAGCGTTAGTCGACTAAGAATTTCTTTGGTCTAGGACAGCTCTAAAATAAATACATCCATCCATTATCTGTAACCGCTTATCCTATTCAGGTTTAGAATACCGTAAATACATTAAGAAATTAATTTAAAATAGATATAAACAAAATAAGTACAAAAATAAATAAATACATTTCAATGTAATAAAATTAATAAATAAATAAATTAAAGTGAAAATTAAAAAGAAGAGTAGATAGATAGGGGACACAATACTTCTATTTAAATGGTTCATATTTTGTTTCACTTTGTTTAGCTCTTTTTTTTTTTACTGTGTTAGCTGATGCATCTTGTTTTTTGCACTATCCCCATTGTTGCTGTACACTGCAAATTTCCCCACTGCGGGACTAATAAAGGAATATCTTATCTTATATATTAAATTTTTTTATTGGCACAGAGTACAATGAAGCAGTACAACTATAAAGGAGTCAGTGTTTTACGTTTTACACGTTTGAAACAGTGTTATCCTAGACAGACTTATCTTATCTCAAAGAAGCAAATTAATTGATGTCACATTTTTATCAATTAATTGATGCTTACATTTATTTTTTACATTTTAAGTTCATTTAATGGCATATTTATTTATTTATCGAGTCATTAATTTATTTATTTACTCATTTTGACTTTTTTTTCATGCAGCATGATGATTTAACACACATGTTCGTGCATTTCCACTCTTCCACTCACTCACACACACACATGCACACGTTGTTATTATGTTTGCATAATAATAATTATTGCAAAAGCAGAAGAGTGTCATCTTATGAAATCGGTGTCATATAATCCTCCTCTAGTGCTGTTCTCATAAGATCCCCCTCTGCAGAGCGTCATGTTGAGTGTGTGTACTGCACCTTTAAACAGCAGGCGTGGCTCTCCTACTACGACCCGCCTCTTATGCATAACAGCCAACTCTCCTTCACCCGGATCATATAGTGCAGTAGTCGGCAAAGAAAGTGACCACAGCCGAAGCCTATCTATCCAACCCGTTTGAGCTGCGTTGACTGCGACCAAACGGACTCATTCAACCTTCAACTACTGTTTACAACCAGGAAAAAAAGACACCCAGCGGCTGCACATTGGAGGCAGTTTTACGCGTAAAGGAAACCATCGTAGCTGCTGCTGCTTTTTGGACACTTTATATTTTTGCGCACGGCGGATCTATGAAGACGCGAGCAGGTTTTTCACTCTCAACACCAGGTAATAACTCTTTTTATTTCAACTTCTCTCGTGATAGGATGTTTAATACACAGGGTTGGCTTAATGAGTGAAAGTTGTGGGTTTTTTTTTTTGCAGCTTTCTTCCCAGCTGCTTAATTAACTGATCAGCGCTTTTTTTTTAGTCGCAGCTGAATTCTTTGAGCTTTGAGCTTGAGAGTTGAATCTGAGGAGGAGCAAAATATAAACTACTTTACATACAATTGAGCATGTTCATTGGTAGGCAGGACTGGTAGGCTACCTGTCCATCCAATTAATCTATTTCAATCTAATTTAATCACTATTTGCTGCTGAGCAGTCAGCAGAAAATAGAAACCCCTCCTCTCTCCCTCTCTCTCTCTCTCTCTCTCTGTCACAGTATACTACTAAAGCACTGTTATGTAATGAAACACTGTTGCGAAACTTGGAACTTCTCAGCAGCAAAAACACACCGAGTGGTTTAGCTTTTAACTTTGCAACATTTTGAGCATTTAAAGGATACTCTGTGTTTTGTTTTTTTCCCCTGAGAAATCACCAGTTTTTGTTCCAATGCGTATAATAGTTGCCAGTGACCTTATAAGGACACTGGTTGTAAGTCTTAATTGGCACACCATGTTCTTTTCTGATGGGCTACAGGTACACAGATTATCTGATGCACTTTGGTGGGTGTTTTTAATCTGGTACACTTGTTTCTTTTTAATTGTAGGATAATATTGAGCTGTTGCATCCAAAATAGCTGCATTATTACGCATGGCCACAAAATCAACTCAACATGTCCACAGACAGGGGGTGTGTGATTATTATGATGAGAATAAGGCTGATCCTGTTCTTATCTCCATGCAGACAGAGGGAACAGCATGTTCAAGAATCATATATTTATATTTACATATATATATCTTATATTTTATATTTACATATCAATGAAATGTTGCCTTTTTAAATAGGAAAGTGCACATTTTTGTACATATAAATGATTTAAAGTGCAGGGGGCACTTAATCTGGTACACTTGGAGTGGATGTTTTTTCCTTTGATGGTTTATTATAGGATAATATTGAACTGTAAGAAACATCCAAAATAGCTGCATTATTAAGCATGGCCACAAAATCACACCCCCAACATGTCCACAGACAGTGGGTGTGATTTAATATGATGAGAATATGGCTGATCCTGTTACCTGTTATCAAGATTCAAGATTCAGGTTGTACAGGTACAAACGTGTGAAATACTTTTTGCTGGGAAGCTCCATTCAAATAATAAGTTACATTACATTACAATTATAAAGAAGAAATACTTTGTACAAGGGCATATTAGGAATATATATATTAAGAAAATATACAGTATAAGATAGATATACATTTGTTCCTCTCCATGCAGACAGAGGGACCAGGGAGTGATTCACCCCCCTGCCTGCAGCCCCCATGCCGGGCATTAGCTCCACCGCGCCTCGGTATGAAAACTGGGACATGGACCACCTCGACCACTACCAGCATTATTTCTACGACGACCACCACGACCCGGACGAGGATTTCTTCAAGTCCACCACAGCTCCCAGTGAGGACATATGGAAGAAATTCGAGCTGGTGCCGACCCCGCCCATGTCTCCTATCCGGGCTGCGGTGGAGGGGTCTGCAGGCAGCAGGGTCGGGCTGCTGCACCACCCGTCTCTGGGGGACAAGCTGGAGTGGGTGTCTCAGTTCTTGGGTCAGGAGGATGAGCAGCAGCAGCAGCAGCAGCAGCAGCAGCAGGAGCTGCCCTGCAAGCTCACCGCCACGGCAAGCGACTCCTTCGGCAACCTGAGCTCCATCATCCTCCAGGACTGCATGTGGAGCGGCTTCTCTGCAGGACAGCAGCTGGAGAGAGTTGTAGGAGGGAGCTGTCCCGGGACGGGGACCGGGACCGGGAGCGCTGCGGCGAAAGTCTCAGCCGGCTCTGCGGTCACATCTCCGGGGAGGGTTCAGCAGTGTGCACCCGGAGATGCCTCGGCTCTCAGCGGACTAGCTGCGGACTGCGTTGACCCAGCTGCGGTGCTCACTTTCCCGTTAACCGGTGGATGCAAGAAGCAAGTGTCCTCTGGTTCCGACTCTCACACCGACTCATCAGGTCAGTAACATGCAACATATATTACTATAATAGCTCTTCTTTGACTTCTAGTTTGTCTGTGGTGAAGTAAGCTTTATGGTTGTTACCATATCCTTATTTGTAGTGAGTTTAGTGACCATAATCACACCTTCTTATGGTAGTTTTTTAGACTCATCAGGTCAGTGACAGACGGAATATGCAACACTTTTCTGTATATTACTATAACATATCTTCTTTGACTTCTAGTTTGTCTGTGGTGAAGTAAGCTTTATGGTTAGCCACATCTTTTTATGGTAGCTTTCTCATGATATTTCAATAATATTCCTTTAATTTTACACTTTTCTATTTGCTTGCACAAAGTATATGCAACTTAGGGGCTTTTCTGTATATTCTGTATATTCCTATAATAGCTGTTCTTTGACTTCTAGTTTGTCTGTTCTGAAGTAAGCTTTATGGTTGTTACTATATCCTTATTTGTAGTGGGTTTAGTGACCATAATGGCACCTTTTTATGGTAGTTTTCTCATGATATTTCAATAATATTCCTTTAATTTTACTTTTCTATTTGCTTGCACAAAGTATTTTTTTGTAAGTGTGACTTATAGGACTTTATTTGACCTCAAATGTCATGCTTCTTTCTTTCATTTTAGTTTTTACTTTGATTAGCCCATTATCTGGAAAAAAAAAAGGGGTTGGCATGGCACATGATGACTGCATTGCGTTACCTTGGTGCATGCAACACATGCTTCAAGCCCTGAGAGCGACACGCCCATTGAAACATCTGCTGCTTGGCATGGCTCCAGCAGACCAGCTGCTACCTCTCTCTCCCTGTTCCTCCAGTCTGACTTATGATAACAATATCCTCCCCAGCAGTCCCTAGCTGGCTCAGATCTGACATGAATTCATTACTCATTATTATTGGAACTTCATGTAATTTGGAGGGGAAAGAAAATCAACGCTGTTTTAGTTATTATTATTGTCTAGCCGAAATTTTCCCTGACTCCAGATTAAATTTTTTTTTTTCCCAATTTCTACTCCGTGAACCCATATGATTGAGATTGGTATGTAGGCTGCCATGTGATGTTGAGCTCGGACCATGCATAATGGTGTGTGGAATGTCACAAAGGGAACTTGTTGCTGCATTCCTCCACTCCAACAGGCTGCAGCGCCAATTGTGTCAGTGGGGTGGATTTGGTCCGAGCCAGCCCGGGCTGTGAATAGAGCGGGATTAGCCGTTTTAGGAGGTCGGCTAGGCGTGCAGAATTTCTTTGACCTGAGTTTGAGGCCATGTTTCACACCGTTTCAGGGGGTAATGTGCGCTCAAAGAAGAGGAGAATGAGCAATCGTAAATGCATGTAAGCTCCAATAAAGAGCCATATGGGGCTATTTGAGGGAATCAATTCTGTTTGCTTTGTGATATAAGATGACATACAAGGGCTGTTGTACATAATCGGCAGGCAAATCTCTTTGTCCGTCCCCTCTTTACTGTTATTCATATAGAGATTACTACTTTCTGAGCAGTCAAATCCGCAGAGGTGCAATTACTTTAAAAGTGTGTTTCAATTTACAAGAGTATTGAAAATCTCCCGGGAGTCTTGTCAGTTGGCGGGAATCAAGTCGATAAGACCTCTCCTCGTGTTTAATACCCTGTTTCCACTCTAGTAAATAGAGCAGCAAATGGTTTTAAACGTGCGCAGCGTTGATTATTAGTCAGCTCATTTTTAACGGGAAGAGTTGTTGATTTGCACCTGAGTGCTTCTCAAACCAACCTGTCTCTCTCATCCTCACTCGGTCCACATGAGTGGAGAGAGGGAGCTGACAGTGTTGTGAGATCATTATGAGTGAAGTTCATTTCTACAGAAGCATTTAATTGGTTGAAGGAGGCAGTGAGTGTGTCCAGGGAGGTGGCTCCTTATGTGACTCATCTTTCCAGCTGTCACCTGCAGTCATTAACCATGTATTTTTTTATATATTATATAAGCACATAATTTAATACATGCATGTCTTGCTCTTTCAGATGATGAAGATGACAAAGATGAGGACGAAGAAGAGATCGACGTGGTGACAGTGGAGCACAAGCAGCAACGCAAACCTCGTCGACTGGTCAACGCTCGCAAACCGGTGACCATAACGGTGCGAGCTGACCCTATGGACCCCGGCATGAAGCGTTTCCACATCTCCATCCACCAACAGCAGCACAACTACGCTGCCCCCTCGCCGGACACACTTCCGCCAGTTGAGCCGCCTCGGAAGAGGGTACGGCAGGAGGCGTCCTCCCAGGTCACCCAGCCGCACCAGAACTCTCATTACCACCAGCCGCGGCCCGGCCACGCCCCTCTGAACTTAGACAGGAAGTCTCATGGGGCCGCGACTGGAGTCAGGTCGGAGTCGCCTACCCTCAGCGCCTACTCGCCTACCTCCTCCTCCTCATCACCTTCGTCTCCTCCCTCCTCGTCCTCTTCCTCCTCGGCGTCCCATTCCCAAAGCTCCCCCTCGAAGCCCCATTCCTTCTGCCACCTCTCCAGCCCCCAGTCGTCCGACTGCGAGGACACGGACAAGCGCAAGGCGCACAACTTTCTAGAGCGCAAGCGACGGAACGACCTGCGCTCGCGTTTCCTGTCGCTGCGGGACGAGATCCCGGGCCTAGCGGACTGCCCCAAGACGCCGAAGGTGGCGATCCTGACGCGGGCCACGGAGTACCTGCAGCAGCTGCACGTCAGCGAGAGGCAGAAGGCTCAGGAGAGGAAGCAGCTGAAATCCCGGCAGCTGCAGCTGCTGCAGAGGCTGGCGCTGCTCAAACGCTCCTGAGCGACGGGGGCGGGGGGATGGGGGAGGTCGGCTGTCACCACACACACGTACACTCACAGAACTGAGCTACATGAAGGAGAAAAGACACTAATGTTCACTTTGAATTGGTCACGTTGGAATAGTGCGGGTGGATTTATTTTTTTTTGTTTTCTATTTTTGTGGTTTGCACATTAGCTTCTGAGTGATTGACGAGGCCGATCAGGACAGCGAGCTAGGGACTGATCTTATGGGGGCATCTTACGGGCAGATTAACATGTCCATGGTTACTCAATATAGGTTTGTCAAACTGTTATATTTCCCCTTGCTGAAAAAAATGTTAAAAAACCGTTGCTTGCTACGGGAAGACTTGCTGTGAATGCAGCAGCTTCTAGTTGATAAACTGCTACAACTGTGCTGTCTAACTGCTGCATGGTCTGGTCAGACGTTTCCTTGATTGTGATGGTGCACAGCAGAGATGTCTCCTCTTTCTGCCTGTCATCAGTCTAAAGCCCCTGAAGTTTCTCTGTATTCGTTTTCTTTACAGTCTCCTGCTCCTTAGCGCTCTGCATATCTACGACTTGCACATTTTGTGCCTTGTTTTTCTGCTCTTTTTCCATTTTTCATTCTTTTCTCTCATTCTCCATAGCATCTTGTTCTTTTCTTCACACTTTTTTCCCCTCTTCAGCTTCTAGCTTTATGCTTGCTGATCATGGGAACGCAGGGAGCTGTAGTGGGACTGTACTGAGCCATGCAACAGCGATGTCACAACTGTTCTGCACCTCTGGAATAGCTCAGGTTTAAGTCCTAACTTCTGTGCCTGCAGGTTTTCCATTCAGTGTTGCATCATAAATGCTTCAACAGCAGCAACCATGCCGGAACAGTAACGACCAGTTTTGTAGCATCATTTGGAGAAAAATATGTTGCCATACAGGCATTGTTTGAGATTTATCCTATTTTCAATCAATATCTGCTAAAAAAAAAAACACTATAAAGATCTTTAACTAAGATTTCTCTTTATTGTTGTTGTGCCATGGAGACCAGCCAAAAGGTGAATGTTGGCTTCAAACCATCAACCAAAAGAAACTCTTAGAGAATGGCTTAAATTTGAATCTGTATGTTTTAAGCAACATCAAAAATGCCAACTTTTTCGCTTTGAGATGAAGCCCAGTGAGGTCCAACTGTACATTTCTTTCATCTTGCTGTCTGATATATTTGTAAATTGTTTTGCATTTGATGTAATGCCTATAGAAGCCTTTCAATGTACGTAGACTATCCTGTTGGATGTTATGTATATAGTACCCTGACTGTACAGTCCCTTCCAAACCAAAACCAGAGCTGTCAACTATACTCATCCTAGTTTTTGTTCGGCCCCGCGTCCTAAACCGGGGCCAAGCTTGCTGGCTTTTCAAAGATAACTCAAAGCTTCTATTTTTGTTAATAAAATGATTATGAAAAAAGAGTCAAAATAAAACACTTACTGAACATTGATCACACTAGACACTTTGTCACCACATTTGTTTGTTTGTTTTTCTGCAATGCCTGTTTGTTTTCTTTACTGTTCATTGCGTTTTCTGTCTCTGGGGTTTCTTTTATTTGTACAAGTCAAGAGTTGACAAAAGTTTTATACTATATTTTCCTACCGAGTTGTGTTTCAGTGTGCGCTAATGACTGTTTTTGTTGTTGTAGCTGGCAGGGCTTTATTGGTGGTTATGTGCTGAAAATTGGCATGTGTAGTCTGCTTTTTCTCTGTGGAGTGGAAAGCACCTGAACGCTCCTGTATTCAATCCAATCACTATAGCTGTAGCTCTCTCTTAAATCTGGCGCGGGTGGTGAGGAGGGAGGGCGACATAAGAGGATCTGCCGATTAAACTTCTGGCTGTGTGTAGCCTTTAGTGACCTTACTGCTTTCTCTCTGCTTTTTTTTTTTTTTTTGCAAACCTGGTGCTCCCTATTGTTCCCATAAGCCATGCAACAGAGAACACTGTAGCCCTGGATCGAGTACTGTAAATGACTCGGTCATGACGAGTAGCATGCTCTGCTCTTACCAGCACTCAGGAAACTCCCACGTAGCCTGTAGCTCTTGTGATGGGGCCAAAGGCTGTGCTCGAGGAAAACACCCCCCCCTGCTATAATATGCTGTAACATAATGCCAGACCCACACGGACAGAAAGAGAGCATCAAGGGAATCAAGATGTACCTGAACGAACACAGGATATCATTAATATTCCCTTCCTTCTTCTAAATCAGCTGTAATATTTTTTCTGCTAATTAATTCAGCACAAACCACCATTAGCCCTGATTTTTTTTTCTCAATATGGGTGCACCCACAGCAGTGGTTTGCCCAATTTTTTTTTATTTGTTTGACTTGTGTTGGTCACTGGTCTCTGCTGTTGGCACAGTCACGGTGGACGTTGCTTACTTATTTTTGGGAGTTTAACTACGGTGATTTTGGAGCCTTGTTTCAGCACTTTGTTTTTTCTGTACCTCATAAGCCTCTATGTATGAAGAGTAAGTCAGAAAAATAATAAATTCATGGTTTGACATCATAAATGACCTGTTTGCTTCATCTGTTTGTCTCTTTCACACACACAATAATAATCATCTAGCTATACAGTGTATTTGTTGTTTAATTTATAGCTGCACACAGCTACAATTAAATGAGTTTTATTATATTGCACACATTTATTTCCCATTCAAACCACCTGTATGAGTGAACACACATCTCCCTCTCCCCCAGCCGCCATTTGTTCTGAGCAGTCTCCAAGGTAACTGATCCTGGCATCTTTGCCATGGCAACAAGCATCCTTGCTGCAGAGCTCCCAACAGTTTCCATAGAGACAAATTATAACTATACATGCAAAACCTCCATGGAAAAGGCATTTTTATAAATTGTTATCAACAATCTGATCTGTTTCACAAATGCAGCAATAAGGGAGAGATAAGACACCTTATTGACTTGATTGAACTGGTTTTTGATTATAGTTCTTTAACATGTAAAGCTGCTGATACCAATCAAGAGTGTTTAATTTAAACCAGTGAGGCTCAAATGTTAAAATAATTACATTTAGTTAAAGGCTCATAAGATGAAAAACCATTCCACACATTATCCCCCATCAATCAATGTTGCCACAGTAACGGCTGCCTGTTGCCTAGTAACAGAGCCCTCCTCTCATCTCCAGATACCCACTGCGCCTGCGCGGTGCCGTCAGCTGGTGCTCAGAGGAAGCAGCATCATGGCGGCGGCCGCTAGCAGCGTGCAGTGCAGAGCCTTAAGGAGAGCGATGTTACCGTCTTTAGTGGTGATTCTGGGAGCTACCGGTACCGGGAAGTCCAAGCTGGCGGTGGAGCTCGGAAGACGGCTTCAGGGAGAGATAATCAGCGCTGACTCCATGCAGGTAGGAAGACTGTCAACACGAGGGAGTCCTCGACATGGCAGCCATAATAATGCTCCTGATGACACACTTGCGACTGAAATAAGTCGAGTAGAGCAGAATAACAACAGTTAAATGAATGCAAACCCGAATAGAAAGCTAGCAGGCTGTCGTATATAGCCTAAATCACAAATCAGACTGTGAAAATGACTGTAAATAGTCACTAAAATGCGACTATTCCTCTACCACGAGCAGTTAAAGGTCTGCACTGACTCCTATCCAACACTAAAACACCTTAGATCCCTGAGACAACAAGACAAACATCCTATTAACATACATGCACATACACAGTCTGTCTTTCTTTAGTATGTATCTTTTAAAGGAAAGACAGAAAACACACACACACACAAAGGAAATGGAGAACATTATTATAACAACTCATATCAGCTGTACCTTTTCCTCCTCCTACCTTATATCTCTTGGTCATATAGTTTAAAAAGACAACAACAGGGCTATAATTCAATATTTTGGGGCTTTCAGTGACATGCATGGCAATGTGATCTCAAGATGCAAGGTATCTCAATTGATGATGATTTATTAAAGTTTAGTGAGTGAGTGAGGTGTAAACCATTCAGAGAACATTATTGTTATTGCTAGTTTTGTGTGACATCACCATACAAGCCTGTTCAGTGAAATCCTGAAGTTAATTTCTATGATAATTAAAAGATAAGATATGTCTGAAATGTCACAGCGGCAAAAGAAGTACAAGACTGGATGCATAGATAAGTAACTAGAATACACTTCGCATTTTGGACATCTGCTATATATACAATATGAAGCATGAAAAATAAGAATAAAAGGTACTATACAAGCCGGACAGAAGTAGTAACCATAAAGTGTTTTGTGTAAATAATCACTAATAAATTGAAGAAGTACAGTACATTGCAGTAAATAACTGAATACAAGCGAGCAGGCTGTCATCTAAACTGTGAAAATGACTGTAAATAGTCACTAAAATGCGACTATTCCTCTACCAGGAACAGTTAAAGGTCTGCACTGACTCGTATCCAACACTAAAAACACCTTAGGTCCCTGAGACAACAAGACAAACATCCTCTTAAATGCATGCAGCACAGAGTGTCTTTCTTTAGAGGCCAGTTAAAGTCATTTAAAGGAAAGATAAACTCCTTTAAGTCATTCAGAAAAAACACACACACAAAGGAAATGGAGAACATTATTAACAACTCATATCAGCTGGTCTTTTTCCTCACCTTCTGTCCTCCTTATCTTATATCTCTTGGTCATATAATGAAGACTTTAAAAAGACAACAACAGGGCTATAATTCCGGAGTCTCTCCTCCTCTGCTTGCTTGCCTTCAGTCATACACCGCGCGCGTTCTCGCTCCACACACTGCAGGAGAGTTAGTTTAGCTCTGAGAATATCTAGTGAATGTACAGTGGAGGTTTGTGCAGAAATAAATGCTGCAGCTCCTCCAGACCAACAGAGGTTTCCCGTGTCTTGTGAAGTGGCGGAGCTCCGCAGCAAGAAACGTTATCGTCTCCCTGCGGGCGCAGTCGGAAGACAATAACATTTCTCTTCCTGCTTCAGCCCCGGCACCGACCCGCTTTTCCTGCTTCAGCCTCCCGGGCTGAAGCAGGAAAAGCCAACACTAGGATCAGCATTGATTCATGGAGAGACCTTCGTCTGGTCAGCTAACATTACTGCCAAGCAGCTGAAATATAGAGTGATATTGTGGTTTTAGCTGACGTGTGTCGCCTCACTGTTTTGAGCGGTGCTCGTTCATGTCTATTTAGAGCGAGCAAGCGCGAGCCCGACGCTGACTTTCGTTGACTTAACGGCCACAGGTGTTGCTGCTAACAAGCATTTCTGAAAGTTACAAATAGTCCCTTTAATGTTATTGCTAGTTTGGTGTGACATCACCATACAATATGAAGCATGGAAAATAAGAATAAAAGGTACTATACAAGCCAGACAAAAGCAGTAATCATAAAGTGTATTATGTAAATAATCACAAATAAATTTGAAGAAATACATTGCAGTAAATAACTGAATACAAACATTGCACTTGGATGAATGGAATCAGGCAGGTAAGGTGTCCTGTGTTTTCAGATAACAGTGTTGGCAACATGAAATACACTTATTGCAGAGACAAATATTTAATATGTTATTATACGTTATTTAACAGAGGATATTTAAGCAAAATTATCTCCATAATATACTGGAAATTAAAATAAATGGTACTTTCCCTGGAGGATAAATGCAACGGAGATCATGAAATATACTCTTTAAGTCACATTACTTTTTTAGATGAAGGTAAAATATTATAATGTAAGTAATGACAACAATGTCATCACGATATCTATATAAAATTTAAAAATAAATAAATAAGTAATAATAATAATGCCATCAGTCAAATTCATCTTTAACATTGTTTATTGTGTGTTTTGTTTCCTTTTTTTTTTTTTTGCAGAGGAATTACATTAAAAATAAGAGTGTAGGGAGTTGGAGAGAGAGTCTGTAACCATAACTGTATATATAAAATGATTTAAGAGGTGCTGGATTATTTACAGAATATTATCAAATGTGTATTAATATATCAATATTTCATTTTTAAAATATCACATTGTTATTGTCAACGCCGGTATATCACGACACCCCTAACTGAGTAATTTGTTTAGATACTGTAATATAGCAGCGTGTCTCTGGGCTAATTAAAGCAAAGTAAAAAATGAATGGAGATCAGTGATGACTTAGTATCTACACACCGTAAAGATATTTATTGGTTCATTCATCTCGGCGTCTTTTATTGCTAATCCAGTAACAGTAAAAACAATCATATTCAACAGGAAGTAGTTAAAGGTTTATATGATAAGCAGTGAGATCTCAGAGCTGTATGACGACGGATGACTGTGTTGAAATCACAGGATAGTGTGTGTGTGTGTGTTTGTGTCAACGCAGTGACATTTAAAAAAACTCAGGTTTGCATCTCTTTGCTCGTCTCTCTCTCTCTCTCTCTCTCTCTCTCTCTCTCTCTCAGCCCCGCCCTCCCTTTTTTGGTTCTCAGGCTCCGTTGCCGCAGCAACCAGAGGGCACGCACACAAAAGGAAAGGTTGGGTACAGGTTTGAGCCTGGGTCACACTAGAGAGTGGACACGTACAGTAACTCCACTTTATCCCTATCAGCCAGCAGTGATGCCTCTGACTGCAGAATTCACCCAACCACATCGTGTTCACTCTTTCATCACCTTGCTCCTGTTTCATCACCATCTTTCTTCTTCCCACCTCTTGGTTCTGCATTGTCCTTGAGAGTGTGTGTGTGTGTCCCTGCGGGGAGCGCCCTCTTCCAGCAGTCACCTGGTAGGCTACTGGGTAAACTGGGTTACGCTAATAACATTTCAGCCCAGAATATCTCAACGACCAACGAGCCCTGGTGGAGAAAAAACAAGTGGCCTAGTTACGGCACGTCAGCCCCAGCCTATCTCCACAATCCCTGGCCTTGTTGCTACCCTCCTGTTGGTGTGTGTGACAGCGAGAGAGAGAGAGACATGCAGACATGGAGTGAGTGAGAAAGAGACTGCTTATGTGAGAATGAGGCTGTGTATAGGCTAGAGCTGGCCTGTGTTGTCTTTGGGATAGGAAACAGTCTGGTCTTGTTTGGGAGAAAGCAGCATTGTGCTGAGCTGGTGCATATTCAGCGCCGTGCTACGCCGGCCCAGCAGCTGATAGTGAATGGGCACGCTGTGGCCACTGGGAAGTGTCTATTGTCCCGGGGAGAATTGGTTCCCACACTCCCTAACACTCCTATTGTGTTCTGATCACCCCCTCCTCGCCCTGGCCCATGCCCTCAACCCACAGTTCATTGGACATGCAGGGGGATATTATTCCCTCATTAAATGAACATGCTATCTATGGCACACACACAAAGTGCTCGGCTGTACTGTCGGTGAATGGGGCACCGCCAAATAGTGTACAACCCGTGGTTCCCAAAGTGGGGGTCCAGGGAGCAGCGGGGGTCCCTACAGAGGCTTCCAGCAAAAACGTCACTGTTCTCTCACTCCTGTGAATTATGGGAAAATGTGTGCGTGCACAGTGTGATTTTACGTTTTACAGCTCTCACTGTACCTATCGCCTCACTTATATATAGCATAATTGTGTCACCAGGTAGTTGTGAGCCTGTGAAGTCTCAAATTAGCCAGTTATGTAAAGTATTTTTTATTTCAGGCACAGATAATGAGTGTTCTGTGCATCATATTCCCAATTAGATTAATCCAGAACTGAGTTAGTAGTACAGTACGTCATATGCTGTACTAAATTTAACTGGACTCTTTGGCCCTTGAACATTTAATTCCCTGAGATTCCTTTTTCTTTGTAGTGCAAACTTACCAGTTTTAGTTTGAAAAAAAAGATTGGATTCATTTTCTGTCTATTTTGCAGTAAAATAGAATTTTCAAGACAATTTTTATTTGCCCCTATACAGATTGTTTTATTTATTAGTGGTTATCAAATAACAACAAAGAACAAAGTTAATTGTCTTTTTTAATCTTTATATAAGTAAATTAATCTGGAGTTTTGCCCACATCCTCTCTAACGCCACACAGCTAAACTCCGGTTTCCAGGATAATTGAAATGCTCGCTTGTGCTTCAGCTCATAAACCTTGTCTTTGCCTGCCGCCATGTTCTCGCGAGTTCTCGATCGATACTGTGCACGTGCATCTCTCAACGGAGATGAGAAGGAAGCGACATGGCTCGCTCCTTATCTACATCCATCATCAGCTCCAGGAAACGCCCGGGGTGAAGGTGGCTCCGACCGTGAGCTTTGCCGCACCCCTCGCCCGGTCGTTGCCACTTCCTGGGGCCGTTTGTGCTCGCTGCACCCGCTCTCCCTGCAGGGAGGGACGGGGCTCCCGGTGCGACTGTCCACCGGGGCGGATTGTCCTCAGTCGCGAGGTGTCTGCGGCGATGTCGCGAAACCACCCGACCCGTCTTGGAACGCGGGCCCCGTCTCGTTTACCATGCTTGTGTATGACCTTTTTTGCGGTGTCATCACCATTCATATCTATACAACTAATGTGTTTATGAGTAATTTATTTACAAGAGCACTAAATTGTTTACAAGAGCACAAAGTTAAAAAATGGCGGCTCGACTTCAAGCATTTCAAGTCGACTGAAGGGTCACTGACACTGATTCAACTCATCGACTTTCAGGAGGGCAGCCCTAGTCTATATGTTGTGTGTAATGTGGCTTGTGTCTCTGGCTTCTGTTTGAGAATAGTTGGAGGATGCAAAAACTGTAAAATCCTGGTAGTGTGTGCGTGTAGGACTGTGGGTAAGAGTTAGGATACACGGAGATGCAACCTTAAAGTTAGAGCAGATAAAACTTTTACAGCCAAAGTTTACAACTTGAGAAATGTTTTATAGGCAATAATACGACATCAAGGTCATTTGTTGCACATATGCACAAGTTGTACGAATTAATTGGTCGAATCAGGCTTTTGATTAGCCGTAATGGACGGACATTTGTTAATCAAGTGTCACCTCAGGGGAGAGGACGATTTATCCCCGGCACTGCTGCCACTTTGCAAAGCATTATTGGTAATATGAAACATTTGACATGGGCAGTGACGGTAAGGGGATAAAGTGAGGGGCACTTCAGAGGTGATTCATGTGAGGAGTGCTCCGACTGAAACATTAGAGCAGTTTACTCAGAGCTGTGATCATCGTTCAAAACGCCGCCGTGTTTATGTTCTGCTGCACATCAGTGAAATATACTGTGGAGTTGACTGACCGTCTATCTCTCTTCATTTTAAGGATATTGGCAGCTGCTGGCAGAGTGTGCAGACTGTCCATGTTTCTCTTTATCATCTTGTCTGTCGCTTCATCAATCTTGACATATGCAACTAAAGTGTACTTAGTAATTTGAAGGATCTGAGTAATTAAATATGTACTGGAATTTTGTAATATTGTGATTAATTTTAAGGTGTGCAACAAGTCTCAGATATTTTAGTTTCTCAGGAACACTTGAACGCACCAGCAAGGACAGTCTCTGTTTCAAAGTTTCAAGTGTCTGGAAGGTTTATTGAAATTTAACAGTGAAATGAATGGAAAACAGTTAAAGGTACAAAATGAATCTAAATTGATCATTAGTGATGCAAAGCCTACTCTAGATTTTGAATAAATTGGCTAAATCACACACGCATGATTTTGTTAATACCTCATAAAAGATGTGAATTATTCAACACTTTCCTCCGAACAAAGTTTGTGCATGTTTTTTTGAGCAGATTTCTCATGCTTACTCGCTGTCACCTGTTCAATGCATTAACTAATAACACATTGTTGCCACAGAATAAATCACTTCACTGCGTGCGGGGTGTAAAAAAAAGGGGGCGTGTTTGAGTTATGTGTGGGCAGGGCTGTGCGGGTATCCTACTAAAGGGCCATCGGAGGTCCTAAAGGTCAATTTAACAGGTCATGCACATGTATGCACCATCACTTCAGCTTGTGGGACTGTTTGGAAGTATTGGTGACCAGTGACCCTTTTTGCTTTTTGGCATTTATGAAAGAAGGAGTGTCTCAAAGACGACATGAGCAGTTGAGAATGGCGACAAAGGGAGACAATTTGTCAGGCTTGTGGTTTTGTGTTGGATGTGAGAAATTGGCCTGAACAGCAGGAAAGCTGTCATATGTCATCTTGACCCTTAATGGTCCCATAAAAGTGGAGCAAAGGAGGTCTTCTTTGTAAAAACGCCAAGGGCTGATTTGCCTTTTAAGTCGTAAATTTGGAAATGTGATGGTTATGTGGCCAACTGATTTGACCGCTGCGGGGGGGGGGGCTTATTCTTTCAAAGGTTACGCTTCTTATTGGCCAGAGGTTGTTACACACACACATACATACACCAACTGCTTATCTACGTATTAAACACATCCTACACTCCAACGCTGTGCCGCTATGTGTTATATCCCTCTAATTCGCTCGCAGTCATCCCTCCTCCTCCTTTCTCTCTCTCTGTCCATGTCTCTCTCTCTCTCTATCTCTCTCCCCCTCCCACTGTCTCTCTATCTGTCTGGTGTGGCTATGACCTGTCTGGGCTTTGACGTATCTGTTTGTATTGTAACTCAGGCGATGCTGCCTCCCACATCCGATTTATGATGCATCTTTTTAAGCAATCTAAGCCTATGTAGGAGCGAGCCAGAAAAGCAGGGCTGATTAACTCTTATTTTTGTTGTGTGCGCTTGTGTGTGTGTGTGTGTGTGTGTGTGTGTAAATATGCAGTCTGCGGGTGTGGTGATGCGGTCACCGCTACAGTAAAGCAGCGAGGGAGAGGAGGATGGCAGGATGGAGAGGGAGGAGGAGGAGGAGGAGGAGGAGGAAGAGGAGGGGGGGAACAACGCCATGAATGATTTATTAGTCTGGCATTACTGGGCCATTCCCTACAGAGAGAGGAGAGGAAGATGGAGGGATAAATTGTTGAAGGATGGTGCCTTGAGGGGGAAGGAGAGAAGGGGTAAAAAGAGAAAATAGGCGGGTAGGTATTCTGTGGTAAGTGTAATTGAGGGAAGGATTCAGAGGGAAGGATAAAAATAAAGCAGCGCAGCTTACAGTTTGGCTGTTGGATGTGTAAAGGGCAGTCAGTGTCCAAGGGTCAGAACAAGGACGGACTGTACTGTGTTCCTCTCTGGACCAGAGTTGACTGACTGCTATTGTTTTTGACCAAAGCTTTCAACATTTTGGCATTTTATGGCAATATATTTTGTCTCTACAAATTTCAAAAAAAAAATCTCCAGATTACTTTTTTCCTTTTTTTTATTTTTATTTTTTATTTTGAATAAAAGCCACTGAAATGTAATTTAATCATCGTAGGATCACTGAAACCATAATTATTAAAGGAGCAGTGTGTAGCATTTAGGTGGATCTATTGGCTGAAATGGAATATAATATTAATAAGTATGTTTTCTTCAGTGTATAATCACCTGAATATAGGAATCGTTGTATTTTCGTTACCTGAGAATGAGTTGTTTATATCTACATCTATAGGGAGCGGATCCTCTTCAGGAGCTAGCCGCCATGTTTCTACAGTAGCCCAGAATGGACAAACCAAACACTGGCTCTAGATAAGGCCATACGCATTTTTTGCAAGATGTTGCCAAATCCTACACACTGCACCTTTTGGTGAAATGAAAATTGTAGCACACATAGTAGGCCTTTGGTGAAGAACTGACTTTTATTATTGAATAATTAATACCTCCAATACTGATACTCAAACTCAGGGCATCAGTTAATACGGAGTACAGATCTGACACCAGTGATTAAAAATATCACAATATAGCATGTTTGTTGTAATTTGATAAATAAATAGTCTATATGAAATAACCACATGGTTTTGCAAACAACTGTGTGAATTAAATACTTGGCAAATGAAAAGTACTGAGTATTTTCTCATTTAATTAAGAACTTTAGTGCAATCAGATTTTCTGAGAAATTTCAATTAGTACTGTATGTGCTTGTTATTATCTATGTAGATGATGTAATTGTGTATCACGATATCTCGATATCTGATTTTAATCACGATATGATTCCATTGAAACACAATAAATTATCATATTGAATTATCGCCTACACCCTAATTGTGCATCAACGTGATAACGGCAGACACACCAGCATGCCCTCCCCATCCTAAAGGCCGGATCATACCAGCGTTTAAAAACGGCAACATTTTGTGGTGAATTTGAGTCGCTCAATCTAATCGGCTCTAATTGACTGGCTCGGAAAAGTAAATGTTTTGTGTCAAGTTCAACTTGGTGAAGTTTGACCCACAAATTTTGCGCAGTTGACCAATTGCAAGCTGTCTTAACTAGTGCTGACCTTTGAGGGAACCGACCTTATGTGCCAGACTATTTCTTGGCCACGCCTAGTAAGTTTTTGTCTTGTTGTGACCGCGAGGTCCCCAGGCAACCAGTGAAGACTTCCATTTTATTAAATGATTAAACATACAAGACACACTGTGTCAATTAGTGAGCTTTGGAGGTGCTGGTAGGTGGATTTTGTTACCTTTGGACAGAGCCAGGCTAGCAGTTTCCTCCTGTTTCCAGTCTTTGTGCTAAGCTAACCAACTGTCTACACAAGGTATAGCTTCAGGACAGATATGAGAGAGGCATCAATCTTCTTATCGAACTTGTCTCGGCAAGAAAGCAAATGAGCATATTTCCCAAAATGTCTTTAAATCAACGGAGTGGAATAGAAAACTGTATGTGGATCAGTAACATCTTGCCGATACTCGATCTGCTCAATTAGGTCTGTACCTGCGAGTGCATTCGCTACATGATTATGGAAAGAAAAGCTAACATTTCAGATCTTTTACATGGAAGCGTTAGCTTTATTTTGGTCTGTTCTGGCCATCCCTGGTCAGAAATAGTAATTTTGCAAGTACATAAACTACCAATACTGGCAAACTGATACATTGGTCTAACACTGAAAGGTCTGCTTCATCCCCCTTTTATTTGCTTTTGGCTTTCTCTGAATCTTATTTCATGTCTCAATGAGTGTTTGTTCTCTCCGTCTCTTTCTTTTTTCCTCACCCCTCTCTGTCTCTCTTGCCCTCTTTCTTTCATTTGCCCATGCTCCCCCCTTATTTATGTGGCAGAGGAGAACAGCTGTCTCGTGCAGGGCGTAAGGTTTGCCAGGCAGGCCGGCTGCAGGCTCTGCGGCGCTTGAACACTGAGCTCATTGTCTCACACACACACACACACGCACACACACACACACACACACACACACACATTCCTCCCTCCCTCACACACACACACACACGGTCACATCCATTCACATCCATTTAAAAGCGAGACAGGAAGGAGTAGGCAGCTGAACCCACATTAGCTCGGTTACCATTGAAGTATATCACCATGAATTATGACGATTGGAATTAGAGAAACTGAATGTGATGAGCGGCATCTCTGAAACGTTTCCTCAAAACACGGCTTACGCCTCCTTGATTATTTTTCATTGATAATGAAATGACTCAACACATTAAGGTCGGAAGTTGAAATGTCTTTTCACCTCCAGGCGGCAACCTCCGTGTCTGAGAAGTAAAGCCAATGCTGAAGTGCCTTAAACTTGCATTCTTTCTAACAGCCAGCAGGGGGCGACTCCTCTGGTTGCAAAAAGAAGTCTGATTGTATAGAAGTCTATGAGAAAATGACCCTACTTCTCACTTGATTTATTACCTCAGTAAACATTGTAAACATGAGTTTATGATCTCAGCTGCTAGTTTCAAGTCTTCTTCAATACAGCATGATGTTCATTTAGTAAATTATGGTCCCATTTAGAGTCAAATAGTCCACAAAGCAGGGTATCCTTTAGGGCGTGGCTACCTTGTGATTGACAGGTCGCTACAACGGCGTCGTCCAGTCTTCGAGAAAGTTAATTATAACAGTTTGGTCGCCTAAAAATGTGTTATTCAGCATTTGGTTGTACTTAGCTCCACCCTCTCGTCTCACTTCTGGTTGCACAAAAACCAGATGGCGACAGCCAAAATGCCGAACTCGAGGCTTCAAAACGACAGCCCACAAACCAATGGGTGACGTCACGGTGAATATGTCCACTTCTTATATACAGTATGTGTTCACTTAGAAATGTTTCGAATGCTGGCATTTCCACGTACACGCCGTCAACGCCGATCATTAATAGAAAACTGATAATTGCTTTCACTTATTTGGTCCTCAGACGGCGTGAAATATGACCAGCATTAGCTGAAACCAAAGAACAACTCGGCACTAATCAATTCTCCCTCCACTTTTCGTCATCTTTTTGTTTCTATTCTACATCTTCCCATCTGACCCAGACAAAACAAAAATGTCAGATTTAATTTGCGTCATTTGAAATGTTTACCCAAAACAATGCTTTGACCGTCATTTCACTCTCCTCCTTTTCTTGTGACATTTTCTTTCAGTTTCCTCCAGAGGACATGTGTAAACACAATTAGCTGTGTTGATTTTTATCTTTTGATTCCTTTATGACTCTGAGCTCGAACATCGCCGCAATTTGTAGCTCATTTCCACCGCCCCGACTGGAAGTCTTCCTCATTTTCCCTCTCATTTGCAGTTCCCGCTCGCTGCATTTTTCTCCTCACATCTTCCACTCAAGTGGCTCTTTTCATTTTTCTGATTTACAGTACACTCCGCGGTCTTCTTCTGCCTGCTCTTACTCTCGGGTCTCCTTGCCCTCGTTAAGGCGAAATTAAAATCACAATCTGTTTTTGCAAAAACTCTTGCACGAGTACGCACAAATGTACAGTGAGGATGGTGGTTACATAACGGTTCGCTGTGGTTCTCTCAGTGGCAGGTGAGACAACGTGAGAGGGTTTGTAAGGAGGAGGAGGAGAGGAAACTTCACAACTACTGGACAGAAAGAGGCCAGTTTTGGGAGATCCGGGGGGTTGTTAGCGTGGAAGAAGTGTGGAAGAAACGATGGAGATTAAAGGAGGAGATTGGGGGAAGCTGTTCCGTAGCTATCAGTCATATCACATGAACTTCTTAGGCAGATGGAGTTTGCCCAGTTCTCATGAAATCAAAACTTTTAATCCATCACCAGTAGTTTTACTTGTAGTTGAGTAATATTTCAGTAACTCTGTGTGTGTTTTAAAAAGAGCTTTCGTCTTTTCACCATGTGAGGAAGTGCGTTAATCTGGGAGTTGTGTGGCTCAAAATGAAACACACGTGACCCTAACTCACTACAGAAGCATCATAAAATGCAGCAACTACTCGACAGCTTCTAGCATAGACAACAACGCCAGCAACGAATGAAACCACTGGTGGTCGCACGGTAATCATGACTGATGCTGTTTGTTTGCTTCCGGAAAAGTGTCACGTGACAGTGGCGTGACGAATCGGGGAAGGACACATCGTAACCGATCTAATCGAGAAGCGAACGTGGCTGTCTGCGTTACGGGTTTTCAAAAGGTCTCCGTTTCTGCCCGTTACAGACTAAAAACCAACCCCGGTGTTTTTTAAACTAAAACACCATTAGCAGCTTTTTCCAAACGTTTTAGGGGTTATAAAACGTTAGATTGGGGTGGACGCTAGGCATAAACGCAGCAAAAGTTATGCGTTTTAAAGCGTATTAGTGTGGATGTAGCCTAAGCGTATCTCTACACACACACACACACACACACTCACCTGATGCCAACCTTTATCTCCGAGCATCTCTATATCTGTCTATTTCTCACCATCATTCTGCCATCCTTCTGCTACCTGTCATTCTGTCTTCACTGTACAATCTGCGCGAGTGTGTGTATGTGTGTAAGAGAGAGAGAGAGAGAGAGAGAGAGAGAGCAGCGATGGCAAAGGAGGGGTGGTGGCGGTGGTGGATAATGTGTGCATATTTGTCGGGGAGCATCCTGTTCTCTCTAACAAGTACACAGCGCTCTTCTGTCTCCTCTCCTGTCTGTTCATTTCCTTTTTCTCTCTTTCTTTCCAAAAAACCCTTCCAAACCTTCATTTTTTTCTCCATCTCCTTCATCTGTCCATCCATCCATCCATGCATCCATCCCTCCCCTGGCCGACAGCGGTGTCGTGCAGAGAGGCCGTGAATAATTCATCCGGCCGGGTTGTTTTGCCCTGCTCTGCTCCACACTTTTGGCACGCCGCGGCGCTGAGGAGCATTTGGTTGAAGTACACGCGACCCACGCACACACACACACACGCTTTCACCAAAGGATGTGATCAATAACCTGCACAGCTGTATTGATCACCCAGGGCATGTATGTTGGGTTAAACAGCCTGTAATGTTGTTGCCTTGAAATCTAAGATTTAGACTACTGGGAGATGCTTGGTAACCACGTTAGGAGGCATTCAAGAGGATGTGGGCACGCCTTGCAGCACAAAATACTTCCTAAGCTGAAAAACTAATAAAACTGTCTGGTTCTCGCTTGCATGTACTGCTTTACTCTGACAGGACAAAAACATATACAAATATGTTTTTAAAAAAAAGACATTTCACACTAATTAAAAAATAGAGTTTCAGAGACTTTGCATCCTCCATTCTGGTGACTTTTAAAGAATGAAAATAGTAAAGTAAGTGCACTGCAACAGCATTTTTATGTTAATTAGCTCACTTAAAGTTTATTTCTAATTCTCAGTAAAGGAAACTGAGTAAATTGCTCCTCTGGCGTGAACTCGTGTGAATCTCTGGCGTGAACCTGCACCTGCTTGAGCATTTCTTTCTCTTGGTACTCTCCGTCTCTCACTCACTGAAGGCTCTTCAGACACAATGTGACAACGGCACCACTGCCCTCTGAAACCCGTTATTTTCAATTACTTGCGTCGCGCCACGACCGCTTTTCACTGCGTTCGAGAGGGCAGTGAAAAAAGGAAGTCTCCCGGGAAAATCAGGAGGGTTGGAAAGTATGAATATAATATTAATACTCTTGTTTTCTTACTGTATAATCAACTGAAAATAAGAATCGCTGCTACACGCCATTCAAAAGCGGCTACAGAGTGTAATCACTACCCACTTTCGTGAATAGCGACCATGCGGCTATCCTGCTGAGGTCAAAGTATGTAAACAAACTACGTAGCATGCTCCCAGTAATGCGAGACGTCAGGAAATAGTCACTCATTGATAGATAGATGTTAAACTTTCGATCTTAGCGTGACACACCAAAAATTTTTTTGTATTATAGGGAGGTAAAGTAAAATCATTTTCGACGAAGGAAGGAAAGAAGGAAAATAAGGAAGATACTGACCCATCTCATCTTTCCACTACTACATGTCTCAGACTCTCAGCTGACCTAACTTTACACAGATTCTGAAGAGGCTCTGAAAAAACAAAGAATCGTAACTTTCCACAATGCATCGTTTGTCTTCAAATTTCATTTTCACAGAGGAAAAAATAAGCTCACGAGGTTAAAATCAAGAGTGACTTCATTCATCCATTATTTCATGGTGTAAAAATAATACTCGTGTGTTCATTTGGGATTGTGCTTCAGACCCAATAGCCGGGTGACTGCTTATAATTAAAGGACTGTATTTTCCTACTCTGAATTATTGAACAACAGAGCGCTTCACCACTCTCTTTCTTTTAACTCAATTCAAACGCTGAATCCAACCAGAGGCTTCAGCCTGCCGGTAAAATTGTTTGTGAAGTTTTTTTGACTCATAAAGTTTTCCTGGCAACTTCAGGCTGATTCACCGCTTTCTGAGCCACACACACATACTTTGAATGGTTGATGGTAGACTACACACAGATGCTGTGCAGAGGACGGGGTCATAGAGGTGTATTTACATGATGAATGAGGGGAAATGTTGATATGTGGACATCTACAACCTCATTATTGATGTTGTACGCTGCAAAATCGATAAAGGTGCAGTCAAACTATTGTACTAGCATGGCTTAGAATAAATGCTGCTCCATCTACTCTCAATTACATACAATTGTTTTGAACCCATCAGGTGACAGATGAACCATCTCTGCCATGCATTTCCTCTTGTTTTGGTCACGTTGCTGCACGGTAAATGTACCAATTCCATGTTTCTGAACCGCTCTGTTACTTTTGACCTTTGACCTCACCATGATCCCACTCTGCAGTTACCAACCAGTTCACCATATCTGCATCCTGTTTCTTTTCTTTCATCTCTTGTAGTATTTTAAAATGATCCGCATACCGGATGGCATCAAAAAAAAAAATCTCAAATACACCAGTTTTTATTGAATAAGGTGTTAGCAGCTTGTCAGCAACCTCTGTCAGCTGCTTCACAATAAAAGTCTTATATAAGTTTGCTAGTGGAGGATGAAAAAGAAGAGCAGAGAAACAAACCGCAGCGACTCCTACAATTATGCAGGAGCTACAAATCTACTGAAAGCTGCAATTAGTGTGTCACCTTTTATTATATTTGAATCACTTCCCATGTTGATCCAGTCGCCCCTCAGTGGTGCAATACCATCCCACGTTGCCAACAATAGGGCTGCAAGTAACGATTGTTTTCATTGTCGATTTAATCTGACGATTGTTTTCTTGATTAATCGATTAGTTGTTTGGTCTATAAAATGTCAGAAAATGGTGAAAAATGTCCATCAGTGTTTCCCAAAGTCCAAGATGACGTCCTCAAATGTCTTGTTTTGTGCCCCAACTCAAAGATATTCAGTTTACTGTCATAGAGGAGTAAAGAAACCAGAAAATATTCACATCGAAGAAGCTGGAATCAGAGAATTTTTACTTTCTTAAATCACTCAAAGGATCGGGATAAAGGATTTTGTCTATATCATCCAGCCCTAGACTGGAGTATCATATATTGGATGGTAATAGCAAAGAGCATAAAAGTGTAATTACACTCGAGGCACAATATTCTTGTCTTGCAAACCAAATGTAAAGGTTAACAAAAGTGTAAATGTGTCTCCAGTCCATATATCAAAGGCAGAAACAGACATTAGTCTTAGAGTGCAGATCCATTCAGGAAGTACGGATAAAGGAGCCTCATCAGAGTGGGGTTTTCAGAATAATCAAGTACATGGAACAAAGGAAAACAAGGACAGAAAAAGGCCCTCTAGAAAGACGAGTTAGAATCTGCATCTGGAGACATCTTTTTAAATCTCTCCACTCTTGACTCTGTGTGTGTTTTTGTCTGAGAGTGAAAATCATGACGGACTGCTGTATGACACCCAGCTGTCAAATTCCACGAGGGAGCCCCCTCGCTGGGTGATGATAAAAATGGACAGAGGAGGTGTGGATCATAATTTGCAGGAACGGTCAGAGCCATTTCACATGGGCGACATACAGCGTTCATCATTCCTTCCTCAATAACAGCCTGCTTCCAGCTTTTGACATTGATGAATACACACACACACACCCTACCACTTAGCACAGATTTCAATCTTGGGTCCGGTTTGTTTTATGGACTATTTTTTTCATTGTCCAGGGATTCATGCTTTCTAGGACAAAGAACTTCCATTAAACGTCCAATCTTAGAGTGCATTAATGTTGAGCATTTTATGTAACTGCTGTTAGAATTTATAATTTTAGCTCATTCATATATATGTTCGGATTAGGGATGTCACAATACCAGAAGTGTAGTAGTCGATAACAAGACCAGTAAAATTCTACAATTCTTGATATCACTCTAAAAAACAAAAGTAAAACAATAAATCCTATGTACTTCAACATACACTCCTTTATTACCGTTTCCATACTGGTTTTTGTTGGGATATTAAACGGGTCATAATTCCCCCTCTATTATCTATTTTATAATGCTGTGAAAACATCTGGATTTATTCAAGTTTCTCACCAAAAACTACATCGTACAAGATTACATTTGAACATATCGTGATAACGTTAGAACTCACTTTCGCCCAATACTTATTTTTACTGAATAGAGCCTGAATACATCATAATGTGGCACCTCCTGCAAGGAGTATAAAAAGCGAAGAGACAAAACTTTTTTTTGTTGTTTTTTTACAACAGCCGCTGCCGCCATTTTGGACTGAAAACGCTTATTATATTTATAATATTTTATTGTTCAATACAGGCCATTTCGGTAGAATATGACAATAGAATATAAATAATTTAGTTTTACTTTTGTACGTCACTTTTTAGGCGGACCTTTGTACTGGCGTCCGATAGTCGCTTTCAGTCCAAAATGGCGGAAGCGTAGCTTTGCTGCTGGGCACTGATGTTGCAATGGAACATACAATTGACTTTAGCTTCTTAGCAATATACATTCTTTGCCTCCCGTGTTCAAATCGTCAGGACGAGAGCTAGTTAACATTAGCTGTTAGCAGCTGGTAAGCAGCTCAGTCCTGCATGGAGCTAACAGCTAACATTAACTAGCACTTGTCCTGCCGATTTCAACATATTCAACGCTATATAAAAATCTATTAAATTGAACAGATATGTTGTTTTGCAATGTAGCGTTATCAGTGGAAAAAATAGGTTGCGTCCCCTGGATGTGTCGACAGTGAGCGTACTGCGTCCCAAACACATTTTCCATCATCCCCGAGATGACGTGACGCCGTTAGTCTTGAGCCCCGACGGTACCTGCGATACTGTAGAAAAACGAGTATCGTCATGTTTTTAGAAATTTGGCATCGACTTGGTACCGAAGTATCTGTTCTTGTGATATCCCTAGTTCTTATGTTATTGTAATTATACCTGCCTATTAAAGCATTTCTTCTTTTATGATGATTCTCATTCACTTTATCATGTTTTTGTGGTTCTTTTGCATCCCCTTCAGGTGTACCAGGGCCTCGACATCATCACCAACAAGGTGACGGCTGAGGAGTGCGCCCAGTGCAGACATCACATGATCAGCTTTGTGGACCCGTTGATCACTAGCTACACGGTGGTGGACTTCAGGAACAAAGCCCTGGCTCTAATATCCTTTTCCTGGAAATGTGTGAAAGCAGTGGAACAATATTTTCCGTAACACCTCTCCACATGTTGTCACATCTTCCCTACCAGATTATTAACTGCGGGAAAAGAATTCAGTCAATTTGACTTTTACTAATTTGTGTGTGTGTGTGTGTGTGTGTGTGTGTGTGTGTGTGTGTGTGTGTGTGTGTGTGGAAGAGGATCTGCCATGTCTTCGTTTTGTCAGCATGTCTCGCTGCAGATGTTGCACTGAAAATGAGAAGAGAGAGATCACTAGAGACGATATTTATAGAGGAGTCTGTGCGTCTACACACACACACACACACACACACACACACACACACACACACACACACACACACACATACTTTGGGCAGTCACACCCTCCCGCAGACACCGGCCGTCACACAGATGTGGAGAGGGGAGGCGATAACTAGAGACGGTATTAATAGATCAGGAAAACATGCGCACACACACACACACACACACACACACACACACACTCACACTCACACACACTCACACACACTCACACACACACTCACCAGTGCGGCGAGGGGCTGCGGTATAGCTCCAAGAATAGGCTCAGTGCTGCGCGAGCTCGCTGGTGGGAAGAGGGAGAAATGGAAAGAGATGAATACAGATTAGTAGGGATAGAAGCGAGGTGGAGGATTTTAAACTGTCGAGCAGGAAAGAGAGACGATGGAGGGGAAAAAGAGGAAGGAGTGCAAAGACGCAGCACCTAGTGACGCATCATCAGCTATCAATCCTTCACTCAACATGCCATTCACATAAACTCCCCTGTCTAAACCCCCTCTCCTCTGTTTCTCCTTCATTGCTCTCAATCTTCCAGCCTTCTTTCTGTTTTCCCTCCCTCGAAATTTTCCTCGCCGTTTGTCAGTGATCACCCTCTCTCTCTCTCTGTCTCTCTCTCTCCCATCTCCCGCTCTTTGCTTCTGCAAACACAGTGATGCAGCCCTCGCTGGCGTATGTGTAAGAGAGAGAGAGAGAGATAGAGGGGAGGTGAGCAACAATGGCTGATGAGCCTTTATCTTGTTTGAGTGGTTATTTGATTATCCCCGAGTAGAGAAGGTGGGCGAGGAAGGGAGGTGGAGAGAAGGAAAGGTGCAAGATGAGAGCAGATGCGACAGAAAAGGAGACAGTAAAGGGAAATAAGGTGTGGCAGGCAGGCAGGCAGGCTGTGTGAGCAGGAAGGTCTTTAAATTACAATATTGATATTTTTGTGTTGATTTAGAAGGTGAACCAAGCTGTTGGCAGATATTGAGTTTGTGACATTATCGAGTCTTTTGCTGCAACTAATGATTTTTTTTTTCCATTATCAATTAATCAATTACTAATTTGGTTTGTAGAATTTTAGAAAATAGTGAAAAATGCATACCAGAACTCTCCTGCTGCTCACATCTTCAAAATGTGTGTTCAAAATGTATTCAGTTTGCTATCATAAAAAGGTGATTTCCATCCTGGAGGTCAGGAACCCCCCCCCCCTCCCCCGCTAGTGTGTCACAGGATAAATCCGAGGGGTCATGAGATGATTAATGGGGTAGGAAAGAACAAAAAACACAAACAAATTTATTTTTTTTCTTATCCTTAGTCGCATAAAATTGTATTCCTATTGCTCAATATCACAAATTATTTGCTTTTTTTGTGAAATATAGGATAGTTTAAACTCTTCAGGTCTTAACTTAAATTAATAATTGAATATCAAAATTGTTGCGGAGCAAATTTCTCAGTCGACTTATTGTTTTAGCTCTAATGCGTAGTTCACACCACATGACTTTTGCCCTTATTTACCCCAGCAGTTTTTTTAGAGCTTCCCGACAAAAGCCTCAGATCAGCGGCAAATCCGCGTTGGCTCGGCACTCGCACATCGGTGCTCGAGCGTTACGTGTGAACTGTTGAAAGACGTGAGCCGAGAGGCTCGTCGGTGCATCGCAGCGACATTCCAGATCTTTAAATATCTGGACCTGTTGGGGAGCTACAGCCAATGAGAGCATGGGTTGAGGGGAAACCTGGAGGAGGGGTCGCCTGTAAGAATAGGAGCTTTACTGTATGTGCTGCATTTGCAACACGGACCAAAGTTGTTGTTGCACCTAGGATGTTTGCATGAATAAACCCATAACACATGACTGATCTGCGTAGGGGAAATAGTAAAAACGTATTAAACGTAATATATATTTTTTTATTATTATGTGAACATGTGTGCCAATGACAACATCAACAAGCACCGTGTCACTTCTTGCGTGTGTTTTCGTGACATGATGTAGTTTGGAGACCTCATCGGGGATTCCTCCTGGTGAAAGATCTTGTAGTGTGTGACCCCCTGTCTCCAGTCAGTCATGTAGTGTGAAAACCACAACGACCAAAGACGATTAAAGACTCCCAATTACAAGACAGCAAGTTGTGTAGTGTGAACAGTAAAGCGATCTGACGACTTGGAAAGTAGAGACTGTGTATGTACCTCATACACTTTATATTAAATGACCACTGTTCGAGTGTATCATCATATCAACCACACTGGACTGAGTTACTGTAAATGATGACAAGAGGAAGAAATCCACTGAGCGGCGATGCTCTGATCTTAATACTGCTTTTGCAGTTCTCTTTATAATGTTACAGCCTGTTATTGACCTTAAGTGGTATTGTTGTTGTTCATCAAGTATTCTGCTGAGGCTCGTCTTTTATGGGCCATGTCATTACAGGGACAGTCCCAGCATGTTGAAGTTCTTGGTTTACTCCCTGGACACTGTTTTGCAACACTTCTGTCATGATCTATTACTCAATGTTCCTTTTTTAACATTGTTTTTCAAGTTAAATATTCTGAAACAAACTTACTCCCTCTGAAGATGAGACTGTCAACCCAATGCCACATTAACCCTCTGAGACCCGCGATCCCGACCCACTCTACTGTCTTTCAGAGACTGTAGCAGGTTCAGTTTTAGAGCCAGTGAAGATACAGATATATGAAACTATAGAAAACCAAAGGAATCCACTGGTATCATGTTATGCTAGCTAGTTGGGAAGGACCCTTGACCTCTGACCTCAAGATATATGAAAATGGGTTCAATGGGTACTTTATGATAATAACAGTTCTGATCGGTCAGGAATAGACGTGGTTTTAAATATTAATAGCTATTTCCAGACTGTGTGAGCTAATACAGACAAGAAACCTGATTCTCCTTTACAAGAATTCTCTACATGTTTACAGTCAGGCAGGTAAACTCATTAAAATTTGCAATAATTAAGATTAGTGTATATGATGGAAGAGACTGTGCAAAACACACTTTTCTTTGTACTTTATTTTTGCACTTTATAAAAATTCACTGAATCAGCAGAATTTCAGTCTGAGTTGAATATTTACAGCAAATGATGAAAGAAATAAGAAGAAATGAATGAATATTATTTATTTATATTATTATTTATTGTATTTAATTAGATATTCATTATTATGCACTGATTGTGGGAGAACTGGATCACCCAGATCGAACCCGTGCGTTCCACAACAGTAGACAACACTGACTACTGCGGTGGCGCTGAGAGCTCAAGCCCTCGCATTCATTCAGAAGGAAAAAGTCAATTTTTCCTTCAAGATGAATGACACATTGAAGACGTTTTTTATCTATAGGATAAGTCCAATTATTCACTATATGTGGGATAAACCGGAGCTCCCGGAGAAAACCCATAAACCACCTTACCACCTTACCACTTTACCACCTCGTCATGGCGGCGAGCATAGAAGAGAAGCACCTGCATACCATGCAGCACCTCTGTCTCGGTGGTGCCATCAGGTGACCTTTGACGGCGGAGACGATACGCTCTCCGACTGCCGGTTTACCCCCTTTCAAGGACACTAGCACCCACATCGCATTGCCCCACGTCTTAATCAGGTCCCGGTAAATGGCCTTTTCGATGTTTTCCAATGCTTCTGGGCTGGAATCGAAATCGAGACCCTCGACTTCGGCCCACGTTTGTTCAAAAAGGCGCTGGATGATGTCATGGACGTTTGAAAGGGTCCAGGTCACTTTTGCCTTCTTGAAGATCCGCGTGACCAGCCTCTCCAAGATCACCTCGACGCAGTTTTTTTTTTGTTCGTTCCGCGCTCGCCGTGCAGAGTCATCACGACTCTTCGTCACGGATACCGGGGCAGACGGTGCAGCGATTGCCAAAGGTTTCTTGGCCCTGGGCTTAGTCCCCAGTATGGCGTGTCTCATAGTGTCGACGAGGTCGTCGGACTGAAAGATCTGCCACCATCTGGCCAGACACAGGAAACCGAGCACCTTCCGCTGCAAGTCGGCGCGCATGTTGGCACGTATCACCGGCTCGGGGATGATCTCTGGCCCATGTGTGATGTGTTTGTAGAGGAGATCACTTAAGACCTTTGTGAACTCCAAGACTCGACCGGGGGGAATGTTTATGAGTGGAGCGCCGAGTCCCAGAAGATCGCGGTTTTCTGGTTGTTTCATCAGATCGTTAATCTTCTTCGTGAGAGACTTTGCCGACTCCCGGCTCTGAACTTTGGAGCCCCGGTGGAATCTTTTTCTCATCTGTGCCACAATGCGATGGATGCACGTTTTGGCAAAGCACTTCGCCAAAAGCTTCTTAATTTTGCTTCCGATGCTTTTCTTGGAGCGTTTGCTCTTCTGCGCCGACGGAGTCTGTCTTAGAGCATCTTCGGCGATACTCCGAGCAATTTCTTCCGCGACGTCTTCAATCTCCCGAGAGTTTTGAGACTGCAGCAACGTGTACTCAGAGTCCGGCACGTCAACCAAGAGAGGTTCGGTGATGTCGTTCAACTGCTTTTTGATGATGATTGTGACATTCATGATGTCTTTCATCTCAATCACGACGTCCGACGAAGGCGTCGCCGCATGGCGGACTTCGGCGTCTGAGGGTTCCGGTTCCACATCTGATTCCTCGCAGATGGTCCTCTGCTTGCGCGGTCGAGGCGAGAACACCGACTTCATCTTGCCGATGAACGCCTGGCACATTTTGCAGGCGTGCAGAATCATGCTGTTGAGTCTGCTGGGAGGAGTGAGGCGCTGGACTATGCCCTCGGGGCTGGAGAGGGCACTTCGGACGCTCTCCGAAACCTCTTCAGAGATCAATGTCGTCAAGCTTTTGGAGCTCGGACACTGAACCGAGACGTCGACGCCCAGAGCTTCGGCAAAACCATGAGAGATTGCGTCGCCCAGATTGATTTGGACGTCGTCCTCAGACGCCAGGGTCCTGCTCCCGAGAGATTTCAGGAAAGCTTTTGTCAAGGCCGCTGTCATGTCCAACAGCAACTCTCCCATCATGGTCATAGTGGCGTCGTCGGGGCTGCCGGATTTCAAAAATCCCCACTGATCCGCCGTCATCCCCTTAAAGAAGGAGTTGAGCAGCTTGGAAACAACGCGACGGACGTTGAACTCGGGCATGATGGCTTCTGGCTGGGAAGTTCTTGATGATACCATGATGCTGATTTATGGTCAATTCTTGTCGATGCTTCGTGGTTTTTGGAGAGAAATTCACTGCTTCTCTCAGTAGATAGTCTGATGAGTGAAAATAATGGTTAGTTGCAGCCCTAATTATTATTACCTAACATGTAAGCTGCATTTAAATGTTGAGGCTCATTTTAACTGCTTCATATACTGTTGGGAGGTTTAATCTAAAGCAATGCATTCATAAACTTCATACCTCTTTCTCTTGAGACAACTGCTTCTCTCAGTCGATGTGTTTCGTCTGATCGAGTCTTCAGATTCAACTACAGTTGTGTGATTCTGGGACTCTCTCCTGAATGTTACTCCTTTATGATGTCACCGCTCCTTTAATCCATCAGTGTTCCATCTAGTGATGTCACATGCAGTGATGATGTCACCACTGCTGTGATGTCACACTCCTTTAATCCATCAGTGTTCCATCTAGTGATGTCACGATGCAGTGATGATGTCACCACTGCTGTGATGTCACCCAAACACACACCTGCACACACACGTGCACACTGCGCACGCACACGCACACGCGCACACACACACACACACACACACACAGTGGAGACCTTCAGCTTTGCCTTCTTAAAGAAGCTTTTCTCTTTTTAATCACGACATCTCTCCTGTTCTGTGTGTCAGATCACTTGAATATATTTGAACACTTTATTTCAAGTAGGAACACTCAATTTTCTGTCTCATTTGGATCCTCATTGTATTCTTCAATGTGCATATAATATAAACGTACCATTTAACACATTCCTTTTGAAAATGCACAGTACACATTGATAGCCCGGGGAGTTGAATGCCATTTACAAAAATCGCGACCGGCAGCCGCTCACGGTGACTGATTGAATTAGAGCCGGCTGGAGTTGCTTTTTATGCCATTAAGGTGTGAATGCAATGAGCTCAACGGATCATTTAAAAAATGCTTTTAATTGTGGTGCACTCATGTAAAAACTGCCTAAAATAGCAACAGGTGAGACCACCAGTTTCCTCCTTAACAACCTCCAACATAGACGACATGCACGGCAGAAACAAGCTGCCAGTCGTTGTAGGAGGAACCAACTATTACATTGAGTCTCTGCTGTGGAGAGTCCTGCTGGATACAGGGGTGAGTACAACTCAAGATACACCTCCATTCATCCTCTCATGCCTCTCTGACACTGTTTATCTCATTTTATGTATTCATCTCTTATTTCTCTTCACCCATTTTTTTATACGTAAAAACGAGGTCCATATTAAACCAGTGTGTGCTACCTTCAGTGCTTAGTGATATTGTAATAAAACAAAAAATGTGACTTTGGTTTAATTTCTCAGTCGCCAAGACTTTTAAGGGCTGTGTCTTCATGCTGCTCTTCCATAGCACGCTATTTCTGACTCAATTCACTGCTCAAACAGGACATATTAATATCTTAAGGATGTGAAAGTTTGAGAGGAGCATTTGAAGGCTAACGCTAAATGAAAATGTGTCTCGCTGCAGCAGGAGAACGAGGAGCCAGGGGACGCAGGAGACGGGGCTCCAAACAGGAAGCTGGAGCTGGAGAAACTGGGAGGAGCTGAGCTACATAAGCGACTGGCAGAGGTGGACCCCAAAATGGCGGCGATGTTGCACCCTAACGACAAACGCAAGATAGCCAGGTGATGCAGCCGGTAATGTCTGCAAAAACTAACTTATACACTAAAACAGCACACCTTGGGATAATATGGTGTTTTTGTGTTATATGAGTGGCTCACAATATTGTTGAGTTTTCTCATGTTTTGTGCGAGATCCTGAAGGACTGTCGCTCTGTCTCAGGCTGACAGTCACAGTATACGGCCTCCATCCAGTCCACACTGACAGGACGAGTGTCTGTTTACACACACACACACACACACACACACAAGGCTTGATGAGTCGCAGTCAGCGCACTCTGGTCTTTTGTGCGAGCAGGTTAGGTTACTCTGTTCTTCTGGATGACAGGAGATGACAAGAATAATCTTTTCTTCATAACCTCGAGGCACGGCTAAAGGGTCTTGCCTGGATTTAAATCTCAGCGTCACAAAAGTTTGTTTAGCCCCGGCTGAATGTTGAAATTTGTGTCGGTGAGAAAAAGCGTGATTTGTTTTGCATCTTGTCATCATTATTTACATTATCCGTTGTTTTATCTCTTTTTCTTACCCTTGTCTTGTCTTTTTGAATTTATTGCTGCTGGTGTGTTAATCATTTAGACTAGACTCTAAATTTGCGCCTTAGAAGGGAGGTTGGGGATTTTCATTTACACTGGATTTCATGGATGAGTGGATGTTTAACTCATCTAATCTCAGTGTATCCACCGAGGCTTGACATACAGGGACTGGGATGTGAACTCATAGTATAGTGGAGATCTGGAGAACAACAAACAAAAATAAGAAACTTGTTTGTTAGGTGGTGTCTACACAGTGGAAAAAAGTTGTTTTATTTAACCACAAGAACTCTGGTTGTATGTTTGTTATCAACAGGAGTCTTCAAATCCACGAGGAGACCGGCGTCTCCCATAGCCGCTGGCTGGAGGAGCAAAGAGGGCAGGAGGGAGGCGATGGGCTGGGGGGGCCGCTGAGATACCCAGACCCCTGCATCCTCTGGCTGCACGCTGACATGGATGGTGAGGAGGGAGGAGTGTATGGATTTCCATTTTTACTGTTATTGCTATTTATTAAAACAACAAAAATGACAATGTTGCTATGGGAGCTTCAGCGCAGAATGAAATGTCATTTTTTTTTATGTGCGACTGTCTTATTATTTTGCTGGTGTTATATTCGTCCTTCTCTGTTCCCCTCCAGCTCTAGACAAGCGGTTGGATGCTCGTGTAGATGAGATGTTGTCCGCTGGACTCATAGAGGAGCTCAGAGACTTCCACGTTCGCTACAATCAGCAGAAAGTCCAGGATGACAGGTCAGCTGCAAAACATGTCCACGCTCCTGAACGAACACAGTCAACCCGATCCTGAATTAAATCATCTTTAAGTGCTTTCAAATGTTGTCACTGTTTCAGATTCTGTCTGGATAGTTGTTAAAAACATCGGGATTTTAGGAGCTTGTTTGCCAGTTATTGTGATAAGGGGAATCGTGTCAAAATATAAGTGTCATATGATGCAGGGATTACACATATTTGCTGAAAATCTTTTGTAAAAAAGAATATTGCATAAATTGAATGAATGCATGAAAAACGTTTAAAAAAAGAAGATCAAAATCAATGCAGCAGAATCAGATCTATTATGTTTTTATTCCATGCATTCTTCTTCCTTGTCAAAACCTGGCGCCTACATTACCCACAATGCAACTCGACCGCCAACAGTTTGGTCAAAGATGGTCGTGTCTAGAAGGTAACCCACAAATTGCAGAAAACCTTTATTTAACGTTTTTATAAATGAAATGCAACATAAAAACTATTCCGCATTCTACATTTAAATTATATAATTGTCTGAACCCCTGGTATACTGTATGTCGTATATAGCGAGACTCGCTGTCCACCAACCTATCCTAACCTTAACTATTAAAGGTCAATGCCTACCCTTAACCATTTTGCAAGAGATTCGCAAATTGTGGGTTACCGTCTAGACACAACTGTCAAAGATTCGGGTGATTTTCATTTTCAAACTTGTAGTCGACACTGCAGTTTATCGGACTTTGTGCAGCTCCCTCTGGAGACAGAAAACTTACACATACGTAACCTCCAAAACCTGCAAACAGACTTTGATGTGTAAAATCAGCGCAGTTCACCTTTAACACCCCCACAATGTTGCGTTATCCTCCCTTTACAAAGCCAAAAACATTCTGGTTACACATGGCTTGTGTTACTTGCAAGTCTTTAAAAATATCTTTTACCTTTTTTTAATTGCAGAAACAACCAAAATCCACCCTAAAAGATACAGAGTGGGGCTTTGTTATGTGGGCCAAAATCGTGCGTCATACTTGGGCTTTGGCCCTGTCGTCATCTATCGGCCCTATTAGGAGGATTCGGTGTCCGTGCAACAAGTTCAAGATCACATTCTCATCTTCCTATCTAAATGAGTGATCTAAACATCCAGTCTGGATCCAGACTCAACTCCTCTCTTTCATGTAACCAGGGCAGTAGGAGTGAAGTGAACTCGGTCAAGCAGCTATCCAGTTATTTATTTCTCCTTCCCAGTCTGACAGGTCACTCTGTTCTCTGCGCTGTTGTTTCCCAAAGGCCTGCAGACCAATTTAGATACAGCCCACACTGCTGCGAGTTTTTAGCTCAGATGGGACTGATATTTCTTCAGGATGTCCAGTGATTATTAATAATTGCGGAGATAAGCCCCCCCTTCATAGGACATTAGAGCTAACAGGGGAGTCTGGTGCTTATTATTACCTCAGCGCCTCACATTGAATGGACATCCTGGTGGAACAAATGACTTATGTTGTCTGTTAAAGATGCTATTTGAAGATAATGGTAATATGATTAAGATTGATATTTTGCCTTTTCGCACAAGTCGTCCCTGACATTTCCTTAACATTAACCTCATGACCGGTAGCAGACTGGAGCTACGTCACTCTTTCAGTGGTATGGACTGCACTGTTTCCTGTCCTGGTTACAAACAAATGGAGCATTTAACTTTGTAATAATTACAACTAAAGGACAAAACTTAAAGGGTAAAAACCAGCCCTATTTGAAAAAGACTTTTCTAATATGTTCTGATCTGCTTTGCTGACGGCTGAAACAGATCCAGTGTGTGAACGCTGCTGTGGGTCTCTGTTGGCAGCAGATATTGATATTGTATGTGTGTGATGGGGTGTGGCTGCGGGGAGTTGATGCACTGGTGGAACGGTGCCCAGGAAGCTGCCAATTCCCTTCTTCCGTCCCTCCTTTCTTTCATCACCCCATCCCACCTCATGCACCAGCAGCCTCCTCCTCCTCGCTCTCTTCATCCTCTCTCCCTCCATCTCTGCCACTATTGCCCTCTCAGCAATCTGATCACCCAAGCACTTTACTCCCTCCCTCCCCCCTCCTCTGTCTGTCTGTCTTTCTCTCCTTCACCCTCATGTCTCCATCCCCGGCTGGCTGCTGTGGCCAGACATCAAGGTCAAATCTCTCCCTCCCTTCCTCTGTCTTTCTTTTTCCTCCCTCCATTGACTCTACATTTCCTGTGCTCTGTTGCTATTCTCAAATTTCTGTCTCTGCCCGTCTAGCCAGATTTATTTTTGTTATTTCCTCCTCTTGTTTCTGTTACAAGTGTAACTTACGGACCAAAAATAGGGGATTATTCTTATTATAATGTTTGCTCTACACTTGGTATTAAGGAGGAAATGAAAGCGCTCTACATATGAGACAACATTGACAGCAAGAACGGTGAATTATAGGTAAAATAAAAGTCAAAACAAACGATTAGATAAAAGCAAGTAAATCAAAGTCAGTTCAAAAGAAACCTTGAATATTATTAGAAGAATACAATTCACATGCAAAAACATCCTGCCCATGACACAATTAGAAATCACTAACAACATCAGGCCTGTGGGAACATTACAGAAAGTGCTCTGAAATTGCAGTTTAATTGTACTTTTAGTATTTATTAGGAATGTAAACAGGGATATGAACCGATAATGGGCTCTAAATATATACAGAAGAACACTCAGCTCATATATTTCAGACAGGTGCGTACGAGAGGGACAAGTAGATAAGAAGCTGCAAACATACTCCTGCACACTTTTTAACTTGCAATAATACATTTATTTGCGACGTTTCAGTGCTCGACCTCCGTCAGGCAAATGATTAGTGACGATGAGAAGCCATCCTAAATAGGGAGTGGCTGTAAAGTCTGAAACCAATCACTTTCCACACGTACGATAGGAAGGCATAAATACCAAACATCAATTAACTATATAACGGTCTCTAATATCATACACGGAGCTATAAAAGTAAAAGAAAATCTGTAAAATAACAGTCAGAAATGTACCCTAAAATCCTCACATGGGCCGATTACCTTCAAACGAATGCTTAAACACCCAAAGGATAAACTGCATTTTCTTAAAGATACATTTTTAGGTCTACGTCTGGCACTGAAACGTCCCAAATAAATGCATTATTGCAAGTTAGACAGTGTGCAGGAGTCTGTTTGCAACTTTTTTATCTGCTCTGAACATACAGTATACAAACACTGATTTGTGATCTCCATCCAAAAGTCAATTTAGAAATCCTTGGGGGGGAAAAAAGATCAGATTCAGACTTTTTTACTTCAGTAATCCAGCAATTGTTGTCTTTTCAATGTAGTAGTATATTGTATAATACTACTAACGATTAAGTAGTCACTAATCGACTAACCGTTGCAGCTCTACTCCAGACCAACTTTACATTCATCTGGGCCTCCTCTCATTATAAACACCACCTCCATCAGTCTCTACAGAAAGTGTTCCATTAAATAGGTGCAGACTTGATCTTTCATCCATCAGGTCAACTGTTACGATCAAATTTTTGTCTTTTTCTTTTAGCAGTAGAAAGAAAAATGCCACCACAGCCGACCCCTACTGTTTTTGTAATCACTCTAAATTCAGAAAAGGTTCAGGTCATTGAACTTAACACGCACACCAATTGTGGAGCTATTACTAAAAATGTTGGAAAGGTACAGCTTGGGCCAGAACAGGCAGTGATGCTCAAATTGGGGTGATATGGTCTGATATTAATGGAAATATTCTGTCTTTACCGTCTGACGAGGTAACCGGTGGGCTTCTGCCCCAACCTGACGTCACTCCGGTCGGGCTACAGTCCCGGCACCCTAGGGTCTTCCTGCCACTATTTTTAATGCCACTCTGTCAGTTTGTCCCCCGGAGGGCCTCACATCTGCTCAGACTGATATTCTTTGTTCGGGGAGGGAAGCAGAGATAGAGGAGGAGGAGAAGGTGAAATGAGTCACCACCGGGTTGTCTAGAAATGTCAAGTTAGAGACGGAAACTTTTTTTTATTGATGGATAAAGTTTTGTTTTCTCCTCTCCTCTCCTCTCCTCTCCTCTCCTCTCCTCTCCTCTCCTCTCCTCTCCTCTCCTCTCCTCTCCTCTCCTCTCCTCTCCTCTGTCCTCTCCTCTCTTCTCCTCTGTCCTCTCCTCTCCTCTCTTCTCCTCTGTCCTCTCCTCTCCTGCCCTCTCCTCTGTCCTCTCCTCTCCTCTCGTCTCCTCTGTCCTCTCCTCTGTCCTCTCCTCTCCTCTCCTCTCCTCTCCTCTCCTCTCCTCTCCTCTCCTCTCCTCTGTCCTCTCCTCTGTCCTCTCCTCTCCTCTCGTCTCGTCTCGTCTTGTCTCGTCTCCTCTCCTCTGTCCTCTCCTCTCCTCTCCTCTGTCATCTCCTCTCCTCTGTCATCTCCTCTCCTCTGTCCTCTCCTCTCCTCTGTCCTCTCCTCTCCCCTCCCCTCTCCTCTCCTCTCCTTTCCTCTCCTCTCCTCTCCTCTCCTCTCCTCTCCTCTCCTCTCCTCTCCTCTCCTCTGCAGTCAGAACTATCAACATGGGATTTTCCAGTCGATCGGTTTCAAGGAGTTTCACGACTACCTGACCGCTCTTGAAAGCAGCACCCAGCAGGAGAAGGACACACTACGAGACAAAGGTCAGAGAGATACTTGATCAAAGTCATACCCGAGACGGTTTCAGATTGGTGGACTGGTTGACTGATCAACCAGAAGATTTTTTTCTCCTGTGTCCTCTTCATCTATAACAGCCTCCTTTTAACTCTTTCTAGGTATAGAAGCTTTGAAGATTGCCACGAGGCGCTACGCACGCAAACAGAATAAATGGGTCCGTAACCGCTTCCTTAAACGTGAGTACTCAGCTCATGTGGTATGACTTTGTGTGTGTGTGTGTGTGTGTGTGTGTGTGTGTGTGTGTGTGTGTGTGTGTGTGTGTGTGTGTGTGTGTGTGTGTGTGTGTGTGTGTGTGTGTGTGTGTGTGTGTGTGTGTGTGTGTGTGTGTGTGTGTGTGTGTGTGTGTGTGTGTGTGTGTGTGTGTCTGTGTGTTTGTCCTCCACAGTCCAGTTCCTTAGCAATCAGCACTCTCTTTAACAAGCTGGGATTCATGCACAATAAGCCTCTCAGACACCGTGTTGTGTTACAGGTGTAGTGTGTTTGTGTCCGTGTGTCTGTGTGCACAGCAGGATTGGGGCGATGTCACTTTCAAAACAATCATTACAAGTGAATTGCTTTTGCTTTTTTACTCATCACATATTTTTAAGTGAAGCTTTTTTTATTTATTACTTTTACTTGAAAATGCATTTTTCTTCTTCCTGACTTTCCTAAGGATTCATTTTTGTATGAAACATTTACAGCCTCTTTAATATTTTCTTATGGTTAAATGAAGAGTTCAACAGCGAATATGCTTTTTGTCTTTCTTGCTGAGAGTTAGATGCGAAGATTGATACCACTCTCATGTCTGTATGCTAATTAGGAAGCTACAGTCGGGAACTTATATTAACATAAATACTGCAAACAAAGGGGAAACAGGTAGCCTGGCTCTCCAAAGGGAACAAAATCGGCCTCATTTTGTGTGTTAAATCCGTACAATAACTTAAAGGAACAGTGTGTAATATTTTGGAGAATCTATTAGCAGAAATATAATATAATATTCATAACTATGCTTTCTTTAGTGTATAATCACCTGAAACTAAGAATCGTTATGTTTTCGTTATCTTAGAATGAACCCTTCATATCTACATAGGGAGTGGGTCCTCTTCACGGAGACAAACTAGAGAGAGCCTTTTTGCGGTTTTACGATACCTGAAGGCCACAGTAGATTCTCTGTTCACGCTTGTGAAACTGCGGTAACGTGAGTTGCAGAGTGCAAAACCGTTGTACCGCCAACCGCCGTCTGACTTCCGTTGCACCTAAAGTAGTGTTATTATGGTGGGGATGGCCTCTGAGCGAGGAGAACGACCACGGTTTTGCACTCGGCGGCTCGCGTTACTGAGTCTTTGAAAGGGAGGAGTGAGCAGAGCGGTGCCCTGCAATCTACATCCACACCACTAGATGCCGCCAAATCCTACACAATGCACCTTTTAAATGTAAAAATGACAAATTGTCATTGCTGTCTTTTTACAGGGGTTATGTGCCCACAGAGCCAGGCTAATTATTTCCTGTCTGTAAGCAATGCTAAACTAACCATCTCCTGGCTGTACCTTTAAAATATAGCGTACATTTATGAGCAAAAAAAACAAATAAGAACTATTCCTTTTGATAGGTTTGATTTTTTGCAACAAGAACTTTCATACTCAAAATGGCATGTTGATTTGAAAACACGACCATGTTTCCTTAAAAATAAAAGCGCATTTGATAGCATTATATATTTAAATTGTGGAAATCACCAGATTAATTTATTCACTGGCACAGAATTGGATTAAATTTTCTGCACCGTGTGTGTGTGAGCTGCTGTGACGTTACAGAGGGGATACTGTTTCAAGATCCATCTCCAGTGTATACCTGCAGCTAAGACGCTTTAATGCTTTTTTTTCCAGCACCAAGTCCCTTGTGGCACCAAATGTATAGAAATGAACTATAGTGGTTGGTTCTGGCACTGCAGAATGGATAAATGGATTCAACACAGCCAAGATCAACCAGTGTTTGGCAGGTAGTGATTTCCCACCCTGGTCGCAACCCCTGGAAGTCAGACGTGTTTTAAAATGTATATAAAGGCCGAGTGTGTTTCTCCGTCCCGAAAAGGAAACCTGGCCTTAGTGTCCCACCAGCAGTTTGCCCTGTAGTAACCCAGCCGCCTAATCCTGTTAGGCCCAAGTGGCTTAGGCCACGCCAGGCCCTAAACCTCAATACCCCTCTTTCTGACTGCCCGCTGCACGCACCATATGGTCTTCATCACATGTGTTCCTGCACTTTTACATATGCAGTAATCCGTCTGAACTTGTCTTTGCTTCTGCGCATGCATGTGTCTCTGTCTGTGTGTGTTGTAACTGACCTTGAAGACCCTGCTTATAGACTCAATTCAAAACAATCCGCAAGACGGTTCTCTGCGGCATCAGGCCTGACAGTGCAGGTGGCAGCAGATGAGATCAGCTCTCTTAAAAGTCTGAAACTCTTCTCTATATCCTATGAATTCTCCCAGGAAAAAAACTTAGTGGTTATTACAGCTATTGGTTGTGATATGGTATGCGCTGGCACTCCTCAAAAAAATCACACAAATTACTATGAAAGTGTGCATGTCAGTCTTGTTTTGTTTATTAACGAGTCCATTTTTTAATGTCCTTTGTAACAATAATACATTTTATTTACCACCTCTGCTGTAGAGATTTGGAAATATGAGAACAAAGATCAGTCAGGACAAGAAGAAAGAGCCTCCTACAGCTCTCCAAACAGAAATACCTGTTGTAGTTTCTGCTATACAGTTCACACAGCAGCAGCTACAGGGATCTGCAGAAAACTACTTTCTATGTTTACTCTAAAGTTGTATGAGGTACTTAGTATCCATAGTCAGTGTGTTACCTACAGTAGATGGCGGGAAGCTTGCCCCCAGTTTGGAGAAACAGACAGGAGTTACCGCACGGGAGCAAAGCAATGTACCGCTGCGAACGGGGACTTCAGCGAAACGTAGTTTAGCTACCTGAAAGAAAGGCTCACCTGAAAAAAATCGATATTCGTTTAAGTGTTTTTAGAATATTTTCACTTGCCGTCAGACAGCCCTTTCCAACAGCGAACTGAACTGAAAGTGACACTTATCTATGCTTATCTATCGCTTTGCTCCCGTGCTGGTACTCCTGTCTGTTGTCAACCGTCATCTACTGTAGGTAATACACTGGCTATGGATAAGTACTTCATACAACCCCACTTCAAAACACCTGAACTATCCCTTTTAAGGTGTTAAAGGGAAATTCTGATATTTGTCAACCTGGGTTTTAGTGGGCGTTCAGACAGAAATCAATAATTTAATAACAATAATTTAATCTTTTGTCTTTGATCTGAGCAATGAGCTCTTTTACAGCTTTCAAAAAAAGCTTCAAACTCTTTTCTTGAGTCCGACTGAAAGTGAACTTGCAAAGTAGTCCCCTGGAAGTCCATGTAGCTGCTGTAGTGAACTAAATAGCAAGCTTACATCTTTCTAGTATGATTTCTGTTAAATCTGTGTTTTTTGGAAAGTGGTAGGAAGCTTGCTCCTTAGTCCCAACAAACATTATTCTTGCTGGAGTCCATGTTTCCCAAATCTCTACATCTGAGTGGGTGAATAAAACGTAATGTTAAAGGTGCTCTATACGATATCCAGAGCATTAATAAAGCATCAAGCAACTACTTGTTATGTAGAGATTTAGAGGAGTAATGTCTACCTGAGGAAAGAATGAAGTCTCAATCCGTGTGTCTACGTGCTTCTTCTGTGCTTCGTTGACATAGCCGCGTGTGTTTTTAGTACATGTTTGTGCATGTGAGCGCGCCCCACTGGCTGGCTCATGGCCGCTGCTCTGCACTGCGCTCATACGGCGGTTACAGCTGATAACGCCATCCCGACCGCTGCCGTTGCAGAAGGGTAGCGCCCACCATCCGGTCCCCCCCTCAGGTTAACACTTTTAGCTCTGTAGGTACTGCTTTCACTTTTAGCACTGTTAGCACTGTCAGCACCGTTAGCTGCGGAGGCAATAGATATGCTCTCAATATAGCACCTTTAAATGCTGTAATTTTCCTGTAAAAGATCTTGTTTCTGTTCACACATAAACCAAGCTCTCCAGGATCATAGAACCACATGTTAATATCTATTTCAGATGTATTTTTTCAGTGTCAGACATCCTCGTCCTTGTGCCCACCCCTGGCTTGGATCGTCCTAACCCAGGGGTTTTGCTCTTTAACCCCGCTCATCCCACCTTTTCTGTCTGCATCGTCTGTGTTCACCTCGCTCCCTCGCTGTGACTGCTGACCTCTTTTCTGTTTCGTCTGAGCCACACACACGCACACTCACACACACATGCCGGCAGGCCTCAGCTGAGCTGGCTAATCTCTTGAAGCATTACAGAGCTGCCGGGAATTTGCCCCGACCACACAAACTCGGGCAATGGGGTCACCGGGGGCTACGCAGACCAACCCAAGCACACAGAGACTAGTGGGTCAAAGGGAAAGACGAATTGGAGATGACAGAGGGCCTCAGTCAGGCAAACAAGTCGGTCAGAAAAGCTAGAAAATGACCTGAGTGATGTAAATATACAGAACGCTGAATCGTATATCTGGAAGGTACAAGTTTAACCCAGTTTTACGGTGCACAGATTTCAACAGCGACTGTCAGTGAGGGAGCAGGTGGGCGTTCGGTATCTTAAATACATTTCAACTGGATACAGGGTTCTTGATGGACTCAACTGTGGTTGCTGTGGGGATTTAAGCGCCAGGTCAGCAGGCTCAAATTAAATCAAGCTTAATTTGTCTTGCCTTTAAGTGCGTCTGTATGTGGGTGTACGCTTATGGTCTGTGTGGATATAGGGGAATGGTTAATTAGTAGATTTAATTACCCATAAAGAAAATGGTAATTTGAGGTTATATTAATGTTAATAAGTGCCGCATTTTATAAAAGTTTTTTATTTTTTTTTAATTCCCCCAAAGACATGCACACACACACTCTGCCTGTAACCAGGATATGCAGGTGTAGTTTGGCTGAGGCCCCGTGAGTGTTAAGTAACAGGGGTGTAGGTATCTTTTAGTCCCAAGAGAAAGAGAGAGAGAGAGAGAGAGAGTGAGTGAAGGATGGAGGGAGACGGAGAGAGACAAGAGCGACACATGGGTAGCTGGGTGGATGGAGAGTGAAGGTAATCTGATCTAGCTGGGGCAACAGGTGTGGGGCGAGTTTACACACCCCTTGTTTTCTAGCAAGTGCGAAGCTTTCATGTACGCATACACACAAACGCAACCTCCACCCGAGGGGTTAAAGTCAAGCCAGGGTTGCGGTCGCCTCAAAGACCTCTCTGTCACCTCCACTACAGAAGGTGGAGGTGACAGAGGGTTAAAAGGAGATATAGTATTAGGTACTTTTCCATCCTTTTCCAATGATTGGAAATGCCAGAAATTGAAAAACAAGAAAGATAAGAAAAGGGTTGCCACTCCTAGAGAATCCCCCATGAATAAAGAATAAGGATAAAAATAAAGAATAAAAATAGCAACAGTGTCGTAGGGGTATGCGACTGCAACGTCCTTGGTTCGAGTCAATATTGTCAGACGTTTGCTCAAAACTTGCACAGCATTTTAATGGAAACTTAAACCTGCAATAACAATTTTTTTGGGGGGGTAGCAGAAAGAAGCTGTGAACACAACATTGACATATCATCACCCTTTTAGATTAATATGGCGAACTCACTATACATCCAGACGTTACGGGGCAACATTAGCATTCATTTGGAGTCATGTCCTCCTTTACACCTGGCATTAAAATGCATCTCGTATCCAGATTGTATCTAGATGTGATTTAACTTGATCACCATTTACACCACTGCCGGAGAGGCGGTGCGTAATGTGCAGACACACCAGTCTCAAAACGCTGCCGTTTAGGGGGAGAGGGCCTGCAAACGTGAGGTACGTCTAAACTCACACGGACAGAGTGGCAGTGATCTCTCTGCTCATGGCAGTCCAGTGACCGGAGGAGCGCTGGGAGTGCGCTGCAGATTGAGCCAGATTAAGCTTCGAATTTTCGCTGTTGATGAGGCCTACTACCGAAGCTCTGGAGCCCAGAAAATGGTACTCCATACAGCCCTAGCATTACATATTTCCGCACATGTAGTTGTTGTATGTGGATTGAAAATGCAATTGCATTTACACTTGTGTTCAATGTGGTCACAATGTGACCACCTCCTGAGGTGGTTTAGATCGGATCAAAATCAGTTCTCAATGCGTTAGGTTGCATTTACACCTGTACTTTCATGTGGTCAAGCGTTATCCGACTGCAATCCGATATCCCAAAACACACTTAGTGTCAGGTGTAAAGGAGTCTTTTTGTGTCCACTCTGAATACACGTCCAGTATTCACTCTTCTTTTAGCTCTGTTTTTTTTGTGTCTACCAACCCCCTGTGGAAAAATTATCTCTTTAGCAGCTAAATGCTCCACTTTGTTAGCTGGTCGCTCACTTTGTCTACCTTTTTGGTGCTGGGTATGTAGCGTATCTAGTTTTCAGAGCTTTTTGTCTAAAAGCAGCTGCCTGCTCAATCCAAATACGCCGCCATGAGAGTGGTGAGAGTGAACCGAAACATTGAGCTAAAAGACACTAGAATGCTCTGTAGAGCTGAATGAATGATGAACTTCTCACATCCAAGCACTCATGCAATCCATTGTTGAGAAATCTAGAAATATTGACTATAGCAGCTTTAATAGATGAAGGGTGAAGGAGAAGAAGCTCCATAATGGATGGAGTGACAGATAATATATTGGGGGATTCCCTTCAGTCGTAGCTCACCGATCAGCCAGTTCAAATGAATCCTCAATTTGGCAGAATCCTCAGAAAGATCTTTGACCTCTACTTGACCTGCTGCAGAAACATAAACAACAGAGAGCGAAGGAGGTGAGGGAGACAAAAAGTGGAAGAGGAACTATAGGAAAGAGGAAGGAGGCTGTTGAGTGAACGGAGGCAGCTGGCGTGTCCCAGTGTGGACGACAGCCAGAGAAGCACAGCTGGGCCGGAGGGGGGACGGGGGACGGGAGGGGGGACGCTGGTAGTTGAGTTTTTATAGCAAAGCACACACTGGCGCACATCCTCACTTAACAAACACAAGGATGACGCAGCAAATGACTCCTGGCCCGTTTGTTGCAACAGGTGGACTACTGTTTCAACACACACACACACACACACACACACACACACACACACACACACACACACACACACACACACACACACAACACTGGCAAGCAGCTGCCCAGCGACAGGAGATGCTCTTTCTTGTTGGCAAAGCGATCTCCCCTGTGTGTTTGAAAGGCAACGTTCAGTGTGTGTGTGTGTGTGTGTGTGTGTGTGTGTGTGTGTGTGTGTGTGTGTGTGTGTGTGTGTGTGTGTGTGTGTGTGTGTGTGTGTGTGTGTGTGTGTGTGTGTGTGTGTGTGTCGACCACCCTGCTCTTTGTCCCTTCAGAGTTTCTTATCAACCCTCATTCACTACAGAGTGGATTAGCAGAGTTCAATTTCACCAGATCCCAAACAAGAACAGTGGAGGCGGAGCGGGGGGGGGTTCCATCCAGCATCTGGCAACCCACCATACACTCTCCCCCTTTTATTTACTACTCTGCCCAGTGGGAGGTTGGTGGTTGGAGGGCGGGGGGGTGTTGATAAAAGAGATAAAAACAAGAGATAAAAGAACAAAGTAAAGAGGGAGGGATGGCGGGACAGGAGGTGAAGTATTTATTAGAGCACCTAAAGGAGAGAGCTCCAGCTCTGCGTCTGGTATAGGTATGCCAGGTGACGCTCGCCGCCCCCACCTGCCTGCTATTGTGCCACAACACACAAAAGACTTCCCCTCTGCCACACAGAGAAACACACACAAAGTAACCACACTAGTGAAACCTGAGGCTTTGATTAACAGTCACTGGTGTTTTTTTTGACACACACACTTAACAAATTGTCTGTATAAACACACACTGGGAAGCAAAATGATGCAGGTGCAGGAGCGCTTAGACGTTGCCATGAAGGATCTTTGTGTTTATTTTGCTTTTGTCAGCAATTCAATTAAGCAGAGCCGGCCCTCGACAGGACATTAATGAAATACATCACATGTTTTGGCTGACGGTGAATTAAACCAACGGTATGCAAATTTAAACCAGAGGGAGTTGGAAAAAAATGCAACTCGTGCCAAGAAGCAGGCCGGAATTTAAGTTCATACTTGTCAGGCGTGGATGTGTGAAGACTCTCATTGTTCCCACACACACACTCCTTCCTCTGACAGAGTCAATGCAGTTAGTTACAGTATACAGATGACCAAGTTATACAGTTGCCGCTCTGTATTCCCCTGTAATGATGGAGCCCCAGACAGTTCCCAGCAGAGTTAGTAACTCCAGTCTGTTGGGCGTCTGCTGCAGTCCAGTCTGTGTGTGGAAAGGATTAAGCCATAATTGAGTTGTGCCTTAAAGGTTAATGGGATTCATTTACATGGAGTATGTGTTCTTAACACACTTATTTTGTATGAAAAACTGCTCCTGACTAGACGGCCCGTTCTCATTCCCAGGGCGTCAAATACCGAGGCTTTGTCACGGCCATTGGAGTTCAATATCGCCGCAAAAGGCACCCCTAAGCGCCGGTAAGAGACGCACCGGTAAGAGACGCACCGGTAAGAGACGCACCGGGCTTTCCAACAGTAAACATCTCCGAGAAAGTGCACCGGGAGTGTGGTGACGTAGATTAAAAAGCTGTTTGTGTCCCGTGCGTCACGTTACAATCAGCTGTTCGTTTGTGGCCCGTGATCACAACATTCAGTGTCATTTTCACTGTACAGATGTAGTAGTTTTAAGCCCAACCATGTAGTTCTTTCCTAAACCTAACTATAATGGTTTTGTTGGCTAATCGTAAAGTGACGCAAATGCTAACTATAGTGATTTTGATGCCGAAAATAAAGTGACGTCAAGGGGCGGTATGTGAGGAGAGCGTGCTTTGTGTCCTTTTTTGAATTGTTAGCAGCGGTGCTGATGACAATGTTAATCGATCAGTGGTTTTGTCCACTGCTGTTGTCACGACTTAAATATTTCAACAACTATATGATGGATTGCCTAGATATATTTTGTACAGACATTCATGATCCCCAGAGGAGGAATCATCCTACTGACTTTGGTGATCCCCAAACTTTTCCTCTAGGGCATGTAGCCACCAGAGTTACGGCGTGCTATAACTCCTTAATGCAAAAGTATAACTCCAGCTTCCAGTAAGTCCTAGTTTCTTGAAATGATTTATTTGCCCTTTATATTCCATTCTTCTTCATTTTTTATTTTCTGCTCACATATTTTACAACTCTCTAAATGTATTATGCATGCATAAAAAAAAACATGTTTGAAGACACTTTCTCTACAAGTTGCACATACACACTCTTTTCCTGTGCATCCTCTGTGTTTGTCTTCAATCAGTGCAGGGCAGTGACTCTTGATGCAGATGGGCAGACAGATACACAGACAGACAAGCAGGGCAGGACTGGTGCTGCTGTTTAGTGCTGAGGCCCGGCCTGGAGACTGCTGACTGATGCAAAATAGAAACACGGGGGTTGAACAGTTAGAGGGAGGGAGGGAGGGAGAGAGAGTGAGTGAAAGCCGAAGCCAGACTGATGGAGAGGGAGAGAGAGAGAGAAGGGTGGGAGGAAGGAGGGAGAGACATTATCGAGCCAGTGTGAGTCAGCAGGTTGACAGAGCTTCAGGGTGCGGCTCCAGCACATCACTGCTACTGTAAATTTCCCACTCTGTATTGGATTCATCCTGAAGTCCACCTCATCCTCTCCGACGTAACATCACTCACTTTTGGAGCCTGTTTGTTTCTTATTAGATGGAAAATAATCAGCTACATAATTAGGAAGTCAATATACTGTATCTCACCACATTATGAATCAAACCTCTTTGATATAAGGGATTATGCAGTTTTTTTGAGTGTGAAATTGATCAACAAACTGGCTCTCTATGAGAAAACCTCAGCTCAAATACACTGTAAAGACATTTTGTCACTTAACACAGCTTAGCGGTAGTAGGTAACGGTCAAAATGCAACCTTTCCATTAAAAATAAATAGTGGAGGCACAATCAAAATGTTGGCGTTGAAAAAAACAAAACGTAATTACTTAATTGGCAGCTTGTGTTGGCCTTGTAAAATAAATAATGTATGCTAACTACTGTGTGTGTGTGTGTGTGTGTGTGTGTACTGTAGGACCAGGAGAGAACGTGCCGCTGGTGTATGGCCTGGATGTGACGGACGTGTCGAAGTGGGAGGAGACGGTGCTGAACCCTGCACTGCAGATACTGGACAGTCTCAGCAAGGTGGGGCCACGATAGTGTAAACTAGCTGCCTCCTGTCAGCAGCTTTCAGCAGCCGTTGGGATAAAATCATACGTCTACTTCCTTCTTTACCGCCTTTTGTTCCTGTAACCTTCATCATTAATTTCTTTTTTATACTTTGTGTCAGTACATGTCGTTGATACATTTCCTTTCCTTTCTCTTATTTAAACAGCTTGACGCAAGTTGTTATCAATTTTTATCTGTCACGAACAGATAACACATTGCATACATAAACAAACAGCAAAAAAACTAAACGAAAACAAACCAAAAAAGGGAAAAAGGTTTCATTTCATATCTCAGTTGATGTTTCTACGGATGCCAGGACTTTCTATTACAGTTTCATGTATATTACCTGAAATATCTTCACAAAACATAATCCATTTAATATTTCATAACATTTGTTATGAGTCAGTTACCTTTATGTAGTTTAAATTACATTTATTTTGAATTTTCCAACAACTTTTTCATTCTTATTGATTTTTTTAAATTCAATTTTCCCCTTGTTTACCTTGGGAGGTTCCAATTTTTTCCAACTTCTTGTTATTTGTTTGAGTGCTGTAATTCTCAGGATCCAAAAAGATATAACTATCATTTTTTCATTGATTACTTTGTTGTTTTTTTCCATTGCTTTTTGTTTTCGTTCCTTTCTTTCTTTTTTCCACCACTTTATTTGCCTCTTTTACCTCCATTTGTTCCCATCTTCCTACATCCATAGTTGTTCCCCTCCTTGTTTGCTTGATTACTTGGAAATTTTACGTCCTTCACTCCTTCCTTTTCCGCTTCCTCTTCTCTATTGTCACTTTTTCTTTTACCACTTTGCCTCTATACGTTACATGACTTCCTTCCTTTCATGTTCCTGTTTACCTCTTTTTTCTTCCTTTTCCATCTCAGCCTTACGCTACCTTATCCAACTCTTCCAACCTTTCCTTCCTGCTCCGTAGGTATCACTAAATAGATAAACCCCATTATTTCATTAACACTCTATTAAAGGAACCCTGTGGAGTTTTATGGAGGCATTATGTTTTCGGGTTGTTCGTCTGTCCGTCCGTCCCATTCTCATGAACGTGATGTCTCAGGAATGCATGGAGGGAATTTCTTCAGATTTGACACAAACGTCCACTTGGACTCAAAGATGAACGGATTAGATTTTGATGCTTAAGGTCAGGTCACTGACCTCACGTCTGTCCCATTCTCGTGAACGTGATGTCTCAGGAATGCCTTCAGCAAATTTCTTCAAATATGGCACAAACGTCCACTTGGACTCATGGAGAAACTGATTAGATTTTGGTGTTCAAATTTCAGGGTCACTGTGACCTAACAAAACACATTTTTGGCCACAACTCAAGAATTCATATGCTAATTCTGAAAATTTCTCATAAATATCCGACAGGATAAAATGAAGTGATGACATTTACAAACATGGATGTAAACTGCAACTTGACTGGTTGGCCGAGGCATGCAACCGCGAGGCGGTAATTCTAGTTGACCTCTTTTAGGAGGAAGGTTTTTCAATTTCAAATTTCAATTGGGTTTTCGGTTTTGTTTGTGTCGTGCACATAAGGGTGCACGTGCATTACTCACATCCTACTGCCCGTTTGACACTATTCTGATGATTGACAGTTTGTGGTAGTGACGTGCCAACAAACACAGCAATACACCAACAAATGCAGTGATGAAGAAGAGTGCTAGCTAGCAAACATGGATGTAAACAAGACACAAACGCACGCAATATCATCCAAGGGTTTTTATAGTCTTAATTGGGATCAATGGATATTTTTTTAATAATCCAATCATTAGAATTACTCTAAAACATATAATAATCTTAATATAATTATATGATATTCATGCTTACTTTTTATGTTCCTCAAATTTTTAAACTTATGTTTCCTTGCATTGGACAAACCGTTTGCGGATTCTGAAAATAATATGCTTTTTCCAATCTTGAGTCGAGGTGAGAGAAGAGCAAAAAATAAATAAAAAACATGGTGAATCCCAGAAATCAATAGGTACTAACAAAATAAGAGCAAATCGTGGATACCAACAAAAATAACAGGGAAATTTGTTCGTATATCGCCTCCTGTATGAGGTCCAATGTCTTTCTGTGAGTAATATTGAACGGATTTGTTTACAAGAAAACTCTACAGGGCACATCTAACCCTAAAAAACCCTAAAACTAAAAATGTTTTTTACAATCAATCAGAGTGAGGAGCCATCTATTCAGCCAATCAGAGTTCAGGGGGCGGAGCAGAGGAACAAACGGAGCCGTCACACATGTGATCTGTGTGACAAAGTGATCATCGGTGACCTGGAGTGGACAGGTGAGGCTGTCGACTCACATCATACAATTTCATTTTAATCTCACAAAATCATGTGCCATTAATTAATGTTTGTGTTTAGTCATCAAAATGTAAACGCTGTAATCTCTTTTAGATTTCTGTGAATATTTACACCATATATATATATTTACTATATATAGTGAAAGTACACACCTTATGTCTAGAAACCATTTCTACTTGTTATTATCTGAGTGGAGGCCATAAACAACACTTCAGTTCACTTCAAGGGCTAAAAACAAGGTGCTTAAAAAGACCACAGTGTCATAAAGAGTGATGACAAACCTAATCGCCTCTGGGACTTAGTTTATCTCGTGCATGACTCATTTGGGATCATGATTCACTGAGATGAAACGGTGGTTTCTCGTGCCAAATATATCCAATATATCTCTGTTTATTTTCCTCTACCTGCAGCTCACCTGAAGTCCAAAAAGCATCACTATCACGTGAGGAAGAAGAGGAAGTCTGATCCAGCCTGTGACCAATCCCAGGTTTCCGCTGCAGCTCCCGTCTCTGCTGTGGAAAGCGTCTCAAAGGACTCTCGTGCTACTGTCGCCTCGGGCTGCACTGAAACCTCTCAGGAGTCTTCCCCAGACGCAAGGACAACACACAAGGAAGTACCTGTGACATTTCAAGAGTGACGCAGACTCTGGACTACGTACATCTTCATTCAGGTTTCCACCACTGTTCTGCAGCAACAGCTGTCTCCTTACAGTCCTTATGGGGCTACTTTCTTGCTTCCCATGGAGTCAAATCGAACTGTTCTTTCTCTTTAATCCTGCTGCTCAATCTTCTTATTCGTCAGGGTAAAAGAATGGAATCGCCGACCTTCTCAGCCCTGTAGATATGTAGGAATGAATAATACTGAATGTGGATAGCAAAGAACATATTTGAAATACCGCAAAATATTTTTTTACTTTCATTCATAGTTGCTCAGAGTGTGGATCCTTGAAGCGATTCATTTTTGTTGTAGAGATGCTGAAGGTCGGGACAATTCAACAGTGGACTCAAAAGGATGAATTGGACTTTTGCCGCATGAAGCCAAAGAACTATAATTTGTAATAATATAACATATATATTTTCCCCCACTTCCTATTATAAGAGAGAGAGTTATTTTTCTATTTTAAAATGAAACAATGTTTCATACCGTTTCATACCATCTTCCATTTTAAACGTGTTAACATTTCAGGATGTACGTTTTTTTCTTTGTCTTTATGGTTTTGTCACCATGCACTTTTAACTTCATCCACTTGGTTTTAAACATGTTCAATAAACCAGAATCTTAAAAGTTCTCTATTCAATATTCAGAGCATTAATATAACATCAAACTACTATTTGCTGTGTAAAGATACAGATGAGTAACGTCTACCTGAGCAGAGAAGTCGCTCTCCCTTTTTGTGTGTTGTAATCTGAGCTTCTCTGTGCTTTGTCGACATAGCCCGGCCAGCTGTGCGTGTAGTGCATGTTCGTGCATGTGAGCATGTCCCGCTGCTTTCATGCGGCAGCTACAGCTGATAACGCCGTCCCGACTTATGGCGTCTTTGTGGAAGTGTATCACCCACCCTCCGGTTCCCTCCCCCAGGTAAACACTGTTAGCACATGTCAGCACTGTTACTGTTGTTTGCACTGTTAGCTCAGCTGTCGCCATGTTGAGAGCCGTGGAGGCAAAAGAATTTCGTATTGAGCACCTTTTAATGTTTCTTTACCAATGGAGGATTATGTGTTTTGTATCACAAGGTTTTCACATGACATCAGCAGTAGTTTTACCTTTAACTCACACATTGGCATACTTACACAGCACAAACTGTTTCCCGCTGCCACCTTGTTTTACTCATTAAAGTCGAGATGAAATGAAAAATACCTTTTAGATCACATCCCCGGTTATATTGGGCACCTATTAACAATATGTGCAAATAAAAGCCAAAAAATAAATGTCTTCATATTTTTATATCAAAATCCAATCATCTTTTCTTCCTTTAAACAAAATACAATATGTGCTTACATAAGCTGGTACCAACCAATGGGCAACCTCCGGGTCTGAAAAGTGAAGCCAATGCTAAAGTGCCCTAAACTTGCATTCTTTCCAATAGCCAGCAGGGGGCGACTCCTCTGGTTGCAAAAAGAAGTCTGATTGTATAGAAGTCTATGAGAAAATGACCCTACATCTCACTTGATGTATTACATCAGTAAACCTTGTAAACATGAGTTTATGGTCTCAGTCACTAGTTTCAAGTCTTCTTCAATTCAGCATGATGTTAATTTAGTAAATTATGGTCCCATTTAGCGTCAAATAGACCATAAAGCAGGGGATGCTTTAGGGTGTGGCTACCTTGTGATTGACAGTTCGCTACCACTGCGTTGTCCGGTCTGGGAGTTGTCTGTGTTTTCGTCTTTAACCCTTTCACAGTGTGTTTTCACTTCATGAAAGTTAATTATAACCTTTTTGGTCGCCTGAAAATATGTAATTCAGCGTTTGGTTGTACTTGGCTCCACCCTCTAGTGTCACTTCTGGTTGCAAATAACCAAGATGGCGATGGACAAAATGTGGAACTCTAGGCTTCAAAACGGCAGTCAACAAACCAATGGGTGACATCACGATGACTACGTCCACTTCTTATATACAGTCTATGGTACCAACCAAATTCAACCAATAATATCATGACACTCATCAATCAATCTGCAACTTTTAGCGACATGGGAGGTGTGTATGATGCCAAAGTCCTCTATAGCTCCCAATCGCGCTACAAGCCCGCAGCCACTTCTTAGCGATCCAATCAAATGTGAAGGATTTGATTAAATCCCTCTTGTAGCTGTATATCGCTTCACTGAGAAATACTCATGGTACAGAAGCTAAAGATGGTCTAACTTCCGTTTCACGGGAACTTAAAATCCGTTTTTCTAGCTCATTGTGTGATAATAACTAGTCACCCGATTTGAGCTGTTGTCTGTCAGTGCAGCTTAGAGCTGAGCTCATTTCTGCTCTGACAGTGGTATAAACCGCCGGCTCAGGCTGTGAGGAGAGAGTGTGTTTTCACAGCAGTGTTTACAGGTCTTTGTTTATCCAGCGGCGTGTCGTACCCCTTTCAAACCAAGGTGTGCCTGCCTGCCTGCTGCAAAACCACTTACACAATACCTGGCATCGCTCCAGCGGCCTCTGTTGGCGCTCCCTTTCCCTCTCCTCTCCTCACCTGCCACTTTTTCTTCTCACACTCCCCCGCCTCCCTTTCTAAGTATAAAGACAATTGTTCCACATTCCCGGCTAACACTCCATCATCTCTTTCTTTAAGTCTTCAGTCTTAGAAGTATTCTTTCAGTATGTGTTTTGTTCACAGGCTCCCACTGTTTGACCTCATCCACATGACTAAAAATATTTCCAACCATATAATAGCTGGAAATGTGTGTGTGTGTTTGTGTATGTGTGTGTGTGTGTGTCCCACATTCTCTCTTTCCAAACTGGGTCAGGCCTCAAGCTTACTGTGAGCTTACCATACAGTATGCAGTCACACTGATAGCAAAGGTCACTGTGCAACTGGTGTCTGTTTTTTATTACCCTCTCTGTGTTTGGATTCTGGTTTGTTGTTCTTTCCTTCTGTTGTACATTTTACAACCGCTTTGTTTTCTCCTCCCCGTCTGGGATTTAATTTTTTATCTAATCTATAATCTCTGTAATTACAAAAACACAAACGACGAGAGTGATCTTTGTATCAGAGAAATTGTTATCATGAGTCATCTGATACATGTTTGAAAAGCCTCACATTTTCTTAAGTAACTCGGTGTGTGGTATGTTCTTATCTCGAGTGCCTCGGCAAGTCTGGCCCTGGCACCTCCAGGCACTGCTGAATCACTCCGACGTTTTAAAAAAGAAAAGCTTGTGCAACTCAATGACATAAGGCCTCTTGAACCGCGTGTATTCGCAGAAGTGGAGAACTAGGGCAGCGTCCGCGGTCACAAGGCTAATTAGTGATTTACACGATGGCGGTGGATCATCTATGGACACACACAGACACACGTACTTGCGCTGGACAAACTCATTAGCTGCAGACAGTGAGCACAAAGAATCAACACACCAGACCAGCTTTGAAATGGGAAACCTGCAACTATGACCTTCCTCTTAAAGTGGAGTTTTTGGCTTTCTTGAGTGTTTGATTTGATGACTGCTGCGACTCCAGCACGCTTAGAGAGTGTGTGTGTGTGTGTATTTATATGTATAGCTGCATCAGTCAGCGAGCCGCACGATAATTCACCCAGCTCTAGCGCTCCATTTCTGTCTCTCCCTCTCTCCATCCAGTCCTCCCTATAGCGGCTAGCTGTAACATGCTCACGGAGCACACACTGTCCTATACATGAGGCCAACCGTGGGGGAACTACAGGCTTACTTATGTAACATGCTGCAGCCTATAGATGCTTGTTGTCTGTGTCTGCTGGCCTGTTTGCCATGGGGTTTGGGCCTCTGGTACCGGCTTTGCTGCATATACTGCATCCAGTGTGTGCTGCACATGAATACTTTTGACTAGACATCACTTTTTCTGTGCATCACTTTGACATCGACTCGTGAGATATCACCTAGTTATCATGTATCATGATGGATATATGACAGTGATGTTTGTGTGATTGGAACAGATTCTCACTCCCAACTCGTCAAGTACACCTCCTTCGTCATTGGAGACCGACGCACGGGGTCTTGCGTTACTTTTGGACAGACCAGGCACGACGTGTCAACATATACGCGTTACATGCATTGTGTCCTTTCAAAACAATCTTCAGTTTTCACAGTAAGTTAAGTTTAGGCAACGCAACTACTTAGGTAGGGTTAGGAAATGGTCGTGGTTGACGTTAACTTCACTGAAGTATGGCTCACGTGACTAACAGCTCATGTGACTATAGCGATCACGTGACTCGCGGAACTATGTGACAAAATAAGTCAGAGGTTACTTTTAGTTTCACACGGGCCACGAGCAGCGGCCTCCCGGTTTAAAGTCCAGGGTTTGTTTGACTCATTCACTACCCCTCTCGCCCGCCCTGAACTGGACTCACACGCTCTTAAGACCACGTCACATGCTCTGACCGTCGATTAACGCCGTGGGTGGGTTTAGATTGGTATTAGTTGAAAGCCACATACTAAAGGGCGCCTCAATGCGTCGGTATCCGATGCCAAAGGGGCACTTCTCAAAGTATTTTTTACGAGTTGGGAGTGAGACCGGGTTGGTGATTTAGTGCTGAAAAGATCAGTCAACAGGAAATTAGTCAATTTTGATAATTGATCAATTGCTTTTGTAATTATTCGAGAAAAATTGCCAGCTGATTTGTGCTTTTCAAATTTGAAAGCTTTAGAGGTGCTGGTTGGAGGTTTACGTTACCTTTGGACAGAGCCAGGCTAGATGTTTCCAGTCTTTATGCTAAGCTAAATTGCTTTACATTTAGATACAGATATGAGAGTGGTATGAATTTTCTCATCTAACTATTGGCAAAAAAAGCAATTAAGTGTATTTCCTAAATATCAAACTATTCTCTTAAGGAATCCATGAATAATACACTGGTTATCTATGAGTGAAACTAATTTTTTTGTTGTTTGTATGCTACTGATGCTAATCAGAGTCTGTGTTGTTGAATTTGCCGGGCCTCTCCGCCTCAGAGCTGTGGTAGTGTGTCATCCAGTGACTCTGCGTCTAGGTAATTTGAAGTCCACTTAATCCTAATCTCTAATCCCATTTGACTAAACATTCTCTGCCATCTGGCCCTGGCGAGACAAAAAAAAAGACACACCCACACGCACCTACAGTACACACACACACACACACACACATACACACACAGACATGCAAGCAGCTAATCAGATAGAGCAGCAGCTGTGGTCCAAGACGCTGTTGACATGACGACCACGAAGAACATTTTATTTATGAGAAATATCCGCACCGCTAATGTGGAGCGTGAAACATGTTTACAGATAACACAGAAGGACAAATATTTGGCAGAGACACCACACAGTTTTATTATCTCAGAGTAGAAGTATGTGGAACGTGAAGGTCTTGGTTAAGAATGTGTAACTTCTGTAAGCAAGAGTGGAAAAAAGGTCAATTATCAAGCTGCCAGCTGTTGTGGGCATGAGTTTATTTGAGCTTTATCTCGAGTACAGAGTAAACCGAGGGCTCTTATTTGTGCACTCTAACATTATTTCCTCATTTACTGTCTTTTTAAGATTGGTGTACGCGAGCTTCCTCTGTTCAGGACCATGTTTTGCTGTCTATCAGGAAGAGGACAAAGACAAATTCAAAATGTGGGTGTTGTGTAACCAAGTGAGAAACTCAACACTGTCAGGTGTGACTCAATCAGATAAAAGACCATTGTGTTGTTCTCTGTGTGTGTGTGCACATAAAAGGGCCTGCTTTTTCTTTTTTTGCACGTTTTATATTAGCAATATAATAAGAAACACACACACACACACACACACACACACACACACACACACACACACACACCCCCCATAACCCATGTAGCCACTCTAGTGGTTGTATGTGTTTGTGGTTCTCTATGTAGTAGGGATGTCACGGTGAGGAAATGTTCCCGCCAGTTAATAAACTTGTGACACCGGTGATACTGATTACACATTCTTGACATTTTGCAAGAAAAGATGACACTCGATACCTTCAGAGCGTTGGATGGCTGTATGTCTCTGGCCACTCCGGTCGAGCTTTCGCTGCAGCGGCGTCAGGTGGAAACCTGACGCCGCTGCTGTGAGCGCTCCGTCTTCTTCACGGCGATTACTTCATTAACGTTATAGTTCCCTTATAGCATTGGGTTTAAATCCAAAATATTGCCAAATAGGCAGTTTTGCTTTTCACTTTGACTCCAAATCCTCCGCCATCGCAACACAGTCTCACGGCAGTTTGTGAAATGGTCACGAAATTTAATCTATTTGATTTGTGTACATAGACACGAATTTCCCTTTTTTTCGTGACACTAAGCGCGACTTTCAACAACGTATTTTTTGTGTGTTTTCCTACAAATCTCCAGCAATACGTGATGCATGTGTCAATTTCCTCTCCAGTCTTTTCAAAATAAAACTGCTTAGTTAGGTTTAGGAAAAGATCGTGATTTGGTTTAAAAAACTCCGGCAGTGCTGTAACTTAAGTACGGAAGTTACGAGATGAATAAATCCCATCCACCCCGACCTCCTCCGTACGCAGCATTCACCGCTTTTTATACTTCCCAGTTCACAATTACGTAGATTACATACGAATAGATTTCATGCTGACCATCACAAAAAAATGTGAAATTCGTACATGAATCAATACATTACATTTCGTGACTATTTCAGAAACTGCTGTGCGACTGGGCTCGCCAGCGTCTTGTCTGTGAACTCTCACTCGTCCCGTGATGATGAAGTGTGAAATCTGACTCCTGCTACTCTGAGCTGAGATTCCGTACGGAGCAGACACTTTCAGTTTTTTTAGTGTCCGTTGTTCGACTCTGTATTGATAACACGGCGCTGATACGGGGAAAAATGAACTAAATGGGTTTTATTTCTATTAAACGGAGGTCGGGTGGTGGGTGGGCAAGTAATGTAATCGGTGTGTGCTCAAACACCGTGTAACACCGCTAACTCCAGCTACCGCGGCAAGCCTACTCTGCATACGTGTAATAGCTGTGTGTTTGTACCTATATGCATTATGGATTACACACACACACATGGCCAGAGCTGCATAAAGAGGAAGGAGTGTGTAGAAGCAACCTTTTTTGTTTCAATGCAGTCTGATGGAGGCTATGCATCCAGAGCCAAGTGAAGACCATCATTTATTGATGCGCGTGTGTGTGTGTGTCTATAGGGACAAACGAGGTTCAATGAGTTTATGCAGCTCCCTCCCTCTCTCTCTCTTTTTTGTCACGCTGTCTGGCTCCTGAAGTGGCTGCTGCCGCCGTATATACACGAAAAAGCGACAGAAGGACGAAGGGAGGAAGAGATGTGATTAGATGTGAAAAGCCTCTAAGGAAAGTGTCATAGGTGCAGTGTATGCATGGCTTCCTTTAGTCTCTCTCTCTCTCTCTCTCTCTCTCTCTCTCTCTCTCTCTCTCTCTCTCTCTCTCTCTCTCTCTCTCTCTCTCTCTCTCTCTCTCTCTCTGCGCTGCATATTTCCTGCCCGGTTATGTAATGCGGGGGCCGCTCGGTACTTTTTTCCCTTCTTCTTCTACCCTTCCCAATCCAGAGCATGACATGCCTTCCTGTTTTTCCAGCAACCCAGTGAACTTTTTTCCCAGGGCAACACTTAGGAGGGCACGCACTCGTACACACACACACACACACACACACAACTGTATCGTCACGTATTGTGAGTAATGTGCTTATTTTAGACAAAGCTGCTTATCCTTGATGTATTGTGTCTGGTGGGCCACATAAATGTCATTGTCTCGCACTCCTCTCACACTTCGTGTGTGTGTGTGTGTTTCTCCCTCATCTTCCTTCATATCATAATAAATCATCTCTGTCCATTTCGTCTCTTATTTATCTGTGTGTCCACTTGTTTTCACCTTTGCTCTCAGGCAGGAAATGGGTGTGCCAGCCCATAAAGGACCAACAATGCAGCCCGACTGCCTGTGTGTGTGTGTGTGTGTGTGTGTGAGAGCATGTATGTGTGTATGTGTTCATTTTATTGCCATGTGTGTGCAGAGGGAGCAATGTACTCTCTGCAGTGTGTGTGTGTGTGTGTGTGTGTGTGTGTGTGTGTGTGTGTCTGTGTGTCTGTGTGTGTATGTGTGTGTGTGTTTCTCCATTGTCAGTGGCTTAAGCGCCGGAGCCGGCTTTTTCCCGCCAGTGCGGCGTTTTGTGGGAGGGGCTGTGGCTGGGCTCAGCAGCAACAAAGAGCCAGAGCTTCCCGCCCAATATGCAAATAGGCTGAGAGTGGGCGTGGTCGGGAGCCTCCCGTACTGCAGCGCTTAACGCTTTCACTGCCGGGCTGGAAGTCAGCTAAGTGCAGACACAGGCTGCGTTGAGTGTGTGTGTTGCTGCTGCTTCTTGTTCTTGTGTCATCAAAAGGACAGAATAGCTTGGGTTTAGGGTCGAAGTGTGATTTAGGATTAGGTTAAGATTAAAGAAGTATACCCACATTCTATAACACAATGCCATCTTATACCATGAAGTGTACATTATGCAAGTTTATTTTTTTTGGAAGTTAGTCTGCAAAAATCATTCTATACTTGATCCATGACCAGATTAACCTGCTGCAGACCCCTATTCACACTCTATTCTTTCCACTGTCTGTTTGGAAATTTGATTTGACTAGGGCTGTCAATCAATTAAAATATTTAATTGCGATTAATCACATGTTTGTCCATAATTAATCATGATTAATCGCAAATGAATCACACATGTTTTATCTGTTCAAAATGTACCTTAAAGGGAGATTTGTTAAGTATTTAATATTCTGTGGGCAAAAATGCTTGCTTTATGCAAATGTATGTATATATTTATTATTGGAAAAATAAATTAACAACACAAATATTGTCCAGAAACCCTCACAGGTAGGGGAGAGTGGGGTAAGATGAGCCAATTTTTACTTATGCTGTCCTCGAGGTTAGGAAAAATGAGACAGAAGCAGAATGAAAACTTGAACCTTAAATTCAGGATCTCTCCTATCAAATGAAATGATCAGCATGCATCCATCACAAAGCTGTCTGGAAAAAATGACCTTCCCAAAAAAAGTGCTCCTGTGGCTCAACTTGCCCCAGGTAAGGGGTAAGTTGATCCGAGTCAGTGGGTAAGTTGAGCCATCGTGGGGTAAACTGAACATCTGAGTTTTTAAGTTTAAACCTCAGCATAAGTGTGTTAACAAATAGTTTCACAGTTATGAACTTGTGAGAACAAACCACCTGTGAGTTTCAAGACCATTGAACAATCAAAATATCATTCAATATTCGACTATATTCCAGTCGTCAAGGTTGCAGTGAAATATGAACTGTTGCTCCCTCCTTGCAGTTCCTCCAGCCTTTTGAGGTTGAGGTAGCTCCTTCAGCACATCACTCAGTGGAAAAGATGCCTCATCCTTTTCCTTGAATACAAAGGTGGGCTTCTCACGTCAAGTGTTCCCCCGGATTCTTCTGAGAAATCTTGCACTCACTTCGTTGCCCTCCAGGCTCTCAACCAAGCCAATGTAATGGTAGCTTCTGCCTTTGGATGCAAAGTTTACTATGACAAAGTCACCAACTAACAGATCTGTGATGTCTGATTCACTTCTCTCATCATTAGAACTCTCATGCTCAGAAGTGTCATCAAATGGGATGGCATCACACTCTCCTCAGAACTGCTGTACGCTGTGATTTTCGTCTTGGTCTTTGGTTTGACCTAGGCCTACCTGCTAAACCCTGCTCTTTCCAGTTGTTGGGGACAGGAAGGTTGTTCTTTCTGCCAATTCCAATGCCAGTTCACAGCATTTCTTTGGAGTAAGGCCGTGGAACTGTTCAGCCAGCTTCTTGATATGGTCTGCAAGCTCCTTCTCTACCTCCTCTGTGAGGACCCTCTTTGCCTCTGCTGTTCCACTATAACCAACTGTTTTAACTTCCTTTATCTCCCTCTTCTATAAAGGTTAACACATAAAAAAATCAAACCAAGTTGTGTAACACTCAACGGTAATACCATTTTATACATCAGAGAATTAATTTGGTTAATTTATGGTGGGGTAAGTTGAGCCAGTGGCTCGGAATAATAGTAGAATATTAGTGAGCCAGTGGCTCAACTTACCCCATAGCCTTTGGCTCACTTTGCCCCATAGCTACCATTTTGGAAAAAATGGCCCAGTTTAGCAATTCAGGCTAATCTTTAGCGAAGGGATTAACATGGTGTTATATCTTAGTAAATCACCAACATGTATAATATATTTTTTTAGACCTGGATAAATTTGCTTTGACCTAACATTCATTATTCCTGACATGCAGAAAATTTACTTTGATAGGGAAAAAACTGTTTTTGGTAAAAAAGTACTTACTACTTCTCCCATGTGCTTGACTCCATCACAGCAAGATAGAAATGATGGGTACTTCCTGAATTTATGGTCACATGACAAAACATAATCACAGTTGCCAAGATACAGGGGGTGGGTCAACTTACCCACTGGCTCATTTTACCCCACTCTCCCCTACTGCACTTAGCATAAAAAATATGCTCAAATCATAACATGATAAACTGCAGCCCAACAGGCAACAACAGCTGTCAGTGTGTCAGTGTGCTGACTTGACTATGACTTGCCCCAAAACGGCATGTGATCATCATAAAGTGGGCATGTCTGTAAAGGGGAAACTTGTGGGTACCCATAGAACCCATTTTCATTCACATATCTTGAGGTCAGAGGTCAAGGGACCCCTTTTGAAAATGACCATGCCAGGTTTTCCTCACCAAAATTTAGCTTAAGTTTGAGGGGGTTGAGTTTTTAAGGGGACAGGGTTGATAAGATCATGGATGACATGAAGTAGCTCTAAAGCTAAATGATAAACCATCTTAAATTTAATCCATCTGCCACAAAAAAAAACATTTGTATGAACCACCAGATACTTTTTGCTTTGTTTCCACAGATTTTGAAGACTGCATTAAACACGTGACATGCTCTAAATTTAAACTACTTAAGTTTCATTGTGTTACTGATACTTCACTCAAAACTATAAAAGCTGCTGCAGTAGTTCAAAGTTGGAGCTCTGATAGCTTTTTACAGGTATATTGTAAAACAGATGTGTGTGTGTGTCCACTTTTTTTAACAGCCCACGGCTCACCCATGTTTCAAGTGTGTTATGCAACCCAATGTAACATTAGACGGCATGTAGACCAATAGCAGCTGTTGTGCACACACATGTGCGCTCCACACATTTTCTCTTCACCCCGTTTCAAACAAAGAGCCCCTTTATATGAAGAAGTCGTGTGCTTCAACATGCTAAGCAGCAGCAGGCAGGATGGGGACTCAATACGGTCTCACACACACAACTCATACACTGTCAGATATTTCAGATATTCACTGACTGTGCTCTCCATTTGTGCATTTCTCTTTTGCAAACTATATATATACTGTATGTGTGTATATCCAGTTGATGCATGGGAAACATGAGACTTATGCAGTCGACAGCAGACATACAACATATGTGATATTTGATCCAAGGCTTTGAAGTTATGTAATGTGCTCTATTGATTCTTTAACAGTCATGCAATTGGCTTTTTCTCCTAGAACCAGTAGCTGCAGCGGCGGACTCAGGCTGTCTGAGCGGCAGATTCGAAAAAAAAAAAAAAAAGGGACCGTAGTGCGCAGAAACTTTTCTAGCGTGTAGTGCAGCCTATATGGCACTGCATCATGTTTTCTCCATTTTAAGGGCACCCTAGAGGGCATTTTATGATTTTTTTATCAACCTTGTGGGCATCCAAGAGAGTACTTCATCACATTTTCTCCACTGGAAGGACAACCTAGAAGTCACTTTTTCATGATTTCTCCACTGGAAGGGCACCTTAGAGGGCAATTTATCATGTTTTCTCCACTGGAAGGGCACCCTAGAGGGCAATTTATCATGTTTTCTCCACTGAATAGGCGCCCTAGAGGGCAATTTATCATGTTTTCTCCACTGAATAGGCACCCTAGAGGTCAATTTATCATGTTTTCTCCACAGGATGGGCACGGTAGAGGGCAATTTATAATGTTTTCTCCACTGGATAGGCACCCTAGAAGTCAATTTATCATGTTTTCTCCACAGGATAGGCACCCAAAAGGGCATTTATCATGTTTTCTCCACAGGATGGGCACAGTAGAGAGCACTTTATCATGTCTTATCTAGACATCCAAGAGGGCACTTTAGCTGAGTTCCTTGCAGCAAATGCAGCATTTGAAGCTTTACCCATGTGCAACACTATAGAAAGAATGAAGCTATATCACTACACTAACATGAGGAGAGGTTATAATAATATCTTGACTTGTACAGATATACCTGTTGTTCCTCCTGTTTTTTACTCCTAATCACTTCTAAATTCTGATTCAGAAAAACTCTATTGACCATAAAAGCAATAGAACTATGTTTTTTGACACAGTTGATACTGTATGTATACATGCTGCTGAGCTGCATATATACAGTGTAGGGATTTCTGGCACAACTTCACCTACTTCTAAGATGCACGGAGAAATGAAAAAGTCAGAAGAGGTCAAAACCCCAGTAACACTTGTAGTATAAAGCAGAGGTGCAACTTGCAACTCGACTTGGTGTTAAACACCAGCGACTTGTGACTTTACTTGGACAAGAGCCTTTTGACTTGAAAATACTTGATACCTTCCCCCAAGTCCAAAGATATTAGTTATTTAAAAAGTGTGTGCAAGAAGATGATCAACTGCCCGGTACCGGGGGTATTTCCAACAGCGTCGGGGATGTTGGGGTTATTTACTTTTTGAGGGATCCTTTATTGATTTGTTTGGGAAAAGGATTTAAATAATGGGTGGAAAAACTGAACTGAACAAACTGAATTTCTATCTTTTGTTATTTATTCCCCGAAAAGTGTTTTTCTTTTGTTGAACTCTGGACTTTTGGTGAATATTTGACTTGCATTTGATTATCTTACACTTAATTTCCCAGATCCGCTTTGTTTGAACCAATCCGACATCATTCAATCAAGTTACAGGAGAAAACCATGAAGAACTAACGTTGCGTTACTGAGCGCCAGTTGGCACCAGTTACTCTGTTGTTAAAACGGCATTATACAATTGGTGAAGAGCGCATTATGATCCCTTGGTCCCACCTCTGACTTGTAGTATAAAGAACAACTTTACTGTGGATCACCCTGATGAAGATCACAAGCCAAAACACGCTGGTCTCAATATAAAGTTGTTGTTTATACCACAAGTGTTGCTGTGGTTGTGACCTCCTTTGCATACTGTATGAACATCACTGGTCTGAAATGAAATGACTGAAAACATTTACTGTTTACATCTATTACCTATATTGTTTCTCTTTCTCTAACGCCACCAAACAGCTTACTTTCAGAGAAAAAAAGGGCCAAAATGTATGTAAACAACTGCAGATTTCTTAATTTTCAGTGACTAGAAAACACTTGTCCTCATACAGCCGTACAAATACACTCGCAGACACACATAGATGTGTTACATGAACACAGAAATGTTGCACTGCACAGTTGGTCAGCACATTTGTGCAGAGCAGGTTGTGCGGAGCAGCAGTTGGTCACCAGCCGTAACAACAGCCGGGCTGTTTTACATGGCGGCTGGCGAGGACAATGACTGACTGCTGATATGAAATATGTTATGCGTGATGTGCTCTTCAGTTAATCGTGAGAGCGGGAGACAATGAGGGAAAAGAGAGACTGCGTGTGTGTGTGTGTGTGTGTGTGGGCTGACTCAAAGTTCAATGAAAGGCGGGAGTGGAAGCCAACGGAGGGAAACCACTGTTGTTGAATGTGGCTGATAAGGTGTTCCCGACGTGGGGCAGTTAACGGTTAATAGCTGATCCGTTTGGGCCGAGCCCTCCTGATGCGGCACGACTTACTGCGAAGAGGGAAAGCAGCAATACGAGCCGGGAATTTGCAAAACATTTTAGGGGAACTTTGGTTTTATCTGATAGCCTTGAATGTTTGGAGAGTCTAACTGAAAAGAAAATTCCCCCTCTCACCATGACCCTGTTTGCTCTGCAGGTTTCACAACTCAGGTACATTACAGTTGTCTAAAACCTACAATGACGCTCTGTATTTGCATAATTTGCTCCCTCATTTCCTTACGAAATAAGTTGTAAATGAGTTCTTTATTGAAAGGCCCACACTGGGCACAATAGTCTGGGACACACTGTCCCAGACTATTGTGAAAGGTGCTAGCCATCCAATATTTTCACTCGTCTGGGTTTCAATGAGTTTTAATGTCCCGTGACGATCTGATCTGGGCTTGACAAGAATAAAGGTCTAGAGAAAACACCTATAACATGCAGCTTTTGGCTGTGACAATTTACAAAATCTACAAAATCTTTACAAAACAATTTATAAAATCTGCAGCAACTTTCAGTCCACAAAGTCACAATGCATCATGTTGTCCATTGAAAGGCGGTAAACACGTTACATTTTCCAGAAGTAGTGCAGGTTTGAATTTGAATGCATTCGGGAAGTAAAATGAGACGTTGGTTCCTTATTTATTACATGACAGTTAGGGCACCAAGCCAGACCCGTGGATACCAGTTACTCCACTATTTGCCTACTATCTTTTTCATTTTACTTCCAAATCACTTTGAATCCAGGAGTGTCTTTGCTCACAGCTGCTTTCCTTCTCTGTGTGTAAGCTGTGGTTGTATTTTGCCCTATAAGATGGTACAATATCTGCATGCTGCTCTCTTTTCCATATATAACTTGTGACAGGCCCTCCTGTGTCCCCCTGCCCTACTTTACACTGTACAGTGCAGCCAGACAGCTGGACTGTGTGCCTGAAGCTAATTCTCTTTTAAAAACCTACTCGGGGCCTTATAACCGCCACCGTGACCCCAAACTGTTTAATTACATGTTTTAAAAGTTGTTTAATTATCAAACATTACTGCTTATTTGGAACAGCTATTATAGTTTCAGAAGGTCTTCTTAGCTGTGGGGAAGTAGACCGCTTCTGTTTGGTTTCCAATAAAGTGTAAATTATTTATCTTAATTGGTTGGTTTTGCAGTGTTTTATAAATTGATCTTTTGCTGCCCCCTTGTGGTAGGATAGGGGAAATGACTGAAGTACGTCCTGAAATAGAAGAACACACTGTACCATGAGAGGCATTCAACTTGGGCTGCAAGTAACAATTGTTTTCATTGTCTATTAATCTGTCGATTATTTTCTCAATTAATCGATTAGTTGTTTGTTCTATAAAATGTCATGAAAAATGTCGATCGGTGTTTCCCAAAGCCCAAGATGACGCCCTCAAATGTCTTGTTTTGTCCAAAGATATTCAGTTTACGGTCATAGAGGAGTAAAAAAAACAGAAAATATTCATATTTAAGAAGCTGGAATCAGAGAATTTTGTGTTTTCTCTGTGTAAGTCCTTGATTAGTTTGTTGGCCAACTTAATTTGTGCCTTAAAGTGCCTTTATTTCTATTTTTATGTTTTGTTTTCTAATGGGCAACACTTCATTTCACAGCTCCCCAAATTTCATGGTAATTAGGTGATAATAATAAAGTAACCGGTTTGAAATTGTTTTGGAATTACTGCCAAATTACCCCAATATTTACCTCAAAATTGATAGAAAATGACTTTATTCTAAACATTATTTAATAATTATATGCTAAAATAGCGTATAATTGTTAAAATGGGGCCCTTAGGCTTGAGAAGCGGTTGTGTGCTGCTCTTCATCAGCGGTAGAAAACCAAAACTAATAGAAGACACTTCTGATCAGGCACAAATCTCACCAATGTGTGACTTATTGTCTACACAAATGTAACTTGGTAACTAATGTAATGATTCAAGGACTTTTTAAAGAAATTTCAAAGAAGTTATTTGCTAATTATCATCTATTTCTCAGCAGACATGGACAAAAAAGCATATCAATTAACTTTGTATTCTTTCCCTGGAAATGTATTAAATAAATTAACATGATATTTGCGGACCTGTAAAATTAAGTGTTACCTTTTAATGGTCATCATCTCTACCAGTGGTTCCTACCCTGCTTTTGCATGTGACCCCTCGTCACAGGTTGCATGTCTATGAGAGATTAGCAGTTTGATCAAAAAGTGTTTTCCCATATTTATATTGTTTCATCTGAGAAATTTAGGTCAGTGAAACAATGCAGTATTACACTATGCAGTACTAAAATAGCAAGAAACATCAGGTGAGGAAGACCGTTTGTGGCTGAAACATTGTCGAGTTCATGCAGAATTTAATGAAGAACAGGAAACAGGATAGCACGTGCGTGTAGGTGTGTGGTTTATTGTTACCCAGCACCTGCAAAGTCCTTTTATGGATGTGTGTGTGATGATTTCCTGTTCACACTGGCTATTAAAAGACGACTTCCTAATGCGATTCCAATGGAAGTAATGGGAGACAAAAATCCACAGTCCTTATCATAAATTATTATGAGGTTTCAGTCTGAGTTAGTCAAATCAAGTAGATGTAGACCAAATTTATACAATTTTTGTGTTTTCAAAACAGTGTTTCCTCGTTGAGCTGCAATGGCTTCAGATAAACTTTTGAATACATTTTTGCACAGGATGCGGACTGTGGATTTTGTCCCCCATCACTCACATTGGAATCACATTAGGAAAGAATCTCTTAATGGCCAGTGTGAACAAGAGGAATGATTACAGAATGAAAAACCTGTTGCATTGTTCATATGGGCACCTGATTATTGTTTTAAGACGGCCCTAAACAACTGTGAACCTGTCCTTTAAAACTTTGCTGACATTGTGTGTGTTGCCAGAATAAGTGTTAGTTAAAACGAGACACCTCAGGCAAAAACATTGTTTTTCATGCACTGATCAATTTTGAGATTTTTTTTTTTTTTGCTTCTATAACATATCTTCCTTCAGACTGGTAGAAATAAAACATCCAAAATACACATTTGGGAGTTTATTTTACTACTTTGTCTATTTGCGTCTGTAGATTTATCCTAAATTCACCAAAAGTTAATCTCATTTACATATTTAAATAAAAACTCAGAAAACTTACTGTAAGTAATCAACTGGGGAAGTTTCATGGTAATATTTATTAGTTATTTTTGTAACCTATTCACCTGTAGTGTTTTGCAAAATGTAAGGGATTTTATAATGCATATCTTTAAAGGCTTGTTTCTCCAAATTAGGTTTTTCCTCAGAACATCTCCACTTCAGCAGCACTTACATCCACCAAACTTTCCAGTTTCATTCCTATCTATATTCTGAAGGTTTTTACTGAGCGGTTTGTTCATATACCATTCATAGCCTGATTTATAGAACATTTTATTCCTAAAAACATGGCATAAATTGATTTTTCATGGCTGTTGACAGTATTGATATATGGAGTGATACAAAGAGATATCCAAAATCTCCTCTCTAAAAACCTTTGACTCTAATATGTCAACAAAATGAAACAAGAATCTTGAACACAAAGTTCAGATTTCTGTTCTGGAAATAAATGTAAATTAGCACATATTCAATAAAATAATGCATCATTTGCATATTAACAAAACTTGTAATGTAAAAACAAAAAAAATCTTAATGTAAGTAATTAACTTGGGAAGTTTCATGGGGATACTGTATCTATTATTATTATTTATCTATTGAGATTATCATTGTGGGTGCTATAGCAGCTAATGTAATTCATAATCCACTGTTCCGGCTTTGCATCACATATAACACATTTGCATTAGTTATTACATTGACTAATGTCATGGATGGGGCTCTAAAGCTCTACAGACACACAACATCAGTGGTTGAATGTAATAAATGACAAGTTTATTGTTGCACAAAATGTACAAAATAACAAGCAAATGGACAGCCCCTACCCCCCCGCCTTAGCATCCCTCCCCTCCCTCTGGTTCATCTGCAATAATGAAGCTGAATTTCTGAAACCTATGACTACGGCAAGTCCGATGGTCCAAGCCAAACGCATGGTAATTCTGAGAGACAACACATACCCAATTCCAGCATCACTGAACAATTAAAAATGAATAAAAACACCTTATTTACACATTTCTGTCAGAACTTTTACAACATGCCATCTATATATTTATACAGAATATGCTTGTTCACATACCCCTGTATAGAAAATATATTATAAGATCAAATTAAATTAGACTAAGGGCTATAGACATCCAAAGTACAGCACTTCTTTTTAATCTCCGTTTTGAGTTTTCATTTTTTCATTCAATGACTTAGTTCTTTGACAACCTCGTACTAAAAAGAAAGCAGATGTATGTTTTTCCTCGACGACCCAAGCTGACCATGTAGATGCCTGTTAAGAAAAGCCTCACATATTTACACTGTAACACTCAGATCTCCCTTTTTAAAATGCATGTGTGTAAATTTCTCTCTCTCACTTTGTGTGCGTCATTTTACTGTTTGGCTCGTTCACATCCTCATAATAGTACTTAAAATGACAATCAGTGATGTTTTATAAGACTTCAAAAAACCCTCATCCTCCTCCTCGAGCCTGGCTTGATGATGCAAAAAAAACAATCAGCTTTGGCACTGGGTGAAGTAAGTAAGTGTGCTGTGGTTTCCTAGAATGCCTTTTTTAATCTTACAGGTCCTGTAAAATCTGATTCATCCCTGTTTGTGCACTAATCACAGAATAGATGAAAGCAGATTCAACATATCAGTGCAAAAAAAGGGATGAAGAAACTGATATCTAACAATCTAGCACTGTGATATCTAAACCACATTAGCACCATGGAGAAAGAGAGAGAGAGAGAGAGAGTGAACGACGTTCAAGTAAAGCCAGACTACTCACAAGATGTTTTGTGCTGGAACATATACAGCGTAAGGGCACACAATATTGGATGGCCATTTTTTTGTGTGCCAAGAAAAACCACATATCCCATAGATGGATGGATGTATGGATCGGAATAGGGATGAGGGCGATGGGCAATGAGGGAGAAAATGAGGGCAAAAATGGACTCCTTGCCTCCTTTCCTTCAGCTGCACCGATGCAGAAAATAAACAAAACAGGTAGAAGCAAATCTCCGGAGTGCATCCATCACATTGCTTCATACTTCACCTGTAGGTGGAGATCAGTGCAGCTGAAGGAGATCTGCAACCTCAAGACCTTTAATCCGAGTGTGTGAGGGGGGCACAGGAAAGTCTGCGGGAATCAGTTTGGGATCAGATCTCAGGGGTAAAGGAGATGGCGTTGTTTGTGTGCAAAAATACTTGTCAGACTACAGCTGGAACATGAACCTTTTTTTTCATTTGTACATTTTCAGTTTGTTTCGGTTCTGACCTTAAATTTTGCAATATAGCTTCCTCTTTAATCCTACTTCTGCTGCGTTGTGTTTCACTTGTTTTTAATATATATCTATATTTTCTTTTCTGGCTTTTTTTTCTCTTTTCTTACTTTACAAAATGAGAGACAGAATGATGGACAGCTGACAATATATATAATTATTTTTCCTCTTCTTATTATCATCAGGTTTCTCTTAACCCCGGAGATGATTTTCTTTGTTCGTTGTAAACAAACAGGTTTATCAGCCACTAGCGTTTGTTTCCTCCTCGTCTTTCTTTTTTTCTCTCCTCCTTCAAGTGCGCTCCTTCTTTTCCTCACTCCTTCTCTCCACCTTCTCATTGCAGGAGGGCCCTGATTTGTTTGGAGGTGCTGTCATCATTTAGATGCCGTGTCGTATACCTGAGGAAGAAGGTAACAAAATGCTCTTAGAAATCCTTGTTTGTATAGCTCTTTTCTCTGTCACAGAGACACAAACGTTCATCATACAAACCTCAGTGCGTTCAGAAGTCCCTCCACACTGTTGGACGGTTGCTCTTTCAGCACCTTGATGCAGCCCTTCATCTGCCGCCACAAAGACAACACAGGGCGTTAGAGAAAGGTCAGCAGCCTCAGATCCACCTCATCTCCTGCTGTTGCTGCTACAGCAGCCAAACACTGACTCAAAAACACACATTTGTAAAAGTGTGCGATGCACAATATGTATTGTACATGAGCAAACATGTCTTTATAAGGTTAGTCCTGTGGTTCATTCTCGGCTTGTTGCTGTTTAAAATGAAGCATTATCTATTTGTCTTCACAGGTGATGGCCTTTGTGTGGACATGGGTTGTGAGCAGTTGAATCAAACAGGATTTCTACAGCAAAGGTAAACATATTCAGTATTTCACAAGAAATAACTATGGGTACCCACGAGTCTCCCCTTTACAGACATGCTCACTTTATGATAATCACATGCAGTTTGGGGCAAGTCATAGTTAAGTCAGCACACTGACACACTGACAGCTGTTGTTGCCTGTTGGGCTGCAGTTTGCAAAGTTATGTTTTGAGCATATTTTTTATGCTAAATGCAGTACCTGTGAGGGTTTCTGGACAATATTTGTTATTTTCAATTTCCAATAATAAATATATACATACATTTGCATAAAGCAGCATATTTTCCCACTCCCATGTTGATAAGAGTATTAAATACTTGACAAATCTCCCTTTAAGGCACATTTTGAACAGATACAAAATATGCGATTAATTTGCGATTGACAGCCCTAATAGAAATGTAAAGCATTCACTTTTTTCCATCAAATCTTAATCTCTTAAAGGCGCAGTGTGTAGGATCCGGCAGCACCCAGCGGTGAGGTTGCAGATTGCAACCAACTGAAACTTCTCTCGTGTGCCAAGCGTGTAGGAGCACTACGGTGGCCAATACGAAAACATGGATGGTGGCCGGCTCTGTGAAGAGGACCCACTCCGTATGCAGATATAAACGACTCATTCTAAGGCAGTGGTCTCAAACTCAATTTACCTGGGGGCCGCTGGAGGCAGAGTCTGAGTGAGGCTGGGCCGCATCAGGTATTCCACAAAAAAAGCTTTGTTAAAAAAAACAACAATCTTCTCAAACGTCATTATTAACAGTTCTTTAACTTGAATGGGTTCTTCTGAACATGAACTGTCCTGAACATTAATGGAACATTGAAGAACATGAACGGTTCTTCTGAACATGGCCTCTATTGCGTCTCCCACTTTTCCTGAAATTGTCTGTGCTCGTCACCAACCTTTCTCTTCACTGCAGGCTTTGAAAAAGACATGATTGGGGCTGTGTGACAAGATATATATTCATTCCACTTGGTGTCACTCCGCAATAAAGTTGTGCCTGCTGTGTTTGTGTTGCTCTGCAATTACACCACCAAACCGCTAGTTGGCGGCGGCGTCTCTATGAGTTTCCTCTTCTTCTTGTACTACAAACAGAAACTGAGGGAGTTGGAGCTAATAACTGTTGAACCACAGAACTTTTACTGATATTACTGCAACGCCGAAAAGAGAAAATATATCTGAGTGGATTTGTGTGAACAAACATTGAAAAGATGGAGGCAGAGAGAAGTAGAACTTGGTCCTGGCCGCTCAGCATCGCTGAGAGACTGGACCAATCACAGCTGTTGCGGTCTGCGTCGCCGCGACGTGTAGTTACATTTCTGGAGAGGTGCACGTCAGGCTACGGCGTCGATTACACGCAGAAGTATAAATCAAGCTTTAATCAAGCTTATGCGATGTTACACGGGCGCCGCCACAGTTGTTGTGAAATGTTTCTCTGCTTGCATCAAGCCCGGCCGATTGCCCGCCCCCGGGAGCCATATACCCCGCTGTGATTGGTAGGTTCGTTCAGCTCGGGCTCGCGCAACAAAGGGACCTTCAACGGCAAACTGCCATTCACATAAAACTCGCGGGCTGAGGGCGCCTGGTTAGCTCAGTTGGTAGAGCGGGCGCCCATGTAACAAGACTTGGTCCTGACCGCGGCGGCCCGGGTTCGAATCCGGCCTGTGGCCCTTTCCGCATCCACTCTCTCTCTCCCCCCTTTCCAAGACTCTATCCACTGTCCTGTCAATAAAAATGAAAAAATGCCCCCAAAAAAACTTTATAAAAAAAAAAAAAATTTGCGGGCGCACTAACATTAAACTTTCATATCAAGGTGGGGGCCACAAAATATCGTCTTGCGGGCCGCAATTGGCCCGCGGGCCGCGAGTTTGAGACCCCTGTTCTAAGGTAACGAAAACACAGCGATTCGATTATACACTAAAGAAAACTAAACTAAACTAATCTGAAACAGCATTTAAAACACAAGTTGGAACCAGTGGTCAAACGCGGGGGTCTGAGAAGTGAAGTCAATGCAGAAGTGCCTTAAACTTGCATTCTTTCTAATAGCCAGCAGGGGGCGACTCCTCTGGTTGCAAAAAGAAGCCTGATTGTATAGAAGTCTATGAGAAAATGAGTCTACTTCTCACTTGATTTATTACCTCAGTAAACATTGTAAACATGAGTTTATGATCTCAATCTCTAGTTTCAAGTCTTCTTCAATACAGCATGATGTTCATTTTGTAAATTATGGTCCCATTTAGAGTCAAATAGACCATAAAGCAGGGTATGCTTTAGGGCTTGGCTACCTTGTGATTGACAGGTCGCTACCACGGCGTTGTCCCGCCTGGGAGTTGTCTGTGTTTTCGTCTTACAACTTTAACCCTTTCACAGTGGTCGCCTAAAAATATCTTATTCAGCGTTCGGTTGTTCTTAGCTCCACCCTCTTGTGTCATTTCTGGTTGCATAAAACCAAGATGGCGACGGCCAAAATGCCGAACTCTAGGCTTCAAAACTGCAGTTTACAAACCAAGGGGTGACATCACGGTGACTATGTCCACCTCTTATATGCAGTCTATGGTTGTAACACAAAAACTCTCCACAGAAGCCTGGACTAACAAAATGATTCAGGTGGGTTAGCTTCCCTCTAAAGGCAGAACTAGGCAACTTTTACTGCAGCTTTTATTGACCGTAAAGTAGAATAATCTCACACCACACTGTGATGATGCATTATTAGAAAGAAGTGTGTATTTGTGTGTACTCTGCCTCCCAAGGACTTCAGTCCCTTTAAAATTACTATTTTATTTCAGTAGCAAAAGTACATCTTCCGGTACAGAAGCATATTTAACGAAGGCTTTAAATGTAATCAAATAGAAATTTTAAAGGGAGCGTTTAACAATGTTGCAAGACAGAAATTACAAAGATGTGCGTCAGTTATTTGTGTGTACTCACATCAATTTTGGAGGTCTTGGCAAAAGCCCCGACAGGGTGAACGTGGTCATAGAGAATGATGACTCCCACCATCACCCTCATGCAGAACAGCATGGTGTCTGTGTTGGTGAACCGACAGCGGTACTCCCTGGAACAGAAGGCAGTTGTTAAACGAGAGATCAGGATGGGACTTAGAGTCAGGGTCAGGATATTGCTGCCGTTATTCGAAGCACTGTGTGACAAATTGCTGATGGCTTTTTTATTCACATAAAGACATCTAATAAAAAAGATTAAACATTTTAAATGTGGCATGAAGGACTCTATGACTCGGATTCAGTCGGTTGAATAAGTGGCTCAAACTTGAGAAAGGACTCTTTTGTGTTCACTCTGAAAGGACTTAATTAATTTAAATCAGCTAATTAAAATCAAGGCTTCTGACCTTTGAGGACAAGCAGAGAAGGAGATGGATTGATGGAGAGAAAGGGAAAGTGTGTAGAAAGTACTCACGGAGTCTCCAGCATGACGCGGCACACACAGGCCATGGTGCTCAGACAGTCTGTGGTGTCCTCTATGGGCAAAGTCTTATTCTGAAGGACGGAGAAAAAGAGAAGTTGGTACAGATGAAAAGCCTCTCTGCCTAAAAATAACATTAATTTGAATGTTTGGAAATTCCTGAGAATGTCCATCCCTTCCCCTCATTAACAAACACTGTAGTTTATGTCCTGATTGAACAAAATGTTCGACCACAAGGTGGAGACAAAGTACATCTGCAGAGTTTAGTAACAGAATAAGGAAGGGAAGGCAACTTTGCTGAAAGGCAATCGTGACCTGCATGTTCTCTAAATTTTTAGTTTATTTTAGTCTCAAATGTCAGTTGCCTCGAGTTGCACTGAGGTTAGAAAAAGACTGCTTCCAATACACTAAAATATTGTTTTGACAGCAAAGGAAATGAGAGGTGCAAGTTTTCACGCCACAGTCTAGCAGCTCAGGGCCTTTGAGGTGAGGAAGGAAGTGTACAAGGGCATCCATCGACTAAACCTCACGATTGAAGCCTGATATTGTTCCACTGATAAGGACAAGTTATATAAGTTATATAGAATACTTATAAATATTGAGTGCAAAAACACTTATTTTAAATAGTTATATGGTGAGTTATATGTTATATTCACTGGTGTATTTTGCGCTCTGTAGCTTTTTAATAATTAGTCTGCATGTTCTCTGTGATCAGTTAGCACAAGACGTCTTGACATTACCTTGAACACTCCCTTGATTTATTTTTTGGATGCCTTCTATGTATATCTTTTATTTAACCAGGTAAAAATCTCTTTTTCAAGAGTGGCCTTGGCAGCATGAACATTGTTACAACAATAAACACAAACAATACAAGCAGACTAATACAACTGTCACACACTACAAGTGAATGAATACAATATCCAGTTAATATGCAGTACAATAAAACTGCTATAGGTCGATTTTAAACCAATTTCAGTGAGAAATTTACACATACACAAATTTACACACATTTACACATTTATGTATGAGAAGGAACCAGTCCAAGGAGCTATTTATATGTAAGAGCGAACCAATACGAAAGTCTGCGGTCATACTGAGATGGCCATTAAGCAGTAGCGTACCGGTAAACACACTTCTAAATGTGACTTTCGCTTGAAGCTTGCTCTCAATGACAATACTTAAAACTATGAGCGTTAAATCTGGACTGAAAGTTCCCACTCTCTTTGTGTGAACCAAGTCTCGTTACAGAACACTTCTATATGGATCTGACTTGAGAAGAATTGTAAATGTACCTCTGAAACAAACTTGGTGGTGGCGTTACTCAAAGTCTTCAGCATCGGTGTTGCCTCAGCGTAGAACAGGGACATCCGGTTAGCCATCTCATTGTTGACCTCGTTCTCCGCTTCCAGCTGTGAGACAATACACGGTACACAAGTAGCATCACCACGGTGTAGAAATACTTTGTTACAAGTAAAAGAAGCAATACCACAGTATAGAAATACTCTATTATAAGTAAAAGTAGTCATACCACAGTGTAGAAATACTCTCTAACAAGTAAAAGTCCTGCATTCAAAACTTTACTTCAGTAAAAGTACACAAGTATTAGCATTCAAATATACTTAAATTTGCGAAAGTAAAAGTGCTAATTATGCAGAATGACCCATTTCAGAACAATATACTATATATTATATTATGAGATTGCATTAATATGTAAGCATCACTAATGTTGCAGCTGCTAAAGTTACTGCTGGGTGACGTAATCCATATTAAAAATACCTCATCATTTATTGTTAGATTTTGTATTAATAATCTGACTTTGCAAAGATGTATAAAGACATGAAATGGAAACACTCAAGTAAAGCACAAGTACCTCAAAATTTTACTGAAGTACAGTACTTGAGTAAATGTAATTGTGTAATGTGCGTGTGATGAGAGCGGCTCTAATTTGTGTGGGAAGTGGAATATTTCTTGTACATCTCTGAGTGTTGTTAGGAGGAAAGAAACACCTCCACCTCAGTCATAAATGATTAAACAGAGAAAGGGAAGCGGTGCAGCATAAACAGCCGGATCATGTCTCCGTCGAGGCCTCACCTGCTGGTTGTTCAGCCTGTTCCTACTTATAGTCCTCCTGTAGTAGCTGAAGTCATTCTGAATGGCTGGATTTGTCATCTGCATGGTGAGAGAAGAGGTGATTTATGATATTGATTTTTGCAGTTACAGTAAAGGTCAGTCTCTGAGATTCTGTAATCAGACGAAAAAACGATTGCCTTCACCTTTAGTTCATCGAAGCTGAGTGTGAAATGAAGGATCTCAGCGAACTGTTTGGCCAGGGCCTGCTCTCTCTCCAGGTGCTGCATGGGAGCGTACGGCGGGCTGGTCAGCGCCTCCAGCAGGCTGCGCAGGGCGTTCTCTGCAAAGATGTCAGACATGTATCTTCACAAGCTGCAATCTGCATGCCACGCTGCTAATGTACATACTTTTATCTCCTCGTGTTCAGACTGCTGTAATTCTCTCTAATCTGGCCTGGATCTGAATTCTCTTTCATGTCACCAGAGTTAAAAACAAAACGCAGCAGCAGCAGCAGGATTTAAACTGCAAATCAAACAGATGAAATCGCTTCACTCCAGTTCCGTCACCTCCTCACTGGATATCACTGGATACCTGTTGGGCTTTTAGAAATGGACCCGGCACTGTTAGAGCACAGTGGGATCTGGCCTCAGGCAGTTTAACAGACCTTTGGATCCCCTCTGAGAACAGGGCTCAGGTCCTCAAACAGGGCCCTTCTGGCTGGGATTTAACCTTTAATGTGACCAGACATTTAGCATCACCCTCAAGCTTTGGGACAACACGTCTGAGTTATTTTTCTTCTTAATATTTATTTCTGTCAGGCTATAGGGGCACGACTTTAGGGTTGACGATGTTGGTCTGTTGATTGGTCGGCCCATCACTTTGGTCCAGACTGAAATATCTCAACAACTACAACTTAATGGATTGCCATGAAATAGATGACATAATGACTTTGGTGATGCCTTAAAGGCAGGGTTGGTAAAGATTTTAGGAACATTTTTTGTTACATTAGTTGAAATTCTCAGTACATCCTGACAGCAATCAATAAAAAAAAATATATCGGTGCGTGGATGGATCCAATAGCACGGTGCTTTCATCCAGGAGGCTGCCGTTCCCGTGCATTACGTTTCACTTTCACTTTACAGTCAGCTGTTCGTTCATGTCCTGCGTTCACAAGGTCAAGTCACAAGTGTACAAACGTAGACATTTTAAGCCCAACCATGTTGTTTTTCCTAAACATGTGGGTTTCTTGCCTAAACCTAAGCAAGTGTTTTTGTTTAATTCACAACATTAAACACGTTTTTACTGCGAGTGAAAAGTGACGCCGAGGGGTATGACAAAGCGTCAGTATGTGACGAGTTGGGATGAGAACGTGTTGCAAAAAAAAAAGGATGCAACAGAACCAGAGAGTTCTTTTCCCTTGTTAATACCTGGTGCCTACATTACCCACAATGCAGCTCGACCGCCAACAAGTCAACACTTAATTCCCCAGATCCACTTTGTTTGAACCAAAGATAATGTCGTTTGAGTAAAAAAACAATGCAAAAAATACAAATTGCAGTATGCAAAACACGCAGGTCGAAAATTACAGACAGAGACGCAAATGACATTTACATTTGGATGATTTTTGGACAGCTGAGTAGAAGCACTCCTGGGTCTTTGTGGTAATCACATACAGGTGCTCCTTGGATCCTTCAGGTGTACTGTGCTTATTCAGTCTTGTGAAGGGCTCATTGTATGGGTGGAATATGATCTCAAAAAAGTAGTAGTAGCTTGCAAGCTACTGCTGAATGCTGACAATGACCCTGATGAAGACCTATGATGGTCGCATTGGTCATTTTAAACAATTATTGCCATGTAAAATAAGGCATTTTAATTTTGTTCAAACTCTACAGTGTGTCTTGGATTATTTTTGAATGAGACTTACATTTTGTACTTTTTTGAGATCATATTCCACCCAGGCAAGGAGCCCTTTACATGATTGAATAATGACTTGTTTAGGACTTGAAACTCAAACTTTAGGACTTTAGGACCCCTGGCTAGTAGCAACTAATGTAACCTCAAGCAGAGATGAGCGGGCTGCGGGCTGCAGAGTTTCTGCACTTCAGCACCTCTCTTTTTGCATTAACAATACATTTCACTCTACAAGACAAACTGAATGAACATACTGTAAGTGGTACTCCGTAGAGATTACGCTGCGGCTCATCATACAGATGGAGCATCCTCGTGGACTCTGTATCAGTGACCATACACATCCCCTGTGTCACTATTGAACCTAATAAGCCTTTCCACTGCTTTGCTGCCTCCAACAAACCAGACACCACCAGAGCCGGACCTCAGAGGCTCTGTGTAGTAGAAATGCCTCAGAAGCAAAGTCCCCTGAGGCCACATCCCTTCCTCTGCATTAAAAATGCATAAGGGCCTTCTATAAATACAGCAACGAAGTGTTTCATCTAAAGGGCCTGGGCAGAAACCTCCCTCCTGCTGTTAGCACAGAGCGCTTGGTCCCTATCCTGAGCACTGATTCCTCCTGAGGGTATATACTGACAGATTGGATAGAGAGACACTGCAGCTGTTTGTTTTCTGACCTCTTAACCTCTTGTTTGTCCCCTTTGGTCAAATAAATATCTCATTAAGATTTAATCCCGTTTCTCTCCATGAGGAGGTGCAGGAAGGCGATGTCTACAAGATATCTATTGTCCTATACCTCACAGATACATTAGCGCAGATACATTATCATTAATTATTAGTTAGCCCTCCTTCTACGGTAAGCTGAGAACACGATGTCCATGAGATCGAAGTATTATTGGAAGGCAGAGCAGAGGCGGCAGCACAACTCTATTCCTCTACTCTCTCTCTTTCTACTCTCTCTACTGTCTGTCTTTGTGCTGGGCGACCATGTACCACTGTTTCCGTAGCAACGGCTGCCTGGCTGCTAGGTCAGGATGCTGCAGAGATGGCTGAGAGGACATCATAGTATGTGTGGGTGTGTGTGTGTGTGTGTGTGTGTGTGTGTGCATGCGTATGCGTGTGTGTGTGTGTGTGTGTGTTAAGGAATGCAGCCGGACTGAAATTGCATGTAAAATCACGATGGTGGTACAACATGGAGTGGAGCTGTGAAGCAACACTGACAGTAGGAGCTTCTCCCCATTGCTAGTATATGATAATAGTCTCGCTGTTCATCACCTAAAAATGAATCTGTATCTTATTTCAGGTTCAATGAAACATATTTAATGCATTCCCTGTGTTTAAATATATTTCTTTTCACATATTGTCACATTCTCATCCCGACTCATCTCATACTCTCTTTACTCACTTTTCGGTCGCAGTAAACACGTGCTTAATGTTGTGAATTAAACAAAAACACTGGCTTAGGTTTAGGCAACCAAACCACTTAGTTAAGTTTAGGAAAAAACAACATGGTTGGGCTTAAAAATACTATGTTTTGACAGTGAAAATGTCACTTGACGTTGTGAACACGGGACACGAACAAAAAGCTGATTGTACGCAAACAGAACAGCACTTTCCCTGATCATTTACTGTTGCAGTGGATGGGTTTACAATGTAGTTAATGGAAAGTCCGGTGCATCTCATACAGGCACTAAAAGGTGCCTTGTCACATTCTAGTCGGTATCGAACGCCGACGGCCGGGACAAAGCTTCATGTGACGCCCTGTGAATGACAACGGGCTGGTATTTGTCAGGGTCACAATGTAGGCCTATAAACAGCAACTGTCTGTCACATACAAGACATGTCATGTCTCACACCCTGTAACTGTCAAAATAGCTTTCAAAAGACAAAAGCAACAGCTCCATGCAGTACTAATCTGTGAGACTTTAACATTTCAGCAATCCTGTACACTTTTATGCACTGCAAATGTGAAGTAACGCTCTAAAACAGCCATTTCACACATATTTCTGTCACAAAATGTGATAAACAGACACCAAAGAAAGACTTTACAGCTTTGCCAGAATGCAAGAAAAGCTCATTGTAGCCTCAGCAAATAGACACGAGTGAGAGTGATGCTCCTCTTTCTGTGTGCACCCATTTCTTATAATCTTCCTTCCTTCCTCTGACTCTACACCCATACAACACTTTCACCCACTAATGTACCCTTTGATAGCCATAGTCGAGGCCTTGCTTCTTTGATTCTCACAGCAAATGCTCTTTCTAAATTTAGATTTAGGTTAGCGCTGCTTGCAGCAATTATTCCAGCTCTTACTGGACCTCCAATATGGCCACCAGAGAGTGTGTTACATCACCTGAAATTACTCTATAGACTGTATGTAGTAGCCGTGCTCACCCAGTCGGAGGGAAAACTCGTAGAAGCGCTTCAGTTTGGCCACCAGGGGGCAGACTGCGTTCCAGGCCTTCTCCTGCAGAGCGAGGTCACCTGGGTTCTGGATGGCCTGCGGGCGAGGAAGCACAGATGTTACTCTCCAAAAATGATTAAAAAAAACCTCCTCATCTCTTCTAGCCTCTCTTCCTTTAAGCGATATTTCACTTTAGTAAAACATTTTCACTTTTAACTTTGATAATACTTCCTTATTATAGTAATTTAAGTTCAGCAAAAACTGAGGTATCAAAGACTCTGTATCAAATGTCATTTACCAGCAAAACCTAATTTAGTTTTGTTGACATGGCACATAATATCCGCTTAATGACATATCACTTGTATTATTTGGTTATTGGAATGAATTATTAGACATAGTTAACCAAACTATCCAACTGTACTGGTACTGGTGTTATTCTATATTTTTCTTATTGTCAACAAATCCCATGTATAGATTAAAATCAACAATGTATGTCTCTCAATAATTTCCAACTTTCTACCACTTCTGTGGCACTCCAGTCCAGTCGGCAGGAAAAAATGTTGGCATTGTACATTTCTAAAAAAACAAGGATAGGTTTTCAACCTACGTTGAATGTAAAAGTTTTCGCTTTCGGTCAGAGCAAGTGACGTAGTCTATCGATCGACCATTATTGAAAGTTACGCGAGTGGATGATCATTCAAACAAACCCAGGACTTTCATCCAGGCGACTGCTGTTTGTATTCCGTGTGAAACTAAAAGTTTAACGTTGACTTTATGGTTGTTACGTAACGTTACGAAAGAAAGCCTACTAAGGGTGGTTGTTATTTATCTACATTAGCTACGCTGTTACGCTTGTTACGTACGGAAATCCGCTAAGGGCGGTTGTTATATATTTTTGGTAGTTACGTTGTTACGTTACGTTGTTACGTTGTTACGTTATGTTGATACGTTGTGTTGTTATGTTATGTTGTTACGTAATGTTGTTACGTAACGTTATGTTACATTGTTACGTTACGTTGTTACAGCTGTTATGTAACGCTGTTATATTACGTTGTTAGATTTCAGGGTCACGTTCCATTGTTCCGTTCCATTGTTCCGTTTCGTTACGCTACGCTACGTTACGTTTTTACGTTACGCTGTTGCGTTACGCTGTTACGTTACGCTGTTACGTTACGCTGTTACGTTACGCTGTTACGTTACGCTGTTACGTTACGCTGTTACGTTACGCTGTTACGTTACGCTGTTACGTTACGCTGTTACGTTACGCTACGCTGTTACGTTACGCTGTTACGTTACGCTGTTACGTTGTTGCGTTGTTGCGTTGTTACGTTATTACGTTACGTTGTTACGTTATTATTTTAACACAAACCATGATGTTTTTTCTAACGTTGTTACGTTGTTACGTTATGTTGATACGTTGTGTTGTTATGTTATGTTGTTACGTAATGTTGTTACGTAACGTTATGTTACATTGTTACGTTACGTTGTTACAGCTGTTATGTAACGCTGTTATATTACGTTGTTAGATTTCAGGGTCACGTTCCATTGTTCCGTTCCATTGTTCCGTTTCGTTACGCTACGCTACGTTACGTTTTTACGTTACGCTGTTGCGTTACGCTGTTACGTTACGCTGTTACGTTACGCTGTTACATTACGCTGTTACGTTACGCTGTTACGTTACGCTGTTACGTTACGCTGTTACGTTACGCTGTTACGTTACGCTGTTACGTTACGCTACGCTGTTACGTTACGCTGTTACGTTACGCTGTTACGTTGTTGCGTTGTTGCGTTGTTACGTTATTACGTTACGTTGTTACGTTATTATTTTAACACAAACCATGATGTTTTTTCTAACCTTAACCAAGTAGTTTTATTGCCTAGACCTAACCAATCATTTAACAACCAAGTGGCATTGTGCGTTTCTGCAAGCGTGATACAAGGCTGAGTGGAAACATATTTATGAAATGTGTTTTTGGTTCAAATACGTAGAGATTCAATGTATCCGTGGTTTGTAGAACCATACAATGCCAACATTTTTTCTGGCAACTGGGTTGGGTACTCAGCACCAAGACCATTTGTCCACATTGAAGATGTCAATTTGAAAAAAAAAAGGGTCACAAATATATAGTTTCACCTCTAAAAAGGGCTCTCTAACAGCTGGGCACTGCGGTTTTAGCAAATGTTACTCAAACAGGAATAAACAGAGCGTTTGTTGGGGAATATTTTTAGCCATGGATTAATACATATTTTTGCTAGCAGCAGGAGAGTGTTTGTAAGATATACTCACTACAGTGCCCATGTTAATCGTAATGAAGGAACATGTCACCCACTGCAATGGCGTGACTCATTTATGTATTTTTAACAGTTCTTTGACCAACAATGGCTCAAAGGAATAAGCCGGCTTTGGCTACACAGGCAATACTTTTTAATAGGATCAATGCATTGTGGGTTTTGGTCTTTTCATGGGATTTATGGGCAATAAGAAAAATACAGACTTATCCTTTAGTGCTCCTCTGATAATCACATCCTTTTAAAAAGATGGATTCACTTATTCTGAATCGTTCTCGCTGGTGGGATTAATTGAACATAAAATACCCCTACATGTCAGTAGTGGGCGGTACGGCAGCTAAGGTCTTTCACTGACTTCAGAAATCCTCAGCAGGTCCGTTATGTTTAAAGAAACAATTATCAAGCTATGTGAGTAAGTGGAAGAGTCTGCCTAAGAGAGGCCTCCAAGTCCTCAAGGTTAGGAAGCAAGGAGAGGAAACGATTCAGCACTATTTGTTAACAAGTAAAGCAATGCCAACAGCTGAGCAATCAGCAGCGATCGTTCATGCTGCAGAGGGAACTGGTTTGCAGTAATGTGTCGTTGAATCTCAGCACACTAAAGCTGGATGATGTTTATGCCTCTACTGGAGCGCTGCCAAAAAACAACATATTGCAAGAAATGTTTTGCTTGAAAAAAATACTTCCACACATTTCTGCCTATATTTAGTCCCTTCTGCATGGCACACTACATGTCAGAATTTCACCCTGGCAGGCCATGTGAATCACACACACTGCGCCATGGCTCGACTAAACTCGAGTTTATTGACGTTCAGCACTTATCGACTGCTTCGCGCTCACTTCTCGTATCTCCTGGCCCGCGCCATTATAGGACTGCAGCTCGGCTAGGATCCCATGAGCCTCCTCCAGCACAGCGCTGACCTGGTTCCACACGGCTGTCTCTGCCTCCGTGGGCTGGGCATCTGGTAGGAGAGGAAGGAAGGAATGAGGAAGAGAGGGAGTGGGAAGTGAAAGTGTGATGTAAGGTACGGTTGAAAATATTGAGGGTGAGGTGGCAGAAAAGAGGAAAGGGGAAAGATGGCGGGGAGGGTGAAGAGAATGAGAAGGATTTGAGGAGAGAAGGAGGTTAGTGATGAAGGAAGATGACATCCTAGAAGGCCAGATAAAAACCTGAGATAACTAATTACTCACTACACGACTGCAATAAAAGCGAAATGTCCCTGCAAGTGAAAATGACTGCATTTCATCGTGCTAGTGGACATTGCAGCCATCTAAGGTCAAAATCTGGCAAGTAAATGAATGATCCAATTTACCCAGCATAGAATTATAGCAAAAGGCCTGCAAGCCACGCTCTGTCACACAGTGAGGTTTGATTACACCCAATAAGGACCAGGAGATGACCAGTCAGTTTCACCTCAGGGAGCTATTTGGTTGAGGGTGTAATTTTGATGGTTTTCAGGAGCAGTAAAAGCGGCTGGATTGCACCGCTTTGAACAATCTGTCTTTATCGTCCCAACTGTTTATTCAGTGGAGATTTATAGGCCTGCTTGGTGTAATTGTCCCATCAGTTTAATATAATAGTCTTCTCACTCACTATTCCCCCTCCACGAATGGGTAGGGACTTTTTATTTTTTTGCCCTTGAGGTTTAATTGTAAGAAATGTTAAAACAAACAAGCAGCAGGGAGGACGAACCTCTGGGCATGCTCACTCTTTCTCTTTCTCTGTTCCACTCGTACACACTGAGCAGCGTGCATACTGTAAACTCAGTGTTTTTGCCGCAGGGCACCTCCCAGTCACAGTTCTGCTTTGTTTGCCCATGTGGCGTGCTGCATGCATGCGAGAGGGATTAGGTGTTTGAGGGACACAATTTAAGATGCGTCCTCTTGAGTCATCATTGTGTTTGGTCTTCTTTTCTTCAAACTATCCGTCTCAGTGTGTGTGACTCAGGTATGAAGTGAGAGTGGGAGTTTGCCCAGGCAGATCTCTACAGGCGGTGGCACCACTGATTATGTTTGCACCCTGAAGCATTGCCTCCCTGCAGAGAAATAGCAATCACGGAATATTTGCTATCCTACGTGCTCACTGACTGCTATAATCACACAGCAAGCATGTAGCTATTTTGGTGATGACTTGTCACCAACGTGCATTTCTCTTGTAAACAACAACATCTTTTGTTTACTAGTACTAGTAGTGCTCATAGCATTAAGGGATTAGTTTTGCTTTTTTGCCGATAATTAAAAAAAAGTCTATTGTATATATTTTCATACATCATTTCTATCGCGATATAGGCCAGTCCTATACAGTATTTATTTATTTTTTCTATATAATTTCACTTGAAATTGTTATGTTCATTGGTAAAACTTTATAATAATCATCACTTATAAATAGTAAATTGAGCCACTGTGATGTTTTACAATTTCTTTCAAGTTTACAAATAATATCTTATATAGATATTTATATATGTAGTATATAAAATGTTATAATGTGTGCAACGATAAACTGTTAAAATAGCATGACTAATAATTAGTAAACATTATTAATTATCATTTTGTTGTTTGTTAACAGTAAAATAACTATTTACTAAGTTGAATTAACTATCAATTTACCATTTAGAAATGATGGTTATTACAAAGTGTTACCTATTGATTTTGTACTGAAGTTCTTAAAGTGAGAAATACACTATACAAGTATACTGTATAAGTAGTATACAAAAATACCATGTGGCTTTACCATGTGGTTATTTCATATAGACTATTTATTTATTGAATTACCATAAAACATGCTATATTGTGATATGTATCGTTATGGCGATATGAAATTACCAGATTTTGGCCATAGCACCCAGCCTGAACGGTTACTTTGGTTATCAAGCGTAATGCTTTCATGTCTGAGATGGAAACTTTAAATAAAAAATTATCCACATTTTTGTAATTTGTCATCAGGTTTGATCCTTCAAAAGGTTTTTATCACAGTATAATAATTAGCATTCAGCCATAAATAGTTTCATAGGTCAGTAGGCTATTGAGTTTAACCAAACTTTGAGCTGTGTGACAGAGTTGACTCCGGGTTGAGAAAGGAGAGCTCACAGATGGCACGGGGCTGGTTGGGGAGGGGGGGAAGTGTCTAAAGCTGCCGTGCCTGAGCCTGACTCACTCCACTCGCTTTTGAAGTAAAGTGAATCACAGGCATAATAAATGAAGGGTAAATTCAGCCTGTTTGACAGCTGACGTCTCTTGCCAGCAGTGAGCTCTCCCACTCCCTCTCTAACATACAGTCAGTAAAGGAGGAGGAGGAGGAGGAGGCCAGCTGTTAAAGGGGGAAAGTGGTTGAGGAGGGGCAGAATATATTGGGATACACTGCAAAACATCTCCATCTTAACAAGTCATTTAGTCTCAAAATCAGTCTTAAAATCTTCAGTAGGGTCATTTTTGATAAAGATGACTTGATTCCAGTAGTCTATGTAAACAAATACTGCATTTTGGTTTGGATTTCTAGCCATGATAGCAGCATGTGTTTAGTGCTAGTTAGCAAAGATGCAAACACACTGAGCTAAGATAGTGAACATATGGTAGACATTACAATATATCTATCTATAGATATATCTATCTACAGTATAACATGAGCATGTTGGCTTTGTCATTGTGAGCATGCTAGCATGCTGATGTTAGCATTTAGTTCACTGGTTCCCAACCTGGGCGTCCCGACCCCTATTAGGGGTCGCCAAAGCGTAATTTCTTTAATTATACAATAGTCCTATATCTGAAGAAAACTAAATGAAATTGTAATTTTTTTAATTTGGATTATTATTTAAGATATGTAGGGAATAATGTATAGCGAGCTGGTCATTGTTGTGAAATAAACCCTGGCAGGGCGATACGGCCCGAACGGAGGGGTCTTGCGTCGCCCTGAAGAGGTTTATTTCACAACAATGACCTGCTAGCTGTACATTATCCCGCTTATTACACGGCGACTTACTTAAGAAATCAATATTTTGACACAAAAACGGTCCGCCAGAGTCCGACATCAGAACTGCGGCCATAGTATGTTATACATAGCAACGGTCTGCTATAAAGAAATAACAGACCGTAGAACACCGTGATTGACCAATCAGAATCGAGTAAGGGCATGAAGAGCGTGCATGGGACACCGACCCGATTTATACGTGTAAGAAGTTACAAACAGTCCCTTTAAGTATGTATGATTGTTAAAAATAAAATATTATTCAGGGGTCGTCAGTTCACTAGAGAAGGGGCCCCTTAAGGAAAAAGGTTGGGAACCATACAAGTACAGACTCACAGAGCTGCTAACATGGCTGTAGACTCTTGTGAAACACAAAATGTTTTAGGCTATTTGTTGCGACAAATTAACACTGAGTACTAAAATGAAATGACTTGTTGAGATGGACAATTTTCAGACTGCAAAGTTTAGAATTCACTGACTAGGAAAATGAGACAAAAAGAGAGAGGAGGTAGAGGTGTTTTTATTTACCAACCTCTTTCTCGATCTTTCTCTCTTTCTTTCAGTTATCAGTTTCACTCTCTGACTCACACATTATTTAGTGCAACACACACACTTACACACACACACACACAGGTCAGACACACAATAGGTCACACAATAGGGGATGAGGAGATGAGGAGGAGGAGGGATGACGATAGACTTTTTGTTAGACATCGTCATCCCCGAGCAACAGGAACCCACACAGGACTGGCATTCACTTTCATTTTTCCTCAGTTTTTGTAGCTTAGGAGCCGAGATCAAAGCATTATTGTTGTCATTTTGCTACAGCGTCACCATGCCATTGTGCATCTGTCTGCGTCTAATAAGATGTGGCGCGTGTGAATAAGACCCTTTAGAAAGAAGCCAAATGCCTTTCAAATGCCAGTCCCTGCAGCAGAAATCAAAAGATAAACAAGAGGGTGAGGAGGAGCAGAGCTGAGGAGGGACAAAGGGGGTAAATAAGGATGTAAGGATGACACAATGGCCAGCTAAGATTGATGGAATGAGGAAAAGAAAGCAACGAAGAGAAAGGGATAACTCAAAAAAATAAGAAGCGGATGGCCTCACGTTCAAAGTCAAGGAAAACTATTGGGCCATGCTCAAGTTCGGCGCAAGCCAGCACTTTCAGGAGGTTTCCCATGAGCCCCCTGGAACAGAGAGAGGGGAGAAGTCTGTGGGTGATGAGGGGACGGGTGTCGGGGTTGTGCGCGTGTACGTGTGTGTATGTGTGTGTGAGTTGTATGTGTGTGTGTGGTGTGTGAGAGGTGAATGTGTCGGGGTGGGGGCCTGGATGAGAGGGGGTTGTTGGAATGGGAATGATGGAAGTATGTCCTGGGTGAAGCATGGCAACATGGACACAGAGCTTCTTTAATCCCACTCCTATAGTTTTATTTATAGCTTGATTTGAGTAGAAAAAGTTGATTTGGTGATGATAGCAATCCTCAAGTTTAAAGGTCAAATGCTACAGAGAGAAAGTCCAATTAAATCTACTTTTTCATCTGCAGAATTCTATGTAAAAATTATAAATATATGAATGTATTACTCATTTTATGGAGCAAATGTTAAAAAATATGGGATTCTAATTGTTTCAATAGCAATTGAGCAAATTATCCCAAAAATATAAAACATAATTGAATAAATAAAATATTTGAAAAACAAAAAAAAATGTAATACAAAGAAAGACTACTTTAATTTATTTCTCATTTTTCTGTTAAGAATCAAGCAAAAGAAAGAGAGAATGAAAAAATAGAACAATTTTAAAATAATTCTACTTAAAAAAATACAAGAATTAATTTCTCATTTTCTGGCAAAAATCATAAATCATATGGGATTATATTTATTTCAATAACAAATGAGCAAATTATCCCAAAAATATATGAAAAGAGAGAGAATTAAAATAACTGTAAAACCAAAAAAATTTAGAAAAAAATAAAAATTAAATAAAAAATACTATAATTTATACCTCATTTTTTGTTCACAATCATAAATTATACAGGGTTATAGGAATTAAGCAGTATGAAAATAATTTAAAATTTAAAATTTAAAAATACTTCTTTACTCTATGTAAAAAAAAAGAAAGAAAGAAAAAATAGTAAAATGTATTCCTCATTTTCTGGCAAATAATTTTCATTGATCCTCAATTGATTATTTTTTTCAATTCTTGAGAGATTTTGTTGAATAATATTGATATAAATCTAATTCTATAAAATTACTACCTTTAAAAATGCACACTTACAACGAGTCAAAGTCCTATATATTGTATAAAATTCAGAATATATATAAATCAGTTTTTTTTATTTGAGGACAGTGTTGTTTGAGAGGTAACAGCAGAAATGAACTCTTCTCTGAAAATCATATGGATGCTTGTTTGCCTCACTGTAATTACCTACCAGTTTATTTATACCTATGCACCACATATATATTTCTACAGTCATTGGATAGAGCAGCTTTCAGCATCAGAAAGCAGCGAGAGTGGGACTAGAGAGCGTCTGATAATGACAAACCACACCCACAACAACACTCCATCACACCATCAACAACTCAGCAGCTCACATCCAAATATACCTCCCCGTGACCCCACCCAGCGACCTCCCACTGAACACCTCTGCTGCACACATGTGCACTCACATTTCAAGCACACCGACACGTGCACACACACCCCGGCGCTCACTTACTTTCAAAGTCCAGGAAAAAATGTGGACAGTTCTCTAAATCCTTGCCAAGGACCTTAATGAGGTTCCCCATGGCTGGCGACCTGGACGGGAGGAAACAACAAAATGCATACAGTACGCAGAACCTGGCAACCCAGAGTAAATACACAACATGCACATGGAGAACACAGCAGGTTGTGAGTGTTTAATTTTTTTTTTTTACCCATCTGCACTTTTCTAATTATCTCTTCTTCCTCTCCTCCTCCATCCTTCTGTCTAAACAATATGTCCAGAGCGAAGTCAGACATCCCAGTCATAAATGACACTGATCACAGTTTGCATCCCATACACAGTGTATGCTGTATTCGATTAGAGGGGGGCCGAAGTCCAGTAGTGAATCATTTAGCTCACTCATCGGGAGTCACTAGAGCTGAGCAGCGGTTTTAATCCATTTACATTACTATAGTAACCTAATAAAAGCCTGCTATGTACGGCCTCCTTTCTCCTAATGCTCTTCAAGTACAGCAGTCTATGGATACTTTATGACAAGCTCTTTATAGTTCATACCCAAAGGCCAGATGCCAGAGCTTTATGAGACCAATGATGCACGCTTTATCAGATTATACTGCAGGTCAGACGGGCAGGATAAACAGCATTATATGCTTGTATGTTCAGATAAAACAACATATGTCAGGTGTTTTAATAATGAAGACCACGACAGTGGACCCCTGGTTTCAACCTCTTCAATCCCAGTGGGCCAGACGGTGTAGACGCCAAATATTATTCAAAATAGGGGTGGGCCGTATCACAAAATTAGGTTTTGATTCGATACCAAGTAATAAGGCCAGAGCCAGCATTTAAAAATGAAAAACAGCTCACCTCTACATAATAGAACGTAAGCTAACGAGTCACGATTTATGAGGTGGATGCATCATTAAAAGGATCCTTCTGAATACATTTTCATCACCACCAAATATTAAGCATATCTTTTTATTATTCTCTAATAATTTTATCACGAACACATTAAAAAAAGTACGATTTTTAATAGGAAATTTATGTGATATTGTGGCAAAAGATTGTGTGTGAATTCTTTGAACTAACGGTGATTACAGTATTCACACAACAGCAGCCAGAGAAGGGGACTTGGACTCACACTTAAGTCGCAAACACAGTGACTTGTGACTTGGACTTACAAAAGATGACTTGTGAACTGTCACTAGTTGGAGACCAAGTGTACTTATACAATACGGTTGTACTCTAACTGTTATTGAAAAATATGTTACGGTTATTATTGCATGCTCAGTAATGTTTAGGGCTGTGTTTTGGCAAGAATCTGGCTATATGATACTTATCATGATACAGGAGTTACGATTCAGTATATTGCGATATATTGTGATACAGTAAGCAAAGTGATATATTGCGATTTTAAAAAAATCGAATTTTAGGAAAACTGTCATAGTATAAAGAAGACTCCACCATATATATAACATCTGAGTACAATTTGTATGCTGCATTCTGGATCTGCATTAGTATTTATCACAGTCCCTGTAACATCCGACATCATAGCTCTACTTTGAAATGAAATAAAGTATTGACTGAGTTAATCTTTGCATGTAAACTATTAATTAAAAATCGATACAGTATCACAAAACATAATATCATGATACTCAATATTTTCAATATTTTCTTACACCCCTAGTAATGTTAGTAATATTTTCCTGTTGCCCTGAGTAATGTCAGTTTATATCCATAATTAGGGGGAAAATACAGCTGTCTACTTTAAATGAAAGTTTTCATTGTGTGTTTTTTTTCCATATTGCTTTGCTGATACTGTATGCTAATAGATAAAGGAGTGATGATACAGTACATGCTTTGAATTCCTTAGATATAGCTATGCCATGTTTTAAGCAGACTGGATGGCATGCAGCAGATGATAGGACGCTCATTACAACCAGAAGAGACTTTACTTGGACTTGCAAAAAACTAATTGTGAGCATCTCTGACAATAGCAGAGAAGTACTGTTCCTGCCTAGAATATGATCTAACATGGATCTATCTTTTGGTATCGGTCCTGTTGCCGCTTGTAGCTATCTATATTCAAAACAGTTACTTAGTATTTTAGTATTAGTATCTATACTTAAGGTATCGGACCACCAACCCCTAGTTCAAACACACAGTTTAGTGGTGTGTAATTGATGGAGACTTCAATGTTTCCACAAATACCAAATATGTCAGAATTGTGTTTAAAATGATGCCCAAGACATATAGAATATTTCCATTTGAATGAATGGTGCAGCCTTAAGACATACAGTGTCACATATATGTCACAGAGCTGGAACAAGCTGATACAGAGAAAATGTGACATTGTCAGACAGTGCGTAATAACATGTTTTTAACAACCTCAAAGCTACTTAAAGAGGGAATTTAAGGAAAATGGATGTTAAGGGATCAAAGAGGGAGAAGATTGAGAGGCCGCATAATAAAAACACAGAATAAACACACAAACCAAGTGGAATCCAATATTCAAAAATGACTCTCAGCTGTGCGAGTATTAAAGCCTCTCCTCCCCTTCTCGATCATAAAGAGCCATCGGTGGCAGCTGCCAAGTTTCACTTCCTCTGCCGTACCCTCTGTGTTTATGTGCTATGTTAGCACATAGCGAAGGCCTATCAGTTTCCCCCCTGCAAGACTGATTTACTGGCCAGCATTAGCATGTTTACGAGATGCCACCATCCCGCAAAAAAAAAGCCGGTCTTTTCACTGTTACTCAGCAAGAATGGGTGTTGCATTGCAGCACTGAGGTTCAGATGAGAGACAGGATGGAGGTACACTGCCAGACAGTTGGCTGACATTCTCCAAAGTATAGTGGTTTCTCTCTCAGATGAGTATCTACTGTATTATATACGTCTACAAACTCTGTTGGGAGGCAGAGAAAGAGAGCTATATGCTGAGTCACTGCTGTAACCCGTGAGCATCAGGTCCAGACGTGTAAAACGCATCCCCGTCTCCTCCTGACTTTTAGACCACCTGCTCCCAGATTCACGCTGAACTGACGCTATGAATATATGAATAACAGATCCATATCTGACAAGGTGATTGCAAAGGCGAAATCAGTTTCAAATCATAAAGCAACGAAAGCTCCTTGACATGTGAATAGGTGTGTGTGTGTTAGAGGTAGCCACACACACACACACACGTTAACACACATACACTAAGTCTGGAGCAGCATGTGGTCCATCCTGAGAGCAGCGCTCGGCTGATGGTTGCCAGGTTACTGTTGGCCTGGTAATATCGTCTGCTCGTCTCAGCAGAAGATGTGGAGAGAAAAAAGCATCCAGCTCTGCGCACACACACTTGGTCAGTTGCTTACAACAGTGATGTGATGCATCAATCTTTACTTAAACGGCAGTCAGCCTTTCTATTAATTGCAGAACAAAGATGGTAAACACAAAAAAACAGGAAGTCAAGTGCCCGGCAGCTTCTCACACCTCTCCATTCTTACCCTCTTTTCCTACGAGTGATTCGCCTCTTCCTTTATCTTTCGCCCTCAGTTTCTTCTAACCCGTCCTGTCCTTGTCTTCCCTGCTTTGTGAAATCGTTGCTGTGAGTAAATCCCAGGTTAGCCCGGCTCAGAACGATGACTGCAGTCCCACGGTGGCACCGGTTGCCACTCTGCTGTTCATAGAGACTGATGTAAACTTCTGCTCTCGCTCTTTCTCCCTCTTCTGCCTCTGTGTATCTCCGTCCACTTCACACTTCTCTTTTTCAGCCATCTATTTAAAGGCCTGTGGTTTTTTCTCTATTTGGTCTGTGCGCTACAGTAGATGTTGCTTTTTGTTTTGTTTTCAAGCCGTTTGTAGAATAGGATAATGTGAGGTTGTTGGTATAAAGAGCATAAGATTATTTATATTTCTTCTGTCTTTTTCCTCTGGCCGTATCATCCTGATACGTGACCGTATCTTTTCAGCTCTTACATAAACAGAGAAAACTCCTTCTCTCTTTTTCGTTTCTGACGTCAGACTGGGTTCCTCAAAAATATCCCCTCTGCCTCACTTCTCTATTTCACCACTCTCCCCAGCTCGCCTGGCCTCGTCTTGTCACAGGACATCTATGTCACGGTGCCATTCGGTTTCACTGGTGGCCCTTAGGTGCAAACAAATCTAAGTGGCAGAATGGAAATGGAGATCAGGCTGCGCAAACACAAGGGCGTCCATAAAAGCCGTTGGATGTATCGCAGGCTCACTGTTTGAACATTAAGACACGGCGTTCTCTGAATTAGGAAGTGTGTTTGGTGGCCACCGGTTGCAGTTTCTGTTACACGCACAATGTTTGCAGTCAGCCAGCGTGAAAGTGGAGCAAAGTGCTTGTCTTATGCAACCGTGCAGCACACTGTTCTCATCTGTAGTCCGGCAAGAGAAACCAAGCCGGGGGGCTCCTCGAGTCTTAATAAAGACACGGCTTGGCTCCCACATGGCGGCTGAAAAGCAAACCTGGTCCAGACTGGAAGCCAAAGCGTCAGAGCGAGGCCTCCCGGCTTCTTTTCAGCTCTTACTGAAAGATTCCTCCTGTTACAGCCCAGGAGCTTCACCAGTGTGGATTTATACCAAGCACAGAAACACCACCGCTCTTCCTTGCCAAGGCTAACCACTATTAACGCACCAATAATACCATTTGAATTCCCTTTCTCCATCTGTGCGTCTCTTTCTCTCTGCCTCTAAACCACAATGATCTCTCTTTCTGTCGCACAATGGCTGACTGGGTGTTCAGTGGCCTGTGAATCAAACCATGCAGCAGCTGTACTGTACACAACTGATGCAGCGACTGTACTATCTTTCCTCTCTACCCATCACTGTTCCTTATTCCTAAATTGTCCATCCGTCTCTCCGACTCGCCCATATGGTGTTGTGTCCTTATTTTTCAGCTGCTGTTCTCTCTCTCTCTCTTTTTTCTCTCAGCATTTTTCCACTCCTCATTTTTTATTCCTACCTTCGCTTGTGTTTATCCCTCTGGAACACTTCACTGCATCAACCAGGGCTTGTCAGCTCCACACGGTGGTTACAGCATCAGCACCCACCACCTGACAAACAGACGGACAGGTAGACAGAGAGAAAGAGAAATTAACATAAAATGTAACATCATGCACAGTAGAGTGTCGGGAAAAGCAGGAATGTAGAAGGCTTGATTTTTGGTTTTAAGGATGCGTTGAGTCAACCATGGCAAGGAAAAGCAGGGCCGTAAAGGGAAAATTAACATAAGAACAAAAAATAAAATAATAATTATGTAATTAGGCTAGTGCTAGTTTGCCTTGAGGTGAGAATATGATTTCACCTAGCTAGCTTTGCAGTGAATCTTGACAGAGATTTATCCTGCTACTACATCGAAAAATGTTTCTAGTCTATAGTTTAATAATAATAATAATAATAATACATTTTATTTGGTGGCGCCTTTCTGGACACCCAAGGACACCTTACAAGAATTAATTAAAACATAGACAGATAAAACAATATAAAAACAACAGGACATGACAGAGACATATTTGTACAGACACATAGGATGGGTGATGATGAGTGCTAGAGAGAGTATGCCAGTTTAAACAGGTGGGTTTTGAGGAGGGATTTGAATGATGTGATATTGTCAGACTGCCGGATGTGTGGGGGGAGTGAGTTCCATAACCTGGGAGCAGAGCAGCTGAATGCCCTGGCTCCCATGGTGCTGAGGCGTGAGGTGGGGGTAGTCAGAAGTCCGGCTGATGATGAGCGGAGGGAACGGGAGGGGGCGTACTCCTGGAGGAGATCTGTGAGGTAGGTGGGGGCGAGGTTATGGAGGGCTTTGTAGGTGAGCAGGAGGTTTTTGTAGTCAATCCGGGATTTAACAGGGAGCCAGTGCAGCTGGGTGAGGATGGGGGTGATGTGGTCGGAGGATTTGGTGCGGGTGATGATCCGGGCGGCAGAGTTCTGAATGATTTGGAGTCTGTTGAGTAGTTTGATGGGAATGCCAGAGAGGACAGCGTTGCAATAGTCGATTCGGGATGTGACAAAAGCGTGAACCAGGATTTCAGTGCTGGAGTGGGACAGGGATGGGCGGAGTCTGGAGATGTTGCGGAGGTGGAAGAAGGCAGTCCGGGTGACGTTTTTTATGTGGGATGTAAAGGAGTGGGTGCTGTCCAGGGTGACCCCAAGGCTCTTGACGTGGTTTGAGAATGGTACTGAAAAGCCATCAATGGTGAGGTTTTGAGCAATGGTGGGTTGAGATTTGGAGATGTTGTTTTTGGAGCCGATGAGCAGGGCCTCGGTTTTATTGCTGTTTAGTTTTAAAAAGTTCCTGCTCATCCAGCTCCTGATGTGTTGTAGGCAGGCGGTGAGGGAGGCGGGTGGGAGGGCAGCAGTGGGTGTAGTTGAAATGTAGACCTGTGTGTCGTCGGCATAACAGTGGAATAGGACATTGTGATGACGGAGGATAGTGCCGAGAGGAAGGAGGTAAATGATAAACAGGAGTGGACCCAATACTGACCCTTGGGGGACACCCAGTGAGACAGCGGAACACCTTGATCTGTGATTGTCCAGTTTTACAAATTGTTGTCTGTCGGTGAGGTATGAGGAGAACCATGTGAGTGCAACACCAGTGATACCAATATCAGTCAGACGTGTGATGAGTAGTGGGTGGGAGATGGTGTCATACCTGCAATAACTGTTTTTGCCCACTTGGAGACAACAGAAACAAGCTGTGATCACAACACTAACATACTATCAACTGAGCTGAATGAGTGAACATGTTAGCCTACATTTGAAGTCGTGTTTGTGTGCACGCAATGAATGTAAATCCAATATTCACTCTCCTTTTAGCTCTGTTTTGGTCTTCGCTAACTCCTGTGAAAAATATCCATCTCTTTAGCTGCTAAATGCTTCACTACGTTCACCAGCTAGCTGTTAACTCTTTCTGCCATTTGGTGCTGCACCAGGCTGTTCTCATTCCCACGGCGTCACATACCGATGTTTTGTCACGACCGTTGGTGTTCGATACCGCTGCACAAGACACCCTTAAGTGTCGGTATGAGACGCACCGGGTTTTCCATTAACTACGATGTAAACCCATCCACGGTAACAGTAAACGCTCAGAGAAAGTGCTGTAGTTTAAAGAGACACAAAGGGCTGGTGGGAGGGAAGGTGGATGGGTTCAAAAAACACAGGGCTTTCATCCGGGAGACCAATGTTCATGTCCCGTGTGATATGTTTCACTTTCACTTTACAATCAGCTGATTGTACGTGTCCCGTGTTCACAACGTCAAGTCACATTTTCACTGTACAACCGTATTAATTTTAAGCCCAACCATGTTGTATTTTCCTAAACCTAACTAAGTTGTTTTGATGCCTAAACCTAAGCAAGTGTTTTTTATTTAATTGACAACATTAAGCATGTGTTTACTGCAGGCGAAAATTGACGCCGAGGGGGTCTGACAAAGCGTGAGTATGTATTGAGTTGGGATGAGAACGTGTTGGCTGCACAGATGGCGTACAGTGGTTCTGTAGAGCTTTTTCAATGAAAACAGCTGCCTGATAAGAATATTTCGGTCTTTTTGGTCACCAGAAAACCAAAACAATGAGCTGAAACAAGCTAAAAAGGTTCAGCAGTGCTGAGAGGAACTGCAGAGTCGGGTAATAATTCTCTGTGAGTTTGTCACTATGAACAACCTCTTTTACGTTAGATGTTATTTGAGATATTATTATTATTATTTTAAAAAGATTAGAGGCGCTGTAAGTGTCCCATGATGGTCCAGATGGAGTGATACCATTTGAGTTATAAGTTTCTACACAGCAGTTAATCCCTCATGGATCAGAAACAAAAAGATGTATATAGCTTCAATCCAAAATTATCGGTACTTCCCTCCCCAAAAGCTAAATCAGTCTAATCTGAGGAACCTAGAAGGTATTTCTTTCTTTCCCATTTTAACATTTTGATAATGGATTAAGCTCGTTAAGCTTATCTCCCTCATTGTGCGGCTCGAACAACTCCGGCGCTGTCTTACCCGCTGACTGGTGTAACTATTAACACAACTGCTGCTGCCGTTGCATCATCGAATCTCATCATGAGAGAGTGCAGACAGGAGAGAGGCTGGGGGGGGCCCTTTGAAGAATAGTTGCCAGGGAAACACAGCCTCTTATTCTCATGGCAACACACAGTCCGGTACTGTTCAGTGTTGGCAATCAGGTGGATTGGATGGTTGGATGAATGGATGGATGTATAGACTATAGGCTCCTTAATCTCCAGAGTGTGGGACACCAAAGCATTGACTTTACTGCTTGTGGGGGTTGTAAACCAAACTGTCCACTGCTGGAATTACATGTCCTTTACCTTAAATTTATTTTCACTGTGTGTTCCCTTAAAGTTAATTGCCTAATGCGTATTGATCTCTCTTCTCAGTGAAAGGGCAAAGGTCAAGTAGTGCACAGGATGCTGAGGTCAAGGGAGGTGACGACTTGAACTAAGCCACTGAGGCTATCACGCATCAACAGAGTTACGGTAAGATAAACATCATCACACTTTGAAAACTGACATGATGTGGTACCTAAACTGTGTCTGTATATGAGTCTCATATGTCAACAGGGAAAGTCCCTCAGAAACTCACATCATATACATTTTCTCATATTTCTAACCACAGAGAAGTAGTTGTTTTAGTTACAGACATATCATTAATGAAAGGCCAGCAGCTCTTGTCGTAAATATTAATGGATTTTTCAGATCAAATTGAGAGCAGACATATCATTTCACTCCGGCTTCAGGACCCTGACTACACAGTTTGATGGATTACTATTTTCAGTTAATTAGTTGAGTGCTTTAGTTTTCCATTAGAGCTCATTGCCACCTGTTTGCTTTCTCAGCACTGTTTATAATTTGATCCATACACAAACTTCCGTCTTTGTTTTTGCTATACAGCGTGTGGGTGTGAGATGCAGTGGAGAATTAAAGCGACATCTCCACTCTCGTACAATTCCTGAGCATCGTGCGACTACTTCACTCAGAGCAGCTGTCAATCACAGCTGTCAATCATGACGTCTCACCCCCTTTTTACAGCATCAAATAACTAATTAAAACCAAACGTATCAGAAAAAATAAACTTGAACATACATCAGCGTGATAACAACTACATTAAATGCTAGAAACCATCTTTGGGGAAAAATATATTTGACGTGTACTTTGACTTTTTAGTTTGGCAAGAGGCTCCAGAACAGATTCAGTGCTGGGCTTGAAGGTTCATTCATGACCTTGGACACAGCAGCTTCACAAAACAATTCTCACAACACGGTCTACTTGTTGTTTCTGTTACCACGTGACCGGAATCCCATACCATGTGGCAACGACTAAACCATGATTCTTCCAAAAGATATCCCCTCATTTGGTGTTTTGGTGATAGCAGATGGCACATCTCTCATCAACTGATCTAAGATCTGGTGGCTCTAAAGGCAATAGCATACGATTCATACCATTCATAGCTATACCTACGAAAACAAATGCACTTTAACTTGTATATGCCCCCCAAAATCAATTTGTATGTAATCCACGTAATCGTGAACCAGGAAGTATAAAGAGAGACAAACGCAGCGAATAGAGGAGCTCGGGATGGATGGGTGGGTCAAAAAACTCAGGACTTCCGACGACCGCTCTTCATACCCTTTGTGAAACCAGAAATACATGTTGATTTAGTTGGAATGTAACTTCCATACTTAAGTTACGCCTCTTCCGTAGTTATTTTAACCCAAATCACAATCTTTTACTAAACCTAACTGAGTAGTTTTGTTGCCTAAACCTAACCAAGTTGTTTCCTGTGAACATGGAAGTTTATTTTGAAAAGACTGCATGCATATAACGAGCGGAAATTGACACTAGTTGCTGGACATTCGTAGGAAAACACAAAAAATTAAGAATCATTTTTTGTAAGATATCATACGAACCGTTGTATGAGGATGCGTTCACATTCAGTGACACTGAACACTCTGCAAATTTAGTGAGGTTTTTCCTTCAATCTGTTACTAGTCTGTGTGAATATAGTGTTGATATAAGATTTTCTTTTGTTTGAAGTATTTAAAGTCAAAACCAATCAATCAGATTCCAGGAAGACTTTGATATTGGCGCTGCCGCTTGATGAGCCCCATCATGAATCAGTGTCCAGCTAATCAAATATTAAACTACTCTGCAGTCTCCAGTGAGCAGACACTGAGAGAGACGTCTGGCCAATCAGAGGGAGAGTCTTTAAATATAGTTGCTTTTTCAGCAACCTCAGAAAGAGATGGTGAGTGGATGGATGGAAGGAGGGAAGGAGGGGAAAGCAAGAGATCACAAAATCATTGTATGCAGACATCTGTCCGTTTAGTTGAGAGTCCGTGATACTTTGTTCATGTTAGTTCTGCCCACTGAGCAGGCCCTTCTTTAAAAACCCCACTGGTGATTATTCCTTTTCTTGCTCTCTATCTCTTTCACTCTTCTTAACCTTTCGCCCGTTCTCTCGACACACCCCTCTCTCCGCCCCCCGTTCACTCTTTTATGCAGCCGCTCATTCACTCATCTTCTCACCGCTCACCCTTTCGACCTCTCCCTCTGTTTGTGTGTCTTTTACATCCTCCCTCTATCTTTTCATTCTTTGTTCTCAGCGTATTCTCCCTAAAGGTAGAGATGAGTGCAGGAGGCTGCGGATAAACCACCATGCAGTACGTGTGTTTTGAGAGTCAGGAGGGGAAAAGAGGAGGCAGTAGAGTGAACTAAACACCCACCTAAACTCAGTTAGTCCTCTGTTTTGTTTGGAGAAAAGGTGAATTATATAATGTACAGTGTTGGTATAATGTACGCTGCTGTAAGTAGCGTTATGGTGATGCTGGTGGTAGGTGGGAGGGAAAATAGGTGATGATCATCATATACTGGAGGTCAGTTTTGTGGGAGGAGAGGAGATGAGAGAAATGAGATGGACAGGAGAGAAGAGTAAAGGAAAGGAGAAGCAAAGGAAAGGAGAGGAGAGGAGAGGAGAAGAGAGGAGAGGAGAGGAGAGGAGAGGAGAGGAGAGGAGAATACAGAAAAGGAAAGGATAAGACAGGAGAGGTGAGGTGAGGAAAGGAAAAGAAAGGAAAGGAGAGGAGAGGGGAAGATAGAAAAGGAAAAGACAAGAAAAAAGATGAAAATACAGAAAAGAAGATGAGATGAGAGGAAAGAAAAGAATGGAAAGGACAGGACAAGAGAGGAGAGGAGAGGACAATACACACAAGGAAAGGAGGGGAAAAGAAAGGAAAGGAGAAGACAGAAAGGACAGGACAGGAGAGGAAAGGGACAGAGAAGACAGAAATGGAGAGGAGAGGAGAGGAGCATTGACAAAGAGCTAGTTTCAGGAGTATAATGGGAGGTGGCAGTGTCAAACCCAGCTAGACCATCGCTAAAGATTGACCGCCGATGGAATGCTACAGCCAATTTGCCTCAGGCCTACACACGCACACACACACACACACACACACACACACACACACACACACATTGACACACATCTATACACTATGATAGATACTGCCGTCCTTCACGGAGGTGAGGAGGGAAGGAGAATGAATGGCTGAGCGTGAGAGCGAAGGATGGAGCGCCAGAGAGCAAAAGATAGATGGAAATGGAAGGAGGAGGTTACGATTCTTCAGCATCACCCCTCCCCCTTCTCACACACACGCACACACACACACACACACTGGCTGAGTCTGAGTCCAGAGCGGCGCACGGTGCCTCATGAAAGGGCGATTGCAAATGAGCATTGTGATTCTCTGTGCTGCGAGGCTGACAAAGAAAAAGGGGTGGATAGAGTGAGAAAGATGTCAGAGAGAGAGGGGTATGGCATATTTAAGCTGTACTTGAATCCATTTTCAGTGTAACATGCTTCAGTGTGATCATTTTTTTGGTTAAAATAAAGATCTGGGGCAGCAACTGAGGGATTTCAAGGTTTATTTGCTCAGAGGGGGAGCTCTAATGTCTCTCTTGTGTAGATATTTCTGAAGGTTTATGTGCATTAAGTGCATTTGCATTGATTATATACAGTCTCCTGTTTGTCTAAGTGTCTAACATGAAAGATACTTTGTAATATATCCTTTTCAATGCTCTGTTTTCTTTCTTTTCTCCACCACAGAGATGAATATATGCCTTATATTTAATGTAGCCATTAATATTTGAGTACCACAATTGGGCTCAGGGGTGTTTTGAACCTCGGAAAAGCAGAGAGATGGAAAAATCGCAGCTTTGAATTGCAGTTTTCCTCTCTCTGAGCTTCGGCTGTCGGAGGATGAATGTAAGCTCTTGTTATCTTTATTTGTGATGTGGGATGCCAATTAGCTGCTATCAAAGGGAGCGCTATAGTCTTTTAGGGGTTGACACATACCCGCACGGGGGGCTTCTGATGTGTGTATGTGCATACCTGTGTGTTACTGTCATTGCTAGGACTATTGTTGCACCCACCACCCCCTTTCCTTGTCCTTCCCTGACCCCCTGCTATCTGTAAACAAAGAGAGCAGCGATATACGTCTGTACAGCCAGCCACTCTTTGTCCCTGATGGACTGCTTACACACTGCTTCATATAGGTCAGGGCTGTGTGTGTGTGTGTGTGTGTGTGTGTGTGTCTGTGTGTGTATATAAGAGTGTGTTTACATTTGAAGTTAATTTCATTGGGATGAAAATAAAATTTAATTGAGTTGAATTGATTTGAATTTATTTGAATCGTGCCGTCTGTGTGTGATGTGCAGAGCCCTGTACGTACATTAAATTGAATTAATTTGCGCTGAGCTGGTTTCACTTGAATCAAATTGAACTAAACATTTGTGTGTGTGTGTGTGTGTGTGTGTGTTAAACAGAGAGTGAGTGACAAGGACTACTATAAAACAGTACATAAAGGCAGTTTGAACTCCCTGGTGTCTCTCTCTCTGGCTTGTAATTCTCCTCTCCCCTTCAACTCTCCTTCACTCTGTCAGTCCATTCATTGTCCGTCTGTCTGCTTATCTTTCTGTCTGTCCACTTCTTCGCCTACTTCTCCGCCAGCAATTCTTCTCTTCTTTTACACAATTATATGTTTTGTTTGTGTCAGAAATCTAAATCCCTACTCCTACTACTGTCTCTTTCAGATCCTTTCTGTCCCCTTGTAGGTGTGTTCCAGCTCCATACTGTACAGACTTTTTATTTGTAAAGATTGTTTTTTTTTGGCTTTCTTCACCTTTATTGGACAGTAGCTGATAGTACAGACACAGACTGAAAACATGGTATGACAGAGAAGGGTATGACCTGCAACAAAGGTGCACAGTCAGGATCAAACTGGGAACGTTGTGGCTAAAGCAGTCATTCCTAAAGACTGGCTCGGGACCCACAGGTGGGTCGCAGGAGATTTCATTGGGGTTGCCAAATAAATTTGCAGTATTTCTTCTGTAGTCTTTTTACATTTATATCTGCAGTACACCTTTGAGCCATGGGAGTTCTGAATGTTTGTATTTCTCTGATAATTGTAGCCCAATTGTAACATTGAATCTAATATGAAAGGCTAGCTTACACTCTGTTTATTTTACTGATGAGAGAGAAAAAAAGAGAACCTGTTAATTCCGTGTAAATGCATGTATTTGGTCTCATTTATTAAGTGTTTAACATGTATATGTTTTCAATTACACATGCATAAAATTACACATGCATAAAACAAAGTTGTGATTTATCCATCATATATCTCCTTGAAATGGCTGGTTTACCTATTTAACATGATATAAGGTGATGAGGAAATAGCAGCAATAATGGTCAGGAACGTTCATTTACGCACAAATTCGCTCTTCTCACGATTTATAGATAAGGCCCATTTTTAAAAGAGTGGGTCCCTAGAAAAAAAGTTTCGGAAAGACTGGTCTTAAGCACCAAGCCACCATAATAAGTCTGAAATGTGTACACACTGGGAAAAAATACCTGTACAATTTTACAATTTTATCACAATGGATATAGATTATAGTGATAGTAGTACGTTTTCCAGAGTGATCTTAGAAAACAAAAATAGAAAACAAATATTTCGAAGAGCATTTTGCCTTCTCTCTTGCACAAAAATAAAGTAGACCTCTCAATCACTGTCCACATCTCAGATTTTTCAGAAATTCCAATGTGTTGTTTACATTGACCGCTGTTTCCCTGGTTGGAAAAACAATTAATCCAATCAGAGTTTTGTAGGTGTGACTAACATTTTGTTCTAACTGGATGCAAGCATCCGACTATCAAATCACGTAGCATTGTACGCTCTTTGTCCACACTTAATACCATATCAACCATATCAGACTGGAGACGTAACCACTTAAAATATGGGTTAGTAGTACTGTACTTGCTATCTTCCTACGTTTGTACTTTTTAAACAGAAAACAATTTTTTTTATATATTGTGATATTTACTGTACATAACATACAATAGCCAACATCAAGTATGTTGTTAATAGCGATCTTCCTCCAGCCAGCTGCCACCTTATTTAGGTTTTTGAAGTGAAATGAGGAGGTATTGTACTGATAAATCCTCTCGCACGCCGTGCATCGTGCTCATGCCTGGGACAAAATGTGTCAATGCCACAGGCAGCGACACAAACAGGTGCCGAGATACAGCGCAGGGAGTCTAACAACAGATTAATCTAACATTTTGACTGATTTTTTCATAATCAAGAATGGTGACGTCATCTTCCCGTGCCAGAGCCAGAAAAATTATGACAGGAAAAATTGTCACAAAAATGACAACATGCATGGACGAGGTTGTCGCATCTTTAGGCTGCAGGTTGTTGTAAGCCGATTTATAAATATAACAACTCTTAAATAAACAGAAGACTAAAAACAAAATTAATGTCAGAGAGAATAATAGAGTGAAAATGAAAGGGCTACTACTAGAAGTCTGATTTTCAGGCATTAAAGTACAGTCATTTTTGTATATTACAGTAACAGTATACTGTTTATACTTGTATGTAGTACATACTGTATACTATTACTACGCATGTGTAGAATTGGGAAACAGGATGTGTCCCGCAGCACATGACCACAGAGAATGAATGAATGCAGTGACCTCTGACACCAGCGTGACCTAGAATCTATATACAGCTCGGTGTGTGGAAGTCGTCCACTCTATACATACTGGGAAGAGCTGCATGTCCTTGACGGAGGCGATGCTCCATCACACTGTGCTGCAGTGTGTCTCACATGGCAGAGGATGCGGTGTTACACTATTCTCGGTCCCACTGGGAGGGGCAGAATCTCCCCAGCAGCAGCTCTCAAATATAGGAAATTGGCTGCGATGTAATGTATGGGCTCAAGATGACGCAGAGAAAAAAATAATTGATGGAACAGGATGAGAAAAAGTTGATTTGGGACAATTTGGTGGATCCCCTAGTGTGAAAGTTTGAGATCTTGGCTCTTTTTGTGGTTTATTTCTGTCCAAGGATTTATTTCGAGTTACAATGCCTATTCTCTCTTTGTAGTTTGATGCAAAAAGAATGATATATACAGTAGATGAATCATCACTGGCTCAAGCTGAACTAATTAGTGAGCATGTGTGTGTGTGTGTGTGTGTGTGTGTGTGTGTGTGTGTGTGTGTGTGTGTGTGTGTGTGTGTGTGTGTGTGTGTGTGTGTGTGTGTGTGTGTGTGTGTGTGTGTGTGTGTGTGTGTGTGTGTTTGGCACAGAAATGGAAAAAAATAGAGTTGTTGTGTATCGTCTCACAAGCCTGATCAAACACTGAACACAAGCGTGGACGCCAGCAACCCAATGTGCCCACGGGCAGATCTGGCATACACACATGTGGACAAACACACACACACACACACAGAAACAGATAGCAACATACAAAGACAGTGATGATACTGAAAAGAGAACCGTTCACTAAGTCCCGCCCTCCTTGGTTACAGTTGCTATGCTTGTCAAGCTTTCCGTTCTTGCACGACACATGCAGTTTACAATAATACCAATGATCCGCCTATAACTTGAAATTTTTAGTAAGTTTTAAAACAATGGTTCCTTGATTTCACACAGACGTAGACATTAGGCTTTTCCTCAGTTGGTGATCCATATAGGAGGCAAGGAAATAAAGGAGCAGCATTGTTTCTGTACGTTTGAACTAGTCTGTTGAGGAGCAGTTGTGCTTGAAACACCTCCTAGGTGCAATGAATAAGTGGACATTGGAGCCCTGCAGTGTGCGAGCTATTTATTTGTTTATTCTATAGAGCTTGTTTGCCCTAGTATTACAAACAGTGCTGGCGATATGCAGAAATTCAAATATCACAATATTTTTGACCAAATACCTCGTTATCGATATTGCTGGTGAGTTCAGAAAATGACATCACTTTACTGTAATACAGCCTTCAAAACCAGGAAAAGACACCACTTATGCCATATTACGATGTCCAAAATCTAAGACGATATCTAGTCTCATATCTCAATATCAATATAATATCGATATATTGCCCAGCCCTAATACAGCGCAGTATGATAAGGGAAATTTTGAAGATCAGACAGTAATTTCAACCTGACATACTAACCCTGTTTGTTTGTTACAGAAAGACATACTTGGACAAGCAACACAGAGGTTATGGTGGATGTATTTATGCTTAATTAATGGCATTAAAGGACTGATTGATGTGTTTGGCAAAATATCCAATAATGTTGGCTGTGGTTGCTGATGTGTCAAACATAATAAAGAGCATGACAGAGCTGCTAACGTTAGCCTAGACTCTGATATAGTATCATTCAGGACTCCCACACTGTAGGTAAATACTACATTATGGATGTCCAAGTCCTGAAGGTAACTTACACATTAATAGTAGTTACCTCCACCAAGGTGTTATGTTTTCGATTTGGTTTGTTGGTCTGTTTGTCAGCAGGATTACAAAAAAAGTACAGGCCCGACTTTCATGAAAGTTGGCGTAAGGGTGTAGCATGGGCCAAGGAAGAACCCATAAAATTTTGGAGCGGATTGTGTGGTGATTCGGTGGCCTAGGTGAAAGTCTGCGCTTTCAGAGTGCCCTTCTAGTTTGTAAATGATATGTTGCTTTGGTTGTGGAAGTAGTGCTGCTTTAGGGCGGCTGTGGGTCCCAGGTAGAGCCGGTCGCCCACCAATGTTCTTGCTGCATCCACGAGGGTTGCGAGTGTCCACACGGCCAAAGTGATGTCACACCATCAGACGCGACCATTTGTGAGGGTCTCGTGCGGCAGATTTGTTCTAACTACGCGGACTCGGATGGGTGGAGAAAATGGAGAACTTTGAGGAGCTTTGAGAATGTCTGTTTGCCGCGAGGAGAAACTGCACAAAGTATAAAAGATCCAAACGTTTCCTCATCACGATTTCACGCTCATGTCCGTGCTACCGTCCTTGCAGAAAACATAACTGAGGCTTTAGCAATACAACTACATAGTAAGCTAGTTAGCCAGACATGCTATTGCTTTCACGTTACGTTGGAGCAGATACACATGTATGGTTTTGCTCTTGTGTTTTTGGGGGTTTGGAAAGGCATAAAAAATGACCAACTCTTTTGATATTGTTCTTACTAGAGCTTGACAGACCTGCTGTGCCTGGTTACCGTTGCTAAGCTATGATTGGAGAATCGCTGTTAGCGAACGGTCAACTGAGGAGAATAGGTAGAGATTAAACAGAGACTGTGATCAGTGTTGCCAAATTGACAACGTTGATGTTAGATTTAGTGGCTTTTCAGACCCTCTTAGCATCTTCATTTCTAAAACGTGACTAGTGACAAATTTAGCGACTTATCCCCATTGGGGGAAAAACCGAGAAATGTATTATACTGTAATTCATTCCAATGCATGCTGCTCAGAGTAATCACAGTCCACGGCTCTTCTGCCAACATCACGGGGCCTCTCCCTCTCCTCTTGCACTGTACACAGTCAGGCAGTCAACTGATAACCACTAAGCTTTATGCAAATGATGCGTGATGACATCACCAATATGTAAATGACGGCGTCATCTGGCAGCTTTTGGCAACTTTTGGAGCTAGTGCTAGCTACTTTCATCGAAAAAGAGTTGGCATCACTAACTGTGATGAGCCGCATAGTTAAACACACATCGTGACTGTTACACTACGCTCTGTCTTCATATCAGATAGTTAAAGTGTTCCTCTCTCGTGTTAGTGTATTTACCTCGAGCCTCAGCAACCAAACAGTCGCTTATATTATCCAGCAGAACTTTTAAAGAGAGCTGGAGCCTCGACTGAGATACCATCGCTAAGTAGATAATTGCCTCTTCACTTATTACACACTAATTGCAATACTGTCTCGCTTCCTCTCTTCCCGCTCTGCTCTCTTTAGCCTTCCGTCGGCCTAAATTGGCTTCACCTTCCCATCGAATTGGGGTTATTGATCTTAAATATGACCAGAGGGCGGGCATTTGTGCTGTACATTGTTAGTGGACAGCAATTGATCTGATCAACAGACAACAGGCCATGATACTGTAGGAAGTCCTCAGAGAGCAGATCTGAAGTAATCCGATTACATCCAGAAATTCACCATCTCCTCTTTTATTGTCGTAGAAAGAGAGCTAGTTTGACAAGCCAAGTCATGTCCGGTTAGAAGTCGCCTCGCAGAGGCAGGATAGGATTCGCTGTGGCCTGCCTCCGTGTCGTACTGGATGTAATATCACACATTTCAAAGAGTTTCAGCAGGACACACGTAACCAGGATGATAACACAGTTTAATAAGACTTTTCAGTAGTTTCCACAGAGGGCCAATCCAACATCGAGAGTTAGATAGTATGATCAAAGAGTTATCAGATCTTGGCTCCCTTGTCACTGTGAATTAAATCTCACTGTCTCCTTAATCTATTACCTCACTGGTTCAGTGGGTTACTTCAAAGACACGTGTTAAATTAAGGAATCCATCATTTCGAAACTTGTTAGGCAAGTTTTTTAATCAAGTGTTGAATCACAAGTCTCATTTCTCATTAGAGAATTTTGTTTTCTGTTAAATCACCTTTACTTGAATTAAGTGTTTTATTGTCAACTTTAGATCCTTGTTCCTCTTTGTTTCAAGGCACTTGAAGAAAATTCTTGAAACATTTGTCTTAAAAGAATAGTGCTACCTTTTGAGAAAGAGGAAGGATGCCACTCTCATATCTGTACAGTAAATATGAAGCTACAGCCAGCAGCTGGTTGGCTTAAGCCATGACAGGATCAGCGGTAAAATCGCTCTGCGCTGGCTGTACCATTGTTTTCCAATGGGCAGAGCGGTGGCACCCGACTAGGTGGAAGGGCTACGCTTGGCGTGGTTCACCGCTCAAAATTGCTCAAAGTTCAAATTATTTCAACTTCGACCTCGGCTGCCACTGACCTTTCAAAGCGCAACCAATAAGAACAGCTGCAACTGTTGCCTAGAAACAGTGAGTGACATATACCCGCTGCCTCTGCAAGGCTCTGCGCCCTACCTCGCAGTGAGTGAAGAGCAAATCTCTTATCATGTGAAGGCAGCTTTAGCTTAGCATAAAGACAGGAAGCAGGGGGAACAGCTAGTCTGGCTCTATCCAAAAGTAATAAAATCTGTCTACCAGCACCTCAAAAGCTCTGTAATAAACACATTATATGGTGTTTGTTTATTCCGTACAAAAACCAAAAGTGTAAAAGTCTACTCTTCACCTCGAGGTTGCCAGGCAACCAGCAGTGACTTCAGGAAGTTACTGTTCCTGGCCAACAAATGGTTTGGCACATACCCTATATGTTAGCCCACTCTAAAACCACAACTTGTTGTTTTTACTCAGTGGTGCATGAAGTACCTGAAAGCCACACTGCCAGTAAAAGTACAGATATCTAACCAGAAAACCTATTAGAATATTACTTGAGTAAAAGTCTTAAAGTATCTGATATTTTCTGTACTTAAGTAACAAAAGTAATTTTCTGATATTAAATGTACTTAAGTATTGAAAGTACAAGTACAAGTAAATGCTGTTAATAAAAAAGCAAGCAAGTCAGAAATTTGAGATTTATGAAGTATATTCCTCTTAACATGCACACTACCTTAAAAATGGAGGCTACATTACACTTAAAGAAAAACAAGGTCTTCACAACTTAAAGGATTTAAAGAACAAAATCCAGATTTTTCTTCCCTTGTAGTCGCATGTAGCATGATCTCACATGCAGCCTGCATGGCCTGGAGCAGAAATTGAAACTTAACTACGGCTTTGAGAGCACTGAGAGCGAATGATCTAACTTCCGAGCTATGACCACTGATTCGCCAAACCTGCTTTCTTGCAATAGTAACGGGTAAAGAAGATGCTTAGAGGAAATGTATCGGAGTAGAAGTCACATTTTATTTAGGAAATGTAGTGGCGTAAAAGTCAAAGTTGACAGAAATATATAAACTCAAGTAAAGTACAGATACTCCCTACAAATACTTAAGTACTGTATTATTATTTTGTTACATTACACCACTGTTTTTACTCTTAACTATTTTTACAAATTAAACAAACAAGATATAATGTGTTAATTAGTGAGCTTTCGAGGAGGTTTTGTTACCTTTGGACAGAGCCAGGCTAGCTGTTCCCCCCTGTTTCCAGTCTTTGTGCTAAGCTAAGCTAACCATCTGCTGACTGAAGCCTTTATTATTATATTACATTATATATATATATATATATATAATATTATATTTAACGAACAGTCTTGAGAGTGGTATGATCTTTTCATCTAACTCCCAGCAAGAAAGCGAATAAGCACATTTCCCAAAATGTTGCACTATTGTTTTAAGAAACCATAAGACTGAATTTCTGTATAGGCAAAATCCCCAATTTCTCTTTTGTCCACCGTTCTCTGGCAAAGTTGTATGTATTTAATATACTTCTTGCATAGCTATATCAGGACCCTCCCTCACCACCCCGCACCCTCCGTCACGCCACCCCGTCCCCCTTTAACAGGATCATCTCTGCTCTGAGGGAGTAATCCCTGATTTCTGACAATACTGGCTTAAAACCCCACAAGATTACCAGGTGGAGACGGATCACATCCCAAATTCCTAAATTACCTCAACCCTGGCTACTATACTAGTCTGATCCGACCTCTGAACTTCAGTGAAAACAAAAGGATGAAAGCACAAGTGACAGATGTTTGAATGACAGATGTTACAGCTGGACAGATGGGTCGGTCAGTCAACAAGATTAAGAGTGTTTAGAGGATTGTCAGGCATTTTTTGAGGAAATCGAAATCAGTCGGGCCACATGGACAAACATATGGATGATGTTGTATTTTAATCAAAGGATTGAATACAACATGGTTGTCCATCCACTTGTTTCTGGAATCACTGTCTGTTAAGCTTTTCCAAGTAAAGAAAAGAGCAATAATCCACCATTGAATCATGTACAGGATGTTCAGGGAGACTTTCAAAGTTATATAAGGGAGATATTAACTGCTCGAGCAAACGATGCAGGTAGCAAATATCCTTGTGATTTTCATTTTGATGCTTTGAAATGCTCTTTCAGGCTGTCCTATTAGCATCTATTCAGTGTCAAAATGTTTTGACAAATCACTTTTTCAGGCGTGAACCATGACACTTTGGAGTAGCTGCACACATTTCCGTGTCATTGTACGTGTCACTCATCTGCCTTATTCATAGAGTGACGGTGAGGGTTATGCCGCGACCTCAGCCATGTCTAGTTCAGTGAAAGCTGGGGGAGATCATTACACATCATTACACCTGATGGGCTGTGTTGACAGTGCTTCGAAGGTGACAAATACTGTGAGAAAGCAGCAAACAAGTCAAACATTACCCATCCTCTCCTTTTTTTTTCACTTGATCTAACTTCTAACCTTACATACCCCCATCCTCTATTCCCAGTCTCTCAACATGTAATAACCGACATGGTGGAGGAGATTTATGCACATCTGTAGCGTGAAATCATCATGGGGAAGTATTGTGTGGGTGTGAACTTGGGGTAATTGCAGTTATGACATGGAATAACTGTGCATATTGTTGAGGAGAAAAGATTGAAATACATAAGGTGATGTACATTAAGAGAAGCCTTGACACCCCCAACCCTCATTCCTGTCTTCCGCCTTGTCAAACCTGATAATCCTGACACATGCTAAGGCAACCTAGTAAGATACTGCACCTCATATGGACAGAGGAAATGGGACATTGTGAGACACACAGAGCACTAATCCTCTGCAAAAGACAGCAGGACAGAATTATTGTGCGGAGCTGGAAGACACCGCCACATGCTGTCAACACCATTTTGCGCTGAGCATTTTGACTAGATGAGGGTGAAGGAAGTGACAGAATGTACCGGGGTGATGAAGACGGAGGGGGCTTGGAAGGAAATAAATACTGAGAGCGGGGATGAATTAATGAGTTAATGACGGAGAGAGAGAGAGAGATGAATAGAAAGAGAGAGAGAGAGAGAGCGCACGATTGACAGACAGCAAGAGAGAGAGAAGAGAAGAGGGGGTGTGAGACAAAGAGTGACAGAGAAGGAGCGAGGAGAGAGGAGGAAATGCAGACGGGCATGTTTCTATGGGCGCTCAGGAAAGATTTGGGATGAGGGAATCTTGCATCATCGCGGCAGGCCAATGAAAAGGCTCGGTATAAATGTTCAAAGGGAGTGTCCTAGCAACAGCAGAGTAAATACCATCACGGCCACCATTCCATCTTAGACCGGAAAAAAACCTTTATACACACAAACACACACACACACGCACACAAAGATTAACACACTCAGAGCACACACACGTTAGCTGTTTCAGTGCACCTTGCCGTTTATTCATACAAGTAAATGGGTTACAATCTGCATATTCTGATTAATGTCCGTACAGCGAAACCTATATATCACTTATAGTATGTGAGCATGTTTCCAATGACAGTAATAAATTGTGACAGACATCAGACTTATATTGTATATACATATAGACAAGATGTATGATATTCAGTACTATGTATAATCTTAGATGGTTTTGTACATGTGAAAAGTGGTAGTAATTGTACGAGTATATACGAGTATTATGTATGTATGTATGTATATACAGTATATATGTGAGTGTATATATATATTTATACATGTACAGTATAGACACATTTTTAAGTGTATCAATACACAAATTTCACCATCTGTATTGATACATGTAAATATGTGTATATATATGTATACCGTATGTATGTACGTATACAGTATATACATATGTATGTGTTTATATATATATATATATATATACAGTATATATGTGTGTGTGTGTGTGTGTGTGTGTGTATATATATACTTTATGCACATGGATGAATAAGTGTATGTATAGCTATGTTGTACAAAAACATAGAGGATAAGGTATACCTTCATATTTATGTTTATATATACATACTGCATATATTTATATACACATTTTTAAATGTATCAATACACAAATTTCACCATGTGTATTGATACATGTAAATATATATGTATATATGTATGTATATATATGTATGTACGCATGTATATGTGTATATATACATATGTATGTATATATAAATATATATGTGTATATATACATATGTATGTATATATATATGTGTGTGTGTGTGTGTGTGTGTGTACATCATACATAAATGTGTATATACAGTATATATTGTATATGCACATGGATGAATAAGTGTATGTATAGCTATGTGGTACAAAAAGAGATGATAAGACGTACCTATTGTTTGCGATTAATATTGTAACATAACATACTGACACATACTGAAAAATTACCAAATTATTGTGTGTGTGTGTTTGTGTGCGTGCGTGTGAGTGTGTGTGTCAGTCACGAAAGTCAACATGGCAGTAAATCATCACTTAATCTACTGATACGGATTATAACCAGAGTCAGTAGATTACAGAGGGATAGACAGGGACCAGATCTTTCAATTACACACCTCTCCTGTCTGTTTCTCTCCCCTCCACCCGCCCATACACACTCAAACACCCACGCTACTTCATCCTGCTTTCTCTTTCTAACCTTACTATTCATCTATCTCTCCATCCACAGCATCGCTCTCTCATTCCCCCGCACACACAAAGAAGACCTGCAGAGTCACACGACAGCACCGTACTGTAAGGTAGCTTCACCCTTTCTGCTCTCTCTTGCTCCGTCTGACAACCTCATGCACACCCTTAGTTTCCTCCACCAGAAATTTGTCACATTTGAAAGAACGAAACACTCCTGAAAAGCCTTAGCCCTCATTCATTCATCCCTCCATTCAGTTTTTTCCTCCCTCCCTCCTTCCTTCCCTCCTCCCTGTTTTCCTCTCTAGTCGCATGCACCCACCCCTTCAGATCAGCAGTGCAATCTGGGGCTATTGTTTTTAGCAGGCTGTTTGCAGAGACGTCTTGCACAAGCACAGACACACACAGACCTCTAACACCTTCCTCACTGTACAAAATTGGACGCCTTTTGTAGTGATGCTAACAATTCCTGATATAATGCGTGTGTGGTAATGGAGCTGAAAAGACGAGGAGGCATGCTTGACATGCAATTCACCCACATTGTTCCCAGAACACTCCAGTGCATCAATGTGATATATGATGCATGTGCTGTGATGGTTCTAGGTCACATATGTCCTGTGACCAAACCATCATCCATCACTGAAAAAAGACACGCACACAAGCGTATGTAGACTCCATATTCTCCTGATGGATTCCTGCTTATACACAGAGGAAGATCTTTTGCTGAGGTGTGTGTGTGCGTAGATGTGTGTGTGTGTGTGTGTGTGTGTGTGTGTGTGTGTGTGTGTGTGTGACTGTGGCAGTGGCAGTGACCGTGCCGCTCTGGCTAAGCACTGCAGTGAAAGAGGACGAGCCCCAATTGACCAGCCCAACGGGGTTTGGTGTGGTCGGGCCAAATTCAACGTTCCCCCCTCCTACCCGCGGGATCCTGACCCACGCCAGTCCTCCACCTTCTACCCACAGGCACTAGCGCCATCTCTCAGCCCCTCTAAAAACCAAGCACCAGTCAGCCACCAGCCTCCGTCTAGAGTCTAACCCACATCCATCCTCCAGCTCCGGCTCAGCCTCCCTCTCCAGCTTACAGCCTCTCCTTTAGGTGCAGGGTGGGACTGTAAGGCCCCTTCCTACTATCGGGGGCTAAACGGATGGAGCGATGGTGAGAGATAAAATGAAGAAGAAAAACGAAGAGAGTGTAGGGCTCAGCTTACCGGCTGGGTGTGCAGGATGAGGAGGATGATGCCTCTGACTCTGCTCTTCCTTCCTTCTTCTCTGGACTGAGGGTGAAACACAGATGGATGCAGGGAACAAAAGAGGAGGACAAAAAGAGACAAAATGCAGACACCAGCCGCTGGTGGCTCGTGAGAGAGAATGAAGCGAGAAGATAAAAAAAGAGGCAAAAAAAGTGCTGCTTTTCTCTTGTCTTCCTCGGAGAGACTCCTTTATCCTTGTGAGCCAGAGGGCTGTGGATTCACCTAAACACTGAGCACACGCACTGCCTCACGCCACACAGCCCTCCCTCTTCCTCTCTCTCTCTCTGCACTAAAGACAGCAGCTGTTGGTCTATGAGAAATAGAACGCCATGTCCCCCCTCCCTCTCCCCTTCTCCTCCCACCACGCTCGCTCACAAAGACCCCCAACACACACACACACACACACACACACACACACACACACATTCAGCATGTCCTCACAACACCCCCTCCCCCTTTGACTACCACTAGCCTGCTGGCAATAAGAGGAGGGGGCACCATGTGTGTGTGTGTGTGGTGCAGAGTTGTATTGTGTTTGACATTGTTTCAGTAGCAGAGTGACTTTTTCTGTCCATACGGTGTGAAAGTGAATCATGGTGAGTAAGGATGTGCAGCAGGGTATTTTTGCAAACTGTGTGGGTGACTTGCCGAGCATCACTTGCTACTGTGCTGCAGAGAAGGGAAGGAAATTCACTTTATTTGTGGTTAGAAGCAGCACGAGAGCGTGTGAGGGTGTTTATATTTACTGTAACAGCACACACAAACCATGGGCATATAAATGAGCTGACATTTATGAAAGGTTCACTAGCAGGTGAAGTCACTGCTGTTTGTGTGTGTTTGTGTTACCCCCTTCCCTCTTGGTCCTTACGGTGAAAACTCTTAGGGACCCTTACTTCAGGGTCGCAGCCCGGACGAAAGGGCATGGTTAAATGAGCCATAGCTAAATTGTCACTCTACATGTGTGTGTGTGTCTGTGTGTGTGTGTCTGTGTGTGGGACAGAGTGTCTATTGTCTGGTGATCTTAGTACCGGCCACCCGGGGGGACTGGAACAGCGTAAAAGACCTGGTGCCCTTTTAAAATAAGGTTACGTGAGTATGCATTTTCGGGTACAGTGAGAGGAGTCCAGTTGATGAACTCTTGCCACCGTGGACGTTTTTAATATTTGAAAAGGTCGTTGGGTCAAATGAGGACACCTTAAAGATGCAATCAGACTCCAAAGTGCTGAATTGGCTTTGCCTTTAATGCACTTTTATTGAAAACAATGTGAAAAATAACTTAAAAAAAGAAAGAAATGCTAATTCAAGGAACACACAGAGTTTGCGTGCGATGAACTGATTTGTCCTGTCAAAAGAAATGTTGTGTTTTGACCAGTAAAAAAAAAGAATCAAGCTGCAATGTGGCCTCATGTAGACATGAGGAAGGACTAGAGGGTACAACTATCAAGATGATTTACTATATAGATAACTAGCATGCTAGTAGATAATAATAAGGTTACTAGTTAGCTACAGTAGTAAGTGTCCCTCTCACACTTTAAAATGCCCATATCATTAATGTCATATACATTTTTGTGATACATTTTTTGAATTTGTCAATGAATTCAGTTCAGATGTAAGAAAGCCCTACATATGGTGTTGATAAACGGAAACAACGACTGCACTCAGACTCTGTGCTAAACCTAAATGAAAACCAGAGGAAGAGCTTAATGTCTAACAATAAATATGTGTCTTCCTGTTTTTGTGGTCGTGTCTGAGAAGTGGATCTTCTGACTGCTACTTTCACATCGCCAAACATTTTCCGGCATTACTAAACAGACTTCAGATATAGGCAGCCTGCAATCATGTGCAAACACAACACGTATAGTTTTATTTTGTCCTCTGTGGTAATACATTATTAACTCTGCAGACATGATCTCGTAATACAGATTAGAAAAGTATGCAGAATGAATTTATGTCCCGAACCCTGTTATAGTGAGAGAAAAAAAACATATAGGTATATTTCACGCATTTTTCAGTCACTGCATATACACATATTTGAGCGTTATAGTCTCCAGGCACACATGCAAAGAAAAACTCCATATACCAGAAAGCACCTGTGTCATCTGTAGTCCATCATAGAGGAAGAGACGCACAGAAACATGGAAGTGGGTGCTGCAGTGGTTGACACCCTCCTGTTATCTCGCAACTGAGCGCCACAAACATGAAAGGGAGATCAAAGACAATGAAGGGAGAGGCAGAATAGAAAGAACAGGGAGCAACACTTCATTTTGTAGTCATGTCAGAGTGTTTTAGCTTTTTATTTAACACATGCTGGGAGAAGAGTTTCTCTCCACAGGGATGTCAGATGAGGTTGAAGAATGGAGGAGAACCAACGTCAGGCAGTGTTTTCATGAGTCATTGAAGCTCATTGAGTGGGAGGTTATTATAAAAGCTGGTGTGAGACCTCAGTCTCTTATGATCCGTCTCCCCAAATGTGGAATGAGCTTCCCGACTCAGTCAGGGAAACAAATGTTTTGATCCAGACAGAAGACAGTAGGTTTGCACCCATCTGTTGAGTGAATAGCTCCTGAGGATATATCTGGAAATTTGAGGCTTTGGCACCACATGAAGCGTGGCATCTGTTGATTTTGGTGTCTTTGCTTTGCAGGGTGTTTTGACTGTTTGACCCCCACAGGCTCATTGTCTTACCAACACTATCAATGATCAGAGGTGGTAGAAGTATTTAGATCCTTTACTTAGGTAAAAGTACTTATACCACACTGTGAACATATTCCACTACAAGTAGAAGTCCTGCATTCAAAACCTTACCAAAGTAAAAGTATGCATTATCAGCAAAATGTACTTAAAAAATCAAAAGTAAAAGTATTGATTGTGCAGTAAAATGTTTCCTGTCAGTGTTTTACTATCATATATGATTTTTTCTGGATTAATATTACTGCTGTGTTAATGTGTTACTCCTTTATATGTTGTTGGCTAGTTAAATCTACAGCATTGCAATCATATTCTATAAGATCTTCATATGTTTGTAGCGTCGCTGTCCTGTGAGAACCACATATCGCTAAAAAGTCAACTTTTCATGGTGTCAGAAAAACAGTTTTCAGCCTTGTGATGATGCATTTTCCAGCTGATCCAAGAGTTTTTTTTTAAATAGTTTATTTAGCTTAAGATGTAGGAGAATTTTCTCAAGTCATAAAGGAACACTTCAGCCTTCAGTTTATCACAAAAATTCAAAATCAACACATTTGGAGATACCTGGTTTTTACTGGACAGGAAGATGGTATGAAAAACTGCAATCTGAAAAGTAACTAAAGCTGTCAGACAAATGTAGTGGAGTAAAATGTACAATATTTACCTCTGAGATGCTGTGGAGAAATATAAAGTTGCTTAAAAAAGAAATACTCAAGTAAAGTACAAGTACTAATTTGTACAGTACTTCAGTAAATGTTACTTTCCACCACTGTCAATGATGCCATTCTAATTTCTTCTTTTGAAACTGACTCCAACATAGACATAGATCATTTATTTACTCACTGCATCCGAATCTGGAAGGCTTTCAAACAATTAAATTCTCCAGTTTCACAGTTGTAGCAAGCGTCGCCACCCCTAATGACTCAAATATGCACGGGACCAGATGTTCTCTTTGAAACAAGAGAGAGAGCAGTGAGTTTTGCCCGTTGTCCGTGAATAAACATCAACTTTGATGTGAGGCCTTGTATTGGCCCCTTCTGACCAACTGAACTCTGGCTAACAGATAAATTGTTCACATCTCACCACACCGTGAAATTCAATTCTGTATGCTGTTAAGGGTAGACCCACACTACTCTCTTTCTGTGTTTGTGTGTGTGTGTGTGCCAGATTGAACAGCAGATACTGCTGAGACGCATGATCATCACCTGCTCTGAAAGACGGCGGCTCTGCAGTGAAGGAGACCAAAATGAATAAATAACTGGTATCCAAGGATACTGAGGGAGGATGGTGAGTAAGTCAATTTGCATAAGCTTCTAGGGAAAGTTTGCATCCAGAGAAACCTACTGTATACAGTCCCCTTAGTACATGAATATGAATTAACGATTGCTAAGCCGCTCATTAAACTTGGTTAATTGCACAGAAGCTCTTTATCTGATAGTACTCTGAATTCTCCTTTAACATCATATCAGCTGTGAAATTGAAAGCATATTCAGTTTGATTGTCCATATTGATTAGGAGGTGAAAAAGAGGACAAGCTGTCTTTTCAAGACCCAGCCTGCGATAAGTGAAAGTGCATGGAGGTCTTTTTTAACTGAAATATTAATACCCGAGCATTATTGCCAACCACCACCTTGGATTATTTATACAGTGTCTATTATTTTTTTTAGGTCAGTTGTCCCATCCTGCTTGCCGTTGCATGAATGGCAGAGGCCGCCTGTGGTGTGTGAGCCTGTCCTCAGATGAGTTTAGTCTTTATAAAGGCAGGCTTTATGAATTATGAGGAGAAGTAAAGTACACCAGTACCATTAAGGGGAAACATAGTGAAAGAGACACTTGTTGTGAGAAAATCAATTCTGAGGACACTTATTTCAGGGGGATTTTATACAGAAATGTCATATTTTGACGCCTAGGGAAATTAATAAATTAAACAAAAGAAATCATATGTTTGTCTTGAATTAAGAAGTTTTGATTCTCTGTGTAATCAGTTTTAACAAACATTTCAATTCAATTCAAAATATTTTATATGTTCCTCAAGGGGCAATTCAAGGCAATAAAGCGTGCAAACAGAAACACAGAGACAAGTCATTTATACACATAAGAAACAATCTATAAATACAAGTATGACAAATGTGTTAGAAAGACATACACAGGATTAATAGCAACAATATCTGACACAGGTTAAAGTGTAAAAGTCTAATGGCTTCTGGAATAAAACCCAACTTCCTTCTTTAAGTTTTACATAAAGGTAGTTTGGATTATAACAGTAGATGGCTTGATGAAACAGGATTTCGTTAAAGGTCCCATATTATAAAAAAGTGAGATTTTCATGTTTTTTTATTATAAAGCAGGCTTAAGTCCTATATAAATATTGTGAAAGTATCGAAACACTCAATCCACAGGGAAATACACACAGCCCGTATTCAGAAACTCTACATTTGAAACAAGCTGACAGGATTTCTGCCCATTCGTGATGTCACGAATATACAATATTTAGACCCTTGACACAATTTTAAATGTAATCATTCTAAATGTGTCCCAGTTTATTCCTGGTTGCAGTGTGTATGTGAATGTCATCAGCTGACAGGAATTACACATAGACCCAAGCTGTTGCCTAGCAACGCAATTCTGTTGCAATTCCGTCAAAATGCGCTAAAACGGAGCATTTCAGAAAAAGGGTAAATACAGGCATATTCAGGCTGACAGTATGAGGAAAATAAAGTTGTTGTTTTTTAACATTACAGCATGTAAACATGCTCTAGTAGAAACACAAAATACAAGTATGAACCTGAAAATGAGCATAATATGGGTCCTTTAATAGGTAGGTTTACATTAAATTGAGACTATATAACTTTTGCTGAACATCAATAACTGCGGACACAAATGACATTTGAGAAAAAAAAGGTAAATGCCAAAACATATAGTGTAATAGTAGTACAAGAAGAATCATCAAGTCAGTGAACTCTCTCAGTAATATCAGTTATGCAGCAATACCTACCTAATTATTTCTAAAATTAGCCACCATAAGCTACAGTACGGGTCATACCAGACCGAGAAAGGTTGTATCGGCAAAAGCCCTTAAGTGTTTTGAATTGAGGAAGGATGCATTTTATTGCTTTCATTTGTGAGAGGAAGAAAACAATTTATTCAACACAAATCTTGGGGTTTACTGCGTTATGCTTACTCCATTAAAGGGGAACACTTTTACACATCAAAGTCTGCTTACAGGTCTACTACTGCATACAGTGTGTGGAAACGGTTGTATAAAGCCTTTTATGGTTTCAGAGGGAGCCGTCTGAAGTCTGATAAATTGCCTGATTTGATGTCACTTGAGTCAGCGTCGTTTGGGGCTGAAGAAGTTTGAAAATCAAACAATGTGTGGTAATGGGCTTAGAAAGAAGTGAACTTACCAGACCTTTGTAGCCCACTTCTCATCTCTGCTTGAAGCTAGTGGCTCGAGGCTACATTAGCCGCTACTAGCATAACACACTAACATCTCCAACTGGACTGTTTATGGTCAAGTTGCATTGTGGGTAATGTAGGTGCCAGGTTATGACAGGCGGCAACCTCCGAGTTTGAAAAGTGAAGCCAATGCAGAAGTGCCTTAAACTTGTATTATTTCTAACAGCCAGCAGGGGGCGACTCCTCTGGTTGCAAAAAGAAGTCTGATTTTATAGAAGTCTATGAGAAAATGAGCCTACTTCTCACTTGATTTATTACCTCAGTAATCATTGTAAACATGAGTTTATGGTCTCAATCGCTAGTTTCAAGTCTTTTCTTCAATACAGCATGATGTTCATTTAGTAAATTATGGTCCCATTTAGAGTCAAATAGACCATAAAGCAGGGTATGCTTTAGGGCGTGGTTATCTTGTGATTGACAGGTCGCTAACACGGCGTTGTCTGGTCTGGGAGTTGTCTGTGTTTTCGTCATAGAACTTTAACCCTTTCACAGTGTGTTTTCAGTTCATGAAAGTTCATTATAACCTGTTTGGTTAACTAAAAATGTCTTATTCAGCGTTCGGTTGTACTTAGCTCCAACCTCTCCTGTCACTTCTGGTTGCAAAAAACAAGATGGCAACAGCCAAATACCAAGATGGCAATGGCCAAAATGCCGAACTTGAGGCTTCCAACAGTAATCCACAAACTGCTGGGTGACGTCACGGTGACTAAATCCACTTCTTATATACAATCTATGGTCTATGTAGAATAAAAAAGACAATATCTAGAATCTGCTGCATCAATTTTGATCTCTTTTTTTCAAACAGTCCATTGTGAAGTTGACAGAGTTGGGAGTGCAATACTAAATCTGTACTGTGCTCTTTTAAAGATAATCAGGGTGAACATGCTTAGCAATCTGAACTCAATCATTATTTTGGTTCTCTCAGTCAAAGGGCGTCTTATTCCTCTCATCAAAGGATGGAACATCTGAAGCCTGGACCAGTCACGTTGCACCACAGACGTCCGTGCTGTAGCCCACACTCTCCCTCCATGACTCTCACCAGCCAAATGTTAGACTTCCATATCGATGAGTATGTGGGCAGCTGGTGAGCTGGCATCATGCAGACACTACTCACAGTATCAGAATTGAGAAAATGAGAGCTTTGTAAATGTACATTATCAGTGTGGACCGACACACCACTTTTGACATGGAAGGTGTTGCTGGGAAGTGCTCTGTCACTTAGCAACATTACCTCAACCTGACATACAAGCATCCCCACTCACAGATACATTCACCTGCCTCTCCTCGCCATCCTCTCTCCAATCTCCATCCTTTCCTCCCTCGCCCCACCTCTTCCTCCCCTATGTCTATTTCTGTCGTCTTATTTGGAGTCATTGATAGAAGTGTGGTAGCTCAACACCCCCAACCACCCCTCCTCTAAGCACTCTCCTCCATCCTCCTCCCATCTCACCCCGCTGTTACAGTCACTGTGGTCTCCTTGCCCCAGCAACACCCCCGCTGAGCTCACGCGGTTAGTACAGTCTGCCTGTGCTCTCTCCTTATAAGGGCAAAATGCATTGACAGAGGCAGAGAGAGGGGGGCTGTACCAGCACAGGCAGGCAGGTAGGGGGACAGTGGCTCTAAGCGGAGGAGAGAAAAGATGATGTAGAGGCAGAGGAGCAGAGATTAGGAAATAGTGAACAGGGAGGTGGAGGGATGAAGATGGCCAGGGAGAGAGGGTGATGGGGATTGTGTGATTTCAACTGAGGAGGCCAGAAGCACATATTTTGTGGCATCGATTTTCAGTCTCATGGAGAACATTTCAAGATCTAGTTTTTCTCCCTGATCTTCATTTCATTGCAGGGTAGAAAAACCTACAAAGAAACACAATTAAGACAGGGACTAACCACTAAAACCAATGTTAATTTAATTATAAAGGCTGATATTTAGTCTGAATATCAAATATTTGTACATTTCTAATGTGATTTTTGTTAAGACAAAAACAGTGAAACAGTATTTAGACCATAATACACCAAATCTTTCCTCCAAAACCCATAATGATATTATCATAGACTGTATATAAGAAGTGGACATAGTCACCGTGACGTCACCCATTGGTTTGTGGACTGCCGTTTTGAAGCCTTTTGTTCAGGATTTTGGCCGTCGCAATCTTGGTTTTTGGCCGTTGCCATCTTGTTTTATTGCAACCAGAAATGACACAAGAAGGTGGAGCTAAGTACAACCGAACACTGAATAAGACATTTTTAGGCGACCAAAAAGTGCTGAAAACATACTGTGAAAGGGTTAAAGTTGTAGACAAAAACACGGACAACACCCAGACCGGAAAACGCCGTGGAAGCGAGCTGTCAGTGACAAGGTAGCCATGCCCTAAAGCATCCCCTGTTTTATGGTCTATTTGTCTCTAAATGGGACCATGATTCACTAAATGAACATCATGCTGTATTGAAGTAGCCTTGAAACTAGTGATTGAGACCATAAACTCATGTTTACAATGTTTATTGAGGTAATACATCAAGTGAGAAGTTGGGTCATTTTCTCATAGACTTCTATACAATCAGACTTCTTTTTGCAACCAGAGGAGTCGCCCCCTGCTGGCTATTAGAAAGAATACAAGTTTAAGGCACTTCGGCATTGGCTTCACTTTTCAGACCCGGAAATTGCCCACTGGATAATATTTCCAACTGCATGATGATACAGTACCATGTCTCCAAAGCTGATCAAAATAGCAAGCACTTTATGTAGCTTGGCTAATGCAGACCACAAATTTTAGTACTTGTTAAATTAACCATTCATAAAATGAGCAATTACGTGAATGTACTCGGGAGGCTTTTGCTCCAGAACTTGCATTCTACATTTTTAGCCTTTTCCTCATTGCTTGTGATTGAATTTTGAAATGCGGAACTGTTTCCAGGTCATGTCAGCAAGTCACAGTATCTGACACAGAAAAATGTATTGGCTTGTTGGCTGGAGGCAGTGCTCAGATATTCCATCTGCATATATACTGACAGTAGCATCAATGTTGATAACAATGACTGTTGTCAGCATCGTCATTATTGAATCAGCGACATCCTGTTCTTCCTCGTCATGATCATCACAGTGATCATATGGCCTGATCAAATTCACATAAATATAAAATTCATCATGCTTTTGTGGATTGTGATCACGTGTCCCTTTACTGTCAATTTAGGTTCAGCACTGCTTCACTCACCATCAATAAAGTATTGATCAGCTATACAAAATGTAATCAAACAAAAAGCGTTGTATCCATTATGGTCAATATGCAATTTCTAATAAAAGGTCAATGTTGACTTAAAACATTCAATGAATACTCGAAATGACCATTTGTATATCAAATACTTACCATGTGTTACTTTGAGTTCTTAAAGAAAACATTGTTTTTCTTGCATGCCTCCACATTGAACGGAGAATAAAAAACTGAAAAAGTCTTGATGAATTGAAGTAAATGGGGGGCAATTTTTAACAACAGCAAAACTATATCAAAACATGGATTATAGTGCACGAGTTGTATGTGAGTTTGTAAATGGATGCTTTGATATAGTTTTGCTGTTGTTAAACGCAGTTTTCTTCAAGAATTCGGGGTTAGTAATTGATATACAAATGGTCATTTTGAGGGTATAGTATTCCTTTAAAGGGGTACACCAGCAGTTTAGTGTTTCACTTACATTAAGTTGGGGGACTTGCAAAAGACACATTAAAAAAGAATGGTGAAAATCAATTGGATTTTGAGTATGGGTCAATCTCCAAATATGATGAGTCCTACACTTGTCTTTTCATTTGCCTGGTAAATCTTTCAAACTGTGCATCCCCAGTTTGTAATGCCGTCTTTCTGTTAAAAATGTAAAGTCTCAACTGATGACATCATCAGGGTTATTTTCTGACACTCGTCAAAGCTGCTCCAGAGCCACAGAAGACATTATACAAATGTTTTCACACTACACTCCCCATGATGAGTAAACGAATCTTCATGTGTAAAATCATGAGTAACCCTTTAATCTCACCATAATAAAATGAAGAGGCATTGCCAGTGGTTACAAAAAGAGAACTGGTGGAGTACAAAAAATGAGGCATAATCACTTAATATAATCACACAATATTAGGAACGTCTTCTGCCTATCAAATTTACTTAAAAGAGTAGTGCACAGATTTAGCATTGCACTCCTATAACATTTTCAAACTCACAATGGACTGTTTTTAAAAAAGGATCGAAATCGATACAGCAGAACCAGAGGCATTGTTTTTTTTATTCCACATAGTCTTCCTCCTTGTAAAAACCAAGCTCTATTACCCACAATGCAACTTGACCTCTGATAGTTCGTTGGAGATTCGGATGTGTTGTGTATGCTAGTAGTGGCTAAGGTAGCCTTGAGCAGAGAGGAAGCGCAGGCACAGAAGTCTGGTAAGCTCACCTCTTCCTACCTCCATAGATAGTTTTCATTTTCAAACTTGTAGTGTTCAGCCCCAACCGACACTGACTCAAGTGGCATCACTTGAGGCAATTTATAGGAGCTACAAAAGGCTTTATACAACTTTTTCACAATAATACTACTACTCCCCAATACCTGTAAATATAGCCTACTTTGATGTGTTATATATGATATAATGTAGTCCATTATATGTCAACAGATTAACACACTGTTGGAAAACAGTCATTTTTTAATGTGCATGATCAGCTTCAATTACAAAGTTTAGTGTCTGTCTGAGTGTGGTGTGTGACAGAGAGTGTGTGGGAGGTAAGGAGTCTCGATTTGTTTTGTGCAAGTGTATGTGTGTGCGTGCGTGTGTGTGTTTGTGTGTGCGTGTGTGTGCTGGTCCTGTTGGTTCAGCTGGAGCATTTCTCAGCGTCACACCTCCTGTGCAGCAGGAGGCCCGGTCTGCCTGCGAGGACTGGGCAGGTGCTAATTGGGCCTAAAGCTTCTGAATGGCGGCGCCTGCCATGAATGGAGGTGAATGCGTAGAGCGAGGGGGGCCTCATGTGATCCATGTGTGTTTGTTCAGTGTGTGTACCGTACATCAGCGACAGCAGTGCCACAGACACTGCATAAACACATACCTCCTCTCTGTGCGCTGGTATCTGTCTCAGTTAAGTTAAATAGACCCCTCATTTTGTCGCAGATGGAGGCATGACACCCCTTTGGGAATGATGCGGGAAGAGAGATGCAAATCCACTTAGTCACAGGTCCCTAAGTGGAGTAAAAAGGGAGACGCAAGGAGGGAAAGAGAAGGGAATTAAACCAACATAACACCCGGCTGCTAAGTGTGTCAGCATCTACGAAAGGAGGGAGGCGGTGGTTCGTTAATGGCATAGGGTTTGTTTGTGTTTGTTTCGGCATATTATCAGTATGAAACATCTGCTCTAGTTAATCTTTACCAACCTATAGGCAATGCTTAATTTACTCTGAGTAATTCCCCCATGGGGACAAAACTAAAATCTACCCTAAAGCCCTCACACCTGAGGAGATCTTAGAAGAAAATAGATCAGATGAATACATAGGATCTTGATTCAGAAAGAGTTTGGAGATAAGCCTTTTCTCACCATCTCTCCTCTCAGAATATATAACAGCGAACTATCTCCTCACATCTCTCCGTCGTGTTTCTCAATCGACATTCTCTTAGAAGGAATTAGGGAATGAAAACTGTAGAGAGAGGGATGAGTCTTGATAGCTCAGTGTCGGTTATGTAAAGAGACGGCGATATAACCTAAGAGGAGAGATGGAGTTTATGGGATGAGTAAATTGAAGGACATGCAAGAAAGAGGTCACATACAGGATGACTGTATACATGCGTATGAACACAAAAGGCTTTTTTTATGTGAAAGTGGCAGTAGTTAATAATATGGTGCAATAAAACACCATATGCTCAGTTTATAAACTCCAGAAAAGCAGAAAAACATATTTACTTGCCTAGGTTCAGGTATTCATCAGCAACAAATTGCTAAAAACATGTTGGTATTTTGTTCTCAGTATTGTTCATCATTGGAGAGAGTAGAAAAAACTCTAGCAACAACATAGCCATCCTCATAACCACAATGCAACACTCTTCAAGCAACATCATTGAGGCTCTGGACATCTACTGAGACTGGGTAGCATTGTTATTATTGAGGCAGACTGAGAAGATTTCTGAAACTATTATATTTTTACCCGTTTTTAGTGTGTGCACAATGTAAATATACACAATATACAAAGTTTACATTCAAATTATTGTTTTTAATACCAAGTGAAAGTACCACATACCGTTTGGTACCTTGTAGTAATAGGGTAAGCCTGCTGGTCCCCTACCTTTAAGCTGTAATTATTTATTATGTATTGGGCAATTGAAACATAATACGTGCAGTTTAATTTATTTGTAGGTCTCCTTTAAATGCACATTTATTCCCCTTATTCACTTGACCTTTGTACCTGCTGTGACTCCCAGCAACATTGGTACTATTTGAATTTTTGGTTGAAATGCCTACCACATGTTAACATACTGTACTATACTATGACATTTTTTTTATTTATACAATGCCTTTTTTGTGGCATACTATACTGTGACTGTTTTTATGACATACTATATAATGCATTTTTTTATGAAATCTTTTAATGAGATACTTCACTATGACTTTTTTATCGATTTTGTGACCTTTTTCGACATACTATACTATGACAGTTCTTTATTACATATTATACTATGACATTTTTATGACTTTTTAATGATCTTTTTGACATACTATATTATGACATGTTTTTATGGCATAGTATACGATAAACAATTTTATTAACTTTTTTATGACATACTATACTATGATGTTTTTATGACTTTTCTATGACATACCATATTGTGATTTTATATGAGTTTTATGACAATAATACTATGACACTTTTGTTATGACATACTATGTGTGGCATTTTTATCACTTTGTGACCTTTTTTAAAAAAGTATTTTATGACAGTTTTTATGACACACTATGCTAGACATAATTTATGACTTTTAAGACATTTTTTCAACATACTATACGATGACTTTCTTTTCACTTTTTTCGACATACTATACAATTACTTTTTATTACTTTTTTCGACATACTATTGTCACAGCCCGGCTCTAGAGCTGTGACAAAAACGGCAGACACACGGGTATACTGAATAAATAAAGTGATTTATTATCCAAAAACTATATAAAAAGTCAAAAGAATGTATGGGAGGAATCTGTAGAGTCAGTAGTGTAGTGAGTGGATGTGTGAAAATGTGCTACATGGATGTTGTGCTGTAAAACAAAGACAAAGAACCAAAACCATGTAACAAAGGTAAAATGTGCAAGGAGGTCCACCAGCCCCAGACTGCTGCATGCTCTGGCTTATATGCAGGGAGCACACAAGGCCCAGGTCTGTCCCATGCTGCTGATTAGCCTCATCAAGTCTGCAGCCCTGATGAGAGAAAGCAAACACAGTACAAGATCCAAACACAGAGGGGCCGTCACACTATACTATGACTTTTTTCAACATACTATACTATGACTTTTTTCAACATACTATTATATGACTTTTTTTGACACACTACACTATGACTTTTTTATCACTTTTTTAAAACATATTAAACTAAAAAAGTGATAAAATAGTCACAATATAGTATGTCGACAATTGTTTTGAAAAAGTCATAATATAGTATGTCAAAAAATGTCATAGTTTTGTATGTCGAAAATTAAAAAAAAAAAGGAATAATATCATATGTGGAAAACAGTGAAAAAAGACATAGTATAATATGTTGAAAAGAGTCATAAAAAAGTCATAGTATAGAATGTCGAAAATGTTTTTTGAAAAGGCATTATATATTATTTCGAAAAAAGTCATAGTATAATATTTCGAAACTAGTAAAAAAAAATCATTGTATAATATGTCGAAAAAAGTGATTAAAAAGTAAAAGTATAGTATGTCGAAAAAAGTGATAAAAAAAGTCATTGGATAATATGTCACAAAAAGTCATAGTATAGTAAGTGAAAAAAAGTCTTTGCAAAGTATGTAAAAGAAAATGAATAAAGATTCACAGTATACTTTGTCAAAAAAAGTGACAAAAAAGTCATGTTATAGTTATCAAAAAAGTTATAGTATAGTATGCTGAAAAAAGCGATAGTATGTCGAAAAAGGTGATTAAAAAGTTACGGTATAGTATGTTGAAAAAAATATAAAAAAGGCATAATATATTATTCCAAAAAAAGTCATAGTATAGTATGTCGAAAATAGTTAAAAGAAAATTATAGTGTAGTATGTCTAAAAAAGTCATCGTATAGTATGTCGAAAAAAGTGATAAATAAGTAATACTAAAGTATGTTGAAAAAAATAATAAAAACTTCATAGTATAGTATGTCGAAAAAGTGATAAAAAGTCGAAGTATAGTTTGTCGAAAAAAAGGAAAAAAAGTGATAGTATAGTATGTTAAAAAAATGGATAAAAAAAGTCATAGTATAGTGTGCTGAAAAAAATTATAACTTCATAGTATAGTATGTCAAAAAAAGTCATATTATAGTATGTCGAATCAATTGATAAAAAAGTCATAGTATAGTATGTTTAAAAATGGATTAAAAAGTCATAGTATAGTATGTCGAAAAAAGTAAAAAAAAAAGTAATAGTATAGTATGTCGAACAGAATAAAAACAAAATAGTATAGTATGTTGAAAAAATAAAAAAAATAGTATTTTTTTTAGTCGTTTTCCCTCTCCTGTGTCTTTTCATGTGCCGCCCTCCCCCGCTGCGCAGCAGCAGTAACTTAAGGTACGCGGCTGCGCTCAATCAACAATCAATGCTGCGTGAATAAGAGCCCGGGAGAGAGAAGCAGACGGCGCCAGTGGCATTTTCACAGTTGCGCTTTCTGTTAGGTAGAAAGTAGATTTAAGTTGTTTTTTTGTACACTTTCCATTTGTTGTTAATAAATTATTACTCATTGTTTACACACATCTGTTGCCCGTCTCTCTATCCTGGGTTTAAAAGTTATTGTTACTCCCTCCATTCATATGACACACTATGGCATTTTAATGAAATACTATACCACAATATTTTAAGACATTGTATACTATGACATTTTGATGACATGCTATAACATTACATTTTTCTTTGACATTGTGATACACTATACTATGACAGTTTTTATAACATGCTATACCATGACGTTTTTATGACATGCTACACCATATGACTACACCATGGCATACTATGACATTATTTATGGCATATTATAACATTTATAGGATTTTTTAAGACATTTATGACATACTATACTATGACTTTCGCAGGGCTGACTTGTAACGCCCCTATGGCGGTATGTGCAAATCAGTTTTTATGACATTATATACACTGTATATGTGATGATCCCGGCTGACTTTGAGACTGACTCAGAGTCAGCCTGGATGAAGCCATTGGCTCCAAATGAGATGTGACGAACAGTTGGATGAGGTGCAGTGACCACAGTTACGCAGTTACTGGGCAAAGGGAAGGGGTTAACACATTGTTTGTGTATATGTGTGCTGTATGTCTGTATCAGTGCCAATAGGGTGAGCTGCAGGGGGTGGAGGTGGGGGTGGGGTGTCCCAGAAATTGCCCCTCACCCTTCCCCCACATTGGGCATCCACATGGAGAGTGACAGACTAGAAAAGGAGGAGGGAGGAAAGACAGAGAAAGAAGATGGAGGTATGCCAGCATGTCTTCCCCCCCTGGCACCCAGTTGATCCTCACGGCACGCCTGCTGAACCCTCTTTGTCCAGATTTATTTAAACACTATCAGTTGAAAACAGATCCTGGATTACCAGAGCCTTAAGGGCGTGTGTGTGCATATTCCCTATATAATCTATAAGAAAAACAACTCCACTTTCTCTCTTCACACAAACTGTACTGTACATCCCGCTATGTCTCCATATGTGTCTAGACCATGAGTTTCCCAGTAACCCTTAGTCGTCCAGACCTCTCCTGTCCCCCTGAGGCTGAGCTGATTAACAGTAATAGGGAACAACAATGCATAATAATGTGAATTATAATGGACCAATGGAGGCAGCCTTTGGCCCCGTTGCTCCATATGAGGCCAATGGCACAGTATTGGTGTACATAGGCCCTGCAGGGATGGGCCAGACAAAGACAAAAGCATGCCAGACTGTGGGTTAATGTAAGTGGAAAGGACATGGGAGGCCTGGAGGGGGTGTCTATAGGTCCTCAACATGGTCCACACACATTGAAAGATGAGGAAATGAGTCTATTTTGAACTGTAAATACACTAATGCCTGCGAGTGTACACGCAGAAGTGCAATGAGGTCACTCTATACTGTAGCTTTTCATGTTATTATGCTTACCTAAAAACTTGTTCTGGTTCCTGAAAAATTGATATTTTAGAGATTATGTGTTTTTTTACTCAAGAGCAGCCAAGTGTGGTCAGAGTGTTTTGTTTTTGCAGCAGCTATAGCTCATCTGTCACCTCCTCTCGGCAGCCAGCTGTTGTTCAGTTGTGCTGTTGTTCTTTCTCTCCGGCCAGAGCTCTGGGGCAAGTTACAACCTGTGGGGGGGTTTGACACCAGAGACATACAGTGCAGTGAATTGTCGAGAAGGACCAACAGAACACACACATTGACTGTGAGATTGGAGGTCTTATCCCAAGTAAAGGAGGTGAAGAGGTCAGGCGATTTACTCTGGAGAGGATTCCCTCTGTCTTTGGTCCAAACACACACACATACACACAAAGTGAAATAAACTGAGAGACAGAATTGTCCCCTTTCACCTCATCTATCACTCAACAAATTGGACTCCGAATCCCACGTAGTGTGTGGAATCTGGTTATAAGGAGCTATAAAAGATGAAGCTGACAGCTAACCGATATTGATGAGACTCATCCACTGATATTTCTCTCACTCCGTCCAACTCCGTCACCCTCGACTTCCTTTGCTCCTCTTTTCTTTGCTATGCTCATTTCTCTCAGTGTTTCTATCATTCTCTCACTGATGGATAACTGCTGAAAACTGGGAGGAAACTAAAGACCCAGCGCAAGACTCAAGGCCGGTATTAATTCATTCAAGACATACCACTACACTCTTTATTCCTTCCTTACTTATGTCACTTGTTGCAAACTACATCTGCTGCCTACAACACCCGCTCTACTCACCATATCATGTTAAACAAATACTGTTTTTGGTCCGTTGTCATTCCGATCTGCTGCAGCCAAAGACTGGAACGATCTGCAAAAAACACTAAAACTGGACAATTTTATCAACAAGTTCACTTTCAAAAACTCTATTATGGACATTCTGGCTGATACATGCAGCTGTTTCCCCGACCTAATACTATTCCCTAAGCTTTGTCTGTCTGCTGCACACTGTTGTCCCATGCATGTTTTTGTTGTCTGGCTGCTGCCGTGTAGCTTTGCCTGTTCGTCCTACTGCTTGTATATGCTACTCTTGATCTGTTGTTGTATTTTCTGATGCTGTTTGTCTGCTACTGCCCAATGCTTGTGTCCTAGTCTGCATATTTTTTTTATCTAGCACTTGCTGTTACATGTATAGCTTGTTGTGATTGTCTTTACTACTTGCTACTCTGTTGTAATATTGCCAGATATTGTTTGTCTGGTACTGTCTGTTGATTGTGTGCCTGTCTGCATTTTCTTTTATGTAATGCTTGTTGGTATATGTAATGCTTGTCATGTATGCCAGTGCTGTCCTTTTAACATTTGATATTTATTTTTACCCCCTTCTCTCAAGAGGCTTTGCATTGTAAATAAGAATTTGTTCTTAATTGGCTTGCCTGGTTAAATAAAATTAATAAATCTTACACGGGACTTGTTTTACATTGGATTCTTACTGTTTTTGGAGTGAGTATGCTGTGGATAGAGAAAGTTCTCATGACATGCACTCCCATGCACCATTTCTTATGAAAACACATAGTTGTTCAACCAGGCATTTATAGTTCCTAAAGTAGGATTAAAATGTAGATTAAAGGCACTGTTTGTAACTTTTTACACATATAAATCTACCGGGTCGGTTTCCCATGCGCGCTCGCGTGTGGCTACGCTGTTCAGACCGCTCCTCTGCCTGCTTGCCTTCACTCACACACCACGCGCGTTCTCGCTCCACCTCACGTTCATGCGCGCACACTACACACTGCAGAAGACTTCGTAGCTCTGAGAATATCTAGTGAATGTACAGTGGACGTTTGTGCAGAAATAAATGCTGTAGCTCCTCCAGGCAAACAGAGGTTTCCCGTGTCTTGTGAAGTGACGGGGCTCCGCAGCGAGAAACGTTATCGTCTCCGACCGGGTGCCAGTGTCTCCCTCCGGCCGCGGTCTGAGACGATAACGTTTCTCTTCCTGCTTCAGCCTCCGGGGCTGAAGCAGGAAGCCAACACTAGGATCAGCACTGATTCATGGAGAGACCTCCGTCTGGTCAGCTAACATTACTGTCAAGCAGGTGAAATTTAATGATATTGTGGTTTTAGCTGACGTGTGTCGCCTCACTGTTTTGAGCAATGCTCGTTCATGTCAATTTAGAGCGAGCAAGCGCGAGCCCGACGCTGACTTTCGTTGACTTAACGGCTACAGGTGTCGCTGTTAACAAGCATTTCTGAAAGTTACAAACAGTCCCTTTAAGTATTGTATTTATAAAAATAACAAATGTTGATCATCTTGAAATTTCTGAACAAATAATACATACAATCTCAATTCCTCTATGGCGAAGCTATAGCATGTGTCCCAAAAATGTGATGTTTCTGTGAGATCCAGTCAGGAAAACTCCCTTAGGATCTCCACTGTTCATCACAGACACTTCACACCACGGCCAAAACGTATGTGGAAAAAGTGTCTCCTCTCTGGCAGGCGCTACACCATGCGCCAAAGCAAGCAGACACAAGGAGTGTTTCTTCCCACAGGACATCTCACTCATAAACAGTTAGCTCAGTTATGTGAATGTCTCCCTACAGACTCTGCACAATACCCAGCAGTTACTGTGCAATTACTATTGTTGTAGCTGTGTTTATAGGGTATGTACTGTATGTACTGTGCTGTACATAATATTCCTTTAGTTCTCAAATACCGTCTTCATTCAACACAGCCTGTGCAATATCTGTACATAAAGCCACCTCTATATTTAATGTAATATACCAATTTAAATTCATACACTATTTATTCTAATGTTCTTTGTACTATTCATCCTTGTAGTTTTAGCACATAGAGCAACCAACAGAGAGCAGACCAACCAGAACACAACCATGTATATATCACTCATAAATACCCCCATCATATCTATTTGGCTTGTTTGATTCTATCCGTTTACAGATTGTTCCCATTACTTTAACTAATTCTTATGTGTTCTGTTATGTTAACCATTTTATTTATATTCTATTTATTCATTTTACATACAGTGTACTTGTTTTAAATCCTTCACTAGGGTTTTTTGGCTCACACTAACACTGTACATACCACACATTTATATTGCACAGGGTTGGGTATAATGATTGAAATTTGTATGCATTTTTTGATCTACATACATACTTATTTTGAGCTTGTATTTGTATTAATTGAATTGGCAGTACTAGTGTTGCATGTACCTTCCCAGAGACTGCAAATGGAAACTATAGCTAGAAGCTAAATCACCTTTTTTTAAAAACAAATAAATTCACTAAATTAAAGTAATCTGATCAGTGGTAAATAAGCAAGCTGAATCTTTAGTATTACAGGAATGTAATCAGTGATGCTGCCAAACATCTCTGGCGCCACCTGATGGACATTTTAGGGAAGTGCACTCTCTGGCTTCAGGTTTTGACATTGTCAAGTTTTCACCACCAAATAAAAATGTCTACAGCGAGTGCTCCAAAATACTTTTATATTTCCAAGCTATTGGATTTTTTTTCCGGATGAACATGGAATACAATCTATATAAATTAATTGATCTAAAACACTAAATGTGCTATGGTACTTTCCTGCATTATATTCAGTCAGTATACATTTTAAGCTCAATAAATGCTCTGAAGCTGTTCTGGAAGTTCCTGATCTCTCTCAACACTGGGTATCAAAGCTACAACTTCAGTAAACATAATACAACACAAAAGCTTTCCAGCATGACAGAGTTGACTCTAGATCTCTGAGTAATAAACAAACATTATGAATAGAGGTGCAACGATTTATCGATTAGTTGTCAACTGTTAAACCGATTAAATCAACAGTAGGCATCATTGGGCAAAAATTCCATAATAACCTTTCAGCATTTTGTAATTCAAGTGTTCTGAGAGATAACTAGACTTCTGCACCTCCTCATGGCTCTGTTTTCAGGCTTCAGAAAATCTAGCCCGTGACGGGAGACGTTGGCCAATCACAGGTCATTTCAGAGAGGGAGCGTTCCTATTGGCTGTTCATTCAACGGAGGCAGCTGTAAATCACTTACTCCGATCAAACAGTCAAACTAGGGAGCGCTGATCACATATGAAATCAATATACTAGGATATAGCGGCCTTTTTTTAAAAATCATATTTGCTCCAATCTCACCAACTTCAGCTTTAATCGATTATCAAAATAGTTGCCAATTAATTTGAGTAATTTTTTAAGAAAAAAAGTCACAATTCTCTGATTCTAGCTTTTTAAATGTGAATATGTTCTGCTTTCTTTACTCCTCTATGACAGTAAACTGAATATCTTAGCTGTGAACAAAACAAAACATTTGAGGACGTCATCTTGGGCTTTAGAAAACACTGATCGACATTTTCCACCAAACAACTAATCAAGAAAACAATCAAATGATTAATCGACAATGAAAATAATCGCTAGTTGCAGCCCAAATTATGAGCTTCATCTGTTTTTACTACAGAGCTACAGTTTTAAGGTGTTTGTTATATTACTTAACCACTGTGGGCAGAACGTTTCTCTCAAGTAGGTTTTTATGGGTGTCACAACGTTTTCCCATTATAAGCAACCTTACTGTGTGAGAGACATCAGCTTGGAATAACTGAAAGGACCTGCAGCAAAAAAGTTGTATATGTAAATATCCATCCATGTTTATTACAACATTAAAATATGAAGACTTTTACATTGTGTCAGTTTTCTTAAAAGGTACAGTGTGTAGTATTTAGGGGGATCTATTGGCAGAAATGGAATATAATATTCATAAGTATGTTTTCTTAAGCGTATAATCACCTGAAACTTCAAATCGCTGTGTTTTCGTTACCTTAGACAACTGGCAGACAAACAAAACACTGGCTATAGATAGAGCCCTTTATGTTGTTGTTTTTAATCAGCCACCGTAGTTCTTCTACAAGCTTGGCACATATAGGAAGTTTCAGTTGGTTGCAATTTGCAACCTTACTGCTGGATGCCGCCAAATCCTACACACTGCTCATTTAAGCACTTGTTTCACTGTTTTTTTAAACATAACTTGTTGTTGAAGAAACTGAATAACATGTCAGTCTACACACAAAAAACACAAATGGCACAACGTAACACACTGATGACCATTGATAAGAAAATTGTCCTGTTTCACTGGCAAAAACAAAAATGTTGAAAAAGATCTTCCTTGATGTCTGTAACTTGCAGTCTTTGTGTCATGTTACAAAATATCAGGAAAAAAAACCAACTCAAAAAATTTGGAGGAAAAAAATAAGAATCAATATCTGTATTTTGTAGAATAATCCTTTGGAGACACCACCAGACCTCTTCCTTTTCTGGCTCCCCGGTAAACTGTTTCAACAATGTCTATCATCTCCTGCTTGTCCTCCATTGTCCAGTTAATCTTGTTGTTGTTGCCAGTGCCCAAATCAATCATGATGTGTTTGTTCCTGAAACACAGTATGAAGTTCTAAAGTTGTACAGTAATTCTTCAACAATAACAGACAGGAAGGCTTTATATGAGAAGGTCCTCAAACCGCAACAGAGTTCATTTAAATCACATTACAAGAAGTAACATTTATATTTTCAAAATCTTGACATTGAGTGCCTTACCTGAAAAAGAACATGACTGTGCAGGGGTCATACAACTCGTACATCTTGTTGAAATCGGGCACTTCTGTGATGTCCACCAGGTAAATGACTGCAAAATTCTTCACCTGTCAGGACGTACATAGGTAGAATATTAATACAATAGTAAACCATCGAGGCATCATTATCGACGGCAAAGCATTCAACATTACAGGCAGAACAACACAACAGGGAAAGGTCAGTTTCTGTATTAAACAAAACAATTCCAATGAACTATTGATTTTTTTACAATTGACAGTCATATCTGTCATGACTGTCAGACATGCATGTAATCATTTGGGTTATTTACATGATGCTTACACTGGTAACCTGATATAATTTATGGTATCAGCTCATCTTTTAACAGGAACATACCAAGTGAGAGCTCAATTCCCCGTACTGGCCTCTCTGTATTTTTTAGGATTGATTTTAAGATTGTATTGTTTGCCTACAGATCATTAAATGGGCTAGCTCCAACCTATCTCTCTCTCTGACCTTTTACAACCACGCATCCCATCAAGGTCACTCAGGTCCGCTGACCAGTTGCTACTGGTTGTCCCAAGATCAAGGTTGAAGCACAAGGGAGATTGTGCTTTTGCAGTTGTAGCCCCCAAACTCTGGAACAAGTTGCCTCTGCATGTTAGGCTGGCCACTACACTGCCTGTTTTTAAATCCCGTCTCAAAACACATCTTTATTCCTTGGCTCTTAATATGACAGTTGCCTTATTGCTTTTATTATTTTATTGTACTTTTGTCTTTTAAAATGGTCTTTATATGTTTATTGTGTTGTTTTATGTATTTTTTTTGTTTTTATTGTACAGCACTTTGGTCAACTGTTGTTGTTCTTAAATGCGCTTTATAAATAAATTTGAATTGGATTTAAAAATGCATTATGATAATATGAACTAATGCTAAACATACTGTTCAAGGACTGCCACAAACATCCTTTGCCTGCAATACCTCACCTTTAGTGTACTGGAATGAAAAATGGGCATGCTTAAATAAGCTTCAAAAAGAGTATAACTCTTTAAGAACAATATTGCAATGCCTCAGCTTTTTAACAGCCTTAATAGCTTTGGTCCTGAAAACGGTCTACACACTGCTGACTGAGAGTAAGATACCCCAACATAACATATTTTAATGGGAATCTCAGCTGTAAAATTAGTAATAAACTGCTTAGTGCAGTGAACATAGTGATGAAATAGTGATGAATCTTCACATCCCTTCAGCAGACAGTATAAATCTGCACTAGAAAACTTCTACAGCAACCCAGAAAAAGACCCACACATGATTTTCTGTTACCTACAAAATCAATATGATTTTCAGCTGAGGTCAAGTCAAACCATAAACCGTAATGCTCCTGTTGGTACTAAAGGCTGAAAATGTGCATTTTTACCAGAAAGCATTTCCAAAAGTTGATTTAGATTTGATTTAGCTCAGTTGATATGGAGGGTTATAGTTATTTGTAACATTGTACAATAAACTGTCCTTTGCAAATAAAAACTAATCATTTAGCATTTAATGCAACTGACAATCAAGGATATTAATAATGTATAGCTGCCAATGGAGTTTTAATAGTGCAGGTGTAGGTATTGATCAGACAGTCTCTAATAGAGATTCTGTATGTCAGCAGGTTTTTGAAAATAATGTAATTAAAATAACTTCTATGAATACAACAGCCTGTGATAACCGTATTACTTGTTTTCCACCCACAGTAACTGTTATTTACATATCACTTTGGTGGTATATATACGGTATATCATCAGAGTCCCACGGTGCAGATTGAACCGTTACAAACATTCATTCTTGCCGATGTCTATTCAATTTCTCAACAACTCATAACATAAAGCTATCATAAGGACAGTGCAATATGGTTAGACAGTGCAATATGTTAAATAGGGAAAGTGAAATATGTTGCATCTGTGTAATATTGGGCTATTGTCTGCAATATGGGCAAGACGGTAGACGGTGCAGTGCACTACCTGGGTGCAAAACCTTGCCATGGTGTGTATGATAGTATGTGGACTGTGTATGTGTTGAAACATCTGTTTCTGTGGAACTGTTTCCCTGTCTTGTGTGGAATCGTTTATTATTGTTGTTGATGCTGTTTTAATTTAGTGTTTGTAACTGCAGTTGGACGGAGTCCAGAGAAAAATTTCCCCACGGGGACAATAAAAGTATATCTTATCTTATCTTATTTGACAGTAAACCTGTGTAGTGTGTAATTAAACAGATACATTTTACTGAATTTGAGTCAAAATAACAAACATTTTCTTAAGCTTCTGTTGTTGTCTTAGTGTTACCCCTTAAAGGCAAGTCAGTACTTCAGTCTCATATTTACAATTACAGTGTTATCTCGATTAACAAGCTATTATGCATCTTGTCACTGTGGACCAGCGGGTGATGCTATTGAGCATGTTAAGATAGCAGGGGGATAGCCATTATAATGCAAATGCTACAGCTCACACGGTTTATAGACTGGATCAGACACTGTAATCGTACCTTTTCAGCGATGCTGTAGAGAACTTCGTCCATCTTCATACACGTGGGGTCCCAGTCGTGTCCAAAGCGGATCACAAGGACTCTGTCCTCTTCAGACAGGATGGCTTGGTCGACCTGCCAGCCATTGTGGAGATGTGGTAGCATGTACGACATCTTGATCCGGATCTGTAGATTCACCCAAGCTGGAAAAAGAAACACATTTCACTTTAGCTTCATTTAACTTGAGAGGTAGTGAGAGTAAAGTTTCTTTAACATCCCAACAAAGTCATGCATTCAGCTCATAGTCTGGACCAAAATAGAAACTAATATTTTGCATAGCATTGAGAGTAATATTGGCAATAATATTGAAAAACCAATTCCAAAAAGTAATAATGCACATGGTATGAGATTATTATTGAATTTACTGTACAGGCAAATATTGCCTTTTCATACAACTCACATATTGCACTTAGTTATATAGAAATGTAATGTCATGCATCACCTGAGATAATACAAAGTCTAATTCAGAGTAGAGTCACAGGAACACGACGTGCAGCCACTTAAACAAGAGAACAGGAGCTGCTGAGTGATTTTACAATGTGATGTCTCAGGACATGTGTAGTTAGCCTGCTAACAACAGCTAACAGCGAGCTAGTTAGCTGTTGTTAGCAGCTAGTTAGTTAGCTTGAATCGACGTTAAGTCTGAAAGGTGAAAGAATTAAACTTGACTAATTAGATAGGAATGAAACAATAGTCTTGCGGAAAGACCTACCTTAAAATGAAAGTGAATGGATACTATAAACGTGGCTTTTTAACACTAATATAAGGCGAAACCTCCTTTAGCTGCCGCTGATGCTGCTGCGTCCTGCTGCTGTGTTACGTTCTGTGCGTACTACGTCATCAAACGAGCGAGAGTGTGGACACGACGTGGTTACGTCACGCGTATGTATACTTTTTTTTTTTTTTTGTAAATCAAAAAATAAGAAAGATGCGAAAACAATTTATTTGTGCTCTTTGTTTAATGTTTTATTCAATTGTTCTGACATTGTTTGTCTGTATTAATGACTCCTTGGTTTTTATGTGTTTTGTTTTGAAAAACCACACATGCCAGAAAGCTGTTTGTTGATTACAGCAGTGCTTTTAATACAATCATACCATCTCTTCTAATATCTAAGCTGACAGACCTTGGCCTCTGTAATTCCATCTGCAGGTGGATACAAGATTTTCTGAAAGGCCGACTCCAGGCAGTAAGAGTAGGAAACAGATACTCATCTACCACAGTTCTGAATACCGGTGCTCCACTAGGTTGCTATCTCAGTCCCTTACTGTATAGTCTGTACACATATGACTGTGTGGCTAAACATCATATAAAACAGTGTTGTGAAATTTGCAGATGATACAACAGTGATTGGGCTCATTACTAAAAACAATGAGATGGCATACAGGGACGAAGTGAGGAACCATGTGGTGTTACAACAACAATCTGTCCCTGAATGCGGAGAAAACTAAGGAGCTTATAATTGACTTCAGGAGAATTAAAACTGTTCAATCACCTGTTGAAATAAATAACACTCCTGTCGAAATTGTCAACAGCTTCAAGTTCCTAGGCATCCATATGTCTGACTCCCTCTCCTGGTCCCTGCACATCAGTTGTGTCATAAAAAGGGCACAACAGAGACTTTATTTTTTGAGGTGTTTAAAGAAACATGATATGTCCACAAAAACCCTCATCAACTTCTACCGGTTCACAATAGAAAGCATCTTAACTGGATGCATACTGGTATGGTTTGGCAACATTACATCATATGACCACAAACTCCTGATGAGGACAGTGAAAACAGCATAAAAAATTATTGGATCACCATTACCACAGTTACAGGACATTTACACCACTCGCTGCAGGAAGAAAGCACTTTGTATCATGCAGGACACAATCCAGCATATAGTCTTTTCTCTTATCTCCCTTTTTTATGATTTTATTACTAACTTAGGGTACAAAACATAACAAAAAAAACCATAAACTTTCTTTAAGGAGTTGAGAAGAATCTTGGATTGACAGAGAAGCAAACCAAAAACCTCTGATAAAATATAGCCTACTTCACAAAACCAATACCATCTTTATGAGGACAGATTCATTTGTTTTTGGTAATGTAAGGTACATTTCTCCAATCAATCAATCAATGGCCATAAACACACATGTTAGCTAAAGTGAGCTAGTGAAGAGAACACCTCTGTTACGTGCGGTTCCAATCTGGATAGAAAATGCAATAAGTGAACATGAGGAAAGTACTTTCAGATTATACTAGTTGTCCTTCAAATGCTATCTTTTCGTGGAGACAGATTTTCCCATTTGCTATTAGGAAAAATACCTTCTGTGATGTCGTCAAAGAAATACCAAGGTAGGCTATTATCTCTGCAACACAAGAAATGAAAAGCTGACATTTCCTCAGACTGCTCATACAAACATAAAGAACACTTGATCCACATTAACCATGTCCCTGCATGCCCACTTCTAGGGAGTCATTACTCATCTTCACTGCCGTCTCTCGGATGATAGACCGTAAGTAATCAGCTGTCTTGTTTTTGGATTGTAATAGTGGAAATTCTTTGATCGATGATACCATTTATTTGTGCTTTTTTTTTTACAACTGCAAAATGCTGTGTAAATTACACATCCATTGTATAAATAGGCTACTTTAAAAAAAAAAATTCATTTATCTTCATCTTTCTCTTGTCTCCAGACATCTTAGATGGAAGAAGAATGCATCTCATTGAGGGATGACTCATTTAAATTGGGTGTATATAAGTATATAAATTACACTTAAAATATTGAATAGTTTGTATGCAGTACAGAGACAAAAAGACAAAACATTTATTATTGTGCAATTCATTACAGTACAAATAGAAAGAACAATGAACAAAGGTTCAAAAGGTTACAAGAAAACATTCCAGTCTATGACATAGCAGCATATTATGGCACTCCTTAGAGTATGAATCATTATTAGATGTGTTTTAGCCTATCCTTAATTTCACCACTAAACTATACAATCACATTACTGTGGTTCTGAACGGACAAGTGATTGACAAAGTCCAACTATTTCACGTTAGACTATTTGGTCTAGGAAACATGATTGTTTTACAAAAAAATGATTTTGCCAATTTCACAATAAAAATAAGATCTATTTCCTCACTACCATCAACACTGTAATCATCTCTTAAAGCTGAAAAAGGCATTTTTAATTCTGAACGGCTGCTTTTTCACATTGCACAACATCAGCCTTCAGCCTTCTGATCAAGTCGGAACAGTCTGTCAATCAAAATCTCTGCTGAAAAGAGACGTAACTCTCCCACCATGTTGGTTATACAGGTCCTCTGCTATAAAGCCACACCCAGTTCAGCAAAACAGTTCAGTTCAGATTCCAGGTTGCATGAACCCACTTGAGACCAGAAGGTGGCATAAGGAACATTCACATATTTTCTGGAGACTAAATGACTCGACCAGTGGTTCTTTGAACATCCCACAACGTCTAGAGAAACATATCCAAAGTATATCGCTATTCCATGAGGCAATATGAA